>NC_137955.1:9105000-10305000 GCF_963924665.1 Micromys minutus | reverse complement strand
AGAATCTTTCTCCTTCCTTACAACTGTATGAAATATTTTGTCTCCCATAACTAGCTTAAAACTCCACTGTAACCTGTTAAGGGTATAAATATTTCACGGGGAAGATTTGGACAATAAATTTTAGTTTCGTTCTGTTTTTTGCTTACTTACACAGAGAAATAATGATAAATTATGTTTATTAAAAGTAATAACATCTGTTCATCAAATGAAACAATCACTTCAATACTGCATAAAGGAAAAAGGAAGGAAGGAAGGAATGAATAAAGGAAGGAAAAAAGGAAGGAAGGAAGGAAGAAAAGAGTGAACAAAGGAAGGAAGGAAGGGAGAAATGAAGGAATGAAGGAACAAAAGAATGAAGGAAGGAAGGAAGGAAAGAAGGAAGGGATTTAATCCATCATTAAGGTCTATGAGTAGGGTGTGACTAGACTCACAGAAAGCATGCTTGTCTGGTGTGAGTGCACATTTGGTTAATTCTCAATATCATAAAAAAATCAATAATAAAGGAAACCCAAACACCAGATAATAAGAATATATTTATAAATTTGATATATTTTCAACATATATATCATAATGTACAAAGGCAATAAATAGTAAAGCATATTGAGCCATACATCATAAAATAAGTTTTCATATTTAGCATCACTATTCTTCAGAGAAACAAAAGATATAATGAGATGTTAACACACACTCACCAGGTCAACTAAAATATCATATATCAAAACAAATACTGAAACACCAGGGCTCTCATTCATAACTTATGGGAATGAAAGTTAACACTACCTCTTTGACACCCTTTGCCAAATTACTGAAGCTGAAGTTTGAGCCAACAATCACAGTTCTAGCTATAGTAACTAAAAACATTATGATTAAATGCGAGTATTGAGAACTACAGCAATTCATAATAACAGAAACATCAAAATTGATCAAATACATATGATAAACACAATAATATATCCATTAAATTGAATATTCTAACTATAGTCTTAAATATTCGTAATATATTATACATTGTTCATGGTATACTATATTATATATAATGAGTTATATATCATATATTATACCATAAATCATATACCTTAATCACATATATTATAATCTATGCTTGCATATATATGTATGTATGTATACAAATGCAACAATAGAGAAACTCTTACAAAACTAGTAACATGAGATCCGGCCTAGTTTTATCAAGACCAGCAGCAAGCCCGCTCACAGGTTGCTGGGAGCACAGGAGAGCTGCAGGAGAGCTCTCCATCCTAACTGGAAAGAAGAGGCCACCCAGAACTCTCTCCATACAAGCAGCAGTGCTGTCTGGGAGTGCACACTTCCAAACCAAGGCCAGACCCAGCCCAGTTTCACCAGGACCAGTGGGTTTGGCCACAGGTCTCGGGAAGCTCAGAAGACCTGCGGGAGTACAGTTCATCCTAAGGGGAAGGGCGAGTCAACTTCTTTTACCCACTGTTCACTGCTGGAGAGGCTGCCTAAAACTCTGTCAATACAGGCAGCAGTACTGCCTTGGAGCACACACTTTCGGCCCAAGGCCAGACCCGGCACAGGAGCATCAGGATTGGGCTCTGCCATCAGAAGTCACAGCCTACCCTGAGAACACACAGGAACAATCTCCCTCTGGAAACCACGGACCCACAGACCCACAAGAGAGACAAGTTCTAGTAAGAGACAAGATCACGTAACATCACCTATAACAAGATGGCAAGAAGCAAGTGCAAGACTCTTAAACTGCAAATAGTGGATATCCCAACTCGCCAGAAAAACAAGATTTAGACTTAAAATCATACTTTATGGTGATGATGGAGATCTTTGAGAAGCACATAAATAACTCACTAAAAAATAATACAGGAAAACCAGGAGAACACACACAAACAAGTAGAAGCCCTTAAAGAGAAAACACAAAAAGCACAAACGTCACTTAAAGAGATACAAGAAAGCATAAACAACCAGGTGAAAAAACTGAACACATAAATAGAAACAATGAAGAAATCACAAAAAGAGGCAACCCTGGAGTTAGAAAACCTAGGAAAGGTATCAGGAATCATAGATGCTGCTAGCATCAACAACAGAATATAAGAGATGGAGGAGAGAATTTCAGGGGCATAAGATACCATAGAAATCATTGACACAACAGTCAGAGAAAATGCAAAAATCAAAAAGCTTCTAACACAAAACATCCAGGAAATCCAGTATACAATAAGACCAAACCTAAAGATAATAGGTGTAGAAGAGAGTGAAGAATATCAACTGCAAGGCACAGTAAATATCTTCAACAAAATTATAAAAGAAAACTTTCCTAACCTAAAATAAAAGATGATCATGAGCATAAAAGAAGCCTACAGAACCCCAAATAGACAGGACCAGAAAAGAAATTCTTCCAGACACATAATAGTCAAAACAACAAATGCTAAAAACAAAGAAAGAACACTAAAAGTAGTAAGAAAAAAGGACAGGTAACATATAAAGGCAGACCGATCAGAATTATACCAGACTTTTCAACAGAGAATATGAAAGCTAGAATATCCTAGACTGAATTTATACAGACCCTAAGGGAACACAAGCTCCAGCCCAGGTTACTATATCCAGCAAAACTCTCAATCACCATAGATGGGGAAACAAAGATATTCGAGGGAAAAAAAAATATACAATATCTGTCCACAAACCCAGCCATACAAAAGATAATAGATGGAAAACTCCAACACAAAGAGTAAAACTCACAACAAACACCAAAAAAAAGCATACAAACATAACTCTGCCTGTAACAACAAAAATAGCATGAAACAACAATCATTATTACTTAATATCCCTTAACATCAATGGACTCAATTCTTCAGTGAAAAGACATAGATTATCAGACCAGATACATAAACAGGACCCAGCATTTTGCTGGATACAGGAAACTCATGTCAGCAATAAAAACAGGCACTACCACAGAGTAAAAGATTTGGAAAAAAAACTTTCCAAGCAAATGTTCCCAAGAAACAAGCTGGAGTAGCCATCCAAATATCAAATAAAGCAGATTTTACAAAGTCATCAAAAAAGAAAAGGAAGGACACTTTTGACTCATCAAAGGAAAAATCTATCAAGATGAACTCTCAATCCTGAACATCTGTGCTCCAAACACAAGAGCACCCACATTCATAAAAGAAACTCTACTAAAGTTTAGAGCATATATTATACCACACACAGTAATAGTGAGACTTCAACACCCTACTCTCATCCATAGACAGATCATAGACACAGAAACTGAACAGAGACACAGTGAAACTAACAGAAGTTATAAACCAAATGGACTTAAAAGACATCTATAGAATATTTCACCCTTAAACAAAAGAATATACCTTCTTCTCAGTACCTCATGGCACTTTCTCCAAAATTGACTGGGCCTCAGTAGATATAAGAAGATCAAAATATTTCCATGCATTCTATCAGATCACCATAGACTAAGGCTGGTCTTCAATAACAACAACAACAACAACAACAACAACAAAAAGCCCACATACACATGGAAGCTAAACAATGTTCTACTCAATGATAGCTTGGTCAAGGAAGAAATAAAGAAAGAAATTAAGGATTTTTTAGAATTTAATGAAAATGAAGGCACAACATACCCCAATTTATGGAATGCAATGAAAGCAGTGCTAAGAGGAAAACTCATAGCTCTGAGTGCCTCCAAAAAGAAACTGGAGAGAGTATACACTAACAAATTCACAGTACAACCGAAAGCTCTAGAACAACAACAACAACAACAACAACAAAAAGCACATATACCCAAGAGAAATAGACAGCAGGAAATAATCAAACTCATAGTTGAAATCAACCAAATAGAGACAAAAAGAACTATACAAAGAATCAACAAAACTAAGAGCTGGTTCTTTGACAAAATAAACAAGATTGATAAATCCTTAGCCAGACTAAGCAGAGGGTACAGAGAGACTATCCAAATTGACAAAATCAGAAACGAAAGGGGAGAGATAACAACAGAAGCTGAGGAAATTTGAGAAATCATCAGATCCTATTACAAAATCCTATACTCAACAAAACTAGAAAATCGAGAAGAAATGGACAATTTTCTAGACAGATACCAGGTACCAAAGTTAAATCAGGATCATATAAACCATCTAAACAGCCCCATAACCCTTAAAGAAATAGAAGCAGTCATCAAAAAGCTCACAACAAAAAAAAGCCCAGGACCAGATGGTTTAGTGAAGAATTCTATCAGACCTTCATAGAAGACCTAATACCAAATACTCTCCAAACTATTCCTCAAAATAGGATCAGAGGGAATACTACCCAACTCATTCTTCAAAGCCACAATTTCACTCATTCCTAAACCACTCAAAAACCCTACAAAGAAAGAGAACTTTAGACCAATTTCCCTCATGAACATTGATGCAAAACTACCCAATCAAATTCTTGCAAACTAAATTCAAGAACACATCCAAATGATCATTCACCATGATCAAGTAGGCTTCATCCCAGGGATGCAAGGATGGCTCAATATACAGAAATCTATCAACATCATCCACTATATAAACAAATTCAAAGAAAAAAATCACATGATTATGTCTCTAGATGCTTAGACAGCATTGGACAAAAATCAGTACTCCTTTGTGATAAAAGTCTTGGAAAGGTCATGTATTCAAGGCACATACTTACACAAAGTAAAATCAATATACAGCAAAGCAGTAGCCATTATCAAAGTAAATGGTGAGAAACTTGAAGCAATCCCACTAAAATCAGGAACTAGACAAGGCTGTTCACTCACCTACTACCTGTTAGATATATATTAGAAATACTAGTCAAAGGAATAAGACCAAAGAGAATGAGGCCAAAGGTATACAAATTGGAAAGGAAGATGGCAAAATTTGCAGATTATATGATAGTATACTTAAGTGACCCCAAAAATTCCAACAGGGAAGTTTTATAGCTGATAACCACCTTCTGCAAAGTGGCTGGATATAAAATTAACTCAAACAAATCTGTAGCCTTCCTCCTTTCAGAGGACAAACAGGCTGATAAAGATATTAGAGAATCTACACCCTTCACAATAGCTACAAAATATAAAATACCTTGATGTGACCCTAAGCAAGCAAGTAAAGTATCTTTAGGACAGGAACTTCAAGTCTCTGAAGAAGGAAATTGAAGAAGATCTCAGAAGACGGAAAGATCTCCCATGCCCATGGATTGGAAGGATCAACATTGTAAAAATGGCCATCTTGCTTAAGGCAATCTACAAATTCAATGCAATCTCTATCAAAATTCCAACTCAATTCTCCATAGAGTTAGGAGGAACAATTTTCAAATTCATTTGGAATAATCAAATCAGGATAGCAAAAGCCATTCTCAACAATTAAAAACTTCTGAGGGAATCATTATTCCTGACCTCAAGCAGTATTACAGATCATTTGTGATAAAACTTCCTGGTATTGGTACAGAGACAGGTAGATAGACCAATGCAATAGAATAGAAGACCCAGAAATGAAGCCACACATCTATGGTCAGTTGATCTTTGAAAAAGGAGTTAAACCAATCAATGAAAACAAACAAACAAACAAACAAAAACCAAAAAACAAACAAACAAACAAACAAAATAGCCTCTTCAATAAATGGTGCTGGTTCAACTGGCAGTCAGCATGCAGAAAAATGCAAATTGATCCATTTTTATCTCCTGTACAAAGCTCAAGGCCAAGTGAATCAAAGACATCCACACAAAACCAGGTACACTGAAACTAATAGAACAGAAAATGGGGAAGAGCTTAGAACACATAGGCATAAGGGGAAATTTCCTGAACAGAACACCAGTGATTTATGCTCTAAGATCAAGAATTGACAAATGCAACCTCATAAAATTCCAAAGCTTCTATAAGGCCTTGGACACTATCAAAAGAATAAAACGACAACCAACAGCTTGGGAAAGATCTTTACCAATACTATATCTGATTGAGGGCTAGTATCCAATATATACAAAGAACTCAAGAAGTTAGACTCTAGAGAATCAAATAATCCTATTAAAAGTGGGGTACAGAGCTACACAGAGACTTCTCAACTGAGAAATATCGAATGGCTGAGAAGCACCTAAAGAAATGTTCAACATCCCTAGTAATCAGAAAAATTCACATCAAAATCACCCTGAGATTCCACTTCACACCTGTCAGAATGGCTAAGATTGAAAACTCAGGGGATAGCAGATGCTGGCAAGGATGTAAAGAAAGAGAAAAACTCTTCCACTGTTGGACTGTTACAGCCACTCTGGAAATCAGTCCAGTCCACAACTGAACATTGTGATACCTGAGGACCCAACTATACCACTCTTGGGCATATTCCCAAAAGTAGCTACAACATCTAACAAAGACACATGCTCAACAAAGTTCATAGCAGCCTTTTTTTTTATAATAGCCAGAAACTCCAAAGAGCCCAGATGTCCTTCAACAGAGAAATGGATACAGAAATTGTGGTACATATACACAATGGAGTACTACTCAGATATTAAAAGCAATGAGTTCATAAAATTCCTAGGCAAATGAATGGAACTTGAAACTATCATCCTGAGTGAGGTAAACCAGTCACAAAAAAACAGTCATGGTATGTACAGACTTATAAGTGGATACTAGCATCCCCCCCCCCAAAAAAAAATAAAGCTCAGAATACTGAAGAAACCATCCACAGAACTTATGAAGCTCAAAAAAAAAAAAAAAAAAAAAAAAAAGGAAGACCAGAATGTGGATGCCTCAGTCCTTCTTAGAATGGAGAACAAAACAGGGAAGGAAATACAAGGTCAAATAGAGGAGCAGGGATTGAAGAAAAGATCTACAGATGCTGCCTTACCTGGAGAACCACCCCATATATAGCCACCAAACCTAAGCACTACTGCTGACACCTAGAAGTGTTTACTGGCAAGAACCTGACATAGATGTCTCCTCAGAGGCTCTCCCAGAGTCATACAGATAGAGATGAGGATGCTTGCAACTTAACTTCAGACTGACCATGAGGACCCCAATGAAAGAGCTAGAGAAAGGACTGAAAGAGCTGCAGGGATTGCACCCTCATGGGAAGAACAACACCATCAACAGCCAAGGCACTGAGCAGGAGAGAGTGTTTGGGAGAGGGAGCACCTTCATGGAAGCAATTTGATGGGGAGGAGGGAGGGGAGTGGGGGGATGGTATAACATTTGAAATGTAAATACAGAGAATTCCAATAAAATTGAAAAGAAAACAAAACTACTAACATATGGTTCAATCCAATAAGCCATAAACGGTACAGAATTCCCTTTCCATAAGTTAAAAGAAGAGGCAAATCAAGCTATGGTAGTAGAGGTGAGAGCCTCAGTTACCTCCAGATAGAGATATCTGGACTAGGGATAGACAGTAATAGAAGACTATTTTTAAATTTCACTAAAACGCTAAAATGATTTAGATGGTAGTTGTGCAAATGCACACATAAGTAAAAATCCACTGAGTTGTACACATAAGATTCATGTTCCTTTTTGTCATGTTTTATCATTTAGAAAATCATCTTTTCCAAACTCAAAACCAGAAAACTAAAAGGAATGGTATTTGCTCTAGTTAAGAGGAATGTCTGAGCAATGCTACCTCTAAGTCTGGATTTCTGCCTAGGTAAGTCATCCAACAGAGTCTACAAAACACTTGAGTATCTAAGGGTTGTCTGGGGACGAGAAGAGAGGAAGTAATAAGCAGAACGTTTAACACACTGGCAAATCGCCTTTCTTGATCAATAAAACCACAACCGCTGATTTACAGGTTCCTTTAAAACTAAGGAAATATAACGCCTCTCTCAGCCCTTCACATCCCCTCTAAAACCTACAAATAGTAGGAAACTCTATTTTGAGAGTGCTGTGTTATTGCATTACTGTTTAATTTTATAAATACATCCACATCTTTCCAAAGCATCCTCGGATAATTATATTTTCTCTTATTTTCAAATTACCTTAGAAACCCGCACAAATGACAGAGCATTAATAAAATAGCGCACAGCAGGCTTATTGTTTTTAGCTAGTGATTAAAGTACAATAAACATGACAAAAAAGCATGTCTAGAGGAATATACATGGTCACAAATTCCATCCAATCTCTCTCTAAGGCTCTGGCATGCTGACCTTGTCAACCCAATTAAATGGTTCCCCATTTCCAAAGCAACATAAAAGCAGTAAACATATCATTATAAAAGACAGGCAAGGGTTAGCTTCCCAAAGAATTGGTCATTCAAAAAAAAAGCATGATGGTTTTTGTCAAGTTGTTTTCAGCAGTGATGTTTGCTACTGGAATATTCTGTTTTCTGCTTTACATTGATGTCATCTGGTGGCTACTGTTGAACATAGAGTGGGAGCAAAGGAAGGGAACTTAGGAGTCACCTAGCTCAGCTTCTCTATCATAGAGGGAGAGAACTGTGTACTTGTTTTTATTTACTTATTGCTTGTTCAAATTTTGGGTATGCCTATGTGCCTTTATGATGTAATTCAGGATCAATCTGTGAGCTTTAATCCCTGAAAACACTTCACAGAGGCAGTTTTAGTTTCCACATTGCGATGAACCTTCCATTCCAATCTGGTCCTGACCAGGTTGCAGACCAGTTGCCCTAGCCACCCCACCAAAATAATGGAGGTCTAAACTAAAGCAGAGGCTTTAAAAAAAATGGTGGATAAGAACATTTTAAAAAGTGGGAGTAGTTCCCACAGCATGAAATGAAAGAAAACAACCTCATGAAGCGGGTAGCATGCTTTTTGTTTTTTCTTCTTTTCAGAAGCTAGTTTTCTTGTCTCGAACATATGACACTGCACACAATTTGATGGAAATAAAGTGGGTGTCTCTTCTGTGCAGTATATAGAGGCAACAATGAAGCATTACAATTTAAACTAGAAAGATTATAACATAATCAGTGAGGTCACATACTTGAAGAGAGCCTTTGATGACCTTAGCTTACAAAGGCAAGCACAGACCCCGTGTACTGTCAGGGTGAACTGTGGTGGCAGACCTATCAGTGGAATAGTGTCAGGAGTTTAGGAGTTAACTGGTAACTGAGGAGGAAGAACTGGATGAACCTATGCAGCATACATACGAAGGCAAATGGATGCCACAAGATTTCCAACCTTCAGAGGGGTCTTCCACAGACTTTGCTGACAGCTCTTCATTGTACCTCTGTCCTGGCCTGTCCTACTTGCTTTTACTGTTGCTATGACAAACAATCTCCAAAAGCAACTTGGAAAGAAAAGGGTTTTATTTCCTCTTACATATCCAAATGACAGTCTATTCTCCAACCAGCTGTTCTCCTGAGGACAGGAAGTCAAGGCAGGAACTTAGAGGCAAAAACTGAAGTAAGAACCACAGAGGAACAGTAGTTACTGGCCTGCTCCCCACAGTTATTCAGCCTACTCTTATACAACCCAGGAACACCTGCCTACGGGTGGGTCTACCCACAGTGAACTAAGACCGCACCATCAATCATTAACCATGAAAATGCCCACAGACGGGACCACAGGTGTGATGGTTTGTATATACTTGGCTCAGGAAGTGGCACCATTAGAAGGTGTGGCCATGTTAAATAGGTGTGGCCTTGTTAGAGTCAATGTGGGTGTGGGCTTTAATAATCTCATCCTAGCACCAAAGAAGTCAGTATTCTGCTAGCAGACTTCAGATGATGTAGAATTCTCAGCTGCTCCTGCACCAGGCCTACCTGGATGCTGCCATGTTCCCACCTTGATGATAATGGACTGAACCTCTGAACCTATTAGACTTACCAGTCTGGTTTTTTTTTTTTTTTTTCAAGTTAAAATTGCTCACTCTGTTCACAAAGCATTAGTCTGAGTGGGAGAAGAAAATAGCAAATTCTGTTCAAACTTCTCTAGAGATCCTAAGATATCTAATGAAGCTGGCTCAGAGGGTCAAGCTGAGAGAAATGGGGTTTGAATAAATGAATGGTGGATGGATATACTTCACATTTATAACAGGGATTTGGAACATTCATATTTTCTTTCTCTCTCTTATACATATATTTCTGCCTCCATGAGATACTGAAGTTGGCCTTCTCTGACACATGGTGACTAATATATCTGAGAAAATCTAACAGTGGAGCTGTGAGAGGGCTCAGTAGGTAAGGGTGCATGCTCTTAAACAGGAAGACCTGAGTTAAGACACCTAGGACCTCTGTAAAGAGATGCATTTCTGTAACCCCAGAGATAAAGAGCAGAAAAAAAAAGTTGGGTTCTGAGAACTTACTGAACAACCATTCCTGTCTTAAGGCAGAAAGACAGGAACAATAGGATAAGACATTCAATGTGAACCCAAACCCCTCTGCATGCTTGTATTATGGACACACACACACACACACACACACACACACACACATGCCTACACATTCACACAAAGAAAAGAGCAACAAAGGAACAGGTAAGATGGTTGCTAGAGAAGAAAATCATTTTAAAATAATTTCCATTTTCCCCCTAAGTTTTATCAATGGAGTTTGTGTCTTTTTCATTCCCGTGAGCACTTTTGGGCATCCCTTCTCTGAAAGGCTGTAGGCTGATGAAATCAGGGGCACTAGAGACCCTGAACTGCTGGGCCAGCGATGCTGAGAGCCCATCTCCTCACTGCAGAATTCTAATGAGAGCTCCCTCTGGGGCTCTGAGAGGAACTAAACACTGCCTTCTATGTACTGTACACATAACCTGGTACTGACTACTGCCATTGCTTGTTACATCATATATATTGAGAATCCTGGCACTTCTGTTTTACAGATGGAAAGTCCGAGACACGGAGACACTTAAACACCTTGTAGATGCATTCCAGACACCTAGCCTTGAGGTTCATGTTCTCTGCTACTGTGTAGCTGGCTCTTTAGTATTTACCTTTGCTCTGCCTTGTCTTGATTTATTTTGTTGTTTGGTTGGTTTTGTAACCTTATCTCATACCATAGCTCGTACTAGCCTAGAACTCACAATGTAGACCAGACTGGCCTCACATTGCCAGGAATCCTCCTGCCTCAGCATCCTGCCTGCAAACAGTAGATGTAAACCACCATTAGTGGTTTAATTTTTACTTTGAAATTACAACAAAATAACATGCTGCAGTCCTGACTGCTTGCTGGCCAAACACTGACTATTTATGATACCGAGTCATAGTTGTATACATTATAGTTAACTATTATTTGAGTTATGTTGGAATGATAACAAAAAAGGTGTCTTTAAATTGTGCTAAAATAGTGCTTTCTTTATATACATGTCACATGGTGACAGCTAAACTTACTAGTCCCCAGTCACAGACTATAAAAACAAAGTGTCGGCCATGGACAGACTGGAGCCAAAAATACTAGAGCAACAATAGAGCAAGCCCTCGAACCACAGCCACACAAGTAAATAAAATATGACACCCCCAGAAAACCTCACAGACAGACTTGGCTAAAGGAAATCTACCACAAAAATATCATGAACATAACGCACTGGGTCTCAAGTCCACTGTAAGACTAACATTGTCATTTTACCATCAGTTCCTCGGCTGAAATGTATATTCCTTTCTCATAAAGCTCCCTACCATGATACCCTAAGGGAAGCCACATACATAACAAACAAAAGTACAGACATCGGAAGCTATTGAAGGCAGGCATCAGAGAAACTGGCTGATGGATGCCTAAGCCATAAATGTGGTTCAGTGCTGCAGTTCCTGGTCTGTCTTCCTCCACATTTCCATCACTAAAGTCATCTGGCACTTCTCAATGCCAAGCCCTCCTTTACTCGGGCATCTTTATTTCTTCATACACATGTGTGTGTACACACGTACACTCATATGTGTGCACATGTGCATGTGTGCACAAACGTGCATGGATAGGTAGGTTTTGAATGTTAAGCCAATTTAATCCCAACATTGCCACTTGCAGACATAACCTTAAAATGATGATCTGTGATTTAATATTTCTAACTGGTCTTTTGAAATCACTGTTCATTTTCTGATGTACAGAAAGAAAATCACAATAGAAAGATAAATGCAGACATACCCACTGTCGATTAGCACAGCAGTGCCCCTGGTCACTTCAATCTTCAGTTTCCATAGTAAATAACACAATTAAATATATCTGTATAATCATAAGAAAACACTTTACATGTAATAATATACAATGTTATTTAAATAAATAATTGTATTTTGCACTAGTAGGTCCCCAGTTACTAAATAAGATACTGTAAATACGTATGCTCAATATGTGAACAGATTTTAGCAAATGTAGTTCCTTCCCCCCTTTGGTTTAATGTAAAGTATGAAACAATTAGAGTGTGTGATGAAAAGATGAGGGGAAACCTTTCACAGAAAAGCCAAACTGACAGTCCCATAAAGTCAGGACTTTGATTGGTTATTGATGAACTCTTAGCACTTAGACCACCACCTATCAGAAATGCACTCAGTGACCTTGTTAACCATGTGTGTACATGACAGCAGGAGGGTGGATAGAGAGAGGACAGGGAGGGACAGAAATAAAGTCTGGCCAATAAACTAAGGCCCATATCACAGTCTTCTGCAAGACCAGTGGTCCTGACCTAAACACTAAGAAATCACATTCCTAAATTCAAAAAGATATATCAACAGCGGAGATCCAGGAACACAGGCCTGGCGAGACTGTGCCGTGAGTAGCCTGGGTGCAGAGAGGGCTAGGCCTAGCCCACGGTATGCGCAACCCTCTGGTTGGTCCAGGGGAACAGGAAATCTGCCATAGGAACTCGGTGTCCACCCTGAAGGCCCTTGTCATTTGCCACCCAGAAGAGCGAAGATCCAGGGAGGCAGGCCTGATGAGACCACGATGTGAGGGGCCAGGACGCAGAGAGGTCTGTACCAAGCACACGGAGAGCGCATCCCCTCCCTCGATTGGTTCAGGGGAGCAGGAAACTTGAAGTAGGGACTTGGCACTTGGCACGCAGACCAAACTCTCAGGCCATTTGCCACCGAGAAAAGCGGAGATCCAGGGACAAAGGTCTGTCAAGACTGCGCTGTGAGTAGCCTGGGCATAGAGAAGGCTAGGCCTAGCTCACAGTAGGTGTGGCCCTCCACGCTCAAACCATTTGACACCTAAAACAACAGAGATCCAAGGACAAAGGCCAGGTACACAAATGAGACAGGAACCAATCACTGACAACAAGACCATGAATAATCACAGACAACAAGATGGCAAGAAGAAAGCGAAAGAACTTACTCACTGGAAACCAAGACAACCTGGCAACATCTGAACCCAGCATTCCTATCACAGCAAGCATCAGAATGCCAAACACTCCATAAAAAGAAGACTCAGACCAGAAATCATACCTCAAGATGATGATGGATATCCCTTAGAAGAGCGTAAATAAATCACTTAAAAAAGAACGGGAAGAAAACCATAAACAAATAGAAGCTTTTAAAGAGGAAACAAGAAAAATACTCAAAGAAATCAAAGAACTAGAAAAAACAGAACCAAAGAGATGAAAGAATTAAAGAAGGAATTGAAAGTGGAAATGGAAACTATAAAGAAAACACTAAAAGAGACAACCCTGAAGGTGGAAAACCAAAAAAAAAAAAAAAAAGAAGAAGAAGAAGAAGAAGAAGAAGAAGAAGAAGAAGAAGAAGAAGAAGAAGAAGAAGAAGAAGAAGAAGAAAGAAAGAAAGAAAGAAAGAAAGAAAGAAAGAAAGAAAGAAAGAAAGAAAGAAAGAAAGAAATCAGGAGTCACAGATGCAAGCATCTCTAACAGACTACAAGAGATGGAAGAGAGAATCTCTGGGGCCGAAGACAACATGGAAAACAAGGACAAAACAGTCAGAGAAGATGCAAAAGCCAAAAAGCTCCTAACCCAAAATGTCCAGGAGACCAAGGACACAATGAGAAGACCAAATCTAAAAATAATAGGAATAGAACAGGGTGAAGAATATTAACTAATAGGTACAGTAAATATCTTCAACAAAATCATAGAAGAAAACTTCCCTACCTTTTAGAATGTGACCATGAGCATAAAAGAAGCCTACAGAACCCCAAATAGAGTGGACCAGGAAAAAAATTTTTCCCTACACATAATAGTCAAAATGCCAACTGTCCAAATCAAAAAAAGAATACTAAAAACAATAAGGAAAAAAGGTCATGTAACATATAAAGGCAGACCAATCAGAGAGGCAAGGTCTAGTGTGGGAAGAGACAGGAGAGAAGTACAGAGTGTAAGGAAATTGAAGAAAGTTGAGTAGTATTGGGGGAAGGGAACTGGGGGTAGCCACCAGAATGTCACAGATGCTAGGAAAGCAAGAAGTTCCCAGGACCCAAAGAGGATGACATTAGCCCAACAAAAAGGAGAATCTGTAGATACCAATTCCAGAGGTTAGTCAAGACTCCTGGGTGAAAGATGGAGCTACCCACCCATCTCAAAAATATTAACCCAGAATTCTTCCTGTCTAAGGAAATATAAGGACAAAGGGTGG
Organism: Micromys minutus; assembly: GCF_963924665.1. Lineage (NCBI taxonomy): Eukaryota > Metazoa > Chordata > Mammalia > Rodentia > Muridae > Micromys > Micromys minutus. The sequence goes on along the minus strand of NC_137955.1, from coordinate 10,290,559 downwards.
AGCAGAGACTGAAGGAAAAGCCATTCAGAGACTTCCCCACCTAGGGATCCAGCCCATCTACAGACACCAAACCCAGACACTATTGCTGATACCAAGAAGTACATGCTGACAGAAGCCTGATATAGCTGTCTCTTGAGAGGCTTTGCCAGAGAGCCTGACCAATACAGATTTGATGCTTGCAGCCAACCACTGGAGTGAGCATGGGGACCCCAATGGAGACATTAGGGAAAGGACTGAAGAAGCTAAAGGGGGTTGCCACCCCATAAGAATAGCAACACTATCAACCAACCAGACCTGCAAGAGCTCCCAGGGACTAAACACCAACCAAAGAATACATATGGATGGATCCATGGCTCTAGCTACAAATGTAGCAGAGTCATCACCTTATCGTGCATCCGGGAGAGGGGAGGCCCTAGGTCCAATGCAGGCTCAGTTCTTCAGTGTGGGGGAACGCTAGATGGAAGTGGGTGGGTAGGGTAGCACCCTCAGAGAAGCAGCAGCAGGAAAGGGGATGGGGAAACAGAGAAGGAGCATAACATTTGAAATGTAAATAAATATGATAACCAATTAAGAAGTCAAAGATGTCATCATTTGTTGACCAATGGAGAGGTCCATGCTAGCATACTGATATTCCTGAACAAAAGTCAAAATATCTAAATGTTCACATCCCTGACTCTACCCCACTTACTATCATCAAAAGCAATTCCTGTAGTTAGTTTCAAAGTGATTGATCAACACTGAATTCTGAGTCAAGTAGCTGTAAACCCAGCAACTACTCAACAACATTTCATTAGAACTTTTGTCTAATATTTTGAACAAAAAAAAATGGACTTACATAATTTTTTCATTTTATGAATTTTTAGCCTCTTCCTGGAAGCGACTATTTCTGCTGAAGAGAAATTTCACACACTTACATTAATTATTTGAGTACTTCTGACCACATAATGCCCCAGCTCTTCAAGGGATGCACTAGAATAGTCAGAACAATGAGCATCATGGGAAATTGTGATGGACTGAAATTTAAATTTATGCTTACTGTTGACTTCATTTTTAATTGGCAATATATTAAGAAAGGCTCAATCCATCAAAATATAATGCATGCAAAGTAAATAACTAAAATGTAAAAATCTAAAAGATTTCTTGAGATTATTTTCTCAGCAGAAAGTTAGTTTCTAATTATTTTTAAATAGTGAAATTATTTAGAAAGATAATACTGGACTCTGATCAGGTAAGCAGTTTTCTGACTGCAGATATTCACCTTTCCCTCAGCTCCTCCAAATCCAGATTTCCACTCTCATATTCACCTCTGCAGCAGACTACCTGCTCAGGAATCCTTTTTTATTGCCCCTTGCATACATCTCCAGTGGGTAACACATATTTTCCCTTCTTAACTTCTCTCCTGCCCACTGTTTTATGCCAGAACCCCAGTTGCAGTCTGGGAGCCCACTCCAGGAAATGAGAAGCATGTCCAACACTGCTTGTTTAACCAAGAACCACTGACAGATATAAAGCAACATCATGACTCGCATTACCCTGTTCAGTTATGGAAAGAATGCATTTCCTGGACCAGGCTAAAAAGTAGAGATCTGTTGAAGAACAATAATTTTCAACCTTCTTAGTGTTGCCACCCTTTAATATAGTTCTTCATGTTGTGGTGACACCCTACCATAAAGGTTTTTTTTTTGTTTGTTTGTTTGTCTATTTTCTTTTTGCTACTTCATAACTGTTTTGCCACTGTTATAACTTTTAGTGTAAATCACTGTGAAAATATAAACACACAAATGTCTATAGTAAGTTATTGCAATGAGAAAAAGGTAACTTTATATACTCCTCCTGATATAGAACCTACTTTGAACTCACCTCATTATAAACCCAAATCCTTCTGCCTTGAGCATATATGATCTGGTCAGCTATGAAAACCACTTAACAGAATGAAGACCATTATGAAATTAAGATTATAATTCAGCAGTTAATATAACATATTAATGTTTGAGACAATTTTAAGTATTTTAAGTAATGATATACTAAAATGAGCTACTCCAACAGCAAAGTTGAAGACAGCATATAGGGAAGGAAACTAACTCTTCAAGTCAGCCTGTTTAATAATAAATTCCCTCTGGTTATTTCTATTAGTCACATTCCAGGCTGATATTTCACAAAAAAACATAGTCAATTGTTTCTAATATACATATGATGAAATATAATATATATTCTATTTTACATCCACTCTGCTGATGAAATGGCTAAGTAAGTCACACATTTCCCAACAAACCTGACAACCTGAGTTCAGTTCCTGAATCCCATGTGATGGAAAGAGAGAACTGGCTCCTCTAAGTTGTCCCCTAACCTTCCCCTGCCCTATGCCAGACAACAAAGGAAAACAATCAGCGAGTTAATAAATGTAACAAACATTTTTTTCAAGACATTTATCTTAGATTGTGGTGCTTCATATTCGTAGGACTCTACAGGATATACGAATTCAAGTTGTTTAAATTAAAGCAGGTCTATACAACTGTCACACGAAGCTCAGTGGCACTAAGACACAGTGAAATACTGTGAGGAGTGCTTTAAAGTAACAGCAGATGTTGAGCAGCGCTCGATGTCATAGCTGGCTCTGTTCTTATAAGACAATCATTCTGTTTCTGGCAAAACTGTGAGCAAGGTTAATATAAGCCTTTAGAGCCAAAGAATAATCCTATTTTCTTGCAACTTTCAATCCTTTAAGTCTCTGGTCAAGTCTTCCTGGACCACTGAGAGGAAAGATAATCAGGCTTTTCGCACTGCTGTTTTGCCCAAGTGTTTGGGATGTTGCAAGATGCCGCATCTCCAGTCCTTTGTCTCATGTGTGCAAAAACTGAAACCCGGGGAACACAATCAAAGGAACATGAAGAAATGGGAAAAATGGGAAATGTAGAATTACCAGGTTGTGGTGGGGAAAGAGATGGCAACCTAGAGGAGAAAGAAGGATGGAGAAATGCACTGAGGAAAAGTCATAGGGAATTATGCTTTTGTGCTTGTTAAATTAAACAGAATATTTAATTGAATTATATCAATTGGGGTAAAAATGTTTTCCCACAACCCCCCCCCCAAAAAAAAAGAAAGAAAAGAAAATAGGAACTATCTAACAACAACCCCAGTGTCTAGCTGGGGAAATTTCCTTTTAAGTTGTTTCTGTGGGTAGGAGGAATCCTAAAGACCCCAAAACAATACAGACTATTGCTGCTGCGCTTAGTTACCTTGCAGAAAGGATGGTAAGACTCTGTTGCTGAAGACACAATTTATTCCTGACACAGAACTTGGAGGGATAAATTTGGATCTGAAATGTAATGCTTCCCACTGAGAAGTAGGTCTCATGGTTTTGGAAGGACCCAAGCAAGTTCCCAACAGAGAAAGTCAACCAATATTCCTATCCAGGTGTAAGACCTATGACCACAACAATGAACAGCAGGGCAAGATGTTCTTACAGGGGTAGTAGTAGCACCTAAACCCTAAAGGTAACCCATAGTCAGGTAATTAGAATTAAGGCCTATTCAATAGGAAAGAATTAATGTCTGGGCAGCATTTAGCCAAATACCTGAACCTGGAGTGTTGAGGTAAAAATAAAAAGGACTGTTTGCTATCAGTTCCTGTGTACATCGTGTGAAGCCATGGGCTACCACATCTGATCCTCTCTCTCTGGTCCATGAGCTGCCCTCTCCTGATTGTCTCCCAACCAGCTGCTCTCACACACTGTCCTCTTTAACCCAGAAATATCAAAGTTCTAGCAATTTGTAATTTAGCAATTAGATTCATATGTTAAATTCTTAATCTACAACCTATCTACACAATAAGCTTACAACCAGTTGACAAAGATATTAAAGCGCCCACGTAGATAAGACAAACTGACCTATAGAAACCCTTGAAAATATTCACATCTCCCTATCACCAATTAAGATCACATGCATCTAATTTCTTTCTCTGCCTCCATCTTGATTCTCCTCAATTCCCCTCCTCCTCTCTCCTTCCTAGACTTTTCCCTGCCAACCCTTCCTTCTCATCCAATTATCACTGGATAGACCCGCCTTGCTGCATAATAACATCCTCCTATGCTGGAGGACATGGAGCCGAGAGAAGAATTTATTACTGCCACTTTTCAAAACTGGTATGATGCCTAACTAAATTCTAAACATTAACCCTCACAATCTACACATAAGTGAAGCTTATATTCCTCATCAGGTAAGCTTCAGTTTGCAACAGCTGGAGACCAGTGAACAAAAACCACATCTTTTAAACTTCAGGGATCAAGCAGCTCTGGCGGGTACCTATCCCCAATTAATACAATTACACCACAATGACACTTGAAGCTAGGGGTACACCAGGGAAGAGAGACAAAAATCTTGTAAGAACTAGAATACCAAGACAGCTACAGTAAGATAATCTCTTCCAAATACAAAAAAGGGGCACAAAGTAAATAGAGAGATAGACCTGGGAGTCTTTTATATGTGAATATGAACAATGTGTGAGATTCTCTAAGCATTAATGTAACTATTATTTTAAAAACTCAAAGTTGCAATCGTGAACAACCCAGAGAAGCATGTCCCACACTGCCTCCTTCCATACATGTTTCCAGTGAAAAAGTTGAGCAGTGCTTAGCATGCTTTCATGTGCTAAGTTCCTCAGGATATTGCACATAGATCCCAGAGGCAAAACCACTCCTAGCATTTCCACAGCGGGCAGCATAGCTCCAACTGTTCCCAGTACAAAAGTGACCCTTATGCCCAGACTGTGGAATCCAAAAGACTAATGGAAATCTACTGTAAGGGTCTCACGTACTTTCAAGTTTTCCTGCAAAGTATCATCAAGTGCTTTAATGTCTGGGAGAGGGAGATCAAAGGAAATGAGTTAACAAGTTCTCTGAGACAGAAAAGAAACATGGAGAGTTAATGAGAATTGTAAAGAAACCCAAGCAGTGAATCCATGCAAGGGAAACAGCCTTCATCCCACTAGCAGGACTTGCTGGAGACCTTGAGGGGAAGTGTTTCAATCAGCACACCAAGGCATCATTTCAGAGACTCACTGAAGCTCAGGACCCATGTACAAACCCATATACATACCTACAAACAAGCCTCAAGAGAAAACATTGTAAGAGTAAAGCTAGCAGAAACACACAAACTTGGATATAATGCAGCTACTAATACATGATCTTAAAGACAAACTACCAAATGAGGTTTTACACACACACACACACACACACACACACACACACACACACACACACACACACGCCAGCAGCTCACATATCTATAATTCACACTTGTTATACATTCCAATGCATTTTTATTACCATCTATTAACAGCAGATACATTTTGTGAGGTAGTTGAGAATCCATTTCTATTAAGTGATTCTTAAACTTTCACAGTCCTTTCCTTTGACTCATTTCCATGGGCTATTGAAAAAGATAATTCTTTTATTTTTAATGAAGACAAGAACTTACACTATAGCTCAGATTGTCCTCAGCCATCTCAGCCTGACTTGAAACAAATGACGTATCTCCTGCCTCAGCCTAGGTGTTGAGATTACAGGTACTGTACCTGTCTTTTAAAATATACATTATTAAGGCAGTGTTTCATAGAACAGCATGGTTTCAAACTATACATAAACACTTGCCGAGTGTCGACCTTTCCTTTGGTAAGTTGAAGACATTCCTAAATAAATGCCACCCAATCTCTGATTTCCTTTATATATTTAACAACGGGAAATTTAATGACATAGCAACAAGAAGGTCAAGCTGGATAAGTCAAAGGTAATTTCCGAAGAAACAAATGCTGTGGCCATCTATTTCCCATTCAGTTATCAAATACTGAGTGCTTCTGTTATGCCAAATATAAGGATTCCCTATGTGAACCTACTTAACCCATAAAAACACAGTGCCATAGACACACCATTAAATCCTGATAGACAGAACTGAGAAACAGAAGCTAAAGCAGTCACAGGGTCACATGGCTATGAGAGCACGGATGGTCCCATATTCTGCTTAGCTCCATGATCTTACCAACTCCTTACTGGACTGCCCTAAGCTTCAGGCCTGCATGCACATACACAACTTTTAAGAAACAGTTTTTGAGATGGAATTTACAAAAAGTTTAACTGGGGAGCTCAGCAATTTGTTATATTTACAGTCAGTCATTACTACCACTACAACCCATTTTATAAAATGTAGGCACCGCCCATCTGCCACCTGGACCAGCAGTTCCCAAAGGTTAAGGCCTGGTGAAAGGAGATCCGAGCAGCCAGGCAGCAGAGAGATCTCTGCCGAGTGTGCACGGAAAGAGCACCCCTGCCCTGCCTAATGCAGGGACCAGGAACCCAGCATTGGGACCTCTGTTCCCACCCGGAAGCTTTGGGGCACAGAACAGGGCTTGGAACATCGGACACCTGGACCAGTGGAGATCCAGGGACACAGACCAGGTACAAGGGAAAGGCAAGAACATATCACTGACAACAAGATGGCAACAGGAAAGCGAAAGAGCATATCCCAAGAAAACCAAGACAACCTGGCAACACCAGTACTCAGCTCTCCCATAACAGCAAACACTGGAATGCCAAACACTCCATAAAAAGAAGACACAGACCTGAAATCATACCTCAAGACAATGATAGAGATCCTTAAACAAGAACCGGAGGAAAAGCAAAAAGAATCAGAAGCTTTTACAGAGGAAACAAGAAAAACACTCAAAGAACTCAAAGAACTAGAGGAAAACAGAACCAAAGAGATTAAGGAATGAAAGAAGGAACTTAAAACGGAAATTGACACAATAAAGAAAACACTAAAAGAGATAACCCTAGAGGTAGAACACCTAAAAAAGAAATCAGGAGTCACAGAAGCAAGCATTCCCAATAGACTACAAGAGATAGAAGAAAGAATCACGGGGACCGAAGACAACATTGTAAACATAGACAAAACAGCCAGAGAAGATGCAAAAACCAAAAAGCTCCTAATCCAAAATGTCCAGGAGATCCAGGACACAATGAGAAGACCAAACTAAGGATAAAAGGAATAGCAGAGGGAGAAGTATATCAACTAAGAGGCACAGTAAATATCTTCAACAAAATTGTAGAAGAAAACTTCCCTACCCTTAAGAATGAGATGACCACTAGCATAAAAGAAGCCTTCAGAACTCCAAATAGGTTGGACCAGAAAAGAAATTCCTCCTGACACATAATAGTCAAAACACCAAGTGCACAAAGCAAAGAAAGAATACTAAAAGCAGTAAGGGAAAAAGGTCAGGTAACATATAAAGCCAGACCAATCAGAATCACACCCAATTTCTCAACAGAGACTATGAAAGCTAGAAGAGCCAAGACAGACATCATGCAGACCCTAAGAGAGCACAAGTGCCAGCCCAAGCTGCTATACCCAGCAAAACTATCAATCACCATAGATGAAGAGATGAAGATATTTCAAGACAAATCTAAATTTACACAATATCTGACCACAAACCCAGCACTACAACAAACTATAGGTGGAAAACCCAATACAATGAGGGGAACTACATCCTAGTAAAAACAAGAAATCTCCTAAGCAAGAATACCAAAAGTAGAAAAAGACATAGACACAACTCAACCTACAAAAGCTATAATATCAGCAAACAGAAACCACTTTCCTTGATATCTATTAACATAAATGGACTCAACTCCCCAATAAAGAGACATAGGCTATCAGACTGGATACATAAACAAAATCCAGCCTTTTGCTGCATACAGGACACTCATCTCAGAGACAAAGACAGACACTATCTCAGAGTAAATGGTTGGGAAAAAAACTTCCAAGCAAACAGCCCCAAGAAGCAAGCTGGAGTGGCTATTCTAATATTGAATAAAGTAAATTTCCAACCAAAAGTTATCAAAAAAGATAAGGAAGGACACTTTTTACACATTACAGGGGAAATCTGTCAGGAGGAACTCTCAATCCTTAACATATATGCTCCAAATATAAAAGCACCCACATTCATAAAAGAAACCCTACTAAAGTTCAAAAAATATATTTCACCCCGTACACTAATAGTGGGAGACTTTAATACCCCGCTCTCACCAATGGACAGATCATGGAAACAGAAACTGAACAAGGATACTGTAAAACTAGCAGAGAATATGAACCAACTGGAATTAATAGATATCTACAGAACATATCATCCTAAAGGAAAAGAATACACCTTCTTCTCACCACCCCATGGCACCTTCTCGAAAATTGACCTCATAATTGGACACAGAACGAGCCTCAATCGATATAAGAAAATTGAAATACTCCCATGCATCCTCTCAGATCACCATGGTCTAAGGCTGGTCTTTAACAACAACAAAGACAACAAAAAGCCCACATACAAATGGAAACTAAACAACGCTCTATTAAATAATAGCAGGGTCAAAGAAGAAATAAAGAAAGAAATTAAGGATTTTCTAGAATTCAATGAAAACAAAAATACAACATACCCAAACATATGGGATGCAATGAAAGCAGTACTGAGAAGAAAACTCATAGCCCTGAGCGCTTCCAAAAAGAAACTGGAGAGAGCATACATCAGCAACTTGACAGCACAGCTAAAAGCCCTAGAACAAAAGGAAGGAGATACACCCAAGAGGAGTAGATGACAAGAAATAATCAAAATGAGGGCAGAAATAGACCAAATAAAATGAAAAGAACCATTGAAAGAATCAACAAAACCAAGAGCTAGTACTTTGAGAAAATCAACAAGATTGATAAACCCCTAGCTAGACTAGATAGAGGGCAAAGAGAGAGTATACAAATTAACAAAATCAGAAAGGAAAGTGGAGACATAACAACTGAAACTGAGAAAATTCAAGAAATCATCACATCCTACTACAAAAGCCTATACTCCACAAAGGTGGAAAATCTGGAGGAAATGGATGAATTCCTAGACAGATACAAGATCCTAAAGTTAAACCAGGACAAGGTAAATCATCAAAATAATCCCTTAACACCTAAAGAAATAGAAGTCATCAAAAGCCTCCCAACCAAAAAAAGTCCAGGTCCAGATGGGTTCAGTGCAGAATTTTATCAGACATTTATTACAGACATAACACAATGCTCTCCAAACTATTCTGCAAGATAGAATCAGATAGAATACTACCTAACTCATTTTTTGAGGCTACAATAACCCTCATTCCTAAACCACACAAGGACCCTAGAAGGAAAGAGAACTTCAGACCAATCTCACTTATGAACATTGATGCAAAAACACTCAACAAAATCCATGTAAACCGAATCTAAGAACACATCAAAATGACCATTCACCATGATCAAGTAGGCTTCATCCCTGGGATGCAGGAATGGTTTAATATAAGGAAATCCATCAATGTAATCCACCATATAAACAAACACAAAGAACAAAATCACATGGTCATCTCACTAGATGCTGAGAAAGCATTTGACAAAATTCAACACCCCTTCATGTTAAAAGTCCTGGAAAGAACAGTTATCCAAGGTCCATACCTAAATATAATTAAAGCAATATACAGCAAACCAACTGCCAACATCAAACTTAATGGTGGAAAACTTGAGGCAATCCCACTAAAATCAGGGACTCGAAAAGGCTGCTCACTCTCCCCCTACCTATTCAACATAGTACTGGAAGTTCTGGCTGGAGCAATTAGACAGCAAAAGGAGATCAAGGGGATACAAATCAGAAAGGAAGAAGTAAAAACATCACTCTTTGCAGATGACATGATAGTGTACTTAAATGACCCCACAAATTCCACCAACGAACTCCTACAGCTGATAAACAAGTTCAACAAAGTGGCTGGATACAAAATTAACTCGAACAAATCAGTAGCCTTCCTATATTCAAAGGACAAACATGTGAAGAAAGAAATTAGGGAAAAGATACCCTACACAATAGTCACAAAAACTATGAAATAACTTGGTGTGACTGTAACTAAGCAAGTGAAGGATCTGTATGACAATTACTTCAAACCTCTAAAGAAGGAAATCGAGGAAGATCTCAGAAAATGGAAAGATCTCCCATGCTCATGGATTGGAAGGATCAACATTTTAAAAATGGGCATCCTACCAAAATCAATCTACAGATTCAATGCTATCCCCATCAAAATTCCAACCCAGTTCTTCATTGAGATGGAAAGATCAATGTGCTATTTCATCTGGAATAACAAAAGACCTAAAATAATGAAATCCATCCTCAAAAACAAGAAAACATCTGTGGGAATCACTATCCCTGACCTCAAGCTATATTACAAGGCAATTGTGCTGAAAACTGCATGGTACTGGTACAGAAATAGGCATGTGGATCAACGGAATAGAATAGAAGATCCAGAAATGAGCCCTCACGTATATAGTCACCTGATTTTTGACAAAGGAGCTATAAACATTCAATGGAAAAAGGACAGCCTATTCAACAAATGGTGCTGGTCCAACTGGCACTCAGCATGCAAAAGAATGAAAATAGACCCTTTCTTATCTCCTTGTACAAAGCTCAAGTGTAAGTGGATCAAAGATCTCCACATTAAACCAGATACACTGAAACTATTAGATGAGAAAGTAGGGAAAACCTTAGAACACATAGGCACAGGAGAAAATTTCCTGAACAAGACACCAATGGCTCAAGCTCTAAGGTCAAAGATTAACAAATGGGACTTAATGAGATTGCAAAGTTTCTGTATGGCTAATGACATTGTCATGAAAACAAAACGGCAGCCAACAGAATGGGAAAAGATCTTTACCAACTCCACATCAGATAGAGGCCTAATATCCAAGGTATAAAAAGAACTCAAAAAGTTAGACACCAGAGAATCAAACAACCCTATTTAAAAATGGGGTACAGAGGCTAAACAAAACGTTCTCAATTGAGGAATATGGAATGGCTGAGAAACATCTAAGGAAGTACTCGACATCCTTAGCCATCAGGGAAATGCAAATCAAAGCAACCCTGAGATTCCACCTCACACCAGTCAGATTGGTCCAGATCCAAAACTCAGATGACAGCAGATGCTGGCGAGGTTGTGGAGAAAGAAGAGAACTTCTCTACTGTTGGTGGGGTTGTAAACTGATACAACCACTCTGGAAATCAGTCTGGAGATTCCTCAGAAAATTGGACATAGTACTACCTGAAGATCCAGCTATTCCACTTCTGGGCACATACCCCAGAGACACTCCAATATACAACAAAGATACATGCACCACAATGTTCATAGCAGCTCTATTTATAATAGGCAGAAGCTGGAAAGAACCCAGATGTCCTTCAGTAGATGAATGGATACAAAAATTTTGGTACAAATTTACACAATGGAGTACTACTCAGCCATCAGAAACAATTACTTATCAATTTCTTAAGAAAATGGTTGCATCTAGAGAATATCATCCTGAGTGAGGTAACCCAGTCACAAAAGAGCAGACATAATATGCAGTCACTGAGAGTGGGATGCTAACCCCAGAGGCTCAGACTGCCCCAGAAACAACTCACAGACTGTGTGAAGTTCAAGAAAAAAAAGAAAAGAATACAAAACAAAACAAAAAAAAATGTCATGCTCAATTCTTACACACCAAGAAAACGTTGACTAATTCTGGGTTACATCCTGTTTTACATGTACTTTTTGCTCATTGTAACTAGTAAGACCTTAATGCAGAGTGTCAAACCTTAAAAAAAAGAAAAAAAAAAAAAAAAAAAAAAAAAGCCAAGCACTGACACATTTGTATTTGTATACATTTATGCAAAAATGTTTAATTTTTTTTCTTTTATCTTTGTTTTTTAAAATAAAGTTTAAAAAAATAAATAAAATATTATTTGTTTTAAAAAAATAAAATAAAATAAAATGTAGGCACTAAAAGTCATTAACAATTGCTCTCTGCTTGACATAATCTCTCTAGTCAGCCACTATTCTCTATGCTTTCCTAAAACGGAAATTATACACTATGTCATCTTCTATAGCTAGTTTCTTACTTTTTAGGGTGACTTTATTTATTGAGACTATAGTATAATTACATCATTTCCCCCTCCCCTTTCCTCTCTCCAATTCCTCACATATTACCCTTCTCTGCTCTTTTTCAAATTCATGGCCCCTTTTTTCATTAATTGTTGATACAAACACATGCATGTATACTTACATGTAATTCTGTATATAGATATATTCCTAAGTACATAAGTACAACCTACTCAGTCTATATAATGTTATTTCTATATGTGTCTTTATCAATGACCATTTGGTATTAGATAACATTAGTTTGGTCTTCTCTGGGGAAGACATTTTCCCCACTCTGTGTTCCTTAATTACCCATAGTTCTTTGTGTAGGGTTGATACACATTGATTCCTTAGATTGCTCATTGATTTGCAGGCACTTGGGTTGCTTCCTCATTTTAGTTTTTGTGAACATGGTCACCATTAATATTCAGATCAAACTTTGTTTAAAGCATATGCTATCATATCTTGAATACACACACATCCAAAATACATATACAAACAAGAGATTATTAAAATAAATACTAGGTTGTATGGTAACTCCATGTTTAACATTTTTAGAAACTACCAAAATATTTTCCAAAAGAGGTTGCTCTGTTTTATGTTTCCAACAGCAACTAATAATGTTTCAACACTTTTTCTGAGAATTGGTGAAAAATCCATGTGATTTTTGATTTTTTTGTTAGATTATACTAAGGAAATCATGCAGTGTTGGAGTTTTCTTTGTTGTACATAATTAAAATGTTAACTGAATCTCTTTACCTGTGAGTGAATCCAGAGTTTTTATTTTCATATCATGTCCATTTGGGTAGCTTTTGTTTTTCTAGGAAATTTACATTTTATTTAAATTGTTTACTTTTTTAACAATTGTTATTTTCTCCAGAAGAACATTCATGCCAAAGTCTGCTGGCAATATAACCTCTCAATTTTTTGCTGACTTGGGGAATCTCTCTATTTCAGGATCCTCACATTAAAAGACAGTTAGTTTTGTTGGATGTAAGAACCTGCATTAGTCATGTTTGTCCACAGCTTTATCAATTCTGAAACATTATCTTCCAGTCTCTGTTGTTTCTCTTGGAGAGCCAGATGTGGAATATCTTACAGTGTTTTTCTCCCTACTTACAAGTTTTGCTCTTTGTTTTTCAAAGTTTCTACTATCTTGTTCTTCCCCGTGGATCTTCATATGTTAATTTTACCAGGAGCTCATGAACTTAACGGATGAGTACACTAATGTGTTTTCATTAAGGCTGGGAAATTTTAAAGCATCATTTTTTTTCAAATATCCACCCCCCCTTTTCTGGAACTGTAATCACACAGTGGTTGCTGTGACTGATGTTCCATATTTTATTGTGGTTCTGATTATATTGTCTTGGTTATTTTTCCCCTGGGTTCTTTATTTTTTACTAATTTTAATAGAAAATTAATTAATTTTAATGGAAAAAACAGTATACATGAGACAACATTTTTCCCAATTTGTAGTCACATATATATCTTTACTCTGTTTGTATACCTGGGGCCTAAGGAAGCCAAAAAAAAATGCATCAAATTTCTTGGATCTGGAATCATGGAAAATCTGTATCATTTGATGTGGATGCTGAAAACAAAACTTGGATATCCATCAAAAGTAGTATCACTGAGAAAACTGTTGGGGTTGGAAATATGTTACTCTTTCTGACTTCTGAAAGTAATAACAATCTCTGCTATGAACAAGTGGTGATCAAGGGTCTACAGGTTTATATCCTGTGTAAATGAGCTCTCTATGTAGCTTCATATTTTCATTGTTCAATTCTCTTGATGGACTGAATTTCACATTTGCTTTTTGTTTTGGTGTGGTGTTTTTTTGTTTTTCATTTTTTTGCTTTATTGTTTGTTTGTTTGTTTTGTGTTTTGAGCCTCAGAGTCTTAAAACTGCACAGTCTCTATCAAGGTAGATCCCATTGCTCCTCCTCTGTAGAGTTTGAAAACACAGATTTCTTTCATTTTCAACTGTAGAGCTACCATTTGTTTCAGTCCTGTCATTGCCACCTTTGCAATGACATGATTTAAAATCCTGTCCTGTCCTCCTTAGCTTTGGAAGCGTGCTTTCCTCCATCAGTTCCTGGAGTGTGTGTGGAGTGGTGCCTTGACAATTCTGACTGCTGCCTCTGATGCCCAAGTCTCCTCAAACGCAGTTTCCTTTGACTCACTTCAATGTGGATTTTCAACCTTTCCATGTTTCCATGAACCACTTCTAATTTTTTTTGATGAAAATATTCTGTGCTTAAAAATATATATTTTTGGATTTTGTAACTCCAGATACTGCCTTTTTTCACTGTAGCTGTTGTTAATGTCAATTTTCCCAGTTCTCTACCATTTTGGGCTATTTCTGTAAAGTTTGGTTTTCCTTCGGGATGACATCCTGAAGGCACAATCATCAGGACATGACAGTTATTTTAGGGCCTCCTCGTGGCCACCTCTTTTGTCCCATCTGTTTATCTGACTTTGCTGGTATCATACCTACTTTTAGCATCATTTCTTATTAGCTGTTTGCTCTGCTGTGGGATTATACATCACCCCATGGTCCAAACTAATCCAATTTAGACTCCTTCCAGAAACTGTTTCTCAAGAACAGGATGTGAGGCCCCAGAATAACTCTTCCTAGCTGTCTCTTTCCCTCATATCTCTGGCAAACTTCTAGATACACAACAGTTTGTGGGTCAGTATTACAGACTGACAATTTCTTCTGAATTACCTATAACCAAGGCTTCTGTTATTTTCAACAATACTTTCGCCATGAACTTCCTTATATTCTGTTTCACATAAAGTCATCTCTACTGGATATACTATATGAAGCTGTGTCACACAGCTTGCTATTCCCCTAGTTCTTAGTTTTTGAATTTGAGAAACTAATTTTTCTTGAACCTTCTAACCCTGGCTTTATAAGCCAGGTGTTCATAGGGGCCAGAACCTGCTATTACTTCAAGTTCAACTCCCAATGTGATACTTCTAACCTATAGGCAGATTGGAGTAATATAACTAAATCCTGTAATCCATAGTCTGACTTTTCTAGAGCTAATGTCTACCCTATGAGAGATGGGTCAGTAAAGGAAGGGGCCCCAAATCTATCAGTCCTCTCACCTGAAAGACTCTGGTCCACTTCTTCTAGGTAGACTCTCATACTGGGAAAGAATGAGCCACAAGTTTTGACTACAACAATCTCAAATACAGCATTTAATGTGCTAGGCCAATAAGACAAAGAGGAGCAGTTAGTGGATTGTGGCTTAAGTGCAGTAAGTTCTCACTCAGTAGCTCAGATTGAGTAGATAATATTTAGTATTTCCTCATTTGATCTATATACTTAGGTCAATTCCTACATATTTGAATGGATGAGTTTTTAAATAATTTTCACTAAATGGTATTCCCTTATTGGTCCATACGTCTCTTGCTACTTTTCAAGTTGCACACCACTGGTTTGGGGTTTAGTGGGGTTTTTTTTCCCCTCACTGTTACATAGACTGTTGAAATGTTATAATAGTCTTGTCTCAGACCATAGACTGACTCTTACAGATCAAAGCCAAAAATTCTCTATTATACTGTGCAAAAATGGATGAATTTTAAAGAGAATTCTATACTAGGATCCTTGTATTTTAGCACATAAGAGAATCACCAGGAAATGTTTTCAAGGTGTAGGACAGAAAATCTAGCTTCTAAAATTTGTTATATATTGGTCTGAAATGGATTAAAAACAAACAAATCTTTACTCTGGAATGATTTTAAATTACCAGACAGGTTGAAAAGGTAATATAGAGTATTCCCACATATTCTCTACATAGATTCTAACTGTATCTGTCTATACAGCTGTACTTAACAGCAAAAACCAAACTGTTGATGTTGCTAAAATGTTATTGAGCAAACTGCAGAGTTTTTAAGGAGTTCGCCACCTTCCCACCAATGTTATTTTTCTATTTTGGTATATAAAGAGCATCACTGTCTTCATCAGGGTTTCTATTCCTGCACAAACATCATGACCAAGAAGCAAGTTAGGGAGAAAAGAGTTTACTCAGCTTACACTTCCATATCGATGTTTATCACCAAAGGAAGTCAAGACTGAAACCCAAGCAGGTCAGGAAGCAGGAGCTGATGCAGAGGCCATGAAGGTATGTTGCTTACTGGCTTGTTTCCCCAGGCTTTCACAGCCTGCTTTCTTATTGAACCCAGGTCTACCAGCCAAGGGATGGCACCACACACAATAGGATGGGGCCTCCACCCTTGATCACTAGTTGAGAAAATGCCTTACAGCTGGATCTCATAGAGATCTCAACTGAGGCTCCTTCCTCTGATGAACTCCAGCTTGGGTAAAGTTGACACAAAACCAGCCAGTACAATTGACCCCTTGTCAACTTGACACACAAACACATCACTATTAAGCCTCCACCCCTACTTTCTTGTTCATTCCCAAAATCTAAATAACTTTAAGAGTGCCACAGTCTTTACAAATTCTTACATATTGAAATTGCAATACTTTGAAATACCTAGTCACTTTTAAAAATCAAAGTCTCTTAACTGTGGGCTCCACTTCTTTCAAGAAGGAAAAATATCAGGGCATAGTCACAATCAAAAGCATAATCAATCTCTAACTATCCAATGTCTGGGAATCCACTTACAAACTTCTGGGCGCCTCCAAGGGCTTGGGTCACTTCTCCATCTCTGCCCTTTGTAGCACACACCTTATCTTCTAGGTTCCAACTGCCTGTTCTCCACTGCTGCTGCTGTTCTTGGTGGTCATATAAAGGTACTAGCATCTCCAAAACACTATTGTCAGTCCTGGGACATTAATTGAAACGGAGGCTAGATCTCCACAATTGGCCTTCCATGGCCTCTCACAGTGCCAAGCCTCAGCTGCTTTCCATGGCCCCTTCATTCCTTCAAAACCAGTACCACCTGGGTGACTCTTAAACATTACCAAGTCCAACCACAGCAGGAGGTACAACTTTGGCTATCTCTGGAACACAGCTTCTTTGTGCCCTCAGGAAGCACTTCCCAGAAGATTTCACCTAAATAATGATGGTCTCTTCTTAATCACCACTAATTTCTTAGCTCCAGCTGATCAGCATCAATAGTCCCAGTAATGCAAAGGTTTGCTTTAGTAGTTCTGGTATCTTGTTAATCACAGCTGGTTCTTCAGCTCTAGCTAACCAAAACCACAGAATTTTCACAGTCAAAACATCAACAGTCCTGATAAGAGTCTTTAAATTTTCCCTCTGAAATTTCACAAGAAATTTCTTCTGCACTGTTCTTAACATCATCTTCCAAGCTCCTACCGAACATCCCACAGAGCTCTTAATATCCCAGTGACTCTTCTAGTTCAAAGTTCCAAAGTACTTCCACAGCCCTCCCAAAAACATGGTCAGGTTGTCACAGAACCCCATTTCTGGTACCAATTTGTCTTAGTCAGGTTTCTATTTCTGCACAAACATCATGACCAAGAAGCAAGTTGGGAAGGAAAGGGTTTATTAAGCTTACACTTCCATATCGATGTTCATCACCAAAGGAAGTCAGGACTGGAATCTAAGAAGGTCAGGAAGCAGGAGAAAATGCCTTACAGCTGGATCTTATTGAGGCATTTTCTCAACTAAGGCCCCTTCCTCTGTTGTTCCAGCTTGGGTCAAGTTGACACAAAACCAGTCAGTATAACCACCTTTTCTTTTTTAGTAATTATCTGATTCTACCATGCTTGGCTTCTATAGTCTATTGCTTCTTTCCTTAGGACATTTAAAGATGGTGTTATGTAACAGATGGATATTTGATCCTTTATTATTTTATCTAATCAAAATTTCTGATGATGAAAATCCTACTCCTTGCTAAAAAGAAGTGAAGAGTTAAGAAACTTACTTTGGCTAGCTACATATTTGCTCTGGGCCTAGTCAGATAACTTCTGAGATGAAGCAAAAATCCCAAACAATACACTAGGTTACAGGTTGAAAGTGTACTATGTAAATAAATATATAGAAGTTCCATTATTATGCTTAAAATATAAGTTAACCTCTTAATTCAAACTTATAGTCAATGCCGTCTAATAATCATTTTACAATGTGTTTGTTTCTAAGAAGGCTTTGAGTACTCCTTAGAGGCTAAAACCTTCATTGGCATTGTTGGACAGTCTTGAAAATCAAGTCTGAAGAGGCGTTATTTAGTAATCCCACTATGAAATTAGGAAGCATGTGATACTTTTATGATTGGTTTTAATGATACCGTCCATGCTATTATGACTGGTTACAGATATAAATAAACACAAAACATTTGAAACAATGCTTCTTCAGCCCAAAACTAATCAATTCTGAAGCCCATACCTAGCAAAGGATGCAACCATTCTCTTTCACATTCTAAGCCAGGATGGTGATGGTCTGTGTCTCTCTCTCTCTTATTTCAGACCCAGTGATCAGTATTCACATTCTGCCACTGATCTCAGCATGGGGAAAGCCTCCAAGAACCCTCAAGTTTAGTCTCTTTGTTCTTAGAAAGTAAAACTGAAGCCTAGCAAGGAAGAGATCCTTTGTTTGTCTGTCCATCTATTTTGATTTTGTATAGTTTTGTTTTTTGAGACAGGGTCTCACTATATAGCACTGGATGTCTTGGAAGTCTCTATGTACACCAGGCTGGCCTCAAACTCACAGGCTGGCCTGTTTTCCATGTATGGGATTAGGGGTGTGGGTTACTACGCCCTGCTAGAGAACTGGTCTTGACCAAAATCATGTAGCTATTAGTTTTCTATCTATTGCTATTACTCTTAGTATTTTTAGAGTTGGAGAATGTGAATAAATACATCTTTAGTATTATTCTAGGATTTTTCAATCTAACAAAAAATAATATTTGAAATAATATTTTTTGCCTTATTAAACCTTAACTTTTTTTTTTGCTTTAACAAAAATAAAGCCAGTTATCTTCATAAACATGATGGCTGAAGTAGGATGTTCACCATGAGCTCAAGACCAGCCTGATCTACAAAGTGAGATCCTGTCAAAAATTTGTCTCCATTTAATATGAATAAAAAAAAATTAGATAAGGTCTCATTCTGCAGTCAAAGCTGGCCTTGAACCACTGTGTATCCAAGGTTGGCTTCAAACTTGTGATGATTCTCCTTCTCCAACCTCCATCGTTCTGGGATAATAGGCATGGTCTACAATATTCTGATTGACCAACTCATTATTTTTTTTTACAAATGTTAGGAAACTATTTTATAGAGAAAGAAAAGTCTTGGGTGGGGAGGGAAGCTAGAAAGGTACACAAAAATATCTACTAATAGGGGAGAAAAGCCTCAACCAGCAACTTGCCATTTGTACAAAACTTACACCAAACAGGTACGTGGGTATAGAAGGGGAAATTACAAAGCCTTTATAGCAGAAGAGAGTGATCTTGGTGAAGTGTTCTCAGAACAATAATCAAAGTCATGATTTTGCAATAGAAGAATAGCAACAAGGTGGTTAGGATAATACTTTGTGAGTTTTTATCTTACAAATGCTGTATATCAATAGGATCAATTTGTCCAAGTTATTTCCTAATTAATATTACTGCATGCTTACTACATGTTAAGAAACAATAAAATAAAAAAGCACCTTTGTGAGAAGAAAGACAAGCAAATATTTATAACTCAAACATCAGAGGAAAGATTCTTTTTGATCAAAAGTGCACATCAAACAAATGTTTAAAACTTAATAGTAACTGTTGACTACAGAGTTAGAATATGGTCAGAAGACAAAGACATATTGCTGACAGTACATGTGGGCAGCCAATTACCACGTGACATTTTGCTATCCATCTTTGCTATGACAACTTCTCACTTCTCCAGTCTCTAGAAAGGAATGGAGATGGAAGAAGGTATGTCAGTTGTTTGAATTCATAATGGTGCAGTTAGATAGCATGGTTACCCACATCTGTGATTTTAGGGTTCAGGAGGCTGAGGCAGGAGAAGCACCCAGACATAGAGGTTAGCTTAGGTGAAACATAAAATGAGACCCTATTTCCAAAGAACAAAACAAATTACAATGTATAATTATTTGTATAATTCTTTTACATAATTATATAAAACATACATAAATAATTATTTGTATATTATAAAATAACCATGATTTATATAGTTGCTCTGAGCCGACTTACAAACAAATAGGTCAAGATAATGTAGTCCAGGAGAGAACTCAACCACAGTTGTGTGGGTTGATGTCTATATGCAGGTGAGGGCAGGCTCAAGATAAGGCAAGGCCTGTGATTGGGCAGTGAAAAAGAAAGGCAGGTGCAGAGTTTTTGAGAGGCAAGAGAGACAGAAGAAGGGAAAAGAAACCAAGAGGAAAGAAGAAAAGAAGACCTGGATCTGTGTGGCTTCAAATAGCCACAGGTAGCTATGAATATCTTATAAGGGATGGATTATCACAGGACAATTTATCTTATCTTGGCGGGCAGTTTGTATCAATATCAGTTGGCTCTAAGTATATTGTGTAGAAGTTTTGTGGGGTAAGAATTTACTGATATAAATCTGATTGATAAGTTATAAGCATCTAGAGCTTTGATTTTCTGGGTTACTGAGAACTGTGGCTGAGGAGAGTTCACAGCCGAGAACAGTGAGATAGGTGGTTGTTACATGGGGCTGGTGTGGCAGCCACCCTCCCTGGGAACCAGATGGATGGACAGCGCTGCCGGGACCAGAGAGTAGCCAGCAGTAGTGTGGCATGGTTCTTCATTTTTTAATTCTTACAGCTACACAGTTTAATGTGAAGATAAAGAAAGGAGAGCTGAGAGTCAACAGATGTGAATAGTCTCCAGGAGCTAGAAGAATAGACATTGATTCTTCCATCCAGTTTACTGAAGAAACATGCTGTGCTAACACTGATTTCAACAGAGGGAGACCAATGTTAGAACTTTAACCTATAAACTGTGAGCTAATAAAGTTGTTGCTTTAAGTCACTCATTTTACAGGAATTTATTATAACACCAGTAGAAATCTAGTGAGACATATGTGACTTGTGATGATAATACTTCATTGCAACAGTGGAAACTCCAAATGTTTGCCAAGATGCAGATAAATCAGACCTCTTATGCATGATTAAGGTAACATGACTCTGAAAAAAAAAAAAAAAAAAACAAGAGAAATAAGGAAACATAGGTAAGCACAAGGCTTGGAGGTAGATCACCAACCAGCCTTGATTATACAATGTCCAGGGTTTGATCCCAACACAGAAAAACAAAAAAAAAAAAAAAAAAAAGAAAGAAAAAAAGAAAAAGAAAAGGACTTGGAGCAAATCCTCAGGAATTTATTCTACAGCCTTCATTTCAGAGAATAAGTCTACCCTAAAGGAACTCTCTGCACAGCTGTTAAAAACCTGTGTATAATTGTCAAAAAAACAAAAATATCAAAATACCCTTCAACAGGTGAGTGACTAAAAAGCCATTGCATCTGTGCTCAACAACAGCAACAGCAACAAGGAGCAACTGCGGGTATACTTATCAAATGGCTTGAAAGACAGCACAAATTCAAAGCAAGACATCTAGGCAGTGACGGCTCTGATTCTTGCTTGACAGAGTGATTACGCAAACCTGCACACGTGACGGAGGTAACACAGAGCTAATGCACACAGGACCTATGTCCAGCTTCTGACTTGATACTGCACTACAGTCATGCAATCCTTAGGGGAAGGTGGGGAGAGTACGCAGGGCATTCCTGCACTGCCTTTCCACGTGATGAGCATCTCAAGTCATTATTCAATAAAATGTTGGGGATATACAAACCACAAAACCTGACTGAAGTCTCAGTAGATATATTCCTGTTCCCTTCATCCCATTTCTCTTCATCTTCACCCCTATCCATGGAACTAAACATTGAGAGTTAGGATTTCCATTCTTTTATATATTTTATTCACTATGACTACATTGTTTAAAAATACAGAGTCCTGTATGTGTGGTCTAAAACTTTAAGTAGTGACACTGCCATGTGCATCCTTCTATGAATTTTCTGTGTTTTCTTCTTGCTTACATATATGTTAATGTGCCCTACTCATGCGAATATACCTCATGCAGCTCAGTGTTGGATCTGTATGTTATACTCCACTATCTGAATATATCATTTTGACTTATGTTTTCTTTATTTTAATTAATTAATTAGCTAATTAATTAATTCACATCTCAAATGCTGCCCCCTTCCTGTCCCTCCCTCATAGAGCCCCTTCCTCCAACTCTCCTACCTTTCCCTCTGAGAGAGTTTTCTTCTGTTGGTGAAAATACATAAATTTTCTCAGGACCATGCTCTTACAGAACAGTGTAAAATACCTCTGTATATATGCCTCAGAAAATACATAGAATATTTTGAGCATCAATTCCTAGAATTAGAATTCTCTTTTCAAGATATGTACGTTTCCCTTTATTAAATAATTTCAAACCATCTCACTTTTTGAAAGAGTTTAAAATATTTTCCTAGATGACTGTTCCTATTTGTACTCTTATGTCATTTCTGACACTTAGCATATTCAGATATTTTGTTTTCTCAAAATGATGGGTTTGAAATAAAAATTTCAGTTTTAATTTTTATTGACCTAGTTATTAGTGAAAAAAGCCAGGTGTTTATACAGTTATGAGTTCTTTTTATTTTCTCTTCAATGAATGTCTTGTTCATATATAACTCAGTTGAAAATTTAAATATTCAGATAGAAGTATGGATTCATTTTATTTCTTATATGCATTAACAGCTATCTGAAGCTTATAAGATTTTAATATTGTATATATATATAGCTATAAATTTCTTTAAATATATTAAAACAATAATTTATATTTTCTTATAGCTTATGCTTCAGTATCTTAGACATTTTTTTCCTACTCAGGAATCCTAGATTTAAAAAAATGTGAACTTTTTACCTTTTTCTCTACATTATGTCTGGAATTGTTTAAGATTTATTTTTTACTGTCTTTTTTTAAATTATGTGTCTATGTGAGGATGTGTGCACATTGGTGCACGTATCCAAGGAGCTAAAGGGTCTGGAGTTACAGGCAGCTTCGAGATATCCCCCATGGGTACTGGAAACTAACTCTAGTCCTCTGGAAAAGCCATGTGCTCTCTTAACTGCTCAGTCATTTCTCTGACCCCCTCACAGACCCTGATTTTCATGTGTGCATGCCATGAGAACTGCCCCTATTATTTTTGTTTGCTCATTGTGAATACTTACATATTTTTGCAGTGCTGCGTGACCTGGATTTGTCACATGTCCTTAGACATGCATGGTTTTGGACTTGTTATATACCATGTTATTACTGATGCTCCAATATGTGAACATCTTAACTTCTAAACTTTTACCATAACTTTTTGTTATGTGGTCATCTTCAAAACCGTATTTGCTATGACTGATCCTTGGATATTTATATAATCTTCAGGATTAGCTTGTCAAATTTCTCAAAATTATTCTATAGTCTAATGTGTTAAAAAGCAAATTTAAATATTAACAGCAAAAAAATGAGGATTGCCAAAATTGAGCAGCCTGAGCTCATTTCTTTAACATACGTAAATACAAGAAAGCTTTAAATATGTTTGCTATTACTGCACTCTAAGTATGATAAACATTTCCATTTATTTAAGCTTCTATGCATCTTTCCTATACCTTTGAAATTTTATTTAAAAGGAATGTTCTCACTTGGATTGGTTAATCCATCACTACATTTATAAAGTTTGTGTTAATGTTTTTATAGTTTTAGCTTGTGTGCATGTGTACACATTGTGGGCAGGGCTTGGGCATATGCACAAGTACATGTGCGTATAGAGACCAGAGATCAGAGCTGAATTCTTTCCTGTATCACTGTCTATCTTACTGAGAGGCGGACAGAGTCTCTTTCTGAACCCAGAATTCCCTGAGTTGGCTGGAGTGTCTGACCCAAACACCCCAGAGTTCCTCCTCTTCCACTGACCTAGCAGTGGAGTTAGAGTCACATAGCACTGCGCCCAACCTCTTCACATAGACTCTAGGAGATGAAACTCAGGACCCCATGTCTACACAGCTAACAATTTACCAAATGAACCATCTCACCAGCTCCCATAATATTTCCTTTTAAACTTAGTTTTCTAATCGCTTGCTAGAATATACAAATCTAACAGTACAGCGTCTATCAGTTTCTTTAGTCTCTTGTTCTTAATCAATGATAATCTAGTGTCTCCTTTTCCCTTCTGTTTCCCACTTTTAATTCAGTACTACTGACTACCATCAGTGTATGCATGGCACTAGGCACCAACGTTCTTTTGCTCCAGAGTAAGAATCATTTCTGACACATTATTACTGACTTTTTTCTTGCTCAAATTTATGATAAGTCAACCTAATTTTTAGACTTTTCAGAAACTGGATTGGATTAGGGATTTTTATTTTATTAATACATCCATCCATTCTTCCTTGAATATATTTTCTGTGTTTTGGTTTGGTTTTGTTTTTCTTGTGTGCTTTCTAAATCTCTTATTGGATGCCAAGCCTCCTAATCTTTACCCTTTATCATTTCATTTCAAACACACACACGTGAGGCTGTAGATTCCTAACTATCATTTTTATTACCTCCCACAAATTTGTCATTAACATTAGCATTTGTCTTAAGTATTTTCGAATTTTCACTCATTCTTGTTTGACTTATGAATTGTTTATATCTGTGTTGATTAATGGAGATATCTGTGGCCTTTGAAGATTGCTTACCAAGTGTATTAGGATCAGATACTCCCTTCCAGAGTACTTGTTAAAAACTTGATGGGTGACCTCACTCCCTCTCACGTTTCTTCGACATTTTTCAGCTTGGTTCTTCTGTGCTACCTTTTCTGTTTCTTTAAATATTCCACACTGAATGTTCATACTTGTTTTGCCTTTGGAGAATGTATAACTTTAACTGTTGCATTTTTTACTTTGAAGATTCTAGCTCATGTCTAGCACACATTAGTTTTCCTGTATTTATAGGTCATTCATTCTGTTTCATTTTCAGAGTCATCTCCTATGATCTCTGTAACATTTGAGGATGTTAGGTTTTGATCCCACTCTGCAATGCTAGCTTTTATGGAAGAATTTTTTAAGTGTTTTATAATTCGAGGTTGGGAGTTAATCTTTCAAAAGTATTTTATCTGTGGAAATCTTGTACTTGGTTTAATGGCATCTCTCTCTCATGATGATTGCAAGTAACTTTTCTAACTACCTTAGGAGTGTTTAAAAACCTGAGCCTCCACAGGTTAGGTTTACAAATTTTTATTTTCTTTTTATATATGAGGCGTAAGTTAGAATTCCAAGTCCATAGGAAGTACAAATCTACACCAATAAACATTGGGGAATATATAACTCTGTAAGGCAAGACTTCCTTGCCTCCTCTGTCTAGAAAGATAGATGTATCCCTATTCTATGTTTAGAAAGATATACCCTATTCTCTGTATAGATAGATCTATCTCTATTCTCTGTCTATAAAGATATACCCAATTCTCTGTATAGATAGATATATCCCTATTCTCTATATAGAAGGATATACCCTATTCTCTGTATATATAGATATATCCCTATTCTCTATATAGAAAGATATATTCTATTCTCAGTATAGATAGATATATCCCTATTCTCTATATAGAAAGATATACCTTATTCTCTGTATAGATAGATATATCTCTATTCTCTACCTATTCTCTTTCACTCGAGTGCCACAACTGCATGCTAAATGTCTATGTTCTAATCCGCAGTCCCAGTTTTACCTTTCTTTTTACCATAGTGTTTAAATTACTTATTTATTTACATCCCAAATGTTGCCTCTTCTCCCAGTCCCCTGTCTCATAGTTCTTCACCCTATTACCCCTCCCCTTCTCCTCAGAGAGGAAGCTCCCTCCCCCCAGGCATCCCCTTTCCCTGGGACAGTTTCGCATGTCTTATCTGTACTTTGTTTTTAAAACCAAGCAATTCCTCAGGATGTGGGACATTTCAGAGAGCAGCTTCAGCATTGGCTCAAATGCCTTGGTTTTCAACTTCAACTTTTTTTTACAACTCATGGTGATACCTTTATTTCCTTTTACAATCATATATGTATAGAACAGATTGTCTGTTCTAATACCTCGAAACACATTGTTTTTTTTTTTTTAGACCATTAATTACATTTGTAGAACCAGACTTAAACTGTTTTCCCTAATAAAAATCAACTTTATGACAACTGGCAGGTATAATCCTTATAATTTACCAATTGCAAAACTTTCTCAATTAGAAGTTATATTATCGTAATATTATACTGGGACTGAGAGATGGCTCAGTGACTAAGAGCATGTGTGCTACTTTCCGAGAAGACCAGAATTCATTCCCCAAAGCCATACTCACAAGTCATGTAGCTCCAGCCTCAGGAAATCAGTGTCTTCTCTGGCCTCTGTGTGTACCCATACAAATATGGCATATACTCACATAGACAAATATATATACACACAAATAAAAAAGGCTTAAAGCCATATTGTTTATCTTAATCTCAATTTCAGAAAAGCACATGGGAGAATAAAACTATAATTTAAGTCCATAGGTAGCTCAGACCTCAAATTAGAAACTGTATTTCACTTGGCCTCACAGGAAAACCATCGAAATTTTCTAGATTCTCTCAGAAGTACTTTTATTCTGAAATCTCCTCTAGATCACACATACAAAAGTCACTTCCTATTTAAGCTTCCTCTGTTTACTGTCAACAAATCCCCCTAGCTTGCATCTGCATTTACATTCATTCCATACAACTTTTCTAAATGCTTGCTGTGTCTTAAATACTAGAGGTGTGACCAGAATCCAAACAAATGCCTGGACTCACATTAAAAAAATAACCATAAAAGTAATCAGCAAATAAATAAATTTACTTTAGATTCAACTGTTCAAAATGGTCAACATTCAGCACTTCCTGACCCACCAAAAGACAATTTCCTATGATTCAGCTTAATAGAATGCAGCAAGCTGTCGTCCTAAGTGCTGGGGGTGGGGAGATGGCAGGGTATGTTGAAGAAAAGATGGGGAATGTGTGAATGTTCTATTTTAGACAGCACAGCCATAAAAGCCTCTCTTTGAAAGTGCCAGTTGGACAAAGACAGGGACATGAGGAAATGAGTCATGTGGACCTCTGGAGGAAGAACATTCTAACTGAGGGAAATGGAGGTGGAAAGGCTCTGAGAAGGAGTGTAAGTACACAGTGTATTTCAAGGAACCATGGGGAAATCAAGAATACCTGGGTGAATCCACAGAGTGGAGCAAGATAAAAAACACAGGGGTCAGAAGCAGCCCAGGAATACCATGTCAGTCACAGTAAGAGTATCTGAGTCGTCCCTAAGGAGATTCCTAGGAAGTACTTGGGTGACCGTGTAACTTGCATTTTTAGTAATGAAGGACTTAAAACACCCTTGGGGAAAGATGGATGTTAGAGAATATAGAATGCTACATCTGCCTGGAGGTGACCTTAGGAATTTTACTTTCAGAGTAGAGCACACAGAACAGGATAGATCCTGGACCATCACAACTCATCTAACACATTCCTGTCTTTCTTTCAAAAACATCTTCTCAACTCCATTTTACCCAAGTATATTCCCAAACTTCCATGTATTGACCATTTCTTGATTCAGTTATCAAAGCCATCTGTCTGTTTCTGGTTGCAAAAAGAAATGTCCACATTTTCCTAAATTCAGACACCCCAAACCCTGCATTTCTCTGACCCACAGCCTTACATCTTTGTTCTGAATTGCCCTCAGAAAGGGGGCAACATACCTGATCCTCTTAGAGCTGCCAGTCCCCTCAGAAGCACCACCAGAGAGGGAACATGTGGCTCCAATGGCCACAGCTGTGCTTACAGTCTCTTCCCAGACTGTTAACTGACAGTAGGCGTGGTCTGAGTCATGGCAGGAAAGGGCCATCCTTGGCCCACTGCCAGGCAAGGTGGCTCTTCTGAGGCACTCCTAGCCTTATTCCTGTGGCTAGGCCACTCCCACAGATGTTTCTACACTCTGCGACTTTCCCCAGAAGGAAGTTGCTTAGGAGATTACAACCCTTGGGGAGAAGCTGACCAGAGCTCTATAGCATATAACTGTGATGTCTGCAACTTTTGACCCTGTTTCCTTTACATCTCCTTACTGAAAGAGGTGTCTTCTATTAAGTAAGCATTTAGATAAAAATAATAGGTAATCAACCTTGTCACTAAAGAACAATTGCAGGACAGAAATTCATGCCTGGTCCTCAATACAATGGGCCAATCAAGAACAAATTAGAACTGCTTATAAAACACAATTAGTTCAAATGACAGGTTATGTCACAATTGCCAACATATCTTGTGTGTGTGCTTATTATAAAACTCCGAAAGTTTAGTCTGCTTGCAGTATTCAGACTAGCTGAGGAGAAGGCATGATATTCAAATGTCACTAAATTACTGCTCCAAGAACTCACATACTTTAGATCTAACAGCTTGAAGCCTACATAAGGTCACAAGAAATAGAACTGAAATGAATATTCAAAACCCATTTTCTGCAAAGGTACTTTGTAGAAGTATAAGTAGAAATACCTTTTTATAAAAATAAAACAATTCATTTGCACTGGGAAATGGAGTTAGAAAACAAAAATCCAAATATTTCTCCTCTATTCATAAACTCAGCAGTACCACACATCTTAACTACTCTAGGTTAAGCTAGGTCTGAAGTAATATTAGAATTTAAAAGGATAGAAACCATAGTCCTAATGTACTGTGCTATTTAAGATCCAATAATGAAATAGAAATTTAAAATACCTGCCAGAGAAACCCTTTATAGGACCATCTTTTTCCTACTAAAACATGAAGATCTCTCCATGCTCCAAATCACAGTCACCCAGATAACTGCAAGCTTTTTTGTCTGTAAACATAAATTTTACCATCAAACACATATATTATGCTGAAAACCAAAGTCAGTGTTAAGAAAAAGTTCTTTGCAGTGCAGATTGTTTTTTATTACAAAGTACCACCCATTGCTCTTTGCAATAATATGTGAACAGCCATTTTGAGATAATTAAATTTCAATACTCACTGCACATAAAAGCATGTTCTTCATATGAGCCTCAGTATTTGGCCCATGAACATCTGTATCTTTAGAGACATCACCAAGATTTAAGGGGTATCATGAAAAGGCAACAGTCTAGGTCTGGGCTCAAAGAAGCTGACACTTGTGCACAAGGGATACTCTACCCCTAGACCTTTGTACACCAAATGTTGAATATTTCCTTTAGTTGTGTATTAGTCAGCCAACAAGGGCTGTGTATGAAAAAGACATTTATTTAGATCCGTATTTTAGACATTTAGAGTCCAAAACGAGGCCAATCAAGGCCAGTCTAATCTTTTAGCCTCTCATAGGGCCTGATATTTTGACATATTCTACTCAAAACCTATGTAGAACCAAGTTGCCACATCTCCCCAAAACTCGGAGAGAACGGGTGCAGGAGGGGCCAGGCTTGTTTCTGTTATAATAATACTCTCATGAAAATTCAATTCACTAGAATCAATTACACAAGATTTGTCAAAAAATCATATTCAAAGCTCAACTACTTTAAGTCTCTCCAGAGAACTGAACTTTCTGTCAGATCCTATGTCCTAAAGGTTCCACCACCTTCCAGTAGCTCATCGAAGACTTTACAGCAGGCCCTTGGAGTACTAACTGTATTCTACCATAGCAGATATTTATCTGAACAAAAATGGAGGACTGGTGTGGAGTTTGCAACCACATCTTAAGGCAGAGAAATAGCCAGTCATGGTGGCTGGCACATGCCTTTAAATGCCAACCCTCAGGAGGCAGAAGCAGGCTGATCTCTACCAGGTTAGTGTATGTGGAAATATGTATTTCTCACCTACAAATAATTTCTTGTATTTATTTACTTTTATGTGCTTTTAATTGAAATAGAATTTCTATCACTTTCTCCATTCACTGCCTCCCTCCAGCTTCTCCCAGCTACCATCTCTGAAACTCCTCCCATATCTGACCCAACCCTTAAGCTGATCTCATCCTTTTCTTTGACTATTTTGTCATGCTATATGCATGTATGTATGTATGTATGTATGTATGTATGTATGTATGTATGTCTATAAAAAAACCTGCTGAGTTCACTTTTGGTCTGTTTGTGCTCGTGTGTGCACTTGTGTGTGTGCACTTGTGTGTGTGTGTGTGTGTGTGTGTGTGTGTGTGTATGTGTGTGTGTATGTATGTATGGGGTGTGTGGGGGTGTGTATGTATGTGTGTGTGCATGTGTGTGTGGGTGTGGTTTCATAGCTGATCACTCTTTATTGATCCATATAAGTGGATAATCTGAAATACTGCTTATACTATACTTAAGCCTTATTTTCTGTTTTATATCATCATTTGGGAGATTATCAACAGAAATAGTTTTTACAGACAGCAGGTATATTTGACTTCTACTACTTGGGACTTGCCTAGCACTTTAAAAAGATACAATCCTATTTTAGTTCCTGTATGTTTTTTGTTGGATTAAGTACTTGTTGGATTAAGTCAATACAAAAATACCTTGGCCATAAAGAACTCACCAGCTGATGGGTATCAGCGAAGACACAAAAGACCAAAGAACATTAGTACTCAAAGCCAGTTTGTCAGAACTAACCAATGACACAAAGTTACCCAGAAAGAGCCTATGGCTCTGCTGATGGCAGTTGCTCTGCAGATCTCGAGCATTTGAATTTTTAATCTTGGCTACTACAGCAAGGGCTCTTTGCACCTTGCCCCAGAGGTTCTGAGTAAATGCATCTTATTTATTTTTAGTTATTTTTCTCCCTCAGCACAGAATTCTACACGAGTCATCCCAGGACAGACTAGGGGTCACTGCTATTTCACCCCTTCCTCTGTAGTCTCCTGTATGCAATTAAAATAACAATAATCCCAGAAATGTGTTTTTCCCCAGCAGAACAAGTCACTTCCCGTGGCTTAATGGGTGTGCCTCCAGACTGAGTTTGCTTTTGGAACATTAGGTTGTCCATTTTGATAGATTGGAAGGAGCTCCAGGCTTGAGAGGCTATCTCAATTTTACAATGAAAAGAAAACAATCCCAGGCAGTGAATTCATCAACAAAAGCTATTGGAACCAGAGACTGAACTGTACCTGTAAAAGCACAGCCATATTAATTAATATTATTCATTCCCACTATAGAAGCTTAGACAATACCCAACAGCGGAAATGTTTTGAATTAGTGCTAAAGTCAAGGACTTTAAACTAAAGAGAGAAAATGTCTTGATACCTTCCAATGTAGTAATTCAAAGTTATCTGTCAATATTTCAGAAAGTATCTCTCCCAGAAAGCTTGTGATAATGGGACAGAGCAAAAAGAATCTGATCTACTGATAAATTACCTACAGAGGTCCATGGCATTATACACTGCCAATGCACAGGGCCATATCTTAAGAAGGTTTCCTGTCTCTGAACAGGTCTCAATCAAACTTGATTCTCAGAAGACCGTATCATGTATGTATATGTACACATTATATATATGTGTGTGTGTGTGTGTGTGTTCTGTCTTTCTATACTTATTTTTATTTAGTGATGATAAACAAGTTTTAATTGAAAATAGATTTTTCTCTCATACAATACACCTTGACCACTGTTTCCCCTTTCTCCATTCTTCCATGTTCCCCTTTCTCAACTGCCCTCTCTCTTCTCCTGCTCCATTTCTCCTCTGTTTTCTATTCAGAAAAGTGCAGGTCTCCAAGAAAAAAATAAGATAGGACAGATAGAGAAAAAAGCTAGAGAAAACAATGCAATAGGAGGAAAAGAATTCCAAGAACAGGCAAACAAGTCAGAGGTGCACCATCGTTTCCAAAGTGAAGGTACTGATGTTTCTCATAGGAGGGATATGTCCACATGGGAGGGCAGTGTCCACTCTTTTCTTATGATCCCTTGATCACAGTGAGGTCCAAGGTTCAACAGAAATACCAACATTATACTAGGAGGCTAGAAAATATTGCCTTCCTTCATGCCTTTATGATACCATTTAAGGAGTATTAGCCATTATCCATTCATACCTGGGTATTCACACATGTGCTGGCATCCCTGATCTCAAAAGCACACTTTAGAAATAATACCATGTAATGGACATTCAGTCAAAGGTGCCAGCTGTCCTGTTGTCAGGAAAGTGAATTACCTCACAAATTAGGAAATCACAGATCTTCTATGAGAATGCATTTGTACCCAATCCATGTGCCTTTCACTAGAGCAAAACTTATAGTAGCAAGGAATATCTCAGAATGCTGTCCCTCAATGTAATCTTGTAGCCATGGTTTAATTGGGGTTTCAGAATTATCTAGATAAACAACATGTAAAACCACATGGCAGGATTAAAAGATAAGAAACAAGAGGTAGTCTTTAACAGCATAGACTATGATACATATATTTTGATACTTAGACATACAGATGACCCTATAGGTCTATAAGAACCTTTGGAGTTCTATAAGTTTTAAAATACTTTGTACTGAACATTTATAAATATTTTATTATTACTATTCCCAAAAGATTATAGTAGGACAGCTATTTACATACTAATGGCATCGTATGAAGTATTATAAAAATCTACAGATGACCTACATCACACAAGAGATGCTCTGTAAGTTACATGTAAATGTGATGTCACTTTAAATAAGGATCTTGAGCACTGCAGATTTTTGTGTCCACAGAGGTTGTCAGACCAATGTGTCATGGGTGCCAAATGAAAACTGCAGTCTGTGAGCCAGTAATTGAGTGTGTGACCTTGCCTTTTTTATCTAAATTTTTAAAAAGATATTTAAATTTTAAGAGCATGTGCCTCAGGTTCTTAATCTCTGAAATGAGACATTATGGTGCCTCTATCATTAGACTGCTGAAAGCATGACGTGGAAGGTCCTTCGTTAAACATTTAAGTCAGTTTCTGGCTTGTGGCTGCGTGGTTAGTGTTGCTATCAGCTCACAGCGGAGCTTCTCTTGATACGTAGTGTGTTTCTTTCTCAGAGGATAGTAGTCAAGAGTCTAAAGTTCCTGAAGGCAGGGGCCACCTTCTCTTATGCTTTGTTTTGCCCGTTCTCCTTCCTGTGAGCATTGCGACTGTCTCTTCAGACCAAGGGACAGAGATGAATGGCATCTTCCTATTCTGAAAGCCAAGATCAGAAAGAGCGCGCTCTCTCAGTCCTAACACATTTTACCCCAACACTCACTTGCTATTTATAAGGCATCTCCTGTTTAAATTGCGTTCATTTATTTCTGCATACAATTATTCATGACACATTTTTTTTTCAATATTTTGGACTTCTTCCCAGGATCTCAATTCAGTCTCATCCGAGTTGTTTCCTTTCTAAACTGCCAGAGTTCGATCCACTTGCCGCATTATTTTATCATCATTTTATTTTACTTACCATGCTCGGGATCAAACCCAGAGCTTTACACACACTGGGAAACAACTCTAGTGACTGCATTCTCAAACAACATATAAGCCTCTTCCGTCACATAGTCATCAGACCATAAGGATGTCATTTCAAACATTATCACTGCAATTATCTGTATAGTGTTTTTTTTTTTTAATTGCCAAGAATGGCCTCTTTGAAGATTTGAAAATACCTTCTTGAATGTTTTTAATCACTTACCTAAAGATTGGGATTCCACAAGATAGTAATCCATTTTATGTTTGTTACTTAATTTAAAATATAGAATTAATACTAAGCTCACGTGTTTCTTCATTGCCTAGAAGAAGCATGTTTGTTGCAGAAATCTGTTTAGTGCTTTAGGAGAAAAATATCAGGTAATTATTATTGAATCTATAATGCATGCGAAACTTTCTAACAACATGGTCTTGAGACACATTTAGCATTCTAGTCCCTAGAAAGGACAGGGGAGAAAAGAGACCAGAAAAAAATTGACTATCATCCACAGGCTTGGATAGGAAGGTCATATTAGGAAAGAGTTATGCTGGAGGCCAACTATATTGTTCATCAAACACACACACACACACACACACACACACACACAACATAATGTGGCTGCATCAGCTGGCATAGAGTTGAAGAGGTAAAGTTGAAGGAGATTATTGAACAGCAGGTAGATGTCTGAAGAAGGTAATCACACACACAGAGCTGGAGTAGGTCTGCTTCCTGCAGAGTATACGTGCAAGCTTTCCAACACAGAATCAAGAAAGCTGGCTAGAAATTATTTCACAGTGTTGTGGTATTTGAAAGCATGCATACTGACAGTAAGGACATCAAGATCAAAGTCCTTCAGTGAGCTGAATCAAAACATCCAATGATGGATTCTAAATACATAGATTTATATATGTAAATGCTTGTTTTTAAAAGTGAAGTGAAATTTTCATATATAATATGGCCAGGGAGAATCTAGATCTAATCCCATGAGTAATAGGGAGACACTGTAAATTCATGAGAAGAGTAAAAATCTGGATTTGGGAAAGATTTCCTGTCGTGGGGGATTTGTAGCCGTTCTTATTCATTCTGTAAAACAACCTTGGCTCTTAATGAAAAGCTTCTGTTTTCCTTAGAATAATCTTTATGATGCCAGCCATAACTACTTTTAATCCATGAGAGTCTTTGTTAAGTACTAAAAATACCAGCCGTGGGCCTGGAGAGGTGGCAGGTTGGTCAGCCTAGCTACTCTTTCACAGACCCTGGAATCTATCCCCAGAATGCACAGGACGACCTACAAGCATCTGACTCCACTCCTGGGGTCCCGATAGCATCTCTGTCCTCCACAGGCACCAGGCATTCACATGATGTCCAGATACACATGTTGGCGAAACATCCAAACACATGAAATAAAAGTACAGTTTTAAAACAATTGTAAAAATAGCACTGGTATGCTTTGGTGCAGATTTTTAAACAAGCCTTGTTGTAACAAGGGCCCTGACCTTACGGTGTGTCTAAAGGCATTTAGCTCTCTGACGAAATGTTGACAGGAATGACAGGGACTGTTGAGCTCTTATATTAGCTTGTGTCCCATCTAGTGTTTTGAAGAGGGAAGACAGGCTGAGGAAAGTGTTCTTTCCAGATGTTGACAGCTTCAGCGACTCCTTAGACAAAATGGACATTTTTTTTTTCTGTCGGATGAGCCCACTCATGATCTCCATGGAGTGTCACAAGCAATCCCAGCTGGAGCAAGATGTGGGTTGCCAAGTACAGACACGATCTGTCCCCTCTCCTAAAATGAGGTTCTCATTACTCTTAAAGACTCACACACACGCTGCTGGCAATTTGCTCAAGTGAGGAGCCAACCGCATTGATTCGGTTGTGACACTCCATCTCTCAGAGGGCAACACAGACTGAACATGGCCGTGGTGCCACTCTTCCTGGCCCTGTCTAATAATAGTGGAGACAGTGGGAAATGAGTGACTGTCCCAGACCCCGCTTGCACAATGCAGAACTAACAGGAAGAGGGACCGTTTAGTAACCGGGCTTAGTCAGAGGTGCCTTGCAACCGTCCAGCACGCAGCTGCTGTGGCGGCTGGCTGCCCATGAATTTACCAAGCTTCAAAAAAAAAAAAAAATTCTTTTGTGCAGGAAGTAACATACTGTATAAAATAAAAGTACATGAGAAAACAATTCACAAAAGAACAAAAACGCTAAATGTATTAGAAAAAGCTGGACTTCAGTAGTAAGCCCTTTCGTAAACCAAACGAGGTTAGGATTTTTTTTCTGCTAAAATCAGTCAAGAGACTCTCTCTCTCCCTTCCTCTATCCCTCCCTCCCTCCCTCTTTGTCTAACTCTGTCTGTCTCTCTTTCTCTGTGTGTATGTGTGTCTGTGTATATATGTGTGTGCCTGTGTGTGTCTGTGTGTCTGTGTGTGTGTGTATGTGTGTGTGTCTATGTGTGTCTGTGTCTGTGTGTGTCTATGTGTATATGTGTCTATGTGTGTGTGTGTCTGTGTGTGTGTCTCTCTCTCTCTCTCTCTCTCTCTGTGTGTGTGTGTGTGTGTGTGTGTGTGTGTGTGTGTATCAATATTAAAGTGAATGCACTGCTGTAAGTAGAACATATTTGGACAAAGTTTGTTAAAAGCAGTTTGGCAGTAATTACTGAATGCCTTGAAAATAGTCAAAAGGAAAACCAAGACATTCTCTGCATTTAAATGGTTCAGTCCAGACTTTTATGTGGAAAATGTTAATATTTAAATAGAATAAGTGAAAATTCGATTAGAAATATGGTAATAAAGGAATTAACACTTAAGAAGATCATCCATCAGAACATGGTGGTACACACTTGTAATGTTAGCATTCCCAGAGTTCAAGGCCAGTCAGGTGAGTTCCTTCCAGGATAGCCAGGACTGCATACTGAGATCCTGGGTTTTGTTTTATTTTATTTTTTAATGACTTTTGGGGAGCTAGAGATACAGATCGGCAATTAAATAGACATACTGCTCTTTCAGAGAACCCTGACTTGGTTCTTAGAAGCTGTATTAGTTGGCTAAAAGTCACTCATAAATTTAAGTCCACAGCATGGAGTTTCAGATGTACTTCTGTGAGCTTCAGTCCTCTTCTGGGCCTTGGGTATGGTCACTCACTTGTACATGTATTCACATATAAACATGTGCATACACACAATTAGGAATAAAATAAGTCTAGAGCTGGAGAGCTGGCTCTGTGGTTACGAGCATGTGCGGTTTTTGCAAAGACCCAGAAAATGGTTCAGATCCTAGAAACCTCATCAGGCAATTCACAGTCACCTGAAGCTCCAGTTCCAGGAGGATCTGCTGCTGACCTCTGTAGGTTTCTGCACACATAAGCACATAGATACAGGCACACACACAGGCACATAATACATGCATATATTCATACATACATACATACATACATACTTACATACATACATAAATCTTTAAACAATAAAATAAATCTGTAAAATAAGAAAATAAGTCACACAGTTTCAAGTAAATATTCTGTTTCTGAAAACGGTGTTGACATAAACAGTTCTTTTTTGGTCTTATTATTGTAGAATTAAAACCTAACAATGTAGTATATATGACGATTGTGAATACTTTAATTTCAAATGAAAATTCTCAAGACACAAACTTAGACATGTCCTATGTGGCTATATCTATGAATAAAATTATACTTTATATAAGCTATGTATAGATGGAAAAATGTAACGTCTTTTCATGAACATGTATGTGTATTACATACAATGATGTATGTGCATATTCTGTGCATATGTCCCACTTCTATGGAAACATGACAGACTTGGCTGTGGTTCCCCAGGAGACATTGTCTCTCCTGGCTTGAGTGTAGTTTGTTTGAGAGAGTCTCTTACTGATCCACAGCTCACCAAAGGAGCTTAGGCGAGGGGTAGCCTTGGGAATCTACGCTTTTTCTATCTCTCTAGTCCTGACCCCACAAACATGTACCACCAGCATGGTTTCCCCCACCCCATGGGATATAGGGATAAAATTCAGCTCCTGGTGAATGCATTGCCAGCTCTTTATATACCGAGCCACTTCCCTAACTCAATCTGTCCTCTCAAACAGTGGCTATCCTTTGGTGGTGAAATTATAGGCATTTTTTTTCTTATTTTTCTCTACTTTGAAAACATAAGCTGCTACTTAATATAATTTCATCATATTTACTGCTACTATCTTTAGATGCCAAATTAGAAAATTTCTGAGCTACCACAATCATCTTTTTTTTTTCAGAAAATATTTATTGAGTTCTTCCTATGACCACAAACACTAGCTACCTGAAGAGAGATCACTGCATATGTGGCCTATTTGTGCTCTCCAGAAGCGTACAAAATACAAGAGGATAATGCAATAGCAAAGTTTAAAAGTGAACTCATCATAAATAAAGTGAATTATATTCATATGCACACACTGACCTTGTACAAGGTAAAAAAATGAAGCCAGTCTGACAGGGAGGGTCTATATTCCTTCCCCATATACTAGTAATACAGGTGTGCTTCCTTAAGTAATGGTTCTACATTTACTGACAGAGCCTGGGCTTAAGATAACAGAAATAATCCAGACCTAGAAAAAAATGCCAACTAGAGATGCCTGCAAAGCCGTACTCTGACCTTTTAAAAACTCCATGTGGTTATCTATAAATAATTTTATCCTCAAATTATCCTTATGACCTTTGGAAAATCCTGATCTATCATTTTGATTACAAACTCAATTCGTTTCAAAACTTCACTCATCATAGTGCTTCCTGTGCACGAAGCTCAAAAATGTCCAAGGTAGTTCTTCCCATTTCTGGAAATTGTGGATCCTATATTCATGTGACTGACCATCGGTCCTTGACCCAAGCAGCAGACACAGGGATGAGGAAGGCTCCTGCTCTAGAGAGTCCAGTGGTATGGATGGGAAGGCCGGGACTGCACAAACTTCAATGCCACATGCAGGGATTTAGACTCTACCAAAGCACTGGGGTAGACGTGATGAAACAGGCAGGTCTCTGCTTCTCCAATGCTTTGCTCATGCTAGATGGACTGAGCGTACATACTTAAAGGGAGAAAGACACCTTGAAAGAGAGTAACAGATTCATAATATATGTGTCATGAAGCAGAAGGCACCAGGTGAAGAGGAACACGGGCAACAGGAGGAACAGGGGCTTGGAGGAGGAGGAGGAAGTATGTGTGAAAACCCATAACAAGACCTAAGGCATTTTATATTAAAAGTCATAGAGGTGGGGGAGAAAAAAAACACCAAAACAAACAAGCAAACAGAACAAAACAAAACAGAAAAGCCTTGCCTGAGCTTTGAGGCCCCACACTGTACTTTTTGTCTTCCTACCTAAGCCACGTGAAACCGAGTTCTTGAGTAGAGAAATCCGTGGAGGTTAGCTTCATCTGTTTCCCTACCTCTACTACCTATTTTCCCAATGGGATTGGCTTTCCATAATGTGAATACCTGATGTGGAAACTATCAGGAAAATCTGCAGTGATCTGAACACTCATTTGATGGTGGTGAGCGAGGCTCATATTTACTGATTAATCAACCCCCACAGCCGTAGCCTCGGACAGAGCCCTGCAGCCGAAGCCTTTGATGCATTTCCATGCTGACCTCACTTTTCCATCAGTAACAGGCACTACTCATCACTCCTCCCTGCCTCCTCCCCCTCCTCCTCCTTCCTTCTTCATCCTCCCCCTCCTCCTCCCCTCCCCTCCCCACTCCCTTTCTCCTCCATTTCTTTTTCTTTTTTGAAACGAGTTCTTAATATGCAGCCCAGGTTGGCTTTGGACTTATGGTCATCCCGCCTCAATCACCATAGTCCTAGAATTACAGCTGTGCATGTCCATGCTCAGATTTCAGAAAATGTATAAACATCTCTTCTAGGATTTAGTATACAACTATCATGTATTCCCACCATCTTAAATAGGCATGTGTCTCTGCATCCAACACTATACACAGTCAGGGCAGATTAGGAGAAATTATAATGTATGGAAATGTCAAAAAAATCAACTAATAAAAAAGAAAATCACTTTGCTAAAAAAAAAAAGTAGCTATATATCTTGAATATAGGCTAAAAAAGCCAACATGATTTTAACAGAGAGGAGAACACTAGCGGCAGATGTAGATGGCAAAATCTGGGGAGGAGCAGGGAGAGCTGAATCGGTAATGTGGCATGAACTTCAAAGAAAGCACCCAGATATTGCTATGTGGAGGATGGAAGACTTCCACTAGTTACAGTGAAGGGACTGGGCTACTTGGTCCCCAGGGCAGCTGTTTATATATATATATATATATATATATATATATATATATATATATATATATATATATATATATCTGTCAGTCTGTTCCAGTACCACATAAACTGGTTTTATATAGATTCAATTCTGTTTACAAAAAAAGTTGATCATTCCCATGGAGAACACAAACAGTAAAAATAGACAACCCAATCTGGCTCCAATATCTCTCCAACTTCACAATGAGATCCTCTGGGATCTTGTATCCTCCACATCGGAAATTTCATTAAAATACAAGACAGATTATCGTCTACTGGGAAAGATAAGAATGCTCCTGCCCAAAGGAAAAGCTATAGTCTTGATAAACCTTCAAAGTCACTGATAACCATACTAGACAGGCCGTGAGTCAGTAGCTGGCTGTCCTGACTGTGCACAGACCAGAGATGGCTGCTCTCTCTAGTTTGTCTCAACAATCTGACATTCTGTTGTTCATCAAATCTCACTCTAAGCTCTGAAGAGAAATAAAAATGAACAAAGGCCCCTAAAAAACGTTGACATTAAATTCCTTGCTAGTTGGGATTTTCATTTTAAGCATAGGTTAGGACAGGAGAATTTAAACATTGTAGCTCAAGTATAACCCTGAGATTCCACCTCACACCAGTCAGAATGGCTAAGATTAAAAACTCAGATGACAGCAGATGCTGGCAAGGATGTGGAGAAAGAGGAACACTCCTCCACTGCTGGTGGGGTTGTAAGCTGGTACAACCATTCTGGAAATCAGTCTGGTGGTTCCTCAGAAAATTAGACATAATGCAACCTGAAGAACCAGTTTTTACACTTCTGGGCATATACCCCAGAGACACTCCAACATACAACAAAAACACATGCACCACAATGTTCATAGAAGCCCTATTTATAATAGTCAGAAGCTGGAAAGAACCCAAATGTCCTTCAGTAGATGAATGGATACAGAAATTGTTTTATATTTACACAATGGAGTACTACTCAGCTATTAGAAACAATGACTTTATGAAATTCCTAGGAAAATGGATGTATCTAAAAAATATCATCCTGAGTGAGGTAACCCAGTCACAAAAGAACAGACATAATATGCAGTCACTGACAATTGGATACTAGCCTCAGAAAGCTCTGAATACCCAAGAAACAACTCACAGACCATAAAAAGCTCAAAAAAAGAAAAAGAAAAAAAGGAAAGGCCAAAAAGTAGAAGCCTGAGTCCTTCTTAGAAAAAAAAAAAAAAAAAATAAGTGTATAGCACATTCTCAGAGTGGGATACACCTAGACCTTAAATCATTAATAACTCAAGAACTAAAAAGATAGCCTTGTGACAATTTTTGGTAGTTAAAAATCATTATGTTTAATCTGTACACACCAAAAAAACTTTGTTTATTTCCATGTTACATTTTGTTTTACATATACTTTATGATCTTTGTAAATAGTAAGATTTCTATGCATACTATCAAACCTTTAAAAAAATCAAGTACTGACAAAAATATATTCATATATATTTATGCTAAAATGCTTTTAATAATCTGTACATGTATCTCTGCTTTTTAATAAAGTTGTAAGAAAAAAAAGAAAAAAACATACATTTGTACCTATTTCTTCATCCACTAGAAACAACGGAGCCGCAGTTGCTCAGACTCCATGAGAGGAGGGCTCTAGTTAATGTCTGAACTTTAATTTTCAAAATCAGAGTTTTTACTCCAAGTCAGATTCCATGATAATTCCCGTTCTCCCACCCATTCCCCTACCTCTCTTTGTAAAGTCGGCTGGGAGAAGGGCCTGGCCCCGAGAAGACTTTGCAGTAATTTCAGGATATAACTCAGTGGTCTATCTTTCTACCATATTAAAAGTGCTATACCAGTGAGTCTGCTCTCAAAACTGAGCAGATGAATGCTCAGGGATGATCTGGGGGACTTAGCACTAAGTAATTTTTAGAGCTCATTTTGCTCATCAGGAAGCTGAAAGGAAAGCTGAATTTAGCACTTACAACCTAAGAGGAATGCTGTAGGTTTAAAGAATATAAAGGTTTTTTTAATCAGTTTTCATAAATTAAGATTAAATCCTTTTAGAAGTACTACCAAAAACATAAGCTTATTAAATTAATTGTGCTCAAAAAGAAGAAATTGTCAATTTCCTGGGCTTAGTCTACCTTTTGGTCCAGTGAAGGCTCATTTTCCCAGTGTAGGGGAAGGCAAAGGCGCTGAGGTAGGAGAGGGTGGTTGGGAGAGGGAGCACCTTCATAGAGGCAATGGGAGAGGTTGGGGGTAAAGGGATAACATCTGAAATGTAAATATAGAGAGTATCCAATTTTTTTAAAAAAAGGAAAAAAGACAAATCAAAGAGGAATAATAAAAAAGAAGAGAGATGCTGCTTCCAAGTCTCAGTAGTGCCCTCTCTGTCTAATTGTGAGAAAGACCAGGAGAATGTTACAATTAAGCTAACATTCTAATACACCTCCATCCCTCACAAAGTTCAGTATCACCTGGATTCAGCCAAAGACAGCACTTAGAGTTGTGAGTGACCTGAAAGATATTATATGAAATAACAAAATGGCATTGTGACTAGTCAAATGCCCCTGAGTTGTTCTTCTTCCTCAAGTACTACAAAGTATGCCTCTTGGGTTAGGTAGCTGTTGGAATTACTTTTATCCTTCTGGCTAAAAGAACCCAGACAGAAATAAAACAGAAGGCTAGCAGAACACAGCAGTTAAGAACTCAGGCATTTGGAGTCAGACAAACCTAACATCAAATCCTGACACTGCATTTGTCTGAGACCTTGAACAAATTTCCTCTGAGATATTATTTCATCCTATGAAAGAGGATCAGAGTAGTTAATTCACATGTGATTGCTTATTAAATAGTAGCTATTATTATCATTACCATCCCCAGGACCACAGAAAGTCTCTATTTTATACTCCAAACTTTTCAAATGTAGCTTCCCTTACCCTGTAATTTAGCCTTAAAATACAACAATGTAATTAAGATGGGATTAAGATCACTCTTGGTTTTCAGAAGAGTGGAATTAATGTTTAGGGGCACCAGGAATCACCTTCTATCACACAGTGGGAAAGTATACTGTCCGGTGGATTTCTCCAGTGCATGTTCTAGCTGCGTCATCTATACCTCGGAGAGCATCCTTTCACAGAACAGGGGACTGTCTTCCAGTCATGGTGAGAAGAGAAGCAGCACAGGAAGGAGAAGAAAATGTTGTTGAATCTCAGATGAGGTATGTCTGCTCTTTCTGATTATGTGTGCTTTGGGAGCAACCATGTATGTGTGCAACATGTATGTGTGCAAGAGGAGGCGGTGTGGATGGTGGTGGAGAAAGAGCAGCAGTAGAGAAATCACAACAAATCACAAACAAAAACTGAGTCTTCGAGATTGACAGCTTCTCTTGGGACTTCCCAGGGGAGCCAATTAGTGACAGTTGCTGAGGTGGGTTTGGTCTTATAAACTCTACACTAACACCCACCTGCATTGCATCTACCTCCAAAGGAGCAGCAACGCTTACATTAATGAGGTTTGTGGACTAGTCATCCCTTAGAGAGTCCTGCCAAAGACACTAAAACAGATGTCTCAGAGTTATCTAAAAGGGAAGTCCCTTCAACTTCATTGCAATATCAGGTGCGCAAAAATGTCAAAATAATGATTTTGCTCAATCTTTCTTCACCCGTTTCTTCATTTGTTATAATCTGGTCAACCAGTGTCCCTCCAGTTGCTGAGCTCAACTCCTTGGTGAGTGAGTTCATAGGTCTCCAGTACCAATCTGTGCTTAAAAAAGAACAAAGAAAGAAGAAAGATCATAGCAAGTATTAGCAGCATCTGGTTAAAGAAATTTAAGCAACATCTGGGAAGCTGCCCAGCCCAATCATTGCGGCTGCTGCAAGAAAACTATTCAGTGTTCCACTGCTTTGATACGCAGAGTTCAGGGTGTCTTGTGAATCAGTTCAGTATGACCTCAGACAGACTGACACAATTTGCTTCCTTGTCTACTCAATAATGATACTCAAGGTCACAGAAGGCAACCTATCTGGCGACTGCTATGAAAAGAACAAATAGCAAAGACTGATTAAAAAAAAAAAAACCTATTGCTAGTCAAGCTGTGCATAAATGATTTTAAAAAGAGAAAAAAAAAAAACACATTGAGATCTTTGCCTTTGCAAATAAGAAAAAAAAATAAGAT
The DNA here is from genome assembly GCF_963924665.1 of Micromys minutus. Classification (NCBI taxonomy): domain Eukaryota; kingdom Metazoa; phylum Chordata; class Mammalia; order Rodentia; family Muridae; genus Micromys; species Micromys minutus. The sequence goes on along the minus strand of NC_137955.1, from coordinate 10,246,758 downwards.
ATTGGGTAATAATACAGGAGAAAAATAACAAGCTGAGAAAAACTCCTTATAACTTCTTTAAAGGAAAACAAATAAAGATAAGATCTGGAAAAACTTCCTCTCCACAGGAAATCAGACCTGAATTATACTTTGAGATGGTAAGAGCTTGATAATAAAAATAGAAAGATGTGTGAAAACAAAGCCTTAGAAAGGAGGCTATGCTAAGTGTAAAGCTAGAGATACTGAGACTCAGTGATGCCTAGGGTCCTCAGATTTTCCCTCCTTGGCATGACTTCATTATCAGGGCTGGGATAAGTGCCCACTGACTGATTTTGTTTCAGTACAAACAGGAAATAGTATGTTAGCCTAGTGAAGAATGATGTCATCACAACATCCCCCAAACAAAAGCCTCTTCCCTTCTCTACTCTATCTTCTGTCTTTTGTCTACCAGCTTCCTCTGTAAGTAGATACATTTTTGAGGAAACAGCCTAAAACTCCTTCCATCCATTCATCAACAAATCTGTCTATCTATCTAAAACCCATCCTGCATCCAAGTTATTTTGGGGATAATTCCTTCACATGAACTAAAGAGGCTCAAAAGGTATTAAGTATAGCCCAGTTCACCAACCTTTGGTAATGCTTGAATACTCAGAAGTGCTTCAGCATAACACGAATGTAAAGAAGGTTGTTACCAACATCCACTCTAGGTTTGAACAAACTTGGAGACCTGGCTGAGGACGTGTATGCTCTTCTCCCAGACCCCATCCTATTCTGATGCTATGACTTGTATCTTAAGTATTTCACAAAGACCAGGTACTAAATTATGGTTAGTAACCTGTGATATCTAAAGATTATAGAGGAAGCCTAGCAAAGAGAAATTAGGCCATATCTCTGAAGGACTTTAAGAGCTGCTCCTCCTCCCCTAAACCTCTCCATGTATTCTCTATCTTGACATATTACTTAAACAAAAGCCCAGGAGCAACAAGGTCAAACAATGTGAGCTAAGACAATAAATCAACCCATTAATCAAAATCTTCCAGTTTCCCATCTTACATAAGTCTTCATAGCAATTGACCACTGATTAACTCAGATTATAAATTAGTAAAGATTTTATAGCTGGAGAGGGAGCATCGAGTGAAACCCTTAACCAAAAGGGACTGTGAGATATATTTATTCATTTGTTCAACAGATACATATAAAATGCTAAGCATCAGGCTCCCCGGTGCTGGAGGTACAGGAATCAGTGATGGGAAGTTGTCAGTGGGGAAAAGGTGAACGCAGCATGTTTTGATCAGCTCCTTTTTACCTTCCATACCAGGGACAGAGACATAGCTGAATACATGATACCAATATTGAACAGATTAAATTTACAACAATCCATTATCACAGAAACTCTCAGCCCTGAGACAGATGCTGCACATACCTAGGACACACAGAGGTTCAACACAGAAGCAGCGTGAACAAGCAGGGGCTGAGCAAGGCAAGCATTATAGACACAAGCTGGAGATGAGTTAGGTTCATGTGATGAGATGGCTCTGGCTTGTTTAAATAATTCCATAAACTGGCAGGAAACTGGAGCACACTACTCAAACATCATGATGTTTCTTCCTGGTTCTCCTGGTAAACTAAAATGCTTGCCAAGGAGACCTTACTCACATGGGGGATGATGGAAAGAATTTCGGTGGTTAGGTCATTCAAGGCTGCATTGCTTTTACCAAAATCCTTATGGCTCACAGTAAAATTCATTCAGAGGATGGCCCATGCTCCACACTTGGGGGGGGGGGTCTCCATGATGTAATCAGAAAGTCTTAGCTAAGAAGGACTGTGGCTACCACATTTTGACCTTCCTTCTTCTTGAATTTCATATGATTTGAGAGTTATTTCTTGAGTATTCAGCGCTTTCTAGGGCTAGTATGCAATTATCAGTTACTGCCTCAGTCCTTCTTAGGAAAAGAAAGAAAAAGAAAAAGGAAAAAATGTGTATTAATCATATATTATTATATGACAAATTTTGTGAGCAATAATAATATTTTGTAAAAAAAATAAATTAATAAAAAAAGAAAGTCATAGCTACAGAGACAGAACTTACCCTCTTTTGCCCCATTCCCCCTTTGTTTTCCATGCTAAACAGCTCAGGCGCACAATGGTGGCTAAGGGTCACCTTATACTATAGCACCCTCTCTGTTCCTCAAGGCTGCACTCCTGCCAAGGTGCCCCATTTCCTCCCCGAGATGTTGCGAGGTCAGCATCCTCTCTGACAAAGGTCAAAAAAGATACAACCCTATTCATGTCAGTGAACAGATGTTTACTAGCACAGGCCATAAGTACACAGAACTGGCTCCCTGCAGGAAGAGAAGACATCTTGAGCCACAGAGTCATTCACAAGGAGGTGACTAATCATTTATTTCATGTGCCAAGTGCCTTCCCTGAATATAATCTTACCATTTGTGAGCTCAGGGAATAAGTGTGAGAGAGAAAAAAGCCTGATTACTGAAGTTCCCTCTTGCTAGGAGTACAAATGGCCTGCTCTCCCTCAGCAAGTTATTGGAAAGGCCTGTGAAACCTGGCTCTTGAGAACCATCAAGTAGAACCAGAATGTGCTTTTTTATGAGGTTTTAGAAAGAAGTGAACCTTGACGTTCAATAGTCCGGTAACCAAAACTTATTTTTCAGGAAGGAAAGATCATCTTCTAAATGGTAACTGCTCACTGGTATCACACAGCTTTTCTTACTTCTCTCTTGGCATCCTGCACCATGAACAGCTTCCTCATGTCAGTGCTGTTTTGCCATTGGGGTAGCCTGTGCTTGACTGGGTGTCTCTAAAGCCACCCAAAAGGAAGAGGAGAATGTGGGCCCTGAATTTCCGAGCCTGACCTTTGATAGGATGTGTGTGTGTGTGGATGCTCATATTCAATACACCAGACATTGCTATTCATCATTGCTAGGCACTTGGTGGACATGCAGTATCATTTATCAATATACTTCATGAGTTTTTCTTCACATTGTCTGGCTATCCTTTTGGGTCGTAGTAGAGATGATGATAGCTTGCCACTATCTGTCCTACTCAATTATATGAAGGCAAAGATTGGGATAAATAAAAATGAATTACAACCTATGATGTGTTTTGTGCATTTCCAATAAGTTTGCCTTTCTCTGGCTGATTTGCTATGGTAGGCTCTTTCCTTCACACTTCCTGAGAACTTTCCATTAGTGTTTATCAGTCACAAACCATAATATAACTTCAAGAGTTTATTGCTAGGTGTACAAAAGATCTGAAAGTTATATCTCAACCACTGTTCCAGTAGAGGTACCAGCAAAGTAGAAATAAAAGTCAATGGATGCTCATTTACACTCAGCCAGAAGATATGTCTATGTTCCCCTGTGTTACAGATCAGATACTGTGCGGAGTATTATCACGAAGTGCAAAGAACAAACTATTCGGACATATCTCCTGGTTTCATAGCCTCCTGCAGTTTCTTCTCATGTTACTTAGAAACTATTTTGCTTTTTTCTAGTGATCTACTATTAAAATAACAATTAAAGAATGCTATCCTATGATAAATGAAGACTTGTGGTAAAACAATAATAAAGAAACAGGCTTTAAACTGTGTATACATTTTGAATACATTTATATTAGAAATACACCTTGGGAGGAAGACAGGGAAATATACTCCATAAGCAGGATAGCAACAGAAGAGAAGAAGAATTCATCATGGCCAGCTTTGATTCTATATGTAGTTGGTACATAAATGGTGTGTGTGTATGTGTGTGTTTGTATAGTTGTGTGTGTTTATGAGTGTGTGTACAAATACTGCACTAATATTTTCTGTATTTCATTTCATTAATTATATACCAACTATTAATTATAAATATTTACATATACATACATGTGCATAATAATAGTTTGATGCACATATGTGCAGAAAACTATAATAGCACTTCCATCCCACTGTATAAAATATACCACTGTACAGTTTATTTGTTGTAGAAGAAAAACACCTGAATGAGCAGCACATATACAAAGCTTTGTCCTTTGTGTGTATGGACTTCCTCAGAACAAATGTTAAATATCTGTGTAAAAACCTCCCCATGGCTGGTACTTGGAAGTATTCAGAGAGTGCCCCTTGCACTATACTAAGTGTGGGGATCCAGTCCTAGCTTTGGTTCAGAACCTCTGCAGAGATGACATTGTGGATGGTTTAACAGCACGCAAAAAAATCAGACATCTCTTTCTAGCTCTGTTTGAGGTTTTATTGCAACAAGGGAACTCTCCTCTCTGAGCAATTAATGATGCTCTGTGAGACTTTCTGAAGATGAGGTTTCTTCTCACTCACTCACAGTGAAAGACTGACAGCTGTGTGCACTGCTCCTGTGTGCTCTCTCCTCTTGCTTCTGATTCCAGTGTTTTGTTTTTCTTGTTTAAACAGACTCTTCTGATATCAAGAAGTGAATGGCTTTGTAGCCCCAAACTTTACATGCCATGCAGTTGTCAAGCTCGGAACTACCATGGGAATCCAGTAATGATTCATAATAGATACACAGAGGCCAACCCCTGTCCCTGATGTCTTCATCAGTGCCAGGGTCCCAAAGAAAACAGCCAGTCAACTGGAAAAAGAAAAAAAAATTCTCAAAGCAAAAACCTAATCACCTTGAATACAATAAAATCAAAGAGAATCAGAGAAACTATTGAATCCCAGATTCTGAATGAAATATTGGCTCATCTACAGGTGCCACCACTTGCCCTTCCAATCACAGGGTCACTTTACTGGAATGAGAAGCTGTGGAGACAGTGCCCAAGCAGCAGCATCAGTCACTAAGGGCAAGGTTATTGAATGTGACCAAAGGGCAGGGGTGTTCTTTCTGTATGCCGGGAAGCTAACACAAGCTTAGAACTTAGAATAGACCACAGCCAATGCAAGGCTAGAGCACCACAGTGATTCCACAAGTCTCTTGAACAGACAATTCCGGGGCAAAGACAAAAATCTTCTGATCTAGTCCTGCCCCTGCTTCCAGGGTATATGGTAGAGAGTGTGTCCCGGATCCTGCAGTCGCCTACATGAGAAGCTACACCCCTAAAAGGTTCTTTGTGTCCTGATTCCTGTTGAAATCATATGGCAATTTTTATTTCTGTGGAGAGATGCTCATGTTTCTGAAGAGAGTTTCAGTTCACTCTCATCAGATCTCCGAAGGGGTATAAAGTCCAATAACAGCGAAACCAAACAATTCATGAATTCCTTTAGGTCTCATTTGATAGAGCAAGGATTTCTGATTATAGAAATAATAAATACTTGCTATCAAAAATTTTAAAAATACTGTTAGAAAACAAAAATCGTATTGTATCTTTATGTTATCTTCCTTTACTTCTAACTTCTTCAGGTTCAAATATTACATGAATTTGATTATATTGATATATTATATTTATTGTATTAATATATTATGTATATAATTATATGGGAATATATATAGTATATATATATATATATATATATATATATATATATATATATATATATATATATATATACCACCAGGAGACAGCTACCTGGGAGTCTGACTCGGGAAGACAATTTGTACCCTTTGGTTGCACAGTAAAGCCAGTTGGGACTGTGGGCCACTTTCAACCCAGTGTCTGTTTGTTACATGGAACCATAAAACCCCAGAAGGGGAGCTCTGTATTTTTATTTCAAATGTCACCTTCTTTTAAAACATTTATCACATAAGTTTTTACATCAGCTTTAATTTAAGTATTCTTTCTAAAAGTTCAGCTTGCCAAGCCAGAATATAATTGCATTTCTTTTTTTGATTCTTGGAAGATGACGTTTTTACTGATACCAGAATGGTGAAGATGCCTGAAAATGCAGATCATGGTAACAAGGTGTCAGGGATGCTGTTATGTCAACATTGGCACAAGATCACTATTATTTGCCACAGACACCTTCTGTTGGTGCGCCAGGAACTAGTCCTGGGCATGACTAAGGCAACTCTGATCAAGTTCACAGAAGCACAACTGATCCAATTTTGTCCCCATAGAGGGGACGTAAAGGAGGCAGGAAGGTATCCAGCTTGCTCTCATCTCTAAGCCTATAATTTCATCCTGTAATTCTTTTATCACAGTCCTCCTATAGTAAGTTAAAAAAAAAACTGATAGGTTTCACGAGAGCCAGGGAGGCATAATTCCTCCCAGAAAATTTCTTATTTAATCATTTCAGAAGCCACAGAAAATATCAGAATAATGTTCTAATAGCCTAGAGAATTCCCTGTACTAATCTGGTTAGGATAAGTCCTTAAATAACATGACAAGAACAGCTCTATGTGTCATTTCACAGGATATTTAAATAGACTCCGTGAGCTGCTTAGCACAGTGAGCCATACTTCCCAGGCTAAATAAGAAAAAAAAAAAAAAAAAAAAAAAAAAGGCAACCTCTGCCCGAAAAGAATAGGAAATACTTTGAGAGAATGAAATACAATATCAAGAATAATGAGGTACTGTTATCTTCTCTTAGCTGTAGGAGAGGATGAAATGAAGTGAACCCCATAAAATAAGATTTAGATGAGCAGAGGAGACTGGAAATGAGAAACAGGGCTTCAGGCAACTGCTACATAGAAAGAAGTATGAAATCAGATGCAGAATACCAGGAATAAACATGTCTAGCTTCCACATAGCATTCAGTGGGCAGGCTTTCTCTACAAGAGCGATTATAAGACATGAACACATATTGAACTGTGGTCTGCTCCAGGCCCATCAACCCTCAGCACTGATGTCAGCCTTAAACTGTTCTCAGCAGATTCTGAGAGGGTGATGCAGCAGAATCAGGAGGTAAAGGTGAAACTCAGCCTCCGGAGTATAGAATTCCACTGACACACTTAAGAGACCCAGGAGATGCTGTGTTGTCCCCACCCCACATAACTGGTCTTTGTATAATAAGGTTTGGCTTAAGTTACAATTTTTCCTTAGGTGAATATGCACGTAGGAAATGAACTGTAAAACTTGGAACCTGGCTTTTTCTTCAAAGTTTGTAAATACAGCTCCCAGGGTGAAGGGATGAATTGAGGCTGATGAGAGAAGTCCATCACTTATGAGAGAACAGTGCCAGCCCAGAACCTGACGGTGTTTTATTACCTGACCTCAAACTAATTAAGTGTATGGTAGAGAATCACCACACAGGACCCAGGAAATGAAACAGAAAGAAGGTGGTAACTCAAGACATAGAATTATGTCAGGTAAATGAGACTTTTCCTCTGGGTTGGAAAGAAATCAGAACCTAGAAAAGGCATCATTGTATGTTAAACATATAAGTTACCGGACACTCTTTGAAAGTATATTATGGTGCTTGGGGGGAAGTGCAGAAAATATGCCACTCCACCTAATTTAAAGACATTTCTCTGTTCATTTCATGTATTTTTCTAGATATTAAATTATAAGAAGCCGAACACTAAGAAATAAAGAAGCTACAACCTATAACATCACTTTGTTATTCCCATGGGTTTGCCCTTCCTCTGCTGTGATGCCTTAGCAACTCCTTTTATTTATTTTTTTTTGCACAGTTGGAAACATTTTTTTTATGTATTAGGTATATTAGGTAGAAACCATATATAGACACTAGGCTTAATCTTCTGGGCACTGGGAACAAGATAATCCTTGTCTAGAAGAAGCTGTTCAGCAAAGCAAGTAAACTGGGAGTTTTACTAGGGATAGGGATATGATAGCCTTGAAAGGGTATGATCAAGGACATCACCTGTTCAAAGTCTGTATCTTAGAGGAAAAAACAGATAAACAGTTAAGGCTTCACCTTGTCAAAAGAATCAGAGAAAATGGTGCAAACAAAACAAGTTCCAGATTCAAGGTAGGAAGTTTCTCCAAAAGTGAGCAGGCAGTATAGATGATACTTTTTCCTTTCTTTTTTTCTTATTGGATATTCTCAGTATTTATATTTCAGATGTTATGCCTTTTGCCCCAATCCCATCCTTTCTCCCCCTTCCATTGCCTCCTTGAAGGTGCTCTCTCTCCCAACCACCCTCTCCCACCTCAGCAGTGTGGCATTCCCCTACACTGGGAGAATGAGCCTTCACTGAACCAAAGGCCTCTCCTCCCAGTGATGCCAAAGAATGCTATCCTCTGCTGCATATGCACCTGGGGTCATGGGTCTCTTCCTGTGAACTCATTGGTTGGTGTTTTAGTTCCTGGGAGCTGTGGTGGGTTTGGTTAGTCGATAACATTGTTCATTCCAGCTCCTTCAGTACTTTATCTTCTTCTTCGTTGAGGTTAGGCCTAACGTTCAGGTCAACAAGTAATTACCAGAGCTTTAAAGATAAGAGGGGGAATGAACTTGTCCCAGCACAGCTGCATCAGAACTGAGCACCACCATCGGAGCTCACAGCCTACCCAGAGAGCCAAATACACAGGAGCAATCTTTCTCCGGAGACCACTGGCCCACAGACCCACAGGAGAGGCAAGCTCCATCAGAGACAAGATCACCTAGCAGCACCAATAATAAGATGTCAAGAGGCAAGTGCAAGAATCTAAGAAATGGAAACCAAGACAACCTGGCAACAATCAGCACCCAGTTGTACCCCCTCTACAGCAAATAGTGGATATCCCAACTCACCACACAAACAAGATTTAGATTTAAAATCATACTTCATGATGATGATGGAGATCCCCGAGAAGCACATAAACAACACATTTAAAGAAGTACAAGAAAGCCAGGAGAACACACACAAACAAGTTGAAGCCCTTAAAAAGGAAGCACAAAAAAAAAAAAAAAAAAAAAAAAAAACCACAAAAATCACTTAAAGAGCTACAGGAAAGCACAAACAACCAGGTGAAGGAAATGAAAACAGAAATAGAAACAATGAAGAAATCACAAAAGGAGACAACCCTGAAGTTGGAAAACCTAGGAAAGACATCGGGAGCTATAGACACAAGCAGCACAGAATACAAGGGATAGAAGAGAGAATCTCAGAGCAGAAGACACCATAGAAATTATTAATACAACAGGCAGAGAAAATGCAAAATTCAAAAAGCTTCTAACCCAAAACATCCAGGAAATCCAGGTCACAATAAGAAGACCAAACCTAAGGATAATAGGTATAGAAGAAAATTAAGACTCCCAAATAAAAGGCCCAGTAAATATCTTCAGCAACATTATAGAAGAAAAATATCCTAACCTATAGAAAGAGATGACCATGAACATAAAAGAAGCCCATAGAACCCCAAATAGATTGAACAAGAAAGAAATTCTTCCCAACATATAAAAGTGAAAACAACAAATGTGCAAAACAAAGAAAGAATACTAAAAGCAGTGAGGGAAAGGGGACATGTAACATGCAAAGGTAGACCAACCAGAATCACACCACACTTTTCAACAGAGACTATGAAAGCTAGAAGATCCTGGACTGATGTCATACAGACCCTAAGAGAACAAAAATGCCAGCCCAGGTTACTATATCCATCAAAACTCTCAATTACCATAGATGGATAATTGAGATATTATTAGAAAAAAACAAGATATTATATAAGAAAAGCAAATTTACATAATATGTGTCCACAAATCAAGCCCTACAGAGAATAATAGATGGAAAACTCCATCACAATGAGAAACTTCGCCGTAAAAAGAGCAAGAAATTAATGTTATTGCAACAAACCCAAAAGAAGAAAAGCACACAAACATAACTCTACCTCTAACAACAAAAATAGCAAGAAACAACAATCACTATTCCTTAATATATCTTAATATCAAAGAATTCAATTCATCAATAAAAAGACATAGACTCTCAGACTGGATACATAAATAGGATCCAGTATTTTGCTGCATACAGGAAACTCATCTCAGCAACAAAGACAGGCACCACCTCAGAGTAAAAGGTTGGGAAAAAACTTTCCAAGCAAGTGGTCCCAAGAAACAAGCTGGAGTAGCCATCCTTATATCAAATAAAGTAGATTTTCAACCAAAAGCCATCAGTGGATGAATATATAATGGTACATATTCACAATTGATCATTATGCAATTGTAAAGAAAAAGTGAAATCTTGAAATTTGCAGAGAATGAATCCAGCTGAGGTAACTGAGACCCAGACAGACAAACAGAGGATATTATCTCTCATATGAGCATGTTACCTTTTAATAACACCAAGATCTTTTGGAAAACCCACATGGACACTTGCAGAAACATCATAACTTCATAAAATGCATATATACAGAACCTTAAAAGGAATTTAAATGGAGTTACCCTATGCCCAGAAACAATGCCTTTCCCAGACAACTTAAACTATCATAAAGATCAATGCCACATATAGGTTACCTTCTTTAAATTGATGAATCATAGATTTTCAAGATTCCTCAAACATTGCAGGTTGCTCTTGGTTACCCAACAGAACTTAATAATAAGACCATATTGCAGAAGAAACTATATAACCTGACTCATAGGACATGAAGAAATCAAGCTGGTGTTGAACTAGAAGCTTTATTCTACTTAGATATCATTATGCTGGAAAGTTCTATGCATGTTTCCAGGGAGAAAAGGTAGTTAATAGTGTTACACAGCAGTGTACCTTCCAAATTACACTGATAATTGTAAGTTATATTGGTGTGATAGTGGTTTCAACATTGAGGGAGTAACCAACCACTTACTGATTGTACTTAAGGCCTGTTCTACAAGGTGAAATTTGTATCTGGTACCATTTCTTGAGCTCAAAATGCATAACCACAGTGGTCTAAGCCATAGGTCCTAGTGGAAAACCTAATATTGATATTCTCTTAAACAGGCACAGTATTCAATTGCTCCATAAATTCTTATCTTTATACCTAATGATTGGTGCATTTCTTAGCCTTTTTAAGCAAAGCTTTTTTGTAGTAAATTCTCATTAATACAGATTAACACAAATATTTAATCCCACAAATGATCAACATACAAAGAACAAGAGAATCAGTGGTATTCAACTCTAAGACATATATATTACACTCCCTAACATACATGGGTTATTGTATACATGGGCTCATAATGTCTGGAACTGCACGCATAAGAACTGAACAAAAGCAAGCCAGCATGGTTATTGGAGGGCTCATAAAGCCCCACTCCTAGCTGAATAGTTATTAGCAATTGATGGCTTCTAGAAAAAAAAGTAACTTTTCTTCAAAGGTTGAGCCATAGCGAGGTTGCCCATGGTTCCAGTGGACTGCCATATACTCAGGGACATATTTAGAATACTAAGTGGACTCAGGGGGTTAAAGAAATAAACACATGAAGTAAGGAGGAAGTCATGAAGGAATAAGAAAGGGATTAAGAAGAAACTTGGGAGTAAATTTGATTGAACCACATTATATGATACAAGCATGCAAATCTTAAATAACTACAAAAACATGTTAAAGAAAGATTTCCTTCCATGTTAGATCCAGAAAATAATGAATACAGTTATCACAGAGATTCTGGGCAACTAAAGAAAAAAATTAGCATTAGCAACCATCACTTAAAAGAAGATAATGGCCAGCAAGGTGACTCAGTGGCTGGAGATCTGGAAACCTGAACTAGATCATTACTTCCTCCAATGTGGCAGAAAACAACTCCCTAAAGGTATACTCCTGCAGTTCTCTACATTCATACTGTAGCTCACTCACAGATGTGCATGTACACTGTACACGCACACTCGCAAGTGCACACACACACACACACACACACACATTAAAAGTGAACATTTTTTTCAAAAGAAACTTTTTGATGATTATGCAGTCTCAAGTTTGGAATATCAAGGAGAGTTTATTCAACTATTATGGGCATTGACAGTCGCATAAAAATAATCTAGTCATCCTCAACCTTGGCTGCATTCCTAACTAGGAAGCTTTTTTATATATAAATGAAAATGTACATTTGTTATAGGACCCTTGTTATTCAAATCATAGTCCACTACCCACAACATTAGCATCCTGAGAGGTTTATTAATAATCTCAATCTCTACACCAAACCAGCAATCATGACCTGCACTTTTGTAAGATTCCCCAGGAGATTCGTAAGTACATTAAAATTTGAGACACATTGCCTCAGAATCATTGGAAAGATCTGTTTGAACATAGACGGTCAGGCCACAGTGGGACTCATGTATTTGTATTTCTAACAGGTTCCCAAGTACTGCTGCTGCACATTTGAGACTGTATTTTGAGACTCCGGTATAAACCCATTAAATCGGAATTTCACTGGATGGCACCCAGGCACCAACATATTTTAAAGTTCTCTAAATGATTCTAATTTGCAACCACCACAGATAAGATCCATGAGCAAAGGAATCTTTATGGGCTGATTACATAAATGGGAACATAAGCATGAAGAACAATTTACCTAGTCTCTGAACACCACCTTAAATTCATGACTACACTATTCCTTAGCATAAGATGAATAGTGGTTAATCAAAGGCACGATAAATATATTGCTCGATCCTTTGTGGTTTATTTCCAAAGAGGTGTTTTGTGTGGGCAAAAAGGGAGCAGTATAAGTAATGTTTATCTTAATCATTACAGTAGCTAACAACCTCCATTTATACCTCCATTTCCTGACCGTTTAATCAGTCATCAGCATTGTAAAGGATACTTTGTTGCATTTCATCAGAAACTTTGTCACAGCCAGGCAGGATGGATCTTTCATAGAATCCCAGCACTCAGAGGCAAAGGAAAGAGGATTTCCACAAGTGCAGAACTAGCTACATAGCGAGTTTCAGAAACCCTTGGGCTAAAGAAACCCTGCCTCAGAAAGCCAACCCTTTCTTCAGAAACAAAGCCTTGTTAAATCAGCTAGCAAAGCTAATTTCTCTCCGCACTGGTTCTAAGTTTGCTTTTACTTTTCTTCCTGGGTTCTTTAGATGAGACATTATGTCATGAATTTAGACATTTTTTTCCTAATCCTTTGTGGCCTTAAATGTCCACCCTGGTGCTACTTTGGTTATGTCCTAGTAATTTATGTTTCATTTTTACTTTAACTCAGTTTGCCCTCTTTTCCCAGTTCCCTGCTTGGAAAATTTCTCTTCAATCCCTGGGTTATTTGGGATTTTGTTAGGTCCAAGTGTTTATGTTTCCTTTTATGTTTCTCTTGATGGTTTGTAGTTGAGTCTATGACTTATGTTATAAGGGGGGAAATTCGTCTTTTGTGTTGATGCAGTCTGGGTGGGTGACAGTATTGCTGAGTTCTTCCTTCCTGAGGACTTAGTGCAGATGAAGAGGGAAGGGTGTTGAAGTCTTAACTGCAACTGTGGACCTGCCTATTGTCCCCTCAGTTCTGTCTATTACGCTTGGATGGCCAGATCTTTGGGCTGTGACTCCTTTAGAGTTGTTACAGCAACCTGCTGGAAACTCTTTACTATAGGATAATGTCTTTTCTCATATGCTGTCCATTGCATTTTCTCTGATGTTTGATTCATCTGATGCTATCAGGAGCACTCCCAGTCTCCTTTTCTTAAAGTTTATTTTGCATATATTTTGGGATTTATTCATTGCATCTTGCCTGTATAACTAACTTGGTCTGAGCAATTCAGAAACGGTTGAATATTTTTCACAGCATAACACCAATTTCTGATATTTTATTTTAACAGTTTTATTTTTCTTTGCTGTGCTTTGTTACAGTTCTTTCTTATTCATTTTATTGTATGAAGTTAAGGTACCTGAAGTGGTGTTTTAATATTCATGTGCATAGTGAAAAGGTAAGTACCTAACATTTCCAGAGGAAAAGGAAACATGTTTGCTCGGAATCAGGACAGTGTGAGGGTGCTGGCTTCCATCATTTCCACTCTGTCTAGAATTAGAAATACTAGCAACAGCAATTGCACAAGGAAAAGGAGAAAAAGTGCATTAATCTCTTGAAAGGTAAAATTATCCCTATTTACAGAAGCCATGATGCTCTACAGAAGAGTTTAATGAGTCCATAGATAACAATAGGATCCAAGAATCAATTTATTAAAGCCATGAAATACAAACATTCACATAGAAATAATTGGCTTCATTTCTTCATAATAATAATATTTCTAAAAATGAAATAAAACAATTTATTTCATCATAGTATGAAAACAGAACAAATTGTCTAAGAATAAACATAGCTAACAAGTGAAAGATACATACACTAAAGCTTATTAAAATAAATAAAACATATACATAGATGGATAAATAAAATATATTCTCTGCTCATGTATTAAAAGATTAATATTAAAATACCTCCAGTGCCCAAAAAATATAATTATTTAGATTAATCATCAAAATTTCAACAGCATTTTCCTCTAATAATAAATATACCATATAACCAAAAATATTCTTAAGGAAAAAAATCAAAAGTGGAGCCATCATATTTTCTTAAAATATTTGCAAACCTGTGTCTAATGAAAATTCAAAATTTAAAATATTTAAGTAACTTATACAACTCAATAAGAAGAAAAAAAGAATAAAACAGGTGTTCTCAACTTACGTAGAGGACCTGAAATCCTAGAATTTAGGAGTAAAAGACTTGTAAGTTCAAAACTTTAAAGCCAAGCTACACAACAAAGGCATATTGGCATAAATCAGACATAAAGAGTGACAGAATAATCCTAAGAGTCCAGAAAGACACCCAAGCGTGTATGACTAAGTAATTTTCATTAGAGTTTCAGAGGTTCAGTTCATTATCATCATGGCAGGCAGCATGGCAGCATCCAGGCAGGCATGGAGCTGGAGGAGCCAAGAGTTCTACATCTGCATCTGAAGGCAGCAGAAAGAGACTGTGTCCCACTCTGGGTATTCCTTGAGCAAATATGACCTCTAAGACTGCCTCTGCAGTGACATACTCCTCCAACAGGGCTACACCTCCAAAGAATGCTACTACCTTTGGCCAAGCATTCAAACACACTGGGCTGTGAGGACCATCCTTATCAAACCATCACAAGGGTGGATAACAAGAAGACTCAATGGGGAAAGACATCTCTTTAAGAAACAGAGAGAGAAAGGCTGGTCATAGACATGTAAAAACTTGGACCTCTTTCTTACATCATAGAGAACAGCCATCTGAAAATGGAACAAATACGGAAATCCTGAGACCACAGAACTGTATAAAGCAAACACAAGAGATGTGTTCCTTTGGCAATGGCCTTAGCACTGATTTTTTAAAAAAATCACCAAAATTACAAGCAACAATAACGAAAACACGTAAGTGAAACCATATTAAAGTTAAAGGTTTTTTCATAGCTAATGAAACAATACAATGAAAAGACTACCTATAGCCTGAGGAAAAAATGTCTGCAACCCATGTGTTTGATACAGAGCTAACACGCCAAATAAGGAACTTACACAATTCAATAGGAAAAAAATAAGACAGATGTGTTTGGTATAAGTTCAAAGTCTGTAATCCCAAAATCCAGAGATATACATATTCAAAGGTTCAAAGCTAGCATGGTTTACATAGTAAGAATTGATTTTTTTTTTAACTGAGAGATTTTATTGTTCTGTCTTGTGTTTTGAAGACATGGATATGTGTATCTATGAGGAAAACATAAAAATGGATAAAAATGTAAAATACCTTCAACATCAATAATCATCAAGGAAATAAAAATCAAAATGGTGGTGAGACATAAAATCATACCTGCTAGCTTAACTGTTTTCAAGAGAGAAAGAAGCAAGTATTGATAAAGGAAGAAATTGAGCTCTCCTATGCTATTAACAGGAATGAATGTATAGCGTTACACCCACAAGGGAAAACAACGTAGAAGTTCCTCAAACGGCCAAATAGAAATACCTTGTGCCCAGCAATCTCTCTAGTGTATATGCACACAAAGGAAACAAATGTAAAACGTGTAGGAATGTTTATATTCGAATGTCCATTGTTCACAATAGTGGATATATAACCAAATGTTACATTTTGATAAGTAAATTATACTGGCAGCAAGGATTTACCTCATGATAGAGTTACCCACAGCATATAGATAACAGTAAATAAATAAGCAAACAAGTAAACAATGTTTAAAACTGGAGGAGAAGGTGAGTATTAATACAAGGGGCTGTATTAGTTATACACGTGGAAAAATAATATTCAGCCTGGAGGAGCTACCGCCATTCCTCACAACACGGATGAACTTACAAGACATTGTGCTAAAGAAATGAAGCTCTCAGCATGGAAGGATAACAAAGCTATGACCTCATTGTTTAGAAGAATATGAAGAAGGAAATGAAGTCAAATAGAAAGGGGAATAGTGGTCAACTGGGCAGGATGTCATGGGGAATGGTAGGATGTAGTCCATTAGGATACATTTCCACTTAGGTAAAATATTTGAAGATCAGGCAATGACATCTTACCAGCATCTGTCTGGTGGGGACAGCAAGAGTCTCTTGGTGGGTTTGGTAGTCCAGGCTTCATACTTAGTCCCCATTGAAACTATTGGGGGGGGGGGCACAGGAGGCTTTATTAGTAGTAAAAGTCAGAGTAGCTGAGGACAATGTAGTCACACAGCTGTGAGCCAGGGGTTTAAATTACCTCAGACTCCTGCTTAAGCTTACGGGTGACATTGTTGGCCTAATTTAGGAAAACATGGGAATAAAGACACAGGGTAAATGAGGAACTACATTTCCTGCTCATGCTACTTGGTTCCACAGTCACTTGTCTATGACACACTAATCTTCCTCACACAGACCACCATGTCTCAGAATTTCCAAGGTCAAAGTCAAACTCAATGGTCTTCTCATCAAAACTTGAGCTTCCTCTAAATTTCTGGATTAAAATAGAAGCATGAAGAAAGGAAGACAGTCAGTATTATCCTTGACAGGCCAGAGTCACTAAAGATGCTGGTTCTTCATTAAAGTCTAAACCAAAAAGAACTGTTTTCCTTGCTCCTCCTTGGAGACACCTCTGCAGGCCAGCCACCAACAGCATGCTCCACTTGACCAGACTATGTGTCCTGCCCTGATTCAGCTCCTTTCCTTTCCCTGCCTCAGAACTGCAGTTAAGTAATTGGCTTCTCCCATAATGTTCCAGTTTCCCCTATGCGGATGCCCTTGTTCATGTGCTCATTTCAGTATCTGCAATGCTTTCTCTCTCTTCCTTTCATACTCCACCAAGAAAATATCTATTCAGAGAGAAAGTGTATGTTACAATATCTCTTCTTCACCTGAAGTAATGGTCTTCTCCAAGGCTTATAGCTCCCCACTGCTAACCTAGGCCTAGTTCTAGAAGCATCTAGCCTCCATGCAATCTTATCCATGCCTACAATGTTTTTGGCCTCTGAGGCTTACTGCTGAATCTCACCGTTTCTTGCTCTTCCTGAGCTCTGGCTGGCTGATTCAACTCAGCTGTTCAGACTGAAACTCCACTCCAGGCTGACTGATTCAATCTGGCTTCTCTCTCAGCCTGTGACCGAATTGCTCTGCTTGGGCTCAAGCTAACTCTGGCAACCCATTCTAACCATCTGGCTCATTCTATGTTCACCTGTGTCTAGCTTGTTCTCTCTTCACCCAATCTCTGTAAAACTCTCCAGGTAAAACTGCCTCCTCCCTCCTTTTTCATTATCTTAAGTAGCTCTTTGTTCTCGTGAGAGCTGGGAATGTCAAATCTTTCTCTGATTCAACACCTTGTCTGCCACTCAATGAGACATCACTTTCAAACATCGGTACTCCCTTCTACAAACTAATTTTGTCTTCATAGTTTGGGATTAAAGATGTGTACTAAGGGCATGTCTCTATTCCAGCCAGAGGGATTAAAGGTGACTACTCAGCCACCAACCAATGAGCATATGTGGGCTGTCCTGACGCCCCTAGCACATGTGCAGCTGAGGACTGCCTTGTCTGGCTTCAGTGGGAGAGGATACACCTAATCCTGCAGATAGTTTGTGCTCCAGGTATGGGAGAATACCTGGGTAGGGCACCCTTTCAGAGAGAGATGGGGGTGGGGTGGGGTGGGAGGAAGGAACTCTGGGAGGGGAAACTGGTAGGAGGCAACATTTGTGATGTAAATACATAAAATAATCAATTAATAATAATAATAATAATAATAATAATAATAATAAATAATAATAATAATAAATAATCCAGACAGCACAAGATCTCAGCCATAGCTGCCATTCAACAACATTATCTATTCTCTATTTTTTTTCTTGGAAGCCTTTTAACCTTTTGGGTTTTTTTGCTGAACACTCTCTCAACATGTCTAACTTTCTTCTGAATGCTTTCTTTTCGTTTCCTTCCCTTTCCTCTAGTAGTTCTCCTCTTATATCCTCCAACCATCCACCTTCCCTCAGTTAACTGTACATTTTCAAAGATAGGGATTTCTAGTTCTTATTCTGTATGTATAAAAACATAGCTGAATACTGATAAATCTTGTGTCTGTATATGCATGTACATAAGTGTTTGTATGTATTTGTATGTGTCTGTGTGCATGTGCATGTGTGGTTTTTGCATATATATGTGTGTATATATATGTATCTGTATTTGTCTGTGTGTTATGTGTATGTGTGTATGTATGTATGTGCATGTGTGTGTTTATCTACATGTAGATGTATATGTTTATGTATGAGTGTACACCGATGTGTTTGTGTGCATGTATAACTGTTATGTTAGCAGTGTATGTATGTATATGATACATAAGTGGTGTGTGTACATGTGTGTTCATGTAGACATGGGTGCACATTTTGTGTAGGTACACATATATGAGTGGTATGTGCACATACATGAGGTTAGAAGATGAAACATACCATTATCAGGTGCCATTGACCTTTTGTAAGACATGTTCTTTTGGCATGGTACTCACTAACTAGGCAAGGCTGTCTGGCAAACAAGCCTCACATCTGACAATCTGTCTCCCCAGCTCTGGGATTGCAAGCATGTTCCCTAACACTTCTCTTGTATCATGTGGGCTTTGTGAGGGTATCACACCCTCATGATTAAACAGTAAGCACCTTACCTATTGAACCACATCCCCAGCCATGAATGCTGAGAAATCTTTATCCAGAATTATTCCAATAACAACTTATGAAAGGAAAAACAATTGTTTTCAAGGAAAATGAATCCAATTAAGAACAATTTTAATAAGACCAAAACTCAGAAAATTGGGCTAAAGCAAAAGGGGAATAACAAGAAAAGGTGAACAAAAGAAAAGAGAAGACATCACACTGTATGAGCAATGGCATTGTTTAAAACAATGCATTAATCCAAGCAAACATAAGAGGTCATTACCATTCCTGGGAGTGGGAATTCCAACTTGTGAGATTATATGAGATAGTCCTGAACCTCAGGAACACAGAAACAGGGAAAAATAAAGCAAAACAGCTACCAAGATGGGCCCTGTTTAAACAATAGGCACTTCGTTGGATCATGACAAAAGGATTGCACGATTAACTGCTGCAGTCCATCAGCAGAGACTAAGGGCATCCGAAGGTTTCAGACAAATTCGTATGGCAATTTGTCTGAGTAAATCTATATAGTCCTCCCAAGGCATCCCTGAGAGTAGAAACACTCTTTGTCTTTTAAGACGCATCTCTTAAGAATGAGAAATAAAAGGATGTACACAAAGCTAATCATTAAACACAACAACAGCAGTAACAACAAAACAGCCTTGTCCTCTCGCTCCGGTCATTAAAGAATGTCTGGTATGTCCCTGGCACGCTGATGCAGTTATGATAAAGTACACAAAACTCATTTCTATACAATTTTGAAAAGACGTCATTAGAGGTTGAAAGTATACATTGCAATGGGATCACGGTGCATTAGGACAAGGACTGGGGAGGGGACAGCAAGGGAAAGCTCATCTCAGTGACATATGGTTCAGTGCACTCTTAAGATCAGCACTGAGTCTGGTCTGGCTACAACAGAGAGAATAGGACAGTGGGAGGCCATAAGGGCAGGAAAGAAAGGGAGGGCCAGATGGTGTGGCCCTCCCTCTATAACCTAAACTGTGTGCCTCCTAAAGTCGTGCTTACAGTCCTGACATCAACAGTTTGGAATAGGATCTTCAAATTGGGAAGGTTGGAACGTTGTCATCACTGTAGTCCGTCCTCCAACATGACCGCTCTCATTATAGAAAGAAAAGAATCAGACATAGAAAGAGACAAAACAATGACTGTGGATCAGAACAGCATGAGGAGCCACCAGAAGCCAAGAAGAGCTGTGGCAGGAGAACCCAAGCTTGGCAAAATCTCCGTGGATTTCCAGCCTCTAGAATTCCAAGGAAACCAACTTCAGCTGATAAGTTTGATCATTAGTGCAGCATCATTCCAGCATTTGGCAAACTAACCCAGCTCCTGGGAAGTGCTCAGGCACACTGAAAGTACATTCAGAAGTCCATGAGCACAGGGGAGACATGCCAGTCTGACACTTCAGTCTCATGTTAGAATGCAGAAAAACCTCAAGAGACCATACCTCCACCGTTTTAGCAAGAACAAGCCAAGTGAGTCCCAAGGTCAATTCTTCAATTTAGCTATCAGAGAAAGAGGGTTGGGGGGGACCTCAACAAGCTAAATCACAGAAGGAAAGGAATCAATGCCAGGAAGGGGTAGCCCCCCACCCTTCAAGTGTTTTCCTCTGCAACCTCATGAGAAGCACAAACTTGCTAGTGGTGGGGATAAGGACAAGGCTGCTGAGGTAGTGAAGATGTTAAACTACATGCTGGCTGATGTGAGGGAGGCTATACCTTAACCCAGAGACAAACAAGGCTTACCCTGGAGGTAAGCCAGGAGTCCCTGAATCCTGGGGATGGGTAGAGACAGTCAAGAAATAAACCAACTCCCTTGGGGTCCTGCATCCCCATGTCACCTTGATATTGTCCTTTCTCAGCTGTGCCATCTGTTCTGATACCACTCTCCACCTCCCTCCTCCCTCCTCTCCCCTTTCTCTTCCTCTTCTGATTCCCCAACCCTGACCTAGATCATTCTGTTTCTGCTAGGTTTACCTGTACTATTGATTTTCTCAGGCAACAAACCTTTGTTTTCAATAATTTACTGATTTTTTGTCTTTTATGTTTCTGATCTTTACTTTAATTTTCAGATTTCCTGTCTTCTGTTTATTTCAGAGCTTGCTTTGTTCTTCTCTGCTAGTTTCTTAAGATATAATCTGAGGTTGATTGGCAGATGTCTCTTCCTCCTTATACAGACACTTAGTGTTATGAAATTTCACCAAATACCAACTCATTAGCATGCAATAAAACCTGTTCTTCCGCTCAAACTCATACACTTTCATTTGGCTAAATCTTCCCTTTTCCTTTGTTCTTTGACCCACAGTGCTCTGGTTTCTAGTGGCAGTGAGACAGTGTATCACAAGCTGGTGATTTAATAACCACATTACTTTCACCTGGGTCTGGGTCTAGTTCCACAGCTCTAGGGGTATTGAGTATTCTAAAAAGCATGTTTCCTCTGCGCCTGGTACTGTCCAGCTTGAAGTGTCTTCTGATATAACTCCAGTTTCAGTGTTTACATACATGTGGTCTTCTCTCCTTTTCAAAGATGTTTTCACTGGATTTAGGATCCATCCATGCAATCTGGGGGCTGTCTCTGGTTAAGATCTTCATTATTTATGCCTCAATCCTTTCCTAAAGAGACCATTTTCAAAGGTTCCAAACGTCAGGTCATAGATATATCTCCCTGAGGACCATAATTTAACTTAAGGGCTCTTTACAAAGTGATACTTAGGGTCTACATTCACAGGATGCTTCCCAGATTCTTTGCTGTGCAACAACTTTCAACTTCAGTTTTTACTCAGACTTTGAAATTCAAAATATGTTTTTCCTATCAATACTAGAAATTATATTTATGTTCTTATCTTTATGAGTTCTCTACTTCCCCATCGTTGAATTTAATCTTGCATACAATTAGAGCTTTTTACAAAGTTTCATAAGAGGTACTGAGAGTTCTAAAAAAGTTTTTTATGTTAAACATTAATTATAAGTTAGAGAACTGATAACTTTTTTCTTCAAGTATCAGTTAGAAAACTCTAGAAGCAGATTATGCTAATTACAGTTCCTGGGAAGTTACACATCATGGACTCAAATTTCACTTTTATGGGCTTAATGTAGCTTGACACCTTACCTCATGGGAGCTACAATATGGAAAAAGACATAAAATATTGGACTTGCTGGCTTTCTATTATAGCAGGGCCTGCAGTCTGTACCAAATTTCACAAGGCAGCCAGGCTATCTCGTCAGCTCACCTCTGGGCTGTTGCTGAATGTGAAGAAGGCAAAACAAAGTCTGTCAACAACCACCCATAGAAAAATGAAATCTATGGTCAGGGTCAGGTGTAGGATTGTGGAAATCTCACAATCACCAAGCCAAGTTCATTCTGGAAGCAAGCCTGCCTTGTTTTTAGTTGTGAGAAATGAATGGATAGAGAACAGTAATATCTCAGCATGATAGTGCACAGCACTCACTACAACAGAAAGCACAATAAATGGAAAGGGGAGAGAAAATTCAGCAAACTCGCACAGGCAAGCTATTTCTGTTTCAGTTGTTATGCAAAGGAGCCAAATATCCCATTTGGGAACAGGTCATTATACTACAAGTATTCAGCAACTGTTTCAGATACTTTGCCAGTTATCAAGCTATCAAGGAGACTATTACCAGCTCTCAAGAAAATCTGAGAAATTCATTGATACTTCCTATATGTAATAATAAAAATACAGTAATGCATATTTCTGCTGCTAGATGCTTCTTGTATGGATGCCTCTCTATAACAAGATTACCTCTGGGGTCAGCAGTTCCTGAGATAACATCCTACACAGGTACAAGTTCCAAGGTTTTTGCTAGAATTTCTCCAAAACAACCTATGACAATAAGTTACCATTTCCATTCATGCTGCTAGTGCATGTATGGAGACCAATTCCTAGAGAAACCTCTTTCCTTAGCTCACGCCAAGAAGTTACCTGATGAGCTTTCTCCATCCATCATTGGGACATCAGGACACCAAGAATCTCTAATGTTTCTCTCAACTTTCCTTGCCTAAAAGAACAGCTAGTGGATTGAAATGTAGCCTCCGGTCAGAGTCTTCTTCTTCTTCTTCTTCTTCTTCTTCTTCTTCTTCTTCTTCTTCTTCTTCTTCTTCTTCTTCTTCTTCTTCTTCTTCTTCTTCTTCTTCTACTTCTTGTAAATATTTGGCTACCTTATTAAATAAATGATAACTGGGAATCTTCAAACTGGGTATCTTGTCTATCCTTTAGAATCATGACTATCAGCCTTACTTCACAGCCACCCAAGCACATGAAATTATGTGCTGTTCACAAGTCCCCAACCTCATCAAAGGCTATCACAATAAGACAGCCTTGAGAGTCCCTTTCAGGTCTGGCTGTCCAAACATTTAATTAGATATAGTTTTCTACACACTTGAAGTGAGGCCATGCCCTTGCTTTCTGTGCGAATTTCCTACTAGATTTTCAACAGCGTCTTATATAAGGCACATCCACTGCACATCGTCTATGATTACACTTTGTCTCTTATGAAATGAGAAGTAAGACACTTGAGAGGCAATCAGAGCTCAGCAACTTTTTTTTTTAGTACTGCCTCAGTCCTCTGTGACTGGCCACTTACAGCTACTTCAACAACTTTGCTTGAGGAAACCTAAGTGGCATTCTCTCTAGCTTTCATAAGAATGCTTATCTTAATTTGTGTGTCACATTAGTTTAAAAGAAAATAAACTACTTTCTATAATTTAATAGCAAGTAGAACTGTACTTGGTGGTCCTGCAAATGTGCATCACCACAGGAGGAACCGCAATGGCCAAAGCGTATTTACTGAAGAGCAGCCTTGTGGATGTGCAGAAAGGGGAAGAACTGCCTTCTTAGCATTCAGATGATAAAAGGACAGTATAAGGAGTTATGCTATTTTTTCAGATCCCTGCCTATTTAGAAAATGGAGAAGAAAGAATACTAGAGGCAGAAGACCAGGACACCAGCTTGTCATGAATTTGAAAAGGATCAGGATACATAGAAGGAATTGAAGTGGAGAGAAAGAGGGGGAAATGATGTACAAAGAGTGCTCATATATATAAAATTCTCAAAATGTTTTAAAAATGCATTTTAGAAAGAAGTTGTTTATATCCTTCCTAAAGTCCTCTGTCATCATCATGAGTTGTGATATTAAATCTGAATCTTTCTTTTCCACTGCAATGGGTATTCAGGATGATGCCAAGTAGCTTGGGTTTTGGTAGCTTATATTCTTGCCTTATACAAAGCTCAAGTCCAAGTGGATCAAGGACCTCCACATAAAACCAGATATACTGAATCTAATAGAAGAAAAAGTAGGAAAGAGACTCAATCACATGGGCACAGGGAAATTTTCCTGAACAAAATACCAATGTCTTATGCTCAAGATCAAAAATCAATAAATAGCACCTGATAAAATTCCAGAGCTTTGTAAGGCAAAGGACACTGTAAATAGGACAAAACAGCAACCAACAGATTGGGAAAAGAACTTTACTAACCTATATTCAAAAGAAGGCTAATATTCAATAGAATAAGACCTCAAGAAATTAAACTCCAGAGAACCAAATAATCCTATTAAAATTGGGGTACAGAACCATCTCCAAAATTGAGCATAATTTTTGTCACATAATGTTGGTCACAAAACAGGCCTCAATAGATAAAAGAAGACTGAAATACTCCCATGCATTGTATCAGATCACTATGGACTAAGACTGGTCTTCAATAACAACAAAAACAACAAAAGGCCCACATGCACATGAAAGTCAAACAATATTCCACTCAACTATAACTTGGTCAAGGAAGAAATAAAGAAAGAAATTTAAATGTTTCAAAATTTAATGAAAATAAAGGCACAACATATCCAAACTTATGGGATACAATGAAAGCAGTACTAAGAAGAAAACTCATAGCTCTGAGTGCCTGCAAAAAGAAACTGGAGAGAACATTCACTAGAAGCTTGACAGCACATCTAAAAGCTCTAAAACAAAATGAGGCAAAAGCACCCAAGAGGAGTAGAAGTAGGAAATAATCAAACTCAAGGCTGAAATCAACCAAGTAGAAACAAAAAGAACTATATAATCAATCAACAAAACTAGGAGCTGATTCTTTGAAAAATATCAACAAGATCGATAAACCCTTAGCCTAACCAAGGGCACAGAGACAGTATTCAAATTTTAAGAAATTAGAAATGAAAATGGAGGCATAACAACAGAAACAGGAAATTTTAAAAAATCATCAGATCCTACTAAAATGGCCAACAAAACTGGCAAGTCTGAATGAGATGGACAATTTTCTAGACAGATATCAGGTACCTAAGTTAAATCAGAATCAGATAAGCCATCTAAACAGTCCCATAACCCCTAAAGAAATAAAAGTAGTCATAAAAAGTCTCCAAACAAAAAAATTAAATAAATAAATAAATAAAAAACAAACAAACAAACAAAACAAAAACGAAAAAGACACCCAGGACCAGAGGGATTCAGTACAGAATTCAATCAAACCTGCATAGAAGACATAATACAAATACTCTCCAAACTATTCTATAAACTAGAAACAGAAGGAACACTACTGAATACCTTCCATGAAGCCACAATTACACTTATACCTAAACCACACAAAGACCCAACAAAGGAAGAACATTTCAGACAAATTTCTCTTATAAATATTAATGCAAAAAATACTTAGTAAATTTCTCACAAACCAAATCCAAGAACACATCAAAATGGCCATCCATCATGATCAAGTAGGCTCCATCCCAGGGATGCAGGAATGGTTCAATATACAAAACTCCACCAATGTAATCCACTATATAAAGAAAAAAAAAATCCATGATCACCTCATTAGATGCTGAGAAAATATTTGACAAAATTCAACACCCCTTCATTTTAAAGGTGTTGAAAAGATCAGAAATTCAAGGCCCACACCTAAACACAGTAAAAGCAATATACAGTAAGCCAGTAGCCAACATCAAAATAATGAATAAAAACTTGAAGCAAACCCACTAAAATCAGGGACTAGACAAGGCTATCTACTCTTTCTCTAACTATTCAATATAGTAGTTGAAGTCCTAGACAGAGCAATTAGACAACAGAGGTCAAAGAGATAGAAATCAGATAGGAAGAAGTCAAAATATTATTTGCAGTTGATATGATAGTATACTTAAGTGACCCCAAAAATTCCACCACAGAACTCCTACAGTTGATAAACAACTTCAGGAAAGTGGCTGAATATAAAATTAACTCAAACAAATCAGTAGCCTTTCTCTACTCAAAGGATAAACAGGCTGAGGAAAAAAAATTTAAAGAACCGGCACCCTTCACAATAGTCACAGAGACTATAAAATACCTTGGGGTGATCCTAACCAAGCAAGTGAAGGATCTATATGACAAAAACTTAAAATATATGAAGAAAGAAATTGAAGAAGATCTCAGAAGATGGAAAGATCTCCCATGCTCATGGATTGGCAGGACTAATATAGTAAAATTGGACATCTTGTCAAAAGCAATCTACAGATTCGATGCAATCCCCATCAAAATTCCAACTCAATTCTTCATAGAGTTAGAAAAAACAATTTTCAAATTCATTTGGAATAGCAAAAAGCTCAGGATAGCGAAAGCTATTCTCAACAATAAAAGAACTTCTGGGGAAATCACCATCCCTGACCTCAAGCTATATTACAGATCAATTGAAACAAAAACTGTATGGTATTGGTGCAGAGAGAAGAAGGTAGATCAATGGAATAGAATTGAAGACCCATAAATGAACCCACACACCTATAGTCACTTGATATTTGACAAAGGAGCTAAAACCATCCAGTGGAGAAAAGATAACATTTTCAACAAATGGTGCTGGTCCAACTGGCAGTCAGCTTGTACAAGAATACATATTGATCCATGCTTATCTCACTGTACAAAACCCAAGTCCAAATTGAAAAAGGATTTCCACATAAAACCAAACACACTTAAACTAATAGAAGAGAAAGTAGGGAAGAGCCTAGAACACTTTGGCACTGGAAACTTTCCTGAACCGAACACCAGTGGCTTATGCTGTAAGATCAAGAACTGACAAGTGGAACCTCATAAAATTGCAACACTTCTGTACGTCAAGACACTGTCATTAGGACAAAGGGGAAGCCAACAGATTGGGGAAAGATCTTTACTAATCCTACATCTGATAAAGGGTGAATATCAAATAAATACAGAGAACTCAAGAAATTAAACTCTAGAGCATCAAATAACTATTAAAAATGGGGTACAAAGCTAAACAAAGTATTCTCAACTGAGGAATATTAATGGCTGAGAAGCATCTAAAGAAATGTTCAACATCCCTGGTCATCAGGAAAATGCAAATCAAAAGAACCCTGAGATCCCACCTCACACCAGTCACAATGGCTAAGATCAAAGACTCAGGTGACAGCAGATGCTGGCAAGGATGTGGAGAAAGAGGAACACTCCTCCACTGTTGGTGGAGTTGTAAGCTGGTACAACCACTCTGGAAATTAGTTTGGCAGTTCCTCAGAAAATTAGACATAGTACTCCTAGGACAAAAGATGCTCCAACATACAGTAAGGACATATGTCCCACTATGTTCATAGCAGCCTTATTTATAATAGCCAGAAGCTGGAATGAACCTAGATGTTCTTCAACCAAGGAATGGATACAGAATATATGGTACATTTACACAGTGAAATACTACTCAGCAATTAAAAATAATGAGTTCATGAAATTCTTTAGGCAAATGGACAGATCTAGAAAATATCATCCTGAGTGAGGTAACCCAATCCCAAAAGTACATCCATGGTATGCACTCACTGATAACTGGATATTAGCCCAAAAGTTCAGAATACCCAAGATACAATTCACAGACCTCATGAAGCTCATAAAGAAAGAAGACCAAAGGGCAGATGCTTCAGTCCTTCTTAGAAGGTAGAACAAAAATATTCTTAGGAGAAAATATGGAGCCAAAGCTTGGAGCAGAAACTGAAGGGAAGGCCATGCAGAGACTGCCCCACCTGGGGATCCAGCCCATATACAGCCACTAAACCCAAACAATATTGCTAATGCCAAGTGCCTGCTGACAGAAGCCTGATATAGCTGTCTCCTGAGAGGCTCTGCCAGAGCCTGACAAATACAGAGGCAGATGCTTGCAGCAAACCATTGGACTGAGGACAGGGTCCCCAATGGAAGAGTTAGAGAAAGAACTGAAGGAGCTGAAGGGGTTTGAAACCCGTAGGCAGAACAACACTACCAACCAACTAGACCCCCCAAAGTGCTGAGGAACTAAAGCAGCCAAAGACTACACATGAAGTGACCCATGGCTCTAGCTGCATATGTAGAGGTGTTGGACTTGTAGGACATCAATGGGGAGAGAAGTCCTTTTGTCCTGTGAAGGCTTGATGCCCAATGTTGGGGAGTGCCAGGGTGGGGAGGTGGGAGTGGATGGATGAGTGTGGGGGGCAGCACCCTCATAGTAGCAGAGGGATGGGATAGTGGGTTTTATCAGGGGAAACTCAGAAAGGGGTGTCATTTGAAATATCAATTATGAAACTATCCAATTTTAAAAAAGCATATAGAAAAGGAAACCTCAACTTCTATTGGAAGCTTAAGAATAATAAAGTAGAATTAAAGAAAACAAGACACAAAGAATGGGGCAGTGGATACCAGAGGAAGAGTTTTAAATAACTAATCAGATGCATGTAAAGCTACTGGGGTGAGCAAAAGGCAAGATATAGACTGTGCCTCTTGTTACTACCATTTGAATGCATGAAGTAAAGCACTGACCTCAACTTTCCAACCTCATCAAGGATGGATCATAGTAAGAACATCTTAAAATTTCCTTTCCCTTCTATCTGTACAAACATTGACGAGTGAATGATTCTTTTCAAGAGAAGCCAGCGGCCCAGTACTGCTTTAAAAGTGTGTTCAGATGTACTGCTCACAACCTGAGATGCAGGAAGCATGGTTTTCATATTCTTTATATTGCTCAGGTAAGAGGCGCTGGTCATGTTCTTTTTTTCTTTTCTTTTCTTTTTTTATTTTTTAATACTTCAGAGATCTAGCTTGTATCTGTGAAGGAACATTAACTGGAGCTCCCAGTAAACAGGGTGTCTGTGTAGCCCCTGATCACAATGAGCTCAGACCACACTCGATCTCTTTTCACAATACCTCAGAAAATATAGCTGTTTAGTGTGCTGTAGGGAGTGTTCAAGAAATTGGAGAGCTACTCTGTCTCTATAGTGATGTGGGAAAACTCTACCTACTCAAAGGGGAGCTATCTGCTATACATTCCCATGAAATATGTCCAGCAAGTTTTGACACCTAATGCTAGTGTGTAAAGAACTAACTTTCCAAAGACCATCTGTGATGAAAAATTAAACCACTCCGAAGCTCTTTTGCTTGCATATACTCTCCAAAGGTGCTTGTACTCCCATGAAAGATCCTTGTTTGAAACTCCTCATACAGTCCCAGCTAAAGTAAGAGAGACTCAGAACTTCTACACTGATATCTTTGTGGCACGCATAGGATAAGATATAAACATGTGATTCTGCTCTGGGTAGGTGTGAAATTCCAGCCCATTACACTGACTACCATTGCAGCTACTCAAGTATGAGATGTTTGCCCTCAGTTTTATTAATATCTTTCACGGACCATTTGCCTCATCTACACAATCATTTAAAAGGTAATGGAGTTTAGCGCTGAGGTAAATAAAGAGTCTCCTAAGCATTCTTGAATGTTGGCTTGGTGTTAGGTAGGTAGGAATGAACAAAAATTGAACACAGAACTGGAGCAAAAGGTGACTTTTAACAAATACTTATTTTGAATTAACAGAGTAGCTTACGGCTCTTACAGCTCTTTAGCACCTTTCCTCCGTAGTAATAAGAAAAAGTTTACCCACAGAAGGGTTAGACTCTTTAGAAGCCAGACAAATGTTCATAATTCAATAGTGACTGCTAAGCTGCCTCCACCAGAGCTCTGCCACTGGCCTCAGCCACATGACACAGCCACAGAGGCTCTGAGAGTCTAGCTGAGGAGGGTCAGGCATCACACAGACACTGAAAGTTGGCCTTAAGGGCCTGCTCTATGTGAGAAGTGCTACTTTAGACACCACATGTATGGCCTTTAGAACCGGATGTATGGCCTCCGGGAACTTTATCTCTAGAGGAAGTCTATCTGTAGAGCAGGGTAAAATACTAACGTTCTGTGAGCAAGTGCACTCTCTGACTCATGCAGTCTGTTCAGTTGTCATTTGGGCTGAGGATCCAGAGATGAACCCCTACCACATGGTGCTGCTGTGTAGAAGAGGCGCCCCCTGGAGGTCTCAGAGAACTACTGCTTGCCCCAAAACTGAAGATAAACACTGATTAAAATTTTTAAGCCAAAACAGAACATATTCTCGCTCTCTCTCTCTCTCTCTCTCTCTCTCTCTCTCTCTCTCTGTCTCTCTCTCTCTCTGTGTCTCTCTCTGTCTCTCTCTGTCTCTCTCTCTCTCTCTCTCTCTCACACACACACACACACACACACTTTTTATATACACATAGTCATGTTTTTTAATATAAACATCCTTTCTTACAATATCTTACCTCCTCATCTCAACATACTCAGTAGAGTCTTTTTATATTTTCTAAGTCATATCTCTTAATTTTCTAAAATGGTTAGATATAGCTAAATTCTTAAATCAGTTGTTGTCTCTAGTCTTCATGGGACACAAAGCCCCTTGACACTTTTGACTACTGTTATCAGTATGACTTTGCTTTTATGTATAAAATTCTGCATAAAAGTAGATATTTGGTCCAAATAGCTCCTTTGTGATGCCTCTGCACTATCAGAGCATTCATTTACTTATTTAGCAAGGATTTTGCTGTACCTGGGGCTAAATGAAATGTTTAAATACCATCATGTTTCCTGAACTGATTGAAAGATTTTGAAAGAAGCATTTTCTTAGCCTTGCAGATATTTGGCTTGTTCTAAACTGTATTGGAATTGTGCAGGATGGGCATGTAAGACTACACTAACACTAGCTAGTCCATGCATTTTCTCCCTAACATCTTTAAGCATGGTTTTCCTCGGTGTTACATTCTACCTGGGTAATATCACCAAGTGTATTATGATTCTTTCTCAATATATTACCTAACATCAAATGCTCACTATAAAAGGTTAAATGATCATTTACTCCCAGCATGGAGTCAGCATCTACCTATGGCCTCAAAATCTGGTAAATTCTTATTAGTCTCCCTTGGTGCTAGGTTGAAGATTTGTAGATTCAAATTGCAAATATTATTTTCTCCCCCAAGAAGTTTCTGTGTCTCTTTGCTTAGTCCTTGATATATCTATACATCCCAAAACAAGATAAAATAAGATGAAGAGATTGTGATTTTAGTGCATGGCTGAACACACAGGAAAAACTTACCTAAAAGGGTGTGAACGGGGAACCATAGTTTAGTGATGCTAGGAATCTTGTTTATAGCTGGGTAGTTTGTCTGACTGGGCACTCCTTAGTGATCAGACCTTAGGAAAGCTTGCTTTTAGAAGCTTAAGAACCACCCTAGACATTCTAACAATGGTGTCTGAATACACTGCAGTTTGAAGAGTCTCCTTTACCAACAACACTCTGCTTTTTTCCAGAGAGCACAGGCAGTTTGGCTCAGTCCTGTGTCAGGCTGTTTGTATCACTGACACTGTGACCATAATCACACGGGTACATCAGAGAAGGCAATGGGACAAGGCTGTTTGGCTTTAGCACTCCATATCCACCACCCGCGACATTTGTGCCTTGTATCTCTGAAAATTCCTTCTACAGAACCACATTATAGACTGTTAACTTCATCATACGCGATAGCGGCTGACTCACCTAAGGGAGACCACAGAAGAAACGTGTGTAATTATGTTTGAATCAACACCTGCTGTGCCCACCAAACTCTCATGGCTCATGTGAAAGACACCAGCACTCTGTTTTCAAAATGAGAAGAAGGTTCTTCTAAGTGCAGATCATTTGAGAGCCAGTCATCTTATTTCATGTCCCTCCCCAGAGTAGGTTAAAGGAAATAGACTAGGAAAGCATTCTTAGCATTTACATCCGTGAGTTAGAAACAAATCCAGCGCAGGAGGCTTCTACCAGGCCTTAAAGACACAAAATCACAACAAAACTCTGAAGTCTGGTATATCTGAATTAGATGTATGTTAGAGAGCTCAAAATAAAGACAGCATCTTGCACCAAATGGCGAAAGGTTCTAGCATACATTTCAGCAATTTGAGTAACCCTTGACTTCACTGAAGTCCCTTGATATCAATCTCTTCTGATTTCTCCATTTCTGACTCATGTTTTTCTCACCACAGCCCCAAAGTCGAGTCTGTTTTGAAGGTTATCAGCTTTTCCCTATACATGCTGGGCAGATTTTTCTCTGCTAAAATAGCTATATATATATATATATATATATATATATATATATATATATATATATATATATATATATATATATAAAACTCTTGCCTACCAATTACTGAGATCATTATAGGATCTTCTTCTATTGGACCATTCTCTAGATAAATGTTTAAAGCTTCATTAAAATGCAAATTAACAGTAGACTGTACAGCAATTACAGCAAAGGTGGGACTGTGCTTAAGCCAGTTTTATCCAAAAATGCAAATTTTTGGAATTGTAATTAAATGTGTAATCATTTCCATTTTTTATAAAAATTTCTATGGCCTCAAAAAAATTTAGGAAAGCCCCAGCTAAGAATGGGCTAAACTGATGTATCCATTCTGTTTTTGTTTTTGTTTTTTATTGCTGTATTGACTATCTTTCAACTTATGCTGTTGAATTGAATTTTTCTGAATTGCTAAATTAGGTGGGTTATAAGTATATCAATACTCCAAGTTCTTTCTGGGAAAGATAATAGTCCTTTTATGACCATTAGTAATTGACTAGTAAAGAATCAAAATGTTTAGATAGTAGAAAGGCAAATGCTAAATAGTAAAACTATCAACATTTGCCCATCTATATGCATAAGAGTAGGAGCAACCTCCACACATGGCTATAGTAGGAAGTACATGGATATACAGAGCCTATGGTTGCCCTGTAATATGGATGCAGATCAGGGTATGCTCAGAGATCATAATAACAGGAATAAAAGACTAAGAACATGAAGTCACTGGAGGAACCAAAGATTACAAGACATAAAATACAACAAGGTACAACCTCGTGGTCTCAAGAAGGCAAAAAATTCAAAGAAGGAAATGAATTTTTTTATTGGATGTTTTATTTATTTACATTTCAAATGTTATCCCTCTCCTGGTTTCCCCTTCAAAAACCTCCTATCCCATTCTTCATCCCCCTACTTTTATGAGGGTGCTCCCCCACTGACTCACTCCCGGTTCCCCACCCTGGCATTCCCCTACTCTGGGGCATGAAGCCTGCACAGATCCAAGAGTCTCCCCTCCTATTGATGCCCTACATGGCCATCTTCTGCTACATATGAGGCTGAAGTCATGGGTCACTTCATGTATACTCTTTGGCTGCTTTAGTCCCTCGGCACTTTGGGGGGTCTAGTTGGTTGATAGTGTTGTTATTCCTACGGGTTTCAAACCCCTTCAGCTCCTTCAGTCCTTTATCTAACTCCTCCATTGGGGACCCTGTGCTCAGTCCAATGGTTGGCTGCAAGCATCTGCCTCTGTATCTGTCAGGCTCTGGCAGAGCCTCTCAGGAGACAACCTATATCAGGCGCCTGTCAGTAAGCATTTCTTGGTATCAGCAATACTGTCTGTAAATTTGTTGGATGAATAAGTAGAGAACTCTCTGTATGGCCTAACCTTCAGTCTCTGCTCCACACTTTGTCTCTGTATTTCCTTTAGACAGGAACAATTCGGGGTTAAAAATTTAGAGGTGAATGGGTGGCACCATCCCCCAACCAGGGGCCTTGCCAAACCTGGATGTGGTCTCTATAGGTTCTCCCTCTACTTTGTTGGGGAGTTCAGCTAATGTCAGCACCATGGAGTCCTGGGAGCCTCTTATTTCCTAGAATCTGGGACTTTCTGGTGGCTGCCCACAGTCCCCACTCCGCATTGCTATGTAACTCTGTCTAATTCCTGACCCTCTTTGTATCATCCCCGCTCCTCCATACCTGAACCTGCCCTCTTTCCCCCTCCGCCTCCTCTCTTCCTCTCAAGTCCCTCCTACTCTCTACCTCCCGTGAGTCTTTTGTTCCCCCAAGAAGGACTGAAGCACCTACAATTTGGTCTTCCTTCTTCTTGAGCCTCACAAGGTATGTAAATTGTATCCTATAATTCTGAGCATTTGGGTTAATGTGCACTTATCAGGGAGTGCATACCATGTGTGTACTTTTGTGACAGGGTCACCTCACTCAGGATGATATTTTCTAGTGCCATTCATTTGACTAAGAATTTCATGATGTCATTGTTTTTAATAGCTGAGTAGTACTCCATTGTAAAAATGTATCACAATTTCTGTACCCACTCCTCTGTTGAAGAACATCTGGGTCCTTTCCAGTTCCTGACTATTATAAATAAGGCTGCTATGAACATAGTGGAGCATGTGTCCTTGTAATATGTTGGAGAATCTTTTAAATATATGCCCAGGGGTGGTATAGCTGGGTTCTCAGATAGTACTATGTCCAATTTTCTGAGAAACCACCAAACTGATTTCCAGAGTGGTTGTACCAGCTTGTAATCCCACCAACAATGGAGGAGTGTTCCTCTTTCTCCACATCCTTGCCACCATCTGCTACCACCCGAGCCATTCTGACTCGTATGAGGTGGAGTCTCAGGGATCTTTTGATTTGTATTTCCCTGATGACAAAGGATGGTGAACATTTCTTTAGGTGCTTCTCAGCCATTTGCTTCTCAGCCTCAGTTGAGAATTCTTTGTTTATCTCTGTACCCCATTTTTAACAGGATTATTTGGTTCCCTGTAGTTTAACTTCTGTGTTCTTTGTATATATTGGAGGACTGACTGATATGGATCTTTTTTCCCAATCTGTTCTTTGCCATTTTGTCCTTTTGACAGTGTCCTTTGCCTTACAAAGGATTTGAAATGATAATGAGGTATCATTTGTTGATTGATGATTTTAGAGCATAAGCCCTTGGTTTTCTATTCAGAAAAATTTCCCTTTACTTGAATTTATTTGAAGCTCTTCCCACTTTTTCTTCTTTTAGTTTCAGTGAAGGAACACTACCCAATTCATTCTATGAAGCCACAATTATGCTTATATCTAAACCACACAAAGATCCAACAAAGAAAGAGAATTTCAGACCAATTTCCCTAATGAATGTCAATGAAAATATACTCAATAAAATTCTCATAAACTGAATCCAAGAACACATCACAATGATCATCCAACATGACCAAGTAGGCTTCATCCCAGGAATGTAGGAATAGTTTATTATATGGAAATCCATCAATGCAATCCTCTACATAAACAAACTCAAAGGAAAAAAAAAACACATGATCTTCTCATTAGATGCTGAGAAAGCATTTGAAACAACTCAACATTCCTTCATAGTAAAAGTTTGGAATGATCAGGAATTCAAGGCCCATACCTAAACATAGTAAAAGCAATATACAGAAAACCAGTAGACATCATCAAACTAAATGGACAGAAACTTGAAGCAATCTCACTAAAATAAGGGACTAGATAAGGCTGCCCACTTTCCCCCTACCTATTCAATATAATATTCGAAGTCCTAGCCAGAGGAATTAGACAACAAAAGAAGAACAAAGGGCACACATTAGAAAGGAAGAAGTGAAAATATCACCATTTGTAGATGATATGATAGTATACTTAAGTGGCACCAAAAGTTCCAACAGAGAAGTCCTAAAGCTGATAAACAATGTCATCAAAGTGGCTGGATATACAATTAACTCAAACAAATCAGTTGCCTCCCTCCACTCAAAGGATATATAGGCTAAGAAAGAAATTAGGGAAATTCCACCCTTCACAATAGTCACAAATAATATAAAATACCTTGGTGTGACTTTAACTAAGCAAGTGAAGGATCTATATGACAAGAACTTCAAGTCTCTGAAGAAAGAAATTGAAGAAGATCCCTGAAAATGAACAGATCTCCCATGCTCATGAATTTGCAGGATTAATATAGTAAAAATGGCCATCTTGATGAAAGCAATCTACAGATTCAATGCAATCCCCATCAAAATTCTAACTCAGTTTTTTATAGAGTGAGAAAAAGCAATTTGCAAATTCATTTGGAATAACAAAAAACCTAGGATAGCAAAACCTATTCTCAACAATAAAAGAACTTCTGAGGGAATTGCCATCCCTGACCTCAAGCTGTATTACAGAGCAGTAGTGATAAAAACTGCATTGTATTGGTACAAAAACAGGCAGGTAGATCAATGGAATAGAATTGAAGACCCATAAATGAACCCACACACCTATGGTCACTTGATCTTTGACAAAGAAGCTAAAACCATTCAGTGAGGGGGGAACAGCATTTTCAACAAATAGTGCTGGTTCAGCTGGTGGTGAGTCTGTAACAATGCAAAGCAATTCATTCTTATCTCCTTGCGCAAAGATCAAGTTCAAGTGGATCAAGGACCTCCACACAAAACCAGAAACACTGGTACTAACAGGAAATAAAATTAATATTTACCAAAATTCTGAAATGAAATTCATACAAGAAAAAACTGGCAGAGCATGTTAACTTTACTATGAAATAAATCATTCTTTAAAAAATTATTGACATGCTTAGAGGAAAATATTAGTATATAACAAATGGTGGGGAAGTTTCTGTGCACAGAAAATGCAAGAGTATCATTATTTTTTAATGTTATTTCCCCAATATATTCACTGTTTCTAAGAAAAGAAAATAAGCACAAATAAAATCAGGTGAATAGTAAATGTTCCAATAGCAGGACAGAGCTCTGAGTATCTCTTTCTGTAAGGACAGAATGTCCAGTACTCCCTTGAAGGGATATGACTTAGCATCCTTTTCTTGGTTTCTGTTGTTTCCAAAAAGCATCTTTAATGAGCAATGACCTAGACATGGTTTCAGTATCTTGACATTGCCACAAACCATCTTGACATGGAGATTCAGAACTAATAATATTGCTTCCAGTGCTGGGCAGTCTCAGTCAGGTGGAAAACAAGTTAACTAGTTGGCTTCTCCTCACCATAGTTTGAAAGCTGTGACATAGCAGAAATAAAACCAACTTATGACAAAAAGTATATGTCACACTATTATTAGTATCTCCTATTAAGGAAACACAGCGTCTACCTGTCAGTGAGTTTTTTTCTATAAAATAGTATCAAATGATGTCCATTTTTTTCTGCTTTTTTACTTCTTTATATTAAAGTCAATGCATACTTAAGTGATAAATATAAAATCTACCCATTAGAATAAGATACATCAGAAAAAGAGGTGATTCTAATTCTTAAGAAAATCCTAAGTAAAATAAACAAAAATAATGGCATAATCAGGTCCCGAGGAAATGTTTGTTTAAATTTTAATCTCACTAGTTATTCAAAAATGCAAACATAAACAAAGAAGTTCACTTATAAATAAGAAAGGTAAAATTATAATATGTATGTCTAACAAGCAAACAATGAGCCAGACGTGCTTAGGCAGAATACAGTGGAACATTCTCTGACCTGCATTTTCACAGTTAGTGATCTATTTGAAGTAATTCCATCTTCAAATTAAAAAAAGTATTCATCCTGATGCCAACTAACCCATTATAAAATACAGAGAAATTACTAACAGTGACGAAATGGGGAATGTATTTTAGAGGCCTCCTGTCACACAGAAAAATATTTAAAATGAAAGACTAAGAGCAAAATTAGTATTTTATATTTTAGGTTACTTGATATAAGTGTGTATGTGTGTGTGCATGTGTGTGTGCATGTGTGTGTGCATGTGTGTGTGTCCATACACAAGCACACATCTCAGTGTCCAATAACCACAATCTGTAATATCTTTAAGACAACATTATTGTCAAACAAAACTTATTATTTAAAAATAAATGTTCAGTGTTCATTATTCTCTAATAAAGCTATGTACCAGAACAAAGTGTCGTATTGCATTTATCAGGTTTGATCCACAATCCAAGGAAATAACTCAGTGAGTAAAGATCCTGACACACAAGCATCAGGGTCTGATCAGATTCCTTAGCGCCCACAGAAGTGCTGGGCACGGGAACCTGTATCTATAACCTCAACACATGGAGATAAGCAGGTCCCTAGGTCCCACTAGGCAACCAGTGTAGCTAAACAGTGAGCTCCGGGGAAAGAGAGAGACAGACAGAGAGACAGAGACAGAGAGACAGAGACAGAGAATTAAGAAAGACATTACAATATCAATTTCTGACCTCTACTTGTACCTAACACAAACCCGCTAGTTGAATCAGCCTAAATGTCCACTAACATAAAGTAACTGAAAATTCTTTAATTTTTCTCAATCCTAAGATCATTTCTCATAATGATGGCCTTTGACATGCATGCAGAAGCAATCTACAGCTTCCTTGTGATTGTAGGGATCTTTTCTCCAGCTCCAACATTGTTCTCCTTCATCATATTCACTTCGAAGAATTCCAGTTCCTTTTTCTATTTTTATCAGAAAAGATGGTAGTTAATTTCTAAACTATTCTTACTGAAGAGCCACTGGACAGAGACTTAACACAAACTACCAGTTTACTTAAAGTGCTTTCTCTTTAAATGTTAGACAAATTTGATATATCTGACACACGTTGTTATATGATTATATTAAAAGGGTGTTAGTCCAGTACTTTGGATCATTAATGACATTAAAATCCAAATTTGTTAGCACTAAAGGAAAGAAGAATTATTCAAATCAGTCAGGAAGGAAGGAAAGAAGGAGAAAGGGAAGGAAGAATAGATAACAAATACGTACTCAGGGCTTATTAATATAAAAATAAAATGTGACTTGCATTCAGTAACATTCCTGCTACCTTTCTACAGCAAAAGTCAACCTTGCTTCAATGTAGTTCTCTAAGAGACGTTTAAGGTCATACACATATTTTTAAATCTTCTTAAGTTATTTTAAAAATTCTAACAGAATTTTTATTATCATATTTCCATTTATTAAGTTACTTATATTTAACCATGTTCGTACTTGCATAAGATGAACTCTATTTTCTATCGCACAAATTTCTTCTTCTTCTTCTTCTTCTTCTTCTTCTTCTTCTTCTTCTTCTTCTTCTTCTTCTTCTTCTTCTTCTTCTTCTTCTTCTTCTTCTTCTTCTTCTTCTTCTTCTTCTGCTGCTGCTGCTGCTGCTGCTGTTTCTTCTCCTAACATTTTAAGAGTCTTTTTGATAAATTTACATGCAGAAAAGTACAAAAAGCCCAGTGACACTATTTTGAGCAATGGACATACACAAATAGCTCATGACTGCACTATGAAGTTGAATGCTTCTATGTTGTGTGATATGCTTTTAGTCAATCATATTTTTTTTCTTTTAATGTTGCATTATTTTTGTTTTGGAACTTCCTGGAGATAAGAGTTGTACAAAGCATGTTAGGAATTTTTCTTCATTCTTTAACCAAGCATTATGTCTGTGAAATGTATCAACATTGCCACATGAAACAGAGATTATCTTACAGTATAAAGGAGCGAGAGATTCTGTTTACATACTATTGTGGTGATAAGTATGTGGGACTTTCCAGTCAAGTGCACAGCAGTTCCATCTTCTTGTGTGTGTTGTGTGTCATCAGTCTTTACTGTTGGCCCTTCTGGTGTGTGCACAGTACTCTCTTATTGCAGTTGTCGATGACCTTCCCCAAAGAATGATGGTGCTGACATCCCTTACTGTATTCTCTAGACATCCGTGAAGTGTCCATTGAAACACTTTATTTTTACTGAAGTTGGTAGAGAGGTCTTTTTCTTATTCCGTGCAGAATTCTTTACTTAAAATTGACTCACTCCTTTGTCAGATGTACTTTGCAAATCTTGCAGTTCCATCAATGGATTGCTTACTCATTTGCTTAGTCATGCCTGTGAATGAGCAATCTAATTTGTTAGTCTGTGTGGCTATTTTCAATATCTTGTCAAAAACATCTTGGCCTATCACAAACTTAAATGTGTTTATGTTCCACATTTTCTTCTAGTCATATTTTAATTTCAAATTCTGTCTCTATTGCAAATTAATTTTCCCTGGGGATATGAACTTGGAGGTGAAGATTCAAAGTTTCCATAGGTATATTAACTTATGCTGGCATCATTTACTAACTCATCTTTCCATTACTTCATTTGATTATTTTGCCATCTTAAAATTATATTACTATATAATGTGTGTATATTTCTAGACTCTATTTTTCTTTACCCATCTGTCTATTCATATGCCAAAGATATTACCTGGTAGCCTTTCCCCAGATGTAATAAACAAAAATATCTCTAGACACTGCCTCATGTTCATATGATCAAAACTGTCTTTATTTGAGAAGCACTTTAAGTTAAACTGAGCTTGGTCAGACATAGACATGAAAGATTCTATCTAACTTCACTAGAGAGATAGACCTTTAGGTGGTTCCCTGAGGTAAGGCATGCATATTTACACTTCAACTACTTAATTCAACTATTCAGACCTTCCTGCCTATTGGGAGGGATGCCTGAATATCTTTGGATTGGTGTAGCAAAATTCTATAAACTTGGCAGCTCATGAGCAGCAAGAGTTTATTTTCATAGTTCTGGAGTATAGTGATCAGAGGTTCGATAAATTTGAAGTCTGGTGAGGGCTTCTTCTCACTATGTCCTCATACTATAGAATAGTGGAGCAAGTCTGCTTCTGGTATGGTGGAGCATCTTTTGGATAAATGCACAGTAGTGGTATCACTGCTTCTTGAGGCACAACTATTCCCAATTTTCCGAGAAACCACCAGATTGATTTCCCAAGTGGCTATTCACGTTTTCACTTCCACCAGCAATGAAAGAATGTTGCCCTTGATCCACATCCTACCAGCAAGGGCCGCCACTTGAGTTTTTTATCTTAGTCATTCTGACAGGAGTAAGATGGAATTTCAGAGTTGTTTTGACTTGTATTTCTCTATTGACTAAGGACGTTGAACAATTCTTTAAGTGCTTCTCTACCATAAGGAGGTATTCCTCAGTTGAGAGTTCTATGTTTAGCTCTGTACCCCATCTTTAATTGGGTTATTTGATTTCTTGGTATTTAAATTCTTGAGAACTCAAGTGTCCCTCAATTATAGAATGGATAAAAATGTGTTACATTTTTACAATGGAATACTACTTAGTTATTAAAACATTGACATGAAATTTGGAGGCAAATGGATGGAACTAGAAAATGTCATCCTGAATGAGGTATCCCAGAAAGATTCACATAGTATGTACTCATTTTTATGTGGAGATGAGCCATAAAGTACAAAATAACCATGCTACAATCTACAGGTCCAAAGAAACTAAGTAACAAGGAGGATCCTAGGGAGGATGCTTGAATCTCACTCAGAAGGCACAGGGAGTGGATGGAGGGAGGGAACTGGGTGTGAGAGGGAATGGGGAGGCAAACAAAGTTGGGAATCAGGTGAGGGGAGAGAGGGGGTAGAAGAAAGGACTGAGAAAGAAAAGGGAAATTTAGGGGGAGGGCATCTCGAGGACCAGCCAGAGACCTGGAACAGTGGAGGCTCCTCAAAGGATTTGGATGTGACCCTAACTGAGACACCTAGCAATGGGGAACATGGAACCTGAATTGGCAATCTCCTGTAGCCTGACAGGACTCCCAGTGGAGGGAGGAGAACAACCCACTCATAAAACCTTTGACCCAAAATTTGCCCTTCCTACAAGATGGGCAGAGATAAAGATAGAGCAGTGTCTTAGGGAATGGCCAACCAATGGCTGGCCCAACTTGAGACCTATCCCATGGGAGAGAGCCAACCCCTGCCACTACTGATACTCTGCTATGCTTACATAGCATAACTGTCTCCCGAGAGGCTTCATCCAGCAGCTGATGGAGACAGATGCAAAGGCCCACTGCCAAACATTAGGCTGAGCTCAGGGAGTCTTGTGGGAGAGTCAGGGAAAGAATTGAGAGAGTCAGCGGCATCAAGAACACCACAAGAAGACCTATAGAGCTAACTAAACTGAGCCCATAGAGGCTCACAGAGACTAAACCACCAGCCAGAGAACATGTATGGACTGGACTAGGTCTCCTACACATATGTAGCAGATGTGCAGCTTGGTCTTCCTGTGGGTCCCCTAACAATTGGAACAAAGTCTGTCTCTGACTCAGACTGTTGCCTGCCTTTGGATTCCTCTCCCCTAGCTGGGCTGTGGGTGAGGATATGCTTCATAGCAAGTGCAGATTGGGTACAGGGGGTGAAAATAGGGACTGGGAAGAGGGTAGAGAGAGAAGCTTTGGTCAGGATGTAAAATTAATAAATAACTTAATCAATAAAAAATTAAAATTATTTATTCCTTTAATGATGATAGGCTATGTATGGGAACAAAGCTAACCCATGGTAGCAAGTAGAGGAAAAAAAAAAATACAGAACAATCTGGAAAAAGGTAATGCAGGCCCATGGCAATAGTGCCACAGTATGTGCCAGTTCTGAAGTTATCTCACTGTAGAGTTCACTGGACATACATTCAATATGATGCTGTACCCATATTGGATTTAAACAATGAAAAGTAAATAAATAAAAGTAAATATGATTTAAAAATAAAACACCATGAGCCAAACTAAACTAAGGTTACAGACCATAACCCAATTAGTAAAATTATAAATGAAAAAGAAGATATTACAACAGATATCAATGAAATTTAGAAAATCATTAGGACATACCTTAAAGATGTAAATTTCACTAAACTCAAACATCTAAAAGAATTGGTTAAATTTCTATACTCATAGGACATAGCAAAACTAGATTAAAATTTATAAACAATTTACTCATGTCTATAACAAACAAGGAAATTATGGAAGAAATATGAATAATTCTCCAAACTTACAAAAGGCCAGACTGATGGTTCAGCAGTTAAATTCTACCAATCCTGAAAAAAAATTGACACCAATGTACTGCTAACTGCTCCGCAAACACGAAAGGCAGGGATGCTACCAAACTATTTTTAATAAAGTTAATGTCACAATACCCAAAGAATGTAAAGATGCAACAAAAAAAATTATAAATTAATCTCCCTGATAAACATAGATATACAGAATTCAAGATCACATCAAACATCATTCACTATGATCAACTTTTCTTTTAGTCCAGAGATGCAAGGATTGTTCAATTTATGTAAACCAATAAATGTAATCTATTATATAAGAAGACCTTAGGACAGAAATCATACAATCATCTCAGCATATGCAGAAAAGCCTTTAACCAAATTATTATTGACCCATATAATGATCCAGTCATTATAAAATTCCCAAGGATACTAAAAGCTATCCATGGCAAACCAGTAGCTGATATTGTATTAAGTGCAGGAAACTCAACTAATCTCTGGGTGCTTCTTTATAAGGGAACCAATTCCACCAGTGATGGCAGTCTCAGGACTCTTAAAACCTTAACCAGACAAGAAGGCATTCTCAGACACTAACCTCTTCATGTGAATCAGACATATCACAGAATAACAGGGATCTTCATTCCTTTCTACTATTTTTTTTTCTGTACAGATAAAGCAGATTTTTCTTACCTCCTGTGGAAACTATTGTGTGAAAAAATGACTCAGTAAGTTTACTTCTTAAAAGACCTACACACACACACACACACACACACACACACACACATGACTGGACTGTCATTTACTGTGAGCTGTACAATGAACCATTACTGTGTAAT
The DNA here is from genome assembly GCF_963924665.1 of Micromys minutus. Taxonomy (NCBI): domain Eukaryota; kingdom Metazoa; phylum Chordata; class Mammalia; order Rodentia; family Muridae; genus Micromys; species Micromys minutus. The sequence goes on along the minus strand of NC_137955.1, from coordinate 10,203,116 downwards.
CTTTCTGTTGTTGTTGTTGTTTAAATACACTCTATTTTTATTTTATCTTAAAATAGTTTAACCTTTATGCTACAAACTTATTTCAAAAAACAAAATCTTATCTTGCACCAATATATATATATATATATAACACTCTATATATTTTTTTCTCAAAGACCACTAAATACTAAATGGAAACGAAACCTAAATAATGATGTGAAGAACCAAGTTTCATGTTACAAACTTGAGTTGCACATTTGGCAAACATTATTTCTGAGCAATGATTTGTCCTCACTGCACTCAGTCCATGCTCAGTCCCAGCAACAGCAGATCTGCGAACACCATATGCTCTGGCATGCTGAACTCTTCAGCTATTGAGTAAGCTTGGGATATCTGTGAATGACACCTCTTTCTGGTTTTTCAAATCTTTTGTGTGTTGATAAAATGTGATGTGACTTTCAAAGCAACTTTTTCTCGCAAGTTAACTTAACAGCTCATATTGCCTGAAGTACGTTATGTGGGGACTGCAGGGTTTGTGGTATTAGCACATGATGGATGTAAGATAGACAGAGGCAGAGAAACAAATGAGAATTTCTACAGGGGAGAAATATTGACCAATGTCTAAGAGTCATTATCATGGAACTGGTTAACAGAAGAGGTAGATAGTACCTAAAACTCTTTAAATGTTAACAAAATTAAGCATTTGAATGGAAATTAGTAACTTCCAAATGCTATTATAATGACCAAATATAAATATGAGCCCTGCCCTAACTTCTTCCGCAAATGTTTTTAAATAAATCTCCTGGAGAAAATGGGCAAACATGCGTCTGTACCTTCAATTGCATGACTAAGGCAATCTTCTAATGCCTGAAAAAATTTTATAACAAGATTGCTCATATAACTCCAACCAGAAGCCTCTAGCTTTGTCTTCATATAAGAAACCAAAAATACTGCTTCATAAAGTAGAATTTCTATTCACAGCTGCTTATGTAGGATATGCCTCAAGAATTTCGTACAGAAATTTGAACACAATCCAGCTTCAATGTATGGTTAACTTATTGTTTACAAAAGGAAACATCTTCCGGATGTTCCAGTATGAAGCCAACTCCAACAGTGACTCACGGTTATGGATGTGATCAGCAAGCTGACAGAGTCTAAGTTACTGTACTTCTATCTCTAAAGTGTCAGTCCTTCTACGCCTATATTACAATAACCCTTCAACTGGAGCAGGAAGTCTTCATTTAGCCATTGCTTACTATCCTGACAATTCTTTTTATCTTACTTCAGATCAACAAGTATTTATTGATAAAATAAATTACATATAGAATCTCAACATAGCAGGTGTGGAAAACATACATTGATCATGCTTTTGCCCACAAATGAACAGTTTGCAAGACACATCAGAAGATATTATTTTTCAATAAAAAAAGGAAACCTCCAAAATATACTATGCAATCGTGCTTGATTGGAGAAAAAAATAAAAGCTATAACATGAACTTTTTCAAATGTGAACATTAGCCGAAGATGGGTATAAAAGACTTGAGGCAAATGGCAGTCCTGGAGGGGTGTCTCAGCGCTGAACCTTCTTGCTGTTTTCTAAAACTGAATAATTTAAAATTTCAACTCAATAAGCTTTGAATGTCTCAACAGAGAAACCCAAAGAAAACTTAGCGGAGTGAATCAATAAAAACAGTGAAAAATTATGACATTGTTTACAAAAAAAATTAAACAAAAACTAGTTAGAAATTTAATGAGCTAAGTAAAGATCAATAAAATAACTCTAAGGGAGGAAGGCGAATAAGTTAGAAAAAATGAAAACAAGGGAAAAGGGCAACGAAATAAGCAAAACTGTGGAAGGCTAAATAGAAAAGAATGATACAAGTGTTATTGAAAATGATGAAGCAGGCAACAGCCAAATGATTAAACACACAGAAGATCAGTGTATAAAGCCTTTCTGAACAAAATGGTGAAATGGTACCGAAGCAACAACTTAAAATGTCCATTGACACAGCTGTCCCACAAGGAACCAAGAGCCAGAATACACTAGCACTTCTACATAGTATAAAAACAAGGAAAGACTTTTAGAAAAACCAACCTAAACAAAAGGAACATCACAGAGGTGGTTTGAGGAGAATATTCATCTGAAATTAAACTATATCCTACAACATTACAATATAGATAAGCTACAGGTCGTCACTTATTCATTTCATATAGCTTTTATGTACCTGGTGATAAATCTGATACTGATTTTATTCAAAATTATATTTATCTCTAATGAAACACAATATCTAATGCTTAAAATGTAGCATTCATATATGAGCAAAGCATGCAATGTTTTTCTTTCTGGTTCTGGGATACCTCACACGGGATGATCATTTCTGGTTCCAGCTATTTACCTATACATTTAATATTTTCTTGACATAGCTGAATCATACTATATTATGTAAATATACCACCTTTTCATTATCCATTCACCTGTTGATGGATTTTTGTTTTGTTTCTAATTTCCAGTTATTATAAATAATGCAGCAATGATCATGGATGGACAAGTATCTCTGTAGTAAGGTACAGAGAGTCTTTTGGGTATATCCCTTCCAACTGATGTAGCTGCACCATGTGGAAAATCAATTTTCATATAAGAGGTTATAGTGATTCCATGGTGACTTTACCAGTTTGCACTCCCACTAGAAGTACATGAGTGGTTCCTTTCTTCACATCCTTGTCTTGTTTTGGTTTATTTGTTTGCTTGTGTTTTTCTTTGTTTGTCTTTTGTTTTGTTTTGTTTTTTACTGATTTTATTGAATATATTTTATTTACATTTCAAATGTTATCCCCTTTCCTGGATTCCCCTACATATCCCCCATCCCATCCCCCCTCCTCCTGCTTCTATTAGGGTGATCTCTCACCCACCCATCCCCTCCCACCTCCCTGCCCTAACATTTCCATACACTGGGACATCAAGCCTTGGCAGGTCCAAGAGCCTCTTGTTTGCTTGGTTTTTATCTAAGGCATTCTTACTGTGATGGAATACCCACAGATGTTAAATAATTGATAAAAAGGCCTTGGGGGAGGAATGACTCTTTCAAGAAAGAGGAAATAGGATATAATGCAACAAAGGAAGAAAGAGGGAAACATAACAGAAAGGCTATAAGAGGAAATGTGGGGAGAGATAAGTAACATTAAAAGACATTTGAAAATTCCATATAGAAGCCTACTTCTTTACAAGCTTCCTAAAATGTATACATATATAAAAGGAATTTAAAGATACACTATTATGGGGTGGGGGTGGGTTCCACTACACAACCAGATAAAATGCCTAGTAGCAAGAATGGTTATCTTTCTTTTTTAAGTTGTTGGCCAATGGAATCCCATAGAATCTTAAACATTACAAACTATCACTAACTATAGTGATTGACCTACAAAATTCAATAATAAGACTGTATTATTGAAACCACCACATAGTACTCAATAAGATGCTTCTTCCCCACTGACTAACAAACATGATGCTGGAAAAAACAATGAGCACTATGGAAATGGAAAGGTAGTCATCAATTTTATCTGCATGTAAACCCCTCAAACTACAACAGTGACCAGCCTGATAAGATATGGCCACTGGTAGGTACACTAGTAGTACAATGTGTGGAAATAATCAAGCACTTTTTAAAATTGGATCTAATGTCTGCTCCAGGAGATGTAATCCATGCCCAATACTGTGAATGTGGCCAGAACCTAAAGATACATAGGTAATAGGCCTTAAGAGAAAAGATAACAGTACTATTCTACTAAGTAGTCACAGCAATAAAAGAATTACTAATGAGTTACTGCTGTGACTGTAGATCGGTGTATCTGTCACTCAGCCATCATCACAGACTCATCATCCAGTACACAGTAACTACTGCAGAGGCCTACCCTTGCCAACATGCAGAGAACAAGAGAGTTCAGATGCTTTTTTCTAAACGGGATACCTACAGTCCACACATGCCCTCAGGCTATGTGAACTATGTGAAATGAGGGACAGAAGTATTCTAAGATGCAGAGCATGGATGACTTCAAGGAAACTATTTTCCATGCACAACAGGGCAGATGTACATATAAGCTCATAGCAATTGTGATCACATGCACTAGACCTGCATAAACTCATGCCAGGCAAGAATGTCAGCATAGGAAAGGGGATGTGAGGTGTCCTATCTCTATCTGAGGATATATTGAAAACTGATTACTGCTAAAGAAGGAAAAGTGAGTTTTCTTCAGTGGCATAACATGTGGTATATTGACCACACTCCAGAACCCAGGAATAGTTGGGCAGCTCCAACCAAACTAGGTAGGTTTAGAGGGGATGGGAAGGAAGGTGGCTGGGTAGAAATAGGGGTGGTGCAGATCTGGAAGAAGCTGGAGGAAGGTGCCGAATGTGATAAAAATATATGAAATTCTCAAAGAATATTTTAAAACAGTATTTAAAATAAAACTAACTTATACATTTTTGTGTGTTAAAATGAAAACATTCCTTGTAGACAAGATAAATTTTGGGTTGAAAGTTTTATGGGTGGGCTACTGCTTCTATCACTCCACTGGGGTTTCTGTCTGTTCACAGGAGGTAGCCTCTTTAGGTTCCATTTCCCCAATTTAGTGATTCACACCTAAAGTCATCCTCATTGATTCCTGGTCCCCCCCCCCCCCTTTATCCCAGTAATGATACTCTGTTATGCTAGAGTATGTTGTCCTCTGAGAGGCTCCCCCAGCAGCTGACTTAGACAGATACAGACTCCTGCATCCAAACAGTGGATGGAGCTTGGAGACCCTTATGAAAGAATAGGAAGAAGTATTTTGGGTCCCGAAGTTGGATAGGAACTTCTCATGAAGACCAACAGAGTCAACTATTGTAGACCACTGGGGCTCTCAGAGTCTGAACCACCAACCAAAGAACAAACACAGGTTGGATCTAGGCCTTCCCACTCACATGTATCAGATGCGCAGCTTGAACAACTGGAAAGGTAGTTATCCAAAAAGTTGTTGCCTGTATGAGGGGTATGTTCTGCGAGCTGGGCTATTTTATCTGGCCTCAGGGGGAAACAAAGTATGCATCCTCACAGAGACTAGGTGTGTCATGGTAAGAAGGATGGGGGGGGGGAATGCAGGGCGGCACCTGCTTGGAGAAGAAGGGAAGGAAGATGGGGAAAGATTGTGGGAGAGGGTAACTGGGATAGGGGCAGTGTAAAGGGAATAAGTTTAAAAAAAAACATAAAATTAAATTGAAAAACTTAATACATACCTATGTAAACTATTTAAGTAAAATCTGAGTATATTTTAAGAAAAAAAAAACCTCACAAGTACATAAAAGCTATACTTAAAATAATGAGAGACAGAATTATTATTTCCCCAAGCAATGCCTTTTCTTGAGATGACCCAGGAAAAGCATGTCAGGAAATTTTGTCACTCTCAATAATAAAGGGTAAAAAAATACAACAATAGGGAACATGGTGGTGCTGTCACCTGTTCTGAAAGATAAATGACCAAGAAGAGACCTGAATATGTACAATATATGTGCATTTCAAATCTTTGGAGAATATATAATCAAGAAAAGCTACAAAAAAACGTGGACTTGTACCTGCTAAGCAAGAATTAAAGTCATAGTGAAAGGACAAAGGTCCCAAAGCTAAACTCTAAGTTGAGACAGACAATCCATTTACAGATGAATCAAAAGTATTCACTGGGGTTTCTGTCTGTCCACAGGAGGTTGCCTCTTCAGGTTCCATTTCCCTAATTTAGTGATTCACACCTAAAGTCATCCCCATTGATTCTTGGGCCTCTGAGTGTGATCACCTCTGTCCCCATGGGCATTGAACCCGTTCTGTTGTCCGTCTCCATATGCCACCGGTGTCATGTCAAACTAGATTAACTAAAAGAAAACAACTAAAATGCCCACATAAAGTGAGCCCTCCTTCAATGAATCAAAGTCTGATGAGAAGGTGGAAACCATGAAAAAACTGTCTTTCTGTTCATGGGCTGTTACTGACTTCCATGACAGTTAAGATGGACATCTTCGGTGCTGTGTACACAGTAGCATGGTCTCACAAACTGCCTCTGAGGAACAGAGTAGATTAGTTCTGCTCTGACACGTGGAAAACTGCTCATAACCAAAAGCCTGGTCATTTCCAATTTCTATTGCATTTGACTTTCTAACTAACCTTCTCTTTTTCAATATCTTCTACAGTACAACCTTTTCATGCTGAATTTAAATTAACTCTATTAGAAAGTTGGGGTGTTTTTTTTCTTTTTTCTTTCTTTTTTTTTTTTTTTTTTCAGCATTCGTTGTTGAATTTTAAGATACTAAATACCTGGGATTTAGGAATTCTAAATTACTATAATCGATGTCCTTCTGGATCTATTTTAAACCTTGCTGTAGACACTTAAAGACTGTCCAAGTTTAAAAACGGATAATAACAATCTTGGGTAACTGGTTGAGAAACTAATGCCATTATGAGATTATTAGCCCATCAGATAAAGAGGAAAACCATGATCCCCACAAAAGATTACATCTAGATAATGTCATGTAGGCCAAACTTTTTTAATGCCATTTAGGATGCTCTCTGATGAATGTTGCACCCTAGCTCAGCATGGTTCATAATTATGGATTATGAAAAAGGCCAGAAAGGAAAACTGCAGCTGTAGGGTTCGAGGCATTATTCTCCTGGGTGCAAAGATAATTTCAACAGCAAAACAAATACCCTGTGAACAAGATGGGAATCAAATCTGAAGACCAATCTTGAGTCTAAAGCTTTTTATCTGGGTAGCAAACTCTTCTCTACAGCACCACTGTGGATCTACCCACAGTGTCCTCCTGCCTTTCAGTGATAACTATGACTAAATCTTTTTTCATCAAAAATAGCAAACTGATATAGGACAGGCAAGAAGAAAGTTATATTGTCTCTGTGTTGTTTGGTTTCTTTACTCTTCCTATATAGCATAAACATATTGCTCTCTAAATGTGTGTGGCTCTCTGCCGAGATACTCTCGCTGTTTTGTTTATGTGCTTGGTGAGAATCTGTTAATAACACTTCAGATTTTGTTATGAGTAAATCCATCAAAAAGTCACTAAAGCCCAGATCAGTAAATGTTGTTTATGCCCTCAGCATCTCCCCTCTGAGAGACAACATAGGGACAGGAGAAAACACAAAGAGGATTGTGGGAGGAGTCACATCAGGGAGCTAGATTTGAATTGTAAGTATAGTGAATTGTTTCCTATAACTTCAACATCCAGTAGCAGCCATATTTATAGAAATGTAGTGGTTACTATTAACAATGCAGCCAATAATAAATAAATGAAAACTGCAGAATCCACTGGACCTAAATCCTTGATATTAAACATACAATTTAAAGGGACAAAACATTCTGGGCATAAAGAACATTCATCATGTAGAGTTCTTGTTGTATAAGCATGGCTTGTTGAGAGACCTCATCTCAAAAATTAAAATGGAGAGCAATTGAGGAAGATACCCACAGTGACTTCCAGCCCTCACACAGACATGCATGTTAGTGTATGCATGCACTATACACATGCACAAGCATACACACACATGCACAGACACACACTGCTTGCATGATTTCATGGATACACACACACATTATATGCATATAGTAATACAAACACACATATGTACACACATGCATGTAATGTGCCCCTTGACATCTACTTACATGCAAAGGAAGGAAGAGAAGAAAGAAGGAAAGAAAAAATTATCTCAGATGAGTACATATACTGGTAGACCAGATGGTAGATGAGGAGAACCTTCGGTCTTTTCTTTAGAATTTCAATAGTGTTTCATCAACTGTCTAACAATATATATTTATTTGCAGTTATATTTCTTGTTTCAGAAGAAAGATAAAGTATAATATTTTGAAAAGAAAAAGAAAAAATTTATTTTTATCTATTCTAGATGAAAGTATCAGGAACTCAGAGGCAACTGGACAGAACATAATATTGGTACATAACCATGTGACTGATTAGTATTAGAATTAAAAGGAATTTCAAGTGGCTATTCTTGGTGTGCAGGTGATTTTATTTAAACCTATTATGACAATTAGTTGGTTGGCCTTTAACTGTGTGTGACTTTTTCCCATCTTTAACATGTCAGTTAAGTGAGAGACATAGTTCTGCCATATTGAAATAATGTCATGAAACCCATTTTCTTCTTTAAGATCTCTTTTCCATAAGCTTCAGTTATTAGTCTTTAAGTCCAACTTATTTTCAATGATGTGTCTTGCAATTGTGAGATTATTAATTATTGACCTTATAATTATTAGATCAAAGAAAACAATAATCCTACCTGACCAGCATTTTTCATGTCTAGAATGTTACATTCTATGGAACCTCACTTTAAGAAGAATGGTTTAAGACAGGAACATGTGCTTTGTGGTGGCCAGCATAGAAGAGGGTTGTGAGGAAGCATGAATAGCAGCTGGTGGAAAGAAGAATGGCTCACTTGAGAATGGAAGGCTTAATAACAGTAGGTAAAAAGTAAGGATTGAATTGCCATGGAGTTCCAATGGGAATGTAGACACTGTTCAAGCCCACAGAATCTTCCGCTCAGAAAAAATGATTTGCGAGCTAGCATGTACTGATGATCAATTTATGGCCCAAGAACCTGGCTATAGGAATGAGGAGATAACCCACTTGGAGAGGCACTAAACTTGCATGAGGACTACAGGTCAGATATCGAGTGTTTGTATAAAATGGAGTTGGATGCAGCTGCCTGCCTGTGATCCCAGCACTAAGGAAGCTGGCTCTCTGGAGGAAGCCAATTAGTGAGACTGGCCAAATTGATAAGCTCTGGATTTGGGTAAGAGATCTTGCCTTGATATACAAGGTGAAGAGCAATGGAGTAAGACCTGACAATAAACTTCTGACCTTCACACGCACAACAAGTGTATTCATACACATGCAAACATAAATTCTGATACATAAGTACTCTATACAGCCAAACCCCCAGACATAGTGCATTCACACACAATAGTGGATGCTTATACATAGTGCATATACACATGTGAATTCTCATGTGTATGTACTCCACAAACACATTCACATACATAGTGCATTCACACACATGCAAGCATGACTCCCTACATGTATGTACTATACACATACAGTGTCTGAATACAAGCAAACATGAATTTCCACAAGCATATACTCCACACACACACACACACACACACACATGCATGTGCAGAGTAACTAGTTGCTTTTATGTATAGATATTTAAATGTCTATGTAAGTTTGCCATACTCTCCTAAAAATGTATTCGTAGAAATTAATAGATTTCTGTTTTATTTTTTCATTATTTTTATTGGATATTCTCTGTATGTACATTTTAAATGTTATCCCTTTGCCCCTTCTACCATACCCCCTCTCCAATCCCCTAGCTTCCATGAAGCTGCTCCCACTCCCAACCATCCTCTCCCACCTCAGTGCCTTGGCATTCCCCGACACTGGGAAAACGGGCCTTCACTGGACCAAAGGCCCCCTCCTCCCATTGATACCAGACAATGCTATCCTCTATTACATATGCACCTGGAGCCATAGGTCTCTCCATGTGTGCTCAATGCTTGGTGTTTTAGTCCCTGGGAGCTCTAGGGGTTTGGTTGGTTGATAATGTTGTTTTTCCCATGGGGTTGTAAAAACGTTCAGCTCCTTCAGTCCTTTCTCTAGCCTCTTCATTGGTGTCCTCCTGTTCCGTCTAATGGTTAGCTGCAAGCATCCTCATCTGTATCAGTATGGCTCTGGCAGAGCCTGTGAGCCTTATCAGGAACCTGCCAGTAAGCACTTCTTGGCATCAGCAATACTGACTAGGTTTAGTGGCTGCATGTGAGATGGATCCACAGGTGAGGAGGTCTCTGGATGATATTATCTTCAGTTCCTGCACCACTATTTGTCTCTGTACTTCCTCCTATGAGTATTCTGTTCTCCCTTCTAAGAAGGACTAAAGCATCCACATTTTGGCTTCCTTCTTTTTTGAGCTTAGTAAGGTTTATGAATTGTTGCTTGGGCTAGTTACCTCACTCAGGATGATATTTTCTAGTTCCATTCATTTGCCTAAAACTTTCATGAGGTCATTATTTTTAATAGCTGAGTAGTTACTCCATCGTGAAAATGTACCACATTTTCTGTATCCATTCCTCTGTTGAAGGGCATCTAGGTTCTTTCCAGCTTCTGGCTATTATAAACAAGGCGGCTATGAACATAGTAGAGCATGTATACTTGTTATATGTTGGAGCCAGTTTTGCGTATATGCCCAGGAGTAGTAAAGCTGGGTCCTCAGGTAGTACTATGTCCAATTTTCTGAGGAACCATCAAACTGATTTCCAGAGTGTTTATACCAGTTTGCAGTCCCACCAACAGTGGAGAGTGTTCCTCTTTCTCCACATCCTCTCCAGCACCTGCTGTCACCTGAGTTTTTTATTTTAGCCATTCTGACTGGTGTGAGGTAGAATCTCAGGGTTACTTTGATTTGCATTTCCCTGAAGTCTAAGGATGATGAACATTTGTTTAGGTGTTTCTCAGCTATTTTCTATTCCATGTTGAAAATTCTTAATTTAGCTCTATACCCAATTTTTAATAGGGTTATTTGATTCTCTGGATTCTAACTTCTTGTGTTCTTTGTATATATTGCACACTAGCCTTCTATCAAATGTAGGATTGGTTAAAGCTCTTTTCCCAATCTGTTGGTTGCCGGTTTTGCCCTCTTGATGGTATCCTTTGCCTTACAGAAAGAAGCATTGCAATTTCATGAGGTCCCATTTATCGATTGTTGATCTTAGAGCATAAGTCATTGGTTTTCTGTTCAGGAAATGTTCCCCTGTGCATATGTGTTCTAAACTCTTCCCCACTTTCTATTCTATTAGTTTCAGTGTTTTTATGTGGAGGTTTATGTGGAGGTCTTTGATCCACTTGGACTTGAGCTTTGTATAAGGAGATAAGAACTGATCAATTTGCATTCTTCTATATGTTGACTGCCAGTTGAACCAGCACCATTTGTTGAAAATGATCTCTTTTTTTCCACTGGATGATTTTAGTTCCTTTGTCAAAGATTAAATGACCATAGTGTCTGCATTCATTTCTGGGTCTTCAATTCTATTCCACTGATCTACCTGCCTGTCTCTGTACCAATGCCATGCAGTTTTTATCATTATTGCTCTGTAATACAGCTGGAGGTCAGCGATAGTGATTCCCACACACGTTCTTTTATTGTTGAGGATAGTTTTTGATATCCCAGAGGGTTTTTTTTTTTTTTTTTTTTTTGTTATTCCAAATGAATTTCAAGTTGCTCTTTCTAAATCTATGAAGAATTGAGTTGGAATTTTGATGGGGATTGCATTGAATCTATAGATTGCTTTTGGCAAGACCACCATTTTTACTATATCACTCTTGCCAATCCATGAGCATGGGAGATATTTCCATTTTCTGAGATCTTCTTCAATTTCTTTCTTCAGAGAGTTGAAGTTCTTATCATAGAGATCTTGCACTTGCTTGGTTAGATTCACACCAAAGTATTTTATATTCTTTGTGACTATTGTGAAAGCTGTCATTTCCCTCATTTCTTTCTCAGCCTGTTTATCCTTTGAGTGAAGGAAGGCTGATTTTTTTGAGTTAATTTTATATCCAATCACTTTGCTTACATTGTTTCTCAGTTTTAGGAGTCTTCTGGTGTAATTTTTGGGGTCACTTAAGTATACCATCATATAATAGGTTTCAAATGTGTTCTTGATAACTATGACATTCATTTTACTCTTAAATATTCTACAGGGTGTTCCTGTTGTCTCTCCTATCTCATTTTCTCTGTGTCTTAGGTCATCTAAACATAAACATTTGGAGGAACTTCTTTTAGTATGTTCTGATAACACTTTCACAGGAATGCACCCACCCTAGCCAAACAAGAAATGCTTTGAGGGGAATAGTGAAGAAGATACAAGCTCCGGTGTGTTCATCCACACGCCCTCCCACACATCTGATGAAATTTCACACCTAGACAATGCCTATTAGCCAAGCTGAGATTAACTCATTAAAATAATTTCTTCCAATCATTAGTAACACATTTCTAATCTCCTGTCTTCTTTGGCCAAAAGAAAAATTCCTTTTAAAAATGGCATTCCATACACTACACTAGTTTCAAAATCATGGCAACATCCATGGATCTTCTGGTGTGAATAGGAAGATTGCAGAGAGCCACACTAGTGGGTCAAGGGCAAGGCGGACTCCTGGTTCTCCTTTCTGTGCAAGTCCTGATAGCCTCATTTACCTCCCATACATAATAAATATATGATAGACAGATAGATGATAGATTATAGTTAGATTAATAGATAGATGACAGATAGATAGATAGACAGACAGACAGACAGACAGACAGACAGACAGACAGACAGATAGATAGATAGATAGATAGGTGTTACAAATATAGACAGAATGATAGGTTAAAAATTCGATTCTTTCTGGAACACTTGAATCTTGGTAGTCAAAAGCTGTGCAGCAATTTCCTAGGTTGTTGATAAGGTGAGAATGGCAAACTGCACCATCCTAGACAGATACTCTTCCTGGCATGTTCAGCTCCGAAGTAGAACATTACCTTTGGCACACTCACTTACTCCTTAGTAATACCATATATCCCATTAGTAGTAAAGATGGGTAAACAATTTGTTCCTTTTGCTTAGTTATGCAATAAATATTTATCACATATTACCACATGCTAAGCACTGACTTACATCTTGGGAAAATGTCAGGGAAGATACTGACCATGGGCAATATAATGGGGCAGAAAAGCACATGCACTTAGAGACCAATCATCTGCTTTAAATCCCAGTTCAACTTCGTCCTCACCCAGTGGCCTCAGGTCAGTTGTGTTCACTCCCAAGAGCCTTATTTTCCTTTCCTAGAATTTGTTCTGAAATGTTCCATACGATTAAATGGGACTGTAAGCACAAAGCAGCCAGGAAATGTTATGCACCTGAACTTGGGTTTGAGAAGTTGTTCTCCCCAGGCTCCAGCCCACTCTCTTTGTGCCAATCACTTTCTACTGAGATTGGCAAACTCAAATATGGAAATCATGGTTTGATAGACACTTACATCATGGTGATTTGTACATGCTTGGGCCAGGGAGTGGCACTATCAGGAAGTGTGGCCTTGTCAGAGTAGGTGTGTCACTGTGGGTGTGGGTTTTAAAACCCTAGTCCTAGCTGCCTGGAGGTGAGTGTTCTGCTAGCCTTCAGCTGAAGATGTAAAACTCTCAGCTCCTCTAGCACCTTGCCTGACTGGATGCTGCCAAGTTCCCACCTTGATGATAACGGACTGAACTTCCGAACCTGTAAGCCAGTCCCAATTAAGCGTTGTCTGTGGGACAATTCGACTGTGAAGGATACCTGAATTCTCAGTCGAGATAAGTGAAGCCCTGGGAACCTAAGGTTGAGACATCGGGGACTTCCTAGTCTCCTGAGAAATCAGGCCCTTTCACGTAGCCCCTCCCCCCACACCCTGTAAAGTGGCATAAGTCAAGCCCTACATCCCTCCTCCACAGGTGATGAAGTGACCACACTCAGGACATAAGCAGGACCACACCCCCAAATATGTAGACAAGGTATTCCCAAACCATCAGGCCAAACCCATAGGAAGGACCTCTTATCAGATTCCGAACCATCTCAAAACAGTATATATATGAGCCTGTCGGAAATTAAAGGTGTGCAGGAATTACTCCATTGTCTGAGAGCTTCTCTCAGAAGAGACGTAACACCGCTTGGGAAGAGATCTCCTCTATTCTCCAGAAGCTCTCCTGCACCCTGCATCAGAGTTCCCTGCTGGCTCAGCTCAGCCAGGCTTGGAGTCTCACAGTAATGGGACCACACCAGCAGTGGAAGAGGTGACACTGATTTTTCTTTTCCTGCCTGAGGCTTCTCCCCTTTGCCCAAACCCACAAGCCTAGCTTGACCCAGCTGTTGAGGCAGGCAGCAGAAGCCAATCCCCTTCCCTTACCAAGATCTTCATGTGGGGCCGCCCAGAACACAGTTCCCACAGTTGTCCCTATCATAGTTGCCTATGGTGTCAGTTCATAGCAATATAACCCTAGCTAAGACATATATTCTTTGAGCAATCAAAGAGCTGCTTCTTGATGTGGAGAGACTGTCTTCCCTTTGGAGGGACCCAAATCTTAGTTTGAGATTACTTAGTAAATTCCAGTATTGAAATATCTGAATCATGGTTGCTATAAGAAGAAAAGGAGAGCACAAATCCTTAGATACCCAGAATCTTAATAATGTTCAGAAGGGTGACACCAGAGAATGTCCATATTTGAGACCTCAAGACCACTACTTTGTTGGAGGACACTCTTACCAAGGTCTAAGGTCCAGGGTTTAGAAGTAAATGTAATATGAAGATAGAACTTTTCAAGAGCTATGATTTCCATGGAAAAGGTGCTGTATTTCATCCACAGTCTACCTCCTTTATCCTTCTGGTATAGCTAACTTTCAGGAATACTTCGCATGTACTTTCCTTGCTTTGAAACCCATCCCGGATATCTAAAAGTCAAGAGTCCTATGGTACTTATTGATCTGTATGTATATATTAGCTTCTATGAACAGTGACTGTTTGTATAAGTGAAGCATGCTCTAAGAAATTGTAATCACTAACTTATAAAAAAATCAAGATCACCAAAGACTAATAAAAGTTATTAGCTATATTTATAACCATGCCCATAGATTGTCCAAAACACATTTCCTAAAGAAAACATCAACCAAGCAGTGTCAGGGATGGGTTCCATCTCATGTGGATGGCCTTGATCCAAATCAGGTATGGGTTGCTCACTCACACAAGCTTTGTGACACCACTGTCCTAGCAAATCGTGCAGGCAGTGAACCATTGTAGATAAATGGTTTGTATCTGGCTTGGTGCTTATGTTTCTTTTTTGGTAGCCTCCATGGTACCTTCTTCTAGCACAGACACTAGAAAATAGGGCTGAAGGCTCTACATAGGCACCAGCATGACTACTCCATGTCCAGAGAGCTGTGTATGCATTGTCTTCAGCAATAAGGTGTTGCTGTCGGTTTGTGGGCAGCAACCTACTGTCTTATTTGGACCATGTAGAGATTCCCATGGGATCCTTTTGGCCAACAATTCAATCAGATGTAACCCAATCCATGGATGCTTCATTTGGTGAAGAGATGGCCCAGTTGGGGCTCTATCTCCCACATTATTTGGCAGTTTCATTGAGATTGCCTTCATATATATGTGATGGTTTGTATATGTGTGGCCCACGGAGTGACACTATTAGGAAGTATGGCCTTGTTGGAGTATGTGTATCTTAATAGCCCTCTTCCTGGCTGCCCGGAAGCCAGTCTTCTCCAAGTAGCCTTCAGATAAAGATGTAGAACTCTCAGCAACAAAGTCTTCCATATTCCTGCTAGAATGGCCCATTAAGCATCACTTAAAACATTCTATTGCTTTCCAAATTCAAAGTCTGAAAATACACATTCTTCCAAACAAAATATTGGTCAGGCTTTTCACAGCAATACCCCAGTACCGGATACCAAATTCTGTCTTAGTGTTTTACTGTTATGAGCAGAAACCATAGCCAAGGCAACTCTTATAAGGACAACATTTAATTGTGACTGGCTTATAGGTTCAGAGGTTCGGTTCAGTCCATTATCATCACAGTGGAGCATGGCAGCATCCAGGTAGGCACGATCCAGGAGGAGCTAAGAGGTTTACACCTTCATCTAAAGGCTGCTTGGAGAAGACAAGCTTCCAGGAAGCTAGGATGAGAATATTAAAGCCCATGACCACAGTGACACACCTACTGCAACAAAGCCACACCCACTGCAACAAAGCCACACCCACTGCAACAAAGCCACACCCACTGCAACAAAGCCACACCCACTGCAACAAAGCCACACCTACTTTAATGAGGCCAGACCTCCTAATAGTGCCACTCCTGAGGACAAGAATATATAAACCATCAAAATATGTATATAATTTAGGAGGTTACTTCTGTATTATGTTTCCATGCTGACTCTCAAATGGCCTTTCATTTTAACTGTCTCTGCCCTGTATCCTCCTGCTACCATCCTCTGCTCCCACTTCTGGCTTGAGCATCCCATTTTAACTGCACCCCATCCATCTATCCTTAATTATCTATTCTATTTCCCTTTTCTGATGAGATTTATCTGTACCCTCTATTTCTTTACTCTGTGCCTACCCTCTGTGGTTCTACAGATTGTAGCTTGGTATCATTGACTGAACAGATATCCACATATAACCAAGTATATACTATGTTTGTTTTTCTGAGTCTGGCATACCTCACTGAGTATATGTTTCTTTTCTACTTCCATCCATTTTATGATTATCTATCAGAAGCCTTTTCTTTGCCAATGAGAGCCAAAAAGGGAATAGATCTAAATGGGAGGGAAAATGGGGAGGAACTGGGAGCAGTAGGGGGAGAGGGGACTGTAATCAGAATATATTATGTGAGAAAAGAATCTAAAGGAAAAAATTGAAAAACAACAACAATCACAAAATGTCAGTGAGTGCAGAGGCCCTGTATGGATACATCTCTGAGTCATTTAGACAAAAGAGCCTGTCAGATTGACATATGATTCATTACAAAGACAGATGACATTAAAGAGACAAAGAGAAAAAGTCCTCAACACAAAAGTCAAGGGGTGGAATACACTGAGCTCAGAACTTATCGTTTTGTTCTGTCAGGGTAATCTAGGGTCCTGGAATCTTAGATCACTGTGCAGCTTGTCACAACCTGCCCAAGAGAAGCCAATTTAGGTCGAGCAATAACATCAGAGAGTACCATGGTCAAAAGCACGACCTTCCTACAGCTTCTTTATTACAATTCTGTATCACCAAGGATCTGCCCAGCTCTTCTCCCTGCTCAGGTATGACCCGATTTCTCCCTGACTCACTCAATCAATCCTCTTAAAATACAAATGCCAACTCACCAAAATATCCCCAAGGCCCCGAGCTTAAAATATGAGAAAGATGAATAAGAATTCCAAGGACTAATGCCACCAAGCTGTCATCATTCCCAACAATAGTTCCTTCACTCACTCACTTAATGCACATATGTGGCCTGTTCACTCTGCATCTGGCTGGGGACACAACATGCTTCAGTTCAAAATGGGCCCAGTTGGTCTGGTGAGGCTTCTACTGTGTTGTTCATTACATGAGTTCAGCTCCAATCGCGTCACTCGAACATAAGGATGTTGAAAGTTTCAGTTACAATTTCTGATGCAGTAGCTGACTTCCAAATGTGTACCCTGAGCAGAGTAGTATTAAAGAATCAACGTGTCCAAAGCAGCTACTATACACCCCTGTTCCCTTTCAACACAACGACATTTTCAACCAACTGATCTAGGGCGTTTTCATTCAGGCTGAAAAAGATTGAACAATGTGAGTGTTGTTCTACTCTGCCAACACTCTAAAATTTTCTTATTAACAGAGAACAATATTTAATAACTAATTATGACAACTTTCTGCTGCCTTTTCTTTTTTCAGCTAAGTAATATTATTTTGTAGTTTATTCAAAAGGCAGTTATAGAACAAATTTCTAATGTCCTAAAGAGAAGACAATAGAAAGAAAATGGCATCTAATCTTAATGAGCCCAGAAAAGAGCCATGGAAGAAAATAACACACACACACACACACACACACACACACACACACACACACAACCATATATAAGAATTCAAAATGGGAGAGTTCAGCATTCCAGTTCAGAAATATGCAGTTTAAATATGTGCCACAAACTTCAAGATAGGAGAAATTACTCCAGGGCAGGAGAGCTGTGGATGAAGAAAGTATCCACAAAAGCACTGGGAGAAGGAATTGGAAGGCCTCAGGAGGAATCTTGATTATCTTAGTACATGAATATTTTTAAGCCTGCAAACATCTTAACATGGACACACACACACACACACACACATACATACAGAGAGAGAGAGAGAGAGAGAGAGAGAGAGAGAGAGAGAGAGAGAGAGAGACTACATTGAGTTATAGAGAAAATCAACTACAGTAATTCCTACTGTAAAACTCATCTTAAAAACTGGTTTTTACTGCAACTAGCACATCAGGGAATAATTTAGGCAAAGCACAGGTTTCATGTTTATTAATGCATCATTCCATCACAGTCTATAGTTAGAGTAATGACAGGAACTACAGACCCTGGACTTCACCAGAATCCAAATACTGTGCAATTACACCCCAGTCTTCTCCCAGCTTCTTCCCCTTGTGATGCAAACTGAATCTATTGGTACCTGCCATCTAATTGCAAGTAACCTCACAGCACAGAAAATCAGCAATGGGACTGCTTCCACAAACAAACTATAAGAAATTATATTTATCTTGATAAATATATATTTATTAATCATTTAACATACCACCATCTATAACTTATTAGATTTGTATTTTATTAATAATGCATAGTTGACTATTTTCAGCACTCTGTCCCCATCCCCATTTTTTCATAATTTCTGAAGTTCTTACTGTGTTATTATGTGTAGCAAAGTACATTTAAGAAATACATGTGCTGCAATATAGCAGAAATGATTGTGTATTGAAAATAAGAACACATTTGTGGAGTGTTAGTATATGTGCTTCTCAGTTGTAGGTTGTCCTGAAACTGTTTGTATTTCAATGTTAATTCCACTTCCCCAAGAAGGGCTGTCTAATCACATGACTCCAACTGAACCTTCCCACTTTAATTAGTAAAATAAAGGAAAGCCAGTGACTGGGCAGGACAAAAGAGGTGGAGAGGACAGAGGGTAAAGGTCATGGCAAGATGGATATTCCCAAGGACCAGCTAGACCCAGGTGATATTTATTGGCGTTAAATAGCTATGAACATTAAGAATTTTACAGGTCTAATATCTCATACAGAAAGGCAATTTGTATCTTTGTCTATTTGATGCAATCTTGTTGTATAGAGGGTTTGTTGATTGAGAGTTAAATATAAAAATCTGTATGAAAAGCTATCAGGCTGTAGAGTTGTCTTTATGTGGGACTTTGGGGTAGAGAAACACACCGGGACAGAGGCAGAGAAGTATATAGACAGAAGGCGGTATAGTAAACCACCAATGAAAAGGAGTTGTACAGACATGTTGGGCTTTAAGAGCAGTTCAGGCTGGGTGCCAGGGGTCCGAGTGACTGCAAACTAAAACTGGGCCTGAGGAGTAAGACCTCAGGGCCAGTAAAGAGACAAACCGGTTTTTATTTTTTAATACTTACTGCAACACTCAGTTATCAAATTAAACAGCAAGATCTGTTGTACCTGACCAAATAAACTATCTCAATTTCAGGAGTGATGAGGAAAAAAACAAAAACAGTGCACAAAAATATCTGAAATCCCAAGGTGACAGGATTGTAATTTCTATTAGACAGTCACTGGCATGTGATGCTAACATTCTATATTGGTTTCATTCCTATAACAATGATTTGATAAAGTGGTAAACATCAGATTATTGTAACAGTAACATGTCAATCTTTCCCCAGTAAGTTTCATTGCTGTTCTGTCTGTTCTCCAGATAATGGACCCAATAAACACATGGGAGCAGGGAGCAGGGCTGAGACAAAAATGATAGGATGTCATCCTCAGTTCCAGCCAGACTGTGACTGCACAGGAGGAAAGGGAAGAAGGAAATACAGAACAGGTCACTATAGGATCTAAGTAAGATTTCCTCCGACTTTTACATGTTTAAGAACATTTTGTCTCCTGGACTTATCCTTTTTGTCCAGCATCTCTCCTAAATCAGTGGTTCACACACAGACTCTGCTGTCGTAACTGGAAATAGATGTTCCTTCCCCGAGTCCTATGGTTTAAACGAGCTCCCCTAGATTCATGTGTTGGAAGCTCAGGAATGGCTGAGTAACATTATCATTAGGACAGGCTGGCTGTCATTAGACAATTAAACATGCACCTTCATTAAGACAGTCCTTTTATTATACCCTTTCCTTTGCGTTGTGTCTAGTTGTGCATGGTACAGTGTAGAATGCAGCCCCTTGCCAGCTGCTTCCACCATATCCCTGGCCTCCCCAGTCTCCAGAAGAGCAATTTCAATACGTTTATACGTAAATTGCCCAGTCAGGTACTCTATTACAGTAACAGACATGGACTCAGACTCTATAAATTCGGCCCTGTGTCTTGTCTTTATCAAGTACAACATACTGTTGAGATCATTTACAATGACCCTATTGACAGAAAATCTTCCCAATTTTTTCTTCTTAAAGATTTAGTTATGGAAAATATCTTTTGCATATATCTAAAAATGACAAATTCTGAAAAGTTGCATTCAATTGCCATGAATTCCTCATGCCCTGCTGATAACTACCTCTGCTCCAATAACTCACCCTGGCCTGGCTCTCAACAGACCCACTTAATAATTATTATCTCCCAGTTTGAGAAGCTAATGGCCTTAATACATACATCTTGCCAGATCATGGGAGGTAGAAATGGAATAATTATTGTAAATCATATTACAGGCCTTGGGCAAAGTTCACCATAGTGATCCAAAAAGCCAGAAGGTGATATGTCTAAATATCAAGATTTGAGTCATCATTTGTTGTGAGTCTATGCTGACTCCCTCCAGATCTTAAACAGGCTATTTCATCCAGATCCCTATGCTCAGAGCTCTTGAATTCCTCCACCCCACTGTTAGAATGCTTTCTGTTTCAGAGGCACATGCCTTGCACGGCAGAGCAACTATATCAGAGAGCAGATGAGCCAATTGAGCTAGGACAGTGGCAGAACTCTGAAGGGGAGACAGTTTTTCATTCTACACGAGGACCTTCCTCTGTCTATTCCTAGTGATTCTGAGACAGAAAATAAGCAGAAATGGAATGAGAGAAATACTGGCATTCCAGATTGTTAAAGATGTTCTAATTTTTTCTCCTCCTGAAAACAGGAAAATATGATGGCTTTGTAGCCCCAGCCTTTTAGATGAACACATGCCAATGGCCTAAGTCATGAGCATGAGCTAAGGAGATGCCTGGTGCAAGTTAACAAGTGAAATCAAAGATGACTACCCCAAAGTATCTCATATGAAGTTCCTCAATGTCCTACCCTCTTTTAATGCCAAATATGAACCCAGATCCTGGGTAAAGGAGTAAGAATTGACAGTTCTTAATTAGTCCTACACTGTTGCATAAGTAGGGATCCAATTTGTACAGCGGTGGGGTGACTAGACCTTTTAAAGGCCCTTTAAGAGGAGAACGAGGGAAGGACTTGAAAAGACTAGTGAATGTGTTGGGGCCGACAGTGCTTTATAGATTGGCCATTGAGAAATTTAGAATTCTATCTTCCTACAAGAATGGGAGGCAGGCTCTGTCTCTTTTGATAATAGGTTTTTAAGAGAATGATGATTGTTTCCTTTAGAAATACTTTTGGATTGTATGAAAATACACAGACATATCAAAGGTAGCCGGGAAATGGTCCACAGTAGCAAGCTTTTTCTCATAAATGCCCCCAAAATGGTGGCTAAGAGCTAGGAAAGCATTGACTAGGACATAGAGCACCTTATCCTGGTGGCTAGTTCTTTCCTTCTTACGCAGATGCTAACAAGACTAGACTTTCTGCTGTTGGCTAGAGTATCATAACAGGGATGTGCCCTTGAACTCATAGAAACTCTTGCTGGGATGGTTTGGTTGTTTGCTTGTTGGGTATATTTTGATATGGAGGGAAGGGAGGAGGTGTCATTTACATTGAGGACCTTATCACAGTCATAGATCAAACTGAAGCCCAGTCAAGAAGATTTAAAGAAGCGTGACAGAGTGTGGTCAAGAAAAGACATTTTTCTCAACACTTTGAAGCAAAAGGAGCTATCCGTCCACCGTTGGCTGACAGCATCCACATAGCAAGTCACTGTAAAAAAGTATCTCTTTAGCATCACCAGCTTGCCAGCCTAGGTGCAGTGGCAGGTCTGTGGACCTGGAGATGCATGCAGTAGATGAGGAGCCAGGAAAAGAATGAAGAATCACAGAGAAAGGAAGCAGCTACAATAAGCAAACAAGCACATGCTTCCAAGTGACTGCCCTGCCAAGTTTGCTCTACAACAAAAAGGCCAGGCTTCTCTGTAATGTTCACAATGGGCTTGTCAAAGGTCTTTAAAATGTTCTTTTATGTAGACTAAGAAGAACCTATTTGGATATGTCTTTCTTTGCTTCTGCCTAGGAAACCCTCTGTTTCAATAGTTTTGGTCCTTTTACTACCAACATGCATCCAAAGTGTTTTACTATAGAAGTGTTTTTGGTGACATGCTCATTCTGAACAACATCACACTCTAACCTTGCTCTGTCAACTGGGATATTTTCCATTTCCTTAAGTATGGAAGCAGCATATACATCACCACTTCCATGAAAAGCTTTGCATCTATTTCACAGACGGTTTCCCAAGATGCACTGCTCTAAAACATAGTGCAGCAGCGTGCTCTCTTGGTAGATTCTAAAGTTGGTTTATGTCCTGTAACAGAGAACCTTGATCTCTAGTGGGGTCTTGAATATCATCATGTACAAAAACTGAGTATCTTCATGAAATGCCTCATTCTCTCCTCTTCTTTTCTATTTTTCTCAGAGATCTATAAATGTGACCTAATGCTCCTAAGCTTTTTTTCCATTTTTCTTTCCTTCAGTTTTCTTCTGTGTCTGCCAATTTTATACTCAAACTCAACTTTAACAGGTCCAACCATAGCAATATCCATCCAAAGTATCATTGCCAAGCACACTGCAGGCTAACCAGATAAGTGAAGTTCCATGAAACTAGTGAATAAAACATGGTATGTAACAACTCTATTCCTACACAAAAATGTATTGTCTTGTCTTTTCTTCCTTCCAGGTAAATAAAAACCATTGTTCCAGAAATGATATAATAGTGCTAACTGCTTAAAATGTGGTAAGATATAATATATAAATATAATTATGCTATTCTATTGTATCAAATCATACTATTGTATGATGTCATATCATATCATATTATATTTGGTAGATTTGGCTTCCTATAGGTGGAGGTCTGTTGGCTAAAAAGCAAATGAAGATTCTGTGAAGTGAAGGGAATCAAATGGCCATATATTTGCATGAGTATCTGCATCTGTCAAAACTTGCAGAATCTTACAATAGGGATTATTTTAAGATGTAAACAAATCTGTCTTTTAAAGTGGATGATAAATATATAACAATAACAGACATTTCAAGGAACAATTTATTCCTCCTTTACCATCATGAGACTAAAAGCTGCTCCATGAGATTTTTCCTCTAATACCCATAATTCCAGCACTACACCTGTCTCTGTTCATTCCCCAAACAAGCTGTGTATTAATTAAGTCTGGACACACAATGAAAATAGACTCCCTACAGAAGGTAGTCATTCATGGGAAAGTCGCAGAAAACAGTTTGTGGGAGGACAATGTCTTACTAAGTAACCCTGACTGGCCTGCAGCTCACTGTATAGATAAGGCTAGCCTGGAATTCATAAAGATCTGCCTGTCTGTGCCTCCCAAGTGCATTTAAAGATGTGATCTACCACAGCTGGCCAAAGACAATTCTTTTAAGGGAACATGAGTGGGGAATGTATAAAATATCATTTGTAGAGGCACTAAACAGGAAATGGAATGCAATAAACTCTCCAATAACCCCAGCTAATTTCAAAGTGCTTGCGCTCACCCTTCAAAACAGAAAGTTATGCAAAGAAAGATGGGGGAACAAGTACCCAAGGGAATGAGCACGTGGGTTACACAGGTGAGACATTTACGTGATGTCTCATTTCTCACTTCTTGGAACTGAAGTCAATCCTGGCAAGTTAGAACAGCAAGCCTTCTCTGATGGAGGACATTCTGGTTCACAGACTCAGTGAAAGGCTATAGAACCATCATGGATTTGGACAAATGCTAGGGTACATAAGCTGCCAGACAGCAAGGATAGCAACCACCAGTTCATAGCAATTATTGTTACTAGGATTCTGTTGCTGCCAGCACT
Organism: Micromys minutus; assembly: GCF_963924665.1. Classification (NCBI taxonomy): domain Eukaryota; kingdom Metazoa; phylum Chordata; class Mammalia; order Rodentia; family Muridae; genus Micromys; species Micromys minutus. Next base: position 10,179,139 of record NC_137955.1, on the reverse strand, counting down.
GTAAAGCAATAGATCCGACTACTGATACCCAAGATCAGTTCAATAGCTTCTTCAGCCAAACTCTCTTCGTTTCAGATTCAGGAGCCCCATCTGAATTGTATAAACACACTCCCAGAGGCTATCAGAGTGTGGGGAGAAGGAGGAATATCCTCCCTACAAAGATCTACACTGCAGGCAACTGCCCAAAACAGGAAGCAAGAGAGTATTAGTCCCTGCTTCCTACAAGCCCAAGACTGACCTCTGCCAAATTATATCACTTTCTTTAGCATTGCTGGTATACAGTGCCTCTATAATGTCCTTTCTACTCATGACCCCCCCCTTGCAGGGTAGGGGGATGTTAATGTCACAAGTTATAAGTCTCCTTCTACCATGCTTACACAACGTCACATTTTAAATTGTGTGGTATTCTTTGAGCATCTCTGGCTCATCTTCCCCACTGGGCAGGTGCCTTTTGAAGGTAGGTATTCTATGATTGTCAAGTTTCTTTTTTAATCCCACCCCTATCCCTGCTTGGCGTAATGCCTTCTAAATGCTAGCTGCCTCATACATGCCTGTGTTCCTCACACGACTGTGTTCCAAGGCAGCTCAACACGTGCAGTTGGAAGTATGCCACTTCCACTTGGCAGGACCAAATTCTTTCAAAGCAGGCTTCTTTCAGTGCAGCTCACAGGAGATCTCTGCCTTAAAGGCTTCTGTCTAGAACCAAACCACAGGAAGATGGATCCTAAACCAGCCCAAACCACTAAAGATTATATGTTGTGAGTGTAGTTTTGGAACCACCCAAAAACTGGCATAAAACCTCACTGAGGCTGCCAGCATGGTGTCTAAAGAAAGCAAAACAAGGATCTGGGCCCACAGTGGGATGTTCAGGGAATCCCTGTTTTCAGAGCCTTGTCTGACATTGCACAAGCTAAACAAAAGAAAAAGCCTTTGATAAAGAGAATAACGGAACCTGAAGAGTACTTATTATTTTTCTGTCTAATCTTGGGAAGCAAAGCAATGTTTCACTTGGCTCAGAAAGAAAAGGGGATTGCATTAGTGGAGTGGAGCATCTCCCCTGCCCCACTTGAATGCAGAAGTCTTTAAAAAGGTTGTAATGAGAATTTTATCTCTTCCTCGGATGCTACCCTCATACAATAGTTTGTATTTTCGGTTGTCATTAGCATCAAGTGACATGTCTGTAGACCCACCTCTCCAGGAGATGGTAAAGCCTCTGCGATAAGGTTGCTGAAGAGCAATAGGACAGAACACAGACTCATTGTGTCCCTCCCCACATCAGTCACAGCACATCTTAACAAATAAAATCACAAAGACACTCTTATGTACTGCCAAGTTTGAGCTTCAAACAGGTTTTAGGTTAAGGGGCCTCTCTAAGTGGTGTTTGATGAGTATTCCAAGGGAAAGGTATCAGGAGAAGTTACAAAGTCCAGAGAGGGTGTGAACAACCCACTGACAAAGACAAATGGTAACCAGATGGACTACCAACACTGCTGGTCTCTTAAGGTGCATAAAGGCTGGCCTTGCTTCCGCTGTATGTAATAGGAAGAAGAAAGGCTATGTTCCCAATGCTACCTTTTTATGAGTTTTTATTCTGAACTTCTGCCATCAACCAGCCTGCAAGTAAATGGGCAAGTATTCTTTGGAGAACTGCTTCATTTCCACAAGGAGACCATAAAGAATGGCGCTGGCCTAAGAAGACTGACTCAAAACCAAAGGGGGTGTAAACAACCTCTCATTATGACTGATCATCTAATGAGTCAATGTGATACCCTGTGACTGTCGTAGATGGAAGACAATAGAATTTTCTGCTGTGCTAACATGTGTACTTCAAAGAACAATAAGAATTATAAAGACTTAATAACATAAAGGTCACTGAACCCCACCCACTGTACTATAAGAGAAGAAATGGGGATGACCAGCAGGAGGCCATTAGAGATGTCTCTAACACCCATCCTGTTCCTGGAGCTCTCCTGCTTCCCTTCCCACCACAGTCACCATGGACCTTCCCTTTCCTGGAAGTGGCTCAGGCAAGCCTTTGTATAGAAGCTGACAGTGGGTTGCAGTGGTCAGTTCAAACTAATGTCAAGGTCCAGCGGCTGAAGTCAGGAAAATCTATGGTCAGCACTGCTCTCTTCTATTTGAGATTCTTACAGATTTCTCTCTCCTTCCACCATCTGTTCAGTGGCCACGGTTAAGCTGGTGATACCCACCAACTGCATGACTAAAATATGATGCACTGAACCAAAATTCTTGAAAAGCTCAAGTGAGCCTATAGAGGTCTGATCTAGGTCCTCTGATCCACAACTCAGTCAAAATAAGACAATGCATGGCTGTGGAGATACCTCATCCCAACAGGTATATCTGCAATGCAAGCCCTAAACCAAAGGCATAAGGAAAAATCATGGGAGGCTGAAAGACTGCAGGAGTAAGAGACTCAGGCTGCCTACTGATGCATAGTATCTCCTAAAAGTGACAGGAAAAAAAATGTACCCATGAGTTTTGAACAACAGAGTCACCTAAGCAAGGCCAGCATGATGACGTCAGCAGATGTGGTGGACTGAAATCTCACATAGTCCTAGCTCAACAAGAACAGTTAGCTACCAAAATTCAGTGATTGCCAAGAGAGAGAGAGAAACTCTGTTGCCTCCAGGGCCAAATTTCCATATAGGTTGTACAAGACCAAGAGGCCATCCCTGGACACAGGCACAAATAAGCAAATCTAAATGAGCTCAGGGGGCTATATTTGTATATTAATGATAACTACAGAAGAGATCATGAAGTGGGGAGGAGGATGAAGGATTTAGTGGAGGTAGAAGGAGAAATGGGAGTAATACAGGAGATATGCTCATATATAAAATTATAAACAACAACAAAAATACGTTTAAAAATACAGTGAATTTATTGAGCTGGAGTTAACTTGCCAGCCAAACACCTTCTCATCAGCCTTTTGCCCATCAGTATCTGATTAACATAAATGTAAAGAAATGAAGCAAAAAAGCAGCCCTACAACCCATGGGACTTGGGGGTCTTGCCCGGGCCTCAGCTATTTCTGCTTCTGACCCATAAAGAAGATTGTATCTTTAGAATCTGTAAGTGACCAAGTCATTTCATCTTGTTTGCGTGTGGCAATGGGACACACACATCCCAGAGGAAAAGGAGAGCTGTGGAGCCTGAGACTGGTCTCCTTTATAAAAAAGGCTTACTTCTTTCTTGAGGATCAATTTTCTCAGCAATAAAATTAGAGGCAGAGCTGGATGCTCTTTAAAAATCTGTTCATTCTTTAACATTTCAGTAATCTACAATCCTGAGGTTATTCACACATGTTTCTATGTGTTTTTACCTGCTATTCTTTATTGCTTAGCTGGCAAAATGAAATGTCAGGCTTTCTCTAGTTTCTAGGAGTCTGTGCTTTGGGTCTCTCAGCTTGAGTTATGTGACCTCAGAGAGGCTTTTAGCTCAAGGGCCTCAGTTTCTTAATCTTTAAAGCAGGCACATGACTCAGAATGTTGTTTTAAACCCAAATGTCAAATGAATGAGAAGGAACCTGAGGTACTGAAGCTAATAATTGGTTCAGATGCAACACTTAACAAATCCTGGGCTGTTCCCATCTTTGATTCTTACTTATTTGAGACTTAGTTTCAAATATGAAGAGTAGACTGTCTAAGAAAAGAAGATAACCTTAACTCCTTGAGATCAACAAACCTTTCTAAAAATATGTAGAACTGGAGAATCAGTGGGGGTTTTAGAAAAAAAAAATAATACCACTTTACAACCTACAAATGTGCTGGTTTTCATACTATTTAAAAGTCTTTCAGTAGAAAAGTTGTCAGCACAAAATATTTTACTGAACATGTTCTCAAAAAGAGGCGAAGTCGGGGTGCCTTTGTGGCAAGGCTTTGGCACTCCCCTGCACAGGAGTTTTATTTCAACCCTTATGTTTTATTTTATGCTTCACCGGAGACCCTTAATAGTGATCTGATAAGACATCTTAGGGAGCTGTTGATTCACTGAAATTCACTAGCTCTAATGCCAAGCTATAAGAAATACACATTAAAAATAGATACTTAGCTTCGGCATTGTGGGACATAGCTAAACTTAAGCCTAAACGAGCTGGAACACATGAGGAGGAGTCATTGTGTAAGTCACTGACTCTAAAGTTAGTTTCCAAGTATCTCTCCACACCAAGCTGTGTATGTCTATCCCAGCTCAACTCTGATCTGCAGTGTAACCCTTCCCTGCACAGACCAGATGGACAGGGGATGCGGAGCACTCCTGCCTTTTGGAAAGCTGAAAGAATGAATAATTTGACCTCAACAAGGCCCAGAAGAAAGGAGGATATAATTAGGATCAAGCCATTCTCTCCCATGCACAGTTTCGGGTTCTACCATTTCAGTTATGGGGAGCCTACATGGCTCATTTCACCCATTCCATCCTGTAGGAGTTACGGCATTTCACATTGTACTGAGCGAAGCCATAGGAGCGGTCAGTAAGATCCATTATACCACTTACTCAGAATTGTTTTCCTAAAATTTGTCATTATTAATCTCCTCAAGATCCTAATTAATAAGCAAACCTCAACTTACTAGGTATTCCTATATAGTAGGAGGCAAATCATAGTACATAAGCAGTCAATATTAAGTACAGTACCATCCACACACTGATGGTTTGGAGCTTAGCTAAGAGGCTGGATTGGACACTACTCCACTACAGCTCACAACAGGTAAGGGCAACTACGAAGAGATGTGGCTATTCTGAAAACGGCACCAACGACGATGACAGTAAAGAGAACAATCACACCGACTGGTACGTGTTCTGAGCATGTGCACACCAGGCATCATTCTACGTGCTTTCGACATCTCTTTTACTATCACAATTCTTGGCTCAGACTCAGTCCTTGACCCAGGGCTTCTGCAGGCTCCCTTGCCGGATGTCTATATGTAGCTACAAGATTTCAGGATGGAGGACAGAGAAGACAGAATGTTTCTTTCAGCTTCCCTGGGCTGAGCAGCCTGCAGTGACAAAGGGGGGCATCTCCAATGTCTTGTCTGGTCCCAGCATAATTAGAGCTTCCTCTAAGTGACATAAGCCACACGAGTAACACTGCTTTCAGATGGCATTTCTCCATTTTGGAGTTAGCGGGTGATTCTTTGGAATATTTGGGTTTCTGTCAATTCAATATGGCGATTCAGCTCTTTTTCACCTGGCTAATAAATTGAATAATTAAAATTGTTTTCTTAATTTGGAGGCCACTACATTTTTTTCAGATAATAAAACGAAAAAAATAGCTTTTATAAAATTACAAACAAGTGTGGATCCAGTAATTTTTACATCGATGACTCTTGAGTAACATGTGATACTTTCACTTTTGTGCAGCTAGGATATTATATGTATAATACAGACTATTGGGCTTCCATATGTTTCTTGTTTCATGAGCAATGATTCCCTACTAATATTCTATCATGATGCAAATCATTTCCCAAAATACATTGACATGACTTTCCTCATCTATGAGATTTCTAGTCTATGTAGTATGAGCTTAAGTAATGATTAGCATCGCTTCTTGATTTTTCCTGAGTACCTTAAATTCATGGTTATTACTTGAAAATGTCATGAGCTGCTGTAACTGAGAACCAATCCCTTATATAGCAGAGGCTGTATCACTGATCTGGTAGACAGCGTCTTCTAGGTGGTCTCCGTCCTTGTTCTCTGGAAGACACTTCTCTTGCAGCCAGTCATACCTCATGCAAGAGGGTTTTGTTTACACTGCCTCTTCTAGACTTATAATAAAAGCCAAACAAATGGTGGACACACAGAAATGGGTAGTTTAAACACATACAAGAATGTACTCAGTTTTAATTCATCTTAATTTCCAGACATTTTTATATTTTCTATAAATATAGATTTTCTATAAAGATTGAACCATTTATTACATTAAAATGTTATAGATATGTGTGTACAGAAATAATTTTCAGCAAAATTTTGATACAGTTTCCTCAGTATTAACTTTCTAAGATTTAAAATAAATCCTATTGACTTATTGATTTTTAAGATAATAATGTCAAGGTGTAAAAAATGAAGAATGTCATTAAAAAATAAAAATAATCATTAGAATTTAGAAGAACTCCCCATTAATTCTTTTTTCCTTAACAGTCCTTTATTTTTACCTAATTCATATTGCACATAATTTATGGTCCTGTCTTTTTATAATTGACATTATATTGCATTTTCTTTACTATTTAAGTCAATGTAAATTTTCATGCTTGTTAAATAGTGGCATAAAACTATAGGAAATAGACCTCCCATAACTTTGTGTCAGGCTTTGAGTCTTAGGTAAGGTGTAGCCTTTTAAGTGTTAGTAGTATTTCTCTGATCATCTCTTTAGAAAGAGAAGTGTATGCTAGGTGTTTGCATTGGCTAGATTTCTAAAACAGTGTGTATTTCTAAAAGTATAATTATTGAGCCAAGGGAGTATGTTTAAATGTTTGAGACATGTCACCAAACTGTTTTCCAGAATAATCTGAATTTCCATATAAATGATAAAAATTACTGAAGTGCTTCTAAAAACTATTCATAGGCTCTAAAACTTGTTTTCTTCAGGGGATGTCTTGCTCCTGTTCACTGAATCAAGAACAAAGCTACTTGCTCAATTTAGACCTTTGAATGGATGAATGACACTTGTTTTCTTCTGCCTCTCATTTCCTTCCCCTTTAAAATCTTACAAGAACAAAGAAATGGAGAATAAGTATGCAGCATGCATCAATTTGTAATAGATTTTGAATTTTTCAGTGTGAATTTTCCATTTTCGTGACGTTCATGGTAATGATGTCTTTTTTTGTTTTCCATTTGTCTTATTCCTGTTACACATACACTTTAGGGGAAAATTGAACTAGGCCATCCTTTTTGGTGTTGAGTGACTCTGATATGCAGGACCTGTTCACAGCATCCTAACACAAGTTAAAGATGCTCTGTTGATGTCCAGGCAGTAATCGGCACAGAGGGAAGCTATGATTTTCCTTCTCTGTTCACCTTGCAGAATTTTAGAGAAGTATTCATGCATTGTTCTCCAATATTTCAAATTACCATTATTTACCACCTCTTATAAAAATGACAGTGAAAAATGGCTCAATCCATTTCCCTGGTTTTGCAAATTGCCATTCTAATATTCATAGCTGTGTCCAATGCACTGGATAGTCGTGATGATTCACAGTGAGATATTAGGCTACACTCACAAATTGGGATGTGTATCACCTAGCCCCAGCTCTGCCGCTAATCATGAGGTCTAAGCCACTTCCAGGATCTCAGGATCTGGTTTTTATATCTCTAAAATATGAACATTGCTTTCCTAATGCTTAGCAAACATCCTTCACACTTTTTCCATTTCTGTTTCTTCTCCTTCTGCCTCTCTTATTTGAAAAAGCAATTGAGATTATAACATAACTTATATTAATTCCCTCCCCCCCCCTTTCTTCCTCCAAACCCTCTCCTGAAACACCTCTTCTTGCTCTCTCTGAAATCCATGGCCTTTTAAAAACTCATTGCTATACACACACACACACACACACACACACACACACACACACACACACATGTATAAGTACACAGACACACAACATATACATATGTTTCTACATAACATAAATCCAACAAGTCTATATGATGTTAACTGTATTGAAGGAAAGCCGACAGCAGCCCCTTTATTAACCATCCTAACCCCTAACTATGTTCCAGTTATTAATCCTTATATCCACAGATAAAACACCATTATAAGAAACCACAATGGATCAAAGTTCAGAGTTGTAGAACCTATGCCTTCTATTTCCTTGTTTCATGCCCCAAACACAGGGCAGGGGAATGTCAGGCACCAAATTGTGAAACAGGATGTGCACCCAGAAAAATTCTTTTTAATATAAATATGTCCCTTAAAATACTAATATCCTTAGAATTTAATATTTTAATTATAAAAATTTAAATATAGAAATGGTCTACATATAACATTCCATTTAACATGTGTTGGTCTTAGCAGAAAATGAATTTTCTGAAATAGCCAGAGAACTGTGACACATTCGTTGGTGAAATAGTTATTTATACATTAGAGTGAGGAGTCTTATGAAACAGCGCCAAGCCCAATTTCTCAAAATTCAATTTCCAATTTAATAACCTCTGTGGAACTCTTTGGTATTTATTCACTTTTCTTCATCTTGTTTCTCAATTGCAAACACTCTTTAAGGAATTTATATTACTTTTTAAACTTAGTATACATTTTAAAAGCGAACATCTAAAAGTCATGCAATAGTCGTGATGCTGCCTGTCCCCCAAAGGCGTAGACAATAAAGGCTTGGATATAGTGTGGTACTAATGGGAGACAGTGGAACCTCTGAGAGGGGAGGCCTGCTGCAAAGGCTTTAGGTCACCAAGCATGTGCCTTTGAAAAGGAATATGGCAGCTTTGGCCCCATCCTCTTCCTCTTTCAATTCTATCCATGAGCTGAACAGTTTCACCTCACTACACACTGGTGTTATTATGTGGTGCCTCCCATAGGCCCAAAGGAGAGGGACCACACAATTGTGAATGGAGGCCTGCAAAATGCTGAGCTAATGCGAACATTTTCTCTCTGTCACTTTAACTTCAATTCTCTGTGGCTGTTTTGGAGTTAAAAAAAATATAGTATAGAAAACTAAGAATTCCAAGGGCAGGATTGTAGGAATGAAATTAATGGATGTCACTATTGTTAATTAAAGTTTCCAGGCTTTCTCAGCTGTAATGAATGCTACCAGATCTTATAATTGTCAGCTTCTACATCTTAGAAAAACCAAAAGGACTGTACATGTTCTCTGGGTAGCAAAGAGCTTATATTCCCTCTTTTTATATATATATATATATATATATCAACAGATTCAAAGATCAAAATCACATTTCAAACTGTTGACATTTACTATGTCAGGTGGAGATTTCAAGTCAAAGTTCATGAATGCAATGCGGAGATCAGACTGGAAGAAGATGAGGAGGGTCAGACTGGAATCTTGAAATAGGATGGCCACATAAAAGCCCCAAAAGATGAAAGCAACTTCTCCTCAAGTCACCATCAGTGGGAGATGCTGAGATGCCTTTGTAAATAAGAGACATCAGAATGCTAACACTTGTGAACCGCTCCTGTATTTTTTTGGTGCACTAAAATTACTGACCTCCAAGTCAGTCTTTAAGGTTTGAAACAACATATATGCACATGTCAGGACCTTATGAGGAAATGCTTTAGGAAGTGATTTAAGAAACTGTTGTATAACTCTCCTCTCTCTCAAAAAAAAAAAAAAAAAAAAAAAAAAATAGTAAGCTGCTTGATTAAGCACCATGTCAAGGTCAGGGAAAAGCTTGCTAAGCAAGTGGAGCACAGGACTTCAGTTTGTCACCTCCTTGCCTCAGTCCTCTAACTAGAAAGCAAAGATGCTCCTGGGGACTGTGGGAAAGGAATGCAACTAGAGTCATCTGCTAGAATGACCACCCTGAAAATATTATCCTGACCAATTGTCATGTCAAATAAATTAAATAAATAAGTACAAAAACAGCCACCTGTGTTGGGACAACCTGGCTGTGGTTCATACTCACATCCTGCCACCAGCTCTGTAAACCACGGTTTCAACAGGAGCCCATCACTTGCCGACTGACATTCTAGACATTTGTGGGTCGGGTCTCGTATCTTTCCACAGATCACCTCCAGTAACCTCACAAGTACAAGACTTCAGCTTCCCTCAGCATGGAGCAAGTCTTTCCTCCCTTTCCTGTCTCTCTCCCATAGAGGATCAAACCCCTTCTCAGGAAGCAGCTGACTTATGCTAACAATGGTCCCTGTGAGTTTGTCACCTCCCTAATCATCTGCAGCAAGGGCCACAAAGCTTCACAGTGATGCTGGGAAGATTCCATAAAGGAATAAAAGGATAGCTAGACAGATCAGGGAGTCAGTGGATGAAAGAGGTGCTGCTGCTCAGCTCCAAAGGTTTGTCAGCACTGTACACAGAAGTACAGTGTACCTAATATCATGCCATCCAATAATGCATATATGTGTGTATTTATACGTATGTACATGTATATACATAATAATATATAATATTAAACAAACACATACATACACATATGAAATAAGCTAGTTTAAAAATACCAACCTATTTTTTCTGAAATTCTTTTGGGCCAAATGAAATATACTCATTTAGGTTTATTTTGCTCAAAAAAATATATATTCACATACAGACTGCTCCAAAAACACCTTTATATACTTACATTTTTGTAGGCTCATAAACAAAAGTTCCTGCTGCAAGTCCCCTTCTCAGTGCTCTGTAAGAACTTCAGCTGGTAAAGGCATTTATCTGAGGGCAGTGGCCTTGCAGGCTTTCATGGGCTCTGTGCCCACAGAGTGCAGCTTACACCTGCTCCTCTTTCAACCAATTAAACCCTACAATGGGCAGTTGACAAAGCCTCAGGTGCCGTTGCCTATCTTATCCAATTGAGTATAGATTTGGCCAGCTTTGGAGATGGTCTCTGGAAATCTCCCTAGCTTCCAAGATCACTCCAAAATAAATAGAAGAGGTTTTGCATACAGAAGCCATCTGCACAGGGACAGAAGGCCAGAGTCAGCATCGGTCAGCGTCGGTAAGGATTCTTCTTGCCTAGCTCAGACTGTGTGGCAGAGATCTCAGGAGTCCTCCGAGTGTCTGTTCTACTTCTTCCTTTGCAAATACAACTCCATATTTTTGCTACACATATAGGTGCTTGCCAAGTAGACAGATTTTCCCAACTTTGCTTGTACCTAGGTGAGACCATGTGACTAGAGTCTGGCCAAGAAGATGTAAGAGGAAAGTTGGTCTAAGCCTCAGAGGAGAGAAAGTCCTTCTGTTTTTCTGCTGATTGGGAGAAAAAAAGTTAAAAACTAAATTGTTTTTTCTCTCCTCTATTCTCTGTGTCCTCTTTCTATCTCCTCCCCCTCCTTGCTCAAAAAAGGGCCTCACCATGTTGCCTGACCTCAACCTCCTAAGGGAAAATGATTCAAATGATCCCCCTGCCTCAGCTTCCAGAGTAGCTAAGAATTCAGACATAGAAGCATGTGCCATTACATCAAAGAAGCAGCTCTTTGGGATCAAAAACTGTTCTTCACAATGGAAGCTACATGCTGAAAAATGGGTGCCAGAACAAGAAACTAGGTCCATGGTGACCTTGAAGAAAAGCCTTGCCGGACTGCCTATCATGACACCGGAAAGCTTGATACATTTGAGCCACCACTTGCTAACTGCATTAAATGTAGCTGAATATGAATTCAGTGCAGCTCCTCACCTAGCCTGGGATTTCTTTCACCTAATCCTTTTATCTCCTTTAAGTGTGTTATGAACTGAATACTCATAAATTCAAATTTTCCAGCATTCTTCCTTCCTAGTCAATACACAGCATTTTCCTTCAGGAGATAATTGCGTCAAGGGTTGGGGAATGAACATCTTCTTTGTCTGCTCCGCTCAGTGGGGAATCACAGGGGTTTGACAGATGGCATTATTTTTTCTTCCTCTCTCTCTGAATACTAACTGGAAGGCAGGTCCCTTGGGTATAAAAATGCTACCACTGACCCTCATCTCTAAAGCATCTAAGAAAACTTTTTTTAAACCACCTTCCTATTGCTTTCTTCTCCCAGATTCAGGGTGGATGACTCGGCAGAGCCAAGAGTGAAGACAGATGTCACAAAAGAGAGCAAAACGAAATCATTTTTCCAGATGACAAGAGCCACCGCCTTGGCCTTTCATTAACCCCATTTTTCAGCACGGGGAAAGCATTAGTCTTGTAGGTCCAGTGGATTAAGTTTCTAGTTGAGTGACAAGACCCGAAAGGCAAGGCTGTTCACGGAGAGAGCTGGCATTTCTGCTTCTGCTAACTTTTATAGTTCAAAGAATTCAATTTGTTGGGCTTCAATGTGTAATTCAAGGACCATTTTATAACCAAATGCTCCGTGGGTCTCCCCAAATATCTCATCGATTAGATGGAAAGTATGAGGTTTGTATAGGCATTTCGCTGGAGCTTTGGGAAAGACTTAGTTGTGATTATTATATTTGTATTTATTTCTAGAGGTGTTTCAACAACTTCCCATGAAATAATTTGGAACTCAGTGGTATAGACTATGGAGTGAGGGTGTGGCCTGATGGGATAGTGACCTGGTTTAAGTAAAGAAGAAAGACTAATTTCCACTGCTCTAAGAAGATAAACATTTCATACAAATATCTAAGTGAAGCGGTCACTGGGGAGAAATGGAGAAAAATGCCTACACTGAGCTTTCAGAAGCAATACTCAAGCTACACCACAGAACTGGACAACCATGGCTACTATATTGGAACCAAAAAGCTGCCTCCCCCAGTGCTTTGTCCTAGTGATGAAGTGAGTAGCCATGGAGAGGAAAGGGACTCATGCATCTCCTATGATCTAGAGCTCACCCAAGAAGGAAGCTGATGACTCATCAGCTACAGCTGCCAGATCCCAATCTGTAGATTCCTATTTGCTTCTTCACCAGCAGAGCCAGCAGCCGCTCCCCGTCCTTTCTACCTCACCCTTTGTGACTGCACCCTGAGGTTCAGAGCAAGCAGGAAATTATCCCCACCACCAAACAACAGAAGCCAGTCCCTGCTTTACTTTTCGTGAAATCTCATCAACCCCTGCACACTCAGAAGTGTTTCAAGGAGCCCTGCGAAGCACACTTCCTCCAACATTAAAGGGTGTTTGCATGTCTCCAGCTGCATATGCAGCAGAGGATGGCCTTATCTGGCAGCAATGGGAGGAGAGGCCCTTGGTCCTGTGAAGGCTCAGTGCCCCAGTGTAGGGGAATGCCAGGGTGGTGAGGTAGGAGTTGGGGGGGGTGGGAGAACCCTCATAGAAGCAGGGGGAGGGGTGTGAGCTAGAAGAGTAACAGAGGGGAAACCAAGAAAGGGGATAACATTTGAAATGTAAATAAATAAAATATCCAATAAAATATTGAAATAAAAAAGAAGTTTTTATACCAGTGATGACTAATATTGTCAACTTGACAAAATCTAGACTCACCCAAGGGACAAGCCTCTGGGGTTAAGGCATGTCTACAAGGGATCATCAAGATTAAGTTTATTAATAAAAGAAGATATTCTGAGCACAGTATTCATTACTCTCTGTGTCTGGACCACCTGTTTAAGGTCTTGCAACTGTGTCTTTCCATGGACTAAACCATGAGGCTGTAAGCCAAAATAGACCCCTCTTTTCTTAAATTGCCTTGTCAGAGTATTCGGTTTAGTAAACAGCAAGCAATTAATTTAATAATTTATCTGCAGGAAAGTCTACGAGATTATTTTCAGCTTTTACAAGAAAAAATAAATGTTAGTAGTGGACAGAACAAATCCTGAGAGACTACCCCATGATACACACCACGGATTTCATTTACTTTTTACATTCATATTAATATGATTGCATTAATATGTGTAGTACATTGTCTATAGACTGGACTAGCTGGAAAAGTTATTGAACGAGGGTCTTTTTAAATTTTTTTATATCTTAAAAGTATACTATCTAAATCATTCTACATTTAATATCTCTATTCACTGCATGATTGCTAATGAGATTAATGATGATGTCACTACTGGTAAGTATTCTGTAACATTTTATACAAAGATACACTCTTTTAAGAATCTCAAGAGCCAAGAAGGTAATGCCGTAGGAATTTGGATGTTGATAAACTGAGAGACATATAAAATGTTAAAATCCAAACTCTAGAACTTAGTTGTAAATACTTTAGATATAAGTAGTTTAGGAAGGAAATGAAAGAAAGCAGTCACACTTGAACTGGTGCCGCCATTTGACTACTTGGAATGCCATCTAAGTAGCACTGACCGCATCTATTCAAAAGGAGCTAACACAGAAATAGTGACTTTTAGCCTTCACCTGTTATTTATTAGGTTTGTTAATTTGTATATACTGAGCAATATCTCCACATCTCTAAATGAAAACTAACTCCGTAAAAGTAAATGAACTTTTTGATGTACTTGCTAGTCAGATTTGTTAGCAATGCTGTTTTCGAAGGATTCACTATTTTTCAATTCATTGGAATAGTTTGAAAAACACAAACCCTTTGATCTTTGTATTTTTGCAATAATCTTTTAAAATTAGTAAGTGCTTCTCTAATCCTTCCTAACCTTCATCCTCCCTCAGTTGTTCTTTTATGTGGAACTTATGGTTATAAAATCGTTCAATGCTTCTTTGGCTGTACTTCACGCATTTTCATCTATTTTGTTTCAATTTTCACTTGCTCTAACAAGATTTTTAATTATCCCTTAGTTTCTTTGTTAACAAATTGCTCATTTGTGTCATTCAGTCTCCATGTATTTGTGTAAATTTTAAATTCCTTTCATTATTAACTTCTATTTCACATCTCCAGAAGGATACAGAATATAATTTTTGACTTGTTAAGACTCTTGAAATTAATACATAGTTTATTATAAACTGGGTTTCTTGTGCTGTGTATTCTCTAGCTGGTGGATGATTTGTGTTAGAAATGTCTGTCAAGTTCATTTGATCTCAATATAGTTTAACTCTCATGTTTTTCTGTTGGTTCTTTGTCTGTATAATATTTCCACTGATATAAGCAGGGTATTAACATTAAGAGTATCCCTTCTTTATTGTACTAACACAAGTCTCCATACTTAGGGATAACAATGGTGTTTATTTTGAGTGCTACAGGTAATACGATAGAGTCAGAGCTACTCCATTCATTTCTATCAATGTGTCAGGCCATGAAAACAAACAAAGACAGCAGCATCAGAAATTAACAAAAAGACATCAGAGCTTAAATGTGCCAAGGCAGGAGGGCTATGCAAAGAAAAGTAAAACACAGACCATGGCTCCAATGCTGGCTTCCCAAAGGAGGAAGGAACACAAAACCACAAACCACAAACCACAGGCAACATCAGCCAGTACAGAGAACACAGCAGCAGCAAAATGCATTACAGCATCCCCATCATCCCGTGAGAACCATGAGTTCGTATGTAGAAACGCTATATACAATAAACACATTAATTCAAAGCAAGACTTAACAAATTATCAAAAAAACATACCCTGCATCCTTTCTGATCATGTGGAATGGAGCTAGAAGTCAAGAGAAAAAGAACTCTATAAAAGTACAAAAACATGTGGAGACTCAAAGTTAGAGAACACAGAAAAATAATTTTTCTCTTTTAACAACTTTTCTTACTATATTTTAGTGTTTTTTCTTCTTAAAAAGCTTTATTGTTATTTTACTGTTCTTCATATCTTTTTCTAATGTTATTTATAATTTTCCCTTATTTTGTAACTATGTGGTCTTTGTCTTTTGTTCCTTCCTCTTCCTTTCATGTCTGTTGAGGCAGGTATGTTTGGGGAGCACTAGAGAGGGATACAGACCATGGAATAAGAGATGTGGGAAATGTGGTATTAACTGGAGAAAAGTGAACAGGGATCATACAGTGATAATAATCTCCACTCTCCATTCATTTGGAATAGTGATTGAAGTCATAGAACAATGAAAGGGAAAGAAAAGTGGTGCAAATAGGATTCAAAGAAATCAGATTAGCCCTATTTGTATACAATCTGATCTTATATTTCAAGTATCCTAAAGACCACCAGAAAACTGGTGAAAATTCATATGGAAATGCAAAAGACTCTAAATATCCAAAGTAATCATAATAAAAAGTAACAGTACTGAATGAGGATATATATAACAGTACATTGCTACAAACTATACTTCAGAGCCACAGTAATCAAAACAGTATGACACTCTTAGGAAAACAGACACTTAGAACAAGGGAATAGAAGAACAAGGACCAAGCCCATCCTGACATTTTGTTGAATGTATGTACTCATAGGAGGTTAGTATCTAGATCACATAAACAACTCAAAAAGAAAAAAAGGAGAAAAAAAAAAGAAAGCACCAAAAGTATAAATAATCCAAAAAGAAATGGAAAAATGAATTGAGAGTTTTCAAAATATTTACAGATATCCAATAAGTTCATGGAAAATGTGTTCAACATCCTTAATCACATTTTTTTTTAAAAAATTAAGAAATGCAAAGATGACTCCCAGATGGCTAGATGCCATATTACTGAAAGGATATACAGGCTGCTTGGAGATACATGTCATCATCAGTCCTACCTAACTGTGAACCCTGTGAGATACCATAATGACTGGCTTAGAAAGATATAGCCATGGGTGCAGAAGTGCTGTTCTACGTATATTCAATATTCCATAACAGATCAGGGAGTAGTCCAGAGCCCTAGCCCTAGCTGAAGTGCTATTAACGACTAATGGCTATGAGTGGAAGGAGAGTCAGTTTTATTCAGTTTCTCCTAAGTTACCCATGCTCCAAGAGATCACTCCACATTGGTTATGTATGAGAAGCACTCGCTGGACTCAGTAGATTATAAAATTATTTCAAAAAGGGAATATGAACTAAGAAGATGGACTTGATGGGATTTGGGGATGTTTTGACAAAGGTAGTAGAAGATATGATCAAATGCATTGTATTCAAATATAATATTCTCAAAGAATAAATAAAAATATTACACTGGTAAAAACTATACTGAGATTCCATCTCATTCAAGTCAGAAAGGCTATTAAGGAAACAAACAACAAATTATAATGATGTTGTGAAAGAAATAGAACACCTTATATGGGGTTGGTAGGCATGGAAATTAAACTATTCAGTACCCCCTAAGTAACTAAAAATATAATAATCATACTATGAAAACCTATATAACTCTTCTAAATTTAGACATGAAGAAATCAAAGTTAACATACACTAGAGATAACTGCATACTCACGTCTAATTTTAACATTAATCACTAACAATTTCCAACTTATGTGAAATAATATCTGTACAAAGAAATATTAACGTGTGCATATAATGGAGCATTAGTCAGTCATAAAGAATAAAGAAATAATGTCTTTTGCCAGAAAATTGAAAGAACTAGTGAAGCAAAATAGACCATATTCAGAAAACAAATACATTTTATTTCAAATGAGTTATCTACATGCTTTTTAAGGCACCAATAGAGAGATGGAGCTATTTAGAAACAAAGTATCATATATAAGAGGAAAGAAGAACCAAGGAGGAGCCTGGAGATATCACTAAATATTACATATCACATATATATATGTAAAGTTATACATAAATTTACAACTGTAAATTTCTCTGTAGAGTTGATGTCTTGATTATTATGTCATGACCATCTTTGTCATTTTGGTTTTGTCTACTTTTTCATACATATATATGACATGAAGTGTGTGTGTGTGTGTGTGTGTGTGTGTGTGTGTGTGTGTACTATTGAGGTGCATTTCTTGTAGGTAACATATTAGTGGATTTTTTGGTCTTTGTTGTTGTTGTATCCTTTTGACCAATCTGTGTCTATTAATTGTAGATTTCAGTTCATTTAGATTCAAGGTTATTACTAAACAAATGAAGTCTTATTTCTGTTTGGCTTCTGATGCTCTCCTGACTGTTTTACATATTCTTTGCTTTTGTCTTACACTCTTGTTTGTTGTTATGATTTGACATAGCAATGTGTTGTTAATATTGATTCCTTTGTTTCTCTTTTGTATATCTATTTTTCTAATGAGATTTGTATTTTCAGGTGATTTCATGATTTACCACTTTGTTTCACTTCTGAATGTAACATGTCTTTAAGCATCTTTTAAAAACCCAGTGTAGTAGTCTTGATTTCCTTCAGATTTCTCTTGGAAATATTTTATTTTGTATTTATTTTTGAAGTACATCTTGCTGCATGTAGTACTATTGACATGGTAGTCTCCTTGACTGTCACCATTACAGAATCTAGACTCAGCTTAGAAGAAAGGCTTTTGGTCATGCCTGTCACATTATCTTGATGGCATTAATGGAAGTGGGAAGACTTGCCCACTGTCAATGTCACATTCCCTACCTAGGATTTTAGACCATAAGGGAAGAAAGTGAACTGAGTGGTCATATTGTTCAACACTTTTTTGTGCCACTGATATGCATGTGGCTAACTGCCTCAGCTTTCTTGTAATAACCAACTACAATCTCAATCTCTGAACTAGTAAACCCATCCTACCTAGGTTGCTTACATTAGGCTGTTTTCATCAAGGCAACAGAAGAGAAGTTAAGTTAGTTGGTGGGCAGTTATTCTGCACCAGACTTGGAAAACTTCATTCATTCCCAGAGTTTCTCTAAGAAATCTATGGCTCTGTTAGTGGAGACACTCTTGAGCTGGATTCAGCATTCTTCCTCTTAAATATTTTAGACTTTTTAAAACAAACAAAAAAAATGTTGTCTTAGTTAGGGTTTTACTGCTGTGAACAGATGCCATGACCAAGGCAACTTTTATAAGGACAACATTTAATTGGGGCTGGCTTCCATTATTATCAAGGTTGGAACATGGCAGCATGCAGGCATAATGTAAGAGCTGAGAGTTCTGCAGCATCATCTGAAGGCTGCTAGCAGAATACTGACTTCCAGGCTGCTAGGATGAGGGGTTAAAGCCCACACCTACCGTGACACACCTACTCCAACTGAAACACACCTTCTATGTGTGCTACTCCTTAGGCCAAGAATATGCAAACCATCACAACTGTCTTGAACTTCTAACAGTTTCTAATGTGCCATGTGAACAGCCATTTCTATTTTGGGTCCTAGCTTTCTCCTCTTTATGGATATCCTTATCATCCCTGTGCTTTTGGAAAGTTTCTGAGATTATTTTACCGGATGGTTTTCTGTAATTTTATTCTCTGGCTTCAAATATTTAAAGAAAATATGATTATTTGTTTGACGAAGTCCCAAACATCCTGTGTGGTCCTTACATTCTTTCCTTTTTTTTTTTTTTTTTTTTACCTGACAGAAAAATTTCAAAAGTCTTGTTTCTCCCACTCAACCAGGCTATTGTTGAAGCTTTCGGATTATTTTTATCTGACTCGCAATCTCTTTGTTTCTGTCTGTTTGATCTTTTCTCAGAATCAATCTTTCTCTCACTCTCCATTCCTATGCTGTAGTCTTCCAATTCACAACATGTACTGACACGTTAATTTCATTTAACTCCTTGTTCTCTCTCAGATATTAGTGTGCTTCCTTCATGTTCTTTATCAAGTCCTCCATTCAGTTCCTTGAAATCTGTGGCTAGAATGTTCTTTTGTAACCACCTGATTATTTTATCATATTTCTTCTTTTCCCACATCTCATCTTATGAATTAGGTATCTCTACAGCAATTGTGGGATAAGCAGCTTTCCTTGAAAATTTATCTTCCTGTCTAAGTTTGATATACAGTGTAGACTAAATTTACAGTTTGCTACCATAATATAGTCATTCTGTGGTTTCTTTGGCTGAAAATTGACTTTGAATGTATCATAGCAAAGTCAGAGAGACCAGTTGCCACCATGGAACATGAGAGTATTCTGTCTAGTAGCTCCAAAGTATAGGCAACAGTAAGTGTGGGATGATCAAAATGTGGTTAACTTGTAAAATAGGACAGCAGCACCTATCAGATGACAGAAACTCTGTTACTTAAAAGAGACCCTGTCACTGGTAGTTCAAAACTTGGTGAGTGGCCTGGCATACTTGTTTTCTGACAAATTAGTGCTACAGACAGTGCCAGAAGGAGAGAGGTAGTGGTAAAAATCACAATGCCCTTCTCTAGTCTCCATTTTGAGTTCTGATATCAGTGCCCTATCAAATAAGTCAAGGGTAAAAGGAGGTAGCTTAGACCAGGTAGGTAGAGTGATACTAGGAGCCAGGAACCAATATGTTCCCTTCTGCCATTAACAGTTCACACTCAGGAGCAGGCCTTTGTCCCAGACGACGTTTCTCTAGACCTCACTTTGGAGGGATGACAGTTCTAACTGAAATTCCCTTTCAGTTCAGCTGCAGCACATTTCTTGTGGTGTAATGGCAGTCAGAATAGTTTCTCAAGGCTTCTTTAGAAAGCATCTGTAGACAGATGTCTATGTAATGTTCATGGCAAAATGAACATGATGCCCATTCCCCATCACTAACCACACAGGTGACGTGGCATCAGGAATCTGCTCTTTCTGTACTGTTTTCCCAGTGCTGACCTCCTAGGAACAGAACCTCACCTCAGCCAAGAAAAAGTATGCTTTCCTGACCCTCACTCCTACCACGGTCATGCCAACCTGGGGAAAGGGTGATGGCTAGAGCATCAGAGCTGTTCAAAATCCCCTCATCATGGCCCCGAGGACAAGCATGCGGTAAGACCAATGCTCGGCTTGCCACCATGTCACTAACAAATGCCGACATGGGGACTGCATGAAACCTGTTTCCAGACTTGGCAGAGGCACAAGTCCTCACACACATGGTCTCATCTCTAGTCTCAGAGGACAATTATTCAACTCCCTTGGACCCTGAGGTTGATGTCTTCTACTCTCTTCTATGCCACAACTCTCTTCCCTACAGACCAGAACACTAGGTAGTCTCATGGGCATTGTACTGATACAAGCTGGGTCTGCAAAGCAGGTCCTCAACCCCTCAAGCCTATGTAGTAAATGTTTGTAGCATCCAAAGATAAAGATGATTCTTAGCACATGGAGATTTCGTAAAAGATAAGATGAGGTCCTATCCCAAAGCATAACTAATGTGCAGATATCAGGCTACTTAATTAAGTGAGCTATAAGTCCATGGGGTTTATGAAACTGCTCAGAGCCAGGATCACTAGTACCTGCACTGATACTAAGATGCTCCTTGACCCTTATCCATGCAATGGGGAATTTCTCCTTCCACAGATGTGGAGCTAGGTGGTAGATAATTTTGTTTCTCTAACTATGCTATTTTCTCATATCTTTGAAGCTTACACAAACACACACACACACACACACACACACACACACACACACAAACTTGGTATTATCATTCTTCTCTGGTGAGGAGAGGAAGACAGGCCATCTCTTTTTCACCATCTTGAGTCTTAGAAATCTTTGACTGCCAACTGAGCTAAGTGTGAGACAAGTGGACTAGCCGGATGTTGAGAGTTAAATCTATCTGAAGTCTCCTGGCTGGTAGCCATGTAAACCTCTCAGTGAAAGCACTATTGCCTTGACTCCTTGGAATTCAAGCTAACCCTGAGTTTCTAGAACATGGCCAGAGGCAGAGGACTATTCTACAATGGGCAGGAAGGGTTTTTAATTTATTACTTCCTCCTACATTCATCAGGGATTCTAGTCCGGTTCTAACTTCCAAGCAATTGGAAAATGTTTGTTGCCCTATCCCACCTTCCCACAACTCATGAATGAAGAGAGTTCACAGGAGAAGAGCTAAGAGTGAGCCCCCCTCCCCAGAGAGTGGGGAGACTTCCCACAGACCTGTAATTATCAGATCAGGAGTCCTCAGAGCAGCTTGTCACAGTTGCTAGTACGTTCTTATCAATCAAGAAGCTTGAGCACTAGGCTCCTGTTAATATTAAGTGCTCTCACTAACACATGCAAGGTAGTTACCTCTCCGCTGCTATGCTGACAAAGTAGACTCAAAATAACCTGGAGCATTGTCATTAAGAAGAAAGTATACCATTTTACCTAATTAAGACTGCCCATGCTTTTCTTTAATTACCACTTCCCTGCCTTGTATAATCCTAAAAATAAACACAGTTTTGTGTACATTACCTATTCATAAATAATTTTATAAATTTTGAGAGATGCCAGAAGAGTGGAGTTTTTTTTTTTCTTTTTTCTGAACATCGCTAGTCCAATGTCTATCAAAAATAAACTAGTTTCCTTATGACATCTGTCATGGCTTCTAGGTTTTGCTTTTTCTTTGAGAAATTTCTAATGTTCTTTCCTTTTATTCTTCTTTTAAAAAATCATTCCTCTTGGCAGACACGAGGGACAAACACTTTTAATTTCAACACATGGGAGGCTGGGGCAAAATACTACCATGAGTTTGAGGTCAACCTGGTCTACATCAATGTAGGGAGTTTGAGGCTAGCCTTGACTATGTAATAAGATTTTCTCAAAAAGAAATATGTGTGTGTGTGTGTGTGTGTGTGTGTGTGTGTGTGTGTGTGTGTGTGTATGGCTTACTTACTGATGAAAAGTAATAAATAAAAGAATGAAATACAAGTGAGTGAAATGTGTTGGTATTAATAACTCGCATTACATTTGCTTCACTTTGTGTAACATTCTAGACTAATGTGACTAAAGTCTATAACACTCCGGGTCCTGTGGCTGAGAAGGACAAGGAGCCGAGGAATTCACATTAGGATGTAGTGTTTTCCAGGCTGTGAGTGTCTCTTAAGTTCCCCTCACCCCGCCCTTCCGCTGGTACACAGCTATAGAAATGAACGCCCACATCCATCACCACAGCTCAAGTTCCAGTGCCACACTCACCAGAGATGCTTTTCCAGGTTTGGAAAACATGACCTTGACGAAGAAAAGGCAGTTGATAGCAGAGAGCAAGAGGAAAGAACAGGATTTCATACAACAGGATCTCTTCCCCGTGGAATGCAGGCAGATGGAGTGAGGAAGGGGTCCTAGAAGATAGATGTGTCTCAGCAAAGGAGAGAAGAGCCAAGTAGGAGAAGAACTGGAATCAGAGGTGGGGAGTGATGCTCTGTTGAAGATAGGGCCCTAAAACTATGTTTCAGACTCAAAGAATCACAATTTGTATTAGAGGACCCCCCCTACCATGTTTCCACTGCAAAATGCTTGTTTGAAACTTCATTATATTTATGAATGCAGAATCAAGCTGTGTAGTGAAATCATTTTTAAACTGCATGGTTTATTTGCTGAGTTTATCTTTGTCTTTAAAATTCACTATTTCTCTTTTAATGTCTATTATAAATCATCTCTGCCATGGTGCCTTTTCACATTTGCTAATCTTTACATCCACCTTTTCTTCAGATGCAATTTCAATTCATGAAAAAAATTATATCTCCCTGGGATTCGCGGCCAATTCCTATATTATATTAATGCCAAGCCAATTACGTCTCAGAGCATACAATCTGATGTACCTTCCAACTTAGAATTTGTGTTAGACTCCTGGCTCTTGACTTATGAATGCTGCTGAGATCTGAACAGAAACATCTGGTAAATACAAACATCAGAAGATGAGAGCTTTGGATTGTTTAGCTCACCATGTATGTGGGTGAAGGATCTCCAGTATATACAGAAATATATCCCCCTCTTTTCATGATAACATTAACAACAACAATAGCAATAAAAAGAATAACAGTATCTTTTCCATCGTCTAACATCCCTTGTCTAGCTGACAAGTCCCTCCCAAGTGGACAATTGTATACATTTTCATTCACCTGTTTATTATTTATGTGTGGTATTTCAGGACATGCTGTTTATGGTTATTCATAGTTGCAGTATCCTGAGCAGTAAGTATATATAATTTTAAATTATCTTCACAGTTCTATGAGGTAGTACTTTTTACCATCTCTGTCTTAGAAATCGAAACCCTAGGGCATTGGGAGTTCAGCAGTAACAGGTTTGCCAACCGTGTGCTTAGATGGGAATCCAAGCCAAGTACTCTGGCCATGGAACCTACACATAGGACCCCAATGCTCCCCAAAGCACTGCTTTGTCTACTCTGGGATACATGGATAGGAGTGAGGGTCAAGGAATAGTAAAGGTGGCCTTCCAACTTTGAAGAACGACTCACTAAGTCAGACAGGTTGCCACAGTGCTCATTCCCAGGCAATGTAGGAGAAAACTGTGAAAACCCATCAGTTCCTCTTTCTTCATCCTTCCACAGCAGTGGTCCTCAACCCTTCTAATGCTGCAACTCTTTAATGTAGTTCCTCAAACTGGGATGACCCTCAACCATGTTATTTTTGTTCCTACTGCATAATTGTAATTTTACTACTGTTATGAACTGTAATGTAAATATATAGGATATCTGATATGTACCTCTATGAAAGGGTCTTGGACACCCAGAAGGGTCATGACCCAAGGGTTGAGAACCGATTCTATAGCTTCTACTTTTCTAGCATTTGCTGATGAATGCATTTGGCCTTTGAATCCCTTTATCAGGATGGAAAGATGTCAAAGCTCTGTCTTAGTTGTCTATATCAGACACATTATGAAGTTATGATAACCCAAGAAAGCATCTCGTTCTAATAGAATATTCAGTGGTCAGTGATACTGAGAGCTACTCTTGTCAAACTGTTATTCAGGGGCAATGGATACAAAAGCTTCCCACCCCACCTTCCCCAGCCTACATCAGCACGGTAGCCGAGATCTGCCACATCAAGGCCTGGATCTTCTTCCAGCCACATAATTTACTCAAATAAAATACCAGCACACTTTGATAAAACCTAGGAGTTCATTTTGTATTCAATTTAATATCAAGTCTAGTTCCATTTCAACTTTGAGATGTGATATGAAATAGTGAACTATATGAACATTTCGTGCTTGATTTAAATCAGTAAGAAATAAATAGTCTGGACCAGGAAGACAGCACAGCAAGTTAAAGTGCTTGTCACCAAGCCTGACCACCTCAGTTCCATCTCTAAACGTACATAGTTAAAGAAAAAGAAGTAACTATAATCAGAGCATGTTGTCCTCTGACTTCCACAGAGATCCCATGGCACACTCGTACACACATAAACATACACTCACACACGGCTTAGTGTGTGGAGGACTCGGAGAGCAGTGTGAGGACTTGAGTTCGTATTCCCACAACACACAGAGCTATTGGTGCGGTGTCTGTGATCCTGCTTCAAGATGAGGTGGAAATGAGAGTCCCTGGAGGCTTGCAGACCAGGAAGTCAGGCGTAGTTAGCAGCATTCTTAAAAGACCCTGTCTCAACCAAAGTAGAAAGTAATGTCTGACCCTAACATTGCTCTCTGACCAAACCTGCTGTGTGCCACAGCATGTGTATGTGTGTGTGTGTGTGTGTGTGTGTGTGTACGTGTGTGTGTGTGTACAGATACACACACAAGAGAGAGAAAAAAAACACAAACAAGTAGAATTTTTGTTAGTTAATTATAGTTCAATCTTAGTTTCCCCTCCCTCATCTCTTGCCAGTCTTCCTCCCCCATACACAATAAATAGAAACTTTCAAAGAAGACCTTAATTGGGCGCATACTACATGAGGATCCCAGAGTGAAACGTTGCCTCTGCTTCTGGTGTAAGCACTAACACAGAGCACATGATTTCTTCCAGGAGGGATCTGAGTTACTGCAGACACGCAAGGAAAGACAGAACTCCAGACTAATTGCCAGTGCAGCCTAAGCAGACTACCATTACAACTGAGAAATGCATTTCAAAAGTCAGCAGTCTCAAAAGAAATCCATAGCTGACTTCTAAATGTCAGAATAAGGCAGAAGCATGGAACATCCTATTCCTAGTCCTCTTACAGTACCAACCAAAAGGAAGAGTATTTATTCCACAAGCACCACTCCAAGCCTTTTTCAAGAACAATCTGGCAAGTCAAATAAATCTAATGAATTATCCCGTGGCTGGCCTTTCTTCCAAGTCAGCTCACATTGCCCACCACTGTGGAACCTTTGGTGAGCAATCACTTGTCTTTCCCACTCTCTTTCTTCCTTGTTCATCTGCTCAGACCCTCACTCACACTCACACACACACACACACACACACACACACCACACACATACTCACACACACACTCACTCACACTCACACACACACACACTCACATACACACTCATACACACACACACCACACACACACACACACACACTCACACACTCACATATACACACTCATACACACCCCCCCACACACACATACACACAGTCTATCAGGTTTCTAGTCACATATCTCCTCACCTTACAAGACAGGCTTTCTTCACCCTCTCCCTCACAGGCTTTGGTAAATTTCTTTAGTTCATTTGAGGGCAGGTGGAGAGCGGACTGTTGCCGGCAAACGTGTATGTGATTTGTTGCTAGGGGACAGGTCTCCTCTAGCTTGAGGTTTTATCTGGGACCTGAGAACAAGGAGAAAACAGTGTAAGCAGCAGCTGAGATTGCTCACATGAAAACCAAATGAAGAAGAGTTGGCTTTCTTTGAAGCCAAGTACTAAAAACATACCCATCTTGTTTTTCTCATTTCAGACAAAGCCATGGAAACCCTGAGGAGCCAAAAGTCCCAAATTCGGACTAGAGCAGAATGGACCCACCCCCAATAAGCCTTGAGCTGAAAGCACTAATTTGAAAAGAAACAACAACTTATAAATAGAGAAGTTTTACATTCAACTGGTATTTAGTCAGTTCTGGGGAAACCTAACAGAAAGTTTTATTTAAGAAGTAACTCCCAATCTTCATTTAGAAGATTTGCCTTTTATGATATACTAGTGCAGAGGGGGAAAAAAAAACACCACCCACAGAGAAACTGAGGCAGTGGAAGGAAATCCTTGTAGTCAGGGAAATGCTAAAAAGTAAACCTCAAGGAGCTGGGAGTAGCTCATCCACCTAAGCCTGTATTTAAGGACATCTCTGCATATGTCACATTATACTTGGTTTCCTTTAGCCACCTCACAGGGACAATGATGACCACAATGCTTCTCCCAGAAGCCAGAGCAGATGTGATTGGCATTAATGTTGCTGTTACTGCCAGGCTCCCAACTTAGAGCCATGGCTAGAAAAAAAATGAAGAGCTTCTAAAGGGGGGGGGGCATTTATGATTTTATGACTGTAAAGTAAAACTTTTCTTAGG
The DNA here is from genome assembly GCF_963924665.1 of Micromys minutus. Classification (NCBI taxonomy): domain Eukaryota; kingdom Metazoa; phylum Chordata; class Mammalia; order Rodentia; family Muridae; genus Micromys; species Micromys minutus. The sequence continues at coordinate 10,152,463 of NC_137955.1, read as the reverse complement.
AAACAATATTAAGTGGCCGACATCACTATTCCCAGTACTAGACATTTTCAAAACACAATTTCTAAGGCTCTCCAAGAACCCACAAAGTGTGTAAGCCTCAACAACACTTGAAAACAGGAATGTACCCATTTCTGGGGTCAGTTTATCAAATAATGACAGTAGTCCCTCAAGTCCATGCCACATTCTAGTTAGCATATAAGTTAAGTACATAGTACATCCCCAATAAATGTTCAGTGGACTAAGGAATCAGTACACTGATCAGTAAATAGTTTAATTAATCAAATTAATCAAACAGTGATGCAAAAATAGATTAAGAACAAAATCTTAGCTAGAGGGAGTCTCTAGGACTCTTCTGGCCAATGACTTGGAAAAAGGCTTCCATCCCTGTTACTGGAGTTTTTATTTGGTAGTCTATAAATTTGGGGAGAACAATGTCACCCAAAGTGGAATAACTTCATTTAATGCACACGCATTTACATTATATGTAAACATGTATGTAAATATATATATATGTACACACACACATATATACATGTGTGATTTTAAATAAACATAAAATACTGTGGTTCTCTATGGCATTTTCAAACATCCTTCATGTCAATTTTTTCTACCTCCTTCCTTGTTGCTCTGTCCATCTGTGTTTCCCTCCTTCTGTCACCCCCTTTCTTATTTTCCCCTTCACAGCAACTGTGCCCTACTACTTTCCTCCTCCAGAGCCCCTTCTCTTCCTGACTCATGGCTACTTTTTACTTTTCCGGTATCATCTGTTATTCTAGGTGATGGGCTCACATGTAAAGATCCAGAGCTAGGATCTAGAAATAAGAGAGAACCTGCAACATTTATAAACCATTGCTGCTGCCCCTGGTTTCCTCCCAGAAGCTAAAGGTAAGACTCTTCTGTTGAAGACACCATGTATCTGAGACAGAGGACTTGGGGAAATTGAGCTGGAAATGACCTGGAAGCTGCTTCCCTGAGATCTGGTGTCGGAGAAGCTATGCATGCTGCCAAGGGAGAGAAACAATCAACAGTCCTATGTGCCTGTTAATGACAATAACCACTTCAGCATAGCATCCCTAAAGGTGCAATAGTGGTGTTTATAGCATTGGGTATCCAACAGCCAGTTAGTTATACTTAAGGAATTCAGTCTTGGAACTGGAAAACTGGCAGACTACTTTAGAACCATCGGTGGCCGGTGAGACCATGGACTGTGGTAGAAGAGTCCCTCCTCCTTTGCTTCCATCACTTCCCTAACTAGTGTAATTCCCAACTGTGTTCTACATACTCTTACCCCAAAGTAAGGATGGCTCTTGCTCCTTACTGAAGAAGCTTGTTTTAAGAGCAGAGATCATTACAAAAAAAATCTAACCTCATCAAAATGCACAGACTAACTGACTGTATGGTACCGAGTTCTGTTTGCCGTATCCACACCACAACCCCTACACATAAGGCTCCGGGAACAGTTGTGGAAGAGGGAGCAGAATGATAGTAAAAGCCGGGAAGCAAGCCTAGGAAAGGAAACACACACACACACACACACACACACACACACACACACACACACATATATATATATATATATATATATAGAGAGAGAGAGAGAGAGAGAGATGATACATATATAGATATAGAGAGATAGAGATATATGACAGGAAGCCAGAGCCAAGAAACCTCAACAATATGATTATATAAACAAGACATAAAGATGATAAACCCAATGGGTATGCCAATGCAGGTGGAGGAATGCTCATAAGGCTTAGCAGTCAGAAGAGATAGAGACAGTTTATGGTTGCAGAGAGTAAAGAATCTCTGTCACCCAAAGATGATCCTCCTGATAGGTTAACCAATCCCCAGAGGTTAGTACTAAACTCATATAAGTAACATTAAATGATCTCAGCAGGTGTACTTATAAATTTGCACGCATAAAATATGCACACTTGTATATGTATGTGCACACACAAGTGTGTGTGTGTGTGTGTATGTGTGTGTGTTATTATTAAAGAATAATAGACCATGAATCTGAGAAGGCATGGGAGATATTATAAAGAGGAGGGAGAAATGTAATGTAAAAACAGCATTTGTATATAAAATCTTTAATGCAAAAATAAAAAATAAAATCATAACTACATAAATCAATGGTGATTTTAAATAAGAGATATAAGGCATCTAATGATATTCAACTTACCCTCATGGTCTAGATTGATTTTTGTTGCTGTGATAAAGTACTCTCACCTGGGGAACTTTGGGGAGGAAGGGGTTTGATTGGCTCACCGCTCTAGTCTATAGTCCATGATTTCATGGAAGTCAAAGCAACAAATGAAAGCATCCTAACCACACTCAAAACCAGAAAAATAATGAATCCATGGATGCTTCCTCCCTTGATTGCATAGCACTAACTCATTTTCTCTGCTCTTGTGCAGCACAGGGCCAGCCTCTGTTCTGATGTGGCCTGCTGTCAGTTCAGTGACAACTGAGAAAATCCCCACAGACATGCCCATGAGGCTGACCTGATCTAGTCAATTCCATATTATGACCCAGGTGATCTTAGATTCCAGCATATTTATAATTAAAATGAAGCAACGAATCCTCTATACTCTGACAAACTAATCAGTGTCCCAACCAGGCCAGTGAGCATGAGGTGGATATCATTAATTCACAATTGTACTTTAAGAACTGCCATTTGTCAAGTAGGCCATGCCCAAGGAGGTTTGGGTTCAATCTCCATGTGCCATTTAAGTCCTTTTAACTACCTAGGAGGAGACATTAAAGTTTATGTTCCCTTCAAGATGGCAGTCATCAAAATATATGATGGTGGATGCCCTATCAGTTTTCTTGAGTGATGTCTTCAAGCATAACAGTTTGCTACAGAACCACAAGAGAAACCTAGCATGAATTGTATTGTTTTACTGACTACTGAGTTAGCATGTCTTAGACCATCCTAATTAATGAAGTGAACCAAACCTCAAGATTCTAAACCTTCTTCAAACTGGAGTGAACTAGGACTGTACCCCAGATCAGACTGGCAGTCACTGGTTTCCCCTCTCCTAATCACAGTGCTGTGTCCTTATCTGTCAACACCCTCCCTCTCAACTGACTGTCCCCCTTGTCAACACCCTTCTCTGACATGCTTAATAACTTGCAAACATATGAAATCCTGCTCTGGTTGATGATATCAGTTAAGCTTGGAACAGGGAGGAAAAAGGTATAGTATAACCCATAAGCATGCAACACACACCTTATTAATGCTATTTTGCTTTTGTCTGTAGGTTGCATTTTGCAGAATTCTATATTGTTGTTTTCAGGTGGTAATAATAAAAACAATGGCTCGTTCCTTAACAGATCAATTATCACATTAATTTCAATCTCATCAACTCTGGGGAGCATCGCCTGGCTACCCTGGCTTTGGATAGACATAAATATTTTTTCTTGTTATTTCTTGCTTTGTATTTACAGATTAATTCTGTTGGCCTTGTCTCTGATGAGTCATCCATAAATAAATATTTGAACCATTACACTAATCTTGGTATAAGGGAAAGGTTCCTCTTTTTAAAAGATTTATTTTGCTTGTAAGTACGTGTTTTGGGAGGGCGTATATATCTGTGTGCGCTGGGGCCTCTGGAGTCCAGAGAAGCCATGAGATCTGAAGCCAGAGCTAAATGCAGTTGCAGGCTGTGCAGTATGGATGCTGAGAACCAAACTCCAGTCTTCTGCTAGTCAAGTAGCAAGTGCTCTTATCCAGTGGGACAACTCTCTAGCCTGAGAGACTGATGGGACTCACAGAGATTCTGGCAGCATGCATAGGGCTTGCACAGCTTCAAGCCTTGTGAGGTCCCAACACTGAGAAGAAGAAACAGGCTTTCATTCCTAACCAAGAAGCTATTTGCAATCAATACCCACTGGCAAAAAAAAAAAAAAAAAAAAAAAAAAAAAAAAAATGGAGTCTCACTAGGCATATTAACCACACTTTAAGGTAGGCCTCGTACCCAGGAGTAGCTAGCCAGTCCAAAAATTCAACCATATTTTTATAGACCTTTTGTATCAGTTTTCTTTGTTTGGGATTTATTTATTTATTTATTTATTTATTTGTCTGATTGGTCTTTTGCATGCTTATTTTTAAGAGAGAGAAAATTACATAAAGACTGGTGGGTAGAGAGATAGGGACTATCTTGAAAGGATTGAAGGAGGGGGAAACATCATCCAAATATATTATACACAAATCTTTCCCAAGGCGGGGAAAGAAAAACAAGAACTAACATGAAGGTTCTTTCATTGTGCATGAGTGTGAATATGCAGAATCTGCAACTCTGATGATTCAGCTAGACAGGCCAGCTGGTAAGCTGCAATTGATTAGGTCTTACTTTAAATGAAATGTTTTCTATTGGAAAAGCATCAGCAGCCAAACTGATAGACCAAAGCAAACTTATTGTCCATCATGGGTAGTACTCTGTGAAACAGTGTCGCTTGACTTTTCGTTTCTTGTTACAATTACCAAGGGTAAAGCTTTAGGTGTGCATGATTTGCACAGAGCACACCACTGCAGAGGAACAAGAGCCTGACTTTCAATTGTGTATTCAATTCTTGTTATAGCCAGTCTTATAATTAGCTTCTCAGATCATGTGACTAATCCCAACGTCCATATCTTTCCTTAAGTCCTCACTACCTCATAACAGTGGTCTCATCATTCCTGACAAATAATGAAACCACCTTCCAAACAAGAGGATAACAGAGTGCAAGAAAGACATAATGAAAGCAATTCAGATATTTCTTTTAATTTTTGGAACCCAGTTAACTACTCACGCTAGTGAAATGCTCCTGCACCGAGCTACATCCATAGCCTTCAAAATATATTTATAAATATCAACTTCATGTCAGGTGCTGTCGCTAACTGAAAATAATAATAAAGCATAAGGAAGGAAAGTATGTGTTCTGCATACATACGTGTAAGTGTGTGCATGTGCCCATGTAGTGGGTAAGTACATGCAGGTGTGTGCTCACAACCTGAAACTCTCTGATGATTCATCTAGGCTAACCATCTGGCCAGTTGCAGATCCCCTGCTGACTCTACCTCCCCAGTGCTCCCATAACAGACACACCCCATGCTGTCCTGTCTGCCTTCCTAATGTGGGTGCCAGAGATCAAACTCTGGCCCTCACGCTCATGAGTTGAGTTCGTTATAGTCTGGGCCAGATCCTCAGCCCCAGAGAGCAGATAAAAGTGTACTAAGAATTTTGGTTTCTTTAAAAAAAACAGTTATGTTATGTAAATATGGTTTTGTTTTAATCTCAGGTGTGGGATATGGGGTTGGTTCAGACTGTCCACAGCTGCTGACTGTGATCTGTGCTCTGGCAGGGGCCTGACTCTGCCATACGTTTGGAATTTAGGAGGAGGGGATTCCTTTTTTTTTTTTTTTTTTTTTTTTAATGACAGTGTCTTTCTTTATAGGAATTTTCTATGTAAACCATGTTGGCCTTGAACTCACAGGAATAGATAAATCTGCCTCTGCCTCCCACATGCTGAGATGGAAGATGTGTGCCACTGGGCCCTGGGGGATTCTTGAAAGAGTATATAAATGCCAGAACCTGGAGCAACTGCAGAGGAGGCTGCTTTCCCTGCTGCTGCCCCCATTGCTGTCTTAGCGGCTGCTGGTCCCTGTTGCTTCTTGTCCCAACTGCTTCTGGTCCCTGCTGCTTGCTGCATTTGCTGTTTTGCTGCTTTTGCTGTTTTCTGGATTGCTGATTAGAGATACCCTGATGACAAAGGATCCCTGATGTCCCTAGGAACTCTGACACCCTTAATCAGCAGGAAGTAGTCTAAATAGATTTATGCCCCTTTCCCCTCTAACCTTTTTTCTCACCTACCTCATGTTGGGTTGAAGGGTTGGAAGAGATTGAGGTGGAAAAAAAAATGGCAGGTGAAAGAAACCAATAAAGTAGCCAAAAAGTAAGGTTACAGAAAGATTCCACTCTCCCAAAGCTTATGTTCCAATGAGAAACGGATACAAGATTTAATCATATCATGGCTTCTGGGAAGACAAAAGGGAGTGTTGGGATCTGATGAGACTACGGAGGCCAAAGGAGACCTCTTTAGACTTTAGAGAAACCAACAAGGAAGCTGAAGTAACAAAGAGCTTAGCCTAGGTAAGGGAAAGAATGGGTCAGAGAAAGAGGGGAAGGAAGGCAGAGACAGCTCAAGGTAAGCCACATACTTCAAGGTTAAGACTTGTTCCAAACCCAGTAAGAAGCCACTGATTAGCATTACATGGGGAAATGGCATCGACTTAGAGCTGGGCAGTATTGCCCCAAACATCAGGCAGAACTGTTCACACCTCTACTTTGCCATTCCATCAGGAAAGTACAGGGAGATCTTCTTGAGGTCTGAGCAGGGAACCCCAGAATCCCAGGCTCTCTTTGGGTGTCAGTGCTCAGATATGCTGCTACCTAAAACACCCCTACTACAAGCACTTACCAGTTGAGAGGGCACCCACAGTGCTGCCCCACTGAGCTCACACTCTGTTGGAGAAAAGTGTTACCCAAGCCAGGACCTAACAGAAAACAACTGTCAATTCCTCTATGGGAAAGGGAGGGAAATCTGAAGAAGAAAAACTGAGAACTTCATAACCAATGGTCTGGCAACTCCATGGTTCTTACATAACTTCTTCAGCAAGACACTGGAAAAATTAACAGCTCTGTCGTAAACTACTGTATTATTTGTATCAAAATACAATGCAAAATATAAAACATTAAATGCTATTATAAACTAGTGTAAAACTTTATGACCTGTTTCACTCTGGCACTCATAGAAGTTTGTAAAACTTTAAAAGGTTTTCTTGCATGGAATCAGTAAAATGTCATTTTTTTCTTAAGCAAAACAAAACAAAAAACAAAACCCTTTATGAACATGTGCCATTTCTGAGAGATGACAGTTTGATTAAAAGTTGCCTAAACATGTTTTCAACTTGCCAGAGACCCATTTATGATAAGTCACTTCATACTGGGCTCTACCATGAAGAAGGTTCTCATGTGTTTAGAGTAAAGCAGCATTTCAACAACCCAATATTTAAACTTATCATTCACAGAAGAGCCTTTCCCCAAAAAGCAGAAACATGAAATCCCTTCCCTCTCTACTCTTCGATGCCAATCCCAAACCCTTTAGCTGACCCACCAAGGGCCACACTATGGAATTTTGAGAGACTTGTAGGCTTGCTGAAAGATTTGTGAAATAACCCAAAACTGTGGCTATTGTCCACCGTCCAAACGATACAGTTAGGCTATGCCCCACGGACAGAAGAGTGAAGGGGTCACAACTAGAGAATCAATCCTCAGGGATTATGATGTAGGAATACATATCTGAGAATACACACATATGCAGGCTCATGTGCACACACATGCACACACACACACACACACACACACACAGGTACAGATGCTAGAGAAGAGGCCACCGATTGACATTAGCCCACAGTTTCCTCACTTTCAGGTGTAACAAGAAGGCATTTTGAAATTTTGTTGCTGTAGCCATCTTTTTAAACATTTGAGTTGTATCTTAATGTTTATTAATTAGGATATTTTCAGCAGCTTATTTTTTAAAAGTTCAAGAGACCCTGGAACTTCACTTCTTTATATTTATTTATTTGTTTGTTTGTTTGTTTGTTTGTTTGTTTATTTATTTGAGGCAGGGTCTCTCTGTGAGACAAACCTGGCTGCCCTAGAACTACCTCTGTAGACCAGGCTGGCCTTGACCTCACAAAGACCCACCTTGCTTTGTTTCCCAAGTGCTGGGATTAAAGGCTTGTGCCACTACTTTCAGGATCATACTTGCTTTTCTGGGAAAAAACAAATACCCTCAAGCTGAATAGCAGCCATTCCCTATAGATGACTGATCCCTCTCTGCATAATTAGTAGACAGTAACGGCCTTCCCAATGCACCCAAGATCTCTCTGATGCTAAAGGATCAAGTTTTCCCCGATGAGCAGGTTGCAATAAGCATGCTTCGGTTCCAGAACTTCTAATAAGTTTTATTTCTTCAGGTTAATGGAATCAAGAACAGCCTTAAGTGGCTCGGCTATCAGAGAATATGGCCACTTCTACATCTCTGGATCCTATCATCATTTCTTCCTGCCCTGCACCAAAACAACAAGAACTTAAGGACCTAAGTGGTCAAGGAACCCAAAGCCATTGAGACATATAATTCCCCACCAGATGAATACCTTTCCCCTTGCTTAGACCTAATGGGCTTTCTTCCATTTTAAGACCTATAGGTCTAAGCTCTTTATGTTTATTTGTGTGATACCAAACAATGTGGTATACATTTTCCTTAAAGTATTACCTTAGAAGTTACAAAAGGATGAAAGAGAGGGGTATATACAAAATACTTTCTAGTGATGACCATTGCTGTCCTGCCATGAATGAGGTACTCAGGTAAAGTATAGTGCGTTCCTACTAATTTGGAAAATCTCCAGACTACTATCAGAAGCATTTATAAACTAGGTAAGTACATGAAGCAGTGTACCCAATTATACCTCAAGCTGATCATACTACCAAAGGTCTTAGAAGCAACTGGCTAGTTGCTGGCTCTTTGAGCATCTTTGTGTAAAACAGGAAAAGGTGTCAGTTCCTCCAGGTTAACACAAGTTCCCAATACAATAAGCAGTTCAGCTAGTGAAACATGTCTGCCTTTCTACCTCTATTCACCCCTGAAGCCCAATCTACTTGTTCAGTGAATGACCGGCGTGAATGTATGCAAGCACACAGCCCAGGAAGCAGACTTTAAACCCAAAAGCAAATGAAATAGACTCCTAAAAGATTCAACCAAGGGAATGTTCCTGACAAGATAAGAAATTTGAAAAAAAACATGAAAGCTTGTTTTGTTGTTTTTTTTAATTGACCAGTGGGTTTTTTAATCTCTTGAAAAAGGGAAAGTTGATGGGTGTTGTATAGGACTGAGAGAGGTGAAAAGGAAATCTAAGACTCCAGCACTCATTTTAATTTCTAAGATCATTCTTTCCTGCAGCAAATGTCTCCCAAACATGTGGAAAATCAATTCCTCTTCTCTGGGTGATAAAAATGGTTGATTAAAAAATTCTCTGTGTGTGCTTATACTGAATAAAAAGTTTAAAAATACGTTATCTTTCTTCCCCCACTAGCTAAATACCATACCCCAGACCACGTCTTCCATTATCTTAGCAGAATATTACTTTCACCATGCTGTCCCAGTCTCTCTGACCTGCCATTTCTTCTCCCCTATCTAGGGTTAAGTGATTTGCTCCCTCTCCTTCTCTGGACCAGGATGACCTGGCTGTTCAGTGGGAGGCCTGATGCCCAGGCTCAGTGTGTTCATCCTACTGTCTTGGTCTTTCACGCTATTTAAATCTGAAGGCCAAACACTTAACACCAAATTGGATTTCTCCTGGCCTATTGGAAATACACATGTCAAGAGCCCTTTGACTCTTTGGGAGGAATGAGTAGAGCCAAGCCTCCAGCCCCCGACATGACTCCATGCTTCCACTTAGGAAGATTAGTAGGCCTGCCCTGCCCTTTAATGAGAAAGAACCCTCCCCCTCTCCCAGTCCTCTCTAGAGAAGGTGGTTTTAAGTTATGTGTGTCCTTGCTGGAAGATTTGGGGGGATGGGCATATAGATAATAGATAATGAGTATAAAGGAAGAATTAATGAAGGAAGACATTGATTTTGTCCACTTGAAGTATTTTTTTTTATTTTAAGTCATTTTCTGATACACACACACACACACACACACACACACACACACACACACACACACATACACACACACATCAGAATGAGCACAATGAGAATAACGGTTTCCTTATGTGAGTGCCAAGGGCAGCAAGCTCTTCTGAGAACTAAGGGCTCACACTGCACTTGACAGGTGACAGGGCTGTGGCTTCACCTGTCTCAGAAAGGCAGATTGTCACTGTGGCCTGTAGGACACTGCATGAAGTGACTGACTAGAACCATTTTGGCAGGTGCAGACTCCAGACTACATGACAAGGTTTCCTGGGTAATATCAGGTCCTGTCAGGAGAGAGAGAGAAAATGGTGGGCAGCCTGTGAAACAGGATCACCACCAGCACCAGCTGATGCTGATGAGGAACTGCTCTCACTGATTCTAGGGGCCACTTGCTTCCTGCCAGGGGAACATTAGCTTTTTGGAAAAGAAACAAGTTAAGTTTATCATGTCTCAGCAGGCAGCAAATCCCCATTGCCTACCATGTTCTCTTTCTCCCTCCCTCCTTTTCTTTTCATGCTACCCCACACTCCTCTTTTTTCTATGCTTTTTCCCCTTCCATGTATTTGCGCTACCTTCATTTCATACTTCCTTCTGATCTCCAGTCAGAGATCGCTTGGTCCACTCCCTTCTTGTAAAACCCCTGGAGTGGAGAGAAACCAGTGGGCTGTACTCCAAGGTAGCCCACAATCCTCTTCTGACTTCCATATCAATTCAGAACCCACAGAAAGTTGAGATGGTGATTAAATTCCTAGGATTCCCAGCAGCTTGTAAGTCTGAGAAAAGAATACTTTGGCAGAGCAGATGGTCAGCTGACAGGAGCACCCAGCAGGAGGCAGGAAAGACAGAAAAGAGCAGCAGAGCAAAGCCTAGAGATAAGCAAGCAGTAGGATTGAAATCCCACTGTAATCTTGATCAAGCTATGGCTTACCTTTGCTGCTAGAGAAACTAACAAAAGACCTGGACTCAGTGAGACTGGGATTTACCTATTCAGCCATGAGATTCCAGGAAATAAAGTCCTCCTCCATAACTGACTGGGATTGGACAAACATCATGTAAGACTAGGGGTAAAGAAAGCAAACACAAAAAGCCAACAGGGAAGAGAAGAAAAATCAGCCCAGACATCAGCAGAATCTCTGTGTTAGAAACGGTCACCTGTGGCTTTTTACCAGGCTTTTCTTTTAATTATTATTTTACTCAGTGTGTATTTGAGTGCATAATGTACCACACACTCTTGTGAATGACAGAAGACAATGTCATGGTGATCTCTACTTCCGCTTAAATTTAAGTAGGTTGCAGGAATCAAAGACAGGTCACCAGGCTTGTGCAGATTCTTATCCCACTGAGTTATCTTGTCAACCTCTCACAGGCTTTTTCTAGAGAAGAACCAGAAAGTGTTACCCAGAACTTGACTTTCTGTATCCTTGGATGGTTTTCATCATTGAGCTTTATGACTCTCATTTCTAGTGTTAGGTCCATTTTGGTCAATTAATGTCCCTATAATGTCCAGTAAGGCTTTATTAATTCCTAATGAGCAGGATGGGAAAGTGACATCCAGAGCAGAGCTCTACTAAGACCAATTCTCATCTAGGAGGCTCTAGATAGGGTTGCCATACATTCTATTCTGCCTAAGACAGTGAGTGCCCTAGAGTAATTATTAGCAACATCCTTTATTATTTGCAAAAAGTTTTGATTTGCATGTTGAATTATACAGTCTCTTGCTGTGTGCCCCATAATAACACATAGCTGTAGGTTAATGTCTATATGCAGGTGAGGACTGGCACTAGTTGGGTAAGGTGATACTTGATTGGATGGTAAAGAGTCGGGCGGGGACAAAGTTTCTGGTAAGGTAAAGAGAAAGAGAAGCAGAGATTTGAGATGGAAACAGCAGAGGAGGATGGTTCAGATCAAGGTGAACTAGAATGCTTTTATCTTGTCTAGGTGGGTGGCTTATATATTTATTAACTGGCAGTGAATTTATTGTTTAGAGCTATTGTGGATTGAAAATTTAATATATAATCCTGTTTGATAAGTTATTGATTGTTGAGTCATGATTTTACTGGGCTGTGAAGGACAGTGTGTGAAAGCAATGGCTGAAAGGCAGCTAGAGAATGCAGTTCCAGCTCTGTTGTCTGAGCAAAGTGAAAATGGCAGGGCCTGTGAACTGAAATGTGTGGGTGACAGGCTTGGTAACTAACCACCTAGAGGATTGTGCCCAGTTAACACTGGAGTGGCTTCTGAGGACTGAGAGCTCCCTCAGAGTGAGACCAAGGGACTGGTAGCAACAGATTCCATTTAATTTTTACTGCAACACATAGCGAATTTTATTGTAATTCATTTTAGTTGTCTTAAAAGTATGATATTGGCTGCATTCAATGTAATATTTAGAACCGAGGGAAAGTCATAAGTGAAATTATTTAGAAACTAGCTTCATGAAATCTGAGACAGCTAAAGAAAGGCAAGAATACAAATCAACACTCGTGATAAACAAGCAATAAAATGAAAGAAAACTCAAGTTTGAACTTAATCTCTATTCTCCTTGTGAACAATGGTTATGAGACTTGATCAGCAATAACATTTGGAAAGCAGTCTTGGAAATAATCCTTTAAGATATTCTTAACTGTTTGATTCATAAGAAGAAAATTCTTCCAAAGACAAGGATCCCAAATAGAGTTGTCTGAGCTTCAGAGAGACAGACACAGAGATAACTATTAGCAGCCTTTGTCCTAACAAGAAGCTACTGTGTATTTAATTACCTGGTATTTGTCTGCTATTTCTGCAACCTTAACATCTCTAATTTCCCTCAGCCCTCAATCAGGGTCATGCCAATTTTCCCAGCTATGCTCACCAGCAACTTCCTCACTGACCTGTCATGATCCCAGGTGCCTACCTTGTTATTTTCTTCTCATATGTTTCTATTCAACCATATATAGGCATGTGCATATATCAATATAGTTCCGATATGGATCACAAAATATTAAAAATGAGAACACACACTATCTATTCATTCACCATCCTGTTAGGCAACTACCATCCTGACCCTGTAATACCAAAGGTTGGAGGCTACACTTTTCTATGAACAAAATCACACTCATTGTCATCTTTGCTTGCAGCTTCTCTGCCAACCTTAGTCACAAGATTTGTCCCTATAGTGCTTGACCAGGTCATTCTTCTTAATTTTGTGTTTAATTGTTATACCTACATCATTAAGTCATGCTTTGTTTTCTCTATTACAAATAACTGCCATATTTGTATGATGCTCAAAGATGAGCACTTCTGCATATCTTCTGGTGTACAGATATACACATTTCTCCCTAAGAACAGAATAACCAACTTATAAGCTCTTCCATGTACTCAATTTTCATAGACAATAAAAAGATTTTTCCATTGGTAATCTACCAACTAACATCCATGCCAACAGCTGACAGATGTTCTGACTACCTACCCCACATTCTCAACAACATGTGGTATTATCCACCTTTCCTTTTAGCTATTCTGGTAAAAGTGGAAAGGTATTGGTGTAAGACTATGTGTTCTATGTGCATTCCTAGTGACTAATGAAGTTGAACTACCAGGTTTCTTGGACTTTCAACTTACACCAGTTCTTGGCCACTAAGCTTCTTTCTGGACATCATCTGTGACACTGAGTAAGAACATGGGCATATACATGTATTCAACTCAAAGCAAGCCTTATAATCTGGTGTCTTTATCACTGTTCCGGGACAATTCACATATCATGTCTTGATCTCTTATACAGGTTCCTCTGGTGACTGCTTCCTTCTCTCCTGCAGTAGTTAGTCTAATCTACGTCCTCCTTATAAATTTTAGATGCACTAGACATCCCTGCTAACTAAGCCCCCTATAATGCTTGGGGTTTGTCAACTTCTTACAAAACTAAACATGTAGGAGTTGAGGGAGACATTAAGAAAATGTACTCATAAGATGGGCCTTTTGGCCAGCCTGTGGGGAATTTTCTGGATTAATAATTGATGTAGGAGGGCCAGGCTCCCTGTGGGTAGTGGCACTTCTGAGCAGGTGCTTCTTGGGCTGTACACAAAAAGCCAGCTGTGCAAGCCAACAAGTAGTATTCTTCTACAGTTTCTGCTTCAGTCTCTGCCTCAAGGTTCCTGCTCTGCTTGAGGTTCTTCTGTGACTTCCCTCAGTGACAGACTGTTGTTGAAGTGTAAGATGAATAAACCCTCTTCTCTTTAGGTTGTGTTTGGTTGTGGTGTTTTTAATCACAGCAAAGGAAACACTGAGATACCCCTACTGTGTGAGCCCCTACATAACCTAGTAGTCTTAAATATTTCATTCTTTTCTCTTCCTTTAAAGGAAGCATGGCTACTTCACTTCTGCTCATAGGCTCAGCCAGGAAGAAAAATCTGGGGTTGTACTTCCTGCATACTTCCAACCTGTGTGACCCAGTATGGTTTATCTGCCCTCTTCTTGGTTAATTTCTTAGCTAAAAATAAGAATGTTTCTTACCTTATATCATTGGTGTGATGTTTAAGTTACATATGGAAAACCTTTGACCCAATGCCTGGAATATAATGTGTGCTTGGCAGTATTAATTATATTTTTCCCATTTCCCCATTTACAGCCCCATTTCTATTCATTATTCACAACCACAACAACAACAAAATCCTTGGCTTTTGCAATCAGACACGCCATGACTTAAAACTTGGTGTTTACCACTGACTAGTTCAATGATCAGCATCCTTAAATTAGTTTCTTGCTGCAGAAAAGAATCTGAGAGTGTTACTCAGAAATGTAAGCATGACCCATCTCTCTGGTGGACAATTGTGCTGGATTAACATTCTCAAAATAGGAGCTCATGGGTCGAATGTCCATCCCACTGTACTGGAGTTTGGACATAGGATGTGTTTGATTGGCTGTTGCGTGAGTAGTATTTAAATGGTCTAGAGTTAGGGATTAGGGTAAGTTTCATTAAAATCTTACAACTCAGACAGACTTCATTTAAAAAATGGAAGGATGCCTACAAGCATACACATCTTTGCTCCAATCCCTTGAGGCTTAACGTCACCATCCCCACTGGCCTTGTCACTTCTGGTCTGTACTCTACTCTCCTTCCCAGCCTGGCCACATCCCCATAGACTGCCATACTACCATCCTTTATATCCAACCCCTTGTCTATATGTCCCTGACCTTCCCTACCCCCTCCAACCTACATTCTTGTCCACTAGGTCAGTCTCCTTCACTGATACTACAGTCATAGAGCTTGATCAGTTTGTTGTGATACTAAGATCCACAGGATATTTTCCAATAAATTCCTTTACCAATATAAACCAACTATTCTGTAGGGACTTACAGTTTGCAAGCTTGTTCTACTTAAGTCTACTTCCTCTTAAAGCTCTTATCTTCATTTTCCCATTGACTCTTTAGGGAATGACCACAAACGTATGGACTTAAAGACCTATAGACTTGTCCTGCAGCTCTCCACTCAGAGAACCAGAACTATATCTTACCTGTTTAAACTAGATGTGGACTTATCTAAAGGTGCAGTTTTACCTGAAGGATCTAGGTGAAAGTCTGTGTTTGTCCCTGTTCCCGCCTCTAGAGGTTTGCTTGGATCCTTTGTTCATAGCCAGCTATTTCCAACGTAAAAGTCAGATATACTGATGAAGAATTCCATGTGATATAGTGTTCCAACACTTAATCATCTCCTTTTTCCATTTGAGGGTCCCTTCTGAGGATGCTGAACCCATACTGATAATCCAGAATAATCCCCCACATCTCAGCTAATATCAGCCTTAATTCAATCTTCAACTTTCTTCCCCACTTACCAGGTAATATAACATATCCACAAGGTTGAATGATTAAGTTTTCTACATCTTTGGGGGCCATTATTCTGACTACCATAGGCTTTAAAAGATCCCAGATTGTTGATTACATAGATAACACTGCTGAATACCATCCCTTAGTTCAAAAACAAGATCAAACCTCCAAACACAAACCACCCAGATACTGCAGTGAGGCGATAGCAGAGCAGTCTCTTTACTGGGTTCCCATAACCGCCCATATTAGTGTGGACCTCCTCTACTCTGTGTGTTGATTCTTTGTGTTATTAGGAAGAATTGGCAAATAGGAGTGGTGCTCCCTACAGTTTTCAGTGCCTCTGGGCTTCAGATAAAGAAGGGAAAAGTAGAGATGATCAGAAACAGATCAAAGAAATGCCCAGAGTCCTTTAAAGCTCAGCAAAAGCTCTGAGTAAGAATCCAGACTGAGAGTCTTCCGAAAGGAATGTTAGCATGCATGCATATTCCACTGTATCTGATTTTTGACAGTGCTTTCCTTAACCACTGGGGAAGCTTAGCTGCCTTACAATGGAATCAGAATTAAACAGGATGAAGCAAGAAAAACACTTGAGGGTCTGATCACTGCTGTCTCTTCTCCACAGACCATTGGGGCATCATTTCCAGGCTTCTTAAATATGATAAACCAAATCCAGTATTTAGGTGCTTTAACAAGCTGGAATGCAGTCTTCATTTGCAACCTCAAAAGGTTCATATAAGAAATCCTGGAAGTTTCAAGTTATCCTTAGGATTAACTAAATATTTTTTTTCTTAAATGCATCATTTTTAGTGTACACAATCAATTCTAGATATATTGTTGTGTATCATATTTTATTGCTGAGCATGTCTAACACCACGTAGAAAGCCAGATAGGAATTCATTCTCAGAAATTGAGACTCCCACTTCTAACCATCCCAAGTCCCTCTCATCAGGTCTTATCCTTTCTACTTATAAACTCTTCAACCACTTCCATCCTCTGTCCCTTAGGCATTAGTTTGGTTATTTGTCAGGGTACATTTTTGTTTGTACCATGAGGACAAGGATAATATCTATCTTTCTTCCAAATTTCAGCCCTAAGCCCAGAACATAGCTAATTTGTTCAGACCACTAATATGTTGCATATATAAATATAGATAGAGATCTAATCATCAATTTAAGTATGTAGGAACCATTATTATCTTTCATGATTAAAAAATAGGGCATAGAAATTTCATAAATTTGTTCATCCATATACCAATTAATAACATAATGTCTAACATGTAAGGCTATCGTTTAAATGGTACCTCCTAAAGAGTCATGCTACCTTTAGGTGAATGCAGTCAAGAGGCATCTCATTTTTTCAAGACATCTGGACTGACTACAAGACCCAGGGCTTTTCAGTGTAATTAGTTTTCTACCTATACCATACCCACCTCCACTATGGAGAGCAGACTACACAAAATATTTCATGGTACAGCTGCCAAGTACTTTGGAGTGACGAGCCCACAGCAACCTATGAGAGGTCATTATTGATACCACCCCCAGTTTCGAGAAACAAGAAGCAAAGGCAGAGAAGAAAAGTGATGGCCCAGAGTTGTTCTATGTCATAGGATGTACTTTGTGTATTTTCTCTGCCACATTTCTCTTGCCTTGCCTATACTCACAACATCTCTCGGCTCCCCTGGATCATTTTGAACCTGCTTTCATGTCACACATGCATGAATGTCAACCCATTATTTCTATCATGATAAAGTCCTAAGGATCTACATTTCATCACGTTTCTTCCATGAACAAACTTATTCCATAGCTCCCCCATCCTCCTCAAGATAAGGTCAAAACTATTTCCTGTGGCTGAACAAGCTTCTTACAACAGAACCTTCCCCATCCCTCCTTCCCTTATGCCTCTTACTGCAGCCAATGACAGAGCACTGTCAAGCACTTTGAGTCTTTATGTCCTTCTTGGCCTTATCCCTCCGCACAAGATGTCCTTTCTAAAGCCAGCTCTATCCCTCCTCTTTATTACTCAACCCTCTCTCACAACTCCCAGCCCAATGTCCTCTCAACGAACAATGGAAGTCACATCCCCAGGGTCCCTCGCGCTTCACACTTTCCTTTATAAGGCTATCATGCCTTCACATGGATGTATTCATTCAACCAATACAGGGCTTCCGGGCAGCAACTTCTACTATGGCAAAGGCAATGTCCATTGAGTTAATTAACTATAAGTTCAGCTTCAAACTGAAAGCAGAGAATTGCTGTTCCTCTGCCTCTGTGTGCATTCCCACCAAAGCTCTTGTCTCAACATACTGTAGCTGTCTGCTTACTTCTCCATCCCTCATTAGATTGAAAGTATTTTAGCCACTGTAAAGTCAAACACTATAATGACTTTGACCTCACTGCTGACCCCCAGCATCAAGCAGTGTCCAGTACCAGTTGGCACTCAAACAGCCAAGAGTAAATAAACAAACAGGCATCAGTAGCTGTCCCTTTAGCACAGACCTGTCATAAATTACATCAATGGATTGTTTTACTTTAAACACTTTGAAGAAGTAGAATTTATATGGAATCAAGAGAAGGCTGTCGGCTGTGAAATCTCGCCCAGTGTTGTTCACTAGCAACAGGAGCCAGGGGACCAGTTCAGGCCTAGGTGAAAAATGACTTGTCCGCTTAGTCAAAAGCCTCATGACATGCCATGAGGACACAGAAATCCCCCGAATGGATAGATGAGTGACTTCCCATTATCCTGAGAAAGAGATAAATTCAGGAGGAAAAAGGCTAAGTAAAATGAATTCCCCAATAGGACCAGATGAGATGAAAGAGAAAACTATCTCTGAGGAAAACCAGCTGCTCAAAGCAGGAGGTGCCTTCCACAAGTACAGTATTTGAAAGGAAGAGAACAGCAAGCCTTACTCTGTTCTGGCCCCAGAAAATCCTCAGACACTGAAATGAGGCCCAGGTGCTCCCAGAGCTCTAGAACAGGACTCCCTGGTTTTTGTCTTCTGAGTCAACATGGGCAGGTGGTCATGAAGGAATTCTAGGAACAGTTTAGAAACCCAAAAAGATGAAGCATGATCAACCATCATAGTGATCATGGTGATCCCTAAATGTGACAAACACTTTACCATCTCACAAGCTAGCTACAACATAACTACCATTGTGCTTTCCCACCAATGTGTCAGGACTGAGCCTTCATAACTCATCAGACCCCCCTTTCTATCCACAGACTAGTCTGTTGTTTGCTCATCTCTGTAGTGGAGGGGCAGTGCTCATGACTGAACTAGGGCCCTGAACATACTAGACAAACGCTCCACACTGAGCCAGATTCCCAGCCCACTTGAGACTACCTCACTAAACTGCCCAGACAGGCTTCAAACTCATTCTGCAATCATATCACCTCAGTTTCCACAGTAGCTGGGACCACAGGCCTGTGCCACAGGGCCTAGAGCACTTCAATGACAGTATTAAATAAGAATATTTAACACGTAAGAATCCCAATTTGCCTGCTCCATGGACCTTTTCAGTTGCTTTCTGGCCATTGCCCCTTGGTTTCCAGCATCTGAGTACCGAAGTCCCTCTTTACTATAAATGATACGGATAGAATTTGCTTGGCTTGGCTTATTCCCTCAGGACCCATGAATACCTTTGCACAAAATAGAAGCATAAATAAAACATTGCTTACAAAAACTGAAAGGACGGGGTATTGACAGCAGTATATGCAGGTGTGATGCTTGATCAAAGTCACTGTAGTGAACTTGACTAAGCGTTTGCCTTGCACACTGAAGCATTTCTCAGGCAGTGGTAACCCCACTCTCCCTGCTGTTGAGCCTGGGGCAATCAAAACACTTATGTGTGGCTGTCTATTTCTGACTTTTGTGCCTGCCCGTGGGCAATATTTCTCTTTGGCATGGACTTAGGACAGCCTGCCTTTGGGACCATTTTTAAAACTGTAACAAGGGAAATACCTTAAAAACCATTCAACCACAAGAAGTCATTTTGTCTATTTGCTGTGTTGCCAGGGGTTTTTATTTTTAGGAATGTTTTTCATGAAGCAGTGCTTTGCTTCTTATGAAGCACAGCTGATCTGGTTTCTTTTTTTTTTTTTTTTTTTTTTTTTTTTCTTCATCTTTATTTCCAGTCTGATATTTTTGGCCTCAAGAGCTACTTTCTCTAGGAAAAGAGGTTCTGTACTAGAGATAAATGACACTTGGTTAGAAAAAGAGGTGGGTCCACAGATCCGGTTTACAAAGCCCAGAGCAGTTCTACAGGCCCACTCTAGTGACAATGTCATGAGTCACATACATCTGAAAAATGTGGAGTAGGTGGATGACTTATGGGCTCAGGGCATAATGTGACAATTTCAAGAAAACAGATCCAAAGCAGCAATGTCCCCCATATGTGATTACTTACATAAATATAATCCTTTGGGGACATATAGTCCCTATACACAAACTGTCCTTTGAACATCTAAAGATCCTTAGGAAAAGGCTACTGTTGGAACTCTTCAGAGCTTGGAGTGAATTAGCAATGGACAGCCCTTCTGCCACTTTCCACTCTGGATTTGCCTTGTGAACAAGGCATGGATTAGATTTGAACTTGTGTCCTCCATGTCTTGATTTCTTAGCCCATCATCACCAACCAGCACTTGGAGCTCTCAGAAGCAGTGTAGCAGTAGCTATTTGAACCCTCATTCACTTGGTACTTCAGGCGTGAAACTATGGGCAAGGTATTTGGGTTCTGAAGACTTAAAGCTAAAACTAAGAAGTCTCTTCAGAATGTGCCCCACCATCTCAGTGACTTAATATCACAAGGAAAAGTGCAAAAGGTTTGCTAAAATAAAATGTGCCTGGGGCTGGTGAAATCGTCTGCTCACTAAAATATGGGAAAGTCAAGAGTGCCAAAGTTTAAAAAGCTTGAAAGCAGCATTAGAGAAGGGAACTGCTCTGTCACCACTGAGCTCAGAAGGTATGGGCTTGGTTTTGATCAACATGATAAAGTAGAGGAAGGCTGTTGATAAGCCAGTAAGAGGCTGGGATAGTATATAATTAGTCGACCATCAAGCTCTATAATTCCGAAGGAATGTTACACATCCGTAGTGCATTGACATCAGGCCAGGCTTTGGAACTGTAGAAACAAAACGGGGACAAGATATATGTCATCTCACACCAAAGCTTTAGAAGCCATTGTTCAATTCCATCATTTCCAAACTCCAAAAGAGTTTCCTTTTTGTCCCAGTATTCTAGATTGGGACTGTTTCTTTACCCTGAATCCAGAATGATGGTATGAAGGAGAGCTACTGCTAACTCACAGTAGAAAAGTGGTGTGAAGACATTCTCCACCAGCCTTACTAACTAGTCAAAGCCAGGCTTGTTTATGAATGTAGTCAATATACAAAGATGAAAAGAGTCAGGTGCTAGACATGATGGAGGATGTGGGACTATATTAAAAATGCACAGTGCTGGGCTGGATAGATGGCTCTGTGGTTAAGACCTCAACTGCTTTTGCAGAAAACCCATGTTTGGTTCCCAGGGCCAACATCAGAAGTCTGACAAACTGCCTATAATTCCTACGGCCGCTGAGGGCATGTATTCACAGGACTATACCTGCACACATATGCATAATTAAAAGTTAAAAATATTGTAAAAGAAAAAGACACAGTGATAATAGCATAATAACAAAAAATTGATACCTAACCTCAATTTTTATATTCATATCCAGAATTATGATAGGCATATCTCACTTAAATCTCATAGAATCAGAACTCAAATATATTTGATTACCGCTATACTACATATTCTTCCTCATTTTTCCAGATAGTTCATGAAGTTGGTAGTTGTATGCTCCCATGCAGGTGAAAAGAGTAGGGTTAACAAGCAAACTTATGCTGCTCAAACCATATATTTCCAAGAAAGAGCTCTCTTCAAGCCTAGAACTTGAATAGCATCTAATAATAAGCCCTCTCTGAGCTCTGTAAAATATTTTATCTGCAAAGTGTTGTGTGCCTAAGGTCTTGGGGTGCCAGTTTGATTAGGTAACATATGCTGCCTACATGATTCCTGGTAGATGCAGGACATTTATTTTCTGAAACCTGGGATCAAATCTGAGCAATTTCTACATTTGGTGCATGGCCATGTGACTGAGCCCATTGAGAGTCCCACATACCAAGGCTCAGAGGAGCTCCTGTACTTGAAGATCTGTTGCCTGTGACTTGGAAAATTAAATCCATCTGTTCAACATCCCTGGGAAAGAACTTTTGGAAACCTATGCCATGTTTCTCTTGAACTATGCTCCATGTGTTTTTGCCCTTTCTGGTTTTAACTTGCATCTTTTTATTGTTGCTGTAAAAGCCCACAATTATAGGTGAAAGCTTCTCTGAGTTTTTGAGAACTTTCTGGAGTCTACAAGCCTCATGATGCGCTTGTAAGAACCTGATGTGAGTAAGATAGAACAGGAGCTGAGTGATAACCCCATATTTCTAAACCTCCATCACTCAAGACATGATGTCTCGGAAAGCATAAATGAAGCAGCGAGGGAGAGAGTTGGGGCAGGATAGAGAAGTGGAGGGAGAGAGTTGGGGCAGGATAGAGAAGTGGAGGGAGAGAGTTGGGGCAGGATAGAGAAGTGGAGGGAGAGAGTTGGGGCAGGATAGAGAAGTGGAGGGAGAGAGTTGGGGCAGGGTAGAGAGAAGTGGAGGACACAAGTAAAGAATAGAGAACTTGGGTGGCTTGTTAAATTTGGCTTGGAAATGTTCACTGGGCAACAGGAAACACAAGCTGGAACCGATCACAGCACTTCAACCCTGGGATGTAGTTAGAGGACAAAGCACAGCCCTGGGGAAACAATTACAAAAGAAGACCAGAGATGTCAACTCAAAGGGCACAGGCTGCAATGAGGAGGAAGCACCTTAAAGGATGATCCGCCTCCATTTATGCAAATCCATATGTAGCCTCAGGTACCAATGGGGCTGCCACCATTCTTCTTATATGTTCATTTATATGTATAACCATCCATAGCCTGAAGTCAGCCATCTAAAGCCTGAAGTCAAAGAAAGACCATGAAAAAACAGCCAAGGTACTCGGAAGTTGTGTATCATTTGGTCCTGTATTTTTATGGATAGACTCATTTTAAATGACAGAATTAGATCCCGAAAGGCTCCTCTTGAGCCACTCGTTCCGTGTCTGCTTCTTCCATTTGTGATGTGCTCATATTCTGATGAGGTTTTAGATGTTTCCTTTTCTACAGAGGAATAACACTGGGGTTGTGTTTGAAACTTCTCTAAATAATAGCTCCGTGAAAATGTCAAACTGACCCAATCTCTCTCACCTACAGAGGTAGTCTGACCCCCAACACCCAAGTTTATGGCTCTACTGTATCCTATGTAAGCGTGTGATATATAACACACACTCGTGGCTCATGTTAGTCAGAATCCTGAGATGTACTCTCAGTCCTTGCATCAGACAGTGAACCCTAGAGAAATCTGTCAGCCCTGCAGCCATTCATCCCCATTTTTCTTCTGTGTGGCAGGGAATTTCAATCCATTACATAGGATCAAATTGGTGAGAAAGTCACGAGAACATTGCATTACAACCAATGTCTCAAAAGCTCCCCCATGTGCACACAAGAAAAATAACTCATCAGAGGAGAAGGTCATTGGAAGCATTGTGGAATAGAAACAAGGGGCCAATTTTCAGACTTTTAAAAATGTGCTGCAGTACAAGAAGACATCAATTATGATTTTATTTGCAAGTGTCAAAAAAGATGATTTATTTAAGCGGGTTGAATTTCAACTTCAGCAAATAAAATGGATACCTCCAAGTACTTATTTTCCTATGAGAAACACTTTTTAAAAAATAGCAACAACAGCAGCAGAAGAATAAGGAGGAGGAAGAGGGGGGTAAAGGAGATAGATTAGTTCCAACTATAAATACACTGTAAAAAGGAAAGACAGGCTCTCTGGATCTAACACAAGCAACTGATTTATGTGCTTGAGGC
The DNA here is from genome assembly GCF_963924665.1 of Micromys minutus. Classification (NCBI taxonomy): domain Eukaryota; kingdom Metazoa; phylum Chordata; class Mammalia; order Rodentia; family Muridae; genus Micromys; species Micromys minutus. The sequence goes on along the minus strand of NC_137955.1, from coordinate 10,128,943 downwards.
CATGAAACAAATTATATAAAAATAAACCAAATCATTTGTTGTACTTTCCAGAAACTATTTGCCTAATGGAAATGTTTTCCAATTTCTCTTCTCTGAACATTTATCTTTCCCTTAGGGAGAAGCATGCTATGGCTAACCCTGTTGTGTAAACCAGTACTCTCAGGCGAATAAAGGAGTTTTCCACAATGTTCAAATAAAGCCTGGACTGTAAGATTCATTCTTTCAACCCTCACGTGTCATAGCCAAGATAAGTGAATTCAGAAAGAGTGGACCTGTCCAGTCCCACACAGTTGACAGAAGAACTGAGAAACAAAGTTTGAGTTGAACCAGTATTCATTTACAACAAATTGTTTCTCCTTTTTCAGTTGCATTAACAAGTAATAAATGTGAAAATCACCTACAAATAATTGGAATAGTAACCATCTTTCTAGTTCAGTCAGCATCCTAGCACTAGCTCTAAATTCAGTAACAGTCAGGAGTGAGAAATAAAAACAATACTTGCAATACTAAGACATATTGAGATATAAGGAAATAGCAATTATTAGAACTCTTTGACAAGTATGTTTTAATTACATTATATGAATTCACCTGTATCATACTACAATTACCCACTTAAGTTATCTTATTACCCCCATTTTCCAAGAACCTTGGGGACAGAGAAGTAAGAATCCTAAAAAATAAGTCATGATACTAGTCAACCAGAATGACTCTAGATACAGATCTTCCTGCCTCTACTCCCAATATCTTGGATTATAAGTATGTGTTCTACCACCCAGGTTCTATGCCAAACCCATAACTACATAACCCCCCCCCCAAAATAAAAACACTAAGTAGACTATAGAAACTAGAATTGTTATTCAAAAGTAATAGAACCATCAGACATGAGGTGAAACCTTATTCTTTGGGGCAACATAAAATTAAAATATGTGCTAATTAAAACAGACATAAAAATGAGCAACAACAAAGGCTTGGAAAGAAAATTCTTACACAAGTGTTAGAGTAAATCTGAAGGCTTTTTAAGGATCCAATTTCACACAAATCATCTAAATAGAGGCCAGCATTCTTTAGTGTGCCAACCAAGTCATGCTTATCTATAATTAGAAATTATTCTTATCTGGCCATTAGAACAATCCTTCTCGTAAGCAATGCTTGGTTAGTCTGTTTTCAAGTAATGATGTTCTTCAAGTCAGGGAGACACTCCTGCATTTCTAATTGGTCCAAATTAACATGGCAGCAACTACATTGATCTGTAGCTTCAAATGCAAAGCTAGAGGCAACTTGTGGCTGCCTACCTCCTCCTGCTCCTGACACAAAAGTCTCTCTCTATGCGGTTTCTCTCCTATGTGCCCTTACCCAGTCTTCTAGACCACACATCCCTTTGGTTCTGCCTTATAGGTCTAACTTTATTCCATTGCAAACTCTAGAGTTCTGTCCCTGTGACTTTCTCATTCTCCCATTCAGCATCTGAGTGAGCACAGCCGCCACCACCACCACCACCCCCACAGCTATTCTGAATAATGTGGACTGAGGCTCAGCTTCCAGTGTGGCCCCCAAACTAGCCTATCCCTCAAGTCTGCATTACTCATAGCACTGCTTCCCCCAGAATCACAGATCCAAATCCCTCATATTTCACCAAAAGCCCATTCACCTCCTATATTCTTTATTTAGTTGATTCTCAGACAAAAAAAAAAAAAAAAAAAAAAAAAAAAAACAAAAAAAACAAAAAATAATGAAAAACCTATACCTTAAGCCATCTAATATTCCTTCCCTCCTATTCAGATTACACTCAGCTCAGATTGGTCATTTCTACATACTATACTTTGGAATTGCTCTTGAGCATAATAGGAACACTATCTTGCTGTGCTCCTCCTGGTGCCCAAAACCTAGTTTCGCCAAAACTAGATCCTAAGTTAATAATTCAAGAGCAAGTATTTTTGAAGAAGCAATTCCAGGAAGGAAATGCTGGGGCCATGGAAGCATGGTGGAGATTGGAAGGAAGCCAGTATTGGTGTGTAAATGACTGAATAAATGTGTGTGCACTGCACGGTGGGTGGGACTCAATCCCCTAGGACCATTCATAGACCACACCGAGCGAGCAAAGACTTGAACGTGAATCATTCACTCTTGGAGAGCTGCTCCCCAGCTGTTAACTGCTGAGGTCCCTGGCCTGCTTTAATAATGTCGTCCTTTAATCCTGTAGTTGAGATAATGTTTAGCTGTGGTCTTGGCCTTCTGAAAGAACAGTGATTGCCAAGGGAATATGACAACCACCTGCCACAAAACCCTCTTAAGGCTCACACAAGCTTTGTGTAAGAGTGAATGCCTCTGCTGTTCCCTCCTTTCTTCACAATAATTGGTCAGAATTTCTGGTCTAATATTTCTGTTCTCTGGTGCTGCCTATGTACCAATAGTTTCCGAAATGCTTTATGCCTTTGCCACTACTAGGTTCAGAGTTTCCTGTCACTGTTTCCCAGAGCCTTTACCCACCACCCACCCCCATCTTCATCCTCCTAGAGCACTCCCATAGTGTCTGTCTCAAAGACCTCTTCATTCTCAGCACCCAGTGGGACACCTCCACCTTTTCCATTCTTTCTCTCTCCCTTATCAAACTGCATTATCCCCACGACCAAGCCTAGACAGGTCACAACTTGCATGCTGATTCTCCAGCAACAAGCTCAAAGCCGAGAAGAGAAAAAACTAAAAACCATCAAATAATGTCTATACCGTCTACATGCCGTGTATCTTAGTTCGCTCTGTAATCAACACTGTGACCAAAAGCAACTTGGGGAGAAAGGGTTTATTTCATCTTTTGTCGTGAAGGGAAGTCAGAGCAGGACCTCAGGGCAGAAATCTGGAGGCAAGAACTGCTGTAGAGACCATGGAGAAACATCTGGCTTACTAGCTTGCTCTTGGTGGCTTGCTCAGTTTGTTTTTGTATATGCCCTAGTACTATCTGCCCAGGGGAGGCACCACCCACATTGGGCTGGGCCATCCCATATCAATCATCAGTCAAGGAAACATCTCACAGGCTTGCCTACAGGTTAATCTGATGAAGGAGGCATCTTTGCAATTGTGGTTTCTAATCTTCTAGGGTAATTCTGCCTTGGGTCAAGTTGGCAGAAAATCAACAAAAATGAAAACAAAGAAACCTAATCAAAATATTAGGAGAAACAAACAATATTAGCCTGTAGTTCATCTGGTAAACAACGAAAGACCAAAAAGAAACGTTTAAAGGAAAAAAGTATTAATTTTTCCTCAAATACATTGACTCTTTCAGTTGTCCCTTAGGGTTCAATTGAACCCAAACAACGTGTGGACCACAGACCAATTTGGTTCACCCTGCTTCAGTTTCTTCAGCAACAGGCCTCTTGATTGGCACTTTTTTTTTTTTTTTTTTTTGCAGCGAATCTAGCACATGAAAACCCTGTCAGGAAGCCCTGAGAATAAACTTTGGGCATAACATACTCAAAGATATTTTATGACTACATTTCTGCTTTTCAAATTGAGGGTCCTCATGTGCAAGACACAGAGCTGCCTTCACACTGAAACCTATGAGACAACCTTACAAAGAAGGATAATTATCCCCCTGAGGCTTACTTACAGGCTCTGCAAGGTTACCAACTTCTCTCCCCACACAGGGGACAATGCTGATAGACAGAAAGTCAATGTAACATGGGACTGTTTTGCCTGAACTCATTTCAAGCCACACATTTCCAGGCAAATTACCCAATCCTTAATACTTATTAAATTCACTTTCTGGAGATTCTGTTTTTAACAAGAGAGAAAAAAAGAAGAAAAAAAATAGCAAACATTATTTCCTGAAGACCAAGTGTTTTATCCAAAATTAAGTCTACTTACACTAAGGAAGGAAGGAAGGAAGGAAGGAAGGAAGGAAGGAAGACAGACAGAAGTGTACTATGGTACATTTCAATCTGAGAGCTTGTGACACATTTCGCACCAGTCAAAGCTGAGATATTTGTGATCTTTGATCACTGCCATTGATAAAAACTAAGACACCTTTAGTCCTTGCACATTTTCTTCTGCCCCATTCCAGTACAAAGAAAAAACAACTACTCTGCTTGTTGAAGGTCTTAACATTGAACTTTCCTCTCACTGTGCTTTCAGGGTCTGCCCTCACCAAAGCAGTAAGTAATCTTTTCCTCTACGATGACAGGAACCCACAATGCACTGACAAGGCAGTCTGTTACAGCTGAAAGCACAGAAGGAAACTTGGAACACCCTGTTCCTACGTCAGGTCTGCAGTGTGTGTTTTATTTCATATTTTCAGACCCACTCCAGGCAGCCAAGTACTTGTGATTCAAATGTTTTGCTGACCTCATAAGACACAATGTAAATAGTCTCCCTGCCCAATGACGCCAATGCTAAGTCTACTGTCTTGTGTGCTTTTATGTTTTGTGATACTCTTATGTGCACTGCTTCCAAGTCCTATGCTCATGGGAAGTTCTGCTTTGGTGTAAACTGGTGCCAGTCTCTGCAGGCTACTGTTTCTCTTAGTTGCTTGACAGTAACTATGGAAGTGAGGAAAACAGGGACTGGAAAGGAACAGTGGCTGGCTGTGCTGCACTGCCTTTTCCATCCCTACATTCCTTGGATTTCTTCTCCTTGATCCAGTATCCCAGGGTTAACTCTTCCCCTTGAAGGATGAGATACCTAATAGATCCTCAGCCATGGGTAACAACAGCTAAACAAATACTCTTCAAGGACCTCAGGGCACACTGTAACTTTTCCAAGTATTTTATTCCTACCCCTTCCCTACCTTCCTTTCTTCCTTCATCCCATCTCCCTTCTTTCCTTACTCTCTTCTCTTACTTTCCTCCCTCCTTTCCTTCCTCCTTCCTTTCATTTTTACTTTCCTTATTTATTTATTTATTCACTTTACATCCTGATTATAGCCCTCTATCTCCCACCCCCTTTCCCATTTCCACATTCCTTTTCTTCTCATGGAAGAGGACCCATCCCCACTCCCAGGTACCATCTTGCCCTGGTTCCTCAAGGTGCAGCAGGACTAAGCACTTCCTTCCCCACTGAGACCAGACAAAGCAGTCCAGATAGGGGAAGGGGATCCAAAAGGCAGGCTACAGACTTTGAATCAAAGATAGGACAGCCCCCACTCCAAATATTGGATGACCCACATAAAGACCCACATAAAAACCCACATAAAGACCATCAGATGCAAATGTGTAGGGGGCTTAGGTAAAGTCCATGTATGCTCTTTGGTTGGTGGTTCAGTCCCTGTCCCTGTGAACCCCCATAAGCCCAAGTTAGTTGTTTCTGTAGCTATTCTTATGGGATACTTGACATCTCCAATTCCCTCAATCCTTCCCCCAACTCTTCCACAAAACTCTCTGAGCTCTGCCTAATGTTTGGCTGTGGGTCCCTGCGTCTGTTTCCATCAGTTTATGAATGAAGCCTCTCGGATGACAGTTGAGCTAGGATCCTATCTGCAAGCATAACAGAGTATCATTAATAGTGTCAGGGGTTGGTTCTCTCCAGTGGGGTGGATCTCAAGCTGTTCCACAGTATGACAAAGGATACTTGATCAACTATGCTTCTAGCAGCTTTATTCATAATAGCCAGAAATTGGAAATAACCCAGATGTCCATCAACTGAAGAATAGATAAAGAAAACACAGTACATTTATCTTATGCTATATTACTCAGCTATTAAAACAAGAGCATCATGAAATTTGGAGGCAAATGAATGGAACTAGAAAATATCATCTTAATATTTTCTAATCCAAATACTCAGACCCAGAAAGACCCATGGTGTATACTCACTTATAAGTGGATATTACCCAGAACGTACAGAATAGCCATGTAATGTTCCATAGACCCAACAACACTAAGTTATAAGGAGGACCCAAGGGAGAATGCTTGAGTCTCACTCAGAAGGGAAAGAAAATAGACACATGAAGTAGATAGGAAGAGGGAACTAGGTGGAAGAGGGGGTGAAGAGAGTAACAGGGACAGGGACCAATTGTGGGGTGAGTAGGGACAGGTGGTAAGGGCTGGAAGAGAGAAGGGGAATCAGTTGGGAGAGGCATCTTTGGGACAAGCCAGAGACCTGAAACAGAGATAAAGATGAAGCAGCCCAGATTCACGGAATGGCCAACCAGTGACTTTCCTTCTTTTGTAGTGTCAGAATTCTTCTGAGAAGAAGGGCAGAATTTTATTCCAATTTTACCAACAAAAAACACAGTCTAGAGAGGTTTATATTTTATCCACGGTCAAAGAGCAAGTCTATGAAAGTACTGGAATAAAATGTGGGCCCAACAAGAGATAGCCCGCTGTTTGTTCCCTCATTTATCCCATAGCTCATGACAGATTTCACTTTATAACAAGCCGTGATAGAAGAGACTAATGACAGAGCTTCTGGAGCTGAAGTCTCTGCTCATGTGAAGAGGTAGGTGGCTCTGAGGAGTCCCGAAACTCTACATATTATATTTGGTCAGGGGTGGAACTCTGTGTGTGATGTCTAAGCATTTAGTGGGGGGGGGGGAGGGCGTGTGAAACTGTGTATGGTGAATAAGCATTTGAGGTATATGTGAAACTATAATGTACAAGCATTTGGTGGTGGGTGTGAAACCTTGGGCCAGAAGTCCCACACAGCCCTCTGGTCAGAGATGAGAACGACCTCTGCCGCCTCTGCTGCTGGGCTCAGCTGGACACATGAGCTCAGAGAAGTGAACAGAGAAGAGAAAACAGGTTTTGCCACTTCTACTGCTGGGTCTGGTTTGCCCTCGTTTCCCCTGCTGCCACAGGGCACCGGGCCAGGCTGAACTGAGCCAACCAGAGGCACTGGCACAGGGTTCAAGAAACTTTGGGAGGGAAAAATCTCTTTCCAAACGGCGGTGTTAATAGCTCTTAAAATAAAGGCTCTCTGGCGCTGGAATGGCACGTTTACTCTTGAGCAAAACCCCCACATATATAGAGTTTTTGAAATGGTTCGGAGTCTGACAACCAGCACTTCCTATTGCCTTGAGCTGAGGGCTTAGGAAGAACTTGTCTACATATTTGGGGATAGTCCTGCTTCTGCCTAGAGCTTAGTTGACCTGCGGTCAAATCTATCCGCAGATCAGGGACTTGGGGCATGGCTGACGCCCCAAGAGACAGTGTGGTGCTTATGGCGACACAAAGATTCCTGATTTTCAGGAGATTAGGAAGCTTCCTACCAGCTCATTTATCATTCCTGGGACTTCACCTACCTAGACTAACCAGGGTATCTTTCATGACCTAAGTCCCACACTGTGTGTGGGGGGAGGGGTGAAACTCTGTGTGGTAAATAGGCATTTGGGGGGGTGAAACTCTATATATGATATATAAGCATTTGGCAGGGAGAGGCAACATTACAAATGGTTAAGAATGATTTTAATCATGTAACTTATAGCACATATTTGAAATAAGAAAGCATACTCTCACACAAATGACAGATGACTGATCTTTTCTTTACTGGTCAGTTAAATAAACCTTATTGAAACTGTTTGTGTATGACAAGTTACCTCAAGATTAAGATTATTAGCTTAAAGTACAGACTTATTTTTCATTGCTGCATGAAGTATCCATGGGGGTTACTGGGCAACGGTCTGAGGAAACCTGACTCCTAAATGGCAGCTGCAGGAGGTTGGCTATTGGTTCTTCTCTCCATGGGTCTTTCTTTGAAATGGGTACAGCTCTATGAAAATGTGTGTCTGTGTTCCTAGAGCAAGCATCTCATAAAATAAACCGAAGTATATTGCTTTCTTACAGCCTGCACCCAAAATGGACATGGTGTCACCAGTCCCTCTGTCAGTCTGCTGTGTTTGTTTCTCCTGTGCTTTGCCCTAACTCTGGCCTCGCTCTCCTTCTTTCTCTCCCTCTTTACTATGTGAAAAACCAAGATGACATTTCTCACATTTCCAACTACCCAAGGCAACTCTGGTCCCAGCTCCTCTAGCCAGCTGGCTGCTCTTCTCTGATTACATCTGGTTCCTTCTGAGTCCACATGTCCAAGTCTTAAAACATCCACTGCTAGTCACACAAAGTATTCTATGTACTCTGCTTGTTTAAATAAGGCTAGCAAATAACTTTGATATGGGGCTGGTGCTGAAGTTGTGAGCTTTACCTGAAGATGTTGAGATAAAGGTTATTAGGGGCTTATAACAGACATAAGCCATAGGAGGCTAAAGAGCCTCCCCTTTTCTCACATTGATTTGTGATAGGTCAAATTTAGAGCACCTCCCACTATCCCTGAAAGCTAACCAGTCTCCCAACCTCTGTATAGAAAAAGAATGCAGAATAAGAATGTATTGAGTAAGAAATTCAAAAAAAAAAAAAAATGTCAAATGGGACTTAACATTTTTTGCACCGTGTCTCCCATGTGCCTTATTAATTCAAGAGACTGATCCATGAAAGTGCTCCTAAGCACTAGAACATTCCTTGCCTCTAGCTCCCTCAGGCAGGCTTTTGGCAACAGCCTACATATTTTTGACAGTAACAGAAGGAAGGCTCCACAGCTAGACTGGAGGAGCCTACAGCTACTGTTCTTTTGCTTCACCTGAAGCTTGGGAAGGTTTCCATGCTCACTCAGGCGCATCCATGCATGTGTAGTCACAGCACACCTCCTCAGAGCCTCTGCCTTGTGTCTGCTTGTAACATTTTTCCCTAGAAAGCCATGTTGCTGCTTTCTTCTTCCCTGGAGTGAGTTCTATTCTCAGTAAATCTCTCCTGGAAGCCCCATCTCCTATACAATTAAGTGTAATTACACACTCATGGGCACACACACCACATTCCATCTCTTCTCCCTACAGTTTCCCCATCATTTACAACTTAATAATTTCACATATTTATTTCCTGTTTCCCCCTTATATAATGTAAGCTTTATGAAGGCAAGAGTTTTTTATCTTGCTTATTCTCAGGACTAGTGAAGTCTCTGGTATTAAGTAGGCATGCAATAAATACTTATTAGTAATTGAATGGACCACTACTTAGCCCATAACTATTTTTTCTATCTACAAAGTTTACTCTTAAGCCAGAGCATTGTGGCTTTAGTTCAACAAACACCCATCACTGCTACTTACCTATCCCTGCATTATCAAATTACCACACACTTAGTGGTACAAACAACAAAATTTGATCATCTTCATTTCTGTAATCAAAAGTTTTAATATACTCCAGTGATCTAAATGTTGTTCACAGGTTTGCACTCCTTTCTGAGGGTTCTAAGGAGTCTGTTTCCTTGCTTTTGCCAGCTTTCAAATGTAGGGAGTCATATACACTATGTGACTTGAACCCTCCTTTCTACTTATAAAGATAACAGAACTGTATCCCTCTGAGAATTTCTGCTTCTCTCTTAAGAATTACAATGGGCGCTCCTAGAGAATTCATATTGAAAGATGATATAACTCACAAGTTTAATTTCCCCTCACTCCTATAATCTAGTAAATGCTTGGATCCCAGGGTTGAGGATGCAGATCACAGGGGGTATGGCATTACTCTATCTTCATCATCCTCTTGAGCAACCTTTAAAGTGGCAAAGCTTCCTCTATCAAGATGACAACAGATCCACATTCAATCCTAACATTTTGCCCTCCGTTGGTTCTGGTTGGGATTCAGCACAATCTTTTCTGGCTCAAAGACAAAAGACATTCCATTTAGGATTCTCTCTAAAATTGCTGTTCCTTTAACCTAGATGACAAAATCAAATTCAGTCACTAAAACTCAATCTTCTCCATAGAAACTTGCAATAACCAAACCACTAACAGGGATTTTATGAAAAATATATATCATATCATACATGAATATTCTATAAACATCAATTGCAACACAAAAATCTCATAATCACAATAGACCTCTCCAGCACCAAGGACACCCTGAGTTTGCTACTGATTAGAGTTTGACTGCATTGATTCCTGGGGAAAAATGCGTAAGTGTTTGCCTGCATACTTTGAAAAAGTTAAAATGGACAATGTCTCTCGCAGCCCAAGTACTGCCTTTTATCACTCTGCTTGCCAGTAATAGCATAGCATGGACACAGCAGATATAAACACAAATTTTGTTTTCTTAAAAACACCAGATGGGGAACCAGTTAATTCTTACCTTTGATCATCTGAAAAGCAATTGCTGAAGCCATTTGTCTAGCTCCTTGTCTTTTTTTAAAGGAGAAAGGAAACTAGGTCTCCTTCACCTTGTAATTCTAGTGCCAAAATTTACTGGCAGAAATGTCTAAAGAATAATTATTAAATTAATGAGCAAATTATTACATTAATGACTGAGTAGTTGACTCACTAGAGATGCACATTAGAAACTTGCCCATGCTACTATTAAAGTTAGAGACTATTATCTTAACTTGAAAATATCTTTAAAAAATATCTTGCTTCAAGATTTCCAGTTCTAAAGAGAGGACATTTTTTCTTAACTCTACAAAACTACTAAAATTATTTCTTTTTAAGGCAATTTCTTTAAATGGAGACTAATAGCCTCTAATAACCATGAGGATCCGATGCTGAATATCAATGGGACCGATACTGGATATTCCCTTGTGAAAAACATGCATTGTAGAAGTCAGAATGATTTATCTTTAGATGTGTTCTAATAATTGGCCAAGAGCCAATAAGGAGATACTAAAAGCTAGCAGGTGATCTCTTTGATTGGTCTGCCTTGGATTAAAAATCCCCACATATTTTCTCTGTATGAAAGGCCCAGGAGATATTTTTAAGAAAGATTCCTGCTATTCATATGCTTTTCCTATTATTATTAAATATACATAACAATCACTAGGTATTAGCCCATCCATTTGAGCAGATCTCTGCAGCACAGCAAAGATGTACTGTCTTATAGTGATGATATATAGACAAATAGAAGATTTCTTAATTCTTAATGATAATCCTATAAGAATTCCTAAAATTATAGTAATTATTAAGCTCCTTTCTGATAATCAACTATTCAATGAGAACACTGCCAGTCTTCAAGTGTTATGAGTTAATTGTCTCTGAGATAGCAAGAAGGTATCTACTACTCGGAGCACATTCCATGAGGTTGCAAAACCATTAACTAACGGTAACAAAAAAGGAACTACTAATTTACTATAGATGCAAGGACAGAAAACAAACAATTGACTGGGTTTATCTACACAAAGATTCACTAATATATTAGTCGCAGAAATTTGGTTTTTAACTCTCCATGAACCTGTAGTGCTAGTAACAGATGATGAATGTTTAGTCAAATAATTTGTTCCTAATGGATATTCATGGAAACATTCTTTGTTGTAAACTTTTTACTTGATTTATTATTTGAATGTATATGTAACTTAATGCTTAAACTCATGCTGAACTTTTTAGCATGTGATCATGTATTCTGAAAGAGGTATAAGTGCTAGATATAAGAAGCCTTTATCCCCTTTTTTGCTTTAAAACCCTTATCCCCTTTTTTCATAGAAAACTTTATTCCCCTTTTTGTAGAAGTCCTTTTCTCCCTTTTCTTACAGAACTTTTATATGAAACTTTTTAGAGAGAACTTAGAAATAAAGATTAAAATCACTTTTCAAAATATCCCTCTTTTCTTCCTGAGACTTCAACTAGCAAGCTGGAAGTGAGAGCTCTGCAGTTCCTGCAGAGATAGGACAAAGACTACTTTACCAAACCCCCTGCTGTTTTATGATGAGGTGCTAAACAAGTCCTTGCCTCAGAGGAACTCAGAAGGCAGATCAGCTGAAGCAAATCAACTTAGACTTAAGATAGGTAAACTTTTTATTATTCTACAACAACCCTAAATATCTCCTAAGACTTAGCTAGTCTTGGCTCCACTGATGCTCTTCCCCCCTGTTGCCTCAAGAAGAACCAACAAGAAAGAAGAACAGCTGAGGATGGACCAGAAAGTCAAGGCCTGTGCTAGAGAAATGAATTAGCAGTTATAAGCACCTGCCATTCTCACAGAAGACTTGTGTTCAGTTCCCAGCACCTATACAGCAACTTACAACAAACTGTAACTCCAATTTCAGAGTATCCAGTACTCTCTTCTGGTCTCTGTGGGCAATAGTCAAGCAAAAGATACACAAATTCAATGCAGGCCAACATTTATCACATAAAAGAGAAAAATAAATAAATAAAAGACCTATAAAATCTCAGGAAATGATTCCCGTGTGACTCAAGATACAACCAATTTAAAGCACCATGTAGTAGAAGCATCTCACAACTGACCAACTTCCCAAGAAGGCCATGGGAGCTGCATCTTTGCCCATTCTACCTTGAGTAGTTGAGGAAGAAAAACAGTTGTTCTAAGCTACAAGAATTTTCACACATGACATTTCTATATCTAATATTAGGAGCTAGATAGTGAAGCTCAGTTGCATGTTTCCTCTTGAAACTGAAAGACTGGTGAAAAATAATTATGCAAATAGCCCTCTGAAAATAGAACAACTATTGTTCAAAGAATAAGGCAGTTGCCGAATTTAATTTAAAATATTCTTGGTACTCAGCAATAAATGAGACAACTTTATCAACAACCTCCCTCTCCCCAGCCAAAGTACAAGGAATAGAGCAGAATGGGAAACAGAAAAAATGTACTAGCTGGGGGATGGGGAGAAATGCTATAAAATACTGCCTTCTGAACATCCAAAGGCTAGTGCATTCATGAACTCATAGCTGCTGTGGTTACCCGCATAAGATCAGCACAATATGAAGCCAGCAAGAATTCCTGCCTACATATAGGAGATGTTCTCTAGAAGAAAAACTTGGAGCTTTTAGCAGTTTATAACTACACAGACAGTGAAAATCATCCTTCTTTGAAGGTACGAACAACAGTAAGTTTATGCTCCAGTTTTATGGCCTCACTCCCTTGCACAAATGCAAAGAACTTAGAGGATTTTCAAAAAGAAAAAATTAAAATAAATATAAAGTTTGGAAAGGTATGTATTAGTGGAGGGGACTTAAGAAGAGCTCAAGAAGAAAAATTAGAGATGAGTATAATATTTTATTGTATATGTGTGTGAAATTCTTGAAGAAACAAAAATATAATAAATGAAATACTCTTCAATTCCAAAGGTAAAAAGTACTTTGCTCTTGTGAATGTTTCTGGCAACAGAAAATTCCAGTCTAATAGACAGCTTCACATTCATAGTCAACATCTCGGTTCATCCAAACCTAATACAAAGAGGCAATACTTAAAACCATTTTTCTCTGTGTAGGTGTTCAGTGGGCAAGTAATAGTCAGGGCAAGTAATAAGTAATAAGCAATGACTCAATAGTCCCAGGTTAAAATAAGATTCTGATACAGAAACAAATAGTTTCACTGTAAAAGTCCTTCATTGAATTATACAAGGAACTAATTCATACAAGGTAATGAAATTTCTTTTTATATAGCCTCAAAAATGGTTCTCTTTCAATTGTCTACACATTTTTGTACTTCTTCCAAGGCTGTGCATCATTTTGAATGACATTGTGATTAACATAATTTTAAGGGCTAAGCAAAGGTCTAAGCAGCGAAAAGTTACCACTGTATTTTCATGTAGGCTTCTATTTTCTCAGACAGGTATCAATTCAAATGTGGGATCCTCACTTTTGCTTAGGAAACTCAGGTCACCACTTTATACCATGCTAAGCTAATTCTGGCAACCAGCTTGAAATCCTATATTCTAAATCACTTTGTATGTTTAGGGACTGTTTAGGGACAGGGCAATATCAGTGACTCCACCATATTTGACAGAGTCAAAGATCTCTCCACTTACCCCTTTGTCGGCGCTTCTCCACATGTCACTCTGGACTAGACATTTTCCTAAAAGCAACATAGGCTACTCCAGCCCAAGGAATCTGTGTAGAGAAAGCCATCGCTCTCCTATCTTCATCTTCAGAGCATCTCTCAAGACTAGCATTTGAAGACACTCTAATGTTCCTGGACTGACCATTTTGCAAGGATCTCAACACTCCTTGGTACCTTAGCCCCAAAACATTTTCTAGTACTCCAACTCAGTGGGCAGGTACAAAAGAACCCTCTTGTTCAAGATCTTGCTCAAAATCCTATAAGCTCCCCACATACCTTGTAGCAAGTCTTGTATTCATGGAAGTCTGGCAGCCTGTATTTGCCTAGTACCTTGTTGAAAACCAATCAACCAAAGGCTGCTGATTATTTTTTATTCCTTTTAAAATGTAAGGTCTTTTTTTAAATTTCTTTAAAACTTGACTTTGGCTATTTAAGATGGCCTGTTCCACAACAATGGTTCATAATTAGATCTATTTACTTTGCCAGTTCATAGCTCCTAATAAAAGGCCATCAGCAACATTTTCAAATTAAGGAGTTTCCCTATAAAGAACATTATTATTAACCATGTGAAATAGTGAGGCTCTGGAAGGGAAGTATAATCAAAGACCACAACATAAGATTTCATTATCACAGTGTCTGGGTTTGCCTCCACACTCCCGATTTAGAAAGGAAGCCTAGACCAAGGCACAGTGAGTAGTAAGGCACATACATGGGAAAATGAAGTCACTGGGCTAGATTATAGACATCTTTGGAGCACAAATTATGTCTCTTCTCTAGCTTTCTTCTGTGTCTGGGAAGAAGTACAGAATCTATACTGTAACCTATGAATTAATACAAGGTCTCAAGGGCTAGACAAAAAAGAGAAAGGAAAATATATATGTGTGTGTGTGTGTGTGTGTGTGTGTGTGTGTGTGTGTGTGTGTATGTATGTATGTATGTATGTATAATAGAGAGAGAGAGAAAGAAAGAAAGAAAGAAAGAAAGAAAGAAAGAAAGAAAGAAAGAAAGGAAGAGAAAGAAAGAAAGAACACCCAGCTCCCTTCAGAACCTTCTAGCTTTTTATCTTAGCTGCCCTGAACCTTACTTAAGTGCCCATTTTATGAGTGGCTTGAACACCCAGTATTAATGCCTTTATGGCTATCCATTGCCATAGTCGGTAGCATGCATCGTGGTTGAAGTTGTTGAATGCACAAAGGTACTCATCTAAGAAGACAAGAGAAAGCTGAACCCCACCTCATGGCTGTTATGAGAATCATCTGCAAATGCCCAGATACCGAGTCCCGTTTGACAGCTTTGGGAGTCGCTCTGAGAAAGCCAGAGCTGTGTGTGCTCAGACTTGCTGCTTCTCTCTCACATAAGACCACCTATCGGCTGCCCAAATATCTATCTTTATAATAAAGCTGATAAAATGGACCATTAATATTCTTTATGTCATACTTACCAGATGGTGAAAGCCAATGGGAAGAGTCAAAATCAGTATCCATCTGATCTAAACTTCTCAGGCCTTGTCAGTCAGTGAGGGAAAGTGGGCTGTATTTCTCCCATTGGGAGAAGATTCCATCAAATGTTTCTGTTTGGTTTTGTCCTTTATCTTATTAACATACACAGGGCTATTGCTTCAGACTAGAAGGTACCCCTTCTGAGAAGACCTCCCTTGCTGGTTCCATCCTTGGCCACTTCTTGAAGGAGGGTGAAAAGATAAGGTAAGGCTGAGACACCAAGAAGAAAGAGAATGCTAAAAAAAAAAAAAAAAGCTTCTCCCTCATACTAACCAAAAATCAGAATACAATTAGACAGGAAGTGGCCCAGGACAGAATAGACCCTTAGAAATAGCACTGCAGTCAGCCATTTCCTCCAGTTGTTTCCATCTCCTAATAGTCTACTTAGCTCTGAACTCACTTGGGACCCCCACTCATCTCTCGATGGTATGAAGGTGTGAAGTGTCATCATCTGAGGACCAAACCTTCACACATTAGGCTTTTGGGAAACACTTCATATCCTAAGCATAAAATTAGACAATGGAATTGTTTTCATTCTGGAAGTAAAGAAAAATGGTTATATCATCTGTAGTAATGTAGGGAGGGAATATATTAATAATATCGGTTGTCCATGCTATTATGTCAAGTGAACTAAGCCAGGCATGAAAATGAAAAATAATTTATAATCTCACTTATATATAGAATACGAAAAAAACAGATGTCAAATTCATACAAAGAGAGAGAAGAATGCTGGTAACAAAGGCCTAGACCCAGAAGACTGAGTTAGGGTGACTAGACAAAAAAAAAAAAAAAAAAAAAAAAAAAAATGTCAGATAAATGGAACAAATATTTTAAAGGACCTATTGTCCAGTATGATAACCTTGACTTGTATACTTGAAATGTAATACCTATCTTGTGTATTTGAAGTTCCCAAGAAGTATTGATGAAATTATTTACTTAATTAATTTATTCATATCCTGAAAATAGCCCCATCCCTGCTCTCCTCCCAGTCCCACACTCACGAACTCTCCTCCCATTATTCCCCCATCCCCAGCCACATGCCCTGATACATATAACGTCTCAGCAGGACTAACTCTCTTCTCTCTCACTGGGATCAGACAAGGCAGCCCCCTTAGGCAAAGTGATCCAAAGGTAGGGAACAGAGTCAAAGATGGCTTCCACTCCAATTATTAGGGGACCCATACAAAGACCAAACTGCACATCTGCTACATATGTGTATGGGGTCCAGGTCCAGCCCATGTATATTTTTTGGTAGGTGGTTCAGGCTCTGTGAGTATCCACAGGCCCAAGTTAGTTGACGTTCTTGTAGGTCTTCTAGTGATGTCCTTCACCCCTCCTTCAGCTCCCTTAATCCTTCCCCCACTCTTCCACAAGACTCCCTGAGCTCCATCTAATGTTTGGCTGTGGGTCTCTGCATCTGTTTCCACAAGCCCATGCGGGGCATTATTATCAGTAAACTGTCTTTCTGGAAAAGTACTAGATAATAACCCCTTACAAAATGACGGCATGATACCATAAGCAATAATGTACCTTTATGGGTAACAAAGACCCTTGAGATTTATAGTCACATGAGTGTAGCAAATCTCAGCAAACATGTCTAGAGATAGCAGGCTTTACAGGACTACTGGATAGAATCAGATTAAGAGCAAGAATTCCAGGAGAAATTTACAGGATAAATAACATGTTTGGTGGAAAGAAAAACACTATTCATTTTGCCTTTTATGCTTAGTGTTGTATTAGTAACTATTAATTATATAATAAAGTCTTTCATTATGACTACCCTCTATACCTTTCATTATGTCCTCCCATTCTTTCTGATGCCTTTCTTTTCAACTAGCCCTCTTCTAATTTCCCTGCCCCCTCTCTTACCCTCTTTCTTTCCCTCCCCCCCACTTCCCACTTGCTTTCTCACTTCCCCATGTGCCTGCATATCTATCCCAATGAAATTATTTTAGAGTTGTTTATAGGGAATAGGGGAGGAGTTGTCCAAGTTGAAAGCAATGAAGAGTTACTTATTACTATTAGCACCCAGCTTGGAAGGTCTCCCTCCTATTTATGGGCAAGTTTGCAAGTGCTAGATAAATCTCACCTGTATAGAGGATTTGCCCATGGCTGTTTGGATAGCTTCTACTAGCCACTGACCACTCAGCACATTGGGTAAATCAAGCCATGGAAGGTCGGAGTCAGAGTGATGGTTTTGACAATGACTGTCACATTTTTTGAACCTCCTACCATTTGGACAAAGCAGAGGTCTTCTGGTAAAAATGTGCCTCTTCAAAGGTGTTTGAATAGCCAGACCTTCATTTCTCCCACCTCTAGTACTCATGGCACAGATCACAGCTTGGTTATGGACAAGTCACCACCCTCATGCTTCAAAGCATGAGCCAATGACTTAGGGAACAGCAGACATTCATTCTGGTGACTATGGTAGCAGCAACCAGGTACCAGGTCTGTGTGCCAGGCAGCAATGTCTGCAGCTAACAGCAGCTGTGGCCACTCAAGCCTCACCTCTGGTACAAAGCATGACATCAGCAATAGCTCACCAGGAGGGCTCTCTGGTGTGACTACATGTGTCTCTGGCTTCTCTTTGTTCCCACTCACATCCCCTGTGAACCCAGTAGATAGCTGGAATCTCTTAACAAATTCCTTTTCTGTTTAGCCAGCCAGAGTTTAAAGTGCTTGCCTAATGACCATTTGATGTAAATTAAATCATTTGTATTAAGTAAGAGCCATGGTGAGGGTATCATGTTATTTAAGAAATTGCCATAAATCTGAGTTTTACCCAACAGTACATCTGGAAAATCTCAAGGATGGTCAGAGTCTTAACATCATTTCATGACTGAATCCTGCAGTGGTCACTGCCCAGAGCCTCATTCACTACAGAAAAATGTGAACTGAAAAACAAAAACAAAACAAAACAAAAACAAAACAAAACAAAAACAAAACAAAACAAAAAAAGCCACCAGTGGGTGAGACCATTGGCTCCAAATTTTTACATTCCTTTTCTGCTGTATAGGAATGAAAATAATAAACTCCAAATACCTTTAATAACATAATAATTTATTACACTATCATCTCACTATAAAAAAAAAAAAAAAAAAAAACAGTGTCCCATGGACTAAGAACAAAGCCTATGTGGTATCATCGGACAGAAAGTGGTTGGGGGCTTAATGTATGAATTTCTTTACTTTATAGTATATCAGAGAATCATGCAAGGAGGAAGACTTGGGATAGAGCCATCCTCATTACTTTAGAAGAGATGGTTTTTGTAAGCACGGCCACTCTGCAATGCTCCTATTCTATACACAGTAGACCAAGCAAAGCTTTGAACAGAGGAAAGGTGGACATACAGCACCTTCAGTAAGGAGCAGAGGTGCCTAGGAAGAGGATATGATAACCGCAAGCTTCGAAGAGATTCCTGGAGAGGACTACACGTGAAGACAGCTTCCTGTTCAGTCGAGCCGCATGTGCTCTGGCGGCTTAATTCAAGAAAACACAATACTAGGCCTTAAATTAGATGTGATCCAAGTTCTTCAAAATATGGCCATTTTCATAATAAAAATGCAAAGGAATGAACGACAACTGATAAAAAGCCGTATTTCAAACACTTCTTCCTTAAGGCTACTCAACAGGCAAAGAGTCAGCAAAGAACCATCACAGACAGCCCTGGAGAAAACCAAGCCTCCCGCGTTCATCCTAAGACGGAGGAGGGAGTCTGCATCTTCCTCTCAGCAAGATCGCTTCCCACAGACTCTGTGCCCGCTAATGGCACACAGTGGGCGGTGATCACACCATATTGGTCCTCATCCATGTTGATCCACAGTCCCTCACAGTGTCCCGCTCCTGGCCCCAACCCAGATCTATAAGACCATGTTAGTCAATGTGAGGTTTAACTTTTGTCTTCCCGTCTGAGTTGACACTGTTCAAGAGACTCCTTCTGCTTGCCCAGCCGCCTTCTGAACACGGAAACTGTCCCTAGAACCTGTTTGTAACATCCACTTCGACCTCCGTATCCAGTTACGTCTCGTGCAGTGTGCTGGTGTGTTCTGATCTCACCTCTGCGACACTGAATAAGAAACCCAGAAAGCTTCCAGCCTTTTCCATCACCTTTAAGAGCATTTCAAAAATAAGTCACGATAAAACCCCAACATCAGTGTCCAAAAGCTGGGAAGAAAACACAAAACTCTAACTCCAAATCCATGAAATATTAAAAAAAAAAATCTCAACAACAATTTTGAAAAAGCAAAGCCACCAACAACCTTAACTTGGAACTCCGACAGCTGAAGAAGACAAATTAATGACTTCAAAAATTCTCACTCAGGGTGGACGATGACAGAAACTACTGGGAGTGATTATTTATCTGTTCCAGAAGTGTCTGAAAATAGCAATAATATGAGAACAATAATTCCATCCACAATGCCCATGGGCAAAGAACACTGAAGTTTAACAGCAATATCTGAAAAGCATCCCGAAGCCTGCATGACACACTTGGAAACAGTCTGAATTTAGGCAGCCAGAGATCTTACATTGAACTATGACCTCTACTGCTCTTTTCTTTGAACCTCAGTTTCCTTTCATGATGGCAACGCTGGTGATGCTTGTGATGATGGTGATGATGGTGATGCTGGTGATGATGGTGATGATGATTATGATGGTAATGGTGGCAATGGTAATATTGTTGCTGCTGCTGAGATGTGATGATGGTGATAGTGATGATGATGATGATGATGATGATGATTTGAAGAAAGTCATACTGTCTATTCCCTAGATCTGACTAAGCTAACAGAAATCCTCCAGGGTATCTTCCATGCAGAAGATGTTCAGTAATTTCTGGTTCTAAGTCTGTCCCCTGGGATACCTATAGCCACAAAGAACAGTTTCACTGACGCTTGCTGTGGGCCCAGCTAGTATCCCTATACCCACGACTTAGTGGCAGCCATTCCTGGGAGCATTTGCTGAAATGTTCAGAAAGGCCTTCTGTAAAGGATGGCATTGTGTTTTGAGTGTCTGACTGGCTTCATGTCAGGCGATCATCTGTGAGTCATTATAAGTAAAATGTATGCACGGTGTTTGTGACCAGTGGTGGCTTTAAACAATGCATTGAAGCACTCCTAAATCAGCAATGATGATCCCTGTTCACTATTGATGCTTTTCCTTGTGTCCTCCTTGTAACACACAGCATAATCATCCTGGATAAATGCTTCTCACTCTTCCAAGGCTATATAATCCCTCCCCTGTAGCCTTTCCAAGTTCACTAATCAGAGCCTAAGCTTTACCACCAGCCTCAGCTGCCTGGTGCCCCACTCATGAAATCAGTAATCCTCCATTTCCTGGAAATCTACTCTAATCTCCCATGTAAGTAGTAAGGAAACGAGGTCCTGGAGCCCAGGGATGAGATTGTCCCTGGTGGCACAGGTGTCTTTAGAGGCCAGAAGCCCAGGGATGAGTTTCTCCTTGGTGACAGAGGTGTATCTAGAGACCAGAAGCTCCAGATCCAAAGCCAAAGTTGGTTCCACTTTGCTGCCATTGATGGGAAGCTTGACAGCTAGATCAGAGGCATGCTGAACAAAAAGGCTAATGTATTCCTTCCTAGTGTGATTCTTGGCTTATAAAAGGGGCCTTGAGCTGAAAAGAATGAGTAATGCTTGCTTTATAAACAGCAGCCAGGCCCAGTGGGAAGATATTTGAGGTTAGATGAGTCTCAGCCTCCCCCAGTATATCCCACCTACACTCTCAGAGAACGCTGTGCCAATGGTGGGAAACAGGGCTTCCATCCTCCCAGCCAGCCATCAACACAGCAAACACTTGCTGAGGGTGCGTATGGGGCACAAGGTGACATTAACAGTGGAAGGATCCCTCCTTCTATAATTACGCTCTGCACACCAGGTAGCACACTTAGTGCTTTGTCCTATTATGTCTTGTTCCTTGACACAATCCCATGAGGAAGATGCTGTGTTCTCTATTTTTCAGATAGAGCTAGGGCTAACCAAAGGCAAGCACACCCCTGCTCTCTTGAAGCTAGTAAGTAGAGGAATTGGGATTTGAGTCCAAGCTGCTCACCTTCGGCACCAGGCCTTGGCACTGATCCAGCTCTTGCTCCACAGCAGGTGCACAGCTGCCCTTGCTGGAGAGCATTGTGAACGAGGAGAAGCAGGAAAGCAGTCAGCACAATGTGTGGCATGTATAAAAAGCGTTCTCTTTTTAAGGTTGAACAGTTCGTACCATTTTTATAAAGCCTTAGTTGAGTTTGGAATTCAATGACTCTTTGGTTTGCAAATTGCAATAAATGGCAATATTAGTTTGTAAATGGCAGAGAATTTCACCAAAGCCTAGTCCTTTAAACTGTCTGCTGTCTTCCAAGTAGGAATAAAAGATAGATTTTCATCTCCCTGCAGTGTAATCAGACTAACTCTTTTGTTTTGTTGGTTTTCTCTCTCCCTGCCCATGTTCTTCTCCCCCCTCCTGTCTCCACCTTATTCATTTATCTGGAGACAGAATCATACTCATTCCTCATGTAACTAGTACACAGTGAGTGGGTGGTGTTTAATAAAACCACATTCACTGCATGACTAAGAACTCATCAGGATGGAATGTTGGGAAACCATTATTTTGATTGGAACAATGAGTTTATTAACTTGGGTACAATTAAAAACTCAAATCTTTCTCCTAGGACTGCATTACTCTACTAAGTGAATATAAAGGTCCCCTGAGGCGAGGTCACCGGGGACAGAGAAGATGGAGTTTCCAGAGCAGAGCTTGCAACCCATGTGGTCTGACTGTAGGAGTGCTCGTCCCGAGTCAACTCTTGACATGCTAAGAAACACCACCACATGTGGGCAAGCAAGGGCCTGACATGATTGTGGGGTGAAGATCTAGGTTTCTTTATTTCATTAATCTAATTAATTGGAATAATTACATGTAGCTGGTGGCCATTACAGTAGGCAACACAGTCCTAAAGGAATGAATCACAAGAAAATCAACTGGTAGGGAAAAGAGGAAGAGCTTGGAAAAGTGATCCCTAGGTTTCTTGACAGAGTCTTAACTCCCACGAGGCAGAGGCTCCTGTGAGACCCTTGGTCAAGTTTCTCTGGCACAGTCTCTCTCTCCCCATTTCTAACCTTTCCAGTGTGTGTGTGAATAACCAAAGAGGACCAGAGAACAAAGTGAGGAATGAGACTGTGACACTTTTGGGCCATTGCGATGGTTTGTTTTTGTCAACTTGATGAAAACACAGACCTACCTGTAAAGAAGGAATCATAATTGAGAAAATGCCTCCATAGACTGGTATGTAGGCAAGCCTGTGGGGTATCGCTTGGTTAATGTTTGACATGTAGGGGAGGTATCTCACGATGTGTGGGGTCATCCCTGGCCAAAGGGTCTACCACTGTGTGAGAAAGCTGGCAGAACAAGCCATAGTAACAAGCCAGTAAGCAGCATCCTTCTTGGTTCCGTTGCAATTCCTGCCTCCTTATTCTGTCTTAAGATCCTGCTCTGACCTTCATTCTTCTATAGCTATATCCTGAAATAAAGTCCCCCTGCCACATCATCAGAGGCCCTAAGACAGGAAAGAAGGAGAGCAGAGATGAGACCTCCCACCCTAGGCCCAACAATGATGGAACTCTGGAGGCTGACAGACAAGCCCTTCACCCTCTTTCAAGCAAACCTACCTGCCACCTGGAAGCTCTCACTGTTGAGAAACTTTCTTCTCAACCTACGTTTCCTCACTCCTAACTCCCCCCCCAACCCCGCTAGAAATAACGTGTAACAAATAGCTTCCAGTCTGAGGAATTCTCAAACTCTCACAAGGGTAGGGAAGGGATGCTGGCCCTGTTAGGGACAATGAGGCTCCTCTTTTATCCCAGGACTCCTTAAACTATTCTACATAGTACTGACCACTACACCCAGACAAAATCTAGCCGAGTATTTCATTGTATCTAATAAGAGCACCAGGAAAAAGGCAGCAAGTGACTTGTTGCATAAACACTCTCAGATGTTATAGGATGGCTTCTTATTTTCTCATGGTCTGCATCCACGTGGATGATTATATTTGTTGGGTTTCTAATTAGAAAATCTGTTGGTAGAAATTTTTAATTGTTACTTTTTTTTTAATTCCTGAAATGATTCTTAGCTAATGATTACCATTCCTGATTCTTTTTGAAGAGGAATTATTGAAGAGAAGTGTCGTCTTATGAAGTTCAACTATATGAAGTTCAAGAAAAGAAAAGAAAAAAGAAAAGAAAAAAAACCATTATGTTTAATCCTTACACACCAAGAAAACTTTGACTAATTCCAGGTTACATCCTATTTTACATGTACTTTATGCTCATGGTAACAAGTAAGATCTTAATGCACACTATCAAACCTTAAAAAAAAAATCCAAGCACTGACAAAAATGTATTTGTATACTTTTATGCAAAAATACTTAAAATTTGTACATTTATCTTTGTTTTTTAAAATAAAGTGGTAAAAAAAAAAACTCAAAAGAAAAAAGTCTAGAAACCAGATTAAAAAGCAAGTTAGACCCCAGCGTTTTCACCACATCCTGCCTTTATTGTCACAGCACCAAAGACATCGCAGGAGGCTTCCTATTCTTCCCAACACATGGGTCTGCTATGGCACCAAAAGTTGGATTCCCATCAACTGAACAACAGCAACAACAACAACAACAACAACAACAAAAGATGTGTTTTGCTAAATCAAAATAACAACAAAGATTTGTAACACAGTAATTGGTGAGCATACCCTTCTAAGTTTATGCCACTTCTCCAGTGACTTGGGGGCATCTGTCTCAGCTCTTTTTTTAAACTTGCTCTGTTTGCTTCTTTTCCCTAGTGACAAAATGACCGACAAAAAAGTAACTTGAAGGCAGAACTTTTTATCTGGGGTGGGGCGGTTGGTTCCAGGACAGAGTCCTAGGTAACAGGAAGGAGGGCAGCAGAAGTGACCTACAGCTGAGGGGGGGAAGGGATGCTCACACCTCAGTGAATCAGGAAACGGACGCCATGGCTGCTGCTGCCCATCAGGCTCTTCCGATCCCTCCCGACTTCTATTCAGCCTGAGTACCTCCCTGAGTACCTCGCTGGTATATTATATTATACTTATTGTTCTCTTTCCTCAGATTAGCCTCACAGACAGGCTCAGAGCCTGTCACATGAGTGATTCTAAATATGGCCAGGTTGGCAACAATTATTAGCAAGAGTCTTACATGTATATAAGTAATTTTTATTATTATTCTTAGTTTCGAGATTATAATACAATTACATTATTTTCTCCTTCACTCCCTCCCACCCCTCCCCCCACAACCTTCTCAAATACTCCTCCTTGCTCCCTTTTGAATTCGTGGCCTATTCATTTCATTATTTGTTGTTATATGCATGTGTGTGTGTTCCTTAATATAGTACACACACACATACACACATATATCAGACACACTCGAAAGCTTTAGAATGGCTGACTATCTTATTATGCTCTGCATCTTTCTAGAACTTTCTCTTTGTGTTCTTGAACAAGATGCTTAAGTTCAATAATCTGTGATCAAAAATTAAGGAATGATAATTATTAGCTAGTAAGAGTGTTATAGGAATTAAAATGTAATAATTTTTAAAATTCTTACCAGTGGATACTGTAATAAAAAACTCAGCAAATATAATATATATATATATGCTATCTCATCTCCTACTATTGTTTTTTATATCTCAACTAGAAATCCCCAATACACTATTTATAACAGTCACAACTCTGCTCTGTTTGAGGCGACAGACACATCTACAGTGAGTAATGGGCAGAATCCAGGGTTTAGAATACTGTCTGTCCTAATGGCAAATTGATATATAGTCTCCAGCAAATTTAATTTAATATCATGATTTCTCTGTAAATGTGCCCCAATTCAGCTGCCACATTTCTGAATTCTAGGCGAAATTTATGATTAGACTTCAGGATATATTATTGTATAAGAGCTTGATGTAAAACTCCCAAAATAGCAATGTTTTGATTACTGATCTTCACTTTATTCCTAGATGCTTAATACTCTCAGTTTTCTATTAGTAGCCCTTTTAATGAGGATTTATTTCATTTTCCATCAGCTGTGTTAATAAAAAGTATTGTTGAGAAAATAGGACTACATGGTACAATTAGCTAATACCCGGCCCTTCTATTTCCTATAAACACATTGAAATAAGTGGCAATATAAATGAGATTGGGGATTTCAATTTGCTTCCTAGTGGATGGTTGGAAACATATCATAAACTCAGCACAATTATCCCTCGGTCCGCTAAGAACCAAGAGCAGGGGCTCAATGAAATGCTGGATAGTTTCAGGAACCGGGTTGGAGGAAGGTAGGGAATTTAAATGGCCACAGTAAAGGGGGTCATCCAAATAGGCTGAAAAAGTCTGTCTGGAGAAGCTCTGAGGGGTGGCCATTTGGAGAAGAGGGCATGTTGTCATACCAAGAGTACCTCTTCCTGGTTTACTAAGGCTGTGAGAGGTCTACGTGACTGCTGGACAGTTTTCAGCTACTGAACACACTAGAATGGAGAAAATTCCCTCAGAAGATCAAAGAGAACCGTCGATGACCACAACAAATTCACAGTGAATGAAGCCTGGACTCCAAGGAGACTTGAAGCCAATTCCTTTTTGAAGGTACAATGATCCAACTTTCCTTAACAATTACTTCTTTTACTCTTGTAGACGCTCATGACGCCAAATTTCTTAGATGCTCCTTGTATCAACAAGTAAGATGGTCTTCCCACCAAGAGGAAGTTTTCCCCTTGAATCCTGGTGAGCTTCCTGTCTCCTTGCAACCAAAGTGATAGAAGATATAAGACCATGTGGTTTCAAGATATAAGCTCATGCAGCTTCCATCTTCTCTGTTGAAATACAAATGCTTGAAGCTCTGAGATCCACACACACTGTGACAGTCGAGCTAAGAAGAAGCTAAGTCTCATGAAGACATCACATGATGAGATCTGGATGCCTAACATGTAAGAGTCTCCAGCTGAGCCCAGCCTTAGCACCAAGTCTCTTCTGCCCTTCTGGTGCTCACAGCTGGAGCACACACAGTCTGCTCCCTGCAGAGCCCCCACTGACTTCTTCACCCATATCCTCCTGTATGAATATAACAAAATGATTGGCCTCTGCGGCTAAGCTCTCTGCTAATTTGTTACACAGCAGCAGTTTCTGCAACAATCCTATTACTGAATTGCAACCTCTGATCCTTTTCAGTGGAAATTCAAATCCTGAAATGAGATTGTTTCCCTTATTTGTTGACCCCAAGTTCTCTTACACAAATGAAAATCTCATATATCTTAGGGTTGTCAGAAGCTCCTCATGACTTTACCCTTTCAGAAATTAAATATGTGTCCCTCTATCAATCAAATAGCCTTCCCAGTTCAGCCTTCCTTAGAAAGTCTTCTCAACTTAATCACAGAAAATGCAACTGCCTGAAATTTTCTCTCACCTACTCCCTACTCTCACCAATGACAACTAACATATATCTAACAAATGACTAAATATCATAAAAATGAGAGAAATATAAACCATGGGTCCTGTTCCCAAAGGATTTTCTATTCTGCTTAGTAAGTACAGCTAAACCATTTTTCTACCACCACCTATGAACAAAAGGATTGTGAAAGATCCATTCTCATACATATATATATATATGTATATATATATATTATATATATATATATATATATATATACATACACACACACACACACCACACACACACACACACACACACACACACACATTCCTATTCCCATGCTTCTACAGGCCATGTCATAGCAGTGATATAAGTAATTCTTTATATCTAAAATAAGATAATTCAGGTAAGTCAATAGTAGTAATAAAAATAATTCTTTCTATCTAAAATAAGATAATTTTGAAACACTTTTTCAGATACTTAGCAACCCTGTGTTGACTTCTATATGTGCCAGCTCTGAGGACATAATTGAGACTATGACAGATAAAGCCCTGTCTTCCTAGAGCTTATATTCTATTCCAGTAGATACGCAATGGGTGTGTAGGTGTTTCCAAATGATTCATGCAGAAAGGGAAATAAAGAATTAATGAATGGAAAAGGAACTGTGGTGGGAGGGCTACTTTGCTTGGGTAGCTGTCAAATTGAGGTTACAGCATTTAAGACAGGACTCTAACACTTAGATGAAAAGGATGTGAGGTTTCAGAGTAAAGGGGAATTACAACTCATAAATATAGAGATATATAGATATAGATGATAGAGATAGAGATGATAGAGATAGGGATATAATCAGTTTATCTCCCAGGAACAAAGAGCCTATATGGCTAGAGAAACAAGGATAGAGAAGGAGAAGCAAGAACACAAAATGTGGAGTTTATGTACCTTTATAATACCAAATTTACAGTGTTCCAAAGGTTACAAGAAGTGTTTGTTATCATTGTATTGGGAATTGTGTGCTTTCCGTTGGAAAAAGACTAGCAACAAGTAAAAACTATCCATGCTAGTACATATATAGCACTAATGTTTGCATTGATTATCTGCTAACTTCACTTTCATGCTTGTCTTAGTCAGTGTTTCTATTACTGCACAAACACCATGACCAAGAAGCAAGTTGGGGAGCAAAGGGTTTATTCAGGTTACACTTCAATATCACTGTTTATCACCAGAGGAAGTCAGGACTGGAACTCAAGAAGGTCAGGAAGCAGGAGCTGATGCAGAGGCCATGGAGGAATGTCACTTACTGGCTTGCTTCCCATGGCTTGCTCAGCTTGCATTCTTATAAAACCCTGGTCTACCAGCCCAGGGATGGCACCACCCACAACAGGCTGGACACTCCCTCCTTGATCACTAGTTGAGAAAATACCTTACAGTTGGATCTCATGGAGGCATTTCCTCAACTGGGGCTCCTTTCTCTGTGATAACTCCAGCTCGGTCAAGTTGACACAAAACCAGCCAGTACAATGCTTTAAGAAACATTGTTGTGCTCTATTTCTGGATTTTGAGTACAAAGCAACCTTAGTCCAGAGAGAGGGTGGGGTTAGTGTTTAGAATATGATGTTCAAAATAGAGCCAATGCAAGTCTTATTAATGCATTGTCTTAAGGACAAAAAGTCCAGTTGACTTTCTACCTTTCACATATGAGAAGAACTTGGTTCCAAGAGTCCTCCCATGATCAGGAGAGATAGGTCACAGAACAAGGAGGTTCTGTGAGGAACCTATCACCTCATCCAAGCCATGGACTATGAGGCGGTAGGAAGGAAAATGAGCAGGGCAATGGGACATGTGTCTTAACAAATGTTGGGTAGCAAGAGGGGACTGGAGGGATGTGATACTGCTGTCTGTGTTCTTATTTAGAAGTCTAGAAATATATGGCCTTTTGGGGTAACCCCTAGCAATGGTATTTGAAGACAGTATGCAGAGGAGAACCTCAACATTCTATTCATCTGATCTGCTCTTTATTCCCTATGGAAATGACTATGGTACTGCTAAAATCAGAGGATTGTGGGTAAGTTAGAAAGTAACAAGCCAAGAGCCAGTATATCAGCCTGGTAAGGTACAAGAAAGTCTTGTAGCAGAAGTTGGGTATAGAAATCCTGTCTAGCATCTCTTGAAATGAGTGCTGGATTTAGTGTGTCTGGGACACACTGAGAGTGATTACACTGTTAGGTTCCAAAAGAGTCAGCAAGACTGTCCGAACCACATTGATCCCAAAGACACCAGCTCCCATGTGATAACAGTCAGAACCTCAATCAAGAAAAGCAGTAGGCCACGGTGCCTCGGAGAATAAGTAGAGGCAGTGGGAACTATGCCTATAGGTCTAGACTCTCTCATCCCACCAAGAGACTGCTTAAGCTTCCCTTCCCTGTATACCCAGCCTCCATCTCAGAGAGGAGCCAATAAAAAATGTCTGGAACCCTGACTACTCAGGAAGCCTGGGTGCTTTTCCTCGAGAAAAGATGCTCTCTGAAATCAGAATATTAGAGCAGTATTTAAATTTTTAGTTTTTATCTTGTGTGCACGTTTGGGTGCCTGGATATATGGATATGTACCATACATATGCCTGGTACCTGAAAGGACAGAAGCACTGGTCCTTGAAAACTGACCCTCTAAAATTGCTTTGTTTGAGTGCTAGGAACACAATCCAGGTTCTATACAAGAGCATCAAGTTCCCTTCACCACTAAGACATCATCACTCCACTGCCCTTTAATGCAACTGGGATATTTGATTCCCTCCCCCAACCAATGAAGGTTTCTTACTAGAAAACTCCTGAAGACAGTCAAGATCACCACTAAGAAGCTGCGCACCTTCATCCCAGGATATCAGCATGAAATCTATGAATTGACACGTCTTTTTTTCTTACAACTTTATTTTAAGAAGAGAGATACATGTACAGATTTTTAAAAGCATTTTGGCAATTCTTTTAGAGGTTTGATAGCATGCATTGAAATCCCACTAGTTATCATAAGCATAAAGTACATGTAGAACAGAACATGGAAACAGTCAGAGTTTTCTTGGTGTGTATAGATTAAACAAAATGATCTTTGAATACATAGACCTTAAATCATTAATAATCCAAGAGCTAGGAATATAGCCTTGTGGCAATTTTTGGCACGTGTCTTTACAAACACAATCTCGTTTAGTCCCCACGCAACCACATGAGGCAGGCACCATGACTTCTCCCATTTTACAATGATGGAGGAGGAACTAAATAACCTGCTAAAACTCACCTGTCAACTAAATAAATGACTGACAGGGCCTTCCAAAATATGCACACCCAAGCACTGCAGGTATTGCCTTCATGATCTTGGCAACTGTCTTATAAGCAAGACTAGGAAATAAACATCAGAGGTCACACTTATTTTGAACTCATGAGAGATCTGCCATAAGAAAAATGTTGTTCTTACTGCTCTACTACAATCACACAAGGTGGATAAGATCATCCCCATTTTACATGCAAGAACACAGAGCTCAGAAATCTAAGTAACTTGGCACAAATCAATTCTGCAGCTAACAAATGGGAAAACTGACCTTTGAACCCAGGCTGATAGACCAAAAAGAACAAGAAATGAACTGATAACAAATCACTGGATACAGGGGGGAGCCGAAAACCTTTGAGAATCTTAAATCGTCCAAGTCACATTGCTAAGTTGTAATAAGACTTTTAATAGTATAATCTTTATAGTTTATGAAGAATTAATACAATTTTCAAAAGTGTTCACACTTCATCTACTGTGGAGGTTTATCTGAAAATAGTTACAACTAGTTAAACACACACAGAAAAAGTTTTATTAGAAAGCTAAGTTACTTTACAGGCTAAATCTGTCCTGGAATTTTATGTTATTACCTGGGTTATATTGAATAGTGAGAAGAAACTCAGACATGTCACAAGAGAAAGTAATATACAAGCATTCGCTAACGTCGCCACTATTGAAATGATGTTCTAGAGTCAAGGAAGGCACTGTAATGACCTTACAAATGACCACTATGTAAAAAAATTTAATAATGATATTCACTTTATATAAAATCAAGGAATTTCAATTTTATCTATAGATCTGAACATTTAAGTCCAGTTCAGAAAAACTCTAAAAGAGAAAATGTGAAACCTAGAGCTGGGCTCTAAATCGAGAAATGAAGAACAGACATAATATGCAGTCACTGATAATTGGATACTAACCCCAGAAAGCTCTGAACACCCCAGAAACAACTCACAGACTATATGAAGTTCAAGAAAAAACAAAGGCCAAAAAAAAAGAAAATGAAAAACCATTATACTTAATCTTTACACACCAAGAAAACTTTGACTATTTCCAGGTTACATCTTGTTTTACATGTACTTTATGCTCATTGTAACTAGTAAGATTTTAATGCATATTATCAAACCTTTAAAAAAATCAAGCACTGACAAAAATGTATTCATATACTTTTATGCAAAAATGCTTAAAATCTGTACATTTATCTTTGTTTTTTTTAAATAACGTTCAATTTATTTAAAAAAGTCTATTTTATAAGTCTATAATAAAGGTTAAATAAGATGATATGTACACGTACCCCAAGACATGGCTGGAAGTAGTAAACTCTCATGAACTGAGTGAATAAACATGCACACATTTACTGTCTAATAAAAAAAGAAAAAAAAAGAAAATTCAAATTTACATGAAGGAAATTAGGTCTAAAACCAGATACAGAGTTTTCACAATATGCTCTTACATAGATTTTTTCCCCCAGCCACACTATATAAAACTCCCCTTTATAATCTGTATTTTCTTCTTCACCTTTGATGCAACCAAAAGTGGCAGTTTGATATCTGTGGCACCATCCATATTTAGTGCCTCTCTCAAGATTCCCCACAGCAGTTCATGTTTTTAAAGGATTAATAGCAGGAACTCACTAACTTAATGAAACAGTGAAATTCTTAGAGCATCAAATGCGTTTATCACAGTGAAGTTGCTGCTGTTTTCTTTTTGTTATTTGTGTCCTTTAGGTCTTCTTTATGAATGACCAGATCTATTTGTATACTCAGAAAGACACCAACTCAAGTATATATACCTCACTAGGCAATATCATTAGGCAAGTAACCTCACTCACCACTGTTTCTATGTCACCAGCAAATCAGCTAAGATACCTGGAATTTAGGGGAAAATAGATATGCAGGAATCTTTCGGTTTATAGCACTCAAAGCTCTGTCACTGAAGGAACTCATGGCAGTACCTGGAGGCAGGAACTGAGACAGAAGCTAGGTTGGGAACAGAGCTTATGGGCTAGCTCTTATTTGTAGAGAGAATACATTATGTCTGTATGGATGTGGTACCTGTCAATGATAAATCTGATGACCTACGGCTTAGGCAGGAAAGAGAAGGTAGGACCTCCGCATCTGGGAGAAGAGAGAATTCTGGGATAGACCCAGGCTGGAGTTTCTCACAGGAAGATGTGACAAGACAGAGGCATGGTACCTGAGCACAGGTGACCTGCCACATGGCACAGTGTAGATTAAAATAAATGGGTTACTGTAGTTATGATCTAGTCAGAGAAGAGCATAGTTGTATGGCCAAGGTATTTGTAAATGTATTTTGAGTCCGAGTATTATCTCTGGAAGCATGAGGCTAGGAGGCATGTGCAGCTGGAGCCATGGGTCCATCCATGTGTACAGAAATACCTTACTATTAGTATCAGCTTCTATAGTTGTGACAAAACATCATGACTAAAGCAACTTGGAAAAACATATCTTGATGGGGCTTATTGTCTTAGAGCATTAGAGGCCATGACGGCCAAACAAAAGCATGGCATTGGGAACAAACAACTCAGAGTGCACATCTTGATCCACAAACAAGAGGAAGTGAAGGAGATGGATAGATAGAGATAAATAGATGAGAGACAGAGAGATACAGAGACAGAGAGAGAGAAAGAGAAAGAAGAGGGGGACGGAGGAAGAGAGGGGGAGGTGGAGAGGGAGAGAGAGAACAAACAATATAAGTGGTATTGGTCTCTTGAAAATTTAAAATGCATTCCCAGTGACATACTGCCTGTAATAATATCTTGTCTTCTGTCATGCCTTCTAGTCCTCCCCAAACAGGTCCAGCAACTCAGGACCAAGTACTCAACTGTGAGCCTATGAAGACCATGCTCATTTAAACCACCATACGTAGTACTGGAATTACATGCTTTATGTTATGTGACTATCAAGTCATGCTCCAAGAATTTCAAACCACTTTAATCTGGCTTTACTTCTAAGCATAAAATAATCATCTTCCACCTGATAGTTTTATTATGGTCTACCTGTATACTTAACCAACTTATTTCACATGTGCAGTCTCTTCCTTTGTCTCATCAGCTGAGCTCACAGACACCCAATTTCTATGCTAGCATGAGCTTCATTTGACACTGGGACATACTTTCTGCATTATGATCTTCTGATCACTTTAGCCCTAGTCGATCACACCACTCAGTCAAACACCATCAGGAATTTTCGAGGGTAATATGTAATAATACTTTATTGGAGCCACAGGCAAGAAAGGCGAGGGCATCCATTCCATTTTCATTTCATCGACCTTCCCGAGAGGTGAAGCATCTTTTGCATCCATATTGCTCTGTGTTTTGTGTTGCTCCCAAAGGTACTAACATGTAATGAGCTTCCAGCTCCTTTCATATTCTGGCAATATGATCAATTGCATGAGACAAAAAGGTAAAAGAAATAGGAACCAGGAAAACCACACAGGATCAGGCACAGTAGTATATGTTCAGTAAAAGGACACAGTTTAATCTGCTTGTTTCTTTGACCTATATAAAACCACATGCTACAAGGGATAAAAGTATAAACTTACAATGTCAAAGATTTGGGAGCAATCTGTTTTTAAAAAGATGTATGGGGGAAAAGGTTGAAGAACTTCATTTTGATACAAGTGCCATTGGGTTTTAATTTAATTGCTTCTGCCCTGCATTACATTTCAAAGCAACAAATTATGTTAAT
Organism: Micromys minutus; assembly: GCF_963924665.1. Classification (NCBI taxonomy): domain Eukaryota; kingdom Metazoa; phylum Chordata; class Mammalia; order Rodentia; family Muridae; genus Micromys; species Micromys minutus. The sequence continues at coordinate 10,095,249 of NC_137955.1, read as the reverse complement.
TTATCATTTTAGAAGATTGAAATACTCCTAGCCAGTCATAAGAATCTATAACTCAATAAATACATCTAGAGTGTTAGTGGTTTTATTGAAATTATTATTTTTATTACAGACAAAACAGAATGCGTTCTGTGTCTTACAATGAATTAATCTTATATACTATTGTTCTATCAAGTTTATTGATAGATGCACTATCTGCCTTGGAAACTACTCAGAGTAGGCTATGAGCCCCTCAACACTATGCTGACAGTTCTCTCTATTTCTGAGGATCTATATTCAGACTAATCAATGAAGCAATCCAATCCAAATTTTACACACTGGACATTTCCTCTCCTTGTCTTCAACATTTTTAAGTAATCTTGAACCCCATACTGCCAACAAGTTACTTGTGTACTCACTCGTCTTTCATGTTGACTACTTTTTTCCTTTTTATATGTATGGATATGGTGGGCATGTGTGTATATGTTCTACATGTGTAGAGGTTATATAAGGGAAGGTATTGAGCATATCTCAGAATATACAATATAAGAGGTTGATATTGTAAATCTTCCTTCATCATTCTTACATCTGACTCAGTGAGCCAGAGACTCTTGGTCAAACCCAGTGTTCACCAACATTGTGAGTATCCCTAGAGTGTAGTACAGGAATCTACTGTCCCTGACTTTAGCCACTGAGCGATCTGACTCTAGTCTTCACTAATTTCGATCACATAATTAATACATTTTTTTCTATCCAACTGTGAAGCCACTAAAAATCCACTGAGGATAGTAAAACAGGCAATGGGTAACTACAACCTATGCCCATTAAGAAAGTGCTTCCTGTATATTGCCAGAGGGGTGTATAGAAATGACAGACCAGTGAAAAGTGGCTTTCAGGGAGAGAGAAGATCAAAAGCTGGAACTGCTTCTAATGGTACACACAAAACTGTCATCCAACAGTCCAGGCAGAGCAAGCTGATCCTAAATACTTTACAAATTTTTCTATTGTAAGTATTACAAGTACTACTAATAAAAATGCACAAAAAGATATGGTAGCTTGCTTGAAAATCTAGTTTTAATGTTACTACATCAAATCTAGCTGGGAGTTATCCAGTGTCACATTCATAACTCAACCAATATCCCCACCCAAAGATACACCTGTCTGTTCATCAGGTATGCCAATATCTCTATCACACACACACACACACACACACACACACACACACACACACACACATCAAATACTCCTATGGCTAAAATGCTATTAAAAAGGACATAAAATGTGCATCCTTTGTTGTCAGACCCACAATGATTATATTCAGCCTGCTCATGGCAACCAGAGGCTCAAACTGTGGAAGTGCTTCTGAGTGGTACAGATTAAAGACACTCACCATACATATACATATACATATACATATACATATACATATACATATACATATACATATACATATACACATACACATACACATACACATACACATACACATACACATACACATACACATACACATACACATACACATATACATATACAATTCTTTTTTCAGAACAGAACATTTCTATAATGAATCATAATGGAAGTGAGGTGCACATATCCAGGCCTCGTTCCTCAAATCTCAACACTATATCACAAGCACTCTTTCTTCTATAGCTTGCTGGCCTGATGTAGAGAGCACAATACAGAGCTCTGTGCCCCTAGAAGAAGATGGGTAAAGACCAGACCAAAAATAGCTTAAGAATATGAACAACAACACAGAGACACTGTTCTTCATCCTACCCTGCCACGCTGCACCACGTGACATGTATACATCAGGACACCGAGGATGGCTTGCTCTTTTGTAGTCTTTGTGTAACCCTGATCAATCACACACTGTATAATTCATATCCTGTGTCCAGATATCTAATATGGCCACTCATTTTTATTCAAGGGATATAAAACAAATGCCCAGGCTCAGTTTTACTATCAGAACATAAAGTAGTCATAGAACAACAACAGTATTGGGCAGATTTTATTGACTGGTCAGCAACAGTTGGAAAGACCACAATAATCAAATCTAGGGGAACAACCTGTCGGAACGCTAAGGAAAAGGCCCCTCACAGATCTACTTTTACTTAAGTTCAGCTATGTGAGGTGTGATCTAGGAAATTATAATTGTTCCACATATGAAACAACAGAGCTTTATTTAGTGTAACTCACCCAAGACTCTCCATTCTTTATCTGTCTGACTCATCCGAATTCTGCACACTCAACCAATTGCAATTCTTGGTCCTAAAAACCAGATCATTATTTTCAATGTTTAGTTCCCCTAGTAAAGCACTGACTAGACTTCCGAAAGCATTTGCAAGTCTCCTTCAAGGCATTCAGCCACAGAAGTATGTAATAACTTTGTTCAGTGTGTCAGTAAGTATATTTGGCAGAGATGAACAAAGGTGGTTGGGAACAGGAATCTTAATATTCAGGGGCAAGGAGACATATTTGGAGCTTGGACCATGAAGAATAAATTTTCCTTAAAAAGCCATTACCAAAAGCATTCTTTTTATTAATTCATTTATTTATTAATGTTGGTCAGCATAGTTGTTAATAAGCTTCATTTTTCATTTTTTGCATTTATTTTGTTCTTATTTGTGTCTCTACTGCTCTCTGACACCCTTGTCCCATCTTAACGAGCATCCTCTTACCAGTCTCTCCTGCTTTACGTCAGATGTACTCAGTACCTCCCCTATTCCTATCCACTTCCTGTCTAGATATCCCCTTCCCCATCATAGTCCCTTTTCTGCATTCATGCACTCCACTCTTTCTCTCTCTTTCTTCTCTCTCCATTATAAATTTAAATCTGTATTATTCATATTCCAAAAAAAATGTGATATTTTTCTGACTGTGTCTTATTTTATTAACATGAGTTTTTTTCAGGATTGACTCCAAGGATGCATCTTAGCATTGAGAGCTCTGAGCTCAAAACACCAACTGATACAGAGAGTGATAAATAAATGACATTTTCTTTGTCATGTTTAAACAGGTAAGTTTTAAATTTGATCCTGGCGTGGGGAGGAGGATCCAAGTTAATATTTTTAAAAAATATTTCTTACTAAAAAAATCCACAATTCACTTTTTCACATGGAAAAGAGACAAGAATGTGAAAAATCAAAGAGGCTCCTAAGTTACCTAATGACAATTTTATGTTCCAGGAAGTAGGAAAGCTCCATCAAAGTCAGTATCTATAGAAAAGAAATGACTCAGACTGTTCATTCCCACACTTTGCAGCAGACAGCCTTAGCCTCTCAAGTTCAGAATAGTGAATGAGGTAAGGAAAAATAACAAGAAAGCTCAAAGTACATGAGCCCAGGAAGAATTAGTGAAGCCAGATGATGCCTTTGAAAGACATAATCAAGGTCAGAATGAGGAGCAGGCCAGCGTTTGCTTTACCCATATTGTCAGTGCACAAAAAAAAAAAAAAAAAAAAAAAAAAAACAGAGAGAAGTCCTTAGAACATCACTGAGAGATAAATAATATAGCACATTCACAATGGCAATAACCATCAGCAACAATACTGGGCAAATAAACCGCATCATCAATAATAATAATAATAATAATAATAATAATAATAATAATAATAATCTATATATAAATATGTATAAATGTATAAATCTATTGTCTATTTAACAAGTCTTATGTTAATAAAAGGGAGATTACTAATATTGAATGAATTTTGAATGACTATTTGATTATTTTAAAACATATATGTTTATGCCCCTTGTGTGTGGGTTCCTGTGGAGGCAAAAAGAGGACCTCAGATCTCTGGAGCTAAAGTTACATATGGTGTTAAAAACTCAACCTGAGTATTTAAAAGAGCAGCAAGAACACTTAAGCACTAAGCTACCTCTCTAGTCCCAAGAATGATTGTTTTTAAAAGCTATTTTTTAGCTCTACCATGGAGAAAGTGGACAATGGAGACACAAGGAAATGTCAGCATCCCTCTGACTCATTTGTAAGATGATGATAGCCACTACAGTGGGAAATCTGGCAACATTTAAATAGCATGCATATGCACATACCATTTAAAGTATCAATTGCACTATTATGAATTTAGCATGACTTGGACCAAGTGGTAGTCAAAGTAATTCATGGACCATTATTTATAACATCAAAATGTATTCAAAAATGTATGATCATTGTGGTTTGAATATAAAATTTTTATATAGGCTCAAGTATTTTAAAACTTCATTTACAACTGGTAGAGATGTTTTGGAAGGTCTTAGAGAAACGGTTTTCAATCTTGCTAATGTTATAATCCATTAATAGAGTTCTTCATGCTATGGTGATCCTGACCATAACATTAGTTTCATTGCTGTTTCATTAATATAATTTTGCTACTGTGATGAGCCATGATGTAAATTTCTGTGTTTTTTGAACACAAAAAGGGTTGCTCAACCCCAAGGAGGTCTCCACCCACAAGTTGAGAACAACTGTCCTAGAGCCTTTGAGATATAGAGCCTGACTAGAAGAGCTAAACAGATCATTAAGAATAGGCTTTGAGATTTTATAACTGGGTCCTGCTTCCTGCTTACTCTCTACTTCCTAGCTATAGATACTTAGCTCCTGCCAGCATGTCTCCTTAGCCAGAATGGATTCTGTCCCTTAAAACTGTAAACCAAATTGAACCCTTCCTTCTTTAAGCTGCTTCTATATGATATTTGGACATAGCAACAAGGAAAGAAAACAATATAATACAAAAATGGATCAATGAGATGAATTACAGTGCTTTCAAACAATTGAACATTTTTCCATCAAAAAGCAAGAAAACTATTTTTATTTTAATACACATAAATTCAAAAATATAAAATTAGATAGTTTTTTGTAGAATTAGAATTCTGTCAGTGCATTTTTTCTAATCAATAATTAAATAGAACTATAAAATATTTCAAAAGGCTTCATTCATTCTAAGGTAGAATTGTCATCAATCAGGCTGGTGCCTGTGTGTTTGTGCCTCCAGCTATAGTTGGGTAACCAGCAAAAGATTAGTTCTCTTACAAAAAATACTTTTAGAACGGGATTAAGTACAAGAGGCAACTATTTCTAGAACACAGACAATTGTTATCCCTGAGGGTGCACAGACTCACAATATTAAACCCTATGATCTCTTATCCTCTAAAAAAAGAGAAAAGAAAAGAAAAAAGGAAGAAAGGAAGAACAAAAGAAAGAAAGGAAGGAAGAAAGAAAAAAAGGAAGGAAGGAAGAGAGAGAAAGGGAGGAAGGAAGGAAGAAAGAAAGAAAGAAAGAAAGAAAGAAAGAAAGAAGGGAGAAGGAAAGAAAGGAAGAATATTTTCATGATGAAGTCAGTCCAAACAGAACAAGATAGTCATTTCAATCAGGAGGCAACGATCAAAGTATAGGTACCTGACATGCCCAAGATCTAGAAGATAAGACCTTTTACAAAAAAAAGTCATGCAAAGAAAATATCCAGAAGCCCAAGTGTGGGTCATACACAAATTGGTGACTTGGATGGTGGTGATATGATTTCCCAATGAGATCCTGTGTGACCTATCAGATGAAAGACATTATAGAATTATAGAATTAAGATAACATGGAAGTGGAGGCCAGGGAGACGTGCAGGACTCCAAGACCGTAAGTATGGAATTCTCATTCATATACACTTCATTACCACTCCTGCCATCTATGTGAGTCACAGAAAGTTAGATGCCTTTCTACATGTACAGGACATGCCCTGAAGGAAGTACCAGGACCTGTCCAATCTTTGTTGACACTGTTGAATAAGGCCAAGTTGAACAGGCTTGGGAAGCACCTTAGATTTTCTCAAGATTTGCATTAGAAAAGCAAAAATGAAGTTTAGTTGCATTCAAGTCAATCATTGAACAATATGCTAAGATAAAACTCAACACTTTTGAGAAGAATTTCAAAGAATCCAGAGGCTTTACAACCAAATGTCCAAACCCTACAGTATTCATTTAAATATCATTTTCAAAGAAACAGGAAAATGTGGCATACAGATTTTTAAAAGTACCAAATAAACATAAAGCTCCAACTCATCTAACAAATATCTTAAAGTAGCTAATATATATGCACATTGATAATATATGTAGGCTTTAAAATAGTAAAGAAAAATCTGCTCAAATAACTGAAGTTTAAGGTTAGTCTAAGCAAAATAAAGGGACAAAAAGAAAATGCTAGAACCTATAAACAAATGAAATAAAAATTTTAGTAAAATGAGATCACTATTTGGAGATAATAAGGAAAAATAAGACAGAATCCAAAAATGATCCATATAAAAGTACTTACTGGCAGGAACCAAACAGAGATGCCCCCTCGGGGACTATGCTAGAGTCATATAGATACAGCTGAACATGTTTGCAGCTAACCATCGGTCTGAACTCGGGGATCCCAATGAGGTTGCTAAGGAAAAGACCTAAGGCACTGAAAGGGGTTGCAACCTCATGGGAAGATAACAACATTATCAACCAACCAAATGCTCCAAAACTCCCATGGACTAAAACACCAACCTCTGTGAGCTCTTGGAGAGACCTATTGATATAGTTACATATGTAGCTGAAGATAGCCGTGTCTGGCAACAATGTGAGAAGAGGCTTTTGTTCCAGAGAGGTCACATTGTCCCAATGCAGGGGAATGATGAGGCAATGGGGTGGAGAGGCAGACCAGAAGGGAGTGCACCTTTGTGAAGGCAACTGGAGGAGGGGTGGGAGCAGGCAGGGTAAAGGGATAACATCTCAAATGTAAATACAGAGTATGTAATTTAAAAAAGATTTAAAAAGAAAAAATAGCACGTAAGAAAAAAATTTCTTCAATCTAAGAAACAAAGAGGAAAAAAATAAATGAACAACATCTTAAACTTAGGTAATACTGTTGGGATGTCATAATGCACTCATGTTTATAGTCTTAGGCCATTCAAAGCCCTCCTAGGATACATAGGGGGATATATTATAAAAGAAATATATGTACATATTTTAAAGAAAGGAAATAGATAAAATAATATCAAACTATTTTAATCTAAATACAACTAAATTCCTAGCAGGAAAAGAGAATAAAAACGAGCTAGACAGACTAAATATATAAAGAAATAATACCTAGTAGTTCCTACAAATAACCAAAGAGACACAAGGAGTTTAGGAAACTTCTTGGAGTGAATTTAAAGAGACCTATCCCTAAGCCCAGGGACACAGCAAGCAGAGGCAGAAGACAATAGATAAAATATGAGGCATATCCAGTGTAGAACTGTGCTATAAACAAGAACTGAAAAGGTTGCCATGGGCTCCCAGAAACAATAAAATGAAGTGACAACATTAAATTAATGACAGGACAAACAAACACAAAACTTACTAACCCATAGTTCTCTGTCCAACAATAATACCCTTCAAAATCAAGAAAGAACTAAATGAACATTCTGATAAACAAGAGCTAAGTAGTTGTCCACAGACTTACCCAGAAAAAAAGGGGGGAGGGGGTGTTGAGCTAATGATGCTAGATAAAAATTTAAATAAAAATTTATTTATACTAAAGAATAAGTAGTACAAAGAATGTTGAATAAATTGGCAAGTATAAATGAGTACATTTTTCTGGTTAATTTTTTTAAAAAATAATTACTATTTAAAGAAAAGGAACAATAGTGCTGTAACCTTGGTACATAACACTGGCACAGGAATAATGTCCAATAACCTCTAATATGTACTCAATCTGCAACTGTAGAAAATTAGTAAGTAGCAAAGAAGAAAATAATTGGCCTAAAACTATGGAAAAAGCAGAATTTGTAAGCAAAGAGACTTGGGCTCAGGTCCATGATACTGACAAGTGAGATTCCCAAAGACCATAACCCAGGTGAAAATACATTCATTCTGCACATGACAGTGTCACTTATGGCCACTGTCTCAGTGTAAATCTCAAGGGTCCTTCCATCCACTCTCAAGAAAACCAAGATGATGAGTTGATCTCTGGCCATAAGGTTTCATAGTACAAAGGCATAAAACTCTTCATTTCAGGGATAACTTTTGAAGGTCATGTTTATATGATAAATGAAATTGTTAGACAAAACAAAGGATGAGGCTAAAAGGTAAAATGAGTTCTTTGGTTTAGAAATAAATGATATTTCAAAATAATAGTGAAAGTTGGCATTATAAGACATTTTTTAAATAAGTTATTTTTCACAGACTTTTATACGTGGTGAGAATTGGAAATCTAATCAATCAGAAACCAAATAGATAAGATAGATCTAGTCAGTTAGATAAGACACAATTTTGTTTTACTTGCACAAAAACATCCGTGATCCATACAATCTCAGGCAGAAAATTTCAAGGAAAAATAAAGCATGTCAAGACATCCACTTAGAGAAGTATTCATCAACTTAGATTACTATCCATATATAATTACCACTGATGCATGCTGCATCTGTTGAGCATTTATTATGCACGAGAGACTTGTTAGATGTCTTACATTCCTCACTGAATCCTTATGACAATCTGGAACAGTAGTGTTATAATTCTACTGGACAGATGCAAAATGAAGTGTACCCAGGCATCATAATAGTCATTAATGGAAGAATCAAAGCCCAGTCTTACATCTCTTCAATTCCAACCATGTCTCCACCCTGCCTGCGGGTCTCAGTGCCCCAGTAATGATCCCTAATACTCGGAAAGTCAAGACAAAAGAAAAAGAGTTACCCCTTCATCCCTAGCTGATGAAGGTGGGTCTGCCTGTAGATGAAGGGACACTGCTACCAGAAGGAATAAGAACAGTAATGGATACATCAATTGGATGAAGAATAACCACTGGTAGTAAAATAATAGGTTACAAGTGGGACCAAAGTATGATTTTTTCCCAAAGCACTCAATTTTGACATAGAACATGAAAAGGAAACAAAGATAAAGTAATAAATCCTTTCAGGAAGGGGAAATGTGGGGATGTCTGCAGATAGGCCAAATAAATACCTTTGTAGTCATTGTTTTCTTAGACATGCCAAAGCAGTTCCTCCATCTGCAAGATTGAAAATTTGAACTTAAACCTAAGCAAATCTGGCAGAGATGTCCTCTGAAGGATGACTGTTGAAACAATGTGTTGCATGGTTTTAACTCTGACTGTAAAATCATTCCACGCTAAACTTCTTTAATAACTAGTAGAACATAAATGCCTACATTAAGAAGGCTGCTCATAACAAACTATAGAAATGATTGATTGGACTGAGAAGGGGGTCCCCAGTGGAAGAGTTAGAAAAGGACTGAAGGGGTTTGCAACCCCAGAGGAAGAACAACATCAATCAACCAGACCCCCCAGAGCTCCCAGGGACTAAACCACCAACCAAAGAGTACACATGGCTCCAGCTGCATATGGAGCAGAGGATGGCAGATAACAGCATCAATGACAGGAGAGGCCCTTGGCCCTGTGAAGACTCAATGCCACAGTGTAGGGGAATGCCCGGGGGGGAGGTGGGAGAGAGTGGGTGGGTGGGTGGGGGAGCACTCTCATAGAGGCAGGGGAGGGGGGATGGGATGGGGGAATCCAGAGGGGAAACTAGGAAAGGGGATAACATTTGAAATGGAATTGGGGGGGGGGCAGAAATGATTGAGGCCTGAGAGCACAGCACTAATGGTATAGCAGAAGCCAGAAACCTAGAACCAGACCAGTGTCTCATTGCAATGAATGTGTGACACACATTCACAGACTACGGCTTCCATGGCCAGGTGTTTTGATGCTTTTTATTTTTATTTCCTTCTGGAGGAAACGTGACAGAGTAGGGAAAATACAGAAGGGCTGGGAAATGGGAGGACCGAGGTGCATAATGTGAAATTCACCAAGACTCAAAACAATTATGTTTTAAAAAAGTCTCATTTCCCAAAATACCTGCATCATAAATGTTTAAATTCCTGGAGACTGTTTTAAGCCATTTGCTAAATTTCACTGTTTTACTGTTGTTTTTATTCTAAGTAAAAGTCTCTATTTCTATTCACAAGTTTTGTGACAAGCTAAGGATTTAACTAAGCAGGTAGGTAACTAAGTACCAAATCTCTTTGTCGTAAAGTTGTGAGTCAGGTTGCTTCCAAGATTTTCTTGAGAAACTAAACTGAATAGTATTATTTTAAATTGAAAGCATGCCTATCTCATTTTATTTCTAGTTGAATAAATTATACAATTATTTAGAACAGAAAGGGTTCCTTTTTGTAGCACATTTTCTCAGCATGATATTTATTATTCTGGAGGATAAAATATAGATCTTCAATTTCACAAAGCTTAAAGGTTATCATGTAGTTATCAGGACTGTAAAGCTATGAAGCACATTAGGACTGATAGAGAAATGGAACATAGAGAAAATAATTGTCACACAGACAATAGTTTAGGTTTGATGATGAGGCTGACAAAGTAGTTATTTAGATTGTCTGTCTGTCTCTGTATCTCTCTCTCTCTCTCTCTCTCTCTCTCTCTCTCTCTCTCTCTCTCTCTCTGTGTGTGTGTGTGTGTGTGTGTGTGTGTGTGCATGTGTGTTCAGTATGAGAATGCATCTGAATCTATCAATACAGTTGATAACTTGGGCACTGAAGCTCTCTGGGCTTCTAGAGAGATTCCTCCAGATAAATATTAATGTGCAAACTTCTTAAGAATGACAAGTAATTCACTGATCTCAAATCACACCATTTTCTCAGGATCAAGAAATATGGCTGCACTCTCTGTTCTCAGATTGCACATAGTGTTGGACAATGTAGAGTCATCCATTAAGACCCAGACGCAAAGTTAAGGGTCAGATTGCACCACAATCAGTATTAATCTTTAATAAAGATTTCAGAAACCCTCCAGCTTTCATTTATCTCACTGAGCTCTCTCCTACACAGAATCCTACCCTTAGATAACAGACCTTGTATTGAAAAATGAAAAACGATAACCAAAAGTAACCTGTGGTGTTTCAATGTGAATAAAAATAAACACAAGAATTCATCTTCTTTAGCCTAGCTTTCGAAAGAAAATCAGGAAGCAGCTCTCCACCCCCAACTCCTCAAAACTGGCATCTGATTGCCCACTGCCTACTTAGACATGGCAGCCAGCACTCATACATGTTTAGAAGAGGGAGACTGGGAGGTGTGGGGGGAAGGGAGACTTGGAAGAACATGTTAGAGAGTGGAGGGTGGGGAGGCTGCAGTCAGGGTGTATTGTATAAGAGAAGAATAAAGAAAGAGAAAAAAGTCAAATATTGTCCTGTAGCCAGTTTGCTTTTATTATTCAATGTGGCTTTGGCTCTTCAGGTTGATTCCAGATGAATCTTCATTTTTTTCTAGTTCTATAAAGAGTGTCATTGGTATTTTAATTGAAATTGCATTTAGTCTATAAACTGACATGATGAGAATAGTCATTTTAACAATATTAATTCTTCCCATCAATGAACCGAGGAGATTGTTTTAATTTCATATGCTATCTTTAACCTGTTTCCATAAGCATATTATGCTCTTGTTATAGAAGCCTTAAGGATTCCTGGGTACACTCATACCAAGGTAATATGTGTACCTCTTGGAAGTAGGATTGATTTCTTGATTTCTTTCTCAGAAGCCTTGTTAATGATATGTTAAATTACTGCCAGTTTTCAAATTGTGATTGTTTTTCAATTTGGCAACTCTATTGAAGTTTGTAATAGATGTAGTATTTTTCTGGTAGAATTTCTATCTATCATCTACAAAACAGGAATATATTTACTTCCTCTCCCCATATTTCTATGGGTTTCACTTATCTATCCTCCCTAGCTGGTCTGGATAAAACCTTCAGGGTCATATTGGGAAAGAACAGGAAGAACGATCTTAGAAGTGATGTTAGCTGCTTCTCCTCTTAGGGTGGTATAGTTTGAGATTTTGATGTTTATTGTCTTTACTAAACTGAGGTATACTGTTGTGTACATGATTGTTTCCAACAAGGTAATCGGTTTTATAGAAAGCTTTTCCTGCATCTGTTGAGGGAAGTGGATGGCTTGTACTGATTGTTCTGTAATTTGCATATGTGGAACACTCCTCTCATCCTTGTGAATGTTCTTTCTGATGTGCTGTTGGATTTGGTCTGATACTATCTTATGAAGAATTTCTGCATCTACTTCTGTCAGTGATATTGGTCTTAGACTTTCTCTATGTGGACATGCGCTTTACTCCTTACTCCTCTTTAAAGACTTCCTGGGAGGGTAGGTTGTTCTTATCTCCTTTCACTCCTCTTCAAAAAAGCAAAGAATGCCACTTGAAGCACAGCTCTTTAAAAACAACCCAAACCCCGGGACTTATAGCCTTTAAGCTCTAGTGTGATCTACCTAGTATTTCCTTTCAACTTCAACCCATGAGGGACACACTATCCCTCAGTTTCTTTTTTTTTTTTTTTTACAACTTTATTTGGAAAAACAAAGATAAATGTACAGATTTTAAGCATTTTTTGCATAAAAGTATACAATACATTTTTGTCAGTACTTGTTTTTTTTTTTTAAAGGTTTGAAAGTGTGATTAAGATCTTACTAGTTACAATGAGCATAAAGTACATGTAAAACAAGATATAACCTGGAAATAGTCAAAGTTTTCTTGGTGTGTAAAGATTTTTTTTTACAATGAGCAAACAGTACATGTAATACAGGGTGTAACCCAGAATTTGTCAATGTGTTCTTGGTGGGTAAGGATTGAGCAAAATTTTTTTTTGTTTTGTTTTTTTCTTGGACTTCACACAGTCTGTGAGTTATTTCTGGAGCAGTGCGAGCCTCTGGGGTCAGCATCCAACTATCAGTGACTGCATATTATGTCTGTTCTTTTGTGACTGGGTTATCTCACTCAGGATGATATTCTCTAGATGCAGCCATTTTCTTAAGAATTTGGTTAAGTCATTGTTTCTGGTGGCTGAGTAGTACTCCATTGTGTAAATGTACCACAATTTTTGTATCCATTCATCTACTGAAGGACATCTGGGTTCTTTCCAGCTTCTGGCTATTATAAATAGAGCTGCTATGAACATTGTGGAGCATGTATCTTTGTTGTGTATTAAAGTGTCTCTGGGGTATATGCCCAGAAGTGGAATAGCTGGGTCTATCCCTCAGTTTCTATGCTACAATTATGCTGATCATTGTATCCCGAACTACGAGAAACTTTCTTACCTTGGAGTCTCTGGGGAACATCCAGAACATAATCAATGAAAAGCTAGTTATAGCAAAGAAGTAATGGGATAAATAAGAGATAGCAACTGTGTCCATTCATTAAATGCATGTACATATCATTTCTTACCATTTTGATATGGATGATTGTACATTCAATATCCACACCTTTGAAGGGGTTTGCATCCCCATAGGAAGAACAATATCAACCAACCAGAAACCCAGAGCTCTCAGGGACTAAACCAACAACCAAAAAGTATACATGCAGACACATATGTAGCAGAGGATAAAATTATCAGGAATCAATGGGAGGAGAGGCCCTTGGTCCAGTGAAGGCTTGATGCCCCAGTATAGGGAAGGCCAGGGCAGGAAGACATGAAGGAGTGAGTGGGTGGGTAGGGGGAGCACCTTCATAGAGGCAGGTGAGAGGGGGATAGGATAGGGGAATTCTGGAGCTGAAACTGGGAATAACATTTGAAGTGTAAATAAAGAAAATAACCAATAAAATATGTTTCAATTTTAAAATTAGAAAAAAAGGTAAGTTAAAAATTATACTACATGGTTGCAGAAAAGTAAGCAACCATTTTTGTCTGGTAAAATGGGTGAGGTTAGCAAAGAAGTTTGTTTGCAGTTCACTTGAAGAATAGGTAGGAGTAAAAGGAATAGAATGATAGTGGTTGGTGAGACATTCCTGGCAGGACCAAGGCAAAGTATGGGAATTAGAGAATGCACAGTGTGTAGATTAGGATAACTGAAAAGAGAAAGACTCTTGCTGAGCAACGGTTCTACCATTCCTTCCATGGGCTGTGGTGCACTCACAGGAGAAACAAGTCTCAGTAGAACCTTCCATTGAGTCCTGCTTCCTGCTGCTGTTAGGATGTGACCAGCTCTGGCCACCTTGCCTTCCCTAACATGATGATTGATCTTTCTGAACAGTGAGGCAGAAAAAAACCTCTCTTTCTGAACATGCCAGATATCTTGTCTGAGTAACAATAATAACAACAACATATCTAATATACCAGCCAAGGCAAAAAAATAATTAAAAACTATTGAAATCCATTGCTATGAAGGAAGAATTGACAAACATAGCTCATTCTAAAATCTTATGTCTAAATAGATAATAATATATTTGGGCCCTTAAGGGAAACATTTAAAGTAAAAATTGAAATTGATGGAGGGAAAAGATAGAAATTTGGCCAAGTTAATAATATATACATACATACATACATACATACATACAGAGAGGGAGAATAAATACGTATGTAGAGAGAATAAATACCTATATATAGAGAGAGATTATTGGCTGTGTTTTTCTGGAGAACAATAGCATGTGGTCTTTTAATAATTTGGTAACCAGAAGAAGAAACCAGGTAGTAAAGTACTCTACAATACATGACAAGAAGATTTGGAAAATGGGTGTGGGTAGATCATTCAAAAGAGGTTTGCTGATAACAAGAAAAAATGAAAATTAATATGTGTGAATTCAAGCCAGAGTGCTATTGGCTGGGTTGTTTCTTGTCTGTTCTTATTCTAGTGAGACTGAGAAAGAAGGGGTATAGATTCGAGTGGGTGGAGAGTCAGGGAGGATCTGAAAGGAGTTTGGAGAAGGGGAAACTGTAATCATATTGTATGGAAAAAATCTATTTCCAATAAAATGAAGGGGAAAGAAAGTTCCACTGCTTCCAAGCAACAGTAACTCTTGGTAACCAGCTCCTAGTTTGACATGTGTCAGGATCCTAGTGCCTTGGGAGATGCATCCTCTGTGCGACACATAGCACTGGGAATTTAGAAGAGATGTCATGGTCCACCATAGGGATAGAAGGCAACGTGCAGGAAAGCAAATCACGGGTCATGTTTTTAAAATAAAGGTCAGGGCAGGGACAAGACAAGGTTTCAGAGGAAAGGGTTTTGGATTATTGCCTGATGGACATTTAGTAAGTCTCCTGACTGGTGAGGTATTTAGGGAGGGCAATTCCACAGAAGGAATAGCGTGTACAAAGGCATTATGGCACAGAATCTGAAGACCTCTTTAGGAAACTGTAAGCCATGCACATTGGGTAGGGAGCATGAAGTTTGTAGAATACTAGTGGAAGGTAAGAACAGCCAGGAGGCAGAGTCACCCACAGAAGTACTGGTCCACATAAGCTCTTAGAGGAAATTGCTGCCTTTGAGTAGCCCATAGGTCATGGTTCTTTCAAGCATTTAAGAGGGGGGAGAAAAAATAAATAAAACAGAGAGGAACTTCTCTATAAACATACTGAAGCTCAGTTACTATTGAATTTTAGTTGTAAGATCCTCCCATAGCAGATAAGCAGCTGAAGTGGGATAAAAGAGGCTATGTGGTGGTTAAGAGCATCAGCTGCTCTCACAGAAGACTGGAGTTCAGTTTCAGCATCCACATCCTCAGCTTACAGCCACCCATAGCTTCAGCTTCAACAGATCTGATGCTCTCTTTTAGCCTTTGTGTCCACACATACCTGTACATATTTACAGTCATACAGAGGCACACACGTTTATACATTATATAAATACAATTGTATATTAAAACTTATATAATTTACATATATATATACACTTTTAAAATAGTAATAAAATAACAGGAAGTAATACAGCAAGCAGAGGAGTCATGTGACCCAATGTTTGACTTAGAACAATAATAATCCAATCCACACTGTTGCAAATGGATTAGAATTATATAAGGCTGGTGGAAGAATGTAACATTACCTGGATTAAAAAAAAACTGCCTGCCAAGAGATTGTCAGAAAGGCTAGGAGTGATTCAAACCACATGTAAAGGCACCATGAGCTCTAGTCAACAAGAGGTAGAGAAGTCAATGCAATTTTATGTTGAGTTTTCAAGGTAAAACTTGAGAAGCAAAGATAAATTGTTTAGAGAATTATTGTCAGGATAAGTAGAAAACTATCTAGAAGCCACACACAGTCACACTGTTATATTTTTAAACACCAGGGGAAAACGTTCCAGATGGGTTAAGATTTAAATGCAAAATAAGCATTAAAAAAAGTAGTGGGAGAAAAATGCAGGAAAAAAATGTATATAATCTTGGGATTAGCAAGAAAAGCAAGAACATCAAATGGGAGCAAAAAAGATTTATCGACCACCCTGGGCTGATGGGGAGGAAACGGAAAGATGCTTGTCAGCTCCTGCCAAGTTCCAATTGTGCAAAATGGTTAAACCTCAGGGATCTATGCCACAATTCCATGTCCTATATCCATGAGTCTACACATATAGCTTAGCACTCAGCAGGGCAGCACCCTCCTGCGGTAGCATACAGAGGACAGAGGAAAGACAGTAGCAAGGAATGACCAGCATACATAATACTCTATCTTAAACAACGAAACTAAATAATGCTTATTTTTCATGCAATTCGTTTTTAAGGAGGGGAGGGGACGAGCAGAGAGCTACTTAGCAGGTAAAGGTACTCGTGGTACAAGTCTGAAGATTTGAGCTTGATCCTGAGTCCACGTAAATGTAGAAAGAGAATCAACTCCGTGAAAATGTCCTGTGGCCTCCGCACCTGTGCTGCAGCACGTATGTATTCTTCTACCATATATACATATGTGCATGTGATAATAAAGTGGGGTTCTCTTCTACCATATATACATACATGCATGTGATAATAAAGTAGGGTTCTCTTCTTAGGCAAAATCCAAGAGAATTAACTCCATGTAAACAGATTTCACAGGTAAAAATGATTTAAAAGAAAAATAAAAGTAAAGAGAGAAATATTTACATTGTAGACAATCCACAGATTCCTACCTGTGTTGTTTTTAAATGTCAGTAAAATTAACTAGAAAATATGTCTCCCAAGAGTAAAATAAACAGAGAACATTAATGGGCAAGTCTCAGGAGGCTAAAATTGCCCAGTCTCAATCACAATTCAAGAAATACAAATAAGTAAGACACTATTACTTCTGGGTCAAGTCGACGGAGTTTTTAACTCCTTGAGTTATGGGAAAATATACGCCCATCCACATTTCTCATGGAAAAATAAATGAGGAGAGAAAATGTCTGGAGAGCAATTATACCAAAAGCAAGGGACACATAGCTCTGCGTCTAGAAGAGTGTCTAATGGAAATGATCCCGAGTCAACTGTCAGGGGCACACGTTAGTGTTTTATATATCTAAAAGTTTAAATTTGAGTGAATAAATGAATGCTCACTAATCATCAGAACATTCTATTCTAAAATTTGTGTTGGTGAATAATATTTGATAGGAAGGAAAGACATCCAGACTAGTTTGTTAAAAGAGAAAAAATGAGTATAAAGTCATACCATCAATCAAGAACACACAGGCTGGCTGAGACACTGATTAAAATTATCATTCACTTGCATGGATGTAGTCAATAATGGGCAGGCAATTAGTAGTAGTGGTGACACGCTTAGAAATAACAACAGAGAAAACACACAGCAACTAAGCAGGCAGGAGGTCGACTCTCACGTTAATAACAAAATTCAAACAGTTGTGTTTCTGCAAACCTTCACTGCTGCGCTGTGACGTGATGTGCAGTGAATGTCCTCACTTCAGTGTCTTCCACCCAGTCCTTCTCTCTTCCTACTAAACTCTGACTCAGAGGACACAGGAAAACTGCCTGCCCTTTGACACAGAAAGGAAGAAGGAAGAAAGTGACTTGGACTATGACTATGCTCTCCTGAGGACCTCCCAAGTTTTCCAGGAGTGACGCACACAGAAGAAAACAGAGAAACACAAACCAGATATGTGAACTGGAAGAGCTGTGGTGACAGCCCTGATGTAATTTAACACAGGATGCTCAAACACCTCTTAGTGGCTTCTCTATCTCTTAATGTATGCTGGTTACAAAGAATACAAGTTTGCACAAAACAGAGCAAGTGGCAAGCTCTCATTCATTTCCAATACAATGTTTCATCCCCAAAGATCCATACGGAGTCTCTGAAGATCTAAAAATAACACATGAATAAGTTCAACAATCAAAACAACTCATCCTTAAAACTGTCTAGAACAGCATCTCTGCCAACCTGAATTTTATTCTTCTATTTTTATCTGACGCCTATAACCAATGCCATTGAAATGTATCTATAGGAAAAGCATGTTTCTATTTAACTCACACTTCTAGGTTAGTGATCTTCCTAGTTGTTAATTCCTTTGCTCCTGCACTTTCTAAACTGTACATATGACATCATTGAGAGGTACTAACTCTATACTGAAAGCAATTTAATGGGGGTGACAGTGAGAACAGCTTTCTGACATGGGAAGAGGAGATATAAACACCCACACAGGCGATTGTGTGTTTAACAGCGGAAGTTATCTCAAAGGTCACAGACTGGGGTAGGAACTGTGCTATTTGCCAATGGTGGAGAAGGAAAAATCCCAAAGATACATAAAGCTCACTCTAAATATTTGCCACTTCTATTTTACTTAGGATCAGAGGGCATTAGCAGGGGTGAGCTGAGAACACAGAGGTCTCCAAGCTACAGGATCCAGTTTCCTTAGTCAACAGCATGCAGTTAAGCAAGCTCAGCAGTGCCTACAGGTTTCAGAAGAACTTTAGGACTCTGCTACATCACTGACAGGTACTACTTATATTACTAAGCACAGTCCTTTGGGGATATATATTTTTTATTTATTCCACTCCATGCCAGCTCAGTTATTTTAGCTAATTTCCATCATGATTTTATTTACTACTGTTTGTTTGTGATTTCATTCATAAAACTCACTTGATTCTATTGCACTGATGTTTACAGTCACCCCAGAGAAGAGAAAATAACAATAGGTATTTTGTACAAAGAAAATGAAATTTTTAGGTAGTTTCAGAAGCTGATGTTTGATGAAGGCATCATGTACATTAATTATACATATAAATATACATGTATATTAATTTCCTTTATACTCAGAAATTCCAAGAACAATTATTTTAAAGCAAAGTCATCCACTTGCCAGAATAATACAAAACAAACAACAGTGTTATAAGACCTGGCGGCATCTCTAGGAGCAGAATTATTAGTTCATAAATTTAAGGCAGACACATAGACACGTGATCCACAAAAATGTTCATTTTATTCTACTGAAAATAGTCTATGTACACACAAGCACACACACACACACACACACACACACACACATGCTCACACATCTTTTTAATTATACCAGTCACAAGCTTAGGCTGTGAGCAGGTTTGTATATATTCAGGCAAAAAAAAAAAAAAAAAAAAAAAAGACCTGTACACTTTCATTCTGAGGATGCTCGCTGGGTTTCTCCCACCCTCCAGCACAAACACTTCCCTCCTGCATGTCTTCTCTCTCTTACCTTGAGCAGAAAAATCTGGAAAGGGAGACCTGCTCCTCTGAGCCAGCATCAGAATGTGGCCAAGAGAAATGAAATCTCAGTCCCTGCTAACAATAGAAATCTTTGACATTTGATAGCAGGAAAATCCAGGGAGCTGACACCCCATCTAATCTCAGGGCTTTCATACCAGATATTTTAACAAAAACAATTCAAGCCCCTGACGCAACAGAAGGTGGCCTTTGCATAATGTTTAGTTCCTAGTGTCTCCAAACCGTATCTGATATTTATTTATGATTCAACTATATTAAGCCTGAGATGGAAAAGCTTCTAAAAATTTTAAAGTGCTTACATAAACTGCCTGTATAACTATTAGCAAGCAAGCCAGCAGAAACCACGTTTAAGTCCAACATACACGTCTGGTTACTGTGCGCCTCCCCTATCCCTCCCCCTGCATCATCAAAGTTTCTTGAAGGTTTGTAATGCAGAAACCACGAATGTGCCTGTTAAAGTCTCTCTGGAGCCAGTTTTAAAAAAAAAAAAAAAAAAGTCTGGAAAGAGTCTGAGGAAAGTTTGTGCAGTGTCTCCGATTTATCAAAGGTCCCATGTAGCAGGGCTTTATTGGTGTGCAAAAAAAAAAAAAAAAAAAAAAAAAAAAAAACCCTCAGATTCCTTGTAAGTGGGATTGAAAAGTGAGAAACCATTATTAACACCAATAATAATAAATGAACGAAGCTTCCAGTTCCTGAGTAGTGTTGGGTGTACAACTGGATGTACAATTGAGTTGTTGACCAAAAGGGCCCATGGAAATCCGCAACAACAACAAAAGCTGTCAAGCTAACAGACTGCTCTGAGCAAATAGACAGCAACAGCCCACTGTTGACGACAGCGCCCACACAACTCATTGAACATGGGCTGTGTTTCCTTAAAGCCCACAAGCCACCACTGTTCTCTACTGTCTTTGGTCTGGGAAGGTTCTGTGCAGTCCACCAAAAGGGAAAAGTAAATGCTAGCCCACCCACGAAACCTTTAATCTACAATGAAGTCCTGCCTGCAAAAATATGCCAGTGGCACAAACTCGGGAAGTAACCAACCAATGTATGATTTGACTTAAGGCCCACTCAGTGAGATAAAACCCACACTGGACACTACATGGGTGACCTAGAGCAAGGTAGCCTAGAGACCTAGTGTAAAACCAAATACTTGTGGTTAAAAACAGCAGAAATGATAAAATGACTCCTAACAATAGTCTGCTATACATAGATCAGAGCCTATTCATCTTGGTATAGCAGAATATTCTCATCAGAGAAGCTTCCTCCCATAGCAGATAAAGACACCCACATCTAGATATTACTCCGAGAGAAACCTTGGAACACAGAGATCTAAATGGGATGTCCCCGTCAATTCCCTCCTGTTAGGGCTCAGGAACGCTCACAGGAAAGGTGAAAAGACTGTAAGAGCCAGAGGGGATGGAGGACACCAGGAGAATAAGGCCCTCTAAATCAACTGAGCAAGACTTATATGAACTCAGAGACTAGGACAGTAATCAGAGGGCTGAGCTGGGTCTACACCAGGTTCTCTGCACATAGTTTTTAATTTAGTATTTTCATGGGATGCCCGACTGTGAACCAGCACACCCCCGAATCTACTGCCTTCTTGGGGCTCTTTTCCTTCTGTTGGTTGACACTGCTCAACCCTGATGTGCTGCTCTTTGTTTTATCTTTATTTTGTTCATTTTGTTATATTTCGTTATCTCTTAGAAGCCTATGGGGTTTTTTTCAGAATGAAAGACAGAAGAGAAGTGGGGTCTGGATGGAAGAGGAGCTGGGGAGGAATGGGGGAGGGGGAGTAGAAGGGGAACAACTGCAGTCAATCAGACATATTGTATGAGAAAAGAATTAATATTTCTAATAATAAATAATGTTTAATAAAATAATAAAATTCTGTTAAACTGGACTCTAAACAATTGCTCCAAATACCACAAAATCATCATATTCAGCTTATGAGAAGAAGGAAAAATAAACATAGATGATGGGGCTCATAGACTTATATTTTTAAAGGAGCCATCAAGAAATGGGCACTGGCAACTTGACACAACATTACTTTTGTGTGTATTAAAACAATTTTTACACTGTGATCAAAGCTTCTATAACAATATTAATATTAATTGCATTTTACTATTTTTCTAATTCTTTTGAACAGCATCTTCTACCAAAATTTTATGTAAGCTCTGATCCAAGTTAATTATGGTATATAATTATGTAATTAATCCATCCCTAGACTATTTTGCACAAGGCGAATTTCATAGTAAGATAATAGGGGTCATTTAATTTATATGGCAGGGAAGTAAACAATGAGGAGTCTGAGTGAGCCACTTACAATTCAGTTACTTTGTGGTGTGATGAAATGAGAACATACGTTGAAACCTGAAAACTGCATCTAGACCCAATATCACACGTACTTAAAAGAACTTGACTCTGATTTTATCTAATGCCTTCTTACAATAATTTTATTTTCTATACTACAAAGTTACAATGTATGTATAAAGTTCATTGACCTGGTTCAATTGAGCTATGAAAAGACAGACATATGCATAATATTTATCTTCACCTGCAAACTATTGATCTGACTGTAACATACAGATACAGACTTCCCATATTCCTCAATAACTAGAAAACTTTAGCCTTTAGCAAGTCGCAGTTGACCTCTTACATTATCAAGCCCCTGGAAGGTTAATTTGACTAAAATCTTCTGATGTTAATGATGCTGAAAACATTCTACTTTTAAAAATGCAAAACTTCCAAAATAAATGGAATTCAGTTGCAGATGCCAAAAGAAAAGTTATTTCATCTCTAGTTCTAAGGGACCTTCTGCTGGACTCTATAGAGCCAAGGGAGAGGACAGTTCCGTAATGCTCTGCAGAATTACTCATGGGAACACCTTTTCAAATAATACTTCTATTAATTCTCTAAGAATGCCATACAATACATTTTGACTCACTCACTTCCCTTCCCCAGCTTGTTCCAGATCCACCTCCCTATGCATCCAAATTCACCTCTCTCTCTGTCTCTCTCTGTCTCTGTCTCTCTCTGTCTCTGTCTCTCTCTCTCTCTCTCTCTCTCTGTCTCTCTCTCTCTCTCTCTCTCTCTCTCTCTCTCTCTCTCTCTCTCTCTCTCTCTCTCCCTCCCTTTTTCCCTCCCTCCCCTCCACCTCTTCTTCCTCCACCTCACCCTCTCTCCATGAAATTCAACTGGTTTTGCCCAACAACTTTTGAGAGTGGGGCCTACCCTGGAGCATGATCAACATGGGTCACACTCTTAAATTAGCTCTTGTTCTCCTGTAGTTATTAAACACCAATAGCTCTTTGCCCATGGGTGGGACTTCATGCTTTCCTGCTTCTCTCCATGGTAGGATTTTGTCTAGCTTGAGAATTCACAGTCTTAGGGATGCTGTCACAATGATTGTTATCTTATATATGCAACTACCCTGCTGTGTCCAGAGGACAGCTTCCTTGTAATTTATCTACCAACTCTAGATCTTATATTTTGTCTTCCTTGAAGATTCCTGAACTTGTCACGAAGGATGTGATAAAGACATTCTATTTAAAACTAAGCATTCCACAATCTTTTTTTCTCTTCATGTGAGGCAATTTTGACTTCCTATTTTATTTCTCATTTACTGCAAGAAGCTTCTCTGATGAGGGTTTAGAGACACACTGATTTCTGGGTATATCAATAAATCATTGTGAACCATTTTGTTGGCCTGTCCATTTATTAAAATCATAGTAGGTTTTCATCTAAGGCCAATGATATCTCTCTCTAGAGACAGGTTCTTGGCCTTATTGACAGTATAAGATATGAGTTCCGTCTCAGAAATAGGCCTTAAGTACCATAAGAGAGAAGTCACTCTAATAACGTTCTGCCACTGTTGCACCAGTGGGTATGTCTTGCCAGAACAGTCATCATTGTATCTTGTAAGGTTAGCAGCTGATTGGGGCAAAAGATTCCTTTCATCCCCCAGTAACATACCTAATACTGTTAAGCACTATGAATGCTAAACAGTGGAGATAAAGTTCCCAGGTCCCAACTGATTTCTCTATTTGACTCAAGGACGTAATGTCTCATTTTCTGTGAAATTATGTATTCTAGTAACTTCAGAAGATACACCTGTAAAGTCTGTCCAACAATTTCTCAAATGGGAGCTGAACAAGGATGGCTCCAATGGACATGTCAAACCAGATGGGAAGAAGCCCACTAGGCCTCAGTGCTACACAAGGAACTATAGACAACAGAAGATAGCTGGGAATGGAGAGGTGCTCTTCCCCAGGGAGGAGCACACCAACTGGTTGTCTACTGCCAAGTGATCAGTCATGAAAACATATATATAAGTAACATTATATGGAGCAAACAGTTTATATTTAGGAAATATAAAATACATATATGTGTGTGATATCAAATAGTGCAAAAGAGGCCATAAGTTCAAAGGGTATCAGAATAGGATATATGGGAGGTTTTGGAGAGAGCGGGGAAGGGGAAAATACAAATATGTGATTATTTCAAAAAGCAAAAAAAATGTGGTGCCTTCAGCAATATGGTCTTTAATGTCAAGTTCTGGAGAATAATTAAGAGCAATGGTAATGCCTACAATGTTTAGGCATCTATGGAAACCCACTGGCCAGTAATTCCAAAAAAGGTAATTTACTCCCAATACTGGGTCTTTATTTGCTAGACTTTGGTATCTAGTTTGAGTAGTCGTTCCCTGATATTACTGACTAGGACACATAAGTGATGCTTTGCTTGCTGAGATTAATGTTGACTAAAGCAAGATGAAACTGATGTAATTGTAAAATACCATTTACAATAGCCAGGTATTCCTCCAAACAATTTCCAAAGCCTAGAGAGGTAACCAAACAGGGTTTGGGAGGAGTACCTATTAAGGCCAAAAATAACTTTAAACCATTACATGATAAAGTTCAACCGTAAAACTCATAGCTGTGTTTCTTATCCCTTCTCTTAAAAAGGTTAGCAAGCAGCTAATTGAGAAAGAAGAAGAAATAACCTAATAATATGGATGCAATATAATGATGAATACTTTGCTCTTAGGCTTTTATACATACCTAAGAAAATAGAAAGTACTACTTGTTCAAATGCTCAGAATTCTTTTCTCCTTAATTAACTAAGTGTGCTCTCCTTTCCAACGCAATCAATCACACTAAGTAACATTTTCAAGCTGAATTTTGGTTGATAAAAAAAAAAAAAAAAAAAAAAAATGAGGCTAGAGCACAGGTCCTTCCGTACTCCAAGAACCAAGTGCAGAGAAGTCTTCCACATCTATGGATTGGTGTGGCCAGCCAGTGCACTGGCCAGCAACAGGCAGACACCCATTTGCTCATCTTCAAAAAGCAGTGAATATCTTCCCTATATTCCCTTTCTTCACAGATATCCTACTAATCAAAGGAAAAGCCTAAGTAAAGAGGACTAACCTTGACATTGGAAAGTTTAAATTTTGGTGTGAAAAAAAAAAACTTGTACACACCAAATTTCTATTAAAAAGTGTAATAACAAATTTGGTTAAAAAGAAAAGTCACACATCCATAGAATTCCAGAGGTAACAGCTACATCATGAGAAAAGATTTGTGAACATTTTAACAGACATTCTTGGAAATAGTCCAGATTTTAAATGGATCTGAGAAAAACAAAGCACTATAGGTAAAGGGGGGAAAAAAATAAAGAAATGAATTTAAACTGACCGTGTTAGATTTTACTTTAAATACACACACCCCAAAAAGACATGAGAAAGAGCCAAATTTCAAGAATAAAGCATACCCTTTACTCTGTAAGGGAGGCAATTTTCAATAACCAATAACCTTTAGATTAAAGGGGGGAAGAGAAGAAATATCACTTTATTAAACGTCGACACTCTAGAATTACCTTTAATATTCAAAGTTGCATTTTACTTTTTCAATTAACACTCTAAACATGCATGGTGAGATGGCTCTTACCTTTGCTGTTTAATGATCCATCTCACTGCAGCGCAATCCTTTTACAGCCAAATCTGGAGAAAATGAGGCATCTGTTCTAAACCACATATAGCTTGTCTGTTCAAGCAGAAAGTTGGCTAAATTCTCCTAGACTAGGAAGAGACTGGCATGTTTGCTCAGGCACACCTAAGGATTTAATTGCAAAGCTGGGAATTATTCCACAGATGTGAATAGATATCTAATTTATGTCACAAAGGAGAGATTATACTCTCAGGAGAAGTTATTTACATAGTCATTTCCCTAACTAGATTTCCACACGCATGAGGATTTCAAGTCAGGAAACTGTTGCCAAAAATGCCTCACCACGCCGACCAAGAGGAGGACATAAATGTCTTGTTAGCCGTAAATAATGATAAAAAGGGATCTTTGGGAATGTAATTACAGCTGCCTTGTCCTGGAGTTTTATGTATATATTAGCCCAAGTAAATGGCAGCATATTAATCTTAATTAATCAAGTAAAATAAGATTGTTCTGCATGTTTCTATAAAATTCAAAGCAAATAAAGAAAAAAGATCACTTCTACTTGTTTTTCTTTTTTGTTTGTTTGGTTTTTATTTTTTTGCTTCTTAGTATACATTTTTATGCATAGGTCAAGGAATAGTTTTACACATAGACAACAAGTGGAATTAAGCTGAATACATAGTTTTCTCACCCCAAAACACTTCTTTCACTGGCTTTTGACAGTCCAGCTTTTCATAGTCTCTTAGCCTCTGTTGTTGGACATTACACTTTAACTTCACTGCCACTTTCCTCTGTCATTATGTCCATCTGGTTGATATCTCAAACTAGATCACAATTCATTTATTTTTTTTAATTTATTTTAAAAAACAAAGATAAAGATAAAAAATTTTTGCATAAATGTATACAAATAAAATTGTGTCAGTGCTTAAAAACATCACTCTTTGCAGATGACATGATAGTGTACTTAAGTGACCCTACAAATTCCACTAGAGAACCCCTACAGCTGAAAAACAAGTTCAACAAAGTGGCTGGATATAAAATTAACTCAAACAAATCAGTAGCTTTCCTATATTCAAAGGACAAATATGTGGAGAAAGAAATTAGGGAAAAGATATCCTACACAATAGTCACAAACAATATGAAATACCTTGGTGTGACTCTAACTAAGCAAGTGAAGGACCTGTATAACAAGAACTTCAAACCTCTAAAGAAGGAAATCGAGGAAGATCTCAGAAAATGGAAAGATCTCCCATGCTCATGGATTTGAAGGATCAACATTTTAAAAATGGCCATCCTACCAAAAGCAATCTACAGATTCAATGCAATCCCCATCAAAATTCCAACCCAGTTCTTCATTGAGATGGAAAGATCAATGTGCAATTTCATCTGGAATAACAAAAGACCTAGAATAGCAAAATCCATTCTCAACAACAAAAAAACATCTGCAGGAATCACTATCCCTGACCTCAAGCTATATTAATAGGCAATTGTGCTGAAAACTGCATGGTACTGGTACAGAAACAGGCACATGGATCAATGGAATAGAATAAAAGATCCAGAAATGAGCCCTCATGTATATGGTCACCTGATTTTTGACAAAGGAGCTGTAAACATTCAATGGAAAAAGGACAGCCTATTCAACAAATGGTGCTGGTCCAACTGGCACTCAGCATGCAAAAGAATGAAAATAGACCCTTTCTTCTTGTACAAAGCTCAAGTGTAAGTGGATCAAAGATCTCCACATTAAACCAGATACACTGAAACTATTAGATGAGAAAGTAGGGAAAAACCTTAGAACACATAGGCACAGGAGAAAATTTTCTGAACAAAACACCAATGGCTCAAGCTCTAAGGTCAAAGATTAACAAATGGGACTTAATGAGATTGCAAAGTTTCTGTAAGGCTAAGGACATTGTCAAGAAAACAAAACGGCAGCCAATAGAATGGGAAAAGATCTTTACCAACTCCACATCAGATAGAGGCCTAATATCCAAGGTATACAAAGAACTCATAAAGCTAGACACCAGAGAATCAAACAACCCTATTAAAAAATGGGGTACAGAGCTAAACAAAACATTCTCAATTCAGGAATATCGAATGGCTGAGAAACATCTAAGGAAGTGCTTGACATCCTTAGCCATCAGGGAAATGCAAATCAAAACATTTGATTCCACCTGAGATTCCACCTCATACCAGTCAGATTGGCCAAGATCCAAAACTCAGATGACAGCAGATGCTAGAGAGGTTGTGGAGAAAGAGGAACACTTCTCCACTGTTGGTGGGGTTGTAAACTGATACAACCACTCTGAAAATCAGTCTGGCAGTTTCTCAGAAAAATGGACATAGTACTTATCTGAAGATCCAGCTATTCCACTTCTGGGCATATACCCCAGAGACACTTTAATACACAACAAAGATATATGCACCACAATGTTCATAGCGGCTCTATTTATAATAGCCAGAAGCTGGAAGGAACCCAGATGTCCTTCAGTAGATGAATGGATACAAAAATTGTGGTACATATACACAATGGAATACTACTCAGCCATCAGAAACAATGACTTAACCAAATTCTTAAGAAAATGGTTGCATCTAGAGAATATCATCCTGAGTGAGATAACCCAGTCACAAAAGAACAGATATAATATGCAGTCACTGATAGTGGGATGCTAACCCCAGAGGCTGGGACTGCCCCAGAAACAACTCACAGACTGTGTGAAGTTCAAGAAAAAAAGAAAACAAACAAACAAAAAAAAAGTCATGCTCAATCCTTACACACCAAGAAAACGTTGACTAATTCCGGGTTACATTCTGTTTTACATGTACTTTTTGCTCACTGTGACTAGTAAGACCTTAATGCGGAGTATCTACTTGTTTTTCCTTTTTTTCATACTGTAAAATTCATAAAGCATCCTCTTCTGTGTAGGTTAATATATGTGCTTCTGTCCTCTCCATGCATGTGCAGTGCTTCCCATAGTAACTTTTCTGAACCTCTTATATAGAGTGTTCACTAGAAAGGTTTATGCAGATCCTTTAAGAAAATGGTTGAGAGATCAAGAGCTGGGCCACTGCCATCAGGACTCAAGGCCTGCCCGCAGACTACGGTGTACCCAAAGGAGCCTCAGGAGCACTGTCCCACCGGATCCCATGGGTGAGTTCCCACTTTTTCTTTACTGACTATACTGAGAGAGACCACCACGAACTCTTGAGGTACAGGTAGCTAGGTGCTGCCTGGGAATGGACTGTCCTGGTACTCATCTGTGCCCAGAGCCAGAGCCAGTCCACCACCATTAGAATTCAAAGACTACCAACAGAGAACTGAACACAAAAGAGCAATCACCATCCTAAGCCCAAAAGCCCACAGACCCACAGGAGAGACAAGCTCTAGTCAAAGACAAGATCACCTAGGATCACACATGACAAGACGGCAAGAGGCAGGTACAAGAACCTAAGCAATGGAAACCAAGACAACCTGTGTTTGCCCACCACAGCAAGTAGTAGAGAGATATTCTAACACACCAGAAAAAAACAAGATTTGGACTTAAAATCATACTTCATGATGATGATGGAGGTCCTGGAGAAGCACATAAATGACTCCCTTAAAGAATCACAGTAGAATCCAAAAAACACATGTAAACAAGTAGATACCCCTAAGGAAGGAAGCACAAAAGTCACTTTGAGACTACAGGAAAATAAACCAAACAGGTTAAAGAATTAAAAACAGAAATAGAAACTATAAAGAAATCACTAAAAGAGACAACACTGGAGCTAAAAAACCTAGGAAAGAGATCAGGAGCCATAGATGCAAGTATCACCAACAGAACACAAGAGATAGAAGAGAGAATCACAGGGGCAGAAAATACCATAAAAAATCTTGACACATTAGTCAGACAAAATGCAAAAACCAAAAAGATCATAACCCAAAACATCTTGGAAATCCAAACCACAATGAGAAGACCACACCTAAGGATAATAGGTATAAAAGAGAGCAAAGACTCCTAAATAAAAGGCACAGTAAATATCTTCAACAGAACTGTGGAAGAAAACATCCCTAACCTAAAGAAAGAGATGATCATGAACATATAAGAAACCTACAAAACTCCAAATAGATTGGACCAGAAAAGAAATTCCTCCTGACACATACCAATCAAAACCCCAAACATTCAAAACAAAGAAAGAATACTAAAAGCAGTAAGAAAAAAGGACAAGTAAATTATAAAGGCAGACTGATCAGAATTACACCAGAATTCTCAGCAGATACTATTGAAGCTACAAGACCCTTGACAGATGTCACACAGACCCTAAAAGAACACAAATGCCAGCCCTGGTTACTATATCCAGCAAAACTCTCTATTAACATAGATAAAGAAACCAAGACATTCCAGGACAAAAGCAAATTTACACAATATCTGTCCACAAAAGCCCTACAAAGGATAATAGATGGAAAACCCCAACTCCGGGAGGGAAACTACATCCTAGAAAAAGCAAAACAATAATAATCTTGAAACAAAACCAAAAGAAAACCATACAAACATAATTCTACCACTAACAACAAAAATAACAGGAAACAACAATCACTATTCTTTAGTATCTCTTCACATGAACGGACTCAATTCCCCAATAAAAAGACATAGATATCAGACTGGATAAGTAAACAGGATCCAGCTGTTTGCTGCAGAAAGGACACTCATCTCAGTGACAATGACAAACACTACCTTAGAGTAAAGGGCTGGGGAAAAAATTCCAAGCAAATTGTCTGAAGAAACAAGCTGGAGTAGCCATTCTAATATCAAGTAAAATAAATTTCAACCAAAAGTTATATAAAAAAAAGACAAGGAAGAACACTTTGTACTCATCACAGGAAAAAAAATCTATCAATATGAACTCTCAATCCTGAACACCTATGCTCCAAATACAAGAGCACCCATATCCATAAAAGAAGCTCTACTAAAGCTCAAAGCATATATTACACCAAATACAACAAGTAGTGGAAGACTTCAGCTCCACACTCTCACCAATGGACTGATTATAGAAGCAGAAAATGTACAGAGACATAGTAAAATAAAGAGAAGTTATGAACCAAATGGATTTAACAGACATCTATAGAACATTTCATCCTAAAACAAAAGAATATACCTTCTTCTCAGCACCTCACAGTACTTTCTCCAAAACTGACCATATAGTCAGAAACAAAACAGGCCTCAACAGATACAAGAACATGACAATAATCACATGCATCCTATCAGATAACCATGGACTAAGGCTGGCCTTCAATAACAACAAAAAGCCCACATATACATGGAAGCTGAAAAATGCTCTACTCAATAATAATTGGTCAGGGAAGAAATAAAGAAAGAAATTAAAGACTTTTAGAATTTAATAAAAATGAAGGCACAACATAACCAAACTAATGTGATACAATGAAAGCAGCACTAAGAGGAAAACTCTTAGTTCTGAGTGTCTCAAAAAAAAATTGGAGGGAACATACACTAGAACCTTGACAGCACACCTGAAAGCTCTAGAACAGAAAGAAGCAGATATAACCAAGAGGAGTAGAAGGCAGGAAATAATCAAACTCAGAGCTGAAATCAACCGAGTAGAAACAAAAAGAACTATACAAAGAACCAACCAAGAGATGGCTTTTTGAGAAAATCAACAAGATCCATAAACCCTTAGCCTGACTAACTATAGGGCACAGAGAGAGCATCTAAATTAAGAAAATCAGAAATGAAAGGGAACACATAACAACAGAAAATGAGGAAATTCAAGAAATCATCATATCTTGCTACAAAAGCCTATATTCAACAAAGCTGAAAAATCTAGAGGAAATGGACAAATTTCTAGACAGATACCAGGTACCAAAGTTAAATGAGAATCAGATAAACCACCTAAACAGTCTCATAATCCTGAAAGAAATAGAAGCAGTCATCAATACCTTCCCAACCAAAACAGATCAGGACTAGATGGGTTCAGTGCAGAATTCTAGCTACCTTCATAAGAAGACCTAATACCAAGACTCTCCAAACTATTATACAAAATAGAAACAGAAGGAACACTACCTAACTCATTCTTCAAAGCCACAATTACACTAATGCCCAAACCACACAATGACCCAACAAGTAAAAAGAACTTTAGGCCAATTTCCCTTATGAATATCAATGCAAAACTACTCTATAAAAATCCTACAAACCGAATCCAAGAAGATATAAAAACAATCATCCACCATGATCAAGTAGCCTTCATCCCAGGGATGCAGGGATAGTTCAATATATGAAAATTCATCAAAGTAATACACTATGTAAACAAACTCAAAGATAAAAGAGCACATGATCATATTATTAGATGCTGAGAAAGCATTTGACAAAATTCAACACCCCTTCATGGTAAGAATCTTAGAAAAATTAGGAATTTAAGACCCATACCGAAACATAGTAAAACAACATACAGTGAATCAGTAGCCAACATCAAACTAAAATGGAGAGAAACATAATGCAATCCCACTGAAATCAGTGACTAGACAAGGCTGCCCACTCTCTTCCTACCTATGAAATATAGTATTGGAAGTCCTAGCCAGAGCAATTAGACAACAAAAGTAGGTCAAAGGATTACAAATTAAAAGTTAAGAAGTCAAAATATCATTATATACATATGTGATATGATAGTATACATAAGTAACCTCAAAAATTACACCAGAGAACTCCTACATCTGAAAAACAACTTCAGCAAAGTGGCTGGATATAAAGTTAAACAGATCTGTAGCCTTCTCTACTCAAAGGATAAACAGGCTGAGAAAGAAATTATGGAAACAACACTTTTCATAATAGTCACAAAGACTATAAAATACCTTGGTGTGACCCTAACCAAGAAAGTGAAATATCTGTATGACAAGAACTTCAAATCTCTGAAGAAGGAAATTAGAGAACTCAGAAGATGGAAAAATATCCCATGTTCATGGATTGGAAGGATCAACATAGTCAAAATGTCCATCATGCCTAAAGCAATCTACACATTCAATGCAATTCTCATCAAACTTCCATCTCAATTCTTTATAGAGTTAAAAAGATCAATTTTCAAATTCATTTGGAATAACAAAAATACAAGATAGTGAAAACTATACTCAACAATAAAAGAACTTCCAGGGGAATCACTATCCCTAACCTCAAGCATTATTACAGATCAATTGTGCTCAAAACCAAATGGTATTAGTACAGAGACAGGCAGGTAGACAAATGAAACAGAATTGAAGACTCAGAAATGAATTCACAGACCTATGGTCACTTGATCTTTGCAAAGGGGCTAAAAACATTCAATGGGAAAAGGACAGCCTCTTCAACAAATGGTGTTGGTTCAACTGGCATTCAGCATGCAGAAAAATGCAAATTGATCCATTCTTATCTCTTCCTACAGAGCTCAATTTCAAGTGGACCAAAGACCTCCATATAAAACGAGGTACACTGAAACTAACAGAAGATAAAGTAGAGAAGAGCTTAGAACACATAGGCACAGGGGAAAAATTCCTGAACAGAATACCAATGGGTTGTTCTCTAAGATCAAGAATCGATAAATGGGACCTCATGATATTGCAAAATTTCTGTAAGGTTAGGGACACTGTCAAGAGGACAAAATGGCAACCAACAGATTAGGAAAGGATCTTTACCAATCCTATATCTGATAGAGGGCTAATATCCAATATATACAAAGAACTCAAGAAGTTAGACTCCAGAGAATCAAATAATCCGATTTAAAAACGGGGTACAAAGCTAAACAAAGAATTCTCAACTGAGGAATACCAAATGGCTGAGAAGCACCTGAAAAAATGCTCAACATCTTTAGTCATCAGGAAAATGCAAATTAAAACAACCCTGAGATTCCATCTCAGGGATGGCTAAGATCAACAACTCAGGTGACAGCAGATTCGGGCCAGGATGTGGATAAAGAACATTCCTCCATTGTTGATGGGATTGCAAGGTGATAAAACTGCTCTGAAAATCAGTCTGGAGGTTCCTCAGAAAAGTGGACATAGTACTATCTGAAGACCCAGATATTACACTCCTGAGCATATGCCCAAAAGATGCTCCAACATATAACAAGGACATATGTTCTACCATGATCATAGAAGCCTCATTTATAATAGCCAGAAGCTGAAATGAACCCAGATGTCCTTCAACAGAGGAATGGATACAGAAAGTGTGGTAAATTTACACAATGGAGTACTACTCAGTTATTAGAACCAATGATTTTATGAAATTTCTGGCAAATAGCTGGAATTAGAAGCTATCATCCTGAACAAGATAACCCAGTCACAAAAGAATATACATGGTATCCACTCACTGATTAAGTCAATAATTAGGCAAAAAGCTCAGAATACCCACAAATCAAGTCACACACCACAACAAGCTCAAGAAGAAGGAAGATCAAAGTGTGGATGCCTCAGTTCTTCTTAGAAGGGAGAACAAAATACTCATGGGAGGAAATAATGGGACAAATAGAGGAGCAGGGATTGGAAAAAAGATCATCCAAAGACTGGCTTACCTGGCGATCCACCCAAGTACTTCAATCAATGTACAGATAATGCACAGAAGTGTGTTTATTATTGTAAAACAAAAAGTAAAAATAACTATCTGAAGCTTCAGAACACAATGTCCTTTAAATAAAAATTAAAGTCAAACTTTCTCATGATTGGGCCCATGTAGCAGCAAAAACTAAGCACTAAAATAAAAAAATATATTCCCAAGTCGAAGACAACCACTAGATAAAGCAGTAAGTTGAGCACTTATATAAATGCCTCCTCCTAGCATTTTGTTCTCACTTCTACAAAGGACTGAGACATCCACATTCTGGTCTTTCTTCTTTTTGAGCTTCATAAGGCTTGTGAATTGTTTGGTTATTCTAAGCTTTTATGGACTAATATCTGCTAATACAGGGACAAATAGAGGAGAAGACTCTTTAAAAATTATTCAGAGACTGCCTCACCTGGGGATCCACCTCATATGTAGCCACCAAACCCAAGCACTATTCCAGGAGCCAGATATGGAAGCCTCCTCAGTGGCTCTTCCAGATTCAAACAGATACAGTTGAGGATGCTTGCAGCTATCCACTGGACTAAACATGGGGGCCTCAATGAAAGAGCTAGAGAAAGGACTAAAGGAGCTGAAAGGGTTTGCAACCATGTGGGAAGAACAACATTAACAACCAACCACACAATTCCCATGGATTAAAACACCAACCACTGAGCACACATGGAGAGACCTATGGCTCTAGTTGCATATGTAGCAGAAAGTAGTATTGTCTGGCATCAATGGGAGAAGAGGTCTTTAGTCCAGTGAAGGCGCTTTTTTCCAGGGTAGAGGAATGCCAAGACACTGAGGAGGAGAGGGTGTTTGGGAGAGAGAACACCTTCATAGAAGCAAGTGGAAGGGGAGTCAGGGGTAAAGGAGATAACATTTGAAATGTAAATACAAAGAATATCCAATAAAATGCAAAAAAATGTTTATCAGGACATTTACAACATTTTATTTTTCTCCCTTGCTCTTTCTATAACTCATGGCAGCTTCTTATCTTTAGCTATAGTTATTTAGAAGCTATTCTGAAGGCAAAGAGGATTGGACAGGAAGTCAGAAATGTGAAGGCTCGCCATGGCACTGGGCAATTTATGTCATTACTGGATCTATCATCTCAGGCACAAATGAGAAGCGTCCTGATGCGAGATCAGTCACTCACTGAAACTAACTGAAGCCTTGGCCTGTTTTTATAGGAATTCACACTTGAATATCACTTATCACAAAAAAAAGAGTAATCCTTACCCTCTGTGTATATAAAGTCAGAAAACTACAAAGAACACAGAAAAGAGATGGAGGTGCAAAAGACAGAAAGCCAAGATAGAAGGGCAGAAAGAGAAAAATGAAGAAAGGAAAACAAGTACCCAGCAGAACTAGGGTGCTACTCAGAAAAACATCATTTGAAGGAGAGGAGACACTTGAGTTTGGGTGCAGAGGTTGTAATCATGCCTCTGCTTTGGAAACTGCCTTATCCAGTTTCACTTTATCATCCTTTTGTGGGGAGCCACAAAGCTGCATCCCAGGATTAACATGTGCAGTGCTCAGTAGTCTCTCTTTGGATTTATAGGCCTCAGAACAAGTGGTGACCTTTGGGTAGTATCAGAATGTCATTATTTAATCCTGTGCATCCACTGTCACAAGGCATGGAAACTGCTGTAATGGGTAATCTGCAGGAAAGTAATACATCTGTAACAAGCCCAGTGAGGTCTGGATTGACCATGTGAAACCAGAAAGGTTCAAGTCCCCCATGACCTCACCACTCTTATATCTTGTATGGTAAAGCTTCTCCCCTGTTCTTCCAGCCAAGCAGTTCTGTGGACCGCAAACCCATGGTCAGGTTTACCATAACAACAGCCCCCTCCACAGTTTCAATTTTCTGAATGTTATTGCTTGGACAAAATATATGATGGAAGCAACTTGGAAGAAGGTTTCCTTGGGTTCACATGTTCATGACAATGAAAATGAGCTGTGTGAGACTCCATTGGATGTAGCAGGAGCTTCCAATGTGACCTGCCACGTTCTGGTAGAGCACAAAGAGTTTGAGAGGCTAGAAGTACAGTCTTCATCCAGAACCTACTAGAGACACCCATATATCCCTAAATCTCCCAAGTACCCAGACCCATTGTCCAAAGTTTCTATAATCTCTAAATACAGCACCACCTTGGGACCAACTGTTCAACACGAAGGTCTATGGGGATGTTTCACATTCAGACTCTCGCATCTTATCCCCTGAATATAAGCTCTTAAGTATTACTTGTAAGTATTCAAGCAAAAAAAATTAAAGAGAATTTTATATGTGGTTAAAAAAAGAGAGATCTAATAACAATATGACACAAAAAATTATTTACATGTACCGTTTGCAAACCAACAATTACTGTGGGTGTTTTGTTGCTATTTTGTCCTGAAAAAAATCAAAATAATAGTACAATAAAATGTTAATCTTAATTCCCCTGTAAAGATTTACAAACTGCCAAAATTATTTTCTATTATGGTTTACTAGACCATAGATAACACTAGTTTAAACAATGGTGTTTTTATCATGGAAAAATTAGATCGACAGGAAGTCTAGCACCGTTAGACTAGAACAGGGACAGATGGTATAACTTCTCTTCTTTTACTTTAAGACAGGATCCCATTGAATAACCTTGGCTGATGTAGAATTTGTTATATAGATCAGACCAGCCTCAAATACACAGAGATTTGCCACTTCTGCCTCCCAAGCACTAGAAGTGAAGGCACGTGCCACCGTGCCTGGTCAACAGCTACATTGGAAAGACATATAGAGATCATTGAAGCTTGAAGATCCTACATCATAAAACAAAAGATGAAAATTGGATAAAAAATGTGAAATCTCTTAAGCTCTGAACATGCATCAAGAATTAATTTTAATAAGAGGTTAAGTAACTACATCTTAACTAATTACAACCCTCATTTTATTGGAATGTATTCACAGTCCTACGGAAGGCAAGAAACTAATTCATGAGAAACCACAAAATCTCGGAGCCTATGGAAGAATGACAGCAACTGCCACGGACACAGAAAGCAATACTCTAAAAAGCATCATACCTCCTCCTACACTATCGGCATTTACAAGCAGTTGCAGCTGTAACCCACCACTGTTCCTCATGTAAACTAGGGCAGGCTCTCAATGATCAACTGAAATCTCACCACTCAATGCCATGTGCTTCAAAACCCAGAGAAGTTGATTGTGTTCAACAGTTTCCCTCTGCAAAGTTTGAAATGTTAGCCCATCCATGAAATTTTTGGAGCCAAGGTCTCCAGGTGGTAGCTCGCCCCTTATCTTTTTTTTTTTTTTTTAATTTTAGATCCATTTTGCAATGTAAGCAGACTTGTAGAAAGTTCTGAGTACAATACACAAAGTAAGGCATACCTACTTCTGAAGAATAATCGAGAACAAAGAGTTTGGGAGGCTGTTTGTGACTAAGAAAAGATTCTTTCTCTGCTTCTTCTTCCTTACTTTCAGGCTAACAGACTGTGGAGGTCAAGAAGAAACTAAAGACAAAACCCATATTTAACAGTAAGCTTTCCTTTTCATTCTCCATTCTTACAATACCTCACATTGAGAGGAATTGTTCCTGTAGTAACAAAAATCTACCCTATTAACAAGTACGTTCTGTGCTGTCATTTCTCTCTCATACCACCAATATTTTTCTGATATTGTTGTACTCTAGCTAATGAGGATCAATTACCTAGTAGAATAAACAGTCTGTTGTTAACCAGTAGACTAGTAAGTATTATCAGCAAAACTGATCACCTATCCAAGTTAATTAACACTATAAACAGGCCCTCTTGAGATCACATCATTCTTTTGACTTGTAAAAAGACCTTCAACATAACACACGACACTTTTGAAAATGGGGCCATTCTAACAGTGATATTCAGGCTTCTTGAAATACCACATGTATATTATTACACAGGTATTGGCCACCCCACTGAGAAGCCACTCTCTTTGAACAAAGTACAAGAAATGTATAAGGTAAAGAAAAAGCTTGAGGTAACAGATCTCCAGCATAGGTCAACAGACAGACTTTAAAAGAAGTTAAACAATATTACAAAGTAGCGCAAGGATTCACTCAGATAGCAAGACCTTCCCTTCCTGGTTTCTAGAAGTCTCATCCTGCCATAAGCTTTCCTGAAAATATCAGTTAAAAGACAGAAGATTTGACCTCAGTCAAAAGAAATCATGTGAAAGAACGTAACTGTCGACCCGTCCTTCTTGGTTTCCTCTTGAAGGCTATGTGGAAGTGGACGAATGTTAGCTTTTAGCCTCAGACTAATGACTGGTGGTGACTGAGTCACTGTTTCCAGATGCTTTTACACACTAGTCTGCCCTGTGACATCAAAGAGGCAGGTAACCTTTAAAATCCAAGGTAGAACTCCAGGCTCCAAGTCAGGAAGAGAGAGTTCCACAGTAATAAATGATGGCCCTAATGTTCAGTGTCCAGGAAGAGATGACTTAGCTATCCTCTGTACCTAAGGAGCACCTGTAAAGTGGGATTTATTTTTCAGAAATTAACACGTCAAAATGGGAATGAGAAACTGTGTGATACAGTGCTGCTCAACAGTTAGAGATGCCATGTGAATGTCCATGCAAAATAATTCTCTACTTAGACCCTTTCAGGACAATCCACTTGTTTATTCTGCTAAAGGATTTAAGTGCACATTGAATGTGTATTGGGCCTCTCCAGTGAACACTTGTAGAAACCACTGAAGCCATGCAGTGTCGGGTCACTACTGGGGATTTGTTTGCTTTTCAAATTACCTCTCTTCTCAAGCAGTTTCCTTTTGTAAAATAGTTAAAAATGTGTATCATCTTTGCCTGCTTAAACTGTAACTACTCACAGCATTTTGGAAGGAAGCCCATTACTCCCTGAGTTTCACTATGCATAAAAATTCCCACAGTTGGTGTTCTTTCAAGATGCAGAAGTCAGCACAGTCTCCAAGAAATGTTCTCTTTAGCTTTGATAAAAGAGAATTAAAAGATATCTGGACTTAATCAAGTCTGGCTTTAGGCTCTTGTGGGAGGCTGCAGTTGGTAGAAAGAAAAGAGATAATTAAGAAGGGAAGTTTCCAGTAATCAAAGGAGAGATGTAGCCATGAGTTTTACATAAAGATAATGATAATAAACACACAACCAGTACCCCTATGAAGTGTACTCTACAATATAAATGCACCCTTCCTTATTGGGTGGCCACTGAAAACCAGAATATCTAGATAAGGGCTCTGCTCAACGCTTGCTGCGATGAAATAAAGGTAGACTAAGTTTATGTGAAGTTTGAAAGTAAAGAGTACTTTACTTGTAGATAATTAATCATCCCCAAGGAGGTCGGCTTCATGCAAGTTTTATTGGTTACAAATGAGCATTAATGAGCATTTGCAGGGTTCTAGTTACACTACTAATCTTGGGCAGTCACATACTAAACTATCAACTAGACTGAAAGAATCATAGCTTTTCATATAACTAGTATTGACTTAAATACTAAATCCCTTCCCCACAAAAAGGAGGCTCAGTGGCTTTTTTTAATTGAACAATTTTGTTTTAAAAAAGAGATAAATGTACAGATTTTAGAAGCATTTTTGCATAAAGGTATATGAATACATTTTTTCAGTACTTGATTTTTTAAAGGTTTGATAGCATGCATTAAAATCTTACTAGTTACAAGGAGCATAAAGTACATGTAAAACAAGATGTAACCTGGAAATAGTCAAAGTTTTCTGGGTGTGTAAAAATTAAACAAAATGATTTTTCTTTTTTTTTTCTTTTTTCTTTTTTAGCCTTTGTTTTTCTTGAACTACATATATTCTGTGAGTTGTTTCTGGAGTGTTCAGAGCTTTCTGGGATTAGTATCCAATTATCAGTGACTGCATATTATGTCTGCTCTTTTGTGACTGGGTTACCTCACTCAGGATGATATTCTCTAGATGCATTCATTTCCTTAAGAATTTCATAAAAATCATTGTTTCTGATAGCTAAGTAGTACTTCACTATGTAAATATACCACAATTTTCGTATCATTTCATCTAATGAAGAACATCTGGGTTCTTTCCAGCTTTTGGCTATTATAGGGCTGCAATGAACATTGTGGTGCATGTTTTTGTTGTATGTTGGAGCGTCTCTGGGGTATATGCCCAGAAGTGGAATAACTGAGTATTCAGGTAGTACTATGTCAAATTTTCTGAGGAACCAACAGAAAGATTTCAAGAGTGGTTGTACCAGTTTACAACCCCAGCAACAATGGAGAAGTGTTCCTCTTTCTCCACATCCTCACCAGCATTGGCTGTCATCTGAATTTTGATCTTAGCCATTCTGACTGGTGTGAGGTGGAATCTCAGGGTGGTTTTGATTTGTATTTCCCTGATGGCTAATGATGTTGAGCACAACCTTAGATGCTTCTCAGCCATTTGATATTCATCAATTGAGAACTTTTTGTTTGGCTCTGTACCCCATTTTTAATAGGATTTTTGATTCTCTGGTACCTAACTTCTTGAGTTCTTTGCATACCTTGGATATTAGGTCTATATCAGATGTGGGGTTGGTAAAGATCTTTTCTCACTCTGTTGGCTGTTGTTTTGTTTTCTTGACAGTGTCTTTAAACTTACAGAAACTTTGCAATCTCATTAAGTCCCATTTGTCAATATTTGACCTTAGAGCTTGAGCCATTGGTGTTCTGTTCAGGAAATTTTCTCCTGTGCCTATGTGTTCTAAGGTTTTCCCTAGTTTCTCTTCTAATAGTTTCAGTGTACCTGATTTAATGTGCAAATATTTGATCCACTTGCTCTTGAGTTTTGTACAAGGAGATAAGAAAGGGTCTATTTCATTCTTCTGCATGCTGAGTGCCAGTTGGACGAACACCATTTGTTGAAGAGGCTGTCCTTT
The DNA here is from genome assembly GCF_963924665.1 of Micromys minutus. Classification (NCBI taxonomy): domain Eukaryota; kingdom Metazoa; phylum Chordata; class Mammalia; order Rodentia; family Muridae; genus Micromys; species Micromys minutus. The sequence goes on along the minus strand of NC_137955.1, from coordinate 10,054,420 downwards.
TTCCATTGAATGTTTACAGCTCCTTTGTCAAAAATCAAGTGACCATATATGTGAGGGCCCATTTCTGGATTTTCTATTCTATTCCATTGATCCATGTGTCTATCTCTGTACCAGTACCATGCAGTTTTTTAACACAATTGCCTTGTAATATAGCTTGAGGTCAGGGATGGTGATTCCTGCAGATGTTTTCTTGTTGTTGAGGATGGATTTCACTATCTAGGTCTTTTGTTATTCCAGATGAAATTGCACATTGCTCTTTCCAACTCAATGAAGAATTGAGTTGGAATTTTGATGGGGATTGCATTGAATCTGTAGATTGCTTTTGGTAGGATGGCCATTTTTAAAATGTTGATCCTTCAAATCCATGAGCATGGGAGATCTTTCCATTTTCTGAGATCTTCCTCGATTTCCTTCTTTAGAGGTTTGAAGTTCTTGTTATACAGGTCCTTCACTTGCTTAGTTAGAGTCACACCAAGGTATTTCATATTGTTTGTGACTATTGTGAAGGGTATCTTTCCCCTAATTTTTTTCTCCTCGGGTTTGTCCTTTGAGTAGCAGAAGGCTACTAATTTGTTTGAGTTAATTTTATATCCAGCCACTTTGCTGAACTTCTTTATCAGCTGCAGAAGTTCTCTGGTGGAATTTTTGGGGTTATTACATACACTATCATGTCATTTGCAAACAGTGATTTTTTTACTTCTTCCTTTCCAATTTGTATGCCTTTGATTTCTTTTTGCTGTCTAATTGCTCTGGCCAGGACTTCCAGTACTGTGTTGAAGAGGTAGGGGGAGAGTGGGCAGCCTTGTCTAGTCCCTGATTTTAGTGGGATTGCTTCAAGTTTCCCACCATTAAGTTTGATGTTAGCTGTTGGTTTTCTGTATATTGCTTTTATTATGTTTAGATATGGGCCTTGGATTTCTGTTTTTTCCAAAACTTTTAACATGAAGGGGTGTTGACTTTTGTGAAATGCTTTCTCAATATCTAGTGAGATGACCATGTGGTTTTTTTCTTTGAGTTTGTTTATATGCTGGATTACGTTGATGGATTTCCATATATTAAAACATCCCTGTATCCCAGGGATGAAGCCTACTTGATCATGGTGAATGATCATTTTGATGTGTTCTTGGATTCGGTTTGCAATGATTTTGTTGAGTATTTTCACATCAATGTTTATAAGTGAGATTGGTCTGAAGTTCTCTTTTCTTGTAGGGTCTTTGTCTGGTTTAGGAACAAGGGTTATTGTGGCCTCAAAAAATGAGTTAGGTAGTGTTCCATCTAACTCTATTTTGTGGAATAGTTTGGAGAGTATTGGTATTAGGTCATCAATAAATCTATGATAGAATTCTGCACTGAACCCATCTGGAACTGGGCTTTTTTTGGTTGGGAGGCTTTTGATGACTGCTTCTATTTGTTTATCTGTTATGAGATTATTTAGATGGTTTACCTGGTCCTGGTTTAACTTCAGTATCTGGTATCTGTCTAGAAATTCATCTACTTCCTCCAGATTTTCCAGCTTTGTTGAGTATAGACTTTTGTAGTTGAATCTGATGATTTCTTGAATTTCCTCCATTTCAGTTATTATGTCTCCACTTTCATTTCTGATTTTGTTAATTTGGATACTCTCTCTTTCCTCTCTTGTTAGTCTGGCTAAGGGTCAATCAATCTTGTTAATTTTCTCAAAGAACCGGTTCTTGGTTTTGTTGATTTTTTGAATTGTGCTTTTTGTTTCTATTTGGTCAATTTCTGTTCTCAGTTTGATTATTTCTTGCCATCTACTCCTCTTGTGTGTATCTGCTTCCTTTTGTTCTAGAGCTTTCAACAGTGCTGTCAAGTTGCTAGTGTATGCTCTCTCCATTTCTTTTTGGAAGTGCTCAGAGCTATGAGTTTTCCTCTCAGTACTGCTTTCATTGCATCCCATAGGTTTGGGTATGTTGTGTTTTTGTTTTCATTAAATTCTAGAAAGTCCTTAATTTCTTTCTTATTTCTTCTTTGGCCATGTTATCATTTAATAGAACATTGTTTAGTTTCCATGTGTATATGGGCTTTTTCTTGTCTTTGTTGTTATTAAAGACCACTCTTAGACCATCGTGATCTGATAGGATGCATGGGAGTATTTCAATCTTATATCTATTGAGGCTTGTTTTGTGACTTATTATGTGGTCAATTTTGGAGAAGGTGCCGTGTGGTGCTGAGAAGAAGATGTATTCTTTTAATTTAGGATGAAATGTTCTATAGATGTCTATTAATTCCAATTGGTTTATAATCTCTGCTAGTTTCACAGCATCCTTATTCAGTTTCTGTTTCCATGATCTGTTCATTGATGAGAGTGGGGTGCAATGTACTTTTTGAGCTTTAGTAGGGTTTCTTTTATGAATATGGGCGCTCTTGTATTTGGAGCATATATGTTAAGGATTGAGAGTTCCTCCTGACAAATTTCCCCTGTAATGAGTAAAAAGTGTCCTTCCTTATCTTTTTTGATAACTTTTGGTTGAAAATCTACTTTATTTGATATTAGAATGGCTACTCCAGCTAGTTTCTGGGGGCCATTTGCTTTGAAGGTTATTTCCCAACCTTTTACTCTGAGATAGTGTCTGTCTTTATCTCTGAGATGAGTTTCCTGTATGCAGCAAAATTCTGGATTCTGTTTATGTATCCAGTCTGATATCCTATGTCTTTTTATTGGGGAATTGAGTCCATTTATGTTAACAGATATAAAGGAATAGTGGTTGCTGTTTCTTGCTATTTTTACTTTTAGAGGTAGAATTGTGCCTGTGTGTCTTTCTTCTTTTGGTTTTCTTGCTTAGGTATTTTCTTGTTTTTACTAGGATTTGGTTTCCCTCCTTATATTGGGTTTTCTACCTATAATTAGTTGTACTGCTGGGTTTGTAGTCTGATATTGTGTAAATTTAGTCTTATCTTGGAATATCTTGGTTTTTCTGTCTCTGGTTATTGAGAGTTTTTGCTGGGTATAGCAGCTTGGACTGATACTTGTGTTCTCTGAGGGTCTGCATGATGTCTGTCCAGGATCTTCTAACTTTCATAGTCTCTGTTGAGAAGTTGGGTGTGATTCTGATTGGTCTGCCTTTATATGTTACATGACCTTTTTCCCTTACTGCTTTTAGTATTCTTTCTTTGCTTTGGACACTTGGCATTTTGACTATTACATGTCAGGAGGAATTTCTTTTCTGGTCCACTCAATTTGGAGTTCGGTAGGCTTGTTTTATGCTCATGGTCATCTCATTTTTAAGGGTAGGGAAGTTTTCTTCTACAATTTTGTTGAAGATATTTACTGTGCCTCTTAGTTGATATTCTTTGCCCTCTTCTATTCCTATTATCCTTAGGTTTGATCTTCTCATTGTGTCCTGGATCTCCTAGATATTTTGGGTTAGGAGCTTTTTGGCTTTTGCATCTTCTCTGACTGTTTTGTATATGTTTTCCATGTTGTCTTCGGCCCCTGAGATTCTCTCTTTCATCTCTTGTATTCTGTTAGTGATGCTTGTATCTGTGACTCCTGATTTCTTTTTTAGGTTTACTACTTCCAGGGTTGTCTCTTTTAGTGTTTTCTTTATTGTGTCCATTTATGTTTTAAATTCCTTCTTCAATTCCTTCATCTCTTTGATTCTGTTTTCCTCTAATTCTTTGAGTTCTTTGAGTGTTTTTTGTGTTTCCTCTTTAAAAGCTTCTATTTCTTTATGCTTTTCCTCCCGTTCTTGTTTAAAGATCTCCACCATCATCTTGAGGTATAATTTCAGGTCTGAGTCTTCTTTTTCTAGAGTGTTTGGCATTCAGCTGTTTGCTCTGATGGGAGAGCTGGGTTCTGATGTTGCCAGGTTGTCTTGTTTCCATTAGCTAAGTTCTTTCACTTTCCTTTTGCTATCTTGTTGTCTGTGATTCTACGTGGTCTTGTTGTCAGTGATTGGTTCCCATCTCTCCCAAGTACCTGGCCTGTGTCCCTGGATCTCCGCTGTTTTAAGTGGCAAATGGCTTGAGCATTTGGTCCACATGCCAGGGCCTTCTGGGTGGAAACTAAGTCCCTATGTCAGAGTTCCTGCTCCCCTGAACCAAATGGGGGGCCACACTTTCTGTGCACCAGGCCTAGCCCTCTCTGTTAGTAGCCCTGGCTACTAGCAGCGCAGTCTCACCAGGACTGTATCCCTGGATCTCTGCTTTTCCTGGTGGCTGCTTAGTGACTTTTTAAGACTGGGTCCCCAGTTGATGGATCCAATCTTTGAGAAATGATTTTGGACTAGGGGGGCTCTGACATAGTAAACAAGTTAATTCTATGATGGTTTCATAATTGGATATCATTATTGAAAAGTGGTGGTGCCTTTCATAGTTGAGACCAAGGTTGATAAGTCATTGAGGAGCATGTCCTTGGGACATCTTTTCCTGAGCTTCTGCCCATCCCACTCTGCTTTCTGGTTGTTGTGAGGTAAAATGCTTTCTTTCAGTATCATGTAATACCCCACCACATGATTGGAAATACTGATCAAGGTAACCATAAACCGAAACCATGAGCCAAAGTAAACCTGTCATCTTTTGACTTAATCTTCCTAGGTATTTTGTCATGGTGATGAAATCTAAGAAATAAAAATCCCAATAACATAAACTGACATAAACATGATCGTGTGCTCACTGGAGAATCACTTGCTGTATAGTATTTGGTTCTATATGTTGCAAATGGCTTCTTCTTCTCTAGATCACATTAATATCCAAAGAAAGAAGCAGAGAAAAATAGCATCCTTTTCAAGTGAAGAGATGTACAGGAGACCAGACTGCTGAGTAACTATGTATTGAAGGAGAACCCACAGGCAAATGCAAGGCTACTGCTGTTCTACATCATCCATGATTACACTCTGAAAAAGCTTACCTCTAGGACTACATAGTGTTCAGTCTGGGCACTACATACCTCATAACATTATCTTCAGAAAAGTGCTCCAAACTGGGAACGACTTGTTGCCTTTGATCTGATTTAATGCTAAGAAACTATCAGAAAATAAAAAGCATTTGCCTGTCTTAACGATTATTTAAGATGTGCTATAATTAGGTGTAGACATATCTGAGACTTTGAAAGATTTAATTCTGTAATCACAGACAGGGAAGTTTTTCCATTTGGTTGATCTTCAGACAAATTAAGACACAGGGGAATGATTGATCAAACAGTCTTCCTGTCTTTATAACCACACATGTGGTGGAGCATATCAACAGGCCAAGAAAAGCTTCATCAAATTTCTATCAGTGAAATATACTGAAGAGAGATGCATCCCCTTTGGCTGTCTTTTAAACATCAAGCCTCATTATTTGACTTATTTTCAGTCTAAGCAATATGATAATAACCTTAAGTTGCCCTTTATGTACTTTGAATAAAGGATTTCTAGAAGACCAGTTGAATGTAAACCCACAGACCTCAACAACATGGCCAACCACTATCCATAGGTGAAGTATTCTCATATAAATGACTTAAAATGCCACAGTGAGCTTAGGATGCTTGAGACTGTACTATAAGCATGATCTCTGAACAGTATGAATATAAAGAACAGGACCACTCTGGATCCAAGAAACCCTAAATGGGAGATGGTGATTTCCAGTCTTCCCTTTGTGCTCAAGCCAAGCCTCTACATGGATTCTGCACTCTATTTACAATATGGAATGACATCATACCTGTAATGATAGCTTTCCCCCTAGGTAAACCATTTTGTGTGATGGTTTGTATGCATTTAGCCCAGGGAGTAGCACTATTTGGAGGCGTGGGCTTGTTAGAATAGGTTATATCACTGTGAGGTGGGTTTTTGTACTCTCGTTCTAGCTACCTGGAAGCCAGTCTTCTACTAGCAGCCCTCAGAATAAGTTGTATAACTCTAAGCTCCTCCTGTGCCATGCTTAGATGCTGCCATGCTCACCTTGATGATAATGGACTGAGCCTCTGAACCTGTAAACCAACCCCAAATAAATGTTGTCTTTATGAGACTTGACTTGGTCATGGTGTCTGTTCTCAGCATTAAAACCTTAACTAAGACATTTTGGAATTCTATGCTTCTAATCATATGATCCAGGAGTTTGTATGTCTTTTCTCTCTGTGATCAGCCCACTCCACAGCCAGAATACATGTCTGAGCCATACAATGTGGCCATGAAGGACTGTGGGTATGGGTAAAGCATAAATAATCAAGCTGGTATGTCCTTACAAACTCTCTGAGAATACAGCGGAGTCAGGGGAGGAAGAGAAGGGGTAAAGCCATGGGTTTCATGTATCCTACAGGTATTAGGATAGGCCTCAATTTGTTTAAATCATACAGTAAAATGAGTATTATTTAGGGTCTTCAAGGAGAGGCTCCTCCCCACCCCCACTCTCTCTCATACTTCACTTTCCAGACCATGGCTCTATTCGACATGAGAGAACATAAATGAGATGAATGAATGACAGACCTGAAAGTTGGATTGTAAATGCAATCTATCTGCATTGAACTGCAGACCTGAAAGTTGGGTTGTAAATGCAATCTATCTGCATTGAACTGCAGACCTGAAAGTTGGGTTGTAAATGTAATCTATCTGCATTGAACTGCAGACCTAAAAGTTGGGTTGTAAATGTAATCTATCTGCATTGAACTGCAGACCTGAAAGTTGGTTTGTAAATGCAATCTATCTGCATTGAACTGCAGACCTGAAAGTTGGGTTGTAAATGCAATCTATCTGCATTGAACTGCAGACCTGAAAGTTGGGTTGTAAATGCAATCTATCTGCATTGAACTGCAGACCTGAAAGTTGGGTTGTAAGTGTAATCTATCTGCATTGAACTGCAGACCTGAAAGTTGGGTTGTAAGTGTAATCTATCTGCATTGAACTGCAGACCTGAAAGTTGGGTTGTAAATGTAATCTATCTGCATTGAACTGCAGACCTGAAAGTTGGGTTGTAAGTGCAATCTATCTGCATTGAACTGCAGACCTGAAAGTTGGGTTGTAAATGCAATCTATCTGCATTGAACTGCAGACCTGAAAGTTGGGTTGTAAATGCAATCTATCTGCATTGAACTGTAGCCAGTTCTCCCTTGAAATGAGCCCTCGCTGACACTGAGCCCACAGCTTCATGAAGAATTGCCATCCATCCCTCAGGAAGCTCTTCTCCTATTAAATTTTCTCCCTCATTAGACAGTGTCATGCCTGATATACCCAAGAGGTAAATAAAACCTCACTCTTTCCAAGTATGGTGGTACCTTGGCATATAACAAAAAGCATCACGTGTTTGCAGTTTCCATGTGCTTCTTCAAGGGTTAATCTGCTAAAATAACAGGTTAGCATCCCAAATAAAAGCATCCAAAAATGAGAAACCTAAAGAAACCAGAGAACCCTCGGGAAGCCTTTCACATACCCCATAGAGGCCTGAAGGAGGAAGTCCCAAAAGAAAAAAATAAAAAATAAAAACAAATAGTAAGCAGAAATTTATTTTAAAAATTAAAAAAAAAAAAAAAAAAAAAAAAAAAACATTGTAGGTAACCTTGCTGGAGCCATGCCTGTCCGGGTCTCAGAATACAGGATTTAACCAGATGGCACTTTGAAGAGGCTTGTACCCTAAAGGATGAGGTTTCTGGAAAGGCCTAAGGCCAAATACTTAGCACCTGGCTAATATGTCTTCCATGCAGTTCCTCACTGAATTCCAGCAGACTTCACCCCACAGAAGCTACATGGCACACCATGACAGAAACACACAGTGCTTCCACACTATGGACCAGTGTTTACTCCAGCAGTTCTCAAACCCAACTGTCTATCACCATGGCCCTGGGAGCATCTCTATAACCCAGATTCCAAGCAGTACCCCCACAGAGCCTTTATCAGGACATCACAAATAATGATAAGATAGACCTACTCTTAGTAAATAAATGAGATGATTGTGAAAGCAAAGTCATTCAAGCCCGGCCGAACTCTGTCAGACCAGGATGCTGCCACACCCTCACTGTCTGTCTGTCCCTCCAGTGGAGTCTTTCTAGAAACATCTGAAAGATGCTCTTCCCACCACTGTGGCAATGAAATGACAGAAGAAATGACCACCCTTCCCTGTCCTGACTAAGGTCCAATTTACTGCCAATTCCAACACATCCTGGAAGCTCTCTCCTTCTCTCTGTCTCTGTCTCTGTCTCTGTCTATGTCTCTGTCTCTGTCTATGTCTGCCTCTATCTGTCTCTGCCTCTCTCTCTCTCTCTCTCTCTCTCTCTCTCTCTCTCTCTCTCTCTCTCTCTCTCCCCTCCCTTGCTCATAAAAATGACTTGAGCTTTATTTTTTTAAAAAAATGAAAGTAAAATAAAAAATAAAATTAAGTACTTGTTAGCCAAGCATGAAGGCCAGTTTTGGATCTCTAGCATTCATAGAAATTATCTGTAACCCAAGTACTATGGAGAGGTAGACATAGGTGGATCCCAGGGGCTTGTTGGCAAGCCAACCTGACCAGTTGGTGAATTCCGAGTTTAGTGAGATACTGTCTGAAAAAATAAAGTGGAAAAGAGTAGAAAACTACCATAATCAACCTCTAGCCTCTATAGCACCACACAGACAAGCAGCATGCATACAAGCACTTGCATGTACACACACACCTGTATACACTAACATAAAGTACATATGTTACAACATAAGGAAATTTCAGAATGGACTAACGGGTAGCTGTCATTCATAATCTACTGACAAAAGTGTTTTTTCTGAATGAAACTATAACCCATTTTTATCCTTTTTTTTCCTCCTCCTCCTCCTCCTTATCCCATTAGCAGGTATACTTCAGTCCAGGATATATATATATATATATATATATATAGTAATGGCTGTCAATGAATTGGTACACTATACTTCTAGAAGAATATGCTTCTGAAACATTAATATCTCCAGGCAACCATGACATTTTTCTATTTTTGAAACTGAGCCAAGTGGTTTCAGAGTTAAGGAATAGTTGCTTCCTTTGTTCTTGAGTACAGCAGGGAGATTACAGCAATCAATCAGCCTAAATTTTGTGTGTAACTCATAATGTAGCACAATCATAAATAACTTTAAGCATGCATATTGCTAACTTCAGAGAACAGCTGAAATAAGGAAAATTAGAGAAATATGACCAGGTCGAAGTCCCTCCTTGTTTGTGAAAAGCAAACCATGGGAAGCCAGGTATCATTCAGGCTAGCAAACTGAAGATGAGTGAGCTATTGACAGAGCAGAAGTTAAAGAGCCCAACACCCCCAGCATCCTTCTGAGGTTCAGTGGTACCCAGTTTAGTAAGGCAGTCAGTGCACTGATGGATACTTTCCCCAGAAGCAGTCACTACCTGCCTCTGGATCTCCCACAGATCTCAGGGATGGAGCCTTTCTGTGAATGCCCTCTGATCCTGACAGTCTAAAATCTCAACACTGTGTGATAATGATCCCTGGCGGCTGATGGGAAGAGTCAGTACTGAGCATGCTGCACTGGTTCACTGGCATGGCCCCAGTGTGCTGCACTGGGTCACACTCAGTGCATGGCTCCAGTGTGCTGCACTGGTTTACACTCAGTGCATGGCTTAAGCATACTGCACTGGGTCACACTCAGTGCATGGCTCCAGCATGCTGCACTGGGTCACACTCAGTGCACTAACATGGCTTCAGATGGCAGGGAGATGGAAATGTAAGAGAAAAGACTAGATCCAAGTGTGGGACTGTGGTACCCACTCACTTCCAAGAGAAAGGCTGCGCTCAGGAAGCATCTCATTGGAATGCCTCACACTGCTCCTCTGCTGATGTGTGGCTCGCCTCTCTTTATTGTTCCTTTGTGCTAAGCTTCACACAATTTTCCAGGATTGTTTTTCAAATGAAGCTAAGTGTTCCCCTTTTGCAATTATAGGTGAACTATGCATAATTCCAACAATGCACACATTAAGTTGTCATGAAATCACTTGAAACCAGCTTTAACAAAATGCATGAGAACATTCGCATTGGTCAGTGCGAGGAGATAGTCAAATAGTTTTCTTCCTGCTACTCCCCACTCTATTTTAAACACAACCTAGGTGCTCTTCAGCCTTTCAAACACAATAGAGGTAGAAAATGCTAAAGTCATCAATGGGAACAATCTACACCAGCTATTAATTCAAAATTTAAGAGTAAAAGAGTAACGTTGGACTTTTGACCGATCACTTTTTTTAGTGATCCTGTCTGCTGTCTGTGTTCTATTTCATTGCTAAGCTCCACTCACTATGACGAAAGAAATTTATATCAGCAACATTACTTTAAAACATGGAGACAAGATAGGCCAGGGTGATAGCTTACTCTCCTGAAATAGCCACAAATTCCACAAGTCACCTCGTCACTGTTGAAGACAGACATCCTCATAGCCAAAGTAAATAAACACTTCTAGCAATGAGTTGAAAATGTGTTTCTAAAAACCCTTTAGTGTCACAGATGACATTTCAATTGCATGGGTCTTCCTGTGTCTACACTTAATGGCAACTACATAGCAAGTGGCAGAGATTAGATGTGTCCCCTAAGAGGATTTAAATTGGCTCTATTAATCTCTGCCTCTTATGCTAAGACAATGCTGAAAAATTAATGCCTGGCTTAATATCTTACAAATGCTCCCTTTGAAATATTAATTTTTCCTCTCTTTCCCTCAAGAGAGAAATCTGGCGTTGAGGACCTAAACAGGAAACACCTCAGTGAAATTAAAGTTACCCAAGACAGCCTCTGTCTCTGTCACTCAGCTGTCTCCCTGATGCTGTCAAGGGGCTTGGCTTGTGGAACTGTCTCGATTTCAAGCTGATGTGTTGACATGGCCCTTTGTCTACACCCTCACTATATCTACTGTACCTATTCCTTCCCACCCCTGCCCTACGTTGTCCTCTCCTTGATCCTGTTCTTTCTTTGCTTTTCTCTCATGACTTTTTTAATATGGAATACTGAACCCCACCCCCAACACCACCCGCCCTTAACATGAAACGACAAGCTATGCATATTTTAAGTATTTGTTTTATCAAGCACCTAGTACTTCATTTTAAATTAAAGTAGATATATAATGACATTTTACATCATTTAAAAGTGAAAGTTAAGACATTGAAAGTTTTAGACTTCTAATACACTACCTTGAGTCACACTCCCATACCTCAAAGACAAGCTTTTTTCATTTTTCTGTTTCTGGAACTATTTTGAAAAAAAATAAAATTTCAGGAAACATTAGACTCATCTGCACGCCTCCTCTTGTCTTTGTAGCCTACAGTTATAATCATTTCTGACCAAATTCTCCATGACTTCTGAGGTTTCTCAGTATTGCTTACCCTCCATCCAAAGCTCTTAGTTAGTCTGACTCAACCCAACTCTTCTGCACAAATTCCAAGCTGACGTCAGAGAAAGCTCCAACAGAGAAAGCAACAACCAGCAGAACTACAGAACACACACTCCCATGTCTAAGCACAGCCCATCCATGTCCAAATTATCTCCAACCAGTCTCAAATATATTTGTTTTGCAGTAAACAGCTTCATACTTCACTTCCCAGAGATTGAGACAAGTTTAAATAGATTACCAGTGTTGCCCCTAAAGCAATGTTCTTTTCTGTGTTTTTTATTTAACTTTCTGACATAGTCTTTCTCTTTTCCCAACTACCCCCAGATTCTTCCTCTCCTCCATATCCAGACAACCACTTTAGAAATAAATTTGGCAGTTTCTCACAAAACAGAATAGTTCAACCCCAAGACCCACCTCTACCAATCCTGGGCATATACCCAAAAGGTATTCTACCATTCCACAAGACACTGACTCAACGATGTTCATAGCAGCTTTACTAGTAATAGCCAGAAACTACAAATAACATAAAAGTCCTTCAACTGAAGAATGGATAAAGAAAATGTGCTACAACTACACAATGGAATATTATTCAGCTGTTAAAAACAATGACATCTTGAATTTGCAGGCAACTAGATGGATCTTGAGAATATACTGAGGGAGGTAACCCAGCCCTAAAAGGATATGCATGGTATAACTTATCAGTGCATATTAGCCATAAAATACAAGATACCCATGCTAAAATCTATAGACCTAAAGAAGCTAAAGAAGAAAGAAGGCACAAGTGAGGATACTTGAATTTCACTTAGAAGGGGAAACAAAATAATCAGAAGAGGCAGATGAAGGGAGGGAACTGTGTGGGAGAGGAGATAGGAAGAGAAATGTGGGGGTACAAGATTAGGTGTGGGGAGGGACAGGAGGGTTGGCCAGATGTCTGTGAGAATGAATGGAAATCTGCACCTGCTGACAGTAGGGAGTTAGGGGGTGTCCTCAGGAAGAGACGGAAACCTGGGATAAATAAAGGAGGAACACAAGAATCAATGGGGGTGACCTTAGCTGTAACTCACAGTACTAAGGATATAGAACCTGAAGAGACCACTTCCTGTAGCCAGCAGGAACCCCAATAGTGTGATAGGGACACCAACCTACTCATGGAACTTTCAGCCCAAAATTTATCATGACTACAAGAAATACAGTGATGCAGAATGGAGCAGAGACTGGGAGAACAGACAACCAATTACCAGGCCAAGTGGAGAAGCACCCCATGGACTAGCACCAATCCCTGACTCTGTAATCCTTGCAGACAGTCTAGCATAGGTGTCTTCTGAGAGGCTCCACCCAGTAGCCTACTCAGACAAATGCAGCCAAACAGTGGATGGAGCTTGGGGGCTCTTATGGAAAAACAGGAAGAAGAATTGCAGCCTCTAAGGGGATAGAAACTCTACAGCAAGACCAACAGAAAAGAAAAATAAAATAAAATAACAGAGTCAACTAACAGAGACCCTTCTGGCTCTCAGATACTGAACCAAAAAGCATACACAGGCTGGACCTAGGCCTTTCTGCACATAAGTAGCAGATGTGAAGCCTGGTCTTCATGTGGGTCTTGAACAACTAGAACAGAGGCTATCCCAAAAGCTGTTGCCTATATGTAGCATATGTTCTAGCTGGGCTGCCTTGTCTGGCCTCTGGGAGAAGTACCTAGACTAGCAGAGTCTTGAAGAGGCAAGATGGGGGGGGGGGATAGCCAGGGAAGCCCCCTCCTGCTCAGAGAAGAAGTAGAGGAGGAATGGGGGCAGGATTATGGGAGGGGGTGACCAGGAGGGGGGCAGTGAGCAGGATGTAAAGTGAATCAGCAATGAAAAAAGAGAAAACTCATTTTCCCTTTGCCAGCAGATACCAATTACAAATAATTTCTTAGTCAGTAGTGAGACCCCAAATGTCAGTGGGCGCATCAGCTACGTTCCAGGCGTGTGCTTTGTGGCTTGGCTTCTGCCCCCTCTTCTGTATACTTCTGTATCCTTGAACCTAGGAGAGAGGATTATAATGAAGACACCCCCATTTAGGGTTGGTATTGTAAAGTCTCTTACTCTGAATGTTGCTGAGTGTCAGGTCTCCGATGAGAGCCAAGGTTGCACTGATCTAAGGGTCTGTAGCATTGGGAGGCATCATATTGCTATGTTCCTTTAGACAAATAAAAGCAGTAGGTGCTCCCCTGGGGCAGATGGCCTATACAATCTCAGGGGTTTGGCCTCATTACCAGTGTCAGGTATAAAACAAAACAAAATAAACAAACAGAAAAACAGTGTCAGGTATGGATTTCATTTCATATAATAGCCCTTAAATATAATTTTTTTTAAAGTGGTTGGTTTCATATGACATTTGTGCCACTGTTATATTGATGTGCATATCTTGCAGGTAAGTCATTATTGTAGCCCCAAAGGTCTGTGGCTGGGTAATATTGATCACTTTTCTCATTTAGTAGTCTGTATAGTATCTTCAAGTACTATGAATGCTATTCAGTAGGAATGAAACTTTCATCTACGCACCACTTAGATTTCTCTGTGTCCTGTAAATATGTGGTATTTTCAACAATAGGTCACCTTACCCTCGGATGTGGAAGGTAATGAATAGCTTTCACAATAGCCTCTAATAGTTGGGGACCTGGAGGGGGGAATCTATTGGACCCCATGACCAAAGACTCAAAAGTATTATCCTTGCCAACAGTTTTTCTTAATTGGATATTTTATTTATTTACATTTCAAATGTTAGCCCCTTTCCCAGTTTCCCTTCTGCAACTTCCCTATCCCATCCCTCTTACCCTGCTTCTATGAGGGTGATCACCTACCCATCCTCCACTCCTGCCTCACTGCCCTAGCATTCATTCCCCTACACTGGGGTATCAAGCCTTCACAAGACCAAGGGCCTCCCCTCCCATTGATGCCATATAAGAGCCCTTCAGTTCCTTCAGTTCTTCCCTTAACTCCTCCTCCACTGGGGTCCCTGTGATCAGTCCGGTGTTTGGCTTCAAGCATCCACCCCTGTACTGATCAGGCTCTGGCAGAGCCTCTCAAGAGACAGCTATATCAAGCTTCTGTCAGCAAGCACTTCTTGGCATCAGTGATAGTGTCTGGGTTTGGTGGCTGCAGATGGGATGGATCCTCAGTGTCCTCAGGCTTTGGCCTTTCTATGCTGCATGACAAAGGAAATCACTTCTACCAGATAAGGCCCCTTTCTTTACCCAGCTTCTTCCAAAGCTCTCCAGACTCCTACTCCCAAGTGTCTTGAAAGATGTACTCACTCCTCAGGAAAGCTTGCTTCTCTCCCTGCTCTCTCCTAGACCAGTGAAAATAGGACTGACTTCAACAGTGACAAGGGTCCCAGTGAGGTCTCTAAGGAGCCCTCCCACCACTTGTAGGTCTCAGCCCTCTCTGACTGTATCTTCCTCCAACCTCCCCCCGAAAAATCAGCCTTTCAATACCCTGTAGGCCCTCTCATCTTGTCAATCCTGTTTTGTCCCCCATCTCTGTGTCTGTGCCTTCTCAGCATCATCCACTAGTTCTTTATCTTCCCAGTTCATAGGCAACTGTGTGTCATATCCAGTGTCATATGTGTCCTCTCCCTTAGCAAAAACATACATTCATAGCCACAAGTACATTTTGCTCAGAGGACTTTTGACTTGGATGCCTCTAGCCTCCGGCCTATTAAGGCGGCACTGGCTTATCTCTATTGCCTGGGTGGTATTATCAGGGAGAATGCCTAAAGAAGAGTGTTTTCTATGCCAACAGCAACATGACTTGGGGCAACCCACTTGACCTCTGAGTCCGAACTAGGAATAATAAGAAGAGTATTTTCTTCATAAAGTTAATGATACAGACACCGCATTTAAGAAAAGGAAAGCCATTTACTTATGTTAATTTGTCAAACACCTATAGCACTATATGTCAAGAAGGCTTGCAGTACAGCAGCTTGCTAATTATACCTCCTCTGATCCTCACAAGAGCCCTGCAAAGCAAGCTGTTTTTCTATCCTCATGTCACCCATGGAAAAGCTAAATCACAGGTACCATTCCCAAATTTCACAGTTGATAAATTGCAAAGCCTGAATCCAACCTGTATAAGGTTGCTACACCCTGCAGCACAACTCCACAACTTCACTGCATTCCCTCCTGTAAAACCACGATAGAAATCTCACTACCAGTATTAAATGAAAAACCAGGAACAGGAGAGCATCCTTGTCTTTCTGGTTTTATTCTCGTTATCAACTTAACTTTGCCTCTTAGCCGCAGACTGCAGTACTGCCAAGTCCTATGAAAAGACCTCCTTGTTCCCTAGGTCTCTTTCTTCTCTCCTTCTCTGGGGCATTATCTTGTTCCCATGGCTGATGTTTCTATTTGAGCCCCTTTCATGATGTCAATGAAGAAAGAGAGAAGAGGCACCAGGGCAGAGACAGGGAGGGAAGAAGAAATACGTGGTAGGGGGAGAAGGAATGAAGGAGGTGAGCCTTCTGTCATTGGAATTCTTCATAAAGTTTGAGTAAAGTCTTCAACTCAAATAACACCTGTGTAACAACACTAAAGTTTCCGATTTTTATAACTGCTTCCAGGTTATACGAGGGAAAACTTGCTTTTAGCTTTTGGGAAATGTTTGGAGGTAAAAGCGCCATCTCATTTGTGACTTGCTCTCACATGCTCTAGAGCAATGATTCTCAACCTGTGGGTCGAGAGCGCTTTAGGATTGAACAACTCTCTTCACGGGAGTCACACATCAGATATTCTACATACCAGATGTTTACATTACAGTTCGTGGGAGAAGCAACATTCCGGTTATAAAGTAGCAACAAAATAAGTTTATAGATGGGGTCACCACAACAGAAGAAACTGTACTAAAGGCTTGCAACATTGAGATAGCTGACAACCATGGCTCTAGAAAATAAAAGATCTTATATATGGGAGAGAGAAAAATAGAGTTAGACAAGAAGAGAACAACAAAAAAACCTAGAATAACATTAACAAGTACTAGATCCAGCTGAAAAATACTGTAAAGCTACTGAATGGTTCTTGTAAGTTCTTTTTCTAAACACAAAATACTTCATAATAATTTGTTTTAAAGTTACCCGATCTCCTTCCTAATGCAGACTTCATCATGGCCAGACTACCACGTTGTCCAGCCCCACCTGAGCATTTGCCTACTGCCACTGTGCCTAGAGACGGCTCTTCTGTTGCATGTGCTAGGGCCCACTTTCTTCCTGAAGAAAGACCAGTATCAAGTTTAGGTCTTCTCTCCAAGACCTGCCTTGAATCTTACTTCTTCCAAATGGCTTCCAAGATCAATTTCAATTAGAATTTACTTACTTTACTCTGTCAAAGCAAATACAATCTCTGCTTTGGCTCACAGTCTCAGTGTATTTGAGCTACTGTAACAAAATAGCCTATAGTAGATAATTAATTTTTAAAAACTTTATTGTTCAAAGTTCTGGAGCCTAGGGAGTTCTAGATTTCTATTAAATGAAAAATCTATAACATAACCCATTCTTGCATTTCTGCTATCTGCCTTAAATTTCTTACTGGTTAATATCCATAGATTCGGTGTCTAAGAAGAGCCTGTTTCTAACAGTTATCACTGCCTATGCATTTTAATATAGAACAAAAGCAAAAGATATCAGTTATTCCAGACTTCTCTCTCTCTCTCTCTCTCTCTCTCTCTCTCTCTCTCTCTCTCTCTCTCTGTGTGTGTGTGTGTGTGTGTGTGTGTGTGTGTGTGTGTTTGTATATGTGTATGCCTGGTGCCAGGGCTTTGCACATACTAGGTATGAATTCAATCACTGAGTTATATAGCTCCAGTTCCTAATATGTTAAGAAAAAAATAATCTAAGCCTTAGATTTTTTAAGTATGTCTGATTCATTTCAAAGTTCCAGGTTAAAAAACAAACAAACAAAAAACAACAACAACAAAAACCCATGTGCCCAGGAGGGTGGGAAATCACTTCCACATGACCTTAGGCCTTCTTACTGACCTAGCTGCTGTCCCTGAGCACTTGGTCCCTCGACCTCCACTGCATATAAGGGTTCAGGTTACTCTTCAGTCTCTTCCTGACACTGACAGAGACTGAAGCCCAAAGGAGAGTAAACCATGTGCTTGGGTAGCTGTGCCTTAGAATGGCTCCCAGGTTATTAGTGGAGTCATCCCTCTCCAACTAGAGTTTAGGATGCAAGTCAGAGGTTTGAGAGTTGCACATCCAGACAGAAGAGAAGCTAAAATGTAATCAAGACCTGGACACACAGGAAACATGTAATTAGGAAGGAAGTCACTTGGAAGTTCCCAAATATGGCCTCTCCCCTGAGATTCCAGGTCATTGCCTCCTAAAGTATCCTACTGTGAGGCAAACAAAAACCCAGGACCTCAGGGAAGGAGATCAGTTTCTCTCATCTCTTTAACAAGTTTGCCTATGAGCAGGAACTACTCAAGGTCCTGATGATACATTGCTCTGAAAACCAGATTAAGACGATATTTTCAGAAGAGTCACCAGACCAACACATCACTCTGGCAATCTTGCCATGTCTGAGAATCCAGAGACTTCCTAGAACAAGGTCTTATTCCCTGAGAGTCACTTCCCTAATCTCGCTGTTATCATCATCATCATCATTATTATTACTATTACTATTATTATTATTATTATTTCACTTTATATCCCGATCACTGTCCCTCATCCTCCCTTTCCCCTTCTCCTCTGATAGAATGGAACCACCCCCACCCCACCCTGGCACATCAAGTCTCTGCAAGGCTAGATGAGTCTTCTCCCACGGAGGCCAGACTCTTAAACAAACTAAATGCTAAGGTTTTACATCTCACGGCTCATAGGGTTATAGTGAGACTGAATAAGATATCATCTAATATTGAGCCTACAGTTCAATAAATAAATAAATAAACACAGTCTAGTTCCTAATGATTCTCACATAGTATAAAGCCACCCAAGTTACTTTGGCTCTCCCTCGGAAGTAAGCCTTATCAATGGTCCCAGCAGCATCCCCACTCCAGACAGCCAATATGTCTCCTAATTTTTACTACCTCTACCATAGAACCAATACTTTATTCTTGCTACAAATAAAAACTGAAACCATGGGATGTATTTGCAAGTTTTAAGTTTCCTAATGAGCAGCAAATTCCTAAGTAGCTGTTAAAATGTAGACATCCATTCATGTGACAGAGTGCCTAAAATTAACTCAGATGTCGCCGGATGTATGCTGGGTCTGCTTTGGGAAACACTCTCCATATGTTCAGCTTTGCAAAGCTGATCATGGTCTCTAAATTTAGATTATTTAAATGAAACACATTTTAAAGGATCTGCCCTTCTCTCACAGCCTCCACTCCCACTCGCCCAACGGCGCCCTCAGCATCTTTCCAATGCAATTCTCACCGGCTCCCAGCTTCTACGCTTGACTCAGCAGCCGAACATCAGATCATCTCTCTCCCCTGCCCCCAAAGATTGCCAATGAGCTCAGGGTCTAAGTGCAAAGACTGACTTTTACTGTTCAGAAAGGCCCTGCATGATCTGGACCCTGGTTGTGTCTCCGCCATATTCCTTACCTCATTTCCATTGCAAGTCCCGGCAGCCTTTGCACCTGCTAAGTCCTCCACGGCAAACACTGTCCAGCTCCTCACAGCTCACCCCCTCTCTTCAGAGGCCTTCCCTGAATCTAAATAGTCGCCTCCACTACTACTCAATCTATACACTGCACTTCACACCCCCCACCACAGGTCCTGCTGCCAGACATTAATTTACATATTCAAGCATTTGTTTAACATTAGTTAGGCTGAGCAAACTGTAGGCTTCTAAGAGACATTCTGTCTATTTATACACAACTGTATTATGCATGATTGAGGTGGTTTGAAAGCCACTCCATGGGCTTTCATTCGAGGGTGCTAGCAGCCGAGAAAAGGCAGTGAGTGTTCTTTACAACACGTTCATTTGGGGTTTCTCTAGGACACATACAGTGGGCAGTGATAAATGCAAACATGGAATTTGGGACAGAAGCAAGTCAAACAATTATGCGTGAAACCAAGAATAAATAAAGCACAGATTTCCTCCCCAAAGGCTGCTCAAATACAGGCCCCTAAATACTGAAACTGCACAGCGAAGTCTAGAGCACAGCATCAGGTACAGCCAGAATGGGAAAGAAAACAACTTTGGAATTAGAATTTGGACCATTTGATACATTGAAATGGTAGTGGGCCCACAACTAAACCAAGATTTTTAATCTCATGACAGACTAACCCCTCAACAAGCATTGAGAACAGGCAGTGTGAAGTAGTTAAGAGAGTTTTTTATTCTTTTGTTTTGTTTTTATTTTACCAAGTCTTTAGAGAGACCATAGAACAAGACAATGGGAAAACAGAGGCTTTGTGAGCTCAGGAGCTGGGCTAGAGAGACTCCTTAAGTATGTTTTCCTCCTGTGTGGTGTCTGTTTTGTTGCTCACTTCTTTAATATGGAAGCCGCTGCTTTCCTGGGGAGCTCCTGGGAGGTATGCAAGATAAAGGGGAAAAGATGTGATTTTCAGTACACTGAATGTGAGACAATGGTTTTCAAATCCCAACTGCAACTCAGGGCTTTGTGCTCCTTTCCTAAGACTGGAGATCCACCATGCCTTGCCTTGGCCTATGGGGTGCTAGCAAATGTGATAACAAGACTTCAAAACATGTGTGTGTGTGTGTGTGTGTGTATGTTGCCACCTAGACTATTCATGTAATTGGACCTGCTCAAAGACCCTGAACACCCTTTATGAGAGCATGCCTAGGCTAGTCTGCTGGACAGACATCAGGAATGTGCGGAGTGCTGGGTTCTCCAGTCAAGGTGAGCTTAGACTATTGCCTAATAATCACAGCCTGTTACACGAGTAGAGCACCCAAGCTGACTGGTAGCTTAGGAAAACAATCCTGGTTGACATTCTAAGGTCTAGGCTTGGGGAACATAGTTATACGGAGGTAGATAAAGAACAGGACTTAGATAACTGTCCTCCATGTCATCAAGAGATTAAAAGCAGAGGTCTGGGTCTCTCTAAATTCAAATCCACGACCATAATTTGAAGCATTTTCTCTAAATTAAAATGGCAAGTCATTTATGCAAGGGCAGCAAACGTCCATCAAATGGAAACAGGAAAGCGTATCTGCTGTGATTACAATGCTTCTGAGAAGCAGGACTGTCTTACCTGAGCCAAGGGCTCATTCTCTTTGTGCAGTTCAATACAAATAAAATGGAGTCACACGTTAGCCTCAGCCTTCAGAAACTGCTCCAGCCCATCATCGGGGGAGACTTCTCATCTCTACCAACTAGAGCCTATTTTTGTTAAAAAGAAACATCCCTTCCTTTATTTTTAAGAAGTTAACAACTTTATTGGCTACATGACAAATTCACATAAAGGAACTGCTTCTGAAACAGGCCAGCAGGATTAGCTTCTCTTGTCTTTTGTCTTGGTTGAAAGACAAGGAAAGCTTCTTTCCTTTGCAAGGCTAGCATCTTTCCTTTTAGCTTTGTATACCCCCAGGAGCTCCCCAGAAAAGCAGCTGCCTCCAGGTTAAAGAAGTGAGTAGCAAAGCGGACACCACACAGGAGGAAAACATAGAGCCCCCTCTCCCGCCAGTTTCCTGACGCTCGCAAACTCATAGCCTACCCTGCACAGCTGGCAATTTTAGTTCATGCCAAGTACACTTACATTCTATCCCACAGACACATATGGCCCTGTGCAAGAAGCTAGGCTTCTCTGAGAATATTGTTAAAAATGAAAAAAAGAAAAAAAAAAAAAACACGTACTATGCAGTCTTCTGTACAACATGTCACTGATTTCCCCTTGGGTGGAAAACAGCTAGGATTTTCACCTCTGGTTTAGATGCTAGGAACCAAGGATGGTGTTGCCAATACAACTTCCGGTAGCTTTCTCTTTTGTAAAACAGAGGACTCTGAATGCACACCCATGTGCACTGTGCTCCTGTACAATACAGTGGGGTGGATGTGTAGTGTAGCAAGAACCTTCCCCCAATGAAGAAAGATTTCAGGGGAACAATCACTGGGTGAGGAGTAGGCGGGACTTCCGGGTCAGAGAGAGAAGAGATGGCATTTTTGGACAGGAAGAAAGATGGAGACAACATGTAGGTAGAAGAGCTACCCAGTTCAGGTGGTGGATGCATTGGGATCCACTACCGGCTGATTTATAACTTATGGCTTATTACAAGACAATTTGTTTTATCTAGGAGTGAGAATTTACTGATATAAATCTGATTGATAAATTACAAGCCTCTAGAGTTTTGATTTTTGTCGGGCTGCTGGGAATGTGAGCTGAATTGGCAGCAGAGAGACAGCTGGGAGAGGGTGGTCACTGCTAGCCGTGGAGGTGGGGTGCATGAAACCAATCATTTGCCATTTTTTAATATTTACCACTACTGTATATTCCATGGGAAAGAACAGGAAGATACTTAAGAAGAGAAAGAATAATATGGAATAAAATCAATAGAAGCATTTACATTTCCTTTGAATAATTATGTAAAATAATCAGCCACCACTGGTAACATTTGTAAGCTGGTACAACCACTCTGAAAGTCAGTCTGGCAGTTCCTCAGAAAACTGGACATAGTACTACCTGAGGACCCAACTATACTACTCCTGGGCATAGACCCCAAAGAAGCTCCAACATCTAACAAGGACACATGCACCACCATGTTCATAGCAGCCTTATTTATAATAGCCAGAAGCTGGAAAGAACCTAGATGTCCTTCAACAGAGGAATGGATACAACAATTGTGGGATATTTACACAATGGAGTACTACTCAGCTATCAGAAACAATGACTTCATGAAATTCCTAAACTAATGGGTGGAACTTGAAGCTATCATCCTGAGTGAAGTAACCCAGTCACAAAAGACCACATAAGTGGATACTAACCTAAAAGGCTTGAATACCCAAGAAACAATTCACACAATTTATGAAGCTCAGAGAGAAGGAATGCCAGAAGGTGAATGCCTCATTCCTTCTTAGAAGGGAACACAAAACATTCATGGGAGGAAATAAAGGGGCAATTAGAGGAGCAGGGATTGAAGAGAAGATCATGCAGAGACTGCCTCACCTGGGGATCCACCCCATATGCAGCCAATAAACCTAAGTATTATTGCTGATGCCAAGAAGTGTTTACTGGCAGGAACATGATATAGATGCCTTCTCAGAGGTTCTGCCAGAGCCATACTGATACAGAGGAGGATG
Organism: Micromys minutus; assembly: GCF_963924665.1. Classification (NCBI taxonomy): domain Eukaryota; kingdom Metazoa; phylum Chordata; class Mammalia; order Rodentia; family Muridae; genus Micromys; species Micromys minutus. The sequence continues at coordinate 10,031,902 of NC_137955.1, read as the reverse complement.
CTTTCAGCTAACCATCACTGAACACAAGGACCCCAATGAAGGAGCTAGAGAAAGGACTGAAGGAGCTGAAAGGATCTGCAACCCCATGGGAAGAACAACATTATCAACTAACCAAAACCACCACAGCTTCCAGGGACTAAAACACCAACCAACGAGTTCTCATGGAGAGACCCATGGCCCCAGGTGCATATGCAGCAGAGAACAGCATTCTCTGGCATCACTGGGAGGAGAGGCCGTTGGTCCAGTGAAGGTTTGTTTTTCCAGTGTAAGGGAATGCCAAGGCACTGAAGCAGGAGAGGGTGGTTGGGAGACAGAGCACCTTCATGGAGGCAATGGGAGGGGGAGGTGGGAAGGGATTGGGGGAAGGGATAACATCTGAAATGTAAATGCAGAGAATATCCAATAAAAAGAATACAACAGAGTGCTGTATAACTTGATGTGATATTATGTGCCCGTAGCATCAGAGCAACAGGTGCCAAAGTGAAGATTCCCGCACAGTCACTTCCAATTGACATCCTGCCTCTAGTCGAAATCCCCTATATGTGTTGTTGTAGGCTGTTTGTTCCAGACCCGGTGAAGACCACTGAAATAAATTTTTACCTAAAACACACTTAAGGGATGGAATGTCTGGTACAGATCATTGAATGGATCGACTAGAATTTGGCCCACACGTAGTTATCAACCTATCCTCTAAAATCTAACCTTCACACGGAGGGAAAAGGTACCTCCATGTTCTCATTCACTCTCAGGGAAGAATGACTATTCTAAGTGACAGCTGTTCTTTCATTTTATTCAAGAGGTTTAGAAACATGAGGGGTTGGGAGTCTGGTGGTGTGGCTCAGTGGTTAAAAACTTGTGTAAGTATGAAGACCTGGGTTTGAATTTCCAGAACAGAGGTAAAACTGAATGTGTAACCCAGCTGTCTGCAAGCTAGACAGGAGACATTCTGGAAGAACATAAGCCAGTTATTTTGGCTTCTGTAGTTAAAAAAAAAATTTTTTTAAAGACCCTATCTCAGAAACGTAGAATGTGAGGACTGTCATCCAGTGTTGTCTTCTGATTTGCACACAGGCACCAAAGCATGTGTGTTCTTTAACAAAGAGAAATGAACATGCCTGTATGTGTGTGTATATATATATATATATATATATATATATATATATATATATATATACATGTAATTACAGCATGTGCACACAAATACACACACATATATATGCACACGCAAGTACACATGCACACACAGAGACAAATGACAGGAAACAAGGCTATTTTCTTACTTACATTGAAGCAGGAATTTTAAGTGAGGGTTCTTAGTATAAGGCAGAGTAGTGAAGACCAGAATCCTTTTGAACCTAGTCAGAGGATTGGAATGGTAATGGCCGCTGAGTACAGAGGACAGTCTGCGTCTGGTCCTCTCGCTGTCCCCTAACTCTGCATTACCTACTCACTGAGGAATAGCTCTGATGCACAAGGATGCATCCGAAACCTGATGATGGAATCAACAAAGGAAGGGCTCCATTTGGGAAAGCCCAGAGAAATGGACTCCTTCTAATTTTGAAACTGGCTGAATTAACACCCAGTGAAAGTACTAATTCCCAAGATAATACCAGCAAGACAACAGACATTTAAAAAGCAGTTTATATGAGATGCCCATCATGCCAAGTGTTTATGAATATTAATATACTCAATCTCCACATAAAATACTTAGGTACTCTTAACTATTCTATTTTTAAAAAAACATACCAATAATTAAAGAAGTTTCCAGAATAACAAGCTACTAAGTGGCAGAACTGGGGCCTGAACCAAAACAATCTGATTCCCAAGTCCACGAATGTAATAGTGACACTGTGTTAAAATATTGTCTTAAATCAATATGATGACATCCTACTTTACACACCAAGGTGATGAAATACCCCTGACACAGGATGAGAAATTCTTCATGTTCTGTGTCATATGTGGATCCTAGTGCCAAATTTTTAGACTTACATAATTGATGTAAAGTCATCTGTAGAAGCCAGGAAACTAGAAAGGAGCCATAAGGTAATAGGAGAGACTTTTTAAGGAAAGGGGCCTAGGAGCATGAAAATGGCATACAAGGGAAAGGACAATGATGGGAGTGGGGAGTTCAAGTAGAGAAGGAAAGGGCCAAGGGACTGGAGGGGAGGGAAGGAGAGGAGAGGGGAGGGGAGGGAAAATGAGGGGAGAGGAAGGGAAGGGGAAGGGAGGAAAAAGAAGGGGGAAGGGGGGAGGAGGAAACAAGGGAATGGAGGGAAGGAAAGAGGAAGGGAGGGGAGAGGAAGAAAAGGGAAAGAAAAGGATAGGAAGGGGAGATGAGGAGAAGGAAGGGACCGGAGGGAAGAGGAGGGAAAGGAGGGAGGAGAGAAGAGGGGACCGATTGAACAGGGTTAACTAATACTAAGGGATAAAGGCCATATAGAAACCTAGCATTTAATAATTTTCTTTATACCACACAGAGAGACAGACAGAGAGAGAGAGAGAGAGAGAGAGAGAGAGAGAGAGAGAGAGAGAGAGAGAGAGAGAGTTCAAATGGAGCTACTCTATAAGGGAGGAGGATGTTTCCCCCAGATGCCATAGGTTATATAACTAGAAGAAGAAGAAAAGCAGTGCCAAGGGTAGAACACGAGTTCTAACCAGGGTAGGGCCATAGGGCCACCAAACATTACAGGCATTGCCATTGCTCTTGGTCACCCACAACGACTCCATAATAAGACCCTATTGTTTCGGATATCACATACATCAGTCATGAGACCTGAAGATTTGTTACACTCCCTACTGGCTAATCTTAATAGCTTGGGAAGGCGCTATACAGATTTCTAGAGAAGAAAAATCATTAACAGTCTGCCCCTGCTGTGAACTTTGAAAGGTATAATAACAGCCATCCTGGCAAACTATGCCCATTGCTGCAATGATAACACACATTATGTGTAACAATGGCTTTCTGTTTAAACTCAAGGCCTGTTCCACAGGAGGGAAGTTGTGCCTGGTACTGTAACTTGGCCAAGAATCCGCGCTTGGAGAGGTCTTACATCCTAGGAGGGAAGACCCTTCTACTAATTTGCTAAATAGGCATGGTATCAAACTGCCTTCTCAATGTTTTATCTCTGTCCCCATAGATTAGTACAGCTCTCAGCCTGCAGATGTTTCTCAGGCTAAGAAGTTTCTTTATACAGTGCAGCGTATTGACTACAAAGAGTCACACTAACAGAAGACCAGAGAATGAAAGACCATGGAGGACTTATCTCAAACGGGACATAGCAATCACACCCTTCCATGTTCGGGCTCAGCAAACAAAGACAGGGCAGAAAGACTGTAAGAGCCAGAGGTTGGGGAATGCTGCCTGAAAGCCATGTCATCTGGACATGACAGAGATGTTATATTCATGAACTCATGGTAACTGCAGATCAAGCCAGTCAATATTTCAGGATGGATGGGAAGGGCACATGAAGTCCCACCCTAACTACTGAGTTGGCACTTGGGGGCTGTACAACAGGAATATAGAGTGTTCTTCAGGAGTGTGACTCCTGGTAGGATTTCCCATGCCCTACAGTCATGTGTATATGGCCAGAGACAAAATGGATGGATTGGTGTGTGTTATTTTTAATAAGGGACACAGAGTTGAGATAGAGATATGAGGAAGAGTCTAGAGAGAGTTGGAGAAGAAGGGAGGTATGATCAAACTACATTGTATATATGCATGAAATTCTCAAGACATGCTTTTAAGAGAAATATATATACACATATATATACATATATATAATTAAAGTCTTCATTAAATAAAATTTATTCTTCAGATTCTCCAATTTGAATTTGGAGCTATGTCAATATTTTTTGAGCGCCTTGGGATAAAGATTCTAAGGGTCTTTTGTTTCTTCTTCTTGGTGTTTAGTTTGGGGTTTTTGTTTATTTGGTTTTTGTTTTTAGCTCGAACAAAATAAAAAGATTGCTTGGATATGTTGAGATCTTCCTCTTTTTGCAGTGGTACACTTAAAGTGTTCTTGGAATGAGCCAAGAAAATAAACAAGTGTTTGGAGTGATGGGAAAATTCTTTCCAGGCACTTTCTGTTCAATCAGATAAATGTGAGGATGTTAAAATGGACCAGTTCTTCAGTTTTCTAGGTCAGGATATAAAGCTTAAAGGGGATTTTTATTTGTACTGTTTATTTCTTAAATAGCCTGGTTGTAAGTTTGCTGTATAGGGAAGAGAAGTAATTTGATTTTTAGAACAGCTGAAGTTATGATTAACACCCAACAAAATATCTAAACCTACTATAACCAAGAGAAGGGATGAATTCAGTTTATAGGATTTTATTGAAAGGAAAATTAAAAGGTTCTAGGGGGATTTTTTGAAAACTATTTTTTATTCACTGAGTAGATATCTATGCTCTATTATATTTGTGGAATGAATATGTTTGTTAGACCCTGGGATTTTGGAGTAGAGAGAAGATTTAGCTTCCAGAAACCAGAAAGACGTTGAACCAAATTTATGTTAGTTTTGGAATTGGCTGAACCCCATGCCAAAAAAAAAAAAAAAAAAGTGGGGGTATGGACAAGAGCTTTGCAGATAATCCCCGGCAAAAACTGAGCAGTTTCTGCCAGTAACAATCCACACTAAGTCTATAAAATGCTCAGAAAATCGTAGAGAATGGCTCCACTTGGATAAGCCATTGTTACATTTGTTCATTTTCTCCAAACTATTTCCTTAGACAATAAAGTACGATATTGAAATGACCATGGGAGGGGAAGGTAGGGAGAGAGAAACATTGCAGAAACACTGCTCACAATAGGACAGGTTCTGTAAATGGTAGCAATCTTTGTAATCACAGTGCTGAGTTGTTTTTATTAGCCTTGGGAAAAGATATAGCATATGGAGAAAAATGTAAATGCTAAATTATATCCCTGATTTTTTTTCTAAATAACAAATATATTTCTCATTTAACTTACTATTCATGTAATGGCTATGTTCTATGAAGATGTAGTAAACAATTGGGAATAAATAGAAATTTTAAAAATAGAAATGAAGGTATGATGTGTTCGCTGATGACTGCTTTGAATTGGATGTTTATTTCTCGCAGAATTTGTATGTTGCCATCTAATGACTAATGTGATAGCATTTGGAGACGAGGCCTTTAAGAGGTAATTCTATCAAAAAGCAAAGCCTTGCTAAAGGGCAAACTACACCACTGACAGCTCTAAGCTCAGCTGTCAGCGAGTGTTTTCTCAAGTGCCAGTGTTCCACCTAAGTAGGAGAAAAATCATCACACTCATTTCCCATAGAAATCCATCCTGTTTGAGAGAAACAGATGTAGCATAGAAGGTTAGTCAATAAGCAGCGTGTTTGAGAATTTCCCTTTCCTCGGTGATAAGTTATGAATGCTTCTGTTGACATACCAATAATCATTGCAATGGGTGACATTTGTGTGGTGCCACATTAAGTATGTTTGCACACTGTGCCCACATTCACTTAGCACAGCAAAGGCTCTTGTGCTTTTAATACTCAGGTGGTGGACAGATAAGGACCGAAGCTCCAAAGCCTTTACAACTTTTCAGTACCAAAGGAAGCCTGGTCTTGCTCTGACAGTATCCTCATTCCCGAGACTATGCTTTCAGGAGGAAAGAACATTTACCCTGGTGCCATGAGCTGCTGTTATAATAACCGCACGTGGTCGGGCTGTGCGTTGCAAATTACATGTTACAATGCTCTCTCACAGGCACTTTCTCATTGCCCTGTTGAAACTCAACAATCTACTCAAATTCCAGAACATTCATCCTATTACGATTTCACAGGCAGGGATTGGGGCTTAGAAATAGTTGATGAACTATGTGTGATCCCACTGATACCAAGACTCTGCTCCTTGAAATCAGAGGAAGGCAGTTTGGGCTAGTCATCAGTATAACTGGAAACTGTGTCACCTGCTAGCAACATAAAGATGGGCTGATTGGTCGCTGACAAGTTAAGTTCTAGCTTGTCTTAGACCAGTGGGTACCATGAGAGAGCAGAGGTGAGATGGTACAGGTCTGAAGTATAAACCATTTGGTAGCACACCTTACTCTATGAAGTCCAGCTGTGTACTGCATTTGTCTTGCTCTGCTTTCTTTAATGCATGCTCAAGGTGGGATGGCAACTCTTGGAAAAACTCACTAGAAATCATTAAATCCTCATACAAAAGCAAGCCATCAGATTAGCTCTTGGTATAATTAGCACTGGAAAAAAATTCGATAGGGAAGAACAAGATTTCCCAAAGACAACGTTTTAAGTAACAGTGGGAAAAAAATGTAGTTCAATCGAAAAATGATATTTTTTCCAATGTGGATTTCTGTCATTGAACTAGTAGGTAGTGTTAATAGTTTCCAAATGCCACTTAGCAAGTTCATGACATAATACATCTTTTGTCAAAATGTATCTGTCTATGGCAGACATGCATAGATTTATAGAAACCTCTCTGCAACAGAAGTTTCAGAGTCAGCTAGAGAGAGAGACAGAGACAGAGACAAAGACAGAGAGAAAGAGAGAGAGACAGAGAAAGAGAGAGAGAGAGAGAGAGAGAGAGAGAGAGAGAGAGAGAGAGAGAGAGAGAGACTTTAGAAAGGAGGAAAAATATCAATTGCTGCTTTTGGAGAGATTTTCTTTTCTCACAGTCCACTGTCCCATGGGCCCCTGTCAACACCAAATTCCTTTTGCTCTTTACAAAAGGGCTGGGACCCAGAGATGCCCAGAAGAACCAAAAGCACAAAGGTCCTAGAATCTGAGACCTAAAAGAAGTGCCAATTCAAGATGCAAAGGATCCGTACAGACCCACCAGAATCTCTGTGATTCCTGGTTTTAAGCACTCTGTATGATGTATACAGAACAAAGTGATGTTTGATGATTAATCATAAGTTATTTGATTTATCCTAGCAAGAGCAAAGAAAGTAAGGACATCAAAGTTGCCATAATTTTCTGTAGTGGTCTCTTGTCTGTTGCAGGTACCTAGGGAAGAGCACACCAGCTGAGTATCTAAGAACACCAAGTGCTCAGCCTTGAAAACAAGCATGCAACTAACGTTACACAAACTGAGCAAGTTACATACATTCAGGGATAGACAGACAGACAGATATGTTTGCATGAGACAATGATTAATGTAAAAAGAGGGTACATGAGAGGGTTTAGAGAAAAGAGAAGAGGGAAATGATACACTTATATTATAACCTTTTAAACAAATGTCTTTAAAAGGCTGCCATAAAAGATACGCTGTGACCCTAAGTTGAGAAGGGAACTGAAGAGAGTCAGAAGCCAGTTCCATTGGGGTAGCTCCTGATTCCCATTCTGAGATGGTCACAGTGCCTGGGGAGCGATGGCTACTGTCACAGACACACCTGATTAGGAATGAATAAGCGAACACGAGTCAACCATCTTTCCTAGCTTCCTGGCTATTTTAATGAAGGAACTCCCTGTTATTTCACAGCCAAGGAATTCAGGATAGCATTTCTTCACAAAGTACATACATTTATAAGGACTATATTAGATTTCCATTAAAAAAAACTATTTTATGTACATCTGGTTGATACAGACAAGAATTCTATGTTGACAACTTGTCTTTTGATGAATTTCATCCCCTGGTTTGATCTAAAGGGTTGACAATTCAAATATCAAAAAAAATAAATAAATAAAATTAACAACAAATTTAATCTAAAATTAAAAAATTTAAATCCACAATGAATATGTTTCTCTTACAGGCTAATCGTGCCAACTGTTTAAATACATACAAGCAAAATTAAACTGCTTTGAGTCTGTAAATGCTATTTGTATAGGACTCGGCAAGTAATTACTATAGTTATTAAGAGTTTATATTTGCCATGGGAACTCGAAGCATTAAAATTCTTCAAATTATTGGTGCTTAAGACATACATAAAGCATAAAGATATGAAACTGAATCTACAATTCTAAAGAGGAAAAACTGGATGAAAAACAACCTGAAGAGCCACCCAAAACTGCAAAAAATATACTTGCTTTGAGCTCTACTCAGTGTGTGCTTATGTATATGTATATGATGTATATGTATATGTATATGTATATGCATATATGAATATATGTATACACTAACTCCATAAGCAGAGCCCTGTTATCACATCTTTGTGTGTTAAAGGCCAGGAGAGATCAACAGTGATTTACAAGTAAAACATGAACTGCCTGCATTTACCAGTTCATACTCAAGTGTGATTTGTGGCCAAGTAAAGAGAAGAGAGGCTGAAGGCTCCTAGTTTCTCATGTCACTCTGCTCCAGCTTTATCCTAAACCTTGTTAGCAACAAAAGTTACCCCAGTAACAACAAAACAAAACAAACAAATAAACAAACAAAACAAAACAAAAAAAAAAAAAACAAAACAAAAAAAAACAAGCAACGGCGTCCTAGGATAATTTGATCTGCTCCAACCACAAATTCCAATCCACAGTTTCCTCCCTTAGCATTCTGTGAAATCTGCTCCTCACACAGCACTGGAAAAATAAGCTTCTAGTTTCCCATTCAGCCTTCTACCTAATAAACAGACCCACCAAAGCATTTTTACACATATATAATCCTGATGGTTACTCGTGCTGTGTGTCTTAAATTAACTTCGGATTACAGAGGGGAAAAAAAACATTCCAGCCACCGCTTTTCCCCTCTCCTTTCCGGCGCTCTGACTGCTGGATACCTATGGTTCCTTGCGGCTCACAGTTTTGACCAGGGTGAGTAGGAGACCCTGCAATTTGCCTGACTCGGGTTTCTCTGAACCTCTGCTTGAGATCACTGCCTTCTGTTTCAACCTGCTGGTATTTTATCACTTTATAGATCCCCATAAAACAAGCAGGACTAGCAAATGCCTCCAACGGCCGGCTGCCTTCAAGTGCAGCTAGGCTGTGACTCACAGTGAGAAAAAGCAGGACTAACCCTGCCAGGTCCTAGCTTTCCGATTCATTGCATCGAAATTGGTACGTACGTCAAAGCACCTTGAAAATGAATCATCTGTATTTTCTCCTTACAATCACTCCCTCCCAGGACATGGAATTAATTTCCTGAGCTTTGAAAAAAAAAAAAAATCTGGATTACTCACACGGTCTTGAAGATGCAATGTCAGCTATTTAGGCCGTGCTAGGACTCAATTACAACATATGCATTAAGACAGGAACTGGCAAGCCTCGGACTACAGCAACTACAGGGCTGGTGCTTCCCAACCGCCGGGCTATAGTCTATGAAACTGAGCCCGGATCCAGCCAATCAGTTAGCTCCTCATAACAGGTCTAACTGGCTCTGGACAGCCGAAGGGCTGCGCTGGAGCAAGCAGAGGAGTTACTCTGCACAACACTGCATATCTACAGTCAGTTTGCCTGCAAAGGCCAGAAGGGGGGAAAAAATCACAGCTTCATTGTCTGGGGAGGCAGGACAGGTGATCTGGCACAGAGGAGATCTGAAGCTGGAGCGAGATCTCCTGGCGTAGCAGTCCCAGCAAGTACAGACCAGAGCCACCCCCAGACACCCAAGGCTGAGCCTGCAGCCAAACCCTGAGGTAACCTTCAGCTTCCCTTTTATTGTTAGCAGGAATGATGCAAAAAGGAAATGACACCCACTAAGTTGCTTTAGCAACTCAATAAGCTTCTTCTTCTCTCTCTCTCTCTCTCTCTCTCTCTCTCTCTCTCTCTCTCTCTCTCTCTCTCTCTCTCTCTCTCTCTCTCTCTCTCCCTCTCTCTCCCCCATGCTTTTCATAGGTCATTTGTCACTGAGTCCAGGGAGGTCTGTGCCCCTGGATAACTTGAGCTGGAGTAGGAAAATAGATAATTTTCCAGAACAGCTTTGCAGCCTGTTCATGTACTGCTAAGAACGCCGGTCAGTCGGGCAGACAGGGAGGGAAGAGACAGGGCTGCAGGATTCTGTAATAGCTGTGCACAAGCTGAGCCAGTAAGACAAACGGTTGCCTGGCTCCTCTGGCCTCTAACTCTTGGGACAGAAGAATGTTCCCTGGAGAGAGGACTGAAGCTGAGAATATTCAGAATCAGAATTAGGAGACTTTGCAATGTTCTTAGAGGCCTTAATCACCACTAAATCCCAACAACTAATTACACCTGGTGTTTACATTTCATATTTATTAAAGATCCTATGAAAATATTGGAAATTACTTCACAAATGAGAAAAAAAATTTCAATTCAAAAAAGCAAAAATGAAAACAAGATATGCATAGCTCACACCTTTTAGACACTTAACATCCCTTTTCTAGTAAGAAATGTGAATGTTTCAAAAAAATGATAGCAAATGTAATATTAGCAGTAGTAAACGTTCTTGCCAAAAAGAAATATTTCAAATCACTAAATCAGTAATTATGTTTTCAAAGTGGCAGGAGAAATTATAAAATGTTTAATTTGTGTTCTGATTTAACAACCTCCTAAAGGGAGAAGAAAATGGCTTCGTTGGTGACCAAGCATAAGGAAAGACACTTGCAGATGTCTGCTATAGATACTCAACGGAGTTCAACTAAGATGTGAAAAGAGGAGGAAGGTATCAGAACACTGAGAACAGAAAAGTATATCCACGGGCAATTCCTTCTAAGGATTTCTTCTTTGACTTGTCCAATTTGGTGACTAGCCAGAAAAGAATATTTCGCTGTTTAATTTTTTTTTTATATATTTGATTAAACTTTTGACAATGCTGCTGCCTATGGTGAGCACATGGGAATGGAAATTTCTAAGTAGGGTGTTAAAACCGTTGCCCCTTTAACTCAAATAAAATATAAATTAGTTTGAAATGAAAAAAACATTACTGTCTTTCCTTGTGGCGGTGGTGGTGGTAGTTGTTGTTGCTGTTGTTGTTGTTGTTGTTGTGTGAGAAATACTTTCTCTGTGTAGTCCTGTCTGTCTGGGACATTGCTGTCCTCAAACTTACGGATATTATCAATTTAATATCGCTGAGTCGTTCCGTTCAAACTCCCTGATTTTACCTAGTAATAAAATCTCACCAAATTCCTTAAATGTCAAATGCCCATTTAATCAGACAAGGCCTCCCAGCCTGGTCACCAAGTCTGTTCAAACTTTTGACATTGTCCAAAAACTCACACTCAAAAACTATGCGACTAAGCTACAAAGTAAACTGCCAAGAATTGTATACTGTTCTGAGTACACTGACAAGCTGGTGCTGGGCTCCATCCCAGCATGCATGCACCCCCACAGGCAACAGGCTGAACATACCTGGTAACAAACTGAGACATGAAAGTTAGTGCTTGTTTATTTTTATCCAGAAATTTCCAACTGGAAGAGCTCACTGTCTTCAACTCACCAGCCCGGACAGTGGCCAGTCCAGGAATGGAGCTCTTCCAGCTGTTGTATATTCTACTCTGTCAACATATAACCAACCCCTGGCTCCCTGACCCTCACAGATATTACAAGCTTGACCGACTTACTTCCAAGTGGCTCGTTTATTAATTATTAACATTCATCCCAAGGACACTAGTGCTAAGAGCGTTCAAAATTATCTCCACAGTCTTCCCCTGCCATAACTGTAATAATCATGATATCTTGAGTTGGCTCCTGCAGCAGGACATTTTTCTGGGGGATTTAAAAGTGTTATAGTTAAGGGACTCAACATCAACTGGTGATGTCTTGGTATGAAGTATGGTTCAATTTGAGCTGATTGTGTAATCGCATTTTCCTGTACCCTATTAAAGACAAATCAGGGAAGAAGATAAAATATATTAGCACTATCATTTTCTTTGACCTAAAATTAGCCTAACATGTCAAAGTCAGCTGTCTCGGGCATCATTCTCAAACCAGCAGGCCTTGTACTGGGGGCTCTGGCTTGAAAGACTAACTTGATCCCTGTCACCACCATCAATTCATGTCCGGTGGCTATTGTACCTGGTATCAGGTAGCCAAGGGTCACCCAGACAGCTGAGCTCAGGTTTTGCTTATATTTCATCGATCTCAACTCTAGAGACAGTAATGAAGACAATTCCAACAACTGAATATCAAGGACATAAATTCTCTTCTGACTTAAGAGTGTCAGCAAATCTCAAATATCAGAGCTATGGCTGGCTGAAAAAAATGCCCCAAAACTTGGGCCAAGAATGATTTATGATCTTATGAGCTAATCTCTCTAGCACTGTAGATTATAGAGCCCAAGAAGTTATTCACAAGTGACTGATACATTCAGATCTACCATGTTGGCCCATCAAACCATTGCAAACAGGCAGGACATTAACTCCATTCTATGTTACAGGGACAAACGGCCATACCATTATCACAATGTTAACTTTCTTACCAAGAAACCTAGACATCATAACCTGTTTCCTGATAGGGAACAGTTAACAACCAGCACCCTATGATATAAATACAAAGAAAAGATTTGGTTGAAAAGAAAGATGTCAACAAGTCTTGCCTTGCCATAAAAAGAAATGCAATTTAAAGCATTTAAACACTAAAGACATAAGTCTGTGGAGACTGACATGTTCTTGAGTTAAACAACACTTTACTGAGGCATGGAGATTTCAAATCAAATGCGCACTCACCCTACGGGGAGACTTTCGAACGGGGCTTTGTTTTTATTGTTTATCTTTGCTTTCTTGTACAGAAAGTGATGGAATCCAGACCCCATGGTAGGCTCAGCCTTGATGTTAATTTTTAATTCATTCTCTCCTGAGAACATAAGTGTACAGAATCACACCAATAACCCATGTGACAAATTTCTAAAATACATTACAGTTATGTTAACAAAATGATTTTTAATTCACTCTTTTCTAAGAATGTGAACATATGGAATTATAGTAATAATGTATGTGAAAAGGATCTCAAAATGTATTACATGATAGATCACACGTAAGCTTAATGAAAACTGCCATCTTTTTTAACTTAAACATGAATTCATGTTAGGTCAAGAATTCTTCCTCTGCATAAGAAAACCTGACAAAAAGGAGAGAAATCTACTTTTCTGTGGCCCTCCATATTCTTTTTGCCTTTCTGAAGTGTTATGTAATGAGATATGCAAAGTCTGGAGATTTAGTAAGAGAAAATGTTGGGGGTATATTACTAACATATTGTTCAAACCACATCTGTGCTTCCAGAAAGGCCTCAAGCACCACCACACAGTCTAAGATGAAAAATCAGCTCTGGCCTTTCACTGAGAGTCTGAGCACAACACATAACAATACTTTTTAAAAGAATTATTATTTTACTGTTTCCATTATTAAGATCATTGTAGTCCTGTGCACAGTATACAAAATGAAGGCATCCAGGTGCTTAGGTATGGGTCTTCTATTATCACATATTGCATCCGAGTTAAATTTATAAAGTTGATGTTTGTCTTGATGTCTCTGGGATCAAACTTCAGTGAGATGTGAGTTGCTGCTGTCTGATTTCTACCCAGTTGTCACATGAACTTTAAAACAACCCTGCGTTTAGTGCATCCCATAAGGACACCTACCCAGGGTATGACAAAGAAGGGGTAATTGACGCAGGTGTGGTTTGTAGGTTAGCAAAAAGTTCAGGCATGTTAAAAAAAAAAAGTCTTGCATGAAGATAAAATATTAATGGTGCTCTTAATCTTCATTCATGGTATTCTAACCAAAAAAGAATGGGGGTGGGGAATGTTTATTCTGAACAGCTGTGTTGATTATCCAAAACACATAAGTCATGTCTGAATTCCCAGCTTACATATGAAAGAACATTAAAGCTAATTATTCTGTAAAGCAAGGGACTATTAACTAAGGTTTTAATATACTCAATGAGAAACTGAAGAAAAATAGGTCAGTCAGTTTGGAAGAGGGGCAGTCTCCTTCAGGAAGGGGTGTGGACTTTGTTCATTCATTTGTTCATTGGGTCAGTCATTCATTCATTCACAGTAGACCTTCACACTTACCTCTCTCTACTTCCATATGAATACCCACCAGCCCCGTCTAACCACCTCTGGAAATCAGATCACTCTACACATCCTATCCGCAAGATAAACAACAATGTGTTCCTTCACCAGGAGCCCACTCCTGCTCCCCTCCTTATGCAAGATGGTTGGCTACTCCATGCTTGGAAGGAATTAAGGAATCAGTACCTCTCTCCCAGAACTTAATTCTAAGAGAAAATAAACTGAGGAAAGTGAGAACCATTTTCAAGTTGGGAGGAAAAAAAAAACTTCAAAAAGAATACAGAGAAATGCCAGAATCATAGTGAAATCAATAGACCTACTAGCAAATTCTTCACTAGAGTTAGGAAATCCCTTCTGGTCCTTCTCTAAGTTGATAAAGAAATGCCATGAAGCTCCCTGTATTTGCTAGAAATAATTACATATTTAAAGCTTTGTGAGGGGCCTGGCAAAGAGTAGACTAAGCTAAACTACATCTCATCCATCCTCATTATCCTGCAGAACACACGGGAAGGTCAGGGGTGTCTAGGACTCAGAAGCAGGCAATTAGTTCCCACTTCTCCTCTGTTGGTTCAGCTGCCATAAATCATGAAGTTTCTCCCTCCGAAAGCCCACCTGTGACCCTGAGGCATTAGCATCTAAAGTATGACATAAACTACCTATACTGGATCCCCACTGAAGGAGAGGATTGTGTAAAAGGCTAGAATTCTCTAAGAATTAGGTAGAGTGGAAAACAACACTGTGGGTTAGATGAGTTTTCCCCAGGGGTCCATATAAAATACCTTAGTCCTCAGGGTAGCAGTGTTTGGAGGTGCTAAGGGCACTTAAAATGACATTCAGTACAAGGTTTTTAGGTGTAACCAATGTGTATTATGCACATTCTCTCTGCAGCTGCATGATATTGAACTCAAATATTAAAAATTTAAGTGAAAATACATCTCCCTTTACTAACTAACTTGTGTTAGGGATACAAAAGTAATACAGAAATCCCATGATTAGAACTCAAGTACAAACTGTCTTAGGAACCTCTCCTGATCAATTTATTCCCCCAAGATATAACCTCCATATGTTCCTACTTCTTCCACCAAAAGAACCTGTTAAGGGGCTTCTCTGATCCTCTAATCAACTGAATCAATAGGTGCCCATCCTCAGAGCAGTAGAGAAAGCTATCCTGAGAAACACAATGAAATGTTCCTGCTAACTTCCAACTTTCATTTTAATAGGTCAGGTATAACAAGAAGACACACAAAAGGCAGACAGACCTTTCACACTGCAATATCAGCAACTTTCTCCTAGGAGCAAATCTGCCCTGTATTTCTGGGGCTGGGAATCACACTGTAATACCAGAAACTTTCTCTTAGGAGCTAACCTACCCTGTATTCACATCTCTCTGAACCAGGAAAAATCTCCAGTTTTTACCTCTTTATGCAGGGCCACCTCAGAGAGCCCCACCTAGCTCTGCTATGTCCCTGTGGCCTGCGAATCTCCCTCTCCACAGTGAATAGCATCATCCAGCAAGAGCAGATTCCTCACAGCTCCTAAAAGGTAACTTAGCTGTAGAAACAGATCTGCAAGCATGAGGAGCTGAAGGGGATGCGCTCTGATCCCTACCTAACACTTGACGAGAGTTTATTCTTATGTCTTTAGGGCCATTGAGATATAAGCACACAGAAATTCAGAAAATTGGAAAGAAAATGAAACAAACAACATTTAAATCACATGTATACTAGAAAATAACAGGCACTTTAAACTCCGTGTGCATAAGAATGTAACAAACACCAAGGTGTCTGTTAAAATGGAAAATACCTGGTTCCCACTTCAGGATGCAAGCCCAAGGTCTACCGAACAGGCATGGGAGCTTGTAAAAGGCCTGTAAAGTTTTGGACTACCCCTGAGAAGTATCAAGGCAACGTGTGCAGGCCATGGAACACAAAGTTTGACTATGTTCTTCCTACTGACTAGTGACCCCTACTAGGAATCAGAAGCACTTCCAGACTCACAGATTCACCTTCAACCTAACTGACAGTGAAACAAAAATTACACATGGGGTGGTACGGAAACAAGCCAGGGGTTGTTTTGTGCAGGACAGAGAATCCAGAGGAGGAAAATAGGACACTAACCACCTTATTCATGTTCTCCTAATGACCCTCTGACCACTGGTGAAAGCACTGAGCCCCAGTGGTCTCTTTCATTCTACCCTGTCAACAACTCCAAAAAGATTATGCAAAATTACCTAAAATAATTACCCACACACCAGAACTTTTCAAGGAACTTTTTCAAAGTAAAAACATAGAATATATTACCATTTTATTTACAACCTCAGATACAGACAGAATAAAGGGGGGTTGCTAGCTAATTGTTCTTTAGAGCTAAATGGAGCCAAGGAGAGCTTCCAGGTGGCTGAGTCCACTTACTTCTGCACAAGACAGAGCCGAGTCCTACCCCTGGTTGGCTGCTGTGCTCCTGTGAGTCTGCCCATGGCCCTTTGTGGATAATATAGGCTGCCTGCAGGTGGTTGAAGGCACTTGGAAGAGCTCTTTCTATTAGGTGAGATGGCCCGAGAGGACTTCTTTGTCTTTTGTGTTTTTTGGCACAGGATAAAGCTCAGTTGTGTCAGAACATAAGTAACAAAAGCTTTGTTCTTCCAAACCAAGAGGGGAACAGCAGATCTATTCGGAATCGCTTGGTCCTACAGCACCTACGCGTGGTAGAAACGCTGCGATATTACTTTAGGCTGTCCAGCAGGGTCAGTCACTCAATCACCTCTCCTGGCTCCACAAAACACTGATTCAATGTGGCTATTTTCTGGCAGGCTGTAGCCTTCGGGAAAATACTGGTCCACATACTTGGAACTAGGGCTCTTCCTACATTAAAATAAATGGAAGCTATTCAAACCCCACTTAGCTTTCTCCCTTTGAGTCGTGAGCATAAGAACACAGCTGTTTGTACTTACATAATGAAGAGAAAATTGAAAGTCTGAATGAATGAGAGAAATCAAAGTACTTTTTATTTACTCCCTCCCAAGTGCTTGACATGTGTTTGATTCCTTGATTCGCACAGTAAACCTCAAAGAGGATGGTCTTATTATCTTCACTTTTATGAAGAATAAGAGATTACTTAAGCCTCCCTGAGGACAGAGTAGATACTGCACACAGCTGGGAGTCAAGCTGGAGGTGAAGTACAGACACTCCAGTCGATCCTGTGGAGATTTAAGTGGACATGTCACATTTCTACTAACATAGCCTTAGAGGAATGAAACGCTGTGATCCCTGCTTAACACCCTGCTCTGCATCCCCCCCCCCCCCCCCCCCCCCCCCCCCCCCCCCCCCCCGGCAACATCTAAAGCGCTACACTATGGGTTTGGTTGACCACATGGGGTTTCACAGTAGGAATCGGGCCACACCATACCATACCAGTCCCCTATTGACAAACATTGCTTCTGCTTTTTCTCCATGAGTGAACTTTTGCAGACACATGGTATATTGTACTTTTTGTGCATATACTGCATAGTTATCTTCTATGAATAAGACCTGAACTAAGAACTGTTAATCAAAGAAGCTATATAATTAATTTGTAGGGCTGTACTTATCAAAAAAAGGCTATACCTGGCAACTGCCAATAAAAAGGGAAAATGCTAATTTTCTCATACTGAGAGACACAGTACAACATGTTTGGTCAGCATTTATATTCCTGTAAAATAAAAAATGTGAGGGAGGGTGAGCCTATTTAGTCTTGTTGCACCTTTATTTGTAAGTCTTTGATTATTAAGGAGGTTCGGGCATCTTTTCCTATGCACTGACCACTCGTAATTATTCCCCCAATTCATTATCCCTGTTCTTTTTCTACCTTTATATCAGAGTGTAAAGCTATAATTCCTTACTCATACTTTCTCCGGCACCTAACTGTACCTTACTGTCTGAGTTCTCAGAGTTCATGTGCTGAAATCGTAGAGACTTTGATCTATAGCCAAAAAGACTTTGGAAACATATTGCCAGGTGACTAGTCATGTTCCGTAAAATAGATTCCAAGAAGAAAAACTGGTTACGTCCGAAGAGCACAAAGCCATAAACTCCTCCTTGTCTGCTTCAGAAGTAGGTAATCCCCTGCCTTTATCAGCTATTGTTCATCTCACAAGAAACAACAGCCCCATTCAAATGTAATCTTCTTTTTATGCACAGGGAAATTTGGATAGGAAGAGAGGCCAACAAGTTTGGACAAGCATCCCTAGAAATGGGGAGCTGGAGGAGGACAGGGACACCGACACTAATTCATGCATGCATGCACACACTTCGTGCACACACAAACGTGCACACACACTCTTATACCCCAGACAGAGGTAAACAAGAAATTTGCCCGAGATGTCCTCACTCTGAGGATGATGAAGGCAGTACTCATTAAGCAACCTGTCTAAAATCAGCTGACTCCATGAGCAAGGCTCATTCTAGCAAATGAAACTAGCCAGAGATAAGGCAGAGCTCAAGTTGAGTTTCCAGAAATTAAGACATTAATTCTATCTCTTCAGTGTGAGGGTTTAGAATTTTAGAATTTAAAAAGGAGGGGGGGGTGTTCTGTGAAGAATACCTTCACTCTAAGACCAGGAATTTGCAGATACAACAGGCATCTTCATTTCTTAGGTATGACAAAGTTCTGGCTAGCTGGTGGAAAGAAAGCTTGAGGGACAATGTAAGGTTGTCTCTTTGATCCTCTGCTCCAAATTGGTGACCAAATACACATAGCAAGGAGGAAGGAAACCCATCATTTTCTTTGTAAATATTCCAGAGTTAATTTTGTTTAGTCTAGCTTTTCTGTTAAGGTTCAACCAAAGTCAAGCTCTGAGTGGAGAAAAGCTGAACGTGGCTATGCAGCAGGTCCTTCCAGAGAGTCTCTTGCCTTTGATCATGGACTGAAATGTGGCTGACTTCCTGGCAGAAGAACTGAGCAAAGCTGTGCTATCCCATCCCACCTATAATTTTTTAAAAAATATATGAATGAGTGTCTCCAATATTTACACAACTAAAAAGGCCCCAAATAAGTATCAAGTCAACTACCAGTGTCATTATTTCTCACTTGGTTAAAAATCACACTGGCTATGAAAAGAAAAAGACATCATAATTTTTCAGATAAATGGATGGATCTTGAGAATATTATCCTGAGTGAGATATCCCAGTCCCAGAGGGATATGCCTGGTATGATACTAGACATAAAATATAGGATGCCCATGTTACACTCCACAGACCCAAGGATGCTGCAGAAGGAGGGCAGAAGCAAGGATGCTTGAGTTTCACTTGGAAAGGGGAATGAAATGGAATGGTTGTGGAAGGTAGTTGGAGGGAGGGAATTGGGTGGAAAACCAGATTAGGAGGGGAGTTGGGGCAGGGTTTCTAGGTCCTGTGTGGGTAGAGACAGGGAAGATGGTTGGATGGCCATGAGAATGAATGGAAATCTGGAATTGATGGGGTGGGGGGCATCTCTAAAAAGACAGAGACCTAGGACAGGGGAGGCACCCAAGAATCAATATGGGTGTCCTTAGCTGTGACTCATAGCATTGGAGATACAAAGCCTGAGGAGGCTGCCTCTTGTGGCCAGGCAGAAACCCTGATGGAGCAATAGGGACACCCACCCGCAAAACTTTCTACCAAAACCTTATCATGTCTAAAAGAAATGCAGATATGGGCCATGGAGCTACATGACAATCACAGCAAGAGAATGACCCCCATGACTACCAGCATGAGCACAGTTCTTCATTGGAATGGAGGTTTTCTGTGAGTGATGTAAACACCCCCCTTTCTAGCTACAAATGCAGGTTCGCTGCGAGTACACTGAGAGACACCTGTGCTAAACACCATCCTGCCCCGATACTGTAACACTGGCACTAATAGAAAGACTTCTGGTGGGTCTCTTACAGCCTCCTTTGATTGTTGTCATCAGTAGGGTTAGATGTAATGTGAGAGAGAATGTAACAGTAGCCATGGAGATGGCAGATGTAGTAATAGGAATGATCCAATGACAACCACAGCAGCAACAGGTAGGTATCAAGTCAAGGTTGGCAGACAGGTGGAACCAACAGTAGAAGAAGCAACCTCAAAACCAATAGCAGCCACCATCAGAATGGTGGTGGTGGTGACAGAGGCAGCAGCAAAAGGAGGCAGCTGAAGATTTCCAGAGAATGTCCAGAGCAGAAATGACAAGACCCAAAGAAGATACCATAGGCTGAGAAGCTATAATGGGATCTGCCGTCGATGTCTGGGAAACCCAGCTTCCTAGACGTCTGTAAGAGCTGCAGTCGTTTGTTACAATAGAGCCAAGAATTAAGCACCCTGGAGGCCTGCACCAGAGTAGTAACACCACTGCCCTTCGGCTGGCAGAAATTAATGGCAATGAGACAGGTAGGTAGCAGAGCTGTCTCTCATCTACCCATAATTCCCACTGGAAACAACCAAAAGATCCACAGTTCATCAGTAACACAGCCAGATGTTACCGGATGTCACAGTTCAAGTATCATTTCATACTGGCAGTTCATTACCCCAAAGTAGTGATTTAAACACTTTGAAGACTTTTGATGGCCTGTGACATGGGATGAGCAGACCATTTCCATGTTCATCTTCGCATTTCTACAGAAAATATAAATTCTGTAACATGGGGCATTCCCTTTGGAACTTTTAAAATAGTCATACATGTATATATGTTTTGATCAAGTCTGCCCACTTACAATCTTTCTCCTATCTTTCCTACTATTCTCCCCTCTTACTTCATGTGCTCTTTATGTGTGCTCCCTGAATGATGCCTATATGAGCATTTTTATGGACCATCTAGGCATGGGCAGCCTATCAGGGTGTGCTCTGAAGAAAATTGTGTCTCCAAGCAGCACCATGTACCAATAGTTCTTTAGATAAAGGCAGGATTTCAGCCTCTTAGAAATCTATGCTGGGATTTAGATTGGCTTAATCTTGTATCAGTCTTATGCCCAGAGTGTCAACTACTATGAGTTCAGGGTTCAACTGGAACTTGCTTGTAAGTTACCAAATGCACTGACAATCATTTTAGACCTGAAACCTCAGGTTAGAGCTGTAAATGAGTACAATGTAACATCACTCTCCACAGCAAGCATCTTGTGATTTTCTGAAATCACTGAAATTCTGAGGGTGAGTCTTATGCTTCCCTATCTTATGTTCATATAGATACAGCATATGAAACAAAGAAATTCATGCCACTGCCAACAATTCTAGTGAATGAAAATGAGAAAAGAAAGGGTATGAGAGAAGCCAATACACTCTCTCCCCAACTCACATGGTAGAGAACAAGTCAAAACATGCCATGATCTATAGGCAGCTACAAGGACGCCAGCACTGTAAATATTTATTTGAGTCTCTGCCCGGTGTGCTATGTATTCAGCAGCTATTCCCAGTTGTCAGTGAATTCTCTTCCATTTCTTTAATCTTGGCTGTTCTCATTGTCTTTCTTTGGAACTATTGCTTTTATATCTGTATTTCGTTGCTATTCTCTGTATTATTTCTATCTCTCCCTTTATCCATCTGTCCTTTGTTACAGGACAAAGAATCAAGAATCTATAGAAATGTAAGGCTATGGTACCATTTCTGTTATCAGTGTTATTACTCGTGTCAAGACATAGCTAAGTGTCTTCTCCACTCATACTCTCCTATCTACAAAGTTTCCCCCACTTCTTGCCTTAGCTGGGCCTCCACAGCTTTCCCAGAATATACCACATATATATTCATCATAGAAGCAAAAACAACAATTTTTTCTTTAATGCTTTCTAAAGTTTTTGAAAACTTCAAACATGGTACATGGTAGGTATATATATCACTCCTCCCTATCTCAAACCCCTCCTGTCTCCACTTCCAAATGTCTGATCTCCTTTCTCAAAATTATTGCTACATGTATACACACACACACACACACACACACACACACACACACGCACACATGCACACACGCACGCGCACACACGCACACACACACGCACACACGCACGCGCACGCACACGCACACACTGAGTTCATTTAACATTGCCCATTTAACACATGCCCAGTGCTGGCCACTGAGGATTTGAAATCCTACGAGGGGGCTCCTTCCTGAAGGGAACTAATTCTTCCCTCTCTCTGCAACGCTGGCCCCTAGTTGCATTTTATCTAGGGATGAGACCATGTGGGATTTCCTGTGTTCACATTAGCATAGCAAGGCTATTGCCATTATACTGGTCTTGTTCATGAGATTATACTATTGACAAGATCATGGGCACATTTTCCATGTCGTGTCTACAAGACACAACCAGGCAGCAGGCATCCTGGGCCTCTGGCTTATACAACCTTTCTGCCCACTCTTCTGCAATTTTCCCTGGGCCTTTAGTATGAAGGTTGTATCACTGATATGTCAGTTGGAGTTGGGCACCTCACATTCACTTATTTATATTCTCTGTATTTTGACCAGTCCTAGGTCTCTGTAATGGTCTTCATCTGTTGTAAAAAGGAAGCCTTCCTGAAAAAGGGTGAGAGCTACAGTTATCATTAGACAGATAGATAAATAGATAGATAGATAGATAGATAGATAGATAGATGATAGATAGATAGATAGATAGATAGATGATAGATAGATAGATAGATAGGTAGGTAGAAAGACAGACAGCAATCAATAGATAGATAATAGGATATATATTACATATGTGTATATATGTATATGTTACATATACATATATATGTAAATATATTCTATCTATAATATATGTGTGCATATGTATGTATGTATGTGTGTGTATATATATATATACACACACACACATATATATATATATATATATACATCAGGGGTTATATATACCTATTGTGCCCATTGTGTATGTGTATATATGTAAATATTTGGAATACAGAGAAAAAAGATTTAGTCTGGCAATACTCAGGGAGCCTAGCAACGTGCATTAAATTTCATCTGTAAATACAATGAATGATTCTAGTGAAACTAGAAAAAAATATTCCAAATAGATATATTTTTGACCTAAGAAAGCTTAACATCTAGTCAGAGTGACAAGCCACTTCATGAGGAATGGAAGGGAGATCTGAAATTCGAGAGGCCTAATATATCTTCCTTTGAGCATTTTTTCTTCTATGATCTTGCATATTGATTTGGTATAATGCCAACATACTTCTCTAGTGCATTCAGAGGTTTCAGGTGGGGGTTGTTTTCTTTAGTTTGGTTGTTTGGGTTTTGGTTTGGTTTGCTCTGCTTTTTGGTCTTTTTAGGTATGTGTTTTTAGCGAGGCCTATGAAAGGCAACTTTTTAAAGGCTGTTCTGCTGTATCTGCCTTTGAGACCTTGTTTCCTCCCTGGCCAAGGCTGCATTCACTCTCTCTGCAGAGACCAGGTAATAAAATGGGCTCCTCCATACAGAAGTTAGGGAGTCAAAGGGAAGTCATCCAGATGAACTCAGAGTCTACCGGACACTTGATCGATGAGCTAGGGTGACACTTCCATCTAGCTGGGTATATTTCTGCCTGCTCATTTCTGTGCTCTGGGTAGCGAATGAAGTGATCCCAGCCATAGGAAACCCATCGGCGAACATCCATCTTCGCTGCAGAGCCATTGAGCTCGGCACTATAACACAGTCATGGGTGTCTGCCCACCACAAGCCAGAGTCATATTTCTCTTGTGCTTTTCATCCTAACTTTGACTCAGCAGGCAGATTTTCAAGGCTCACTGCTGATGAAAATGCCCTGGAGCCAACTTCAAAGCCAGACCTTAGAGTTATGGAAATAAAATAAGCATGCTATTTCAATTACCCATACCTACTTTGAATCCCAGTGAACACTCAAAACTATGCACCTTGTAAATCTCACTATTAATTTTTTTTGAACCAGTCTCCTGATTTGGCCTTTAGCTTTTTCCTCCGGGGTGACATTTTAATGCAGTCTGAATTCATACATATAGCATATGAATGGATTTATACCACCACCTAATATATGCCTCTGTCTGTTAAGTGGAAGGCTTTGGGAGAGATTAAATGTCACCCACCTGTCACTGGCCCAGCTAGAAAGCTCACAATGCCTACTCACTTACATCACCTTCATCAAAATTTCAAAGTATAGCTAGTTGCTAGCTCGTAGATTAGTCCATCGCAATGCTGTCTGAGGCCCTGACAGCATTCTCTATATGTGGAATAAAAAGTCAAAAAAGGGCAGTGAGCCTGGTGGAGAGCCTGCTCCTGCAGAGCAGAGAGGATATAAAGTGCCCACCATGAATGAACCAGAACATGTGTCCGCATACACTAATGTCAGCACACATATGCGCATAAGTATTAACTCATGCACATTACATCATTCATGTATGCATATTCATACATGCATACATAAGTAGACACACACGTTCCTAATATTGGCAAATATAATAGGGAATAGTAAAAAAATACTCCATGTGTATTACCAAGGTTCTGAGGGTTAGAGGAGGTCTTTCTGTGAATGATTCCTCTTCAAATTAAAGGCACAGTATTGTAAAGTAGGGACCAGTGTAGATACCTGCAAAACCAAAGCAGGCAAAACACATTCAGACTGTGAAAAAGAACATGCCAACAGCACCATTAAAAGGCAAACATTAACTGGGTTTCAGAAGAAGAAATGACAAAAAGGAAAAGCAGCTGGGCTCGAAGGGTTAAGCTGCACCAGTGCCATGGGAAGAAAAGGAGCTGTGTAAGAAGTGTGAAATACACACCTCCTCTTACATGAATAACAGGACGTTTTGAAATGTAGACATTAATTAATGGGAGTCACCACAGAATTGAGAAAACAGCCCCAATGAGATATTTTGTGGCCCCCAAGCATTCCTCGGGTGCTAGGAATGAGTTATACCTTGTTAAGTTGTTGGCCAAAGTGATCCTAAAAGACACTCCCCCCACCCCACCCCGCAATGTCCAGGCCGTTGGTTACCCTCCACTGACCGTGATGTATGTACTGCTGCTGAAAACACCACTTACTTATGTAACTGACCATGGAAGATGGAGCTGGGGCCCAACTAGAAGCTTCACCCCTCCTTCTGGCACCCATGATACTAGAAGGTACTTTGCATAGTATTGCAGATAAAGAAATAAACCCTCCTGACTATACCAGAGACCTGCCTGCAAGATGTACTAGTGCACTAGTGGTGCAGATAGTATAGAAACACCCAACCACTATTTAATTGAACTTAAGGGCCACCCAGTGAGATACAACTATACCTGACAGTGCCAAAGTGGTCAGGAATCTGAGATGCAAGTGGCTGTTGGCCCTAGGATGAACCTACTACTGTTCCTTTACTAAAGGAACAGAGCAGTAAGATAACTTCTGATGACATAATGCATAGACCAGTGCATTGCTCAATGCTCACCAGGGAAGCCTCTGCTTTCTGTGGATGGAAATCAAAAGAGACACCCACAACTGCAGAATGTGCAGACTTCAGAGTGTTCAACCCTATTGGGATCTCATCATCAAACCCTTCCCAGAAAGGTTCAGAGACTAATGCAGAAGAGGAAACAGAAAATCTGCAAAAGCCAAAGGTGATGGATAACTTCAAGGAGACAGCCCTTGCCAAGCTCAACAGGGATGTTACACATAGGAATTTGTGAAAACTGTAACAGCATGCGTCATGTTGTCAAAGGTCAAGCTACATAAAACCCCAATATGGAGAAGGGGGAAGACTACACTTACCTGTGGGCACAGGGACAAGTAGTTAGAACATATTTAGCAACCATTTTCATTTACCAATGAATGGTAATAGACATGCTAATTGTGGAAAGCCATGCCCTAAGATGGCTTCCGCCCTCTCTAACTAGTAAACACCCCAAGAGCGCATGCGCCTGTATCACGCCACGTTACTGACCAATTATGTTAAGACAGCTCAGCTGGCAGACGGGCGGGGAGGATAAAAGGAGAGAGCCTCCCTGGCATGGGGCTTCCCTGATCCATTAAAGCATCAAGAAAGAATCCTGAATAAACTGCTGAGAGAAGAATGGCTTTCCTGGTGAGATGAGGTTGGGCGCCACAGTTAATGTGGAAGGGTGATGCTCAGGAGGCCTCAGTCTTAGACAAAGTTCCACAGGTAACAAAGGAATGTTGAGAGCCAGGGAAATAGTCTTCTCCAAAGATCAATTGGGTATCCAATATCTAATGAATGGTCAGCCCCAAAAAAACATATATATACAAGTAACACAGTAACAGTAAACAGACTAGCAAAGTTGGATGTGTAATTAGCAATACACACACAGACACACACACACACACACACACATATATACACACACACCAAAAAACAGCAGCAGCAGCAGCAATTAAAGAACTGGGGACCATGAAAGCCATGAGTTTGAGATGAGAGATAACATGGAAAGTTCTAGAGTGAGAAAATAAAAGAGCAAAGGATGTGATTATAATACAATCTCAACAAAGTTATTCTAAAATAAATATAATCACTAGATGACTTAAAATTAAAAGAAGAAAAAGAATAAGAAAATAAATATCTGTGGCCTCATTAACAAAAGCTAAGCAATCTTCAAAAGCTACATTTTACATTAATTCTAATTTTTTTCATTACAATGAAAGTTTAGTATCTTTCTACATAATATTCAATTTTTTCATATTTCTAATTACCTTGTAATCACTTCCTTGAAATATATCATCAAAGAACAAATTTTTTATCTGGTTTTCACAAACATCTTTCAACATTCCTTAGGCTACAGGTTTTTTACATCCTCTGCTAGACTAGATACAAAATACTTTATTACCCTGAATCTACTCTCCTATATGTAACACAAAGTCACCTTCTGAGCATGCACAGATTTTTTTTTTTTTTTTTTTTTTTTTTTTTTTTTTTTTTTTTTTTACTTTTTGGAGTTATGAGTTCCTTGGAGAATTACATAAAGGGTATGAATGATGCCTTCCAGGTAAATTGTCCATAAGAAAAAAGAAGACTTTTGGAGCCCAACATGGAACAAATCGGACTAACTTTTCCGCATCAGACCTGGGTGAGATTCTGGAACATGATCTCATGTGTAAGCAGAGGTGCTAATTGTAAGTTCAGACATGAAAGCATCAATCACAGGTTGATGGGAAAGGATTAGGGCGGAGCATTACATTTGCTTTCCAGTTCCAGTGCTATATCTCAACAGACATAGTCCCCCTCCTAGCAGGACCTCTGAAAATTCTTCCTTCTGCAAATCCCTGGAGTTCTAGATAACTCAGCCTTGACTGGTGTGATAAACCTCCCGGTCCTATGTAAAGTGACAAACCTCCTGGTCCTATGTAAAGTGATAAACCTCCTGGTCCTATGTAAAGTGATAAACCTCCTGGTCCTATGTAAAGTGATAAACCTCCTGGTCCTATGTAAAGTGACAAACCTCCTGGTCCTATGTAAAGTGATAAACCTCCTGGTCCTATGTAAAGTGACAAACCTCCTGGTCCTATGTAAAGTGATAAACCTCCTGGTCCTATGTAAAGTGATAAACCTCCCTTGTCCTATGTAAAGTGATAAACCTCCTGGTCCTATGTAAAGTGACAAACCTCCTGGTCCTATGTAAAGTGATAAACCTCCTGGTCCTATGTAAAAGTGATAAACCTCCTGGTTCTATGTAAAGTGATAAACCTCCCTTGTCCTATGTAAAGTGATAAACCTCCCTCGTCCTATGTAAAGTGATAAACCTCCTGGTCCTATGTAAAGTGATAAACCTCCCTTGTCCTATGTAAAGTGATAAACCTCCCGGTCCTATGTAAAGTGATAAACCTCCTGGTCCTATGTAAAGTGACAAACCTCCTGGTCCTATGTAAAGTGATAAACCTCCTGGTCCTATGTAAAGTGACAAACCTCCTGGTCCTATGT
Source organism: Micromys minutus (assembly GCF_963924665.1). Classification (NCBI taxonomy): domain Eukaryota; kingdom Metazoa; phylum Chordata; class Mammalia; order Rodentia; family Muridae; genus Micromys; species Micromys minutus. The sequence goes on along the minus strand of NC_137955.1, from coordinate 10,004,181 downwards.
AAAGTGATAAACCTCCTGGTCCTATGTAAAGTGATAAACCTCCTGGTCCTATGTAAAGTGATAAACCTCCCTTGTCCTATGTAAAGTGATAAACCTCCCTTGTCCTATGTAAAGTGATAAACCTCCTGGTCCTATGTAAAGTGATAAACCTCCTGGTCCTATGTAAAGTGATAAACCTCCTGGTCCTATGTAAAGCATATGTTCATTTCCTTTATTTACTCTAGAGTCTTGGATGTCTAAGGATGATTAGGAACTTCATCAACTCTGACTTTCAGTACACTGAACACAGTTCCCATCTAACATCACAGGTTAGGAGTGCTTTAAAATAACAAACTTTGTAACTCAAATATGCCCAGTTTGTTCAATATATGTATCAGAAAATTTCTGCTAAAATGAACTAAAAGAATTCTGAAAAGAAAAAAGAAAAGAAAAGAAATTTGTTCAGAATTTCATTTTCAACATAGGAGAACAGTATGTCTTTAATTAAATTAAAAATCAGCGTTACTTGGGTTGACTGTAACTCCACAAATTATCTACACACACATTATGCGTTGGCCATCATTTCAGCATAAATAAAACATTTACAGCGCTGACTCATGTTCACAGGGGTTTATATATTCTAAAAGCTGCTAAGAATTTCAAACTGGCAAACACTGGTCCATTGCTCCCAGTGGAAACAGAAAGTTAGGTTCATGTAATCTCAACACTTTCATCAATAATTTTTAAAAATCAGGTCTCATTCCTGTGGATTTCTGTTTAAAGATACTTTATTTAACATATGTAGATAAATTTTTAATTCCAAAACTCTAGAGACAGCTTCTTAACTCACAGCCGAAAGAAACTTGTCCAGAACACACATTTTCCTAAAGGGACATGCTAGCCTTCTTGTGCTTATGGGGTACTTCAGCACTGTGCATGAAAGCCATCGGATGGATCCGATCACAAAGATTCGACAACACATCACCAAACATGCCATGAAAATGGCACTGACTCATACAGAGTAGAACCGAGTGAAGAATCTGCACATCACTCGTTCAATCATGGCTGAGGATATGTTTTACAACACAAATTTTTCATGGCTCTTGTCCATGACTGACAACAAAATCCTGGAAGTGTTACCTTTTGCTGTTATAAACAAACTTGCAAATAGATACAAATGGAACCTGTGAATAAGGAATGACTGGGGCTTCTAGGAAAGGTGGCAGATTAGAAGTTTCTATGTATCTCTTCCAGTCAAGAAAGTTGTGGCAACAGAAAACAACTTCACTCTAAACCCAGAGAGGAAGAACACCAAGAATGAAGAAATCATTCTCATGGACATTAACAAGAAAGAGTGATGAGGAGAAAGACGACATGTAGCACAGCACTGGAATCCTGAATCTCCAAGGATCAAAGGCTAAGGAAATAGAGAACAGAAGATCATCACCCTGAGTGAAAAAAGCCAGAATTAGAAAAGCATGAAGTTGAATTTTTTTCTCACATATACAGTGTTTGAGGAATAAAAAGAGAGACCTGAAAGTAGGACAGTATTAGGGATGGGGAGGGAAAAGGGGGAAGGAGGAGGAAGAGGAGAGAAGGTACTGAGAACGAATTTGATCAACAGATATTTGTAGGGGATGGTTCTGATGTTAAGGTATTGTTCCCCAACTGGTTCTTGATCCGTCAGTAAACAGAGCCATGGGCCAATGGCTGGGCAGAAACTATATGCAGGACTTCTGGGTCCCAGGAGGAAAAGGCAGATGCAAGGAAAGATAGGGTGGGTTTCTGCCATCCTTTGGAACCAGAAGAATGGAGCAGCCATGTGAGGTCTGTGGAGGACTTGGGGCCTGTGGCAACTACTCCAGGCAGGTGGTCAGGGATGTTTGGCAAGGGCTAGAGGAGTTTAGCAACTGAAGTTTAGGGCAGATAGGAGAGAATTCGATAAGAAACTGATAAGGGAATGCTTTTCCAGGTGAGAGATAGCATCACCCAACAGTTGAGTCCTAAGGCAAATTACAAAGAACAAACTGTGTTTATGTGTCTTTCGTCCACAGGCTCAAGGGAAGCCTGGTGGGGGCTGGTAGTGAGGGTCACCTCCCGGAGCTAAAAGCAGGTAGAACAGAAAATTCTTGCTATAGATATTATATGAATATCATGAAAATGTCATGAAAAGTTTATCACAGGAACATATGAAATGTCATGATATACAATATGCACAAATAAAAATATACTGGTTTTTCCTCCCCATTTAGCCATTATTACATCACTTTTAATTTCTCAGTCCATCTTGAAATGCTTAAACACTCAGAAATTCTCATTCTTATTTCTGCTCTTTTATGAATAATTATGAATTAGCCTCTTCACTTCACTGAGCCTTCTTCCTGCCTTGCATTTGTTTCTTGGCTACTCTTCTTTTTTGCCTGTGCCCTTTGCCTTTTCTTTTTACCCTCCTCAACCTGCCTGGCCTATGTATGTAATCTTCCTTCTCTAGGCTGCCTGCTCATCCTCATCACCAACACTGGACAGATCTTACTCGTGCAGGTCCCATTCGCCATCTGTTCTTGTGTTCATCAGTCTGCCATATCCTGCAAATACTGGTTGGACACAAAGAACCACTACCTACAGCTCTTAATATCATCACACACGCCCATCTGTGACATACCTTGGGAGAAGGAAAGAAGTTAGATGTCTCACATTAATCTGTGTGTTCCACAATCCCTTATTCCTTCTAATCTACACTAGAGACCATTAAACTGGCTTGTTTTGAAATGTTAAAAGTCAGCCTTTACTAGGGGAGAACATAGAGGGAAGAAGAGATTGTGCTCTGCAGATGATGCAATGGATCTAGCCCAAGCTTTCCTTTGGTTACTTCTTTTATTTCTAAATAAATGAATGAGAAAACAATCCCTCAAAATACAATCAGAATGGCCACCCATTAGCTTGTGTGATGAGCCTGCACTCTGGAGAGTGTACAAGGATTCAAGGGACATAAACTGTCCTAGAGATGGTTTTCCAAAATACAGATAGTCTTCATATAAAAATATGGGAGTTATCAACATATTTTTAATAAAACAATAAGAATTTGTTAAAATACATCTTGCACAATAAAGCGTTGTTCCCCAAGAGTTTATGTATGCTATCCAGATATATGTGTGCATATGTGGAATTCATTTCTTATTGTTGAGTGAAGTAAAATATATTTGTTGAACCATGGCAAAAATGGCCAAAAGAATTTTGAGTACTATATCTTCTTATAAATTATACATGGTACTTACTGTTTCTTGTGGTTTGTATATAAAGTCCTTTCCCCATAAGGCTCATATGTTATATACTTGGTTGTCAGATGAGGGGCCTATGGGGGAATGATAGCTCATGGTAGTTGAAAGAACATCAGTGGATTAATCCACTGACAGGTTCATGAATTGATGTGTTATTGTAAAGTGATGGCTACGAGGGATGTATCTACATTGGAATGGAGATACAGTTGACTGAGAAAGTCTTTAAAGAATCTATCTTGCTCTCCTTCCTCTCTTTAGCCTTCCATCCCTCATATCTACTAGGATAAAAAAAAATCCTTTCTATAAACCTCTCTTTAAGACATTTTACCTCACTTTAGGCCCAAAACAACAGAGCCGGAAAACCATGTACTGAAGATTATGGAACTAGAAATCAGAAGAAATCTTTACTTCCTAGATTTAGCTGATGCTTTGCAACAATGACAAAATAAATTGGCTCACACTTGGTTGAAGAATGTTACAGCAACAGCATTCTCATTTAGTTCAAAAGTAAAGATGCCTCTGTGGGTGTCAATTGATGATAAAATAGAGTTTTAATGTTAAAAAAAAAACATAATTAAAGCATCAACTTAAGAAAGATATGAGTTAACTATCTTGATCGTGAGTTAACTAGAGAAGGATATGAGAAGTACCATGTAATAGAATTAAGCAGAGGTCAGAACATTCCACAGAACAGGTTTAGGAGCAGCCATTAGGGTCATGGAGACAACACACATTGAAATGGACCAGTAAGCCTTGCAGAAGCCCTGAACAAAGATAAAGGACAGTTGTCCTTTCTCCAGATCTCTTCGTTTCCATGTATGGGTTACTTCCTATAGGCCATGCTGAGCTGTGTTCCTTTGTGTGTCCTTCTCTCTATTCTTACAGATCCTCCCTGCTGTGAGCTGACAGTCACCTGACATGACTGCATCTTCCCATCCATGTCTACCCCCGGGTACCACCTTAACTACTATCTGGAGCAGAGCATTCCATACCTCAAATGTCTTTCAACCAGTCTCAGCTAGTTTTCCATGGGGAAACAAAAAACTAAATCAAAAAAACTTAAATTTTAAGGCATGAGAAGGGGAAAAATTTTAAGCCAAACTCATAGATTTGTGCAACTCCAACAAGAAGAAATCTTGCAGGCCCAATGTCTTAGTTGGGGGTTTCTATTGCTGTAAAGGGACACCATGACCATGGCAACTAGTCATAAAGAAAATGCTTAACTGGGGCTGGCTTGCAGGTTCATGGTTTAGTCCATTATCATCATGGCAAGAAGCATGGTGTCACACAGGCAGACATGGTGCTAGAGAAGGAGCTGAGTTTGTCTCAGCAGGTAGCTTTATCCTCAAGAAAGACCCTGTGTTTAGAGCTTCCAATCCAGTCTTTATAGCAGAGTGCTGACCAATGAATGTCTAGGGGCTCACTAAGACACAAACCCAAAGCACGAGGAACTGCTTCATTAGGTGACTAAAGTCCACTCAACCTATTTGATGGCCAGTCCTCAATCTTATCTTGGGCAATCTAATACAAGGAGATGAGAGATACTCTGGAGACCAAAAACATGAACTGCTGACCCCAGGTATCCTATCAATGAGGTTAAGAAAACCCCCTTCAGCGAGCCAGCACCCCCAAAGCTGATGACCAGGTTTGATATTGAACAGTTGATGAGAGTTTCTCCTCCAGGGGATTTAAGGAACTGAAAAGGTTGCTCTGAGGTAGAAAAATAAAGAAGAAAGTAAAGGGGCTTGTTTTGTTTTGCTTTGTTTCCTAAACAATTTGAAGCTCTTTGAACAGAAGGATAGGACTTCCAGCTCATGATGATACCCATGTGCTGACCACAATCACATTAGAGCCCCATCCAAATGTAGTAACTGTGGAAGAACCAGTCCTTGCTGCTCTTACTTGTGTCTAAAAGCCAGCAGAGAACTCATTTCTCAGATCCTTTGTAGCTAGAGGAAGCCCAGAGAACTACATTTAAAAAAAAAAATTCAAGAACAGAATGCTCCAAAAGTTAACACACAGTGTGCACTGTCTCTTCCTGACATGTCCATTTGGGCAAAAGCCTTTGAGAACGAAAGAGTTAAAGTTCTGCAGTTTAAGAACAACCAGTTGACCTTTAAAAGTACTGGTTTGAGGCCAGTCGTCTTTCACCAAGCATGATATCTGGCCCAAGGCAAACTAAAGCACACCAATTATGTTCATGGTGTACATGACAGAGCTCACAGTGTCCCATTAGCAAGAAGAATAATGTTCGTTTTCCAAAAGTCAGGCGTCGTGGCTCAACACCTCTGGTGGAAAGATTCTCCTTTGCTAGGTACCTCCGAAAGTGCCATTGCACAAGCCTTACCCTGAGAAGGCATGAAACCTTGAGAAAGATCATTTTGTGCTTTTCTTTAAATTCTACATATGAAATAGGATTCCCCGAGATATTTATATTTCAGTATATCTGAAATAAAAAAATAACTGGGAAATCATTACTAACTTCAGTTATGAATTTTGCAGCCAAACACTCAGCAGGAAATAAAAATCCAAAGTTCAGTGTTGCAGTGCAGCCTGTGATCTCTGTAATCTAGAGGCAGAAGCAGGAGGACTGGTAAATTCAAGGCCACCCTGGCATATAAGGCTGGACCTTGTTTCAAAAACAGAGAACATTCCAGAATCCACAACAGGGTAAAATATTGGCCCCCTACAGAGAGGAAATTCTTCAAAATCCAGAGATTCAAAGTCGATCACTGAAACAGAGCATCTACTCCCTAAAATAAGTCTTTTCTGTTAAAGGGTAATACCCTTGAGAGTCTAAGGGGTAAGATTCCCTAGTGTTTTGACAAATAATATTCAGTTTACAAACATTCCACCACCTTCCTTAAACAAACAGTGAGATAGAATAAACATTGGGTAGCGACTTGGGCTGGGTGCAGAGATGCATGTCCTAGATGAATGCTGGACCATGGTGCCTTTCTGCCTCTGGTCACTGCCAATGCATGTCCTTTCTTTCCCCTTCCATTTTTAATCCTTGACCTCTGAGTTCTCATTGGTGCCCTAAGCACTCCATTGCCGTCAGCACTTGCTGCTACAGGGACAATCACATCCCAACCTCCACATCTAGACCCTAGTCCAGTCCAAATCCAAGTCTCTTTGTTGAATCCTCTTGTTTACAGCTACAGCTTTGGAGATGCCAACTCTGAAAATCTTCTCTGTGAGGCACACTCTACAGGAAGAGATTTCTGCCTGCAGTGTCTGTGTTTGCCAAGCCATCCTTTCCCTAATATGTAACCCTCCCTTCATCTGCTCTTCTTTTTAGTCCAGAAAGAGAAAGGTCAGCATTCACCAGCAATGTGACTAACAGTCTGTGGGATGTGACCTCAAGCCAACACCCACCCATTGCTTCTGCTTTGGGGCTGTGGAGGGAGTAGCTTCATTCAGGAAGAATGGCCACTGCTAGGTTGGGAGCTGCTCACAGATGGTCAGGAAAAGACATCCTATTCTCCTGTCCTGACACAGAAGGAACTTGGAATTGACTGTCTATCTGGACAGCATGGTTATATGTCTGGCCCTGAGAGCTGCTCTAAAGGGTTCTCTCCAGAGTCCAATCAGATCAGATCACTTCATAAACTTGTGAGACATGTCAGCAGCCAAGATTTCTAGAGCCTCCCTCCTTGGAATTCTAACCATCAGAGTTCCTCCACTGACTTCTTCTGTGCAGCCACCAATTCTGATCCCTTTTCCTGACTAAAGACTCAGATTGACATCAACTCACAACTGGTTCCCCACCTTCGTTTGCCTTACCAATACTAGGATAACATAAAATGCATCTTGACCTCTAGCAAAACATGTGTACCATCTAAAAACAGCATGAAACTTGGCTGGGCCCACACCTAACATTTTAGTTTGTCTCCATATTTGCAATTAATGGTTCTCTCAAGACACATGCCCATAAAGGTGGGGAGGTGCTTCTATCCAAAAGGTCTGCATGGAAATTCAAGTTATCCATTTGAGTACAAAATTCAGTAGCATGGGAATCTGACCACACTTCCCAACCCAACCCATAATTCCTTGCTTTCTGCCAGCATCTTACCAGAAAATTCAAATGGTGTAAAGAGAACAAAACACAAGATGTCTGAAGATGGGACATTAGAGACACATCCTCACTGACATTATTACCTGAATGATCCAGGATATGTCACTAAACATCACTAAAACATCAATACCACTTGCTATAAAGGGGAAATCAGAATACCCACCTTTCAGTGAGGGAAACAAATGAAATCAAGAGCCTGGAGGTATTTTAAGCTGTAGGAATGGGGAGAATAAGGGATAGGTTAGAGACGGAAAACTAAAGAGACACCCCTCTCCCGTTGTCTCTTCTGTGGGCAGGTGCTGTGAGACTTCAGGCAGGAATCTTACAGGCTATGACTCAGGCTCTAACAACTGTCCAGGGGAGTTCCCGAGCTCTCAAAATCTGGCCAAGACCTTAACCTGAGAAGCATATTTTGAAATCGGGCTATTGAAATCCACACTGTAGACTTGGAACTTACAGTTCTTCATTTCACTCCTAGTATTAAAAACCAAAACCAAACAAACAAAAAAAGCCAAAGAGCAAACTCTCCAGGACAGATGTCCCTAAACCATGAACTTACTTTATCTCCATGGCAAATCAGCACCACTAGGACTTTCAGCTTTGTGTGTCCTGCTGGATCCCATCTGAATGGGAAGTGACACTCAGAGCCCCGGAACAGAAATCAGGAAGTCAACTGAATGGATCTGTTCTAACTTCCAAAACGCAAATTATCACCGCACTGCTACAGATGAGAAACACAGTAAGACAAGCATAAACCTCTCTCTCTCTCTCTCTCTCTCTCTCTCTCTCTCTCTCTCTCTCTCTCTCACACACACACACACACACACACACACACACTTACCCAAAGACGGCCAGGTGCCATAAAGACTGACAGACAAAGCGAAGCAAAGCCCAGTATGGATCACCTCAAAACCAAACAGCGACTGTTCCAAGTGAAATGACCCACTGTGGTGACCAGATGCCCTCCTCTGGGGAATGGAGTAGTGCTATTGAAGATGCTCTTCTTGAACAAAGACACGTCCCCTTTGCAACCTCCTGTTTTGTCTGCCCAGTGTTCGGTTGACTCCGGTGGAGGCCCTGGGTTCTGCCCAGTGTGTGCTGCAGGTTGCACACCTCCACAGACCATCACTTCCTGGTTTACCTCAGCCATACATTCAGCTGATCTTTCCGACTGGTTTGCAAGCCCAGCCTCTCCACTCCCCCGCCCTCCCTCCCTGCTCTTCCCCAAGGCTGCCAGGTGAAACTTGCCAGCAATGTAAGTCCCTCCATTGGTCCTTCCTGTCATGCTTCTTCGAGTCTACTGATCATCTCTAACTTGCTCAGCAAGTGGTTCTTTCCCTGTGTACTTAGGGGAGATGTGTCAGAGTGCAAAACTTACAAGCCTGAGGCCAAATGGATATGGAAAATCCGAATGGACTGGAATAAATATAAAACGAGTTGCTGACAGTGGCTCTGTCATTGTCTCTGCTCAGTCTCACACTTCCTGTGTCATTTCATTGACCAATGTGACCACACCTCTGGTGTCTGCTCTCACCCTGTGATGGACTTGCTATTTCCCTGTTGCTGAGCTGTTTAATATCTCCTCCGGGCGTGAAGGGCCTTAGGATTTCTCTTAGACTCAGCCTGTCTTCTCCGACTGATTACATTATCACTGCTAACGTTCGTGCTAATAAACCTGATGAAGTCCCAGGTCCTGAACGTGAGCAGGCAAAGCTGACTTTCTAGTCATACTTGTCCCACCCTTCCACCTACCCACACTTAACTTCACGTGCTAAGAGAGAAGTGGTGTAGGTTCTCAAAAGGGACTCGAGTAACTGTTCCCACCCCTCCTCAGCTTACCTGTAGAATTTTGATCCTGCACTAAAGTTCAAGCCCCAACTCACCTCACCTGTGGGGCCTATTTCCATTTCCTGATTTTCTTTAGAGAGCATAGCAACATGCTATCCCTCTGTGGGCATTGAAGTCCTACTTACACTCCGGTCACTGGGGTCTGGAGCTCAGGTCTCTCTCTTCAGAAAAAGTACTTTGTCTCATTCATATTTGAACCAGCAAACTATTTCTGTTGTTTTGTCTGAAACATGGCTTCTCTGTGGAGTCCTAACTGTCCTGGAACTGTAGCCTCAAACTCAAGAGATCTGCCTGCCTCTGCTTCCCGAGTCCTGGGATTAAAGGCATGCACCGCTACCGCCCAGTTAATTATACTTAATATAGTGCCTGGCCAACTGCCTCAAGCATATTTGTCCCAGAAATAATGAAAACATTTTGTTCACATCGTATGTTATAATATGGGAAAGAAATCTCATGTGGATCCAGGTGGAAACCCTAAAGCTTTTGCCCTTTGTCATTGCTGTCCATGGCAATGATGACTTTCATGTGTCAGCTTTGTGGGGTGAAGGGAGACTTGGGTCTGTGTATGAATGTGTTTCTGGAAGAGATCAGGATTTAAATCAGTGCAGCAAGAAGCAGGGAAAGCCTCTTTCCATCCACTGAAGCCTCCAAGTAAAAAGAAAAAGAGGACCTAAGCCGAGGTTTCCATCTTCAGAGCAGAGGACCTAAGCTGAGGTTTCCATCTTCAGAGCAGAGGACCTAAGCTGAGGTTTCCATGTTCAGAGCAGAGGACCTAAGCTGAGGTTTCCATCTTAAGAGCAGAGGACCTAAGCCGAGGTTTCCATCTTCAGAGCAGAGGACCTAAGCCGAGGTTTCCATCTTCAGAGCAGAGGACCTAAGCCGAGGTTTCCATCTTCAGAGCAGAGGACCTAAGCCGAGGTTTCCATCTTCAGAGCAGAGGACCTGAAACTAAGATGTACATCTCCTCTCCTAGGAATTTGAAGCTATTGGTTCTTAAGCATTCACACAGCAGGATTCCACTAGCAGCCCAGCTGGTTTTTCCCAGCCTGTAGCATCAGTTTGGGAGTTATAAGGTTCTTTGCCTGGTTCGTAGGCCTTCAGACTTGGACTCAATTTCACCAGCAGCTTTCCTGGCTCTTCAACTTGCAGACAGCATATTGTGAGAATTCTCAACCTCCATAATCACATGAGTGAATTCCCATAATAAGTCTTTTCTCACATGTCTATATATTTCCCATTGGTTCTGTTTCTCTGGAAACCCTGACTAATATTTCATCTAAGCTTTTATTCAACTGATATTTTCATCCCTAAGGAGTATGTTATTCATTAGGAGTAAAAAAATAAAGACAAATGTCTATACTCAATAAACTTACACTCTGTCAGAAAGATTGGCACAGGATACAAATAAAATAATTATACATATAATAGTAGGAATTGCAAAATCATGGCAATTATACCATCAACTAGGTATGTGTAACCTCAGGCAAATCACACTGTGAGCTAGGTGTTACTGTGAACTGGTACTCTGTAAATCTGATGCTAACTAGATGAGTGTATGACATCCTTTGTTAATGGATGCTAGATGGTATTTCTCTTGTTACTAAGTGGCAATGTATTTGCAAAATAAAAAAAAATCTGTTATTGATGCTAATTCATTCTAGGGAAATTAGAAAAACAGCAGCTAAATAAAGGTTCAAAAACCAACAGCTGAAATTAATAATTGCAAAAGGAGGGGGGAAAATGTACTACATGTGGTTCATCAGTGAAATAGATCAGAGAAATCAAGGCTGTGAGATGCAAGGCAAGCTTAGCAGGAAAGCCATCCCTAGGAGGCATGAGAGAGGACCCCCTTAGGGTCCTGCATTCCTGCCCTGAATGATTAGAAACTTGCACGTGCAAGTTCCCCCACCAAATGTGGGCAGGAATTTCTTTTAACTTACTCTTGCATCTGGTGCCTTAGAGATAACACACATTCAATAAATGCCTGTGAGTGAAACAATCGGTTACCACCAAGCATTATGTATGTAAAGGCTTCTAGGGGAGGGATTGGGACACCAGCCCAGCCACAGAACCTTCCACCTGTATTTGTCCTGCCTACAAGATATGCTGGAGTAAAGTTGGTTCAGAAATTGAGGTGGTGAAGAAATTGTGGAAGTGGCCATCCAATAGCTTAAGACCCATGCCACGAGAGGAAACCCACCCCTGACATGGCCCAGAGTGCCAGGAACCAGAAACCCAACAGAAGCAAACACAAATGGCCAAATCCTGCTTGGCCATGTGTAAGGGATGGCATGAGGTAGTTTCTGCCCCTGAAACAGAGCCAGCAGGGCCTGGACCTCCATGAGTATTGACAGTTGTTGTGAGTGTAAGGCTTGTTTGTACAATATTTTCCTGTTCCTCCTTTGAGGAATGTTCTCCCTGCTAATGTTAATGACTCCATGATAATTAGAAACAGCACAAGTCCTGGAGTTAAGGGTGTGTCCATGCCTTTAGCAAAATGATATATGCTGGGACCTTTAAGACAGCCCGTAAGGCTGTGGAAAAGAACTCTAAAGACATGGGTTCAAAAATATATAATTTCTCAACTATCTAAAATATAAGAATGCAATATGAATTGTATAAGGAAACTCACAGATCTAAAGGAACCCAGGCAGCTGTTCTATGAGCCAACTTGTCAGGAAGATACTAGGGAGACAGATTTAGGGAGTGGTGATCACAGAAGATCCCACCCGTCTAAATTTTTTGTTTGTTTATGCTTACAAAGGCAGGCAGATTCCTGAGTTCAGGGTAAGCCTGGGACAGAGCAAGGTTGAGCCCAGGAATGGTAGAAATGGTCATTTCAGGGTGGGGTCCAGCCCAGCTAGCTTATCATCTGTGCTTAACAGGCAGGCAGATCTCTGAATTCTTTTGCAATGTTGAAAAATGACTGTGCTTGCTGTCTCCTAAGAATCAAGGGGCTGGGGTCATGGGATGCTGACACATGGGATAATCAAAGGAAGCCTGGGGTAAAGACTGAATTGACATGTAAATTTAAAAACTGGTCTTTTGATCTGCAAGAAATGAGCCATCCAGAGAATTTTTAGCATAGCAAGAGAGAACTTTATGGAGAACTGTCAGAATACAGAGAGCAATCTGGAACACTGTCCCAAGCAGAACATAGACCACCAGCATGGACCCATGATTTGGCTTCAAATCCTTTGTTTCACTGCTTTCCAAAACCCCTTTTCTCAGAACCCCTCTGCAAACCAAGGCTGGTCCTTGACAGTAAATGGGAAGAAAGTCAATGAAATGACTCCTAAAGACATTCAACTGTACAGCCCAGTAATCGTCAGAGAGGCTTCACTCAACAATTGATAGAAACAGACACAGAAACCCACAGCCAAACATTAGGCAGAGCTTTGGTAATTCTGCTGAAGAGGGGGAAGAAGGGTTGCAGGAGTCAGAGGGGTCAAGGACACCACAAGAAATCTCACAGAATCAACCAACCCGAGCCCACTGGGGCTCACAGAGATTGAACCACCCACCAGGGAATCAGCATGGGACTGAGCTGGCCCTCCACTCGTATGTTAGAGTTGTGTAGCTTGACCTTCTTGTGGGACTTCTGACAGTGGAAACAGGAGCTGTCTCTGACTCTGTTGCCTGCCTTTGGGACCCTTTACCTCTACTGAGTTGCCTGGTCTAGCCTGAATAGGAGAAAAGGTGCCTAGTCCTATTGCAACTTGATGTGCCCTGGCTGGTTGATGTCCATCCAGGCTGGACCTTTTCTGAGGAGAAATGGAGGAAGAGATGAGGGTTGGGAGACAAGTGTGGGAAGAGAAGGGAGGGAAAATTGTGGTAGAAATAGAAAATAAATAATAAATAAATAAATAAATAAATAAAGTAACATTAAAATGTGCATGTAGCTAGGCATGATGGTGCATGCCTTTAAGCCCAGCACTCAGGAAGCAGAGGCCGTGGATCTCTGTGAATCTGAGATCACCTTGGTCTTCCACCCTGCTCTACAAAGCAAACAGGACTGTGGCACAGAGAAATCCTGTCTTTAACAAAGGAAGGAAGAAAGGAGGTAAGGACGAGGGAGTGGGGGGTAGAAAAGAAAGAATGAAGAGAGAAAGAGAGAGAAGGAACAGAAAGGGGACTGAAGGGAAGTATTATGTATGTAGGGCTGTCAAAAGGACTCAATGGATCAAGATGTCTGATGCTAAATCTATGTATTCTCTCTGCCTCTCTGTCTCTGTCTGTCTCTATCTCTCTCTGTATCTCTCTCTGTGTTTGTCTCTCTCTGTGTCTGTGTCTCTCTGTCTGTATGTGTCTGTCTGTCTGTGTATGTGTGTGTGTGTGTCTGTGTGTGTCTCTGTGTGTGTGTCTCTCTCTGTCTCTCTTTCTGTGTCTGTCTCTCTGTCTGTCTCTCTGTCTCTATGTCTCTCTGTCTGTCTCTCTGTCTATCTCTCTCTCTCTCTCTCTCTCTCTCCAGGTTTTGTTTCTTAAAACTTTATTCTCTTTGTGGTGGGGGGAGGAGGATGCCCAAAGCTTTGCACATTGCTGAACATGCACTTTATAGCTGAACTCTACCTCCCAGCCCTTATCATAAAGTTTGCTGAAGATCTATGCACACTAAATCTAGAACTATATCATCAAACAAAATCAACAACAACAACAAAAAAAAAAAAACCTTAAACCTAAACTGTGAACCACAATTTGTTCTTAGAGATTTTTATTAAAGGAAAACAGCTCAGCTACCAAGAAGAAATTTCAAAGCAACAAATCCTCTCTGAGAGTCCTCAGACACTGAAAGGTGCCTTTGCCATGGTGTCAATATAGAAAGCCTCCTTGCTTCTGTGTGGCTGTGTCTGCGTCACAGAAGCTTCTTCATGTTCCTCCCTCTTTCACATCCTTCACCAAAACATCCTCTCCCAGCTCAGACCATCAAACTTCAGTCTTCCTGTGTCTGATCCTTCCCCCTTAGTGCTGAATCACTAAAGTCTCAAAAATTGACAAGCTACAGCCTTTCTTCAAATACAGAAAATTGTACACACACACACACACACACACAGAGAGAGAGAGAGAGAGAGAGAGAGAGAGAGAGAGAGAGAGACAGAGACAGAGACAGAGACAGACAGAGAGAGACAGAGACAGAGACAGAGAGACCGCACGCAAAAACAAAACTAGGGCAGCAAAAGAAAACCATAAACTTTGCATCCGTAGCAGATACTGGCCTGATTTAGATGCAGCATGAGTACAAAACAAAAGGAAATTGTGAAGAAACAAGAGTTTGTAAATGTATTAAGCATCTATACTGTTGAAGAGCTTCTAAAATTCAAACACTATATATAATTTTATTTATATATTTTATTATATTTATAACATGTATACATGTATATTATATAGAACATAATTATTATTTAATGTTATATAAAATGTATTATATATGTTATATATGAATGTAATACATTATTTATATATAATAGCTACTCTAAGAATTGTTTGGGATATTATGTCCTTAATCCTCCATTTGGATGTGCAGTAGAAGGATTCACCCAGAGCTGGACTTAGCCACGATTTACTACAGTGATGTCATAAGCAGATCTTAATGAGCCAGAATATAGGCAAAGTATGCAGGGTCCCATGTGCAGACTTCGTGATGTTCTTCCTTCCTGTAAAGGCTCACACGGACCCCAGACACTAAAATGCAGTGACCTGTATATGACATTTCAGCCCAGATTTTTGGGAATCTGCGCCATAAGCTTTTAAAGGAACTAATCACATAGGCACTTTCTGCCTAGCATCTTAAAACATTTCAAGACTCCCAGAAGGAAATCAGCTGTCTAAGTGCAACAGTGGCACAGTGAGCCATGGGGTAGCTAACTATTGACTGAAATCCCCCCCAGAGACCAAGTCCCCAGTTACCAGCCCTGGCGAAGTCTTTCAAACAAGTATTCCAAAGGGCAAACTCTTCTGGCCTAGTGTGCTAACTCTTTTATGGATATATACACAAAGACTCATTTTATCTCAGGGCAATTCAGATTTAGAAAAAATAGCTATACTAATACATGCTATGCCTGCAATGGGCACAGCATACTAGATAAAACTAAAGCAGTGTCCCCCAAATGTCCTCTAGACACCTTTATCAAAACCATGAGGCTGCTTGTTGGCCTAATGGCTACAATCCAATGTGTGATTAACATTAGAAGAAAGAGGCATGTATCCAAGCCACAGGATGAGGTGAGATTATAGAAGACCTTGAAAACCAGCATGTGAATTTTTATTTTAATTTCAGTCTTCAGAAGCTATTGGAGGTTTCCTTTTCTCTTTGCCAGATACGTTAACACATCAAAAACCACATAATGTGAAGATATGTCTAGCCATTTTGTGCAGCCTGCATTTAAAGAGGTAGAGACCAGAAACTCAGAAACCTGGAGCTCAGAAAAGAACCTGGTTAGACCTCATGCAAGGGGCAGAGCTCTTTCCAGGGGCAGTGCTGAGGTCCCCACTTCAGGATAAGCTTTCTCAGCATCACCTAAATCAGGGCACAGGAGGGAGGGAGTGCTGAGCAGATGTCTACAGCAAGAGATAGGAAAATTTCACCTTCAACTTTCCACCTACGTCCTGTGCTCTCCCTCCCCTGCCCCCCAACCCCTTGTCCTCCCCACCCCTGCTTGACACATTCACTGTAAAAGACAGAGAATATCATGCCAAAGAGAGCTAGAAGGAGAAGTTGTTCATGCGTTCTCAATGAGAGAAGAAGGACGGATAAGGGATGGGACACCACCATGCTTCCTCCTGAACCAGAGAGAAGAAACCAAATAAATGCACGACAGGACCTTGACCATGACACTCTTATTGATCACGTGGCTGCATTAAAAGTGTTATCTGGGCTGGAAAGATGGATCAGTGGTGAGGAGTACGGGCTGCTCTTGTGGAGAACTGGGACTTGGTTCTGAGCACCCACATAGCAGCTCACAACTATCTGAGCCTCCAGATGCGGGGTACCTCTGCTGGCCCTTGCACGCACATGATACACATACATGCATACACTCAAGTATATACATGTAAACATAAAATGAAATTTTCAAAACCTTTTTAGGAACTTTTTTAAACAACTAAGAATAAAATGTTAGTGACGGTAGTATAACATCTGGCCCAGGAGCTTGGGCAGAGGTTTGACAACCATCTTCTATCATAAAGCCCCGACCTAAGCAGTAAGATATAAATCACTCTTTACGGAAAATAAATCACTTGTTTCTTTCTCATTAAACAAATGAAAACCAATTCATATATCAAAACATGGCAACTCTGGAAGGCTGGTTTCCTTTCTGAGACTCACTCCAGGGTCTTTATCAGCTCTTAACATAGAATCTAAAGGGGTGATCTAGATCTCTCTTGTTCAGAATTTCTACTAGTCAACTGAAGTACTCAGAAATGTGACTGGAAATGACAAAGAGGAAAACGTAAGCAAAACTTTTAAGCTTTAGACATGCAACTGGGGAGACCACAACTCTGGCTAAAAGATTTGCCACACAATCTCTAAAGGCCTGAGTCTGGATTCCCAGAACCCATGAAAAAGCTGCCCAAGGGTCTGTGTTTTTCTCAGTGCTCCTATAAGGAAGTGATGGCCAGAGACAGTGGACTTTCTGAAGATTCCTGGAAACTTCTGTTGTAGATAAACAACAAAGACACACTGTCTCCAAACATTCCATAAAGTTGTGCACCAATAGTCACAGGCACAAATGTATATGTATACAGACATACTGTATAACTAGCAAAAGCAACAATAATAATAGTGAAAGACTTCAGCTGCACTCACTCTCTGACTGGGCTAAGAAGAATCAGAATACATTCTAATTAAGATAACCACATCAGTTACAAATTACATTATCATCCTGGTTCCCAGTTAGTTGGAAGGACTTGTTCTTCCTCGGGGTTTGTACATTGCTGCCTTTATTCATCCTGCCTTGGAGTTCACACATGCTGTGAAAGGACAGAGGAAACACATCCTGCATTTTCCATGAGAAAGGTGGAGCAAATGCTGATCACAGCAACCCTGCCACACACACAGGGACGTCTTCGCCACCAGTGGTTAGAAGTGTGGGTTATGAAGTCCAACGGCCTAAATTTAAATCCTGGCTCTTACAAGCTGCCATTTTGAACATATTTTAGGACCCTCTTCAAGCCTCAGTTTCCCTTTCTGAAAACCCGCATGACAAATTCTTATACCCATTCCCTAGGGTTGCTACCAAGAGTTACAAAGATAATGAAATTAAATCCTTAAAAAAAAATAAAAGAGACTTAAAACAAATGTTAGCTCCCAGCATCATCAGAAAACTTTGTCTTTATTGTTGCTGCTAGTGTTACACTGTTACTGTCACCACCCTGCTCAGAGGATACTGTGCCCCATACCTTATGAAGAAAGATGCCATGCTGCCTGAGGCTGTCCAGTCCACATAACAGAACTCATGCTGGCAGGGAGGTCAGGAGGACCCCAGCTCGTCAGCCGTCAGAAGAGAGGATTTCACAGAAAGGAGCTGCTAGAGGGAAGTAGGCTTGGCTTGGCCAAAGCAGATAAGTAAGTTTGTTCTAATGGCTTCCTGGGCTGAGGAGGGCCACATGCTCACAGTCATATGATAAACTGGAGTGTGTGTTAGAGATGCTTAACTCACTCTGAAGGAGAAGCTGCGGCGTTGGAATAGTCACAAGAATCCTGTGCCGTCTTCTAACGCTATTTGGAATTGTGAAATAAATTTAGTACTGTACAGGAAAAAAAAAAAAAGTTGGATGCAATGGGAACTCTGAAAAGAATTTTATTTAGCTCCTGAAAGATACATATTTCTTTCGCTGATCATGTGGGAAGAATGTGAGCACTGAATGTGCTTGCTCACGGCAGCTCTTTGTCCCTCGGGGGTGGGGAGGGCAGCCGGGCTCAGGTTACTCTCAATGTCACGTTTAGCTGCAGATTAATTTTAAAATCTGTGAACCCCTTTACTCCAGTGTGCCAAATGGACCAGACCCTGCTTACTCCACACCCCTAATTTTACCAAGAGACAGCATAAGACTCAAATGACGTTTTCTCAAATGCATCTAGTTGGCAAAGAGGAGCACGAACCTTGCTGATGGAGAAAAGATACAGGGGAGGGAAAAGGCACGGCAGCATGGGCTGGAAATAACCTGCTGCAAGAATCAAATGATGTAGGCAGCCTTTAAGATTTCAACCAGAAGGGTGCTTAAATAAAATACTTTCTGAGGTAAAGCGTTTCTGCTGCTGCACACAGTGTTTGATAAATTAATGTTGTCAGGTTCCCCTGTACCTTTTGCTACTAGAGGCTAAATATCGTGTGTGTGTGTGTGTGTGTGTGTGTGTGTGTGTGTGTGTGTGTGTGTGTGTATACATACATATACACTCCTTTAAAAAGTAAAACCCAGCTGTAATTTTTTTTACTCTAGCAAATTTCTATTTATAATCAAGACCACCCATTTTAGAAGTGAGACTTTGTTCTTTTTGCTTAGCGGTCAGAACAGAGCTGCAGCGTCCGTGAGCGCTGCAGACAGGTTTAAGTTCCACTTTCCCGGGAGTGTCCTTATGGTCTGGAGTCCTCTCCAGCCTAGGTTTCTATTCAGGGGCTGTGACAGGGCATTTTGTCAGATAGAATCCTACCTAGTGTCCCCCTCTTCCGAGCACAAGCATGAAGACTTGGCTGGATGGTGACGGTGGTTTCCAAGGTCATCCGCCTTCATAACATTTTTCCCAAAAGGAATCTGTGGAAAAGGAACTTCGGGGCTGGAATTTATTCTGCTTAGCATTTCTCCTGTTCTGTGCCAAAGGCTTTGCCAGTGGGAAAACGCGTAAAGGGTAGTTAGTGTAAACACACCGTGTTTGCCTTCTGAGACGGATGGTAAACACACTTGTGACATTGCCTATGCTGACCAATAAACCAAGCTGTTCTCACCGAAGAAAGGATCCTAAAAACCTGGGGAACTTCAGGCTTTTTACATATGAGGGGGATGAAGAGGGAATCCATCTCTAAAACGGGATAGGGACTTTTCATTTAGTTTCCTTTTATTGTGTGTATACAAGATGGTACCTTGACTCATAGATACATAGTAAAATGACTGCTACAATCAAATTGACATACCTCTCCATATCACAACAGTGTGTGTGTGTGTGTGTGTGTGTGTGTGTGTGTATGTGTGTGTGTGTGTGTGTGTGTGTGTCAGTGTGTGTACGAGTGTGCGAGTGAGCATGCGTCTTGGTAAAAGTACATAAAATAGACTCTCTTGGCAAATTTCTGATATAAAGTAAGGCTATCAACTCTAGTTTTTAGAGTCGCACACTGGCTAACTTTTCTTACTCTACACGACTCAAAGTTGTACTGTTTGGTCTCTTGTCCCCCTCATTTTCTTGTTTCTATTTATGTCAATATTGGGTTTCTTTGATTATTGTCCACTGCAAGTGATGTTATGGTGGCCATGAAGGCACACACGTCCTCATGGGCAGTGCTTTCATTCCCTTTGGATGTATGACTCAGTAGCGAGACTGTGGCTCATGCAGTTCTAACGGTCATTTCCCTCCCAACCCATCACCAGCACACAAGGGTTCACCTTTTCCTGCATCCTTACCCACACCAGCTACCGCTTACCTGTCTTACATTGTAGCCATTCTAATGAGTAGTATGTACGGATCTGCAATCCCCTGATAATTTGTGATATTGGCTATATTTTTCCTATACCTTTTGTAAAGAAATTTCCATATAGCTATATTTTCAAGCGTTCATGGAAACAGCACATTGGTCGGCAACCTGTTAGATTTCATAAGGAAAATATCAGCTTCAGCCTAGTGGAACTGTAATGGTTACAGCTTCCAGCTCCAACCCCTCCTGCCCCCTCTTCAGAAGACTGAACAGGGAGAGAAAATGCCACACAGGGCCAAACCTTGGGAGCAGATGAAAAGCTGATGCCTGAGTTCCTTCACCTTTTATCTCCAGAGTCTTCCTAAGGTAGTTCAGCCCTGGGAGCTTCTAAGCAAGCAGCTAAGCACCAGGGTCCCTACTGTTATCCAAGTAAACCATTCTATACTCGCTCTTGGGTTTTTTTGTTTGTTTGGTTGATTGGTTTTTTTTGTTTTGTTTTGTTTTGTTTTGTTTTTAACCTTGTCTATATCTTAAGCTGGATTTACAAAATTATAAATGGTGAATTGCTTTTTTAAAGAGACAGTACCGCAAGCATTACAAAGTCTGCAAATTACAGACAATGGTGAACGCAATGCTTGCTCCGTCTTCCAGGCTCCCCAAGGTTGGTCTCTGGAGAGCTTCTTGGGCTGCTTGCCCCATGCAGAACAGTAGACGGGCAGGTTGTTTGTGTGCAGTGTGTATCTGACAACCCATGCGATGCAGATTCCAAAGACAAGTGAACAGTATCTTCTTTGATTTGAAATAACTCACTGCACCAGCATCAGGCTGTGGTAACAATTTAACCCTGTCACTGTCCTCACAGATGCTGTGAATAAAACTTCTTCCTGACTCGTTTTATTCTCCCATGCGAGCATCAGCATTGGCTTCTTGGCCATGTGAACCTTTATTGTGTCAGACCATGGACTGGGTGTCTACATGTGTTATTTTTTTATTTTTGCATCTAGCCTGCTGTGTTCTCTTGCTATATCTCTGCAGTGATCTTCAAACTAATTCTCTGAATCTTCTAAGCACAGTGATATTATTTCCATACATTTTTTACCACTATTTGTTCCCTTATTCAAAAGAAAATTGGCCAGACTTTAAATCAATGTGAAATGTTAGTGCTGAGTTTTTCCTCATTAGCTGTGAGTGCTTCCGTTGTTTGTCCTATCAGCATGAGCTTCTCTTGGCATAAGACAAAGTATTTTTTTAATTATGAAATTATAGATTTACTTCTGGTTTGTGGTCTGTTTTTTTTCCCTTAATCAATAATGGACTTCATGTTTCTAATAAACATTTTCTGCAACCATGGTTAACCTGTGTGGCTTTACTATTTAAATGCTAGTCCTGCAAACTATTTCAATACGTTTCCTAAAAGTAAGCAGTCTCTCCTTTCTTGAAATGAATCTCCCTTGACTGGGTCCTGAAGAGACAATACCACGAATGGCACAAAATTTGCAGATGACACAAGAAATTGATGTTCTGAAATCTAAGTGCCAGCTGCGTTGTGTGGAAGATCACTGCATTGATAAAGCCAGGAAACGGTGAACTGTACCTCTCTCTCCTTCCTTCTGTCTGCCTTTATTCGCCCTCTGGTAGGCAGTATCAACAATATCATTTTCAATTTCACATAGAGAAATCAGAAAAGTTTCTTTCCTACAACTTTAAAAATATCATTGCAGGGTTAACATGGTTGATTCATTAAAGTTTCAAAGAGCTGACCCGCACAAATATTTATCCCTGGTAATCATGGGAAAAATAAAATCACCTTTTAACAGTCTCTCTCCCTCTCTATATATAGATCCCTCTTCCCCTCCCCACTTCTCTTTGTGTCTCTCACTCTTTCTCTCCTCTTTCTTTGAATTAATATTTTATTTTCAAGATCTCCTGTGGTCATCCCAAGAATCCATCCTAAGCACTATGAATCTTATCCATGTGTCTACATTTACCTAGGTATGATAAAACAAAGGCCTCTCCCATAATGACCTTTAAATTCTTCCATCTGTGTTCATTTCTTCATTCATTCACATCATCTATTTCTACTTTCTTCATTTTAGAAACTAATGTGGCTTGAGATTATTCATAGTAACCAAAAAGTGGGTGTGATCCAGGTGTCTACAAAAACAAAATCAGTAACATGTGGCTCAAGCAGGACTGAGTGTATTCTCTATGGCAGAGCTTTTGCAAAAAGCCATAGGTTCAATCCTCAGCACAACACACATGTGTGTACACATATGCACACACACAAACACATACTTACACACAAACACCTACTCACACACTTACACAAATATATATATATATATATATTCATTCACACACATAAACATATATATAAACATATACACACACAAACACACATGCATACACATGCATACACAAACACGCACAAACATGAACACACACTAACACATACAAACACACATATACAGTGCGACATATACATAAAACAGACAATAGAATATTACTCAAATGTTAGAATAAGTAAAGATCTGATAAACTATGACATGGAAGAGGTAATACTAAATAGAATAAGCAAAAGGACAAATATCAGGGCATTTCCGTGAAGCACCGTGAAGCAAATTCATAGAAATAAAGAGTAATCCCAGGGTCCCAGGCTCAAGGATGGAAAGATAGAGGGGTGTTGTGTCTCTTCTACATGATGATAACTGCCCAATACTGCACATACAATTAATGTCACCAAATTATGCACTTCACATATTATGATGACAAATTTAGGTTATATGTGTTTACCACCACCACAACAAAAGGAATACTAAAAGAACTAAGTGTAGCAAAAATCTTCCTTACATGATTCTTTGGACACAATCCTTAACCTACCTAGTTCTGCCATTTTAATGGCTTTCTGTTTTGTCTCTCTCTGTAGAGCCCCTGTTGTCTTCCCAGAATTTATAATTTGACCTTCACTGTCCATTTCTAATATTTCATGAACATTAATTTTTCATAAATTTAACTTCCTGGTAGCTGTTTTTTAAAAACTGGTGAGAATTTCATTCAAGCAAATTCCTTTCCTCTATGCCTCCTGTCATTTTGTGTCATGACATCTTACACAGAACTTGTGCCCACTCCTTCATTGATCATATTTAAGTGTAACGTGTTCTTCCTGACCATCAGAGATGGCTCCTCTTCTAGGCCAGCACTTCTCTCTGGCTCAAGGAGAGAATCATAGGACAGAATTAGCATGCATCATTGTTACAGCAGACATGGGCTCCTATGGAGACACTAGCTTTCATACTGTCTCCTCGGGAGGCAGGCAGAAAGGAACACTCCTTCATTTGCAGTTTTGTTTCCTCCACTTTTCCGTGAAGTCAAATGGGGCCTAGGAACGTGGCAGTGAGCCAAAGCTTTTCTTGGGTTTCCAAAGAAATGTTTGATCTGCTCTCATCATGTGATGCTGAAGGATATAGTTTTCAACCACCTATGTCTGAGCTGTCTATGCACAAATGCATCTTCTCTACATCACTGTGCACCCATATTTGATCTTGCTTGCAATGTCAGCCCTCTCCAGACATTATCACTTGAGACTTAGTTTTTTTTTTGGGGGGGGGTTTGTCAAAGGTGACATCCATATTTTTCTTTACCTATCCCTCATTTAAACTGGCAAGATGTGTAGGAAAATATAGAAGGCATATTTTCAGTCTGTTTTCCTAAATGCAAGTTCCATTATTTACAAAAGTGAGCTTTAAAGTAGACAACTAAGGTCGGGGTTAGAGAGGGAAATGCCTTGTCAGAGGAATCTGCAGATCTGAAAATTAACAGGTAGAGCGATCACTTTGCTTTTGCCCAATTATCTGGGAGTCAGAAAGCAACATGCAGACTCTGTGAGCACACGCTCATTTCTCTGAGAAGCCATTCCTCACTTCAGCCTTGCCCATTGGTATCCATCAGGACCCACAGTGTGGTCCAGCATCACATGATTGCTAGACAGACATACAGTCTCAAGCCCCTCCCAACCCCCCAGACCCAGAATGGAAATCTGAATCTCAGCAAATGTCAAAGAGGCTTCAGAGGCGTGAAAAACTGTACACGTACCACTCTTCCCCACTAGACTCCTGCCAAGTTCTATGATTATCCTTCAATCAATCATAAGCCTTTGCTGAATAGGCACATGAATGTGTATGATATTATAATTTCTATCTCAGAGCATTTTTAGTGACACATGGCAATTTCCCAGTCTCCAGACTAAGCCGTGTCCTCATCAGCCTGGACTGTAGTACCAGCATTCTAATTGGCCCCGCTTGACTGTTCCTAGTTATGGCTTTAGGACATGTGCCACCAGAAGTGAAAGAGTGAAGAAGGAAAATAACAGCATTGCCAAAACCTCTGAAGAAATTTTATCAGACGAGTCCCCCACCCACCGCCGTACATACCTGCAAAGGATACAAAGAGATGGCCTTTCCTCAGTGTGGTTTCAGAAAATATGAACATGATTTCTGTGTGTTCTCCATATAAACATTAGAGCAGTCACATAACTCCATCACAGAGGCCATGTTGCTAGATCCAGATTCAAGGGGTGGAGCTTGAGCTTGTTAGAGGGTAGAGCTTGAGCAGGCATGGTTGGTGGCCAAGCCTGTCTTCACCAGCACACCATGCTCAGGCTATGCTGGAGACAGGAAATTTCTCTGGTCAACTGCCCTCACCAGATGTAGCTACAATTACCATTGTGAGTCTTGGAGGAATTTTGATGAGCCAGAAATGAAAGGTGATCATTTAAAACTAGCTTTCCTATGTAGGTCATCAAACTTTCATTAAATACACTTAGTTTAAAATGAACATTTACAATATCGAAACAAAACATGATAATTCTAAAAATACACACACACACACACACACACACACACACTTTCTTACTGTGAAAGTCTTCTCTAGAAACTCAAACACAGAGGCAAAACAATGATTTCATCTTTTCCGGCCACATCCTGGGAAGCAATTTTTTCCCAAGGTATAAGGTTCAGCACACAGCAGGGAAGCAGCCAGACTGGTTAACAGGACTTCCGTGGATTCTCAGGAAGCTAATGGTAGGAAATCAAGGGAAACTGGGCTATAGGAGGAACGCATTTTCTCTGTGGGATCCTGTTCCGTACCAATCTAAACAAATGACTCTTGTTAAGTCTTCTGATACATGCAGAGCACACAATGGTGGGAGAAGGAACTGTCATAGATTGCACTACATTGTACACTATAGTGTAATATACTACAAGTGAGAAATACACAAGGAAATAGCCAAGGAGAGGAATGGATGTGAGCTGATAATATTATAGTATTCATGTATTAAAAACTGCACCATGCTCAAGAAACAAGCATAAATCCATGTATCGTTTTAAAGCTGAAGATTTTAAAAGATGGTAAAATCGACCAAGGGAAAAGTCAACTTCCTTTAAAACATAAACTTACAAAGAAGATGTTTTTAATGACCCTTCACTCTTTAAAATGTTTAAAATCCCCAACAGACATTGGAATCTAAAATGCTTCAAAATATAAACCTGTCTTAGCATTAACATGATGCCACATGTCTCAGTTTTTATTTCTACAAAAAACATCATGACCAAGAAGCAAGTTGTGGAGCAATGGGTTTATTCAGCTTACAGTTTCTACATTCCTGTTTTATCACCGAAGAAAGTCAGGACTGGAACTCAAGCAGGTCAGGAAGCAGGAGCTGATGCAGAGGACATGTTGTTTACTGGCTTGCTCCCCTGGCTTGCTCAGCCTGCTTTCTTATAGAACCCAGGTATACCAGCCCAGGGATGGCACCACCCATAATGGGACTGGGCTATCCCTACTTGATCACTGAGAAAATGCCTTACAACTGGATCTCATGGAGGCATTTTCTCAACTAACACTCCTTTCTTTGTGATACTCCATCTTGTGTCAAGTTGACAAAACCACATGTAGAAAATTCCACATCAGACATCATCCATGACTGTGGTCAGAGACCAAATACAGGCTTACCAAATAGTATCATCTAAGAGTAGCTTCAAGAACTATGGAAAAAGGTAGACAAGGAACACAGGATTTCATATTTAAGCTTAGGTTTCATGTGTGTGCATATATTGAGACTTGTAAAACTGCAAATATTTGAGGTCAGAAGCATTTCATAGAAGCCTAGAAAACAATTATACTGAGTTTGCCAACAAAGCTCTTCCTAGGCATAAAGTCTACTTTGCAATTAACTTAGTTAATCACAAATGGCCAACAAACCTTCATGAAGTCAGCTGTTCTTCCCAATTCTTCTACCTTTTCCTTTTGCATTCACTGTAACCCTCTGACACACGCACACACACTAAGGCCAGAGCACCCTTTCTGGTGCCCACTCAAGGAGTCAGTCCTGCTGTAGAAACAGTTGATGACTGCATTCTTGAAAATTTTCCCTTTTCAGTTTACTCTTTTGTTACTGTTGTTAATTCACATTTTCTGAATGTATAACAAACCTTATATTTTTATTTGCATATTTACTAATTTTGAACATATTCACCCCCTACACAGTATTTCTACTAACTCTTTCAGAGCCCAACTCGCAACCCTCCTCCCAAGTCATATCTGGTTTCTTTAATAACTTACAGGTTCTAACTTAGTGCTTACCATATAAGGCCATATACATGGTTGACCTACCATGAATCATACTCCTAAAGGAAACTGACTTTCACCAACTATTACTAGAGTCTCAGCTAGGGTTAGAGGCTTATGAGCCCTTCAACCCTCCATGTAGAATGTTGAGGTCCTTGAAATAGTGCAGGTCATGTACAAGCAACTGCAGCTACTATGAGTTCATGAGTACAGAACTCTTGTCCTATTCCTTCACAAACTCTGCCCATAAAATCTTCCCACCCCTTCCTCTATTCCTCATTTTCCCTGAGCCTTGTGGGAGAGAGTACTACAGGGACACTTTCTTAGACACAGAAGCTTATTCATGTTTTAAAATTGGACGTTTTGCTTAAGCAGTTTTGCACAATTCTAAACTGACTAATCTTGGCATTACATCTGCTATAAGGCCAGGTCTACCTCTCTTCTCAGCTCTGGGCTGTCTGTTCACTTCTATGTCCAATGGCAGAAACTTCTGCCTCTAATTTCTTCTCCCAGAATTCTGCACTCTCCCAGAATATTCTTCATCTACTTCCTGTTCAGATATTGGTCCTCAGATCATTATTATAGCCAACCAGATACAATTCTAGATTGCCTAAGGCAGGTGAGGAAGAATAATCAAACATTTACAGAAAATGAGACCAGAGATGGGCCACAGAAATGGTAATACTAGACTCTGATCAGAATTTAACTCTCAGCACAGACTCTTTCCAACCCAGAGAAGAGCCTGGGGAAAAACCCAGTGAGGTCATACCTAGAGTTCTCAGAACACAGAGAGTGCAGTGCTCTCTGAGAAAGGGCTCTTTCTACCCCCAGTGAGATGCTAAGAAAGGATTTGACAAAATTCAACACCTCTTCAAGATAAAAGTCTTTGAAAGATCAGGAATCCAAGGCCCAACCTAAACAAAGTAAAAGCAATATACAGCAAACCAGCAGCCAACATCAAAATAAATGGAGAGAAACTTGAAGCAATCCCATTAAAATCAGGGACTAGACAAGGCTGCAATTCTCTCCTTACCTATTCAATATACTACTGGAAGTACTAGCCAGAGCAATCAGATATCAAAAAGGGGTCAAACGGGTACAAATTGGAAATGAAGAAGTCAAAATATCAATATTTGCAGATGATATGCTAATATGTTTAAGTGACCCCAAAAATTTCAGCAGAGAACTTTTACAGCTGATAAACAACTTCAACAAAGTAGCTGAATATAAAATTAACTCAAACAAACAAGTAGCCTTCCTCTACTCAAAGGATTAACAGACTGAGAAATAAATTAGGGAATCAACACCCTTAACAATAGTCACAAAGACTATAAAATACCTTGAGATGACCCTAATGAAGCAAGTGAAATATCTGTATGACAAGAACTTAAATTTCTGAAGAAGGAAACTGAAGAAGATCTCAGAAGATGAAAAGATCTCCCATGCTCATGGATTAGAAGGATCAACATTGTAAAAATGGCCATCCTACAACAAGAAATCTACATATTCAGTGCAATCCCCATCAAAATTCCAACTCAATCCTTCATAGAGTTAAAAAGAGTAATTTGTAAATTCAGCTGGAATAACAAAAAACATAGAATATTGAAATCCATCCTCAACAACAACAAAACATCTGTGGGAATCACCATCCCTGACCTCAAGCTACATTACAAGGCAATTGTGTTAAACATCACATAGCACTGGTACAGAGATAGGCACATTGATCAATGGATCAGAATAGAAGATCCAGAAATGATCCCTCACATATATGGTCACTTGATTTTTGACAAAGGAGCTGTAAACATTCAATGGAAAAAGGACAGCCTCTTCAACAAATGGTGTTGGTACAACTGACACTTGGCATGCAGAAGAATGAAAATAGAGCCTTCCTTATCTCCTTGTACAAAGCTCAAGTGCAAGTGGATAAAAGATCTCCACATTAAATCAGGTACACTGAAACTATTAGAAGAGAAAGTAGGGAAAACCTTAGAACACATAGGCACAGGAGAAAATTTCCTGAACAGAACACCAATGTTTCCTGTTCTAAGGTCAAATATCAACAAATGGGACTTAATGAGATTGCAAAGTTTCTGTAAGGCTAAGGACACTGTCAAGAAAACAAAACAGCAGCCACCAGATTGGGAAAAGATCTTTACCAAACCCACATCTGATATAGGCCTAATATCCAAGGTATACAAAGAACTCAAGAAGTTAGACACCAGAGAATCAAACAACCCTACTATAAAATGGGGTAGAGAGCTAAATAAAAAGTTCTCAATTGAGGAATATCGAAGGGCTGAGAAGCATTTAAGGAAGTGCTCCACATCATTAGCTATCAGGGAAATGCAAATCAAAACAACCCTGAGATTCCACCTCACACCAACCAGAATGGCTAATATCAAAAATTCAGATAACAGCAGATGTTGGTGAGGATGCGTAGAAAGATGAACACTTCTCCACTGTTGCTGGGGTTGCAAACTGGTACAACTATTCTGGAAATCAGTCTGGCGATTCCTCAGAAAATTGTATATAGTACTACCTGAAGACCCAGTTTTTCTACTTCTGGGCATATACCCCAGAGAAGCTCCAACATACAACAAGGACACATGCATCACAATGTTCATAGCAGCTCTATTTATAATAGCCAGAAGATGGAAAGAACCTGGATGTCCTTCAGTAGATGAATGGATACAAAAATTATGGTATATTTACACAATGGAGTACTACTCAGCTATCAGAAACAATGACTTTATGAATTTCTTAAGAAAATGAATGCATCTAGAGAATATCATCCTGAATGAGATAACCCAGTCACAAAAGAACAGACATAATATGTATTCACTGATAATTGGATACTAACCCCATAAAGCTCTGAACACCCCAGAAACAACTTACAGACTATATGAAGTTCAAGTAAAACAAAGACTAAAAAAAAAAAAAAAAGAAGAAGAAAAATCGTCATGCTTAATCTTTACACACCAAGAAAACTTTGAGTATTTCAAGGTTACCTCTTGTTTTACATGTACTTTATGCTCATTGCAACTAGTAAGATTTTAATGTATACTATCAAACCTTTAAAAAATCAAGTACTGACAAAAATGTATTTGTATACTTTTATGCAAAAATGCTTAAAATCTGTACATCTTTTTTTTAATATAAAGTTGTTCAATTTAAAAATATATATATAGCCTTGTGGCAATTTTTGGTATTCAAAGATCATTAGGCTTAAGCTATACTCACCAAGAAATCTGTTTCCATGTAACATTCTGTCCTACATGTACTTTGTGCTTATGGTAACTAGTGGGATTTCAATGCATGCTATCAAACCTCTAAATGAATTAAGTACTAACAAAAATATTCATATAGTGTTATGCCAAAATGCCTTTAAAAACCTGTATATGTACACCTCTTTTTTAAATAAAGTTGTAAGAGAGATATAAATAAATAAATAAATAAATAAATAAATAAGTGTATAGCACCCTCTCATAGTGTGGTACTCCTAGACCTTAAATCATTAATAATTCACTTGCTAAGAATGCAGCCTTGTGGTAATCATTGGTATTCAAAATTTATTATGTTTAATCTTCACATAATCTTTCCATGATACATTTTATATGTATCTCATGCTTATTTTAACTACTAATATTTCAATACATACCATCAAACCTTTCAAAAAATCAAGTACTGATAAAATATATTCATATGATTTTATGTAAAAATGTTTTTTAAATCTGTACATTTATCTCTTTTTTAAAAAATTAAGTTGTTTAATTGCACTTCCTTTGGCACAATGGGTGTTCCATTCAGTTACGTTCAAGCTCTCCTTCATTATTGATTCTCTTCTTACCTCAGCAGGGACTTGACTAGCCTAGAAAATCAGAAATTGTTTATGTGTGATCATACGGACCCCAATCCCTACTCCTCTTCTATTTCAAGGAACCTTGTATTTTCCATTATCTTTATAGTGAAATTGTGTGTGGATATAACAGAATAGCACTCTCATCCTGGGAAAATGTGCATATTTTCAATAATTACTGCAGGCAGTTCTCTTTCCCTGTTTTCTAAAAATAGTAATTAGATTTGAAGACGTGTTGCTATAAAACATACTGTGTGGCATTTTCATTTGCTTTTCTGGTCTGTCTTAGAAAATATGGCCTAATTTTGGCTACTGAATAACTAGAGAAAATACAGTCATGCATAGGAAGACATTGTTGATGCTTCCGAGGCTCTTTGGATGGTTCACAAATCACATACACACACACACACACACACACACACACACACACCCTTTAGCTGGTCATCCTCCTCTCTGTATATCCTGGTTCTCCAACACACACATATGAACTAGGTGCACAGATGTTAAGTGAGGTTCCTCATCTTCTAATAACATGGTAGAATCACAGGTCTTATCACTTGAAATCCTTCAAATGACCCCATTTTCTCTTGCTGGCTTTTCTGTCTTCTTGGATGATCACTAGGACAGTGACTACCTGTTATTACATTAATATGTGCCAGCTTTTGAGTTTTAAAGGTCCTTCATCCAATACTCTTGAATACAGATGATGAAAAGAAATCAAAGGTAAGCAATTTCCCAGAGCCTCCAAGTAGGAGGAGCACCATTGTTGCTAAGTCAGGCACCATGGTGCCTTAGTTTCCTACATGTCACTGGATTTCTGGAATTTTATATTCTGCCAGAACAGGCAATGCACAGAGCCCCCTCTGCTGCACTCCCTGTTCCAATATGGTAAAGACATCTTCTGAAGATCTTAAACACTGCATGGAGTTTTTTTTTTTTTTTTTTTTTTTTTTTTTTTTTTTTTTTTTGTTCTTACAACTTTATTTTAAAAAGAGAGATACATGTACAGATTTTTAAAAAGCACTTTGGCATAAAACTATATGAATATATTTTTTCAGTGCTTGATTCTTTTAAAGGTTTAAAAATATGCGTTGAAATCTTACTAGTTATCATAAGCATAAAATACATGTAGAACAGAACGTAACATGGAAACAGTCAAAGTTTTCTTGGTGTGTATAGATTAAACATAATGATTTTTGAATACCAAAAAATTGCCACAAGGCTATATTCTTAGCTCTTGAATTATTAATGATTTAAAGTCTAGGGGTAGCACACTGTGAAAGGATACTATACACTTTTTTTTTCTAAGAAGGACTGAGACTTTCACTTTTTGGCCTTGTTTTTTGTTTTTTGTTTTTTGGGTTTTTTTTTTCTTTCTTTTTTGAGCTTCATATGGCCTGTGAGTTGTTTCTGGGGTGTTCAGAGCTTTCTGAGGCTAGTATTCAATTATCAGTGGCTGCATATTATGTCTGTTATTTTGTGACTGGGCTACCTCACTCAGGATGATATTCTCTAGATGCATCCATTTTCCTAGGAATTTCATGAAGTCATTGTTTCTGATAGCTGAATAGTATTCTATTGTGTAAATATACCATAAATTTTGTATCCATTCATCTACTGAAGGACATCCGGGTTGTTTCCAGCTTCTGGCTATTATAAATAGAGCTGCTATGAACATTGTGGTGCATGTGTCTTTGTTGTATATTGGAGTGTCTCTGGGGTATATGCCCAGAAGTGGAATAACTGGGCCTTCAGGTAGTACTATGTCCAATTTTCTGAGGAACCACCAGAATGATTTCCAGAGTGGTTGTACCAGCTTACATCTCCACCAACAGTGGAGGAATTTTCTTCTTTTAGAGGCATTCAGAGCTATGAATTTTCCTCTCAGTACTGCTTTCATTGCATCCCATAGGTTTAGGTATGTTGTGCTTTCATTTTCATTATATTCTAGAAAATCCTTAATTTCTTTATTTCTTCTTTGACCATGCTAGCGTTGACTAGAGCATTGTTCAGCTTCATTTTTATGTGGGCTTTTTGTTGTTTTTGTTATTAAAGACCAGCCTTAGCCCATGGTGATCTGATAGGATGCATTGGAGTATTTCAAACTTCTTATTGAGGCTTGTTTTGTGACTGACTATATGGTCAATTTTGGAGAAGGTGCCATGAGCTGCTGAGAAGGTATTCCTTTGTTTTAGGGTGAAATGTTCTGTAGATGTCTGTTAATTCCAATTGGTTCATAACATCTGCTAGCTTCACTGTATCCTTGTTCAGTTTATGCTTTCATGATCTGTATATTGATGAAAGTGGGCTGTTGAAGTTTCCCACTATTATTGTGTGTGGTGCAATGTATGTTTTGAGCTTTAGTAGGGTTTCTTTTATGAATATGCCTGCTTTTGTATTTGGAGCATATATGTTAAGGATTGAGAATTCATACTGATCAATTTTCCCTGTAAAAAGTGTCCTTCCTTATCTTTTTTTGATAACCTTTGGTTGAAAATCTACTCTATTCAATATTAGAATGGCTTGTTTCTTGGGGCTGTTTGCTTGGAAGGTTTTTTCCCAGCATCTTACTCTGAGATAGTGTCTGTCTTTGTCTCTGAGATGAGTTTCCTGTATGCAGCAGAATGCTGGATTCTGTTTATGTATCCAGTCTGATAGCCTATGTTTCTTTATTGGGGAATTGAGTCCATTTATGTTAACAGGTATTAAGGAATAGTGATTGCTGTTTCCTGCTATCTTTGCTTTTAGAGGCAGAATTAAGTCTGTGTTTTTCTTCTTTTGGTTTTCTTGCTTATTTTCTTGCTTTTTCTAGGATGTAGTTTCCCTCCTTGTGTTGGGTTTTCCATCAATTACTCTTTGTAGGGCTGGATTTGTGTTCAGATATTGTGTTAATTTAGTTTCATCCTGGAATATCTTGGTTTCTCCACCTATGGTGATTGAGAATTTTCCTGGATATAGTAACCTGGGCTGACATTTGTGTTCTCTTGGAGTCTGTATAATGTCTTTCCAGGATCTTCTAGATTTCATAGTCTCTGTTGAAAAGTCAGGTATAATACTGATTGGTCTGCCTTTATATGTTACATGTCCTTTTTCCCTTACTTCTTTTAGTATTCTTTCTTTGTTTTAAACACTTGCTGTTTTGATTATGTGTCAGGAAGAGTTTCTTTTCTAGTCCAATCTGTTTGGGGTTCTGTAGGCTTCTTTTGTGCTCATGGTCATCTCATTCTTAAGGGTAGGGAAGTTTTCTTCTACAATTTTGTTGAAGATGTTTCCTGTACCTCTTAGTTGATATTCCTTGCCCTTTTCTATTCCTATTATCCTTAGGTTTGGTCTTCTCATTGTGTCCTGGATTTCCTGTATGTTTTGGTTTAGGAGCTTTTTGGGTTTTGCATCTTTTCTGACTGTTTTGTCTATGTTTTCTATGTTGTCTTCGGCCCCTGAGATTCTCTCTTCCATCTCTTGTAGTCTGTTGGTGATGCTTGCATCTGTGACTCCTGATTTTTTTTTTTTTTTTTTTTTTTTTTTTTTTTTTTTTTTTAGGTTTTCCATCTCCAGGGTTGTCTCCTTTTTGTGTTTTCTTTGTTTCTATTTCCATTTTCAATTCCTTCATCTCTTTGGTTGTGTTTTCCTGTATTTCTTTGAGTGATTTTTTGTGTTTACTCTTTAAAAGCTTCTATTTGTTTATGTGTGTCCTATGATTGTTTAAGGGAGTTATTCATGTGCTTCTCAAAGATCTCCATCATCATGAGATATGATTTCAAGTCTGAGTCTTCTTTTTCTGGAGTGTTTGGCAACCCACTGCTTGCTGTCATGGGAGAGCTGGGTTCTGATGTCGCCAGGTTGTCTTGGTTTCCATTGCTTAAGTCCTTTCACTTTCCTCTTGTCATCTGGTTATCTGTGATTATACATGGTCTTGTTGTCACTGACCGGCACCTGTCTCTCCTCTGGATCTGAGGGCCCATGGGCTCCAGTAGAAAATTGCTTCTGAGTGTTCAGATTTTAGTGGGCAAGCAGTGAGTTCTGGTAGCAGTGGCTCAGCTCTGTCTTTGTGGGCTCAGGTATGGGAGTTCTTGTGAGGCTGTTCTGGGAGCTCAGCCTTCTGCCTACAGGTCCTGAGTACTACTGGCAGGGACCTGGCTCTTTCTCTAGGCCAAAACGGGCCCTTTTCCAGAGTACTTTCTGTTCTCTGAGAACTACCAGTGTGCTCTGCCTGGGCCTGTGTGCCAGCTCCCCTCTGGTCCAGGTGTATGAGGGCCTGTAGAGCTGAACTTCAAGCACTGCCTTTTTCAGGCAGACACCGGTTCCCACTGGCAAAGGTCTGTGCCTAGCTGTGGGCCTATGGTTTAGCACATGCTTCCAGGATGGATCCTGAGTCCCTCTGCCAGAGGCCGGGCCCTTACTGTGGGCAGCAGGGGCACGTTTCCCATGAGCTCCATCTACCCCTCTCTGGGCTTTGGTTACTCACAATGCAATCTCACCAGGCCTGTGTCCCTGGATCTCTGCTGTTCCAGGTGGCAAAGGACCTGATCCTGCATGGAGTTTCATAACCAGAGGTGGTACACCTGTAATCCCAGTAATAAAAGGTGAGGCAGAAGTGCCAAGGTTTTGAGGTCAACAAGTGGTACATAGTGAGACTCTCTTTTAACTTCTCTTTAACCTAACAATGGGGGAAAGCTTTAACACTGTGGTTTAAAGCACAGTTCCTTTTTCCATTTAAGATTATCAGAATTGTTGCCTTGGAAGGACTGATAAGATATTTATCAATGTCTTAGCCCAAAGCATATTTCTATTCTCAGCTAAGATGAGCGTACTCTGAGTTGGTTTCCTTCAAGGGAGCCCTCAAGATTTTTGACACTTTCTTCTGTTGTTTTCCCCAAAGTGATGCTCTTTTCTAACAGAAAAACAAAGGCTGAGCTTCAGAATTTTAAAATTATCTATGCCTAAGTCTTTCGATTATTGTAATGAACAATTTTCCAGATTTATTGCCAACAAAACAGCTTCAAGAAAACATAAGCATATCTAATAAAGGAGAAACTCACATTTCAGGCAAGCAATAATATGCCTATTTCTTCCCAATGTTTTGGACATAATACATTCATTTTTGCCCCATGGGATAAGATTGAATGAGAATTTTTTCACAGTGCTGGAGAGATGGACCTCCCAAGACTATCCCTGGCCACACTCATCATAACTTTTATTGGCATCATTAATGCTTTATTTATTTGATTTGCTTTTTGTTTGTTTGTTTGTTTGTTCTTGCTTTCTCAAGGACAAAGACTACTTTTAACCTCACTACACCCTACCCAAATTCACAGTAACTAACAGAAAACAGTGGATTGTGTTATATACCTGAGTTTTCTTAACTTCCTTTAACAGAAATTTCTCTTCTAGTTTAAGGCAGAAAGCCATAGTACTTAAACACCATTTCATGCTCAATAGTAGGTAGAGAAGGCAGGATCCATTTGTCTTTTGTAGCAATTATGAGTGTGGGTCCATTCCACAATCTGTAAGTATATGGATTTCGATATTCTGTGCCTTTTTCAAAAAGAACTATTTTACATTGTTGTTACAGAAAATCCAACTGCGGTCCTCTCCAGGCCACCATCTAGCCATCCACCAGTAAACACAAGAACACATAACATCAGGAAATACATCTGAGACTGTATCTCTAGACTGGTCATTGGTCTATCATGGTCTCATAACATTGAATTGTATTGTCCAACCAAGGTGCTTTGCCATATAGTGGATGGTTGTCACTCAAAAAGTAGCTGACTCTTCTAGAGCCTCTGACCCACCTCCAAGGCACTGAGATATATTGACAGGCACCACTCTCTGGGGATACAGTACCTCTCACATCCTCTGTCCAACATCTATTCTCCACTTCATCTTTCTTCAAGACCAGTTGTTCCAAAAACACAGATCTATGCAACAAAAGGCAAAGCACAACACACCTTTCTACATAAAACCCTCTGACCACGCTCAGCATGTAAAGATGGGAGTAAAGATAGAAAAATGGAGAGAGAGAGGGGGGGGGAGGGAGGGAGGGAGGGAGGGAGGAGAGAGAGAGAGAGAGAGAGAGAGAGAGAGAGAGAGAGAGAGAGAGAGAGAGAGAGAGAGAGAAGTTATATGGAAATGAAGAGTGAAGAAAGACAAATACTACTCTAAGATTGTTCCATTAAAACAAAAGGATAAAATGTGTTTTGTTTTTGTTTTTTCATTTTGTAAAATATTAGGGCCAAGGAAAGAGGAAGATGTGGGACCAGAAGGATTCTATTTTAGTAGTTCGAGATGCCGATCTTCTCCAACTTCACAGTTCTCAAAATAACACAAACTATCTTCCTTTTCTGAAGTGGGAAATAGTAATGATCACAATAAGCTTACCTTACCTTCTTCTGCTTCAGCACTGGTAACTTTATTCACCAGGTCTAGGAGTTACAATGCAAAACCAGAATTGACTGACAGAACTCAGGATTGCTCTGAGAGATCTGAGAAAGTTCTTGGTTTTTTCCCCCAAATATATCAATGAGAAAGTTAGACTCTATAGGAGATTCGGGTCAGCGCAAGCAGCCTTTCACTTTGTCTTCTTGAATTTGCCAACCACTCTGCTGTCGTCTCAGATGGTCATCACTCACTAGAATCTGCAAGTTTATACAACTTGGAAATTTTCTTAGCATAAAGTACATAAAACACATTCTTAACCTCTAAAATTTAATGGCCATTTTATGTTGTGTTTACTTTTTCCATGGGAGCCAAGAAAGAAATCTAGCATGTCTGACACTTTTAAGAGATGAGCTAGTTTCATAGTCTGAATCCAACTCAAACATCTGAAGTTCAAGAGAAAATGCTTAAGAGGAAGTGGTTAAAATGTATTCTCATTTCTTCAGATAAGAGGGTTTCATATACAACATGCAATAGAGTATGTAAAGATATGCAATTTATAACTGGTAGGATTTTGATTACTTAGTGAAAGTTTCAAATAGACAACTATTTTTAAATCTATCAGTTAGTAGGTAAAAAGGACAGTTGTGAGATGTTATTTTTGGCTCATTTTTCTCTGTATTTGCTTTAAACTTCCGTTCTCTATTCACTGTCTTCAAGGAAGAGTAAGCAGACAGAGAAAGGATACTAGACCTGGTATTCACTCTTGAAGACTTGTGGTGGGTAAGAACTAAACCTTGAAAAATGTTTATAAAATGTTTCAGTCCACTGTACTACTAGCCAGGGAAAGAGAAGTTCCCTAGGGCAGAGGTGAGAAAAGATAGAGATACAATGATGATGTCCCCTATCAAGGCACAGAAACAGGAAACCTCAAACACTAAACCCCAGACATGAGTATGCACACAGTGGGCAAAAACACCCAAGATAAGCATACCATGCATACGCAACTCAAGCAGTCCCAGCAGCAGCATGAAAACTAAGGGTTAAGGAAAGAGGGGTGGCCAGTCATCTCACAGGTACCTGCAGGGAATCAGACACAGTTCATGCCTAACATTAGCTCCTTGTCTAGAAGTTAGATTTAAAGTGTAAAATGATGAAAAGGTAGAGCCAGGCTTGACAGAATATTTCTAATATGCCTGTAGAATGGGAGCTAGAAATAGTGAATTTAAAAGAGGTGGCAGGATTTGCGTACAGATTTATACACACTATGAAGAAAATAAGTGACATTATAGTATTTATAGATAAGCCAAGAGACAGAATGGATGTTAAGAGCCTACCTACTTCAGTACTATTCTGTCACAATATCTACCACATTAGAAAGTTTATATTTGACAAATTATTACACAAACACGTAAAAATCAAAATGTACTTCTACCTCTAATCAATGAACAAGTCATGGAAGCCGAAACTGAACAGAGACACAGTAAAATTAACAAAAGTAATAAACCAAATAGATTTAACAAGCATCTATAGAATAGTTCAGCCTGAAATAAAAGAATATACCTTCTTTTCAGCATGTCATAGCACCTTCTCCAAAACTGACCGTATAGTCAGCCACAAGACAGGTTGGTCTTCAATAACAGCAAAAACAACAAAAAGCCCACATACACATGGAAGGTAAACAATACTCTATTCAATGATAGTTTGGTCAAAGAAGAAATAAAGAAAGAAATTAAAGATTTTTTAAAATTTAACTAAAATGAAGACACATCATACCCAAACTGATGGGATATAATGAAAAAAGTGATAAGAGTAAAACTCATAGCTCTGAGCACCTCCAAAAAGAAACTGGAGAGAGCATATACTAGCAGCTCAGCAGCACAACTAAAAGCTCTAGAACAAAAGGAAGCAGATATACCCAAGAGGAGTAGACGGAAGGAAATAATCAAACTCAGAGCTGAAATAAAACAAATGGAGACAAAAAGAACTATAGAAAGAATCAACAAAGCCAGGAGCTGGTTCTTTGAGAAAATCAAGAAGATCGATAAACCCTTAACCAAACTAACTAGACGGCACAGAGAGAGTATCCAAATTTTTTAAAAAATCAGAAATGAAAGGGGAGTCTTAACAACAGAAACTGAGGAAATTCAAGAAGTCATCAGATACTACTACAGAAGCCTATATTCAACAAAACTGGAAAATCTAGAGGAAATGAACAATTTTCTAGACAGATACCAGTTACCAAAGTTAAATCAGGATCAGGTAAACCATCTAAACCACCCCTTAGCACATAAAGAAATAGAAGCAGTCATCAAAAGCCTCCCAACCAAAAAAAAAAAAAAAAAAAAAGCTCAGGACCAGATGGCTTCAGTGCAGAATTCTATCAGACCTACACAGAAGACCTAATACCAATACTCTTAAACTATCCCACAAAATCAAAACAAAGGGAACACTACCCAACTCTTCTTCAAAGCCAC
Organism: Micromys minutus; assembly: GCF_963924665.1. Classification (NCBI taxonomy): domain Eukaryota; kingdom Metazoa; phylum Chordata; class Mammalia; order Rodentia; family Muridae; genus Micromys; species Micromys minutus. The sequence continues at coordinate 9,965,044 of NC_137955.1, read as the reverse complement.
AATTACACTCATTCCTAAACCACACAAAGACCCTACAAAAAGAAAACTTTAAACCAATTCTCCTCATGAACATTAATATAAAAATACTCAACAAAATTCGTGCAAACTAAACCAAGAACACACACACACAAAAAAAAAAAAAAAAATGGTCATTCAACATGATCAAGTAGGCTTTAACCCTGGGATGCAGGGATGGTTTAATATACATAAATCCATCAATGTCATCCACTATATAAACAAACTCAAAGGAAAAAAAAACCACACATTCATCTCTCTAGATGCTGAGAAAGCATTTGACAAAATTCAATACCCCTTCATGATGAAAGTCTTAGAAAGATCAGAAATCCAAGGCCCAACCTAAACATAGTAAAAGCAATATACAGCAAACCAGCAGCCAACATCAAAATAAATGGAGAGAAACTTGAAGCAATCCCATTAAAATCAGGAACTAGACAAGGGTGCACACTCTCTCCTTACCTATTCAATATAGTACTGGAAGTACTAGCCAGAGCTATTGGATATCAAAAAGGGGTCAAAAGGATACAAATTGGAAATGAAGAAGTCAAAATATCACTATTTTCAGATGATATGATAATATACTTAAGTGACCCCAAAAATTTCAGCAGAGATCATTTACAGCTGATAAACAACTTCAGCAAAGTGGCTGGATATAAAATTAACTCAGACAAATCAGTAGCCTTCCTCTACTCAAAGGATCAACAGACTGAGAAATAAATTAGGGAATCAACACCCTTAACAATAGTCACAAAGACTATAAAGTACCTTGAGATGACCCTAATGAAGCAAGTGAAATATCTGTATGACAAAAACTTCAAGTCTCTGAAGAAAGAAATTGAAGAAGACCTCAGAAGATAGAAAGATCTCCCATGCTTGTGGATTGGAAAAATCAAGATACTACAACTGGCCATCTTGCCTAAGGCAATCTACAAATTCAATGCAATCCTCATCAATACTCCAACTCAATTCTTCATAGAGATAGAAAAATCAATTTTCAAATTCATTTGGAATAATAAAAAACACAGGATAGCAAAAACATTCTCAATAATAAAAATACTTCCAAGAGAATCACCATCCCTGACCTCAAGGTGTATTACAAATAAATTGTGATAAAAAATGCATGGTATTGGTACAGAGACAGGCAGGTAGATCAATGGAATAGAATTGAAGACCAAAAAATGAACTCTCACACCTCTGGTCACTTTATCATTGACAGAGCAGCTAAAAACATTCAATGGAAAAAGGACAGTCTCTTCAACAAATGGTAATGATGCAACTGGCAGTCAGCATGCAGAAGAATGCAAATCAATTCTCTCTTATCTCCTTGTACAAAGTTCAAGTCCAAGTGGATCAAAGACCTCCACATAAAACCAAGTATACTGAAACTAATAGAACAAAAAGTGGGGAAGAGTTTAGAACACATAGGCACAGGGAAAATTTTCCTGAAGAGAACACCAATGGCTTATGCTCTAAGAACAAGAATCAACAAATGGGACCTCATGAAATTGCAAAGTTTCTGTAAGGCAAAGAACACTGTCAAAAGGACAAAACAGCAATCAACAGATTGGGAAAAGATCTTAACCAATCCTACATCTGATAGAGGGCTAGTATCCAATATATACAAAGAACTCAAGAAGTTAGACTCTAAAGAATCAAAGAATCCTATTTAAAAATGGGTAGAGAGCTAATCAAAGAATTCTCAATTGAGGATTATCGAATGGCTGAGAAACACCTAAAGAAATGCTCAACATTCCTAGTCACCAAGGAAATGCAATTCAAAACAACCCTGAGATTCCACCTCACAGATCAAAAACTCAGGTGACAGCAGATGCTGGTGAGGATGAAGAGAAAGAGAAACAGTCCTCCACTGTTTGTGGGACTTTAAACTGGTACAACCACTCTGGAAGTCAGTCTGACGGTTTCTCAGAAAATTGGCCATAGTACTACCTGAAGATCCAGCTATACCACTCCTGGTGGGCATATACCCAATACTTGCTCCAAATTCTAACAAGAATATATGCTCAACCATGTTCATATCAGCCTTATTTATAGTAGCCAGAAGCTAGAAAGAACCCAGATGTCCTTCAACAGAGGGTTGAATACAGAAAATGTGGTGCATATACACAATGGAGTACTACTAAAATATCAAAAACAATGACTTCATAGAATTCCTAGGCAAATGGATGGAACTTGAAGCTATCATCCTGAGTGAAGTAACACAGTCACAAAGGAAAACTCATGGTATATACTCACTTGTAAGTGGATACTAGCCCAAAAGAAGCTCTGAATACCCAAGAAACCATCCACAGAACTTAGGAAGCTCAAAGAGAAGGAAGGCCAGAAAGTGGATTCCTCAGTCTTCCTTAGAAGGAAGAACAAGATGTTCATGGGAGAAAATAAAGGGACAAATATAGGAGCAGAGATTGGAGAAAAGATCATCTAGAGACTTCCTTACCTGGGGATACACTCCATATGCACCCACAAAACCCAGTCACTATTGCTGATGCCAAGTAGTGCTTAACTAGCAAGAGCCTGATATGGATGCCTCCTCAGAAGCTCTGCTAGAGCCATACTGTTACAGATGAGGATGCTTGCAGCTAACCATCAGACTGAACATGTGTACCCCAATGAAAGAGCTAGAGAAAGGACTGAAGGAGCTAAAAGAGTCTGCAACCCCATGGGAAAATTTTCAACCAACCAAACCTACCATAACTCCCAGGGACTAAAACACCAATTAATGAGTTCGCCTGGAGAGACCCATAGTCCCAGGTACATATGCAGCAGAGGATGGCATTCTCTGGCATCAATGTGAGGAGAGGGCTTTGGTCAAGTGAAGGCTCATTTCCCAGAGTAGGGGAATTTCAGTGTGCTGAGGTGGGAGACGGTGGTTGAAGAAGGAGCACCTTCATAGATGGGTGGATGGGATTGTGGGAAAGGGATAAGATCTGAAATATAAATGAAGAGAATATACAACTAAAAAAAATTGGGGGGGGGAGGAAAAATGTACTTCTACACAATGTGTTAAGAACAGGAGTTCTGACTTGTTTTAGTCTGTAATACAGCTTATGGTTCTCATGTTTGTCTGTAGCCAGTATGCCTGAGCATAAGACAACATGAAGGCCAAAGAGGCATTTATCAAGTTTTACTCTTTGCCTTGAGTCTGCTTCATTTCTTAAGTCATCTGTTCATTTGGGGTCAAAGCTGCCCTGCATACAAGTAAGAAATCATGTGTCTTGATCAGAATCAAGTTCTATAGAGAGGTGCCAGCCCTAAGGAATCTGTGCTTATGAAGAAATGCTCCCAAAGTTGACTAATGGCTTCACAATACTTAACACTCAGCTCTTCAGATATACCTGAATAGCAGAGAAGGGAGTTTGTCTCGCTGTCTCTCATGTGTATTCTCTCCAGCTCCTGTGATGTAGCCATGGGGATGAGTGGAACTCACACTACTGAGATTTCAAGCAGCAGTCTAGAGAGTGAACCATCACTGAACACCTCCCGGGCAGGCAGAACTTGTGCACCCTGATGACTGGCTCCAGCAGTTCTGACCAGCACAACAGGATATAACCCTGCTCAGAAGCCCTGTACTGTGCAGTTTAACAGAGCTCTATGCTATCATATATACATAATATGTATATTATGTGTATTATATTATATGTATATTATATGTGTACTATATTATATGTACATTATATATAATATTATAAATATACATATTATATTACCTTTTCCCTGTTCACATTATTGATGCAGGTCCAGCTCCTGACTGGTAAGGAGTCAGTATCATTGAAAACGTGAGATTGTGGGCTCCTGTGGGTTGTTTTCTTGGACTCAAGCAATGTTGAGTTCCTTATTAGTCAAAAAAGGAGGGAGAAAGAAAAATATATTTTTGCATGTATAGGCACATGTGAGTATAGTGAAAGAGAAGGAAGGATGTTTTGGAATTTTGTCTCAGACAATTGAAACAAACTAGACTATTTAAAATCTGTAGGTAGAGCAATAGGCTGAAAATTCATAGAAGTTGAAATTTCAGTGTTGAGCCTGAAGTCTATGGGCCAGGCTAGAAACTGATTGAGACCCCCACACGTTATCCAGGATCACTTTCACTGGGAATCAACAAAACCCAGCCTTGCAACACTTTAATCAGTATTTCATAAAATCACTAGGCATGTAGGTCTACCCCCTTGACATAGGAAACCAACTGTCATCGGCTACTACCAAGCGTTTGATGCACTAGCATCGTAATTAATTACACTACCACATATGTAGAGTTCAACACATTTATGTTTCAAAAAATATGTTGCAGTTGGGAGGTTGGTGGATGTGATGCTTGATCATTATGACTGTTATGGTGATCACAATGAAAATGGGGTAGATGAAATTAACTGAATATCCACAAAAACAAATTAATAAGACTGCTGGAGCCATGTCTTAAATGATTCTAGACAGATTCTCTCTCTCTCTCTCTCTCTCTCTCTCTCTCTCTCTCTCTCTCTCTCTCTCTCTCTCTCTGTTTTTCTGTCTCTTTCTGTCTCTGTCTGTCTCTCTGTCTCTGTCTGTCTCTCTGTCTCTGTCTGTCTCTCTGTCTCTGTCTCTCTGTCTCTGTCTATGTCTATGTCTCTATGTCTCTGTGTCTCTGTTTCTCTCTCTCTGTTTTTCTGTCTCTGTCTCTGCCTGTCTCTCTCTTTCTCTGTGATCACCACGGTGCTTATTTTGTCAAAAATTGAGAGATACAATTTAATAGTGAAACAGCTAATTTTTCATTTTACTTCTCCCCAAAGTCGCTGTACCAAAGTAGAGGCACTTAGGTGGAAAGAATGAATTCTTGACATGCTGAATGAGAATAACCGATTGCACTTAAATAAAACTAACCATCACATACCCACAAGTATCTCTGAATCTTCCTTACCAAAAGGAGTAGGCTTCTTTCTCCATTAGCCCAAAGAGAACAAAATTTCCTTGCAAGACAAACAAAATGCCTATGATATCATACAGGGGAGAACATACATGGTTTGAGAAGGCTAGTCTCACATTCTCATTAAGACCAGAGACTATTAGAACTACTTTTTGTAGCCACTTGGCCACACTACTGGGCTAAAAAGTTCAACGTGCTCCAGAGACTCAGAAGATTAAAAAAAAAAACATTATTCAACAAATGCATTTCAAGACTTACTAAAAATATTGTTATATATAAGGTTATAGCAAGACCTGAAGAATGGACTATAACATTAGGCTGAACAGATATATAATTAGGCATATTTACTAAAGATTCTGGATTTAATGTGCTAACTTACTCATCTTCTAGAGAGTCTTACAGTTATGGGGTTGGTTGATCAATCAATCATGGCCTACAAAAACTTAGAAAGGCAAAAATAGTGAAGAATTATATACAATCTACATACCTACATGCTCAATTATATGTCTCAAGAATGCCTACAGACACCAATTACTATTTATTAGGAGAAACTCTTATTCCACATATCCATTTTTCAGTTTCTCAATAACAAATGTCTGTGAAACACAACCCTGAGAAATTCTTAGCATTCCAAACATCATTTTGTGCTATGAAAGACACAAGACTTATAAATCACAATACTTTTCACAGAGGCCTCGAGAGAAAGTTTGGTAATAAAGAACACTTATGGCTCTTGTAGAGAACCAGAGTTCTGTTCACAGCACCTGTGTCGGGGGCTCATAGCTGTAATTATATCCCTTTGTAACTATCTCTAAGGGATCCACTGCCCTTCTCTGGTTTCATGGACATTCTCATACATACATATACATAAAGAAAGACACACAAAAACACATATGCATTTCATATGTAAATATAAATCATATTTTGAAAGTTTTGATAGATGTCTTAGAGTTTCTACTGCTGTGGTAAAACACCATCACCAAAAGGAACATGGGACGGAATGAGGTTTTTGGTTTTGTTTTGTTTTGTTTTTTCAGCTTTCAATTTTGGGTAACAGTCACTGAGGGAAGTCAGGGCAGGAACTCAAACAGAACAAGAATGTGGAGGCAGCAACTGAAACAGAAGCCAGGAAAGAATGCTGCTTACTAGCTTGCTCCCCATGGCTTGCCCAGTCTGCTCTCTTATACAAGACCTTGTCTCGGGGATGGCATTACCCCCATTGGTCTGGGTCCTCCCATATCATTAATCAAGAAAATGCCATATGCCTGTCATGATTTTAAATGTCAACTTGTTGCAATCTAGAACCATCTAGGAAGACAGTCTCATTTGAGGGATTTCCTAGATCAGATTGGATGGTGAACCTGGCTAGGGATGATTGTGGCCACACTAAATGTGGCCAGCAACATTTCATGTGAGTGAAGAAAGCTGGCTGAGAACACACATGCAGACAACACAGGTGCACATGGTTGTCTTGGCTTTTGACCATGGATGTGATTTCTACTAGCTACTTGTATTCCTACCTTGACATTCCCAAAACAATGGATTGAAACTGGGGGGTTGTAAATGAAATAAGTTCTTTCTCCCCTTGGGGAAAAAAAATGAAGGAACAAAAGAGGGAGAAAGGGAGAGAAGGAGAGAGGGAAGGAAGAAGGGAGGGAGAGAGGGAGGGATGGAGGGAAAAGAGGGAGGAAAGGAAGGAGGGAAGGAAGGAAGGAAAGAATGAGGGAGGGAGAAAAAGAGGGAGGAAAGGAAACACCCAAGCAACTAAGCAAGAAAGCACATATGTGCACATACAGACTTGCCTCCGTGCTGATCTAATGTTGGTATTTCCTCAGTTGAGTTCCTCTTTCCAGAAAGTTCTACCCATGTCAAGTTGGCAGAAAATTAGCCAAGAATCTTCATTTTATTGGACACCTATGTATGCCCTCTTTCTTGTTCAACCATGGGAAAGTTACAGAGAACTGTGATCCCAGACATTAGGGCAGCAAAAACCACAGTAGTATGAAATCACAAAGACTCCGCTTCTGAGGTTTTGTCAAAGCTCTGGGAGCTATTGTAATTAATGTTCTTGGCACCAACATTCTTCCCAGCAGATGCAGAAATACATTACTGTGCTTTTTCATATTCAATGTATCACTCTTGTAGTTAGTTGCAATTTATAGTTTATACTTCTTTGTATTAAATCTTCCCTGTCACATTACTGTTATAATTCCATCCTCTTACTGGGTACTGACTGATACAGAAACCCTAGGGAGAGACTCTTCCTTATAAAGTTCAAATTTGTCCCACAAGTGCATGTTACAGTGTCTCACAGAATGTCTCACAAAGCATGTAGCCAGTAATAATGGATCACAATGTTTTTGCCCAAAAATGCAGCACTATAAACTGTTTTATGAGGCAGTCACTAAGTGGGAACCTTCATAGGTGGCTGGTGAAACTATAGAACTGTCTAAGAGTTGCTCAAAATTGTAAGCATAGAGCTCCCAAATCACCCTGAAATCCTGCTTCCAAAAACACCCCCACACATGAGAAGTGTGAAAATGCAAGCCACAGAAAAAATGTACTCAGGAGGAATGTTTACAGCATTCGAATCCACAGACAAAACATGAAAAACACTCAGGTGATGAACAGAGACATAAAAAGTCTCTGTATGCATACATTGAAATGCTCAGCAATAGGAAGATGAGCCTCAAACACATTATAAGTAAGCAAAACCAAAACCATCACAGAAGACCACATAGTGCAGCAGGTACTCCCGTACATGGGTGTCAAGAGCAAGCAATTCTATAGGAAGTCAACAGGTGGCTGTGGGGGGACTGCAGAAATAGAGCGTACTTCCAATGGGTACAGGGTCTCTTTTAGGGAGTCACTTGTTCTATAATTTGATTTTAGTGATTTTTGCACAATGCTCTGAGCGTACTAAACTGAGTAAAAGTACTCTTAGCATATATATGTGGATTATAACTCCATAAAATTGACTCTAAAGGTGGTTTTTAATATTGCTTCTAGTTTGTGAAATATTTCCAGCTGATACTTAAGTGAAACCAATATTTTGATCCAATGATTCACAAAATCTTTATTGAAAAGAAAAAGGTTTCCTGCATGTTTGGATCAGCTGCATTGTCTTTGTTTCTAATGAAATTGGTTTAGAGAGGTTAGTGGGCCATTTTTCCTCAGATACCCCATAATAGGCTAGCTACTTGCTATGTGAGAGAGCCTGCGGGCTGTTTGTTTCCTGTTGAGTGTGACTTAATGCGCAGTGATTACAAAACAATGGGAAAGGCATCATCAGAGTTCATACAGAAACTCGTGTGATGGAGATGCCAAGGACTGTCTTGACTCCCTGTCTGGAAATGGAGGGCTGAGCTCTCCAGCACATCTCCCTGGGCCTTTATCCTCAGGGGTAAAGAGTGCAGAAGCAGGTGGTCTCTGCGGGTTTTAACACAATACAATAGCTTCTGTGAACCTGAAATGCCATAGGTTAATATGTTTTCCATCAGTGCTAGGAGTAAAGACAAGCAGGGCTGAGAGCTAAGCAAATTTTGCATATGGAAACATGATTTTCAGGCTGAATTCTGAAGAGTGATGGTTAATGCCATCAGGTATGGCCAGGAGCACAGGCCCTTGGCAGTCACCAGGGCCACTGTTTTTTAGAGACCTGGACAAATAAAGTCAGAGGCAAATGAGAGTCAAAAAAAAAAAAAAAAGAAGAAGAAAGAAAGAAAGAAAGAAAGAAAGAAAAGAAAAGAAAAGAAAAGAAAAAAACAGTAGACTCTTCAAAATGAAGCCCTTTGAGTGAGGGCACATCATCATTATTACAGACATTGACTACATGCAGTGCCATTTTAAAACTAAGAATAGTAAGAACTATTCTATTTCAATACAGGCTTCTGTATAGCTATTCTTACTGAGGGAAAAAACAGCAACCTGGGAGTAATTGAATTCTTCATATGCTTTTTTAATCCGTTGGTCATCTATTCATTTTCTCCCAGAGGACATGGTGAAGTGTTACCGTGAGGGAGACGTGCACACGAGCATCCACTTCCTTTCCCTCTTCCGGATGCAGTGAGAGCCCCCAGAGGGGTTTCCATCACGACTCCCAGTGTACAAGCTAAATCTAATTCTAATTGCTACTTACATTAGCTAATCTCACAGTGATGACTTTTTATCAAGGCTGGGGAAATTGCTTAAGCAATTTCTGTTTACTTGAATGAATTGTAGCCTAGATGCAAAAGTGTTAAGGCTGAATTGTAGTCTCAAATTTCACCTCATTTAGTTTACAGTGTATGTAAAATGTTTAGGTGGTTAAAACCAGGTAGGAAAAATCTTTCATTTTCATCTGAATAACATAAAATATAAATTGCATAAAATGGATACAATAAACTCTAATATATTTAATATGTTACTATGGAAGTGCTATAAGTGCATATATAGAATACTATATATTGATACTGATAGAACATTTTAGATACTATTAGATATAAATATAAAATTGATACAATGACTACTTTTTAAATTGAAAGAATTTCAGGGAAATGCAGACTTCCAGAAGGTAATAAAGACCACAGTCACTTAAAATTAAACTAAGAAACAATAGTTTTTGTTGATTAACTGCTGGACACAATCTAGAAGCCTCTCTCCCTGGAATTGTAGCTGAATACTCATAATCACCATGTCAGATGACACTGACATCTTTCTCTAAAATATCTAATTAGGACGCCTTTCTTGTGTTTGTTGTCTGTTCTCCTCAATTCTCAGTAAATACTACGAAGCCATGGCTGTGAAAAAGTCATTCAACATTGTTTAATGAAATAAACTTCAACAGAAGTACTAGCAAAAGATGACAGTAATTATCAAAATAAAGGACTTAGTAGAAATTCTGCTATGACTGGACGTATGGCCTTTCTGTTGACTTCATAAATAGTTTTCTCTGTCATATTTTTAAGATAAAATTTAATGTAGTTTTATTATTATATGTGGAATATAGGCTCCTTTATGGAAAAAAATGCTCAAAATTTTTGCTTATCAGGTAACATTTGTAGTGTTTTTAAATGTAACTTTTCTAGTATTTCTTTCAAAGTATTATATTTACATTATTTCTGTCCTTTTCTCTTCCCCCTCCAGTCCCTTCCATGTCCCCACGCCCTCTCAAAGTCATGACCACTGAGTTATTGGTAGAAATATATGCATATGTACAACACACACGCACACAATGCTGAGTATGTTTGGTGTTGCTCTTGTGTACAGGTGGATTGACTGATCCATCAGCAAGCTCACCTCTGGAGAACACATCAGCAACTGGTTGCCTGTATCTTTCCCTTTAAGGGCTGCATTTTCTTTCTTTGTTCCGATTTTGTTCCAAGTCCTGTTAGACAGAGTTTTGGTCCTCATAAAAATCTTGTCTCTGTCTTCAATTTTATTATGGTAGACCTTAGTAGTCTTGCTCTTTGTTCTGAATGCCATTGTTTTCAACATCTGCTCTTAGCTCCTATTGTAACAGAAGCAATGAGTTTTGATGTTTTAAGGCTTCTGCTAGTTTCTTGGTATTTTATGTATGGTTTGGATTTTTGAGATGGTAAATACTATACTCATTGCATGTGCAGGTTTGGGTCTGAGTTCCTGATTTCAATTTGTGTAGACCCATAACTGGAAAATACAGTTAACTTCTGAAGGAATTTCCAAAGAATTTTGCAGATTAAGCCTTGCATCCTTTAAAATGCCTGTGGAGACAGAGAATAGTGAGGGAGAGGGTATCCTGTTAAGTAGGAGATGGGAAAATGGGATATCCTTAGGTTAGCTCCTCAGTGGGTCTCAGACCTGGCTGCTCATGCCACCAACCCACATAACTCTGCAGGAGACAGTGGAGATGCCAGGAGACTCTGGTTTAGACAGAATTTTGGAATGCACATTGCTGAACACCTTCCTCCAAACACTGTACACTGCACTCAACCTCCCATGCAACACCCTTGCAGTCTTCATGCTAGACAAAGTCAAGCCCCATCGAGTATATATTATATATGCTGGCTTTGGGGAGACCAGGTGAGGAAGCTTCACTGGGAACCATATGAATGGCTCAATTAACATGGTTAAAATATTTCTAATAAAAACAAGTCATATTTCATCAGGAAATATCATTTTATTATGTCTTCATAAGATAAAAGATCACTTCAACTGTATGCAAAATGTACAGAAGTGTGTTTATTGTTATAAAACAAAAAGTAAAGATAACTATCTGAAACTTTAGGACACAAGGTCCTTTAAATAAAAATTAAAATCAAACTTTCTCATGGCTGGGGCCACACTTATGTAACAGCGGAAAGTGAGCCCAAAAATAAAGAACACATTCACAAAGTTAGACTCCAGAGACTCAAACAATCCTTTTAAAAAATTGGGTACAGAGCTAAACAAAAAATTTTTAACCAAGGAATACTGAACGGCTGAGAAGCACCTAAAGAAATGCTCAACATTCCTAGTCACCAAGGAAATGCAAATCAAAACAACCCTGAGATTCCACCTCAGACCATTCAGAATGTCTAAGATAAAAAATTCAGGTGACAGCAGATGCTGGCTAGAATGTGGATAAAGAGGAATATTCCTCCACTGTTGGTGGGATGTATAACCACTCTAGAAATGGTTCCTCAGAAAATTGGAAAAAGTACTACCTGAAGACCCAGCTATACCATATACCCAAAAGATGCTCCAACATATAACAAGGACACATGCTCCACCACTCCACCATGTTCATAGCAGCCTTCTTTATAATAGCCAAAAGCTGGAAAGAACCCAGATGTCCTTCAACAGAGGAATGGATACAGACATTGTGGAACATTTACACAATGGAGTACTACCCAGCTATTAGAAACAATAACTTTATGAAATTCCTAGGCAAATGGATGGAACTAGAAACTATCATCCTGAGTGAGGTAACCCAGTCACAAAATAACACACATACTATGCACTCACTGACAAACAGATACTAGCCCAAAAAGCTCTGAATAACCAAGAAACAATTTACAGAGCTTTTGAAGCTCAAAAAGAAGGAAGGCCAAAATGTGGATGCCTCAGTCCTTCTTAGAAGAGAGAACAAAGCAGTCATGGGAGGAAATATAGGGACAAATAGAGGAGCAGGGATTGAAGAAAAGATTATTCATAGGCTGCCTCACATGGGATCCACCCCATAAGCAGCCACCAAACTCTAGCACTATTGCTGATGCCAAGAAGTGCTTACTGGCAGGAACCAGATATGGATGCCTCCTTAGAGGTTCTTCCAGAGTCATACAGATACAGTTGAGGATGCTTGCAGCAAACCATCGGATTAAACACGGGGACTCCAATGAAGGAGCTAATGAAAGGACTGAAGGAGCTGAAAGGGTCTGCAACGCCATGGGAAGAACAATATTATCAACTAACCAAACCCTCCAGAGCTCCCAGGGACTAAAACACCAACCAGTGAGTACACATGGAGAGACCGTGGCTCCAGTTGCATATGCAGCAGAGGATAACATTGTTTGGCACCAGTGGGAGAAGAGGCCCTTGGTCCAGTGAAGGTGGGCTTTCCCAGTGGAGGAGAATGCCAAAGTGCTGAGGTGGAGAGGGTGGTTGGGAATAGGAGCATTTTCATGAAAGCAAGGGGAGAGGGTAGGGACATGAGAGTAGGACTATAAATATAAATATAAATATAAATACAGAGAATATTCAATAAAAAATGATTTAAAAACTAAAACACCTTATGATGCCTGGGGAACAGAATGGTCCTTTCCCAGGCTACTAGAATGTCCCTGAAAGTAAGTCGTGTGAGTTTGTCTGGAATTTTTTGTTTTTTTTTTTTTTTTTTATTTTTTTGCTTGTTTGTTTGTTTTTACCTTTTTGACCCCTGAATATATGAAAAGAAAAACCCAATAGCTATGGTTATCAGATCCTGCCAGAGTTGCCTAAGAGTTGGTTGCTTTATCTTATTTCGTCCTGCCATTCGCCCTCTTATTTGAAAGGTAAAGCATCTGAAGTGAGTGCAGAGAATGGATCCATGATAAATTAAAGCACTTGCCAAGCATGTGCAGAGCCCCAGGTTCAATCCTCAGCACCAGGACAAGATGACAAGAAAGGAGAGGACATGAGAAAGGCAAAGAATAGGAATCCTGGAAACATTACACCTTAAAGTTAAGAAATTAAACCTCCATAAAAGCCACTCCTTGAAGATAAAAGAGAAACAGAGTATGTTTCAAGCTGACTCCTAAGGAGAATGGACATCAGGTTCGCCGGAGGCTCTACTGCTGTCCTAAGAGGAACATGTGTAGCCTGATAAACACAGTAGACAACACAAGACCATAAGTAAGATTGACGCACTTACCTCACTGTGTACAAAGAAAACTGGCCAATTATTATCAGAGAAGAGAACACAGGGAATAAAGACCATGAATAAATTTTGAAGAGACACCAGTGAAGCCTGACAGTGGTTCTTCACAGCTGATCAATAATTTGCCTAAGTGAACTGAGACACAAGTCCAAAATGGACTCCCTAAGCCAAACTCTCGGGCCTTAGTCTAAAGGGCCACCCATATCCTGAAGGGTCTTAATAAACGCAACTCTGACCATTTATATAAGACGACTTAAATGTGAGCAAAGACTGCTTTATACATGTGTTCAACAGTGAGCTCATTCCCCTTACTGCAACATCTTTGAAAATAAAATGTCTTATAGTTACTAATAAGATTCTCGGTGACTTTTAACACTTCATTTTAAAAACATGTCTTCATCTTCTGAGATGTTTAATCGGTGTTAATTCTGCTCTGGTTTCTCCATCTCCCATGGGGTTTTTTACATGCCTCTTTGAAGAATAAATCCCTGGACAGCTCTCTAAGCAGAAAATCTCTGGGTTCATTTCCAGACCAGAAACTTTTGCATCACCTAGCCTGTTGCTGGACTTTGGATTACCCAGACAAAATACCTGCCTGAGAGTCAACTTGGGGAAAACATTGATTTCCCCCATAGCTTCAGTCTTGGCAGTTGTTTCTGGGCCTGTGGTGAGGCAGAATATACTGGAAGAAGCAGGCAGGAAAGATAGGCAACATATACAATTTAAGAACACATACCCTCCAACTGGGCCCCACCACCCAGAGTTCACTCCACATCCCAAAAGACAAAGAACAAAACAAAACAAACAAAAGGAATGCATCTTTTACCGCTCTAAAGGTGGTAACATCTGGGAGAATGGGGCCTAAAAGGTGAAGTTGACTAGAGTCTCACGCAATGGCCTACTTAATTTAGAGCCTCAGACAATTTATACTGAGTGATTAAGCAGGAGCGTCCGTGGCAAAGACAGGTCTTTCCGCAGAGGCGTAGAAACTGATAAAAATAACCAGCTGTAGTGAGGAATCTGTCGCTCCTGTCCACCACACCTGGGAGGAGCACAAAAGCACATTCCCACAACATTTCCGTGCTTTGAAGACACTGAAGTCACAAGATTCTCTCCCCGACCTTCGAGTTTTCTCCCAAGCACTCAGAATGTTCCTCGTATGACTCCATTCTTGATCCATGTCCCAACATATCTGTATGGTCAGATTCAACATGGCCAATCATCAACCAAAATGCTACTCCAACCCCAACATGGCTGCAGGGAGGACCAAGCCCCCAAGGACTAAGCTGGCAGAGGCCGCCTCAGACCCAAACCCTAACGCTGGAATGGTTGAGCATGCAGACTGTCAGGACGCTCCTCGGGCCTACTGACTGAGTCTAGCAGCAGAGGCGCTCTGAGACTTGTGCTTTAGCAAGTCGGGGTGAGTCTAGTAAAGCACCCGTTCAGAAGCAACTGCAGAGGCTCCTAAGGGCAGGTGCTTTGCTCGTCACATCCTCAAGTGTTGGCAATTTATGCTGAGTTTGAATGGCTCTGACCAAAGCCGGAGACTAATTATAAAAGTTCAGCGCTCTCACAGTAGAGTTCTATATTTGCAAAATTGGTCCAAAAGCAGCACTTCCCAGCACACAGCATGAAATGACACATAAAGAAAAAGAAAAAAAAAAAAAAAAAAAAACATAATGAGCTGATAACGCTGAGATATATTTGCTGTGCATTCGATCGCTCTCCTGGGTAGACTGGTCCTGCCCCTGAATGAGGAAATTAACAAGGAAAAAATCAAAGACTTGAGCACCCGGCTCTAGGACACCCAATTAGAAAGTGACTTGATAGAATGGAAGTAAGATGTACTCACACTTTATCACCAATTATCCCGAGATGACGATGACTGCATTTGTTTTCTCTCCCCACTGTCTTATTCCTTCATGTATGTAGAGAAGAAAATGAGGAAAAATTTGTCCCCCGAGTGTCCCTCAGATCACCACTGCCATATTGTCAGCAGAAACAAGTTCCCCTGGAGCTGAGAAACATTAGGCCCTTGGCAAATGGGGTAGAACATTCGCTTTCTCAGTTTCGAGTTTGCTCTTTAAATTTTAAATAATGTTGGGTTTTTTTTATTTTTCTTTCCCAGTCAGACAAAAGGTTAAACTTAAGATAATTGTGAAGTAGAGAGCCACATGATTGGGCAAAAGGAAAAAAAAGAAGAAGAAAAAAAAGAAAGCATGTGTGTTTTTCAGCAGTTACTTCTCGATTTGTCCCACCGGAGTATGCAGGAAATGGAATTTCCCAAGGATCCGGGCTCCATCCCTTGCTGGGACTGTCTGGAGCACTGGGCTAGAGGGCAAAGCTCTGAAATGGATCCCCAATGTCCTCATACAGGTGCCAACTCTCTACCTGGCACTTGGAAGAAAAGCCTCTTTTTAAATACCCATCCTGTACCCTTTACGTTATATGGACAACAAATGAAACTAGAATCCAGAGATTATAGCCATCATATTGATATATTTGTAAGTGACATTAGAATAGAGGCCCTTGGTTGTGACCCTGTGTGACCCCAGTATTGTGGACAGTGGACAGAGGGACAAATGAAATGCCTATATTCCATATTACACGTGTATATTTTTGTTTTAAATGTAAAAGAGAAACTACTTTGACACATTGTAGATGTGCATACCACTAACTGTGCTCTGACATGGTCTTTAACTCCTGTAATACTCCAGGGAAGTTCAAGGCTCTACAGAATCAGGAAGGATGGGAATCCTGGCACTGAGAGACGGTCACCAGAAAGCAGGGCAAGTGATGATACAGTGAGAGGCACCAGGAATCACAGACCTGACCCTGGGAACAAAAGTAAATTTCAGAATGCTTAGCTGCCTTTCTTCCCCTTTGTACATTACAGGATATTTGAATCTGTTTCTAGTTAGAGTGTGGCTCATCCCTTGGCACATACCTTTAATCCCTCTGGTTGGAATACAGACTCACCTTTAGTATTCATCTTTAATCCCAAACAAGAAAGGTAAGGTTAGTTTGTAGGAGGAAGCACCCATGTTTGAAAGTGATGTCTAATTGAGTGGCAGACAGAGTGACAAATCAGAGAAAGGTTTGACAGAACTCCCATGAGAAGAGAGAAGAGAAGGAAGCTACTTACTGAGGGGACAGACAGTACAGCCCAGGAATCCAGTAGAGCCCCTGGAGAGCATAGTATAGGGTTGAGAAGGAGAGTAGAGCAGCCTAGGGAGAAAGGAGAAGGCACTTTTCCCAGGACAGTGTTACAAAGAGAACAAGCTACACACAGGTGAAGACAGAACAAGCAAGAGACTGAGAAGGAGCCAGAAGATTACAAAAGATTGCCAGAGTTAGTTTAAAGGCAAACAGGTCATTTCAGAGGCCAAGAGAAAAGCCATATTGAATAAGTCGGCTGGGAGAGGACTTTGAGCCAGAACAGCTGAGTTAAAACAGCCAGAGTTCAGAAAGAAGAAAGGGTGAGCTTAATTAGCAGTAAGTCTCAGAGGCTGACAACCTTCTAGCCCTAGATTAGATTGTATGGAGGCTAGAAACTTCCAGGACAAGGCCTTGGTTAGCAGTAAACCTCAGAGACGACAGTTAACACCAGGAGAATAACAAATACTTTTACAATTATAAAGCCTAGTGGTTGAACATGGGGTTGAGTACATTTGGGAATGTTAATCCTTAGCCTTCCCGGATTGTCAACTCTAAATAAAGTATACTTTAAAGACTCGGTGCTCTCTCTGCTCATTAGCATGTGTGCTCCAAGAATCTAGTCCTGAGGATGTAAACATCTCCATGCCCTGGTGTCTGGTGCGTAGCACATGGCTTGGCCAAGCAACCACTCGTGACTGGGAAGATGCACCTAACAATGATTGTCGGTTCAATTGCCAGCTGGTTAGCAGTAAGGGTAATGGTGACCATGCTGGTGACAACATTCAGAACTAAGTGGTTAGTGTTGTGACTTCAGCTGTGCCCTTACCTGTCACGGTTCCTACCCCATTCCGGAGTTTCATTCTTCAGTTTTAGTCTTCCAACCAGTTGTATTCCCCACTCTTTAGAACATTCTCAGTAGTTTGTTTTAACCTTTTGAGCATAGATTTGAATTTTTGGAGAGATAAAGGAATTTTAAGATAAGTAATGGTACTAAGTAATATCATACTTGGACACACACATGCACACACACATGCACACACACATGCACACACACATGCACAGACACTGCACACTGCAATGCAATCACAGGTTTTTCTGTAGTCAAAAAAAAGAATGTTTGGAGCAATAGAAGATTTGTGAAACCACACATTTTAACATTTCTTGACCTCTCTCTTCAAAAGACAGAATTCATTAGATTGTTTATTCATTTGTAAGTTAAAATCAATCTCATTACTGCCTACCTAGTGTGAAGTATGTATGAGCCCGGGAATAACAGGACCTCATGGTGGCACTCAGAACTTTTATTTCAGAATAAAACGGTAGACACAGACTCATGATGTAATTACACTAAACCTCACAAATATGATTCTTGTGCTCTGCCTAAAACTGTGTTGTCCATGCTATCGTAAAAATAATATACCTTTGTCCTGACAGTGGGTCTACATAAATAACATATGAACTTGAAATAGTATCCTGTGGCCATTAAAAACAGACAAATAGATCAAGACTCAGAACCCACCCACAGATGGCTGAGACCTCAAAAATGCCTTGCAAGCCCTCTCCCACCTGAGCCCACAGTAAGCCCTAACTAAGCCCACAACATACCCTCACCAGCTGTCCTGGTAGGAAACACCTGGTGATCTCCGGGGGCAGATAGTGTGGTGCACTCTGGGATTAAGACCTTTCTGGCCCAGAAAGAGGGCTTGGTAACAGCCATTAAGACTCGGGAATTGCCCTCAAACATCTAAGCCCCAAGAACAGCATTGCAAGCACTCTTCCACCTGAGCCCACAGTAATCTTGCCACATACCCTACCAGCTGTCTGTCCCAGGAAGGAATACCTGGAGCCCTCTGAGGACAGAGAGCATGGTGCACTCTGGGACTGGGTTCTTTTCAGCCCAGCAAGAGGGCTATGTGACCTCCATTAAGACTCAGGATCCACCCGCACATGGCCAACCTCCCAGAACAGCCTCACAAGAGCTCTCCCACCTGAGACCACAGAGACAGAACAAAGTCACTGCCATCAGAACTTACCACCTGCCCTCAAAGAACCAAACACCCAGAAGCAATCTTTTTCCTGAGCCCACAGGCACTCAGACTCACAGGAGAGAAAGGCTCCAGTCAGAGACAACAAGATCACCTATAATCACAGATAACAAGATAGCAAGAAGAAATAGAAAGAACCTAAGCAAGGGAAATGAAGACTACCTGGCAACATCAGAACCCAGCTCTCCCACCACACCAAGTAGTGGATTGCCAGACACACCAGAAAAATACAAGACTTAGACTTGGAATCATACTTCATGATGATAATGGAAATCTTCGAAAAGCATGTAAATAACACCCTTGAACAATTACAGAAGGACCACATAAACTAATAGAAGCCCTTAAAGAGGAAACACAAAAGTCACTCAAAGAGCTACAGGAAAACAGAACCAAACAGGTGAAGTAATTGAAAATAGAAATAGAAAAAGTAAAAAAAAAATCACAAAAAGAGACAACCCTGGAGATAGAA
The DNA here is from genome assembly GCF_963924665.1 of Micromys minutus. Classification (NCBI taxonomy): domain Eukaryota; kingdom Metazoa; phylum Chordata; class Mammalia; order Rodentia; family Muridae; genus Micromys; species Micromys minutus. The sequence continues at coordinate 9,946,085 of NC_137955.1, read as the reverse complement.
AACCTAAGAAAGAAATTAGGAGTCATACATGCAAGCATCACCAACAGACTACAAGAGATGGAAGAGAAGATCTCAGGGGCAGAAGGCAACATAGAAAACATTAACACAACAGTCAGAGAAAATGCAAAACCAAAAAGATCATAACCAAAAATATCCAGGATATCCGGGACACAATGAGAACACCAAACCTAAGAATAATAGGTATAGAAGAGGGCTAAGACTCTCAACTAAAAGGCACAGTAGATATCTTCAACAAAATCATAGAAGAAAACTTCCCTAACCCTAAGAATGAGATGACCATGAATATACAAGAAGCTTACAGAACTCTAAATAGATTGGACCAGAAAACAAATTCCTCCCAACACATAATAGTCAAAACACTGAATATCCAAAACAAAGAAAGAATCGTAAAGCTGTAAGGGAAAAAGAACAAGTAACATATAAAGGCAGACCAATCAGAATTACACCAGACTTCTCAACAGAGACTATGAAAGCTAGAAGATTCTGGACAGACTTCATACAGACCCTAAGAGAACACAAATACCAATCCAGGTTACGATATCCAGCAAAACTGTCAATTACCATAGATGCAGAAACCAAGATATTTCAGGACAAAAGCAAATTTACACAATATCTGTCCACAAATCCAGCCCTACAAAGGATAATATATGGAAAAATCTAACATAAGGAAGGAAACTACACCCAAGGAAAAGCAAAATAAATAAATAAATAAATAAATAAATAAATAAATAAATAATCATGCAAGGAAACCAAAAGAAGAAAATCACACAAACATAAGTCTACCTCTAACAAAATTAACAGGAAAGAACAATCACTATTTGTTAATATTGCTTAACATCTATGGACTCAATTCCCCAATAAAAAGACATAGATATCAAACTGAATGAGTAAACATGATCCAGCTGTTTGCTGCATAAAAGAAACACATCTCAGTGACAAAGACAGATACTACCTCAGAGAAAAAGGCTGGAAAAAATTTCCAAGAAAATTATTTGAAGAAACAAGCTGGAGTAGCCATTCTAATAAATAAATAAAATAGATTTTAACCAAAAGTTATCAAAAAAGATAAAGAAGGACACTTTTTACTAATCACAGGAAAAATCTATCAAGATGAACTCTCAATCTTGAACACCTATGCTCCAAATACAAGGGCACCCATATTCATAAAAGAAATCCTACTAAAGTTCACAGCATATATTGCACCATACACAATAATAGTGGGAGACTTCAACACCCCATTCTCATCAATGGACAGATCATGGAAGCAGAAACTGAACAGACACAGAACGAAACTAGCAGGGGTTATGAACCAATTGGAATTAACAGATATCTACAGGACATTTCATCCTAAAATAAAAATATATACTTTCTTCTTAGCACTTCATGTTACCTTCTCCAAAACTCGGTCACAAAACAGGCCTCAACAGATACAAGAAGATCGAAATACTCCCATGCATCCTATCAGATCACCATGGACTAAAGCTTGTCTTTAATAACAACAAAGACAACAAAAAGTCCACATACACGTAAAAGGTGAACAATGCTCTGCTCAATGATAACATGTTCAAGGAAGAAATAAAGAAAGAAATTTAAAAACTTTTAGAAGTTAATGAAAATGAAAGAACAACATGCCCAAACTTATGGGATGCAATGAAAGCAGGACTAAGAGGAAAACTCATAGCTCTGAGTGTCTCCAAAAAGAAACTGGAAAGAGCGTACACTAGCAACTTGACAGCTAGTGGAAAGCTCTAGAACAAAAGGAAGCAGATATACCCAAGAGGAGTAGATGGCAGGAAATACTCAAACTCAGAGAAGATATCAACCAAATAAAGACAAAAACAAAATAAAACATTGAATTAACAAAACCAAGAGTTGGTTCTTTGAGAAAATCAACAAAATCAATAAACCCTTAGCCAGACTAACCAGAGGGCACAGAGTATCCAAATTTTAAAAAATCAGAAATGAAAGGGGAGACATAACAACAGAAACTGAGGAAATTCAAGAAATCATCAGCTACTACTACAAAAGCATATACTCAACAAAACTGGAAAATCTGGAGGAAATGGATGAATTCCTAGACAGATACCAGATACCAAAGTTAAACCAGGATCACATAAACCATCTAAATAGTCCTATAACACCTAAAGAAATAGAAACAGTCATCAAAAGCCTCCCAACCAAAAAAAAAAAAAAAAAAGTCCAGGACCAGATGGGAGAATTCTATCAGACTTTTATAGAACCTAATACCAATACTCTCCAAACTATTCCACAAAATAGAAAGAGAAATGATACTACCCAACTCATTCTTTTGCTCATACCAAAACCACACAAAGACACTACAAAGAAAAAGAACTTCCGACCAATTTCCCTTATGAACATCAATGCAAAACTACTCAATAAAATTCTTGCAAACCAAATTTATGAACACATCAAAACAATCATCCACCATGATTAAGTAGGCTTTATCCCAGGGATAGTTCAATATACAGAACTCTATCCACATAATCCACCATATAAACAAACTCAAAGAAAACACCACATAATCATCTCTCTAGATGCTAAGAAAGCATTTGACAAAATTCAACACCACTTAATGATGAAAGTCTTGGAAAGATCAGGAATCCAAGGCCCATACCTGAACACAGTAAAAGCAATACACAGCAATATACAGTAGCCAACATCAAATTAAATGGAGAGATACTTGAAGCTATCCCATTAAAACTGCGGACTAGACAAGGTTTACCACTCTCCCCCTACCTATTTATATAGTACTGAAAGTCCTGGCCAGAGCAATTCGACAACAAAAAGAAGTCAAAGGGATACACATTGGAAAGAAAGACGTCAAAATATCACTATTTGCAGATGATATGATAGTATATTTAAATGACCCCAAAAATTCCACCAGAGAACTTTTACAGCTTATAAACAACTTCAGCAAAGTGGCTGGATATAAAATTAACTCAAACAAATCAGTAGCCTTCCTCTACTCAAAGGATGAACAGGCTGAGAAAGAAATTAGAGAATCAAGAGCCTTCACAATAGTCACAAAGACTATAAAATACCTTGGGGTAACCCTAAGCAAGCAACTGAAGGATCTGTATAACAAGAACTTCAAGACTCTGAAGAAGGAAATTGAAGAAGATCTCAGAAAATGGAAAGATCTCCCCCATGCTTATGGATTTGAAGGATCAACATTGTAAAAATGGCCATCTTGCCAAAAAACAATCTATAGATTAAATGCAATCCCCATCAAAATTCCAACTCAATTCTTCAAAGAGTTAGAAAAAGAAATTTTCAAATTCATTTGGAATAACAAAATACCAAGAATAGCAAAATCTATTCTCAACAATAAAAACACTTCTGGGGGAATCACCATCTCTGATCTCAAGCTATATTACAAAGCAATTGTGATTTAAAAAGAAAAAAAACTTGCATGGTATTGGTACAGAGATAGGCAGGTAGATCAATGGAACTGAATTAAAGACCCAGAAATGAACCCACACACCTATGGCCACTTGATCTTTGACACAGGAGCTAAAAACATTCAATTGACAAAGTAGCAAAAACATTCAATTTGAAAGAGGATAGCCTCTTCAACAATTGGTGTTGGTTCAAGGGGCAGTCAGCATGCAGAAGAATGTAAATTGATCCTCTCCTATCTATCTCCTTGTACAAATCTCAAGACCAAGTGGATCAAAGATCTCCACATAAAACCAGGTACACTGAAACTATTAGAAGAGAAAGTGCAGAAGAACACTTAGGCGCAAGGGAAATTTTCCTGAACAGAACACCAATGTCTTATGCTTTAAGACCAAGAATCGACAAATGGGACCCCATGAAATTGCAAAGCTTCTGTAAGGCTAAGGACACTATCAAGAAGACAAAACAGCAACCAACAGATTGGGAAAGGATCTTTACCAATCCTACATCTGATAGAGGGCTAGTATCCAATAAATACAAAGAACTCAAGAAAATAGACTCTAGTGAATCAAATAATCTTATTTAAAAAATGGGTACAGAGCTACACAGAGAATTCTCAACTGAGGAGTATGGAATGGCTGAGAAGCACCTAAAGAAGTGCTCAACATCCCTAGTCATCAGGGAAATGCAAATCAAAACAACCCTGAGATTACCCCTCACACCAGTCAGAATGGCTAAGATCAAAAACTCAGGTGACAGCAGATGCTGGCGAGGATGTGGAGAAAGAGAAATACTCCTCCAGTGTTGGTGGGGTTGTAAGCTGGTACAACCACTCTGGAAATCAGTCTGTTGGTTCCTCAGAAAATTGGACATAGTACTACCTGAAGACCCAGCTATTCCACTCCTGGCCATATACCCCAAAGATGCTTCAACATATAACAAGGGCACATCCTTCACCATGTTTATAGCAGCCTTATTTATAATAGCCAGAAGCTGGAAAGAACCCAGATGTCCTTCAACAGATGAATGGATACAGAAAGTATGATACATTTACACAATGGAGTACTACTCAGCAATTAGAAACAATGACTTCGTGAAATTTGTAGGCAAATGGATGGAACTAGAAACTATCATCCTGAGTGAGGTGACCCAGTCACAAAAGAACACACGTGGTATGCACTCACTGATAAGTGGATACTAGCCCCAGAAAGTTTTGAATACCCAATACCCAAGAATCAATTCACAGACATTATGATGCTCACAAAGAAGGAAGGCCAAAATGTAGATGCCTCAGTCCTTCTTAGAAGGGAGAACAGAACACTCACAGGAGGAAATTCAAGGTCAAATAGAGAAACAGGGATTGAAAAAAAAGATCATTTAGGGGAATGTCAAGGCAATGGGGTAGAGAGGAGGATCAGGGGAGAATACACCTTTGTGAAGGCAAATGAAGGGGAATGGGGGATGGGAGCAGGACAGGGGAAAGAGATAACATCTCAAATGTAAATACAGAGTATCTAATAAAAATGAGAAAAAAAAAACAAACATCTGAAGTACATTGTATTAGGTTACCATGCACATTTATGTCTCCTTGGCCATATCTTTCTGTTTTCAGCTTTTTAAAATAACAGCAGTGCTGAGATAGACATTTTACACTTTAGCTCTATAGCTCACAGTACACACTGTGATGTTTTTATCATATGGTTTTGGAGGTAGAAGAAATCAGCCTTACTGTGATATTTCTATGCCACAAACTCACCCAATTAAATATAAATTAGGTGTGTACTTTGGTAGGCTTTAGCATATATACCACTGTTCCCCCAGCATAATTGTGGTGTAAGAGGCATTAACAGGAACCAGAGACACCGCTCAGTGGTTTAGAGAGCTCACTGCTTTTATATAGGACCTTGCTTCGCTTCCCAGAGCCCACGTGAGCAGCCCACAGACTCTTGTTCCAGTTCGAAGAGATCCAGTGCCCTCTCCTGCTCTCTGAAGGCACCTGCACACATTGGGCCCATATGAGAGCACTAGCACACACGCGCGCGCGCACACACATACATACATACACACACACACACACACACACACACACACACCATAGCATATAAATATTTATCTTTTTAAATTAAATTATTTTTTACATTATGTATTTGTGTGTGTGTGTGTGTCCTGGAAGACAGCTTGCAGGAATCAGTTCCCAATCAGGAGACAGATTTGGCAGGTGGTGCCTTTCTTTACTGGTTGAGCCTCTCTCTGGCACCAATTTTATATATACAAATGATTTCTCATCTGATGAAATCAAAACTGGTATTTGATTTTAAAATCACATAATCTGGGAAATCATAAAATTTGTATGATATTTCTACTATTAATCACTGCTATTTAAGCCACAAGTTAAATTAAAATTTATAATATATGTTATTTATTCATTATTCATCATTTATCTTCTAAGTCATCAAACTATGCTACCACTCTGTCTTCTCATAAATGATTAATAATTTTAAATGTCTGAAAAATGATTAATACTCTATATTCATGATTAGTTAGTTTTAGGACTCAAGATTTCCTATAGCAGAAGTTTTTCCATAAAGAAACAGATAGTGAATATTCTGAGCCTAGTGGCTCCATAGTCTTATTCTCCAGTGTTCAGTTCTGTACTATAATCGTGCCAAAGCCCTTCGGTAAAGTAAGAGCCACTCCCATAAATCCTCATCAATGTGGTGGCCTAAACAAGACCTTCACAAGGACAATTACCTGTACTCATGCCAGTGTGGACAGAAATTTTCACAAGGCCCCACCCCTAGTCAAAGAGGTACAGGCAGCCATGGGCTACTAAGAGAGGGAGTATCCGTGTTCTCAAGAGATAAAGCTCCTTGGGTGTTATCCAGTCCTAAGTGGTCAGCCTTCAACACTAAATACTGTGCTATTTGCCAACACAAAATGGTCTCAGAAGGTGTGATGTAATATAATATATATATATATATATATATGTATATAATATATAACAATTGTACATATATGTAAACACACATATATATGTATATATAAAATAAGAAAAGATCATGAATTTGAGACTGGAGGAAATTAAAAAGCAACAATGTATAATTTTCAAAACAGCTAAAAGCCTGACTGACCTAAATAGGAAGTCAACATTTATGAAAGGTTCACTTGCTTCATTAATGTGAGAACCATCACTGCATGAGAGATGCTAGAAAAGCTGAGCCTAGGGGTCAAGGGAAGGGAAGAGTATACTCACTGATAAAACGTCTGTAAGATAAATGACAAAACACATACAAAGCTTGCTGGTGCCCCACACTGTCCTTGGTTTACCTTTCCACTAAGAATTTATGAAATTATAGTCAGATTCATGTTAGTCACAATCGGCCTACAAAGTTAAAAATATGCCTATTACTAGCATTTACTGAGCTAATGAGTGACAAGCCCGGGGAATTCGAAAACCCTTGTGTGAATCTCTTACCCATTTCTTCTGCATGGCTAGTTCCAAGTTTGGGTTGTCTTTTTCTGAACACATTTCACTCCAGTACTAAACAATAAACAGTAACTTTTTCATAAAAAATTAAAACCTTAAATTATGTAAGACATTTCATCTTTCCAAAAATAAATTTAAAGTTTTTACTAATAAGTTCTACGGCAAAAGCATGACTATTTTTTATGACTCTCTATCCTTAAGGCTCACAGTATTTGGCTGTGTGAGCCCTCAGCATGTGTACACACAGAGAGAGAATTACATAGTACAGGTTGATTATACTCATCTCAAGACCTTCCCAATCTTCATGACTTTCTTACATGGTGATTTGCATCTTAAACTCCATAGAAGTTGGGATGTGTGGTCTCTTAAAACTCGCTTATACCTATACAGAAAGGAAGGCTGAAGAGCCATAGAGATTTGCTTTTCTCTTTCCGCAGTGAGAAGAAGTTTGGAAAGCATCCAGTGTGCTATAAAGAAGCCCTAATTAACACCACTATAGGGACCACACAGAGAGACCTCTTACAAGTGCTGCAGCTCAGTCCTCAACTCCAAATGCCACAAAGAACCAGGCCAGGTATGGTGCCTTATGCCTGGAATCCCAGCACTAAAAAACCTGCAAGGGGGATTTTCTAGAGTTAGATCTCAGGATGGGATATAAGAGTGAGAAACTATCTTAAACCAATGAAACAAAATCAAAGATCCTTCCAGATATTCCAGTTCTTGGCCTCCAAATGATGCTGAGCCCACCAACCTTCCCAGATGAGGACCATGAAATGGTAGAACTGCACCGATCATATCCGTTCTTTCCTGTCCAAATGTATGCTCCAGAGTACCATTTGTTTGAAAGATAGTATTGATCATGACTGTTTGAAATCACTTTTTAAGTACAATGTGTCACTATAGACAGAAATCCCAAAAACCATCCAAGTTGATTTGGAGTAGAAACCTTGTATTACACCATTCTAGCCGTTCTCTATACATAGTTCTGTGACTCTTCAAAAAAATAAATAAAAACAGAATGTTTAGTGGTCTTGTGCTTGCTGGAAATAATTGCCCCGCTCCCAGTAAAGGCTTCCTTGCAACTGGTGGCCATGGCCCCAGGGCAGAGATGAACTCTCCTCTGAAGGAGTTCAATTCAAGCCATGGCCAGAACAGAGAACTGAACAGAGCTCAACTGTTCACTGCTGCCACGGGAGCTATAAGCCTTCTTCTAGGAGTTAAACTCACAGGACAAAGTAGCCAGTCGGCATGGGCCCAACTGCTGAGGAGAAGAAACTACAAGATGACCATTGACAGATTCTACCCTTAAATCAGCCAGAGAGAGAAGGACTTTCAATTCCTATTACTGTGTGCACAAGCACTGACTTTTGCAATAAAATACCTCAGAGCTAGTAAATAAAACCTCACCTCTGCTCTTCTTTTGGAAAGCACATTTCCAGAAAGTGTCCTGTGGACTGTGGGATGTCCTCCCATCCGATGTTGGCTCGTCATCTGCTATCTGCTCTCACTCCCTCTGAGAGCAGCAAAGGGAAGTCGTTTCTAGCAGTAATCAGCACACGCTGGAGTACACTCACTCATCCTCTTAACTCTCCAACCTGCTATCAGCCCAAAACTGTTCTGCTTTACCAATCACTTTGTTAAAGTAAAATAAAAAAGCTTAGAAAGTTACTTGGGGTGGGGAGGAGCTGAAGAGATGGCTCAGTGATTAAGAGACTGCTCTTCCAGAGGTCCTGAGTTCAATTCCCAGCAACTACATAGTGGCTCACAACCAGGTGGATTCAATGCCCTCTTCTGGGGTGTCTGAAGGCAGCTATAGTGAACTCTTATACATAAAATAAATTAATTTTTAGGAACTTTTTAAAAAAGAAATTTACTTGACAACAGAGCCTGCCCAGATTTTTACAGACAGTGATAATCTCCTACCCTCAGATCCTTCAGCAGCCCTTATCCCATACATTCATTCACCTTTACTACAGTGAGAATCTCTTATGTGCTTTATATCACATCACCTGTCGATTTAAAAGAAGCTGTTGGCCTATTAGCTTAGGCAGGAAATAGGAGGGGGACATTCCCACAGGGAGAGAAGATTCTGGGATAGAGTCAGATACAGGAAGAGATTCACTCCGAATGCTAATGTAGATGGTCTCACAAACCTGAGGAGAGTTAATTAGCCACGTGGCAGCACTTAGACTAGAACAAACAGGATAATTGAGTTCTGAGCTAATAGACATGAACCAAAGCTTTAGGCCTAAGCATTTATTCATAAATACTTCAGTCTCAGGGTCATTATTTTGGGAACTTAAGTGGGTAGAAGAGCTCACTGTTACACAAGTTTTTCAATGAAGTTTTTAATCTTAATTTTTATACAGTATTTTTGTATCCCTGTTTCATAGGAATCTTTATACAGGTATAACTGCTGTTGTAGCCAGACTCTGTGACAACCTACAATAGCCCTCTCCTGCAATATACACCTAAATACTGCCCCCTTGTACGCTGACTAGGATTGTGTTGTATAACAGAACACCTCAGAAATGACCATGCATGGCTGATGACACTGTTCTAGACAGCATCGTGGCTTTTATCTTGTTCCCTCTAGGATGACTCACTTTAAGATCAGCCAACTGTCATGTCATGAGGGCATTCAGCCAGTTTATGGAGGTGACTCTGTAGCAAGGAGTGAAGGCCTCCTGCTGACAGCCACCATCAGCTCATCAATTGCAAGAGTGAATCACATTAGGATGGCTCCATCAGCCCCTGTTAAGCACTTAGAGGATTGCAAAACCTCCCAGAAACGTGGTCACAATTTCCAAGTTTCCCCAGTCAGTTACCCTAATTAAGCTAACAGAACTGAAGACCCGTAGGTATTGACGTTTAACAAATATTCACTACTCCTTTTAGTTAGGGTTTTACTGCTGTGGACAGACACCATGACCAAGGCAACTCTTATAAGGACAGTATTTAATTGGGGCTGACTTACAGGTTCAGAGGTTGGCAGTACATTGTATCAAGGTCGGGGAGCATGGAAGCATCCAGGCAGGCATGGTACAAGAGAAGGTGACGGTGCTATTCTTCATCTAAGGCAGCTAGGAGAAGACTGACTTTCAGAGAGGTAGAATGAGGGTCTTAAAGCCCATGCCCACAATGACACACTTTCTCCAACAAGGCCACACCTCCTAATAATGCCACTTCCCTGGGCCAACCACATTCAAACCATCACACTATTGCTTTTGAAATCACTAAGTTTTAATCTATTATGAACTAAAAAGCTAAAGTAGTACTACAAACGGGCTTAGGAATAGACACCCATTACAACTGCTATGAAGAGATTTAGAGTTAAATAAAATTATCAAATGGTATGGAAGATAAAGCAGAATGGTATGCTAGAGGACAGTCAACTGACTGGCTCTGGCCAATCAACACTATGCACTGGGCATGCATCTGTATATTCCTATGGAAGATACAGACACCACTGGTTGAACCAGCAGCTTTGTTAATCAACAGTCTACAGAGAAAATGTCAACCCATCAGACTATCATTAGGATGATAGTTTTGGTTTTGCACTTGTTTTGTTGTTGTTGTTTGTTTGGTTTTGGTTTTTTTGCAAAGCAACTACTTGTGCAGCTTTCTTGGTTCCAAACTTCCCCTTCCACACACTTCCGTGCACCTTCCATGACGAAGGGTGGATAGCCTTTATGTGTTTCCTTTTCTGGTACTGATGATAAAGCTCTCAGAAGTGTCCAGTTAAGGCAACTGACCAAACTACTCACCTGTCACATAGTACAGTAGACACCATCTCTTAAGCCTCATTCCTGCTTCTCTCTTTTGAAGAGAGTAAAGCACTCTACTTTGTATGCCTGGACACCATCTTTGAAATGAGAGAAGGGGTGGAGAAACAACTCTGGAAGATCAGCCACCCTGTGTTCCTTTAGTCAAGAGATGGAGCCCTCATGATGGGGCGCACACAGTGACTTGAACAGAAACATTTTACTGTGCAGATGTATCAAACTGGAAAAGAATGGCTCTCAGATGTAATAAGATGGTCTGTGATGTCATAAACTGAGGAAATTCAAGAAGAGGTGATTGTGACAGCGCCCTGAGGCTGGAGTCAGTCCTCAGTAGAGGATATGAGGAACCAGATCACTAAATACTGGAGCATTTTCCTGACTCAGCCATTCCAGAGTCTGTCTGCACTCAGGGAGCAGGAAAGATCAGCTGGGGTGCACACTGTGGAACAGAGGTGTAGCTAGTGACTTAGAGGGGGAGTCCAGAATCTTCTAGCTTTCATAGTCTCTGTTGAGAAGGCTGGTGTAATTCTGATTGGTCTGCCTTTATATGTTACTTGTTCTTTTTCCCTTACAGCTTTACAATTCTTTCTTTGTTTTATATATTCAGTGTTTTGACTATTATGTGTTGGGAGGAATTTGTTTTCTGGTCCAATCTATTTGGAATTCTGTAGGCTTCTTGTATATTCATGGTCATCTCGTTCTTAGGGTTAGGGAAGTTTTCTTCTATGATTTTGTTGAAGATATTTAGTGTGCCTTTAGTTGAGAGTCTTAGCCCTCTTCTATACCTATTATTCTTAGGTTTGGTGTTCTCACTGTATCCTGGATATCCTGGATATTTTTGGTTATGATCTTTTTGGCTTTGTATTTTCTCTGACTGTTGTGTCAATGTTTTCTATGTTGCCTTCTACCCCTGAGATTCTGGACAGACTTCATAGAGACCCTAAGAGAACACAAATGCCAGCTCAGGTTACGATATCCAACAAAACTGTCAATTACCATAGATGCAGAAACCAAGATATTTCAGGACAAAAGCAAATTTACACAATATCTGTCCACAAATCCAGCCCTACAAAGGATAATAGATGGAAAAATCTAACACAAGGAAGGAAATTACACCCAAGGAAAAGCAAAAGATAAATAAATAAATAAATAAATAAATGATAAATAAATAAATAATAAACATGCAAGGAAACTAAAAGAAGAAAATCACACAAACATAAGTCTACCTCTAACAACAAAATTAACAGGAAAGAACAATCACTATTCGTTAATATTGCTTAACATCTATGGACTCAATTCCCCAATAAAAAGACATAGATATCAAACTGATCTAGAAGTCTTTGAATTTTTGTATTTCTTAGAAACTGAGTAAAAGAAAAAAAAAAACTGTGTCAGCCCGAGTAACAGCACCTGGGCTGTGGGGAAACCTGTTTCAAAACAAAGGTAAATTTTCTTTCAGAGTATGGAGGAATTGGTCTCTCTTGAAAAGATGAATTGGATTAGAGCAAGCAGAGGTCATTTTTGATCTCATAGAAGTGACTTGTCTTTTTCAAATATTAATTAACTAATGAATTATTAACCTCTTGATTACAGCTTCTCCTCCTTCCTCTCCTTCTAATCTCACTCTCTCATATCCCTGTCCCCCTACATCAATACCCCCCATTCACGTTCTCCCTATCTCTTCAGAGAAGAAAAGATATGGCTTATCACCCTGCCTTGGAATGCCAATTTGCAGTAGGACTAGGTGTATATTCTCCTATTGAGGCAGCCAAGGCAGCCCAATTAGGGAAAAGGGATCCAAAGGCAGGGATCAGAGTCAGAGACAGCCCCTGGTGACTTGCCTTTTTATACAGTTCTTGCTATCTCAGATAAAGACCACAGAAACATCAGGAAAATATGGAGTGCTTAACTTAATGGTCAGTTTAGATCTGGGCCATGATCCATGAAGAGAAAAAGCAAATGACATCTAGAGAAAGCCAGGACGAGACTTTGAACTGTGTTCTCAATTTGTATCTGTCCTGTCTCTTTGTACAGTTTCAGAAATGCTGGAAGGACATCTCAGTAGTGTGAGTGTGAAGACTCTGGTTGTGTTCTTCCCCAGCCTGGTGAAGTCTCTTGATCACCTCACAGCCAAGAGCAGACCACACTCTAGCCACCTGGATGTAGCATACTCCATGCCTTTTCTCTGCCCTGCTCTCTCTAACTCTTCACTGAGTACCCCTTCCTCAGCCATTGTCCGGAACTCTCCTACCAACTACCAACCCCTATGGAATAGTTACCAGAGCTTCCATTCCATTCCCTGTGTGCACCCTCTAGATTCTTTTGCTCAAGATGAGCTTCCCACACTGCCCTCCCTGTTTAAAACAGCCTATAGTAACAAAAAGGTGAACCCAGGTAATGTTTTGCATGCTAGCCATAAAAACCCTGGACCCACTCCTCCTCTCTCACCTTCTCATTCTCCAACCATAGTTACCAAAAGGTCAGACCAGGTATGAAATCATGTACATAAATTTCAGAAGAAATATTTCAAAATCACTTACCTTTTAAATTATAATATAGAAAGGGACCCTAAAGCAGCAAGTTGGTTAATCTGCTCTCACTCCCAGTGGGCTGAGAACGCTGAACCTAAGATCTCTGGATGCATAAATGAAGGACACACACACCGCTAATTTTTATATACCTTGACTAGCACAATGGTTGGGTACTTCCAAAGCTAGTAAACACTCCCCTCTGGTATTCCTGAGTTAATATCTTTTAAAATCTATATTTCATCTCTGCTACCCCAGACACAGTTGGGGGAGTGGCCCCTAGGACACTTTCCTGGACTCTTACATGCCAGCAGGCCTTAGCCAAAAGTCCTGCCCCATCTCCCTGCCTAGCCATTGGTTGTATGGCAATTCTTCATTACCGATCAAAGAAGCCAGTGGGGGCCAGAAACCCTCAGGTCTGGAAGTGCAGCTTTTGGGAGCAGAAATAAGACAAAGCAATAGTACCAATTCCCAACATAGACCATTGGTTCAAAGTGGGAAGGAAAATATTAAGGAAAGTAGGGATAACAGAACATAGGTTAGATATGAAAAGGGTGAAAGGAATAATGGAAAGGGAGGTTTTAATAGGGAGAGGGATCGGTGAGTAGGGCATAGAAGGGGGTTGGGAGAGGAATAACAAACTAAGAATATTTGAAAATGCTATATGAAAACCCATTGTATAAGCTTCCTAAATGATGATGATGATGAAGATAGATAGATAGATAGATAGATAGATAGATAGATAGATAGATAGATAGATAGATAATGGATAGATGATTGGTGGATGATAGATGATTGATAGAGAATAGATGACTGATAGAGGATAATGGTTACTACAGAATAAATAATGGGTAGATAGGTGATAAACCGATTGATATAGATGATTGATAGAAGATATATGATAGATAGATGATGCATGATGGATATGTGAGTTTAAATGGAGTTAGTCTACATAGATTGTGCTCATCCCTGAAGTCATTGGTCACCAAATAAAAAGCCCAGTGTCAGGTGTGACTACCTTCCCTCACGTTGCTGGCCAGAGATGTCTCAGAGACCTCCAAAACAATGTAAGATATTCTCATAGCTCTTTCTTACCCAGTAAAAGTTCATGGCAAGACCCTGTTGTAGAAGATGCTATACTCATTGGTCATAGGGCACAGAAATCAACTTGTTCTATAGCCAGAAAGTTTCATCCATTCTAAGTAGTTTACATAGTACCAAATGTGCTGTGTGGGCTGTGAGGGAGACACATCATTGAATGTCTTTCCTAGCCATGAATCCTGTGAACTGCAACAATGGCTTGAATGTTATTGGGGTAACAACCCCTTTATGACTGGACTTAAGGCCCACTCCACAGAAGAACATACATGCCTCATTAGATACAAATCATTGTCAGATACAAATCTGACCAAGAACCCATGGAGCTCACAAGCCCTAGAGTAATCCCACTACTATTATTTTTCTAAGTAGACATAGTATCAAACTGCCTTCTAAGTTTGTATTTCTCCACCCAGTTTAGTTCAGCTCTCAGATCTCATCTAAGAAGTTTCTTGGTGCAGCATAAGTAGGTGGCTGCTAAGACAGAAACACCTAACTGGTCAAAGTTTAGAAAGTAGGTGACTGAAGACTTCCCAGCCCCAAATGGGACATCTATACCACAGTGCCCACCCGAGGCTCAGAGAACGTCATAGAAGATGGTGGTAGAAAGATTGGAAGAGCCAGAGGTTCGGGAGGATTGAAGTAAAGACAGTGTCTTCTGGACATGATGGAACCACTATGCTCAACTCAAAGCAGCTGTGGTACCCTACACAAGATCAATCCAATCAAAATTGTAGCACAGAGCAAAAATAAGTTACACCCCTACTTAGGAGCCTATAAATGCTGGCTGGCTTCTGGGAGAGGGAGAGTTGATTTGCTTTTAGGGCGATATACCTTGTAGGTCAACAATGCTTCAATGGATGGCCTCACACCCAGAAGTATATGAACAGAACAAATCGAAGGCAATGAGTTATTAAATTATAAAACAAGAAGACATAAAGTAGGGGTTAGAGATATGGGGAAAGATCTGGGAAAAGTTGGGGGGAAGTGTTGGGGGTGGATATGACCAAAATACATTGTATAAAATTCTTTAAAAAATAATAAAAATAGCTATTAAAAAGACCCTGCCTCAATTTATGCATGGATGTATAAGCTCCAAGATTGAAATTAAATTGGAGATACAAAACAAAAAGCTGCACAAGTAAAAAGCTTGAAACAACAGCTTCTGATTTCCGGTGTATCTTGTCTGCATTTCTAACTTCCAGAATTCACTATAGAAAAGAGCAAGGATGTGAGTCCCAAATGTCACTACAGTTAAGTACAGCAGTAAAGAACTGAAAAGACAAGTACGACCTGGGAAGCCTGGGAATGTCACTGGTGTCTGCAGATTCTGCTGAACAACATGAATGAGCAATGACAGGGAAAACAGTACCGTGTCCTGTGGAAGCAAGATTGTGTCCCGAATCCGAAAGCTGTCTGGTGAGTGATCGTCTCCAAACAAACAAAAAGAGCATGAAGACAAATATTAAAACCCCATCCTTGTAGTGCACACAATCAACTTATTCCTATACACGTGTTTCAGGACTGGATATGCGATTAGGCAGTTTGACTCTGGAGAAAACGGCTCCCTTTCAGCAGCCATTGACTGTGGATGACTCTTTAACTAAGAGTGGGACCTTGTGAAGTTTTCCATCTATACTGACTTATCAGTAGGGCAAGAGGTGTGTGTGTATGTGTGTAACAATAATAACTGAAGAAAAGATTATGAATTTGAAAGGGCTAAGGGTAGGGCTAGAGGAGAAAGAAAATGGATGGAAGTAAAAGTTTCAAAAGTTTCAATTAAAAACAGGTATGGGATCAACATTAACAGCTTAGAATTCAGCTCCTGCTTATGCATAGTCACAACTCTATATGGTTATGAAGTTAGATTTTATTTACAAAAATATCCAGTAGTAAATCAACCAGGAATCATGGCACACATCAGTAATTCTAGCACTCAGGATCCCGAAACAGGAGAATCACTGTGAAGTTAAGGCCATGCTACAGCAAGAGACCCTGCATTGATTCTTTTTTTTTTTTTTTTTTTTCAGAAATAGTAATAGGGAATTTAAAATAATTTAGAGATGCCTACTTAGTATTCTTATTTTATATTGAGACACTTAGGACACACACGCATGCACACACACACACACACACATGCACACATCCATGCACACACACACATTTTTAAAGGCTCCTGGTTTTGATATAAACTTGAAAACAATATCATGACACATGTCATTCAATCTTCAGTCGCATGGGTCAACTTGTTGCTTTGTGACAAGTTTTCCAAGTCCTAAAAGTTGTCATTAACACCAATAATGATACAAAATGAGAGTATATTTTATATAAATGTAACTCTATACATTTGGTGGAAAGACCACTTATTGTGATTGATGTATTCACTGAACTCAAAAGGCAAATCACTGAAGATCCAGGCTTCCAGCAGGAGCAGAAGATTAACCACATGAAAATCAAAGAATGGCTAAGGGAAACACGGAGTTCACATGTGAGAATATATTAAAAGCATCTCACTTCAGGCAACAGTCTCGGGCACTGCATCTGTGAAGCTGGTTCTAACATTCATTAAGTGTTATGAAAAGAAACAGTACCGACCCAGGGGCAGGAGATATTGGGCTGCTGGCAGCAAAATGAAAGCCAATAATGAAAGGATCTGAAAGAGAAGAGGGACTGTTCATCAACGCCAGCAACTCAGCCATGCCCTGACCTGGTGTGAGCACATGGGTATGAATGGCCACAAGTGAGCCCGGAGAAAAGATGGAAGGAGAAGAGACAGCACTGGGGAAAGGATTCAGAATCCCAAAGAGCACTGGGGCGGGCTCAGAAACATCTGCACTTCAAAGGAGTCCTTTAGTCTTGCTACAGTTCACCGATTCCCTCACTGTCTGTTCCTTTAAAGACCCTTCAGACTTCAAAGTGTCACTCTTAGCTGGAAAACGTGGGATGTTAAATTGTGTCTGCTGTCACCAGAGCCTGTTCTCTCAAAGGGTGCCTTCCTACTGACGTCCTGGCTGACAAGCAGCACATCTTCGGAGGTCATCTTAAATGATAGCCCTCCTGACTCTCATCTCCTTCCAGCTTCCCTGGAGAACTTAGCTCTCGCCTTCTGCCCTGTGCTGTCTGTAACCCTGAGTCCTTGTCTACGGGTACATGAGGACATGCCTGCTGTCCTCCGTGAGCTGTGGCCCTTTTAGAGTTATACACATCTCTTTTCCCTCATCGCCAAGCCTTTGATCTCGTACAGTAGGCTCTACAGTGAGCTGAAGAGATAAAAGGTTCTAAGTAAGTGGAGAGCTAACCAGTCTCTGTGAAGAGATGTCCTACAGCCTGGATGCATTTTGCTGAGGCTGTTGGCATCCACAGAAGTGACCCTGAAGGAAAAGTGCAATGCCAACGTTGGCACTGGACTGTTTGACCGCATCCTGAAAACGTCTCAGACAAAACCAATGCTCAAGAAGAATGTAATAAAATGTGCATGGTATGTGTGTGCTATACATGAACTACCTTCTCAAGGTCTTTCTAAGCATAAGTGGTGAATGAAAAGCTTCCGACACTTCATGTTGGTTCTGTATCCTGGCACTTTGCTAACCTGGTGAGTTTAAACGCTGTGTCATCACACGTCCTTAGAAACAGGGAGGACCCGACCGTTTATTTTCCTACTCATATTATTTTCCTACTTGTATGGATTTTCATTTCGTCTCTGTCTCTTGGCGAATTGCTGTAGCTACAATTTCTAGTTCTACACACTGAGTAAGAGCAGAGGAACTGGACATTCTTACTGTGCTCCTGGGTTCAGAGGAAATATCACTCAAAGCACACCACGAGACATTTCCATCAACATACCAATAATATTTGTTCATAGAATTAGAAAAAAATCAAAATTTATATAAAAGCACAAAATACACATACTCGTCAAAGCAGCTGAGCAAGAAGAGAAAAATTAATGATATTACAATACTAATTTTTAGATAATACCACTATATGTCAAAAACAATAAAAGCAGCATACAGGCGTATGGGATAAAATAGAGGACCCAGAAATAAATTCATGTCTGCAGTCAACTGAGTTTCCTCAAGGGCCCCAAAAACCATACATTGGGGAAATAGCAGCCTCTTCAACAGATGGTGGGAGGGAACCCTGGATAGCCACATAGATGAATGAAACTTGACCCTCATCTCTCTCCCTCCAGAAAACCAACCAGGGAGGGAGACCAGTGGGAGGGGAAAGATGGGGCAAGAGAGGTTGTAGGGGTTGAATAAGAGCAAACTATATTATACACTTGTGTGAAATGTCATGATGAACTACATTGGTTTGCTTTTTACAATTGATATGCACTCATTTAAAAAGGAAACGAAATCTTACAGTTGATCAAAGATCCTAAGGTAAAATCTGATCCTACTGAAGGAAACATTGCAGATACTGTGAGGTCTAGATCCTGTGTATCACTAGCTACAAGTGACAGTTTCCTGAATAGGTCTCCAGAGGCACAAGAAACCAAAGTCAGAATTGACAAAGGAGAACACACCAACCTAAAGCTTCCAAACAGCAAAACCGTCAACAGAACAGATAACATACAGCAAATTGTACAAAGCCATGGCAAGTGTTTATCTGTCAGATGGTTAATAACGAGTTTATATAAAGAACTTTTTTAAATGACAGAAATGGATAATTTTTAAAATGCTCAAACGATTAAATAAATACTTCCCAAAAGGAGAAATACACATGACCAGTAAGTATTGGAAGGGTGTTCAATATATCTACCCAAGAAGAAAACAAAGATATAAGCTACAACTAGACTCTGTATTTCCCCAGTTACAATGGCTATAACATAACGAACAAAATTGACAAATGCTGGTGACCAGAATGTGGAGATGAAAGAACATTTTTACACTAATTAGTGGGAATGCAAATCCATTCAGCCACCATGGAAAATAGCCGTCTCCTTCCAGAGTATCCATCCAAAGGACTTGCAGTCATCATATAAGGAACATACAGTCATGTTTGTCACATCGATGATGAAAGTTGAGACATGGAGTCAGCCTAGATGCACCAATGGTTTGGTTGTTTGTTTTTGTTTTTAAAGTAAAGAGTGAAGAAAGGTGGAAGAAAAGAAGGAAGAAAGGAAGAGAGACAGAAACAAAGAAACTTGAAATTAAAGGGATGGAGGGAGGGAAGGAAGGAGTGAGGGAGGGAAGGAAAGAGGGAGGGAGGGAGGAGGAACAGAAGAATGGAGGGAGGGAAGGAAGGATGGAGGGGGGAGAGGGAGGGAAGGAGATAGAGAAAGAAAACTAATTCCCCTTTCGTGAGATTTGCTCAGACCAGGCCCACAGAGCCTGCCTGTGCCACAGGATTTAGTGTGGTCAAGGGGAAGGGCTCTGGATCATCAGAGGAAACACTACAGTTCAAGTCTGGCATTGGTGATCAGGTATCTCTCTGAACCTCTCTTCCCAGTGGCCGTTCCCTTTGACTATTCGACTTTATTCCATGTCAAACCCCTTGTGGCATGGCCCCCACAGTTCCTTATTCATGCGACCCCTTCACTCTGAGTGACTCCTTGACACCTTCTTGGTTCTGGGAAACATGGGGTCTGTAACCCCCAAATACAATCGACTCACTTTCCCGACTGCTCGCTAGCAGCACTACACACTGAAACCCAAACTCTGCTCTACCTAAATGGCTGCTACCAATTCCACTGTGAAAGGCCATGAGTAATGGATCAGGAGTCGCTCAGACCCTCCACATGCATCTTCCCCACTACATATCTGTAGCACAGAGGAGACCAGGGCTTCCTCCAGTTCCTTCGAGACAGGGTTACTGCTTCTTACACACTGCTCCTTCTGTATGACACCAATGCACGTGAAGCTGTCTCTTAACTATGTTTTCTTAACTATTTATTATATGTTAACACTGAAAACTCCAAAACAATAACCTAGAGGAGTATGCTTTGCCCCAGATGGCTGTCTCTGTACTGAACACAGCACGCCTGGTTGAGAGATTAGAGCACCACTTTTGTCTGAGTGCTAAAACCAGGCATCACAAATGAAGACAGCAAGCCCTGCTGCCTCCAGACTCCAGAGCAAACAGCTCAGGCAAAGGGCTGGCTTGAACACTCGTGTCCTAGCTCAGTTTTTCTGCTCAAACTGAACATGCAGACAAAATTATCACTTTAAAATCCAGTAATCAGACACTTATTCCAAATGATTTGCTGCTGAACTTAGATAATTGTTCTTTTCTCCCATTTGTAAAGAGGATTTACTGAATGTACTCTTACTGTAAAGATGGGATGCTTTTTCAGGGCATCATCTTCACACGATTAATGAGCTCTGAAAATATACTGGACAAATCACTACTCATTCCCCTATGTACCATAATTATTAATACTAGGAAGAACTCTACTTGGAAATCCACCCTTGTTAGATGCATCTTGGCTTCTGACAAGTCAAATAAGCTAAATTAGACACTTCCTAGGGCCTTAATACGTCACCAAATGCAAACTCTGAGAAGGCAAAGTGAGGGACTTTCTGAAATTAGAACCATCCTCTGCAGGTAGTAATTGTTTCTAACTATACCTGACATTTCACTTAGGAAAGTACAAAGAAGCCAGACTGTTATCAAGGGAGAACACTGAGGTGACACGACTCAGGCTGAATACTTGCTGTACCTTACCGATGGCTCTTACATGGTTGTCTAAGCACCGAAACTCTTCTGTAGGATTTCTTTACTTCATGAATGTTCTGCCTACATGTACTTATGTGCACCACATGCAGAATTCAGAGGTGAGATCAGACCCCCTGGACCTGGAGCTACAGGTGGTCTTGAGCTACCACGTGGGTGCCAGGAACCAAACCCAAGGTCTGTGCAAGAGCAGCAAGTGCTCTTAACCACTGGAGTCATCTTTCTAGCCCGGCACCAAGAAACCCTTTGCAAAGGTCAGCCAGCCACTCAGGAGGATGGGGCATGAGAGTCACTTGAATCTAGAAGCTTGAGACCAGCCTTGGGCAAGATAGTGAGGCACTGTTCTTAGTATAAATGGCCATTCAGGCAGAAACACAGGTTCAATTTTTTTAAGTTACGCAATTACTAGGCAAGAAGGCTGATATCATGTGTCATGCTTCCTCTGTGACTTTCGTCAGTAAGATATCACGTGACGTAGTTTTAAGCTCATGATTCAAAGTTTTAAAAATCCCTCCTGACAGTTTGACTATGAGCTTTTATTAACTGCTAAGTCTAACACACCTGACCTTAACACGCAGGCACTCAGAGGCCAATACCCATGACTAGAGACATACTAGAACCATGAGATCTTAGAGTCGGGCCGTGCATTATTCTGTATAACTATTTTCAGCAGCCAAGCCTTGCTGTCTTAGTAAATTAACACTGAGTCTTTTCTTGCCAGGCCTCTTCAAAGGTCACAAGTCCCTCATGGAAATAGTGAGCAAAAGGCCTCTACATTCCCATGTTGTCTACAGCAATCCAAACAAACGGAGTTCAATCCTAGATGCCAATTACAGCTCATTTCTTTCCATGAAAACAATCCTGAGGACTCTTTCTTTTTTTAAATAAAGCTTTATTTGTTTTGCTAAACATAGAACAATAGCACATACCACTCCAGAAGCCGTTCTTGTTATGACTGGTGGAGGAAGGCAGCAGTCTGCGGTTGGTTGTGATTGTGTAGAAGATGCTCTTCTGTTCTTCAGAAAAAGCTCTAACTGCTTCTCACTGGGTCAGTGGAAGCAGGAGACGTGCTGTGAGCAGAAGAGACCTAACCAAAAAAGACACCTGGGGTGGTAACACTTTATGGAGAACATACTTTGCTCAGGATAAGCAGCTGACACAATTTGCTCAACAATCTCCAAGGTGGAATCTGCAATACTGTTGTAGGGTTTTTTTTTTAACAAAATCTTAGATTCCCCAGAAAATGGTGACATTTTCTACAACAAAACAGATGTGCACTAAACTAAGGCGGCATTCCACAGGGTTGTCACCCCACTCCCAGCTTCTCTCCCTGAATTGGAAGGTAGATGTGAGTTAGGCCAACACTGAAACATAAAAAGTCCATGAGTTCTCCTTATTCCTCTGAACTTATAAATGTATCTGCCACCTTCTGTAGATAGGTGCTCTTCAAAAACCAAATAATCTTGCCTTACCTTCCTTAGGGGATGGACCACCCTTTCCTCCCGTGCTGCTTTTGATCACAGAGTTCTACCACAGCAATAGAAAGCTGAACAGGACAGCATTTAATAAGGAAACAATGTCTAGGTCTGTAGAGAATTTCGAACATGAAATGTCAAAGCCCAATCATCTAATCAAAACCTGGCCTGATAAACTGAATGCAAACTTCTTGTAGGGTGAGACACCAACAGCCTGCAAATATTTGAAAGACCCAGTGACCGAAATGCTAATGAGGAGTAGATGTAGAGAAATAGAAACTGCCAAGCACAGGAGGCAGAAATGGACATTTTGGTGCTACTAGTGACAACCAGTTTTATCAGCTCCAAAGGGACTAAAGGAACTCCTACATGATTCAACTATAGCACTCCAAGGTAAGATTCTAAGTCACTGAACTACTCAGATACTAGCACAATCCATATTTGCTACCATTTGACTCACAGTAGGTAAGATACAGAATTGGACTAGATGTCTTTTAATGTATATATATATATATAAAGAAAATGTGGCATGTATACATACAATGGAATTGTATTGAACTGTAAAATAACTGAAATGAAAGCATCCTAAGGAAAACAGTTGAAACTGTGACTATTATGTCAAGTGAAAGAGGGCAGACTCTGAAAGATAAAAAGTGTGTTTTCTCGCACATAACATAGGGGTGTGTACATAACGTGTGTGTGTGTGTGTGTGTGTGTGTGTGTGTGTGTGTGTGTGTGTGTAACATGAAAGTAGAAATGGGAAGAAAGAAAACAGGGATCAGGGAACAAGAGAGAGAGTCATGTAAAATATATGTCATGATAGCAGGAGGCCACTGAGGGGAAAAGGGAGTGAGAGAGGGAAGCTGTACTAGGAGAGGAATGAGGAGACCCAAGGAGAGCAGTGACTGACGTATAGGTACGAGCAAGCCACACAACAAGCCACACAACCAAAAACTGTTGACATGGGTGGGATTGGGGGGGGGGGGAGACAAACTACAGTATGTGTAAGAGAGCATTGTGTTACACAGTGTGGTGCAAAATAGTCACATGGGATAGAAAGGCAGGATGATCTCCAACTCAAGACTACCTTTGACTACACAGCAAGAGAGTGTCTTACACACACACAGACACACAGACACACACACACACACACACACACACACAGACACACAGACACACACACACACACACACACACACACACACCAACACAACACACTAACAAAAGAATCTAGTCATGTATTAAACATATACAATAAGGCATTGTGGTTTAAATTTACACCACTCCCCACTCAATTCAGTGCTGGATTCATGCTCAAAATTAATTACTAGGCTATGCCCCATGTGCAACAGGAAGTAAATTCATGGGGCTGGAAAGATGGCTTAGAGAAAACCTTTTTCTTCACAGACTGGAGGACCTGGATTTAGGTCCCACCACCCATAGGAAAAGCTATGCCTGTTTGTCATCTCAGTGCTGAGGGGTGGAGAGACAGGAGGATGCCTAGGGCTTGCTGGCCACCAGCTCTTTTCAAGGTTCAAAAGACACATTGTCTCAAAGGAACAAGGCGGAAGGCAATGGAGCAGGACAACTCGAGGCTTCCTACGGCCTCCACAGGAGAAATACCTGCCAGCACATTCTACTACACTTGCATACACATAAAAAGGTAATAAAAATAAATGCCTTAATTTACTATGATAAAAAGTAATACACAAATACTCTAAGATATTCTAAAAGTTTTCCCTTTAAAATCAAGAATAGTGACAAGTGTTATCTCTGTTCAGCATTATACTGGGGCTTGGGGTTAAGGGGTGATATTTAAATATATCATTTCAGTATTATTATCCAATATACATTTCAGTGCAATAAACAGATTATTGCAGTAAAAATTACACCTCAAGTATAATATATATATATACATATATATATATATATATATATATACACAACCATATAATAGTTTCTTATGTCTGAAAATCCAGCTTAGTTCAATCCTTTTGACTCTGAGTTTCTCAAAGAATACAGTTCAGCTGGGGCAGTCACCTAAAAATGGACCCAGGTAGGGCTTAAAAGCTATCACCAGGCTTCGCATCTCCACTGGCTGTAAAAGGGAAGGAAGGGAGGGAGAGAAGGAAGGAGGGAGGGAGGGAGGGAGGGAGAGAGGGAAGGAGGGAGGGAGGAAGAAAGGGAAGGAGGGAGGGAGGGAGAGAGGGAGAACATGACTGTTCTTAGATGTGGTAGAGGAGAAGGTTTACTGTAGAGAGAGCACAGCCAGAGTCAGGAACATCTGGAAGAGTCCAGAGTAGGTGTGATTCCGAGGCCAGGGTCATGTGAGGAGGGGGAAAGGGGAGAACCAGACCAAGAGGCCAGGAGGGTCAAAGATACACCAAACAAAAGGCCCAGTAACCAGAATGGCTGGGTTATATAGGAAAGGGCAGCCCAGCCCTTGGTCTGGAGAACTTTTGGGTAGGGGGCAGAGTATGTCAGCCATACCCTATAACAGGTAGGAACTGAGGAATGCTGGGAGAGCCTGGTGGCCAGGTCTGCTTTGGTGTGCTGACTAGGTTCCTCAGCCATGTGTCTGAGTCCGAGTCCTAACACTGACAGGATGTAGCAGCTCTCACATGCTGAGCCTCTCCTTATCCCATATTCAAGGGAAAGAGCATTAGCTATCAGGAATGGCCAGAGAGAAGGCTTAGCGGGTACAGGCCATGTTTCCAACCTTCAATTCCCAAGACCCAAGACTAACAGCCCTCACACATACATGCACAAAACCAAAAACTGATTACTTGCTAATAGGTAGGAAATGTAGACAATCAAACAAATATGTCACAGGAAACATTAAGAAAGACTTAGTAAGAAAGTATAGCAAGGTTACAACAGTCAGTGAGCAAAACTCAGGTTTATAATCCATAGCAGTAGAAGCAAAGAAAGCTTTCAGATACTTAAGACAGAATTTTTCAAAAATAATACCAGCATTTTTCAAAGTATTAAATACTTAGAAACAAAGACCTTATAAATCTTTTTTTTAAATTAAACATTATCATCTACCAAAAATGAATGGAAGGCTTGCTAACAGTGTCTTTGTTCACTTCTCGGTTACTGTGGTAAACACTATGACCAAAAACAACTTGGAGAGGAAAGGGTTTACTTACATCTCCTGGAAACACCTTGAGGGGACATCGGGACATCAGGGCAGGAACTGACACCGATGGCAGAGGTAAGCTGCTCACAGGCTTCCTCTCTGTGGCTTGCTTAATTTGCTTTCTTATAGAGCCCCCTGCTGGAGAGCAGGTCTAACTACATCGGGCTGGACCCTCCCATGACAATCATCAATCAAGAAAATGCCCCAGAGACAAGGCTGCAAGACAATTTGGTGAAGGCAAATCCTCGGCTGAGGTTCCTGTTTTCTGGGTGAGTCTAGCTTATGTCAAGCTGTGAAAAACTAACCAGCACAAATGCAAATATAGCACTAACCACCAAATTGATTTACAGGTTCAATACACTCTAAATCAAAGAATGTACATGTATAGAAATAAGAAGTAGTTAAATCTTTATAAAAATGTAAAGTCTAAAATGACATGGAAAAACTGTACAGCTGTATTAAAATGGGAGCAAAACCACAATCGGAGCAACAGCAGTACTCATACTGACAACTCCAACCCAGCAAGGCCAGCCTCGGTGGGGCCACCGAGTAAAGAAAGCAGACAGCAATCACGGGCACACTTGTGCAGGTGCTTCCTCGTGGAACCACGTAGGAAAAGCTGCTACACAGCATCAGTCATCTGCTTGGCTTATGGTGTTTATACATATGAACGTTTTCAAGAAGCAAGCAAAAAACAGAACACACACACACACACACACACACACACACACTTCCAAATACAGCAGATAACAGGGTCCACCACAGAGCAAGACTGAGCAGAACTATACTTTGCTTCACCCAAACGTCCAAGTCTAAGAATGTTCAATCTTAATGCTCTAAAAATCACATTCAATGTCTGGAACTGTATTCAAACCAATAGGAATACTTATTTTTGAATGGGCAAGATCTCTGTCAATTAAAGAAGGTTCTAGGGGCAGATCTCAAGTACAAAAACACAAAATCAAGGTAATCACTCTCAGAGGTATTTCAGATGCTCCACTATTTTGGAGAAGAAACAATGAAGGGAGAAGAAAGAAAAGAAGGAAGAAGAAAATGGAGGAGGAAAGAAGAAAGGAGAGGCAGAGACAAACACAGTCAGACAGACAGTCAGTTAGACAAACGTGGGAGGCACACCTTCCTAAAGTCAATATAAAAGCCAAAAATAAACCTTACTTCCTTTCTGATACACACACACAGTGATGTGAAAATATTGGCACAGGCATCTTCGGAGACTCCCTAACGTATCTAAATCAACAGCAAAGAAAAACACAAGGCATGGTATATATAAAAATTCAGTATTTATTTATTTACATTCCATGTACTTCCAAAACAATGAAAAAACAAAAAATATATTCATAAAGGAAGTAATTCATCTTATTCAACCTGTTTATACTTTTCATAAAACCAAACAAAGACTTAATTTAGATTTACAGACCTAAGGAAGCCCAAAGAATTCATCCAGTTCAACCTTCCGTCTTTAGCTGAGACTCAAATTACAGGACCGTGGTTAACACATACTATTCCACAGCCAGACACATGCAGACCCAGACGCATGATTACCCAGGTATACGGTAATCCAAGAGCAACAGGCAAATCTGCAATAGAAGACACAGCTATCACAGTGCAAAACATAAGGACTGTTCACAATAACAAAACAAAAAAGAAATAGAAAAAAAATAAAGACAGACAACAACAACAACAAAAGCCGTGGGATTTACACAGGAAAAATCACCATTGACAACTGGGCCAATGCTACCACAGTAACAGCAAGAGTTGTTCTTATTCAAGTATGTACAGTGTTCAGAGGTTTGGTTCTCCCAGACGCATAGGTGAGCGTGGAGCACACACCAGAACTCTACATATCATAGAAAACAACAAACAGAAGAAGGGGAACACTTCACCTTTAGGTTGTGTAAGCATCCCAAGCCTCTTCACACCACCACTACACACGTGACTCGGAATCATTCACGTAGTTGCACATCTCTACAAACAGCATCAAGATTTATAAAAACACTGGCAACGGCTCAACATCTGAGGAGCTGGGCGATCTCACGGACTCTCTGAACCTGCATAGTTCAGTAGTTTACAGCCTCAACCGACCAGACTGTCTCTACCACTGAGGTCTCTCAAGCGCCGCAGCATCACATCCGGAAACTTCTAGTTCTCTGAAACGGCTGGAAAGGCTTCCTCAGTGCCCACATGAACAGCTGTGGTTTGGCCTTGGGTTTTTCCGGAAAGAGAAGTGCTTCGCTCTCTGGGGTAGGAAATCGTTCCTGGTAGACTTCAGGGTAAGATTTCTGAAACTGAATGGGAGTCCAATGTGAGTCAAAAAATACAGCCAATTTGTAGGAGTTTCTGGTCCCTGCTTTCCTTGGCTTTGGTGCAATTATTTGATGCTGATGCCCACGCCACTCCCTCATCTTTCCTGCAACTCCATCTTCAGATGAAGTTTTCCTTGTAATCAAGTCCCTCAAAATGCTCCCCTGTTAACTATAACTAGACCTCGCTGTGAACACCGGTCACTCCTATCAGACTTTCACACTGACAAAAGCTAAGGAGTGCAGCGCACCTTTCTAAATGAAGCTGTCCTCTCAAACCCTTGGCTTGTTGGTTCACTCAGGAGGAACCGAGTTTGGCTGACTGGCATCCTTAGTGAGGTCAGAGACAAGAAACCACGATGGCCCCACCCATTTAAAACAAAAGTCTGCAAGGTAGGAGAGCTTCCGCAAAAGTATTAACACCAAGACAGGGGAGAACTGACTTGAACAGCTGTGGCTGCTACATACATACATGCACCTGCACATGGGCACACATGTGAGCACACACCAAATATTTTCCTTACAGTCAGTTTCTGAAGTAACTGTTCAGCTGATTCCTATCATGTCATTAGCAAAACAATCATCAGAAACTAACTCTGCAAAAGAAACGCTCGGTGATGTAAAACCAACACAACCACACAGCCGGGAAACGATAGCTAAGCTTCTGGAACGGGGAACCTAAATCAGAGCTACATGAAGCCCATGGACATGGAGAGCTAACGGAAGGAACAACTTGAGAAAAGGGAGGGAGGTGCCTTCAGAAGAACAGCCTTGTCACCTGCTTCAGCTTCTTCTTCTTCTCCTTGTTGGAGAGTCTGTCATCAGCTATGACTTCTTCCAACAAGGCTGCCAGGGGCTCCTGGGAGCCGTACGTCCTTTGGTACTCAAACTCCTCAGGACTAATTTGACGGCAAAATGAAGGTGCAGACAGAGTGATATCCATGTCAGCCCCTGGGTATTTGATCTGAGAGGAAGCAGAGAATTGGGTTACGTCAAACCAGCATGCCTCCTGGCAGGAGTGGGGTACTTCCTTCAGTCTGCTGTGGGAAGCCACACTGAAGAAAAGTGTTCGGCACTTTTAAAAGAATAATATTTAAGCCAAAGTTTTAAATTTAAAATTTGAGATTACTAAGTAAGAAAAACTAAGTTACTGAAAAAAAAACAGGAGGAACAAAAGAAAAATGGAGGGGGGGAGATAAATCCATATCGTGATACCGTGAACATTTTAGTGTAGCCTTAACTCTGCTCATTCTGTGTATATATAATCTATATTTCCTGACTTAGTCACTGTCTTGTGTTCTTACCCATATGGCGATGACTAATATAATAAATCAAGCATGCATCTCATGGTTGTTCATGATAACAGCAAACACATGCCATGTTGAGTGGCAGACATGTTATAAGCATGTTGTTCCTTGGTACAAAGTGTCAGGAGGCTGGCAACCTTACTTGAGTCCCTCCTGCCAATCTTCCAGAACCGATGACGTCTCCTCCTTTACCTGGACTCTTCGCAGATGAGCCACACGCTCTTCTATGGAGGTCTGCAGGGCCAGAGGAACTTTCAGAATCTCCTGGTAATTGTCCATCAGAAATGTCACCAACCGAGCCGCTAGTAACTCATCTAAATCCACTTCATCCTTAGAACACAAGATGCACCTGGAAAATGTCTGGACCATCTGGACCAAAACAAAACAGAAGCAAGGAGACGGTGAAAAGGCACAGAACTGAGTGGCCTTGTTGCCTTCCCTGAACTGAGTGCCAGCTAGTTTGCAAGGCAGGTGTGAATAGTTGGGGGCATGGCCTGAGGGTGCACATCCCACACACACCTAGACACGAGAGGAGGGAGCAGCCAACTACCATGGGAATCTCCCCGCCCCCTGAAAAGACTCAGTAGAGAGAAGGTGGTCTGAGGAATTGTTAGAACTCCCCATTTTATACAAGGTACAATGCACATACATGTTTGCATGCATGCACGTCTGAAGATTACATGAATTTAGCACTTTAAAGTTCAAAGAGCTTCATAGCTACTTGGCCAAAGAATATCCCAGTTTCATTGTTTGTTTTTACTCTATGTTCCTCGACCATCACATCTTTCCTTGGCTAACTGTTTTCTCTACAATTTGAAATACAAGCTTGAGAACTGTCTTTGAACAAAGAAACTGCATCACATGATGAGACTTTTTATGATAACCAAACATAGAAGTATATAGTAGTTATATAAAATATAAATATAACTTATAATAAATCCATATAACATATAATTATATAAACAATTATAATATATACTAAGTAATAAATATATAATGTGTAATAAATATAAAACATAGTGGCTGATATAAACAATATAGTTTACATGAACTCATATCACTACTTTACTTGATGCTGTGCTCTGGACTAGAGTTGCATAGGACAGTCTAAGATTTAATTAGGACTTAACGCTGTGTCACTTCATCTTCATATTGGCACGGAGAGTGCAAAAAAAACTTGGGGAAAAAAAAACTTCATTAGATTTATAAAAGCTTTGGAATCATACATAGTGTGTGTACATGTGTGTGTGCGCATGCGTGTTTTCCCACAGGGAAGAGGTACAAGTTTTCTTGGGTTTTCAAACGGTCTCTTTAGCCTCTAAGGCCGGTCCAGGGGCTCCAAGGGCACGGAGAGGACACACATGGGGTCAGAGAGACAGTCTCTCTACCAGACTATGTGAGGCAGAGGGGTGACGGGGACATGCTGGCTGGAGCACATGAGTTCCAATCAGAAGAAATTCTAGGAAACTAGCCATAGCTAATGAAAACACATGAAATGTGTCAAAACTGCTGGGAACGTAAATTCCCAGTCCACAGATATGGATAGTTAGATGGATGGATGGAGGGAGGGAGGGAGGGAGGGAGGGAGGGAGGGAGGGAGAGAGAGAGAGAGAGAGAGAGAGAGAGATAGGTGATGTGATATTAATTAGTTTTAGTTAAATATCTCTATAGTGAATGCATACATCAGAACAGCACACGAAGCCATAGCTGTCTGAGATTCTCCCTCCTCCCAAGGTGTCTAGAGCAGCAGGGCATCTCCTCCCTCCTACTTGAATCAGGCACATCTGCTGCTTCTCCTCCCATTGCACGTGCTGCCCCCCTCGCTGCTGAGGGAGGACCTCAGGTGTCTCCTGTCTGCTCACCTTCGCTGCCTTCGTGCTGATGGTAGGTAGTCATTTATAAAATGCTAAGAAAACGCACAGCAGCTGTCTCTACAGGGACAGCCTGTTTCCTGCCCCTCTTCACTTTCCATTCTGCTCTTCAGGGACCTTAGACTGAAAGCACAGTAAGGGGGGGGGGGGGGCAGCTGGCCGCGCTCTCATCTGGCCTCAGAACGGGAAGCCTGACCTGGCTGCATTTCAGACTGAAAACACAGGTCAGGTGTTAATAACCTACCAGTGTGCGGGTGCCGAAGCCATCACACAGTGGGGGCATCTCTTTGTTTAGGCAGATCCTCGCCATCATCCGCATCAAGAGCTGTAACTTTCTCCTGTTTTCCGGAGGCAGAAGGAGACAACAAATCTGAAATGCCTCAATTGCCATCTTCTCCTTCGGCAGCAAACCTGATTCAAAAGAGAAGTGTTGGCGTTCAGTGCACAGCCTACCTGACTGTGCCTCCTTCCCCACATCCTTACAGTCTGCTGTAAATGGTGTTTCTACATATTCAGTTACACCCAGCAAGGTGTACAATGCGCTTGCACTGTAACTCACAAGTCAGCATAGAAAAGCCCTTAAGCTGGGATGACATGTGGGACAAACACAGCCCTTTCCCCTCTACCTACAACCACATCGACAGAATCCCCTGTAATCCAGGATTGTCCTGCTAGCATTAAA
The DNA here is from genome assembly GCF_963924665.1 of Micromys minutus. Taxonomy (NCBI): domain Eukaryota; kingdom Metazoa; phylum Chordata; class Mammalia; order Rodentia; family Muridae; genus Micromys; species Micromys minutus. Next base: position 9,914,276 of record NC_137955.1, on the reverse strand, counting down.
CCCTAACCCTAAAGCGATCGAAACTGAAGCACAGAACATGCATCAGATTAGCAGGACAGCCAAGATCAATCCCAATCACTGCAGAAAGGCAGTCAGTAAATCCAACATCGTTTCATGAGAAAAAAACCTGCAACAAATTAGGAATAGAAGGACCAGAATCGGGCTGGAGAGACGGCTCAGCAATTGGGAGCACTGGTTACTCTTCCAGAGGACTCAGGCCCAATTCCCAGTGCCCACACAGCAGCTGACAACTGCAGTTCGAGTTCCAGACAATGAGACACCCTCACACAGACATATATACAGGAAAAACATCCAAGCACATAAAACAAAAATAAATCATTTCAAAAATTCATCTTCAATAGCGGAATGGATACAGAAATTGTGGTACATTTACACAATGGAGTACTACTCAACTCTTAGAAATAATGACTTTATTAAATTCCTAAGCAAATGAATGAAACTAGAAACTATCATCCTGAGTGAGGTAACCCAGTCACAAAAGCACACACATTGCATGTACTCACTGATAAGCGGATACGAGCCCCAGAATGCTCTGAATAAACAAGAAACAATTCACAGACTGTATGAAGCTCAAAAAGAAGAAAGGCCAGAATGTGGATGCCTCAGTCCTTCTTAGAAAGGAGAACAAAACACTCACAGAAGGAAATATAAGGTCAAATAGAGGAGCAGGGATTGAAGAAAAGATCATTCAGAGACTGCATCACCTGGAGAACCACCACATATGCAACCACCAAACCCAAGCACTAGTGCTGATGCCAAGAAGTGCTTACTGGCAGGAACCAGATATGGATGTCTCCTCAGAGGCTCTTCCAGAGTCATACAGATACAGATGATGATGCCTGCAAGCTAACCATCAGACTGAACACAAGGACCCAATGAAAGAGCTAGGGAAAGAACTGAAAGAGCTGAAAGGGTCTGCAACCCCATGGGAAAAACAACATTATCAACCAACCAAACCCTCCAGAACTCCCATAGACTAAAACACCAACCATTGAGCACACATGGAGAGACCCATGACTCCAGTTGCATATGTAGCATTGTCTGGCATCAATGGGAGAAGAAGCCTTTGGTCCATTGAAGGTGTGTTTTCCCAGTGCAGATGGATGCCAAGGCACTGAGGTGAAGGGTGATTGGGAGAGGGAGCACTTTCATGGAAGCAAGTGGAAGGAGACTGTAGATCGTCCTGAAGCTGTTTGTATATTAATGTTAATTCCACTTCCCCAAGAAGGGCTGCCTAGTCACATGATTCCAAGTGAACCTTCCCATTTTAATTAGTAAAATAAAGGAAAGCCAGTGATTGGGTGGGGCAAGGGAGGTAGAGAGGGCTGAGAGGTCTGAGGAGGTCAGAGAACGGAGGGTGGAGGTTGTGGCAAGATGGAGTGTCCCAAGGACCAGCTAGACCCAGGTGATATTAACTGGTATTAAATAGCTATGAACATTAAGGATTTTACAGGTCTTATATCTCATATAGAAGGGTGGTTTGTATCTTTGTCTATTTGATGTAATCTTGTGTGTAGAAGGTTTGTGGATCGAGAGTTGAATATATAAACCTGTGTGAAAAGCTATCGGGCTGTAGCGTTTTTGTTTGTGGGATTTGGGGGTACAGAAACACCCCGCGACAGAGGTGGAGAATAGTAAACCGCCAAGGGGAGGGAGTCGGGCGGACAAGTTGTGCTGTGGTGGCGGCTCAGACCGGGCGCCAGAGGTGCTCGAGGCTCCGTTTCAGGGTTGGGCCTGAGGAGTGAGACCTCAGGGCCTGTAGAGAGATGAACCGTTTTTTATTTTTTAATATTTACTGCAACAGGAGGGGGGAGGGGATAACATTTGAAATGTAAATACAGAGAATATCCAATAAAATAATTTAAAAAATTCATCTTCAAAACCAAACAAAAACCTCAAAGGACCATAACTACACACAATAAACACCATTTGCAGTAATAAACAGCTGGGACCAGAGAAGTGGTTTAAACAGGGAAAATTTTGGACAGACAAACCTGATGGCTAGAATTTGATCCCTGGAATTCTTATAAAAAGTCTGATGCTGTTGCTCACCTATCCGTAAGCATTCCTGTAGCAAGATGGAAGACAGCAAAGGAACTGCCCATAAACACAGGCTAGTCAGCTTGAAGAGTGAAGTACGGACAAGCAATCTTCTCAGAAATGAGATGGAGAGGAAAACCAACACACACAGAGAGAAAAGGGGGGGGGGGGAGCTACGAACATACTTTTGAGAGAAACACACAGAGACACACAAACAGGGAGACAGAGACAAAGGTGATTTGCATTATACTGATGAAAGAAATCGAAGGGTTTTTTTTTTTCTGTATTGAGAAACATGCTCCCATTCCCCCAACTGTTAATGGCAAAGAGCTGCAGACACTACACTACCTGACTTTAAAAGCCCTATGAAGGCTGAAGAGATGGCTCAGTGGTTAAGAACACTTATTGCTTTTCTAGAGAATACGTGTTCAAATCCCAGCACTCATGTCAGGCACCTCACACATGCTGGTAACTCCAGCTTCAAGGGATCCAATGCCCCATTCTAGCCCTGCTGACACCAGCAGACAGACACACAGAGACTAATGTGTGCTAATAGTCAGGTAGACGGCCCAGGGACATGTGACACTGCATAGTCAAGTGGCAATAGATAACAATAATGCCAAAAAGCCCTATAAAAATACTTTGATGCTTTTCTCATTAAAAAAAAAAAAGAAAGAAAAGAAAAGAAAATCAGCTCTAGGCCAGCAAGATGGCGCAGCAGGTGAGGGCACCAGGCCCTATGACCTGAGTTTGAATGTGAGACCCACAGAGTAGAAAGTGCAAACTGACTCCCACAAGTTGTCTTCTGACTTCCACATACATACCATGTCGTGCACATCCACAGATAGAAATGTGACTCAAAACTGTAAACAGCTTCGATTCCTTACCAAGGCGTGGCACAATTAGCACCTCGGACTTCTGCACCGGCAATTCCAGGCCTCAGATCCCCACGTTCTTAATGACCAGGGATATGTATCTCCTTCTGTGTGCTTGTTAGGAAACCATCTTCTATAAAATGTCTAGTAAAAGTCCATGCCCGATTCCAAATATATTTTAGTGTGTTAATTATATGTGACTGTGGCATAATACTAGAAAAAGGGCAACTTACGAAAGAACTTTGGCCCCCAGCTTAAGGGTATCGTGGGGGGGGGGTCACCGCAGCAGCTGCCTGGGTGGCTGGTCACACAGTCTGTCAGTGGGAAGCAGAGTGTGATGAACACACACACTCAGTCTCCAGCATGTTCAGTGTGGGGCTGGGACAGCGAAGCCATCTTCCCAGCTCAGCTGGGCTCATCCAGGTGAGCTCTCAGAGACAGGTCTGCATCCAAACTGACTCCACCCTAGTCTGTTCTTTCCTGTGCACATGTATCTACGAGCACCACATGTCTGCCTGATGCCAATGAAGGCCAGAAGAGGACATCAGATCAGCCACCATGTGGGTACTGGAATCAAACCAGGGTCCTCTGGAAGAGCAGCCAGTACCCTCAACCGCTGAGCCATCTCTCCAGACCCTCTAATGGCCCACCAACTTCACACTAAAAATTAATCGTAACATCTGGCTTCAAGTGTTTTCTCAGATATATATAATCAGTCAGTGCAGTCTCTTTTCTTTGCATTTTGGTGGTGTGCCCCTTTCTTAAAAATGTATTTTTATTGTCTAGAATATTTTCTTGTATCTTAATTCTTATTGTTTTTATTTACTTTTCAATAACTATAAATTCACACTAGAGACTGTCTTTGTCTTGAATGCTTCCCTGTGCTGTTTGCTCATTTGACCTTGTTCTAGAGGCAGACTGAACGGCATGGACATAAGCCATGTGGTTCCAAGAGGAAGCAGCATTGGTGACAAACGATAACCTTCTGGTGGCATCTGTGAGAGAGGAAACTCTTAGAAAGTTCTAAAGTGACTCAGTGTTAGCTAACCTCAACAACTGACAAAAGCAGTCTTTGGAGATTGCTGGAAACAGATAAAAACAAGGTCAGGCTGCCTCAGTCTCAAACCACACCAGTCTAAGAGTATCCACAGGCCACACACCTCTCGGGGCTCTTCCTTCCATCGGGAGGAGTGGGCAGCAGGCCTACCCAGATACCAGGCTCCAAAGCCAGGTGTGGGAAGGGCAGAGGGGAAGGGCGCCTTCAGGGGCCCTGCAGACTCCACGCCCCGCCCTGGCTCCGGTTGTTTTCGTGCTCAGAGACTGAGCAGAGAGCATCTGAAACCGGCATAAGCTTTTTTAAGCTGAGCTTTTTCAGGCCTGCCGGGCCCACTGGACTTCAACTCCTTTCTCTCTTTCTATGACTCCTGACTGAGAGCTAGGGCTCTGCTGGTGTGAATCTCAGCATCAGACATGATCCTCACGTGGGGAAGGGCTGCTACAGTGCAAACTGCCCTTGAGCTCATGCGAGAGTGTTTCCAGTTTGGTTTTTAGGATGAAGCAGGTACTCATGTCAGCCCCACATCTCCTCTGCCATTATGGTCGCTGTTGCTGCTGCTCATGGGCAGTTCTACCCAGGAGTGGCTCATGCCCACGGCTCATAGTTTCCCTCAAAGTGGTTGCTGTTCTGGTGCAGGAGCATGAGTGGTTTGACAAAATCACACAACATTGCTGGTGAATGAACAGTTACTTGGGGCCACAGCAACATTATCTATCATTCTCAGAGAAAAAGAACACAAGTCTAGTCTGCCTGACCCCTTTTCGACATTTTCTGATGGAGTATTCCAAACAGGAGGCGTTGCTAATCTTAATGAAGTCAGTTTGGTGGAATCTGTATTCACTGTGTAAGTGTTCTGTATGTATATCTTTGCCTACCTGAGATTGCAAGAGTCCTCTCTTACATTTTCCTCTCGCAGGTCTAGTTTGGTTTGTTAGGTTAGGGTCTACAATCTAAGATAAAGTATGAGCAAATCCAAGGAGAACACAAAAGCTGACTTTTTCTAGTTGTTCTCACTTCATTTCCTGGAAACACTATCCTTTCTCTTAGTTTCTCTTGAAAAGCTACTTGCTATTGGTACAGGAAAACATATCCGGACTTGTTCAGAACAGTAATGAGCTGTGGAGGCTCTTAGGAGGGCCTGGGAGTCCCAGAAAGGCCACAGTCATGTCTGTTGAACAAGGGGGTGGTGGGGGTGGGGGGGTCAAAGTTTCATTTTTATTGAAAACAGATAAAAAGAAGAAAAAAGATAATACTGAACCAAAGGATTTAAAATACACATCAGTTGGCAAGAAATTTTTGCTTAAAGAAAGACACAGCAAGAGAAACTATTTCTTTGAAGATTTTCTTAAGAAAGGCAAGCAGGTTACCTAGGGAGATTATTCAAAAGTAGATATGGGTTCCCCGTGCTCAAGACAGTGTGCTTTTCTGTAGGAATCTGAAACACAGCACTTTAATAATCCCTTTGGCTTTGGGGCTCAGAGAGTTCTTTACTCATCCAAATATTGGATGAAGATTTCATGTAGCATTTAAAGATATTTTTATCTTTATCTTGCTAAAACAGTATGAGAAGATTCTTGGACTTTCTTCCCAAAAGTTTTGTCAGTTTCCCTAGTGATCGTTAATATAAATAACTTATACATTTGATTACAGCCAACAAAATATCTAGACACTTTCCTAAATCGCTACCTTTATGGAATACCTAACTCTACTTTATTTCAACAATCATCAGCGATGTTTGAGGGTGAATAGACATCTGTGTCCTGGCCCATCTGCATCTTCAAAAGCTCCAGTCACAGGACGTGAGCCCGGAGAACAGATGACCACCACCACCATGAGGTGCACAGAAACAAGAGCCCTCTGTCTATTCAAACACACTAACCAGTCACTCTCAGAGGAAGGAGCTAATAAGGAGCAAGAAGTAGGTAGCTGGAGAACCTGAGGTAAAGATGTCACATGACCAAAACCAAACAAACAAACAAAACAGTGAACACTGCTCAGTCATTTGAATATTCTGCACTATAAACGTGTACACACACACACACACACAGGGACCTCAGACTGCTGAGTTAAATAATCCCATGTACAATGACTCTAGTGAAAGGCAATGTCATTTTCAAGATTCTAGTCACAAGGAAACAACAGGTAACAGAGCTGTCACCTCAGCCTTCCAGTTCGCTGGCTAGGAAGGCAGGCAGCACAGCTGAACCACAGACACACACAGGAAACACGTGTGAAGCAGGAAGCGAGTGAACTCCACCAAAACCCGAGAATCGATAGCAGCAGCAAGCTGGAGTCCATGTTCCTCAACGGTGGTCCTACTGGAAGCATTCAAACAGCATCAACATGTACGACCAAAACCTCCCAGACTACCAGGTCCTTTCACTTTTCTTTTTAAAAGCCATGAATACAAATGTGTGTATGAATCACTTATGCATGTGTGTTGTTCAAACTAGATGTGCCTATAAATGTTTAATGAGCAAGGTGAGCGGGAGCCAGCCGTGGGCCACTGTTTCTAAACACCCTGCTTGACGCCGCCTCGTGTGCTGACCTACCTTCATCCAGCCTCAATATGTAAAGAGCCAAATGCTACACAAGTCGGACTGTGTGCTGCAGTGTGTCATCCAGGACACTGGAGAGTCAAATACTCATCTTGGAAAATAAAGATCAAATGTGGATAGCTGGCTTAGTGAGATTGCTGAACCAAACTGAGTATTTTCTGATTATTGATAAAGAATAAGATTCACATTGCCAAATATGTCAAATGAGATTTTTCTTTCCTTCTTGATTCCCTTCCCATATTTTTAAATGTTGCTTGATTCCTGAAAGAAGGTCTTGATATGTAGCCCAGGCTGGCCTCAAATATGCGTTCTCCCTGCCTCGACCACTAAGGGCTGGAATTACGGCATGGGCCACCACACCTGTGTCCTTTCTTTGAGATGCCCAATTTCATACATCAGCACTGACCAACAGCTCTAGTCACAAGGTCTACAGTATTCAATCAGGCAAGGGCATGAGCCTCAAGAAATACTATAAGCTAAAGAGACCGTCACATCCATTGGAAAATGGTGGACAATTTTCACCGTCGACACAAAATAAACTGACTGCTTACTTTTAAAGATAACATCCTACTTCAATCAAAGCCACGAAGTTTAAGAGATGAATAAACCTACTAAATTTAACCAACATGTTTAAATATTTCTGTTTATCCAATGGCTATAGTAGATATTCTTTGTTAGTCAGGTAAACAAATTACAATCTTCCAGTCTAGGTTTTCTTCTTCCACTACAGGAAGATATTTAAAAAATGATTTCCAATAAAAAAGACTGATAATAGAGCATGTTAATATATCTTTACCAGCCACATTTAAGAGTCTATTCTGTTAGGTAAAAGCAATAAATTTCTAAATGCCCATCATTCTTTACCTCAAAGACTCAACAGTCTCAAGACCCCATAACAGAATGGGTTGGTGGCACATACCTGTTTTCCAATACTTATAAGGGGGTGGGGGGTGTTAGGAGTTCAAGGTCAGCCTGAGCTACAGTGAGTTTGAGGCCAGTTGGGTCTTCATGAAACTCTATCTAAAAGTCAAATCAAAACCATAATGGATCAACTAGGCTTAACCAAATGACCTAATAAAATCTCATAATATACTAGGTCCTCCATTTATCCCCAGCAGTGACTTGTCTAAAAATAATCACCCCTAGGACAAGGTGGCTCAGTGGTAAAAGCACTTGCTGTGGAAGTCATGTAACTTTGAAAGGAGAAAACCAACTGTACAAAGTTCTACTCTAATCTCCACATGTGAACCGTGGCATGTGTCTTCTAATAAAAACAATTACCTTCTGAATGACAATGTACCTACTTCACTGTTCACAAAGTCATACCTGGAGTGATAGATGTAGTCATGAAGAGTCAATGTCAAATCCACATTCTTCTCTACCAACAGTGTCATACTCTCAGAGAAACGTGATGAGCATCCTGCTTTTCCTTCAGAGACAGGACTTGTTGGCCTTTGCTCTGGTTTACAGGTTAGCTATGTTTCCTTTGCTCTTTTCTGGAGCAAGATTTAAACACTCTGTCAGCTTTCGTTTCAAAAAATGCCTATGTGGTTAGCTTTTACTGTGCGGGAAGATACTGCACAGGCCGTGAGGGGCAAAAAACGCACAACAGTCTTCCCCAGCTGTGGAGCCTGCACGGATGTAACAGAACATGGTTGCTCTGAAGGAACCAACCACTTGCTGACTGGATCTGAGGACCTGCTCCATGGGAAGGAATCAATGCCTGGTACTGCAAATGTGGTTTCCAAAAAAGAAAGAAAAGGAGCCCATGGCACTGGTGGAGAAGCTGCCACTGCTGTTCAGTAAATGGATATGTGACCCTCTTCATCTGCCTTCTGAATATCCATGGTTACAGCCATGGTTCTGCTCTCAGCTCTTCCAGTGACAATGGTTACGGCACAGACTTGTAGCTGATGGCGCTGAGGCTAAGTGAATGCCAATGTTCGGGCATACGTGGGACATCCCATCACCCCCACATCAGGGAGAATTCTATATGATCCAGAGGACAGGGGTTGTGATACAAAATGGCTGTCATGCTCCTGAGCTCACACAGCTGTGATGAAGACTGAGCACAGCAACACTGCATCATGGGTAAAGATCTGTGTGGGCAGTGAGAGATGGCGTCACCGCTCCACCTGAGAAACTGTCCGAAGTTGATGGTTGTTGGGGGGAGAGGGAAGCTTTTTCTTCTGTGGTATAACCACTAAAAGGTAATGATCTTATAATGGCTCTTATAACTTCTCCAGTAAGGAAATCTAATAAAACTCCGTGGGTCACACAAGAGAGAGAAAGAGAGAGAAGCAGAAGGTATGCGTGTGAAGAGGAATCAGTAGGAATGGGCATGGACCCATTATTGTACATAATTAATGCATGCTAACCAAGAGAAATACTCATGTATGAAATCTCAAAAAAATACAAAGAAATAATTTATATAAATATTACAAATATAAAAGGATAAGACATTAAAGCAAACTTTCAAATGGGTATTTTTTTTTTTAAGAAAAGAAAATGTTCTGAGCTTTTTATGACGGAACTTTCCAGACAGTGCAGCAGAGGGGACTCGGTGTCAGTCTGCTGAGACGGCTGTGCACTCACCTAACACACTGACGAAAGCATCGAAAAGAGGGAAGGTGAGCAGCGGCTCCTTCAGCTGGCCATAGTAATCTGCTATCGTTCTAAAGACGTCCTTCTCAAACCCCAAGTACATGGGCTGCTTCCAATCTGTGCAGTTGGGCCCTTTAAGATAAACAGAGAGACATCTGGGCTGTTTCCAGTTTCTGGCTATTACAAAGCTGCTGTGAACACAGCTGAGCAAGCGACCCTGTGTGATGGTGGAGCACCTTTTGTGTAAATGCCCAGGAGTGGTTTAGCTGAGGACATGAGGTAGAACTATTCCCAAGTTTCTCAGAAACTGCCAGATTGATTTTCAAAGTGGTTGTACAAGAATGCACTCCCACCAGCAATGGAGGAAAGTTCCCCCCTTGCTCCACGTCCTCACCAGCACCTGCTGTCACTTGAGTTTTAGATCTCAGCCATTCTGACTGGTCTAAGATGGAATCTGAGTCATTTTGATTTACATTTCCCTGATGACTAAAGATGCTGAACATTTTTTGAAGTGCTTCTCTGCCATTAGAGATGCCTCTGTTGAGAATTCTGTTTAGCTCTGTACCCCCATGTTTTAACTGGTTTATTTGGGGGCTTCCAGAGACTAAACCACCAACCAAAGAGCATGTGTAGGCTGAACCGAGGCCTCATACACATCTGTAGTAAATGTGAACTTTTGTATACATGTGGGTCCCCCAACAACCGGAGCTGTCTCTTGGCCTTTGGATCCCTTACACCCAGCTGGGCCTCCGTGTGAGAGGACGCACTTAGCTCTGATGAGATGTGATGCTCCAAGGCAGGTTGGTACCCAGGAAGTGGGATGGAAAGGAGGGGGATGAGAAGTAGGACTGGGGGGGGGGGGTGTGGTTGAGATGCAAAGGGAATAAATACTGGAGAGAGAATGGCTAATGTGGCAAGTGCCGTAGTGTGTGCAGACAGACATTCGAGATAGGCAGGCAAGTTCCCACATGGAAGGGGCATGTGCCCTTGCTCCCACAAATATGATTTATGTTTATTTGGGTATATTATAAAAAATGAAGAGCATAATAGTTATCCATTTTAAAAGAAAAGCATGCTTTTTTCTTTTTATATAGATCCAACCTTATTCACGTAAATAATTTTCTTTGCAATAGTCAACATTTTCCTAGTCTTAATAAAGTTAATAAAATAGCAATCTATCGATGTGTAACATAAATTATGAAGAAATTTTTATAGCTTCCTGAGTTCATTAGCTGCACTAGAATATCCTACAATCATAGAGTGAAATGTTTCTCCTAACAAACTATTTCAGACAAATGAAAATTTAAATGCTTTTTAAAAAAATAACAAGAAAGATTTTACATTCTATCCTTATAGATCCCAACCAGTCACTGACCAGCTTTTAAAAGGAAGCTGATCACTGCAAATCTGGAGCGAACTCAGAAATCCTGAAGCAGCCTGGCCCTGACCATGTCCTACGCCAACAGCAGGGCAGAGGAAAGCCCCACTAGATTCTGGGTCCCCAAGCACACAGGATAATCTGTACAATTAGGCAGCACGTCCCCCAGCACACTATACAATGAGCAGAGATTTAAGATGCACTGTTGACAGACCAACCGGAGGTGCCAGAACCTTAAGGAAAACAGCTCATCCCAAGAGGACCACAGAAGAAAGGGGATGCAATCGTGAGAAGCTCCCGGCCGGCAGATGACTGAGCCGTCAAACCTAGATACCCAAAAGGATGAACAAAAGAGCTGAGGTGAATTCAAGAAAATCCTTCCCACAGGATTTCTGGAGCCGAGAGCTTCTAGATGTAACACGGAGGAAACCATTCTGGACCATGACATTCAGTCCCCTAGAACACCATAAAATGGCTCTTTGTGGTGTCCCTAAAAACTCCTGGAAATATGGCTCAGAGGTTAAGAGCAAATACTACCCCTGCCGAGGACCTGAGGTTGGGTCCCGGAACCCACATCAGATGGCTCACATCACTTACAACTGAAGCTCCAGGGCATTGGATGCCTTCTCCTACCTCCACTCACGGACACGTAGGTAAACACATGAAGATAAAATCTTTAAACAAAAACAAAACTTCTTTTATACTTTGTATTCTGTTCTTCTCTTAAAAACTAATTTTATCAGCTAAAATAATAAAATACCTTTATGTATTATAGCACCTAAACTTAGTAGCTACCATCTAAACCACTTTTTTTCCTTCCTCTTCACATAGCAAGCTTAATATAGAAGTTAGATATGTCCCAGCAAACAAGACACACTGCAGAATTTGTGCTTACCAGACATGTGTGGTTTGCTCTAAACAATTATATGCCTTGAGAATATGTCATTATCTTTGATAAAAATGAAAAAATAATCCCTAAAAGAAAACAGAACACGGCTCTTTCTTTCTTAATCACCTTGCACTGTGAACATGTTTTTCGTAGTCGTACTTTTTATAAATGCTATTCCTCACAGGTTCTGGAATGAAATGCTTTGGTTCTAACGCACACACACAGAGCGAAGGGAACCGGTTAATTCAGCTTGGTGTCACTTAGCATCAGTTTCATTCTGTGAGCATCCATGAAAGGTTTGGCCCACACCGAACATCAGGCCTGTGTGCACAGTCTAAGGTGACTCAAGCAGTGCTTCAGAGAGGAGGAACAGCAGGCCTGTAGAAAAGGCAAGGAGCCCTCGGCAAGTCCGACAGGCAGCCTGTCCCATTTTAGAGGACTGATGGGAATCTGCACTTACTCAAGGTAAGGACAAAGAACATGTCATGACTCTGACATGACTTTCACAGACCCAAGGTAAACTTTGATAAACATAATTTGGGAAAGCTTAGAAATTTTAAGTAACTATCCAACACGCTGAGCTTACCCTTTGTCTGCCTTTTATATGTGATGCATAAGCAAACCTGTATGATACGCTGATTCATAAAGGTTACTCAACATATGTGAGACATGTTCCTCCTCCAACACTCTGTTTCCACACATGGCCATTATGAAATCCCCCTACCCCTATGTGCTGACCAGCAGTACCAACCTTACTGCATGTGTTTATGGCTTTCTCCGTCAGATGGAGAACTGAGTATGCGGTTCCCTGTGTCCTAGCCATCAGAGAAAGGCCGGTTCCCTGTGTCCTAGCCATCAGAGAAAGGCAGACACAATAAACACACCTGGGGCATTTTCCCCACATCACAGCTCCATTCCCAACTGGTAAGGTCCAAAGCCTTGGTTCTCCAGGAGCTCAGATTGAGGGTTAGAGCTTCGTGATTGTACCTTTATCCCATCACTGCCAACTCTGGCCAAGGAGGTAACTTATATCTACTTTACATCAACAACTTGAGCAAAAAGAATAAAAAACACTTCAAGGCCCGCAAGATAGCAGGCACAGTGGATAAAGGCACTCACAGCCAAGTCTGACACTGAGGCTCAGGCCCAGAACCATAAGGTGGAAGGAGAGACTAACTTAGACAAGTATCCTCGGGCCTACACAAACTCACTGTGGCATAGGAATGATATATACAAATGCGCACACACATACATGCACACACACACACACATACACAAAAACACACACACAAACTACATGCAATTTTAAAATTTTAAGTAAGATACTTCTTTCCCACTAAAGCCACATTACTCTACATTTCAGAGTGCCCAAAATACCAACCCAAACTCAATGAAACTTTTAAGAGTCAAGTCTGAAGTACTGAGTCTTATGCAAACAGGAATGGCTATACATATTCAGAATGGGAGTGAAGTAACTCCACACAGGGCCAGGGAAACAAACAAGGCTCAGTGGTTAGTTCCCTCTGTAGCCAAACAAAGTGACTCCAGCTTAACCAATGATTCAGTTCACTAATTCAATTATTCATACACCTGCCTTGCACATGCTGATCCTACCCAAAACTAAGAAAGTGTTTATTTCCTAACGAAGCTGTGAGACTAAAGAGCTCCTCTAAAACCAAATATTGCTATCATCAATCAGCTAAAATAATGAGAATTCTCAATAAAGTCACGTTTGGGGCAGATCAGACAGTTCCTTGGTGCTGGCCATGCAGGCCGGGTGACCTGGGTGAAGATCCCCAGAATCCACAGTAGAAAGAACTGACTCCCAAAAGTCATCTTCTGCCCTCTACTGGTGCATCACAGAATGCACACATCTGTATGCACACACACACACACACACACACACACACACACACACACACACACACACACACTATTTGGATTAAGCTTCCTGAAAATCCCAAGGGAAGAATGCTAATGTTCATGAGCGATTACTTCACTGTTCCTTCACAGTATCCATGGTAGCCAATGAAATGCAAGCCTCCTGTTTGCTGTAGAGACTTCCCATGCCTGTGAACATTCCCCCACACTCACCCTAGTGCAGGCCTCTGAGCCAGTCTTGTTTCTCAGTGCGCAGGCTTCTCTCCTAAGTGAAGCCGCAGATCTGAGAGTCAATCCTCTAAAACACTCTATCCCTCTTAAAACCCAGCCCTCTGAAACAAAATGGGGATGTAAAATAAATATGGTAGACACTTAAAAATCTGCTGACCATTAGCAGGAGGCTGCTGACGTAAACACTGTCACTCCTTTCTTTCTCCCTGCGATGAGCTCACAGGGAAGCCACAGACTTGACCTACAGTGCCGTTATATCCAGGACACCGTGGAGAACTGAGCGTCTTTAGAGCTGTAAGCTAAAGGGCCGTCCTCTAAGCCATGCGTCCACAGCAAAGCACAGTGCTCTCCAGACACTGTCCTGCCAGCGGCACGTGGGTCACATCAACGCCCAGGCCATCGAGCAGGAACAGTTTCTAATTCCAGGAACTAACTCCTGCTAATTCTACAAAACCGGCAGATAATCAGTACTTACAATTTGCCAAACACTTCATAGCTGACAGGACCCAGTGAGGAAGTTCTTCTGTAGAAAAAAAAAGTAAAATTCAAAAGATACTTTATCCATCTCTTTATAACTCAATATTTCTATCACAACAGAGATAGAGAGAAAGAGAGAGAGCAAGAGAGACAGAGAGAGACAGAGACAGACACAGACACAGAGAGGGAGAGAATTATAAGAATATGTCATTTGCCCGGGTAATATGAGATATTTCACCAAGTTTGTATTAGGACATTTAAAAGATAGAAATCTTTCTTTAGCAGCGAGGTTATAACACGTACTTAAATCAGGCATAACATTTTCTCTAAGGCTGAGATACACTTTGAGAAACTGCAGTAAGAAGCAAGAACTGGACAGTTTGTCCAGAGAAACACTTGGCATGCACAAGGCCCTGGGTCCAAGCCTCAACACCAGAAAGGAAGAAAACAGGTTTATCCTGTTGGTCCATTATAGTTGTCATTTTATCTGTTAGCATTTTCCAAATGTTCTAGGTAACAAAAAGTGCACTGACATATTAATCATAGGCTACTAGTAAGTCATCCTTACAACAACAGTAACATTGCTTGGATAAGCCCAGCCTAGGGGTTGGAGATGAATTAGAGGCTGGAGCACATGATGCTCTACCATAGGACCAGAATCAGTTCCCAGCACCCATAGGGGATGGCTCCCTCTTCTGGCCATTGTAGGAATAGCAGTCATATGGAAAAGGCCTACACAGAGACATACATACACGTAAGTAAAAAAAGCAAAAACAAAAACTTTCCAGCCCCCTCATCTGGACACTGCGGCAGAGATGGGCTTGTGTGTGATTATATGGAGTGGGAAAAGCTTGTTGTGTTGAGTTTCACCTAATGAACAAACTTAAGCATTCTAAAACCTTTTCTTCTTCCAGAAAAACTTAGCAAAACTAGAAGTGGCTGGTTGTCGAAGTGCCAGCTCAGGGCAATGGCCCTGTTACACTAGAGGATCTGGACAGGTCTGCAGTATTTCAAAGACTTCCGCCCCTCGGTGCAGGGAGCCTAACATTACAGCTTAATAGTAAGCCAACAAGTTGTGAAGTTTCCAGACTGACTTGTGCACCATCGCCCTCCGCTCCTGATGGAGGGGCTCGAGCAGGTGAAGGGCTCGAGTCTTCCAAGGCAAACTCTACTCCTGTCAGAGACACACTCACTCACGCTTCTCCTCTCACTCTCCGTGATCCCCTGGCTCGGACCCTCAGCCTGAACTTAGCATATTATGTCCCCCGAGTACTGTGCCGTTTTCTCACATCCAAAGGTCACTAGGCTCTGGCCAATCTTCAGCATCAAAATTTTAAATTACAAGATCAACTCATAGAGCTGGTCTAGTTCCACTCTAAGCCTTGGCCATAAGAAAGGGTGTTTTTAAATTGGTCTTGGGCCAGGCCGGGTGAGGGAGGAGGACCAAGGTCAAGGCCAGCCGGGGCCACAGGTAAGGCCACAAACAAACAATCTGTGGACTGCAGCCCTCCAGGCATTACAGGTAACAAAACTTGTCTAGTTGCAAATTTAAAACAAAATGAAGTCGAGTTTGTTTGTTTGTTTGTTTTCAACAGATTTATAAGCCATCTTGAAGAATAAGTGATATTTTTAAAGTTATCTCATTAAAAGAGAAATAAACAATAATAAGGACAATCTAACTCTAAAGAGGCAAGACAGTCCAGATGTGGGGCTGAGAAGCCAGAAGTCCAGATGTGGGGCTGAGATTGTAGCTCTGTTGGTAGAGTGCCCACTCAGCACTCACCAGCACCATCTAAACAACCCATTTTTTGTTGCACATCAGATATTTATAGTACAATCATAACAGTAGCAAGAGTATAGTTACGAAGTAGCAGTGAAAACATTTTGTGGTTGGGGGTCAGCACAACATAAGGAACTGTAATAAAAACTCAGGGTATTAGAAGGTTGAAACCCACTAGATGACCCTCTGAGTGCCCTGTGTTGAAGCCTAACCCTGGACACGCACCTTTCTATGCCATCTTAATAAACCAAACATTGGATAAAAAGTACCAGAGGGAATAGAACCTGCGTAGCGAGGGGTGCACTCAGCTGTGGTTAACGAGGACAGAACGGGAACTGAAAGACCTGTGCAGCCACGCTTCGGGCCAAAGGGCAGTGGTGAGCTGGTACTTACTGGACTTGTCGTCCAAGATGACCACTCCCTGCTTGCTGACACTGTACACATTATGGATGATGAATTTGGAGTTGACAAGCTTGGTGTCTAAAACTTCTTCCAAGGAATCGAGGCCAAGAATTTTCTGTAAGCTAAAAAGGTAATTTATTTTTAAAATAATTTTCAAAATACTTTAATCATTTTTATAGTGTTAAAAATTAAACAATACAAAAGATGCTGTGTGTGCGTGTGTGATAGTGTGTGTGTGATATTGTATGTGTGTGTGACATAGTATGTACATAAGTGAGCCAGCATGTGCACCCATGTACACTCATGTGAAAGTCAGAGAAGGATGTCACCTTCTCCTCTGTAGCCCTCCTCCCTGTTTTATCAGACAGGGTCTGTTTGACCTCAAAGCTCACAACTTCAGTGAAGCTAGCTGGCGAGCAAGCTACTGGAACCTACCTGTCTCTATCCTGAGGTGCTACAGCAGTTATAGGCAAGGGCGTGCATGCCAGTCTTCACATGAGCACTGGGGATTTGAACTGAGATCCTCCTGCTTTTACAGCAAGCACCCTTACCCACTGCATGTCCCCTCAGCACCTTACAAGAGCAGCCTTTAAAATGGAATGTCTTCATGTACTGCACCCAAACTTTCTAGACAATGGAATGCGTTTAAAATAATCTAAAATATCATTTTCTAATAGCATACTTCTTAATCATATAACCACCTGAATTCCAAAATGCAATTTTTAAAGTAAAATTACTTAAGGCTAAATTTTCCATTGTATGTGTATTAAAGTTAAGATGTCAGTGCTAAAAACGCTTCAAGAATTTAGGTTGGGGATGGCAGTACACACACACAACTCCACACTCAGCAGTACACACACAACCCCACACTCAGCAGTACACACACACAACCCCACACTCAGCAGTACACACACACAACTCCACACTCAGCAGTACACACACACAACTCCACACTCAGCAGTACACACACAACCCCACACTCAGCAGTACACACACACAACCCCACACTCAGCAGTACACACACACAACCCCACACTCAGCAGTACACACACACAACCCCACACTCAGCAGTACACACACACACAACCCCACACTCAGCAGTACACACACAACCCCACACTCAGCAGTACACACACAATCCCCACACTCAAAAGGTTGAGCAGAAAGACAGAAAAGTCAAGGTCAACCCGGCTACCCAGCAAGGGCATGTGTAGAGCATGCTTGCAAGGGAGAAATAACAAAAACACAAGAATTTAAAGTCCCGTTTTAACTATGACATATCTAACAATAGCATTAGATTTCTTTAAATCCAGTTAAATTATATTTGTAAGACAGCATAAGAACAGATTATGCAAAGTCTGGGTTTTTAAACATAATTTCAGAACACTAAATATACAGAGTGGGAAAGAGATAAAATAGAAAGAGGATCTCTAGAATTCTCAGATATCGAGTGTGCATACTATGACAGGGTCGAAGACTTCCAGATCTCTTCTACGTTGGCCTCGGTCAGCTGTCTGCGGTGGACTAGGCGGCATGCCGGCACCTCTCCAATTGCAATACTGTGGCGCTTGAACCACATCTCGGAGTTCTAATTTGGCAGCAGAGGGTCGGGGGGAAGGGTGGGGGGAGAAAGGGTTGGAATAATGAGAGAACACATATGTCAATATAAAATGCAGTGGTTTATGAGACTGTTTTGGCCTGCCTATTTTAAGTCTGACTGGTAATAATGGTTAGCATTATAGGCTAACTTCCTTTGCACGGGCCTCAGAAGTAGAGAGTCTCAAGACTAGGTTTAGCAGGATGAATAGCAGAAGAGCTAATGCAGAGGCACTAATGCACTGTTATTTCCTGAGGGCATTCCAATCAACCAGTAAGATCCATTTTATAAATTCAAATTTAAGAGTAGAAATGCTTTTCTTAGTTTACATTGTCCCAACTGAGTAAGCATTCAAAATAAGAGTTATATAGCTCAAGAACTCTCTTTGATGAGCAGTATCAGACACATACAGCATTGGAAAGCAATGCTAGGGGCAGAGAAGTCGCCCTACAAGGACAGCTAAGGACAGTGAGGACACAGGAGTGCAGGCTTCCGGGGAGGGGACAGGCAGTGGCTCAGAACACTTAGGATGGTCTGCTCAAGTCACAGCGCGCTCCGCACCCTCTTTCAGGCAGCGCAGGGCCCACAGTTAGACCATGACGAGCCAACCACTTCTTTGTCATCAGAAAAAAAAATTCTCCTAAAAGAGGCAGAGCATTTAGAAAACATTTACAACTTTCTAGAACACATTCTTGCAAATACAACACTACAGAAAAATCTTAATTTGAAGGGCAAAAAGGCAGGAACGTTGTATTATTTGTTTTTTTGGTTTTGCTTTTTTAAAGTGTGTGTGTGTGTGTGTGTGTGCCCGTGTGTCTTCAGGTGCTCAGAAAAGCCAGCGGCAAGCCAGCAGCATTGGATTTCCCATGGTTGCTAGCCTGTTAACATGGCTGCTGGGAACCAAAGTCGGTTCCTCTGCAAGAGCAGAAAGTACTCCAAAGTGCCGGGCCATCTCTCCAGTCCCTGTTTTTGTTTTCAGATGACCAAATTACAAATGAAATTCAAAGATCAGCTGGGTGTGTAAGTTTTTAAATATCTAAATCAGGTCTTTAGGCTTGAAGGTAGAAAGACTATTAAATTTACCTGCAAACCCATTTCCAAAGATATCCTAAAAAAAAAAAAAAGCCTCCAGAATATATATAAAATCTGTAAAGGTATTATTTAGATTGTTAAATGTCGAAAAGCTGAAAAAATACACTTAGTAATAAAGGACGGAATAAGTAAATCATATCAGTTTTATAATGGCATGATAAAATTCGGCATACTAGACTGATGTCAGATGCTGACTAATATGAAAAACAGGGGTAACATACTGTTCTGCGTGAAGAACAAGAGGCACAAAACAGCCAGAGGGACCCCAGTGTTAACACATGCACCCAGAGGGACCCCACTGTGTTAACACACACATGCACCAAAAGGGCACACAGTAAGAGCGTTAGCACAAGCAAATCTCAAGAGTCACAGAGGACTTCTTTCTCTGAAACAAATGACCGTGGATGTCATACTTGGCCGATGCCGGGAACGTGCCTAGTTCTCCACTTCACAGTCAACTCAGCTGCCTCACACGATGCCTGTCCCTCAGGTGCTGCCTGTCTACATTTGCTGGTCAGAACTTTTCCACAAAGACAATAGACATCGCAGGAAACACATTCAAATAGCCACTCATCACAAAAACAGGGCCCAGCAATCATCTCCACACAGAAAAAACAACAAGAAAGAAAAAAGAGAGAGAAAGAAAGGAAGAAAGAAAGAGATGACAAAAGTTTTTGTTTCTGTTTTGTCTTTTTGAGACTGAGCCTCCCTCTGTTTAGCCCAGGCTGGCCTGGAACTCACTAAGTAGCCTAGGCTGGGCCTCAGCTGAAGATCTGGCCTAAGTGTCCAGGCATGCACCACCGCAGCAGCATCGCAAGCCTTCGTCTCAAGTGAAAGATGGACCATTTGTTTACTGGTGGTTACCCTCATTCCCCTGAAGAAAAGGACCCTAGTCTACCATTCTCGGTTTGGATGCTCTCCAGGAAGAAGGGGACAAGCAGGGGCGGATCCCATAACAAGCGGGGAGCTTACCCTTGCCTAGCACGTCAGAGAGAAACACTAGAAACAGACCACAATGGATCCTTAGAAAAGTATGGACATACGCGGGTGGCTGGAGAGGTCAGAAGGTCGGATGGCTCAGGGGACTGGCACACTCTGGGCCCGGAGGAAGGAAGGTGTTATCGCCAGTGCAATTCTCTGATCAGGGCTTGACACATGCTAATAAATAGTTGCTCTTTCTGGGAGCAGTAGCAATGTAATGATTGCACAGAAGAAAAACTGGGTGCATGGCTTCAAACCCTACTTATTTAACTATGGAAAAAAAAACAAAACAACAACAACAAAAAAAAACTGGCCTTCTGACTAACAGCCCTACTTAGAGGGGTCTATTGGGTGTTAAAAATAAACATACTGAAAAGAAGAGGCCTAATTCTTTTTTTTTAATCTTTTTACTGGATTTTATGTATTTACATTTGAAAGGTTATCTCCGTTCCCCCTCCCACCCCCCTCCCCTTGCTTCCCTGAAGATGCTCCCACTCCCAACCACCCACGCCCACCTCATTAACATTTACATATTAACTTTTCTCAACTAGGGGCTAACACAGGTTATTAGGAATTCCATAACATGAGTGGCCCTCAGATGCTGAGCACTCTGGCAGGCCCCATTTGGCTTCCTAACCCTTTATTTAGTATTTCACTAATTTTCTCTCGCCAGACTGTGAGAGTGAAAACTGTCTCACAGCATTGAGTCCACTGAGCTTGGCACGCTTGGGCCCAGGGACACTCTCAGTGAAGAATTCCAGACACAGTCTCCTCTGAGTTCCAGGCTCCATCTCCCCCAACCTGCTCCCCTTTCATTGAAACCGGCATGGCCAAATGCGCCCAAAGTCATCCCCACCCTCGACAAATCTGCAAGCCCCGAGAGTCCCCATTCCTGTCTCTGGTGTCATCTTTGCCTTGATCATCTCTGATAAGTGTAAGCTTCTTAATTACCCTCTCCAAGCTGAGCCATCACACAGTTTCTTAGGGGGGAAACGACACTGTTTTTGTTTTCTTTTAATTGGATTGGCTAACAATATCTTCAGCACATCTTTGCAAATAAAAGTGTTTTGATGTCTAGCCTTATAACACCTGATTAACCTAAGTCAATAATGTTGGTAAGTTTCTCCCAAATTGTCTTATCAAAGTTTCTCTCTATGTTTTATTTTTTAGCATCATCTCGATCTTGGTAACCTTGTACTGGGGATATTTAAAAAACAAAAAAATTTTTTAAGGCTGTGTGTCTCACAATATGCTGTTGTTAGAGAGCAGAAGAAGCCATGTTTGTTTGTGTCTTGTTTTGGGTGTTGGGGCCACTCCACAGGACAGCCCACCTCCTCACTCTTACCTGAAAGACAAACTGCAGGAGGAGACAAGGGAAAAGTCACCTTGGCCAAAAACGGGGTCACAGGGAGGTGAACAGAGCTCTGCTCTGACAGAGCGTCTGAAAACGGCAACCACACCTCCATCCGTGAGTTACAGTGACGAGGCTGGAAGAGCCGGCCCTGGTAAATGACCCTCAGCTGATGACAGACAGATGTGGTCTTTTACAGAGCTTCTCAGACACTGCATAAAAGATCCACCAGGAAGAGCGGCCCAAGCCCGCAGCTCCTAGATGATTCCTCCTGGGCTAAGCCTGTCATTTCCTCTGTAAAAACCGTGACTACTGTTTTGATTAATATATTTTACTGACAATTCCACACATGCATGTAATACATTCTGGTCACACACACACACACACACACACACACACACACACCTTATCTCCTTCTCATTCCTTCCAGACCCTTCCCCCACCAGGTCTCCATCTCTCTTTCCTTCCTCTCCTTTTACTTGGTTTCTGCTGTGTGACTCCCCGGGTTCCCCAGAGCCAGCTATGTGGGCATGGGTGTGGTGCCATCTACTGGAGTCTGAGTAACCCCCCAATGGAACCCTGGGAAAGCAATGGCTCCTCCTCCCCAGCAGCCAGGACTGCCAAGATGGAGCCTACAGGTCTTTATTCACAGAACTCACCATCACAATCGGCCTCACTGGGATGTTCTCCTGTGAAGTGCCCGGAGGGGGGTCAGTCCAGTCAGGAAACTTAATAACTTCTCTTTGATACAGGGGCTTCTTTGGATATGGCTTCAGGGGTGAGGAAGGAGGAAACCTAAAATCCAAGAAGAAATGCTCTGTTATTGCAGACAGTAGGAGACAGCGGGTTTTCAGCACTCAAGTGATGGCCCGTTCTTTGTTAAATTACTGCACATGAATCATGAATAACAGTACCTAACAATAACAAATTCTAAGATGTTCATTTATAACACCTGCCAAACAGTATTTATTAAAAAGTTATAAAATGGACATCAAGTAATAAAACTTGCTTGAACCTGGGGCTTTGTTCATGTTAGACATGTCCTCTGCATACATCCTTAGCTCTCCGTAAACGGGGCTCAGTGACTCTCCTTAGCTGGACTAGAACTTTCTGCCTGCAACAAGCAGGCCCTGAGTTTGCACTCTCCCTGCCCCCAGCTTCTCTGATGCTGGGGTTACAGTGTGGATAACAGTGGCTGGCATCCTATTTGCTTTCTTTTCCTCTGTCTTTAAGATGAGGCCTCACTGCAGTACCCAGGTTTGAACCCCTGGCCCAAGCCACCCTCTGCTTGTGCTTTCTGGATGGCAATGGGTGCGTCACCTCACTAGGCCTAAAGACTTTCTTAACAGAGTGAAGACAGGGAGGCCCCGTGTTCACCCAGCTCAAAGCCTATACTGCCTGCCTCGCAGCTCCGCTGCTGAAGTTCACACAGACATCACTGACAGAGGAGCCCTCATTAGCCCTTGCTGAAGAACAGCACACTACCCTGACATTCACTTATGTCCTTTCCTGTGCGTGGCTCGGCCTCAGACAGCAGGCAGGCTCTCCACCACCCGACTACGCCTCCAGCCCACACTGTTCACTTTTATAAATACTTCTCAGAAAGACTGATTCTCCTTCCCTTGAATATCCAACACGTCACACAAAGATTAAACTGCCAGCCAAAAAAATCCATCTTAAGGGAGCTGGGAAACTGTCTAGAGTCATTACTCCCCATATTTCCACCCTGTCCCTCTTCCTGATCTCAGGCTTATCAGAACCAGTCCACCTTGAACATAAAAACTCTCCTCAAAATAGATTACACGGTACCAAATAAAGAACTAACGCTAAAGATGTGGGTTTTTTCCTCATCAGATATTTCTCTATAACTTCAGTAGAAAAGAATAGAGTGAGATGTATCAATAGGACAGACGGTGACTTGGGGTAGAACTCTTGCATGGCACGTGGGGAGGTCAATCCCAGCACTGCAATAAAAGGGAAAAAGAGAAATCTAAGCAATGAGATAGTCGTTGGCTTTTCTTTTAAAATGTAGGCCCAACAAAAGGCTTAGAATCTTCCCATAGGAGCCAGACACACACACACACACACACACACACACACACACACACACACACAGGTAACTTCTTAACAATTCTTCCCTGTGATAGCCATGGGAAAAATAAATCGGATTATTAAATATTTAGTCTTTTTCAGGACATTTAATTGAGAGTTGTAGCATGTACACAAATGTAATTTATCACCCTCTACTTCTCCCAGATTATCCACCTCCCGCCCATTCTCAGTTCATCTTTCTTAACAAATCTCCCGTGCAGTCCGAGGTACACTTTCTATAGACTCAATGAGGCCACCCTCCAGAGCATGGTCGCCACCAGGGAGCACATCCTCATGAAACGTGATTGTGCAGACGAGCTCGGTGCCAGCTCCTGAGTGCTGGGCCCTGGTCCTCCGCGACCTCAGGCTCTAACCATCTTCTGTCCCTGTCTTTTGTGATGCTAGTGGTGAAGCAGTGTCCCGCCTGTGGACAGACATTCCATGACACTTCCTCTCACACTTGGACCACTTGTGAGCTGTGTTTCTTATGGCAAATGCCAAACCAGAGAGTTTTCAGAGAAAGTTTATATGGAGGTGAGTCAGGAGACACAGCAATAACAAGAGCTCTACAGGAAACCACTTCAGGAACAATCACAAAAGACTTGAAAGGAGCTGAGGAGAGGAGAAAAGGCTGGTCTCCGAGTTCTGTGAAAAGAACATCTGATAACAGCTCCGTATTTCAAAAGTCGGTTTGAATCCGAAGAAAAGCAATGAGACCTGGAAATCATCAAATTAAGTGAAATCCTCTGGAACTATCTATCAGTTTACACATGTGGCGATCAGATTATTAAAGCAGGTGACAAAAGTTGAAATATAAAATAAATGAACATGCTAAGCCAGCCACAGACATTTGACTATGTAGCCCAGGCTAGCCTTGAACTCAAGACCGTCCTGCTTCAGCCTTTCATGTGCTAAAATGACAGACAGGATGGACCCTCCACACCTAGGTGCAATCTGACTTCTAAAGAGCAACAATCACAGCAAAGGTCCTCCCTCCAGCCCAGGCTGGACTCAGGCATGGGAGCTCCCACAGACTGGCCCGCACACCTCATCCTAGTCCATGGCCCGCCCGCTTCACAGCTCACTAAGAACTAAGTAACCGCAGCCTGCACTCACCCCAATGTCACTCTCATTATGGTATGAAAACTAGGGAGACTTTTCTCTCTCAGGAACTGCCTGTACGTCCTTTGGAAAACAAAAAGTCTCCCCCAAATAGTGACTTATTGTTCTGCTGGGTGACCTACAGTTTTCCCTTTGCTTTAAAATCTTCATCCTTATCTGTCCACAATCAGAAAGAACTGTCTTCCTGTTTTCCGAAAGGTGAAGCAGAACTTGTGTGCAGAATGGTGGCTGCGGATATGCTAAGTCCTTCACCCTACCTGGAGATCTTCCTTCACCTCTATTCCAGCCCAGTCTGCCACCCTTGCCTGAGGAAAAATGCACAAGGGTGCCCTCTGGTGGTGATTGCTGGAGGTGCCTTCTGGAAACACTGGAAGACACCAGCTTAATCCTAACATTTGATTCTTGTCATCTGGGACTAGATACCTTGTTATCTGATCTGCTTCAAATTTCGCTTGAATGAAATAGGAATGTTTCCCTAAGACTAAAGCAACTTTTAAAACTGGCTCAGAGAGTAAAACACCTTTAAGAAAGTTTTATAAAGTCTTCACTAGGTGTGTTGGCATACATCTAAAACCACAGCCCTCAGGAATCCGAGGCCAGCCTG
The DNA here is from genome assembly GCF_963924665.1 of Micromys minutus. Classification (NCBI taxonomy): domain Eukaryota; kingdom Metazoa; phylum Chordata; class Mammalia; order Rodentia; family Muridae; genus Micromys; species Micromys minutus. The sequence goes on along the minus strand of NC_137955.1, from coordinate 9,889,245 downwards.
GGTGACATGAAAGTGGACGTGGATAGCAGCTCACACAAAGGCTAACAACCTGTACAGAGAGTAAGTGTGACAGTGGGGAGTGTCACCTCCCACCACAAGGTTCAAGGGACATGGTGAAAGAGGATCACAAAGATTCTGAGAGCCAAAAGCCAAAAGGGACCACTGTGAAATAGCATCTTCTGGGCATGACAGGACCTTTACACTCAGGCATTCTCAGCAGTGTGGCTGCCTGTGCCCAGCCTGACAGGATCACAAGGCCCCACTCCTAGCTGAACGCTGAGAGCGGCTGGTGGAAGGAGGGTTTCCTTCGGGCGCAGCTTCTTTCATGGGCTGCCCACAGGCTGGTCCTGTCATCTGGGCATGCCTCAGCACCAACCCAGTGGGGTGTTTCTTTATTTTGCTTCTCTTAAGGATGAAGATAGGGGTTTTGGAGGGGACAGGTAGAGTGGATTCATGACGGAAGTTGGAGGTGGAGTGGGGAGTGAGATAGAAACATTGTTTACATTTATGAAATTCTTAAAGAAGAGTAAAATCCAACTTAAAATAAAAATAAGTATGTAAAGTCTTTGGAAAAGAAAACAATTGCAAGTCCTTTATCATATGTTAATGAAAGACATTAAAGAAAAAGTAAACAGGGAGATACTCAGTAAATAAGATCCAATGTAATAAAATGTCATTTTTCCCATAAAGACTGACAGTTAGAATGAAACCCTGGTGAGATTATAAAAACCCTTCCTGAAGCCCGTGAGATCTCTGGAAAGTGTGTGAAAATGATGAGCCAGGCCAAAAGCAAAGAGGACACTGGTGACGCGGGGAACAGTAGGGCCTTCCTACCAGGTGCCCAGGTGAATAAAGCCCGTGCAGTCAGGGGCCGCTCCTCCTCCCTGTGCCATGGGGGCTTCCTGTGCACCAGAAAGGGTTAGCAGCCTCCTTGGCCTGCGCCCAGCACCCTGTGCCTACAGTAGCAACCACACATTCCCCTAAGACACTAAAAAGTGACTGCAGCCCGCACACTCAAGTTCAAAACACTAACGACAGAACACAGGGTGCATGCAGTGGAAAAAAGAATGGTCCATTGGGTGCATAAGGCAGGGCCAGTGTGGCCTACTCAGAAAAAGTGGCATTGCATCCTTACAGCAGACTGCCACACATCCAAAGGTGACCTGCCACCGAAGTATCAAGAGGCTGAGTGTGCGCTCCACCCTCTTGAGTCTGCACGAGCCACTCTCAGCACTATGATAAATAGAAATGTTCACCTGTCCTGACTTCAGAAACTATCGCATTGCTATGGCGAAGCTCTCGCCTAGTAACCACTCCTAGTAACCAGGCATCATGGAAGAAGTGTGACTACCTGAGATCCTCAAGTTGGTAGATGCCCAAGTGGCAGAAAGAACCCCTAAAAAAGAAATTGAGGACCTGTGATAAAGGTGGCCCTCAGCAGCTGATGACTAGCCAAGGCCTTTCGGATTCCCGACCATACAGTTTATCTAAACATCATCAGGGCTGCTTAAAGCCTGGCTTCACTACACAACAGGTAACTGAAGCAGAAGTGGGCATAGACATCAGAGCGAGCCAGTCAGCGGAGATCTTAGGACCGCTCCACGGGAACCTGCAGAAGAGCTCACTGCTTCCTTTCATTGTAGCGCCAAGGTTCAGGAAGAACAAGGAAGGAGCTGACGGTTTGCTGCTGTCTATATTTGTTATTATTGTTATTGTTGGGCTTAAATGGATAAAGAAAAACCTACAAAGCCAGGACTGGGTGATTCAAAAAACAAAAAAACAAAGCAATTTCTCATCCCTAACCCCTCTCAGTAAAGGTACACAAGGTAAAACAACATACACAAAGTTCAGATAAAGATGGTTTTAGCAAAGTATGATCTCAGCAGGGCCATGAGTATGAAACTGTAAGGCCTTTGCTATAACTTCAGCAAGATTTAAGGCAATGCTGCCGAGACATTGTGATCCCTCTGCTTTACTTTCTGACTCGGTCTTCCCACTTAACACAGAATATTCCTATGCCCAGGTATGTGGAATCCTTCCCACCCCCACCAAGGAAGTCTCCAGTGGACACGAGCAGAGACGTATAACCCAATTCATTTCATTTCCCACACTAATACCCAGAGGCTATACCGCATCCCATAGGTTTAAGAGCTCAGTCCCACAAGACTGCCCTTAACTTCCAGATATCAGGTAAACATTCCCAGATTATAAACTATACTCTGAATAACTGGCTAGAAGTTATGACTGGCTAAGGTCTCTACAAAACCTCCACCACACCCCCACAGGCTCCATACTGTATTAGGACAGCTTATATAACCAAAGGGAGCACTGTACAGGCATTTACCAGTTTATGCTAAAGGACATATGAGCCACATAAATAGCCAGATGAAGAAATGGCTAGAGACAGTATGAGACAGCATGAGATGGAAACTCTATGGTCACCAACCTTCTGTGCCTCCAGATAATGAAGTTCTCCAACCTGGAAGCTCAAACCTTGTTGCTCGAGGGTCTTTCCAGAAACTCCAATAGGTGGGGCTAGAAGTTCCACCTAAAGGGACCAGGGTGCTCTTTTGTGGGTTCCCATGGAGCGGTCCTCGGCCAGAGCCATCTTTTCTGTTTCCCACGTTCCCACGAGTGACAGTTTTTCTGAGATTTAGGAGACTGTGCACACAGACCTTCTCTAATTTCCAGCCTCAATTCATTCTCCCAGTTTCCAAGAAGATCCTGGGATCTGCCGGCCTCTGCTGACTGGCACATACTGGTGTGCGTGTCACTGGGTCTTTCCAAAGACTGAGCCCATCTTGAAGCTGCCCAGGGCCCCAGCACTATGTAACCTTTCAATGACAAACTCAGCATTTATCAAAGCAGACTGTCATGGGTAACAAGACAGCCCTGTCACTCAGGGCTCTTATCAGTTCCATGACCAGGACAGAGGATGCATTTAATGCCCTATCATAAATGTGTAAGAACTGCAAGGGGACCGCGCTGCAGAGGACTTCTGAGTGGCTCCAGCAGAGCAGAAGCTGACTCAAGGAGATATGACAACATGATCCTGTCTAATGGAGCAAGCTGCAAAGAAAGCTCAAGCCGCAAGGCAGCAATAGCTCCAGAGTTACGACTGCCCGTGTGGTACAGTTCAAAGAAAATTTTAAAATCCAAATCCACTTCAACTTTTCAAAATGAAATGAACAGGCAAGACTTTCAACCTTCAGGGCGTTGGAAGTATCTAAGATATGGCACTGTAGACACGGGCTACTTCCTGTGAAACAAATGGCTCAGAACGCTGAGCGAAGAATCTAGGGAGAACCATGACCCACACAGAACCCTAGTAAGCAGCAGAAATGGCAGACCTATGTCCAACTGCATTTCCAAAGTACTATGGACCAGCCATCAGCAGATGTGATGACATGCTGGAGTAAAACTCAGTTGTCGAACTACAGAAGGTAAGCAGAGCTGCAAACGAAAGGAAGTTGTTGTAGCCAGAGGCAAACTATGACAGATGATATTTTCCAAGGATGGCCACACATAATTCCCATCCATATGTTCTTCCCATCCTATCCCGTAAGCTCTTCTCATCCCATATGCTCTTCCTATATAGTCCAATATGTGACTGACAGCTTCGCATCCACAAGTTTCTCCGAGAGACCCCGACGTGAGTGGGCTATGCAATTGCTCTGACAAGCAGAATACAGAAGTGAAGCTCTGCCAGTTCCCGGCACAGACCTCGGCTGCCTGCCAACTTTCTCCTCTTGCCTATTGAAAATGCTCGTACTTGGGATGAGCATGTTTGGGACACAATCTCTTCTAAGCCACCTACCATGTAAGTATGGAGACTACCCTAGCCCCATCACACACAAAGCCCGCATCACACAGGGAGATGCCTGGGAGAATGAGATCTCACGTAAAGACAGAGGAACAGAGGAACGTGCAGCAAAGCCACCCTGGTTGCAAGAGGAGGAACTTATTGATCCACTGTCCGGAAGTAGAAACCTGCTAGTTTCGCCCCTTCTAAGGTCTTGACAGAGGAGGGGAGGGGGCAGAAGGAGGATGTCTGGGATAAAGGTTCATTATACATGCTTGAGACCCTGGGTTCAAGTCTTAGCACCTATGCAAAAAAACGTACCTATATATGCCCGAGCCTGTAACCTTAGAGTTGGAAGGCAGAGAAGGGAAGATCCCCAGAGCTTGCTGGCCAGCCTAGCCAAAGCCAGGATTAAGTTCAATGGAAAGATACCTGACTTATAACACATGTGTGTGTGCGCGCACGCACATACACATACACACAGTCACAAAACTTTAAGATTAAATATAAGAAAATAACTCTCAGGCTCCAGGTAATGAAACCTTTTTAAATTATTTCTTTCCTGGGGACAGGCTGACAGGCCACACTTGGACATGTCGGAGAACAACTATAGGCATTGGTTCTTTCCTTCCAGGTAGCCATGCTTGACAGCAGTGTCTTCACAGAGAGTTCCAGGCCAGCCAGAGCTAGAAAGTGAGACCAAACAAGTGTGTGTGGTGGGGTAGTAAAATTAGTAAGTTGTCTGTTCATCAAGATACCATTTTTAAAAGGTATCTTTTAAAACTAGAGCAGTGTTTCTCAACCAGTGGGTCATGATCCCTTTGGGGTCACATATCTGATACTTACATTACAATCCACAACAGTATCAAAATTACAGTTACGAAGTAGCAATGGAGATAGTTTTATGGTTGGAGTCACCACAGCATGGTGAACTATATTAAAGGGTCACAGCATTAGGGAGGTTGAGAAGCACTGCCTTAGAGGTTTTGTGGTAGAACACCTACTTGTCTATAACATGTGCAAGTCCTGTGTCTGAGGGGCTGGGGGGGCGGGGGGGAGCAGGGCTGGACACAGCACTAGCAGACAAAACTGAAGGCTGGAGGTATAGCTCATGTCCTAGCACTGCAAAGGGAGAATGAGGGGTCTCCGCCATCCATGTATCTCATGGGTTCATTCATAGAAGATCTTACTTTAACTACTAAAAATGTATGAGAGGAAAACATGCTAAGGAAAGGCAAAGCTGTCTGGATGTGGAACTTGGAACACTCAGCCTCCTCAGCCACCAAGGTAATTCCAAGTAACATCACAGGGAGACAGCTTCATACACACTGGACAGGCAGGTGTGTACATCGGCCCTTAGCAGACAGTTTCTACTAGTAGAATAAAAATTAGCATAAGAACTCTGGAAAAGAATTTTTCATTTCCAGCAAGTGATACACAGATATACATGTTGGAAAAATACTTCTACACATAAAGTATTGAAAAATAGTAAGGAATTGTTTAAAGACAATTTATGAATGAGTGGTTCAAGAAAAGTAATAAACCAGAAGCCATGAGTTAATTAACACCTAACCCCTAACACTGCTAACATCTCAGGAGATGAGACTGGGCAAGAGGGGTCCTTCTTACTGCCAATGCACACACTGTTGAGATGCCTTTCCTTCACAGACACACTCAAAGGAGCATAGCTCCCTCTGCTGGGCAACCTTCACAACTGATTTTAAAAACTAAATCATGAATTTCAGAATTGTGAAGTCCTGTTGAAGGCATATTCATTCCACCTGTGTGTACTAGAGACTTGGAGGGCAGGAAAGCGATCGGCCTCCCTGACAAGCAACAAAGCAACCCTGCTCTCTTGGTGCTCCCTCCACTGCCAAATGATGGCTGCAAAACCCTTTAGAACAACGCATACTGTAACTACCATCCTTTCGGGTATTTATTTGAAAAAATTAAAATTACTTTTTCATCAAAAGCACTATAGAATATGTGAGTCATAAGGAAAACATATTTTCTGAGTCTCTGAGGTTAGCAGGATGGTTCAGTAGTTAGTGACAGTTGCTGCTCTTCTGGACCAGAGTTCAGTTCCCAGCAGCTACATTAAGCAGTTCACAAGCACCCGTTCCAAAAGCCTCACCCCCTCTTCTATACTCTGCACCCCTCCGACACATACATGGCACAAATAAAAATTAAAAAGTAAAATCTTCACTACATTTTTGTGGACTTGACTGGTAGGTAACAGATTTCTCACACTGTTTTAAACTCTCTTCTGTGGAATATGCTGAAATTCTTCGATGGTTATTAACAGAAATTTGCAGCACCTGTACCTTCAGCCAACCTGTCTCTTTGCCCCAGTGACCTAAGCCTTTTATACTAACAAAACTCAGCAGCAAAGCCTGCCAGACATCTATTATCATGAGCACTGGTATCGCCAAGCCTGCTGTTTCCTAGAAATCCAGGAGTTAGAAAAATCTTCAACAATTCTAAGGGTTTAACTGTCCTCTATAAAGCCCCTCATCATACTCAGTGGTATGGTATATAATATGTGTATATACATATATGTATATATGGCAAATATTATCATACCGTGTAAATACTGAAAATTTGCTAATAATTATATTTCATATAACTGCTTGAAGGTGTGTCAAGTATATTAGTAGCATCAAAAACATGAACAACTTAAGTCTAATGAAGCATGTTCATGATTGAAAAAACTTAAAACTACAAAATATTGCAAAGCAATAAACATCAAACAGAAAGATCTGTGCTCTGTTTAAGATGTGGAAGACTTGACTTTGTTAAGAAGTTAAATTCCAAACTGACCTGCCGATTCCACAAGATTCTACTCAAAAAACCCAGGAGGAACTGTTACAGATAAACACATTGATTCTAGAACAAGTGAAGTAAAGCAAAGGGCACGCCTTTAAACCCAGCACTCGGGTGACAGAGGCCAGCCTGGTCTACAGCCTTTAATCCCAGCACTTGGGTGACAGAGGCCAGCCTGGTCTACAGCCTTTAATCCCAGCACTCGGGTGACAGAGGCCAGCCTGGTCTACAGAACAAGTCCAGGACAGCCAGGGAAAACCGAGAAACTGTCTCTAAACAAACAAAGAACTGACTTGAAAAGGAGCAAAGATGAAGAACCGACAGGAAGCTCATCTCCAGGGCTGTCACAAAGCTACAGTGATCAGGAAAGGACTGCACAGAAGACATAGGCGGGGCCTACAGCAATGGAATGGCTGGGAATTAAGGGATCACTATGGGACTGGCTTCCCCTAAGAACACAAGTGTATCAAAGATCAAGGGATGGAGACGGAAAGATGACTCAGAAGTTAAGAGCACTGGCTTCTCTTCCAGAGGTCCTGAGTTCAACCCTGGCAACCACATAGTGGCTCACAACCATCTATAACGCAATCTGGTGCCCTCTTCTGGCCGCCAGGCATCCTTGCAGGCAGAACACTGTACACATAGTAAGTAAATCTTTAAGGGGAGGGGAGGCATCAAGGGATGGGACTACCAGTCTGGACTCAGTCGGCAGGTAGCATTGCAGAGATAAACCCTGGCTAAGGAAGCTAGCGGGCACTCTGGACTACTCTTTGTGGCCACAGAGCAGAGGGTGAGAACAACAACTACCATGGCTCGGACACGCAGCCTCGATCAGAGGGAGGACGACTGTGTTTGTACAGTGAAGTCAGGACTAGTCATAGCATCCGTGATGTCTGCATGGTACCCCTCGCTCGGTACCTTCTCGTCCCGTTGCAACTGTGAATGGGCTAGTACAAAAATACTAGTCTGAGAAGTACACGATAATCAAAGGTCCAGACCCTCAGAAATAAACTGGGTCGCTCTGCCAAGCACAGCACTCTGAGCCTGTGCAGTGACCAGAAAGGGTGAGAGAACCCACAGTAGGGAAGAAGGTGAAGACAAACACCCTCCGCAGTCAGGATGGGGGCAGGAGCTGTGTTCTTCCTAACATTTCCATCTTCCTGGTCCCTGCTTAGGAAAACCGTACCACAAACGTGCATGTTCTACACAGCACACGTAGCACACACGCAGTCTGTGCTGGCCACAGAGGTAGCAGGTGGCAGGCCCACAGCTCCCACCTGCTGTATCAAACCTGCTTTTTCATGATGCTTCTAGCCCATCATGGAACACACAGGAAGACAGAACTGCTTCTTTCCAGAAGACACAGGTCTCCAGCAGCAGCAGCCTTCCCTTGAGAACTCTCCACCCTGGTCCTGGGTTCCTGCACTTCCTTCCCTCCCGGGTCACACCTGCATCGGTCTCTTAACTCATGCACTGTCTCACAGGTCCCTCAAGGCACTGGCCACCTGCCACATGCACTAAAGATAGTGTAGAGCTGGTCCTGCCTTCGAACCTCCTTGTCTACTCCAAAGTCCCCAGTAATCCTGTGCCTGCATCATGTAATGACTTCTCATGGAAACAAGACACAGAAGTACCTGCTACACATGAGACACAGCTGGGTAAACCTTACAGCCTAACCTCTAGGTCCCTCAGGCCAAAGCCCAACATCTGCTTTATAACAGTCTCACGGGCACACCCTATACTAGTTATACCTGCTTTTGGCATAAAGCAGACGAGTCAGGCTATGCCAACAGAGGCTTCGTGACCCACTATCTACTATCTGGCCATGTATCAAACAAAGCTGCTGACCCCAGCCTAGAGGAAAGACAGATGTACAATATTTATGAACCCTGGTTCCATTGTGGTACAAACAGCACATTCAGTTTGAATATCATAAGCTGCAGGAGAATCATTAAGAACCTACGTGTGAGACAAGACCAATGCTGACATTCCTAGCTTGTAGCTGAGGCCACAGAGGGCCAAAGACTATAAGCCGTTTGCTTACCATGGCATGGTGAGCACTGTAGAGAGCTGGGATTAGAGCCCAGTCCTGCCACGCCAGAGCCAGAGCCTCAGTTACAACCCTCCTGTTGCTGAGCTCACAACGCACTGCTCATGTGGCCTGGAAAAGCTACAGCCTCCCTTACTAGGAGTGGAGTGAGAACGACCTGCTTACAATAAGAATGGGCGCTCACTCTTCACTGACTGACCTTTGGACTTTTTTCTCAACACACACTGGGTATTCTGGGCCTACAGAGACACCCAGATAAAAAGATCCCCCCCTTATCTCCCACCACTCCCAGTATAATGACACCCAAAGTATTTATTGATGTCCTCAATGGGCAACACCTGCTACTGATAAAGACTGAACTGGGTGACACCTTGGAAGCAAATGTCTCTGAGGGCCTCAAGCAAAGCTAACCTTTCCACAACCAGGAAACGATGTCCTATCAGAGGCTCCAGAACAAGAAGAGATCCAGGGTTGTGAGAGTTTGGATGAAAATGGCCCCCATGGGCCCACAGGGAGTGGCATTATTGGAGTAAACTGGCTTTGTTGGAGGAAGGGTACCACTGGGGGCGGGCTTTGAGGTCTCAGATGCTCAAGCCAGGCTTGGTGTGTCTCATTCTCTTCCTGCTGCCTGCTGATCTGGAAGAACTCTCAGTTTCCTCTCCAGCACCAGGCCTGCCTCTGTGTCACCATGCTTCCTGCCCTGATGATAAAGAACTACATCTCTGAACTGTAAGCCAGCCCCAAGTAAATGTTTCCTAACAAGAGTTGCTGTGGCCATGTGTCTCTTCACAACAATAGAATCCTGGGAAACAGAGCAAAGCAGCGTATGTAGAAATCTAACTAACAGAGACCCCACCAAATACAAAATTCCAACCGAATAGTTCAGAACTGTGCCGGCAAGATGGCTCGGCAATTAAAAGCACTTGCCACCAAGCCAGACAGCCTGAGATTGATCCCAAGGCCCCTCATGATGGAAGGATAGAACCAACGCTCATAAGCTGACCTCCACACATGCACTGTGCTCCACCCCTGCCCGAGTAAACAAAGAAAACTAAAGTTTAAAACACGGCTCAGAACTTAAGATCACTTTTGTTCAAGATTCACACACACTACTCCGCCCCTCATATCAAAGCATGAGGCTCAGTCAAGCAATTGGCGAGCTGCTGGTGTGAAAGGCACAGCAGTGATCACCTAAGTTGTGTTTCCTGAGGCTCCCTGGACACATTTGCCCAACACCTTCCATTCCTAGTTTACGAGCTTGCCAGCTCCAGACACTCAGACGGCGTGTCTGTTCCATCTCTCGCCAACTTCAATATACCACATCTCACAATCTGCATCTCAGAGCCAATTCCCACTGTTCTCGGGAGTCATAATAATTCATAGAGAAGGACTAACTAGCGCCCACAAGTCTTGGGTTGTTCTGTGTAGATAACATCTACAGTATAACCCTGCCCCCCACCCCCAGGTCAAAAGAGCTTTCTTTGCTGTCTAAAGGGGGCAGAGTGGGAGTCTCTGAATTCCAGCTTCTTTCTCCACTGGAGCTGGTGGGTAAAAACGGGCAGTGAGAATTCACAGAGAACCTTAACTAAAGAGAAAGAAAATAGCAATTTCAAGGACAAAAGGGAACCAGTCAAATGGATAAACCAGAGAAACACAGAAGGGATGGATAAAGAAGCCTGGCTGGGAGTGAAACACAGAAACACTTCAGGGTCAGGACAGAGAAGCAGCTCATAGTTTTGAAATTAGCGTGAATTAATCACCAACACACCTTAGAAGGGTTGGCAATCAGGATCCACCTGGTTTGAATCCAAACAGCATATTTCAACATCCTGTTGGCAGGCCTACCAACACCTGGGCAGCTTGCACACTGGAAGATGGGGTGATGGCCTCTAAGCTCAGGGTCAGGCTCTTTCAAGTTCCAGTTCCACATCCTCTCAGTCCAGGGTTCAACTGGCAAACCCCCTGTCTCTGACAGATCCTCCCCTGTGCCTCGGGCCTACCAGGAACTCCAAAGATCCCTCCCACCTTGGAGCGTTACACGAGTCTGAGTCACCGCCTCACTTCCAGACAGTCCACACAGTTTCCTAGGCCTAAAAAGTTGCCCCAACTTTACTCTGCAGTTGTTGCCTTGTCCATCAGTGGAGGTTCTTGGAGCTGTAAACAACAGAAACCAATCCTGGCCAAGGTGACTGGAAAGAAATCTGAAAATACCAAATAGGTCACAAAAATCAATAGAGAGCTAGAGAACAGGATGAAGAAAAAAATAAAGCAGAGAAAGGGTGTTGTGGGGTCTGTATAAATCCAACATAACCCAAACACCGAGTCAATGCGGCGACGAAAATATATATTTGCCCAATCCACTACTGACCAATCGGGAGCTGAACTGAGACCCCGAAGAGAAACTGCGTAACATACTTAAAAGATGAGAGCACAAAGCAAGGAGGACTGAGCGGGCTGTAGCACTGTCCAGTCATATTCTGACGTTAGGGGTTAACATGGGCGTTTCCACCAATCCGGTTAGGACTAAGTTTCTGGGAACATGGACTTGGTTTGACCGTTCCAGGAGGATGGAGAAGACATCCTTGAGATGTCTGGACTCCCACAACGGTTTCCTTACAATAGAAGTTGGTCAGGTATCGGGAGTCCCAGTTCCCCTAGCGCCTGGGACCTTGAACTTAGTTTCTTCTCTAAAAATAAAGTCATAATTTCTAGAATAAGTTTCTTTTGCTTGTTCCCAACAAAAGCAGAAGGCAGAGTGGCAGCCATAGCCAGACCCACAGGTGAGGCCACACCCTAGGAATAGGCTGGTCCCAAAGACACACTGGCATGACGTCTCCATCACTGTTCTGACACGCTACCACCTCTGTCACAGGAAGCTCCGAGCTGTCCTTTCCCTCTGCATGAAGCTTCAGTCCTGGGTGGGGACACCTGGCTAGGAGCGGGTCGTGTGGTACAGGGAAGAGGATGGGTTCAATCACTGGGGCTTTTTAAAGGCCTTCCTTCCCACCAGGAGCCACACAAACAGGAGCTCCCACAAACAGAAAAGTTTAGAGTGACTGGCAACAGGAAAAGAGTTAAAAGTCCCTTATAAATATAAGCATGTGTATGTGTACACTTTCACCGGTGTTCCAGAACCAACCTGGCTGCTCATCAGTGACCCTTGTGAGATGCACAGCTAAAGGTGGAGAGTCCCTGAGATGCTCACCCACTTCTCACGGCACCATCCTCCTCGGGATGCTCCCTGGGAACAAAGGTACCACAAATACCCAGTAGATATTGACAATGTTTATGAAGAGCTGAAAACTACTATGGACTGTTAACTGACTTGAAAAAAGACGAAGATTATAGTCCAAGCCTCAATAAGAAAATGTGAAACACTAATACAAATTTAAGATGGCTCATCGGGTAAAGGTCTCCAAGCCTGATCACCTGAGTTTAACATCAGGGACCCACATGGTGGAGGAGAAAAAGAACTCCTGCAAGTTGTCCTCTGACTACCACACACACAGTAACATGCATTCACACATGTAGGCAAACGCGCACACTCACAAACAAACACACACACACACATACACACACACACACACACACACACAATCTCATTTAAAAATTCTAAATGGGAATCTAATAAGACAGATGACAGACAAAGCCCAGTGAGCCTGTGAGGAAGTGGGAATACGAAGGCCCTCCCCCCCACACCAGCCTTCTCGTTAGAGTCCACATCATCACCGCTATGAAACTAACTACTTCAGAACACGAGTTTCATCACTGCCCCAGGTCTCGCCTCGGTTGCTTTCTCAGGAAGCAGAAGACCTCTCTTTGGATGGAGAGATGGCTCAGTAATTTAAAGTGTTTGTTTCTCCTGCAGAGGACCCAGCTTCCGTTCTCAGCACGAACTCGTTGGTTCACAACCACCTCTCACTCTGGACAAAGGGGATCTGACACCCTGGTGCACATACGCATACATGCATGCTGGCAAAACACTCAAACAGATAAAATAAATCTAAAAAGTCTATTCCATAGCCATGAATTTAAGAAAGTCCACCTAATCCGCCCCTGACCAGTGTTTCTCTCGTCCCACACATTTCAGACGAGTGCGCTTCTGACTGGCAGTCTTGAGCCTACCTCCCTTTACTATTCAGATCCCACGCCACAGCGGCCCTGCTGAAATAATCCTCCTTCCCTCCCTTTCCCCTACACTGATTGTGTCATGGACACAGTTCCTACCTAAGCCAGGCAGACAACATAATCATAAGGGAAATGGTGGCGAGTGTGCGCTGTCATAACCATCCTGTCTTCAGAGAGGTCCCGAGCATGCAGCCGAGAATGGCCTTGTCGCCTCAATGGGAGAAGCCCTTGGTCCTGCCCCAGTATAAGGGAATGTCAGGGTGGGGAGGGTAGAGGAAGTGAGTGGGTAGGTGGATAAACCCTCATAGAAGCAGGGGGAGGGCGAATGGGATAGGGAGTATGGAGGGGAAAGTGAGACAGGATAACATTTGAAATGTAAATAAAATCTAGCCAATAAAAACGTTTTCAAAAAAATTAATTCTAATCCTAATTCTAAAAAAAAAAAAAAAAAAAAAAAAAAAGGTCTCATGCTGCATTGCCCAAGATGGTCTTGACTATCTGGATCCAAGTGAGAAGCCTGCCTTTCAGTAAAGGAACTACAGGCACAGCACATCTGGCTGGCCGCAGCAGCTGTTTTAAGAAGTGACCACAGTTGGTAACATTAGGTGCTGCTGAGGCAGGGGACTGCTTGCCTGAAGGAAGGAGACAGGAAGAAGGCTCTTCATCGTATGTACCTTTTGTGTTTTGTAAAGTCTGAACAACATGGAAGCACAGCCCTAAAAACAAAAGCAAACAGAAAGCAGGAAGACAAAAAACAGTAGCTAAAACAACAATGCGGACTGAGCAAAACAGATGAGTCACTCCATGGACTGCCTGTATAGCAATTCTCACTTCTTATTTGCTATGGTTTCCGTAGGTAATCAATAAATATGCTTTGATCTGTCTGTTTACCCTCTCCATTTAAAGTCAGGATAGAATCATGTTGCATTCTTTCCTGCCTTGGTACGGGAGGCGTGAGACACATACTTAGAATCATTACAAAGGGACCTTAAAGGAGGCCTGGCAGCACACCCAGAGCCAACACTGAGGCCGTGAGACTTGGAACTCAAGGCCAGCACCATGCTGTGTCTACCACAACACTATGCCAAAGCCTTAAGGAGCTAACTGACTAGTACAGCCATTTTGGATGTTGCTACGAACGCGTTTTCCAAAAACTTAAAACCATAACTACCACATGTCCAAAGGATGCTGTATGCCACCACCAAGATCTCTGCACATCCACACTTGTGTGAAAGTATTCGTAAGAGCGAGGGGCTGGAGGAATGACAAGCGTCTCGGACACACAGTGGAGTTTAGTCTGCATCATAATGAATAAAGGAGGCGACCCGGGTCACATGTTCTCCACTGTACGTGGAGCCTGACGTTATGTTTGTATGTCCGTAAATGAGGGGACGGAGGGTGGGTATAGACTATGAATTAGCAGCAGACCAGAAGGAGGAGACAGGGTGTTGAAGGGGGCAGGGTAGGCAAAGGGGCACACGTGACATGAAACTGGAAAGGAGCCTGGGGTGGGAGGTCACAACGGAGGAAGGAGATGGGAGAGAACAGGTGGAGGGAAAAGGTTTTTAAAGTCATAACCTAATGCTTCTGTGTTAAAAATCAGTGTGATTACTATGACTGCGTAGTATAACCTCAGGTCAGATGTGATAATACCTCCAGCACTCTTCTGACCATGATTGACCCTGGCTACCCACCTCTTTTATTTGCACTTGAACTCTAAGATTGTTTTCCTCTGTTTCAAGAATGGCTCAGAGATTTTAATTAGAGTTGCACTGAATCTTTAAGTGTGTTTGGTACAATGGTCATTTTCCAGCATTAACTCTACCAATTGATGGGCATGCGAGGTCTTTCCATCCAGTGCCTTCTGGAGCATTAATGAGAAAATTTTCTCTTTGCAATGAACAGAAACAAATTCAATGACTCATGGCTTCTAATGAGACGAATTAATAGCAGAGTCTTCAGTCCTCAGCAGGACATACATCCTGCCCAGTCGAAGGCTCGGGGGACACAGAGAAAGAGGGAGCAGGAAGAATAAAAGAACCAGAAGATAAGAGAGGAGGGGAAGGAGAAAAAGATGGGTAATATCAGGTATGGGAGGAGACAGGACGATACACAAAGGAAATTGAACAGAGATGTGTAGCAATGGGGAATGGAGAACTGGAGGTAGCCACCAGAAAGTCCCAGATGCCAGGAAAGCTAAAGGTTCCCAGGACCCAACAGGGATGAGATTAGCAAAAATGCCCAACAAAGGGGAGGGAGAACCTGTAGAGCCCTTAGTACCCCCATTTAGGGAAATGCCAAGGTGGCAAGGTGGGAATGCATGGGTGGGAGAGCATCATCATAGGAGCAGGTGTAGGGGAAGGGATATGGAGTTTGGAGAGGGGAACTAAAAAGGGGGATAACATTTGAAAGTAAATAAATAAAACACCCAATAATAATAATAAAAAAAAAAAAAAACCTAAATGGAACAATCTGGAAGAAGTCAAATTTCCTCTGAGACCAGGCTTATAATGTTCGGAGAGCTCGTATCGAACCCATCCAATAGTGCATCTGAGAGAGTCTTCTGAGTTAGAGCATCAGGGGCCGTTAATTGATGGTCCCTTGTTAAGTATATTTCACTTTAAGATTATTAGACCCCCATATTTGTCAGAATTAGGAACTCCTTTACTCTGACACAGCCAACACAGTTGAGTAAATATTCATAGTGACAGCATGCTTCATGTTTTAAATGTTTTACTTCAGGGGAATAATATATCTTAGATACATATGCATATATATTCTGATTTTAGTAGTATATGCTAGATACATATATCAAAAGGTCAGCCAATACTTCACAAAGCTGTACAATTCTACATATTAAGGATAAAATGATCTACAAATAGTACATTTTTATTTTAGTCTACATGGTTTATTACTTGAGTTAGCATTCATGTATGTTGCATAAGGTGTTGCTAGTTTTTTCTTTAAAACTGACTACATTTCATCATTTTTAGAGCTGAGATGATGTATTTAGAGGCCATCAGAATACCTCTGCGTACTGCCCATGAACACTTGTGAGAAGTTTGTACTCTTTCATATATCCAGCATTCAGGAAATTATTTTGCATGCAACTTTATTTCAACCTTTTGATATTCAGACTTTCTTCTAAAAATCATATTCGCTTGGATTTTATTTATGACTCTGCTCAGCAATTCTAAGGTCAGCCCGTCCTATCTCAATAGAATACATTGTAGTGTAAGAATGCAGGACTAGTACTATTCCAGATGACACGCAACATCTTCTAACTCAATGAAAGGAACATGTTAGAATCATCAAAATGAATATTGTTAATGAAATGTTAATTAAAACTTAACAATAGCCAGAAATGCACCACAATGTGACAACTCCAAAAGGAAAACCTAATGTTCTAATCTGAATTTCCCAACTTTGTAACTTTGTTTTCTGTATTTCATGTACAAAATACTTCAGTGTAATGTGGTTTGTAATAAACTCTAAAAAACAAAGACAAAAAAAAAAAAAAAAAAAAAAAAAAAGAACCAGAAGATAAGAAAGGCTGTAAACTGCTATCTCGCACTGCAATTGGGATGGCTCAGCACCTGCAGCTGCCTACACTGGAGCCTGCACAAGACGGGGCCTGACAACAGCCGACTGGGGGCCAGGGAAGACTTTGTGGGGCCCTGTCATTCCCTGCGGAGTTTTTGGTTATCGGTGGATTCTGGAAGAAGAGTAACAGCCTCACTTAGTAACCACCGGTCAGCCAAGTGGGCACCAGTGGACCACAGCGGTCACACGGAGGGCTCTGGCCATACTCGGCAGGTCACATGAACAGAACAGAGACATGAATGTAAGCAAGGGGCTTGTAGGAAGGAAAGGGGGCTGACAGGGGTGGAAAGAAAATAAGAGAGGTTCATTAGGGAAATAATAAACTATGTACATAGGTACAACTGTCAAAGAATGCATGTCATTAAAGGCAATAATTGTTTTAAAGATCTAGTCTATCAGCGGAAGTAGACAGTTCGGAACAGAGCACAAGAGCATGGAGACGTGGGTCCAATCTGCAGCACCAGCAAACACAACAGAGCAAGAGAAGTGGGGGACGGAATGATGCATTTGGGAAAACGAATATCTAGGAAAGCAAGAGCCTGTCTAGCTTATCACTGGGATAGAGAAAGGATGGACAATGATGGTGTGGTCTGAGGGTGGGGTCTTCATCGGGTTCCTTTTCCCTGCCAGGTAAAGGGTTAAAGGGCAGGAAAACCTTGCACAGGATGGATAGCAATGGAGAAATCGCAAACACTACCAACAGGAGGGACACAATGAGCAGTTGAGGAGAGGTGTTTATCAGGGATGGGGAGACACATGCAACAGAAACAGAGAAAATGACCTTCTGCGAAGCAGAAGGAGGACTCAGGAAGCCAAAACAAACAAAGAAACAAACAAAAAACCAGTCTCTTCCTGAGGGCTGAGTCTGAAAAGTTTTCCTCCCCTGATTGAGGACTGGCCTTTAAGGAAAGATGGGATGGCTGACTGGTCCACAATGTATGTAAATCCTCCTGTCCAGCTGTGAGCTTTTTGAGCCAGTCCAACAGCGGTTCTGCTGGTAAGAGACAGACAAAAGCCAATAAGGCTTTTTTGTAAAGCTGACAGGCTTTTGTCTCCAGTGAGGAGGGTGAGGAAGAAGCCTGCCATCTTTATTACCCAGCCATGGCCCACTCTGTCTGTCTGCCCATACCAGGGAGTCTGTCTCACTCCTAGACCTTCAATGGTAGAGCTGGATGGTGGTGAGTCACTTGTAAAACCTATAGCACAATAGGGTAACTATGGGTAACAAAATCAAGTGACTCTACATAAGAGGAATTTTTAACGTCTCCAACAAGAAAAATAATTGAGTCGTGTCTGAGGTGATACAAGTGTCAGTGGCTGGGATCTGTCATAAACAGTACATTCTTCCTGCGATGAATTGCCACACCACACCCAAGAAATGTGCAATTAGTGGGTCAACTTAAGTCAAAAATATGCCTAAATCAAAAACATCAGCAGACACAAAATAAGCGGGTGAATCTACTTGTTCTCTCTTTGAAATCAGTGTTGTCAGAACTGAGAGCAGACCATGTCGCAATAAAGAAACCTCTAGTAAAAGAGTATCAGGTGTGAGTTTGCACCAATTTCTACAAAGAGAGGTGGGGGTACAGAGAAGAGAAGAGAGGAGAGAGAAGAAAAGGAAACAAAGGAAAGGGAAGGGAAGGGAGGGAAAGGAGAGGAGAAGAGAGGAGAAGAGAGGAGAGGAGAGGAGAGGAGAGGAGAGGAGAGGAGAGGAGAGGAGAGGAAAGGAGAGGAAAGGAAAGGAGAGGAAAGGAAAAAGGAATGGGAAGAGAAAGGGCATACATTCTACTCCGCTTTACGCCCACAAATTCAAGTGAGCAACTGGATCCTGGATACGTGCCCTCTATTCACTTAAGAGGAAGCCGGGTCTCTGAGCCTCCATATCCCCACCCTCTGCTGGTCTTAGTGCCTCACACGTTTAAACCTAGTACCTGAGAAGCTGATCTTTACAGACTTGGTGAAAAGAGTAGCAAAAGAAAAATAAAATCCCATATATACAGTTTGTTTTCCTATTTTGAAAAACTTTTAAAGACGCCCACTAGAGGGAGTAAATGGTCCACCTACTTGGAGGTGTGGTGACTAAAACAAGTTCCTTCAAGACCCAGATGATGCAAGATATTTAATAGGGTCCCAGAGAGAATGACTAAGAGATCACACATCTTGAAACATCTGCTCAAGTTTCTGGCACCAGCGATTCAAATAAAACATTGCAAATCTCTGTTTATTGGCCTACAGAAAAGTTGATGTGGGGGTGTGATATTATTACATCAATTTTAACACACAACCACATTAAAACCATTCCATCAAGAAACAGAAGTTCCTTCACCCCTCCAAACACCCTTTCTTTCTCTCACTGTACGGTAGAACACCCTTACCCAACCTGACAGTGTTTTATTTTATAGATGAATTGAACTTCTTTATCCAACCATGAGATGTTTAGCATCTGTACACTAAAATTTCATGACTCTAGGGAAAATATCCAATAAAAACAGAATGACTGGGATCATCTATATTTATTAACTCCAAAGTGACTACCAATCAGAGTCCTGCCAGCAGGCGAGGAGGTTGCCATCTCTGCATCTCAGTAGCACCTGACATTGTCGGTGCCTTTGTTTTGGCCGCTGTGATAGTTGGCAGCACCCTGCTGTGGATCCCCGTAAGGTTTACTATGTTAGCCATCTTTAGGAGGGCTCACCGGCTGTCTGTGCACTTAGAAGCATCTGTTCAAACCCCTGGCTCATTCTCTGCATTGTTGCTCCATTACAGCTGAGTTGGAATGTCCTTCCCATGTCCTTGGTCCCAGTCCACTGTCACATATGTGGTTTGCCTGTTGTTGGTCTTCACGTCCTCTTTGTTAGTTTTTGCCTTGTTCTATTTTGAATGTAAGTGATTTTGGTGCGCTGTGTGTGTGCCTGGAGGTCAGAAAAGGGCTGCAGGTCCCTGGAACTGGAGTTGCAGTTCTGAGCTGCCATGTGGGTGCTAAGGAAGGGAACCTGAGCCCTCACAACAATGCTCTGGGCTGCTAGCCAACTCTCCAGACTCCTTTCATTCGCCTAGTGCTGTCTCACAGCAACTGCCTTTTCATTTTGATACCTTTCCCATTTGCTGCCTCTTCTTTTGGGACAGGTGCTTTTGGCGTCCCATCTGAACAACTCTCTGCCTAACTTCAAGATGCAATGCTATGTGTGGTCTTACACTTAAATCAATGATCTACTCTGAATTAATTCTTATGGACTTATGAGGATTAGGTTCAGATTCACTGTGAAGCATTTTTGCATCCACACACTTGGATATCCAAAGGTTGGAAACCCGTTTGAATGAATGGAAATGTGTAGCGAAGCTAAAGGATGCCTTCCTAACATGCACCACGCTTTAGGTCCAATGCCCATAACCGCCAAAGCGGTTTACTGACAAGGCTGACCACTTCCATCACCGACTGCATCTGTACACAGCTGCTTCCGAACGTCTACTGCTCCCCACCGTTCTATGTGTCTGTGACTTCTCCGATTTAATTCCACCTTTATTGAAAATGCTTCAGACCAGAAGTGGTTTAGAGTTCAGAATTTTCTAGATCACAGAATATTTAAAGCATCCCATATGAAATATTAAAGCATCCAAGATGAACAAAAAAGATCTGAAACATAAGACACATTTTCATTTTGAGCCTGAGTCTTGATATGCTGCTGCCCCACAGATGAACTCAGAGACTGTGGAAGCAGGCACCGGGCCTGCACAGGTTCAAGCCAGACAGAGTCCTAACTAACAATGAGATCGAAAGTGGACGGGGTTTCCTACCCCTAGTCAAGAAGCTTTCTACAACTGATACTCATTAGCAAAGAAAAGTGGGGTTTTTCCCAATGGAGTCTCACTGGGTCCATTAACCACATCTCAGGACAGTGCCATGCACAGGAGTTCTCGGCCAACAAAAATCAACCCAACAGTTTTTGTAGCCTTGTCTCATTCTGCTTTGTTGGGGCAACTTTTTGTTTGTTTTTGTCTTATTGATCTTTTATTTATTCATCCTGATTTCTGCCATGGATGGTATTTATTTTACTTTATTTGAAGAGAAAGAACATAAAGTTGGGTGAGTAGGGAGGTAAGATCTGGGAGGAATTGATGGAGGGGGAAAAGCATGGTAAAATAATGTATAAAATATTTTCAATTAAAAAATAAAGTCTTAAAATGGTTTAAAAATAAATAATAAATGATAAAAAAATAAGTAAGAGCTTGGAGTCCTTCTGACTACCCACCTGTAATGGGAGTCGAGGCTCAGCCAGAGTCAGAGCAATCCTGATGAAGGTCTACAACCAGCCAAGCACTTCTCCCACTCAAAAGTAAAATGAGAGTTTGTCCCTCACCCTCGTGTTATAAATTATCTAACACAGACGCATGAACAGTAGCAGACATACAGTTCAAAGGTAGTACAAGACCCCGGGCTTGACCTCTACTAGTATATAAACCAAAAACGAAACAAATGGTAACGGAGTTTTTGCATCTGTGTAACTGATTGCACAAACTCAGGAGAGCGGCTATGTGTTTAGATGAGTGAAGTTTAGATGGACGGATGCCCACACCTCCTTCATCTGAGACGAATTTCTTAATGAAGGCATATATTAGTCACTATGCATCACAGAAACTATATGGCCACAGATGGCCACACCAAAGGTTCCCATGAGTCCCTGTGTTTATTCACCACTAACCGATCTGTTAAACTATGTCACCCTCATCTAGTGGGAGCTGAGATAGCCTGGTATAGCACAAGAACACAGACTTTAGAGATGGTCCTTGACTCAAATGATGGCCCCTCCCTTACTAACTCAGGACTCCGGACATGTCTGTAAGCTTAGCTTTATTCATTTCCCAAACTTCGTATTCAGGAAAGCTCGGAGTAACAGCCCACACCTGTAAATGTCTGCACTGGGACAGGACTGTCACAGTATGTTCAAGCCATCGTGGGCTAGAAAGTAGGACTCTCTCCAGAGAGAGAAAATAAGTCAATATAATTAGGAGTATACTATCACTCCATCTTTAGGAGCTGAGTTAAATGACAAATTACATATTGAGTTTGCAACTCAATCGAAGATGATCTAGAACATTAGTTTCTTTCCAACAATAACTCCTCTTCTTGTCCTTTCCAGCACTTCCTAGACTACTTAGAAAGCACTCCCTTCTATAAAGCTGATTCTTTTGAAGTATTCCCTCAATTCCACCACCACCGACTTTCCATCCATTTCCAATCTACCCTGCTTTGGCTTATTCTCTCGTCCTCAGCCTCTGTGAGAACATGGCTTCAGAGCTTCTCACCTGAGGGAAGGAGCTGGACATACACCATTAGAACATGGAAGGTGACCCTCCCTAGAGCGCTGGTGTGGACTGCTACGTCTCTCCAGCAGTCACAGTGGCCTGTACATGCAGGACAACTGGCTATACACTAATCAACTGACTCTCAGAGCAAGTCACCGGCCCCTTCACCAAGGATTTACAGCTTTAAATACACTCTATCCAAGACTAATCTAGGTAACTGGAAAAAGTCAGTAGTTAGTTTACAGAATTCCCATGCAGGGAAAAGAAGTAACAGTAGGTTTTTAAATACTAAATAACAAAATGCTGCCCATTCCTGACAGTCATTCTGTTACCAAAACTAAGAAACAAAGGAGGACCCAGAGTCAGCCCTCCAGGTCCATGACTTCTGTCACCCAAGCACAGGTCAAAAGTATGTGAAGAAAAACCTTCCCGCCCGGTAAGGTGTAGTCCCAGTTCTTCAGGACTAAAGCAGTAGAATTACTTTCAGTCTGGGAGTTCAAGGTCAGCATGAACAACAAAACAAGGCTCCCAGGGTCTCAAAGAGCAAAACTTCAATTTGCCAAGCACCAAGTAATATGCTGAGCCCACAAGTGAAAAGTCATTGCTGAAGCCACCAATATCTCGCACGACCTCAGTGTCCTCAGCCCATTTGCCTCACATCCTGTTCAGAATCTTGTTGGGAGTACAGTAGTACATCTGGGTGGAATATATGTACCTTGGGTCATTACTTCATAACAATGCACTACAACTATTTATGTAGCACTTACATTAGGCAGTACAAGTAATCTAGAGATAGTTTAAAGTATAGAGGGTGTGTGTAGGTTATATGCAAAGCTATGTATTACATAAGCAAGTTTAGCATATACAGAATTTCTTTTATTATCTAGGGAGTTCCTTGAGCCAATATTTGGTGGACCCTGAAGGACCACTACACTTAATAAGGAAACATCATCTGTCTTGTGAATTCTTTTATGAAAAGGAATGCATGATTAAGTCTAAACATTGAGATGAAATATTCTAGTAATCAGTGCTCAGTGGGCAGGATTCCAGAGCCTGGGGGGCACTCAATGGGAGATGCCCTAACTGAGGTCACAATAGAAAATGTAGATGCTTCTCAGTCAGAGAAGACTTTCAGAAAGGAAGCTCCCAAAAGGCTAATCACGTAAGAACCTTCAACACAACCTGGCCTGGACAGCCAAAACTGACTCCCCGCTAAGCAACCGGGACTCAGAATGAGCTGAGACTGTCCCAGACCCTAATTAAAGGTTGGAGCAGCAAATAACCACCCAATGTAGCTGTGTGAGGAGGTCTGGCAGGAACCGCACAGCAGTGCTGTGTGAGGAGGTCTGACAGGAACCGCACAGCAGTGCCGTGTGAGGAGGTCTGACAGGAACCGCACAGCAGTGCCGTGTGAGGAGGTCTGACAGGAACCGCACAGCAGTGCCGTGTGAGGAGGTCTGGCAGGAACCGCACAGCAGTGCTGTGTGAGGAGGTCTGACAGGAACCGCACAGCAGTGCCGTGTGAGGAGGTCTGACAGGAACCGCACAGCAGTGCTGTGTGAGGAGGTCTGACAGGAACCGCACAGCAGTGCTGTGTGAGGTCTGACAGGAACCGCACAGCAGTGCTGTGTGAGGAGGTCTGACAGGAACCGCACAGCAGTGCTGTGTGAGGTCTGGCAGGAACCGCACAGCAGTGCCGTGTGAGGAGGTCTGACAGGAACCGCACAGCAGTGCCGTGTGAGGAGGTCTGGCAGGAACCGCACAGCAGTGCTGTGTGAGGAGGTCTGGCAGGAACCGCACAGCAGTGCTGTCCTTACCCTACACGCTTATGACCACCTCACCCTGCTCTGCTCTGCACAGAAGCTAGTCTGAGGGGAACAAAGAAATAGCTCAGGTACAGGACAGCAGCATCTCTTAGCTCAAAGCCATGCATCCCAGACCAACAGCTCACTGGATGTGCTGTAGTCAGGGGTCCTTGTCTTTCTGTCAGGGAAAGGAAAGCAAGCGGCATGTCCACTCCCTCCACTAACCTTTCTCCTGGGCTTGGCACCAACAGGCTTCTCCAGACAGTAGAACAACTCCTGTCTGACTTGTGTGACCTCATTCTTCTTTAGTCTTCTTTCATCACCTGAATTTCAGGTGAATCTCCTTGGCCTCCAGTAAGCAAATACACTAACGTTCAGTGAGAAGGCACTATAAGGAGAGAGAGCTCCATTTTCCCTCAGATTACCCAGTGGTAAATGTTCACATCATAAAATACTATCAGCAAATCCTATGGAGAAGGGATTTGCTGATAGTATTTTATGACAGATAGAAGTCTGTCACAGCAGACCTTCTGTGACAGGCTCAGTTAGAGACATTAAGGACAGCTAACACGGTCCCACATATATTCCAAGCTACTTCAAGACCAGACAATCTGCCCGGATATTCCAATCCTTAGTGCTCAGCAAAACTAAACCCAGAGGTATTGTTTCACCCCTTCAGGTTCTCTAGAAGTACTAAGTTACCACAAACCCAGTACTGATTCACCCTTCTGGTACTCTAGAATTGCTAAGTTACTACACCTACCCTGCCAAGCAGGCAGAAGGCATGGAATTTTTCCTACTGGAAAAATCACAGAAACAAAAGCCTGCTCTGTGGGGCGCTGACAGAGCAAGACAAATGGCGGCTGGTTTTATTTTAACAGCCCATTCAGCTTAGCATGTTACAAACAGAAGCATCGCGTCAATGAACACAGCGAATTCTTTCACGTCAGGAAGAGGAAGGTTCCAGTCGCTGAACAGACGCACTCACTCTCCTGTGTTCCTTCCTCAGAGTTTGCACATGGCCATTACCTGTAGAGGTGACGGTTGTCCTCAAAATCCTCCTGGCCCCATTTTCCCTTGATGTCCTCAATAACATGATTCTTCAGGAATTTTCTCAGCAGCTGGACTGTTTGTTTACGAGTCACCTCGGGGCCAAAGTTTTGACTGTTCCTCAGAAGCTCGTGCAGCCAGTCCACGGCCTCTGATGCGGTGAAGCAATGCTCATAACTCTTGAACCGACAACGATGTTTCCGTAAAGGCATCCTGGCCCGGAAAAGCTCCACCGTTTCGTTCCACTAGGCAAAGGACACAAGAGCATTTAGTCATCAACTAGTGTTTTTTAAAGGTTAATGGTCCAAAGGAACACCAGTTTTCCACTTAAACTGCTTGAAGACTGGGGACTATTTAGCTTATACAAGACACTAAGTTAGATGATAAACAGATTGAGCCACAAACTGACACGTTGACAGGCAGGTAAGTAGGTGAATAGGTAGATAGATAAAATCAGGTTTTTTAAATTAAAACACACTGGGATAACAGATGGAGAGTTGGTATCTTATTTGCATTCTTCAAACCCTTAAAGTCTGAAAGTAATGATTGCAAAACAATGTGACTCCAAATAATGCCACAGAGCTGCACACTCAGACACAGTGACAAAAGCCCATGTTATGGTTATTTTGTGACAACTGAAGCTGAACCTTTTCACAGAAGAGAGAGCAAAAATGCAACTTCTCCAGGGTTGTTCAGCCTTTATTCATTCAAAGAGCAGTTACTGAAGACACTGCTAGAAAGTTCTGCTAGTGCTGAAATTCACATGCATGAAACCAATGGAGGTGAGTCGTGGGTGGAACTATGCTCATAACTGGACACTCCAGCTAGAACCCCAGCACTCAGGAAGCTGAGGCAGGAGGATTCTGACTTCAAGGCTAGCCCACGCCCAGCTTAGGCTACATAGTGAAACACTACCCCAGAAAATCTTGCCCATCACACACAATTCCTTCCCAGTAGTGCCATGTTTAAAATGGCTTCACTCAACACTTATAGACTGTTCATTCTGTGAGAGTAATCATGGGGGGAAAGAGAGCTGCGTGATCAGGATAAACTGCCCAACACTAACAGCAGAGAACACTTACAACATATTATCAAATTTCTGCATAAAAGAAAGCTGTTTGAAAAGAATCGCTAAATAGGCATTTCTAGCCATACACACCAACTGTAAAGCACCTTCTGTTCTTTTGTGGCAGTGAAGTTCTCTCACATCCTCTGCTTGCCTGAGAGGATGCTTGGTTCTGAGGCTTCTCTGGAAGGACACGGTTTAGTTAGGCATGACTTATTCAGACGCCACAGGGACACGGAGGGACAAAGAGACAGAGCTTTGGCTCTGATGCCCAGTGTGAATGGAATCAGCCTGCTCTGCTAATGGCCAGCAGGCCAGCCTCATAGTCACTGCTAGCCAAGCCTGTGTAACTTCAGCAACAAAGACTGCAGACAGAAAAAATAAAAATGAAAGGCCTATCCCAGTGTCTGCCCTAAGACAGCTACTCAGTAAATCCCACTCAGAGATTGCTCTCACCTTTACTAGCGGAGTGGGTGTGGCCACTAAAGCTGAACAAGTATACAGAAAAGATCCCTGAATTGAGCCTCCAAGAGTTAGTGTAGTCTGTCCATAAACACGTGGCTGTGCACAGCTAACACATTTCTGTAAAAATGTATAGCAGATTCTGATATGTAAAAAGCATGGAAGCTAACCGGTGTGGCAGCATATACCATACCATACGTGGCAGTTTAACCATAATTATACTGGTTAAGGCAAGAGGAATGAGTTCAAGGCTAGCCTGAGAGACAAAACAAGATAACCCTGTTCCTCTCCCTACTCCCCCACACCCCCACAAAAAAAGAATCAAAAGAAAAGCCATGGAGGTAGGTGCTTCCCAGGGTCAGCCTGCTAAGAAACCAGGTAGCATGTTTAATGTACTGGTCTAACCCACTCCAGTCAAATCAAAGAGTCTTCTGGCCCCTGCTTAAACGTGGCTTATGAACCTTTTAAAAAATAAACTCATCAGATTAGTGCATAATGTCTCACTCTACTACATGACTGGTGATGCTCACAGCACAGTGATCCTAGCCTTAAACTTACTGAGAGACTGGGCCACTTCAAAAGGACAAAAACAATCTCTGAAGAATGGGGGAAACATGAGGTGCTGGTGAGACCAGGGTTCTAAACCCAGGTCTTCCATTCACTGTCTACATAAGGCTTGGTACATGTTAAGTACTATAAAAAATAATCCAGTTCCCTTCTGCTCCCAAATGCCAGGGATAGAATCAAAAAGCCTCCTTGCTTACAAGTGAGACTGCGTTGGAGACAGGAAAGCAGGATGTGAGTAGGTCTAGCATAAGAAAGCCACTCCTGCTGGGAGCTTTCTGCTATGCCCTACCTAGTTCACATCCCAGCAGTGAGTGGCTACTGAGACATTGGAATGGTTACCATACAAAAGCACTCAGGGCTTTCCCCAGCCTGTGCCAGAGACATAAGAACACCACAGCAATGCTCCCGGCTCACCTCAGAACTAACCCCGCACTCATGAGGCTCTTGTCTACTCTCTGCTTCTAGGATGTAACTGTGTGAATGAACTCTGTCGGTTTTGTTCCCTGGACAGCAGGCACATGTTCCAGTCTTTCTCCCCGCTGTCCCTCTGTATGATCCTCACGGTAACTGTTACCATTCTATTGGTGTCCTGAACCTAGGTGAGTGGAGACTAAAAGGAGGCAGACTAACGCCTCATGCAAGAGCCATCTTTGTTCAGGGCACCAGACAATTTATATTCTGAGGGTATCCTAAGGGTCAGGCAAGGTCATGACTACGTTCACATGAGTTTAGGCTGTATACATTCACAAGGACAACCATGTTTGGGAACAGATACAAACACAGGTAATCTAACATAATTCCACTCATATCAATGACAGCTGGGAGGGGCACAAATGCACCCAAGAACTACCACATAAAGGACAAACCAAGATTATGAGACTTTTGCCTTGAGGTTATCTCACATGCTCTCAAAAGTTCTCCTCAACCAGCTTCATTCATGAATCAGGTTCTGATAGTGACTACCTTCCAAAAAGTTGGGGATGTGTTCCAAACTGTACAGTGGAAGTCTTCTGTAAACTATTTTTACAAGAGTTTAATTTTTTTTTTTAAAAAAAAAAAGTTGTTTCAATGATGATGAACAAGCAGCTGACTAACTCCTGTACTGTCACGAACTGGATCTTTCATTTCATTTTTACCATAAAAATTTACTTAACCTGGAAATTTTTATTTTCAAGCTAGACATCAGTGCTTAAGAAACTGAAGCTGTTATACACTGTTAGACAGTACAGCAAGCCAGTACGGAGGATACAGACGTGTGTGCCAATAGGTTCTCCAGGCTCTTGATGAAGAGACAGGAAGTAGCAGGTGTTGAAAGAGCAGGCCAGCAAAAGGGGAAGGAGGGTCAGGCTTGAAGGACAAGAGAGAACCAGTTTTAAAAAGTATTTATTCGTTAAAAGCTTTAAGACATGGCTGGATGGCATTTACAAACTACTTGCAGGTTTTACTTTTAATAATGATAATTCCTGGTAAGAGCAGCCCTCACATGGGGCGGGGGAATAGCTATCACTGTATCTTCCAAATCTCAATGTTTAACATTCAGTTTCTCAAATATATAATAAAACTGAAAGCTGAATTGATGACTTGCAAAGTTCTGGTAAAGCTGAAGGGTCTACATTAATCGTCCACATACTTTTCTGTTTTAACTAGCTGATTAGTCTAAGCTGAGCTTGAATGTGATGGAAGGTCAAGGTTAAAAGCAGCCAAAGAAAGTATTTTTCTTTACAGACTCCTTTGATAATATGTTAATGTGACAGAGAATCCAGCAGCATCTATGCACTGAACCTCTGCAAGACAGGCTCCCCGCACAGTTCTGTAAAGACGGCAGTCTCAGCCAATGTTCTATTGCTGTGAAGAGACTCCATGACCACAGCAACTCTTAGCAAAGAAAGCAGTACATCTGGGCGTACTCCCAGTTTCAGAGACTTAGTTCATTCTCATCATGGAGGGAAGCATGGCAATGTGCAGGTAGACATGGTGCGGAGAAGTAGCTGAGATTCTACATATGCATTAGTGGGCAGCAGGGAGAGTCACTGGGCCTAGCCTGGCATTTCAAACCTCAGAGCTTACCCCTGTGACACACTCCCTCCAAAAAGGCCACAACTACTCCAATGAAGAAGCCACACCTCCTAATCCTTCTCAAGTAGAGTCACTCCCTAATGACTAAACATTCAAATATTGGAGTCCTTGAGGCCTATTCCTATTTAAACCACCGTGACATTTAAAACAGTTAGAATTATTATATTCATTTTTATCGTAAAACAGGATAAGGACTTGTCATACCAAGATTCACTTTGTTTCCCTTGAGCAAGTACTGTGAATAAATTGTGTAGAGGATGAAACATGTTCTTTTTTCTACCCTAAAAGAAGATATAATAGTAAACGCATATCCAAAATTTTAGTCACCCACAGTAAACAGAAACCTGAATAACAGAAAATTCCAAAAATGTACAGTTTCTAAGTTTTCAATTGCATGCAGCTCTGGGAAGCACAGTGGAACTGCCTCATCCTCATAAAGTACGTGAATGAACTCATGTTCACTGTGTCCACACATGTGCCGCTCACACACAGTGGGCATTTAGTGGTGTTTAGGTTCTCAGGGCGATCGGTGTGCTCAAGTAATGTTTATTTTAATGACCAACAGCACCACAGTATATGTGACTATATAGTGAAGTATCAGTAGAATGTATTAATTGCTCCATTTTATTATTACATGTTATTAATCTCTCAGTGTATTAATTTACAAATTAAACCATCATAGGTATATGAACAAAACCCACATACTATATATAATCTATATATGAAGTTGTAGTTTCAAGCATTTGCTGTGTGTCTTGGTCACTCTTCTATTGCTGTGAAGAAACACCATGACCCGAGGCATCTCTTCTATAGAACAGCATTTTAACTGGTGGCTTGTTTAATGTTTTGGGGGCTTTGTCCATTATCATCATGACAGGGAAGATAGTAGCAGGCAGGCAGGCACTGGAGAAACAGCTAAAAGTTACGTCCTGATATACAGACTGAGATGGACTCTGGGCTTAGCATGGGCTTTTCAAACCTCAAAGCCCACCCCAGTGATACACTTCCTCCAACAAGGCCACACCTCCCAACCCTTGTAATCTTTTCAAACAGTTCCACTCCCTGCCGATAAGGCATTTAAATATATGAGCCTGTAGGGCCAATCTTATTCAAACCAACCACACTGGGGTTCTTGCAATGTATCCTTTCCAGATAAGGGAGGACTGACATAATAGTTTGTGAAAGTCCGTTTCTAAGACTATCTTTATCTTGATGTCACTGTTCATACCCCTTAGAAACGAGCCCTAAAGAAAACCTACATCCATTATTCATTTTACTCTTTCTTAAAATAAATGGGATCATTCTGAGTGTTTAGTGGATTTCACAACGATGCCTCCAAGCCTCTTCACAGGCACCTTAGCAATCTGACTTTTACCACCTCTCCACAATAAGAGGTAGACAGTGGCTCGGGGAGTAAAGTACTTGCCACACAAGGCTGGCCACCTGAGTCCATCCTGGCACATAAGGGAGAAGCAAAGATGTGACTTCACAAAGTTTCTCTCTAACCTCTTCGAATACAAATAAACATAATACAACAATAACAATAATGATGCATGTTTTCATAGAAATCAATGTCTAGATTCTAGACTCAGCCATTTCACTTGCTTTGACCAATGAGGTGTGAACAAAACGTCATGACATCAAGAGCCCACTGTGTGAAGAATCGGAGCAAACCCGTCAGAGCTACTTGGTTCAACCAACACTGAGGACTAGGGTACCATGTGACACCACCTAATGCCAGCAGTCAAATCACCAGATAGTGACACATGAATAATTCCCATTGGAAAACCACTGACATGAGTCGAGCCCAGACCAATGGCCCTATGCAAATATGTGTTGTTTTCAGCCAAATGAAACAATACTACAGACCCTAAAATCTTAGGAGAAACTTCACATGTGACATGTGCTCTTTTGTGTGAAGAAACTCATAATCTTTGATTCCCCAAGTGCTCCATAAGGCTAATAAAGGAAAAGCAGCCTGAAACCTAATTTCTCATCCACGGAAGGTGGCTTGACGCCACAGAACACAGACTACCTGACTCCGGAAAGAAAGAAAACTACGTGTCTGGCATATGAGTCTAAACATAATTTGGACACTTATCCCCACCTTTTCCAGAGTAGAGGGCAGTGAGACTTGATTGCGAGGAAATGCAGCTAAGAGTTTTCACAGCCTAAACTCAAAGTAAAACTTTGTGTCTATTCCATTGTCCTAATCTGTTTGAGGCAGAAGTCAGTAAAATCACTTCCTCCTGGAAGTAAGTCTCTGAGTGTCAAAACGTGTTTCCACGAGAAAGACCCTCACCCTGGTTCACTGGCAAAGCTTTCAGACCATTTAACAGAGCTGATCCCTACGTGAAGTAGGTGCTGACAACTGAAACGCCAGGGGCAGGTACCTTAGCAAGGCAATCCACCTCCCTGCTGTGCACCGTTACAAAGAACACTAGTCAAGTGTCAACAGTGTCACTCAGGAAGGGGTCACACCCTGCCAGGATCACCGCAAACCGCAAGAGCTACACCCGTCGGGTGGTCCTATGGCTCCACCCACAGTCGATCTTGACCTGGAAGCTAGGGTAGTTAGGTACCTAGGACAAAGGGGAACACGATCTCCTGCTATTCGTTCCCGTTATGGCTGAAGGCGTCGTCTACAGCCGAAAATCCAACCACCAGCGGCAGATGAAGTTCATGCCACCTTGGTGGCGCTGGATCCGGCCTCGTCTACCCGCTGCGGGGCAGAATTAGCTGCCCCAACCCAGCAGACACACGCCCCCCAGTACTGGCAGCCCCGGAGCGACTGCACACAGCCCGAGTCTCGGCGGTGACAGAGGCGCGGGGTCGGCTCGGCCACACTCTCACTCACCAGCCTGGTGGCCCGGTACGGTCCGGGTCCCACTACGCGGTGCTCCATTCCCAACCCGCAGCAGTCGCGGGGCAAAGCCGGCGCGGACTTGAGAGCTCGCCGCGCCGCAGTTTGAATCACAAGCCCGGAGCCTCCGGGCGCTGATTGGACGGCGCAGGGGCACGTGACAGGAACTGCGTGGTGGGCGGGGCTGTGTGTGCCCAGGATTTCACTACCCGGGGTCGCGCCTGTAGCAGCGAAGAGGAAAGGACACTTCCTCCTCGCCAGTGGGCGCTCAGGCGCTGCCCAAACCCTACCGGACCGTCCCTGCCTCAGACAGCCTCAGAGCCCAGAGAGCCAAACCTAGCTGGAACCTGATAAATAATTCCTGTCAGCACCCAGGGCAGAGAATCCGGAGGCTAGCAAAGAGAGGAAGAAGTGGGTGGTGAAAGGAAGCGAGTTGACCGCTGTCCAAGAGGAAGACTTATTTATAAAGCAGATAAAGGCATAAGGACTGCAGAAAGACTTTCGGAGCCATTAGGTGGCCTGCTCAGCTTCTGTTGTGTTCTCTTGTACAGTAATCTTTCTCCTCCTTGAATTTACGTTTTGTGTTTAGCAATCTGACTGAAATTGTCAGTCCTTCGTTTATGGGTTGATGAATTCGTCTTCTCTGCACTGAATCACCTACACATCTCCTGCCCATGAGAATTGTTGGTCCGACTTGCAACTGATCAAAGACTTCATTTTATACTTTATGCCTTTAACTCATTCTATAAATCTGTGCCTGGACTCTGAGGTGAAGTCGAAGATGGGAACTGCTGAATAACTCCACCTTGATCATAGAAGCTGATGTGTGATAAACGTATTAGACAGTGGTTAATGAACAGTGATTAATTCAGACACTCAAAACTAGTAAAAGTGCTGAGAATAAATGGGGCTGAGCATGAGACACTTGTATGAACACCCCCTTCAGGAAACATGGTAGAGGAGGGTACAAAAAGAATGAGCTGAGGTACAGGGAAGAAAGCCGTGGGATACTGTTGTCTGGACATAACATGGCTGACATCGCTGTTGCACTCATAAATTCACAGCAAATTTAATGACTTCTTCAAGACCTGCACAAGATGGAGCCTGTCAATCAATATTCTAGCATACCAGGGAAGGGCACATGAAGCCGGTAGTGATGAGGTTGTTGGAAATTATTGGCTGCTGAGAGATGCCATCTATTTTCTTCCAGTAACTAGCCCCCACGACCATGCTCATGTATGAAACCCTAATTAGACTCCGTGGGACATTAAAAGAAAAAGAAACCAAGATTACAAAATAAAACCTGGATACACTGTTCAAATTTTTTGAGGGCCTGAGGTGAGATGGCTCAGGTAGGAAAGGCACTCTCTGCTAAGCCCAATGATTGCCCTGAGTTCATCCTAAGAACCTACATGGTGGAAGGTGAGAACTGACTCCCACAAGTTATGTTCTGACCTTCAGGAGTGTGCTGTGTCAGGCTCAGACACGAACACATGTACATAATAAAAATAAATCAATACAAATTTTAAAATGAGATTAATGAACAAAGGATGAACCCCTCATTCTATCCTATCCAAGGATATATATTTAGTTTATTATGAAAGACAAACAAACAAAACCTGCTTGGAATACTACATATCTATCATTTTTGAAAATGTAAAAAAGATAAAAGATTACTTCTTACATAGTTCTTATCTGTGGTGAAGGTTGCCAAAAGATGCCTATGTACGGTACAAGAGACAGAGGGAAGAGAAGTCTTAGAGTTTTATCCGCCATAATGGTAAAGCTGGAATCCTGCAACAAAGCTTGCTCAACCTCAAATTACACTGCTTTCGACTTCCATAGAAATCACAAACAGAAATTTACTAGATCTAGATTTCAATTTCGATAACAACCAGTACACTAACAAGCCAAGTGACTTCAAGGCCGATATTTAATTCCCCTCTACTCTCTGGCAAAATGGAAATCTTGATGGTTGTCTTGCTGAGTTGATATAAGGACTTCAAATGATCCGTTAAGGCTCTCAAATGATGCCTTCTGTATGGCACGAGTTAAAATATGGACCTCGGGGACTTAAGAGATGGCTCAGCAGTTAACAGCCCGTACTGCCTTTACAGAATACCAGCGTTCACAGCTCAGCACCCGCATCAGGCAGCTCACAATGACCTGTGACTCACGAAGATCCAGTGCCTATTCTGGCCTCCACAGGCAACTGCAGTCACGAGCACAGACCCACATACAGACACAGGCACCCACGCATAATTAAAAATAAAATATTTTTAAAAGGAGCGACCCTTGAAAACAAAATCATACTAGCTTCTTCAGCGTTTTCCCAAGTCCTCTATGAGCCTTGGATGATAACTTGAAAGGCACATATTCAAAGATTCACATATCAGAAGCCACAAAGGCAGCCTATGTGGGTGTCATGTAAAGGGACTGCTGGCCATCTGTCAGGCCTTCGGGATCACATAAAAGCAGTTCAACAATTCCTACCTTCTCTACCCCACCTCCAATTCCAGTGCTTCCTTCCTCCCTCCCCTATGTTTCACTCCTGGCCACCCTTCTTTCTGTTTCTCAAACGCACTCCTGCTTGAGACTCTGCAGCTTCCTGCCAGGACTGTACTTGCCCCGCTCCCCGCACGGCTGTGCACCCTCCAGTCAATGCACCCTCCAGTCTTCCTACAAGTGGCCCCTGGCCTCTACTGTGAGGCCACACCACTTCTGCGGTGCTGTGTCGTCTTCATAACACTTAGCATCTACCTATGATTTCAGCACATGGGAGGCTGCAGCAGGAGAATCATGAATTTGAGGCAGATTAACCTATATAATAATACTTTGTAAAGAACAATAAAAATATATTTATATATGCATTTGTACATACAATCATACATATGTGTGGATATATATGTAAATGTATGTACATAGGTGTACTTACAAGTATGCATGTATTTTTCTACCCTTATTTTCTGCTGTAGTTTATGTATTATATAAATATTAGCTGCCTCTTCCTTTAAAGAACACCACTTCTTCTTGCCCTTTTAAATTTGCATTGGAGGGTGCATCTGCCCATACCCAAGTACAGGTCAGAAGGCTACATCGAGTTTCTTACTCTATCTCTATCTCTCTCTTCTTTTCTTAGATGGACTTTCTCACTAAATCTGGAATGAACCAACAACCTGACTGACTGTCCAGTGAGCACCCCAGATTCTCCTGTGTGGAACTCCAATCTCCGGGATAACGGTTTGAATGATTTCACTAATACCTCCGAAATCAAAATTGACCATCAAAATAAAATCCAACACACATTTATATAGAGACATTTCAGAGGAACCTGTCATTGATGTGTATCTAAGTAATCTTTACCATGCCATATATATGATATATATCATAATTTAATAACTAAAAATGATAAAAATCAATGTCTTGAATTATCTTTCAGCCTCCCAATTTAGTTACACTACAGCCCCACTAAGTGTAGCTCCCAGTTATGTCTCAATTAATCATTGCATCCATTTCTGCATTGTGGGTATAAGTTTTAATAACTCGCTGTGTGTTCTCTTCTGTGGCACACTTACGTGTGAGAGTGTCAAGATGTTATAGTAACTGAGTCAATGGGCAAACAACTTCACGGGGTGAGTGTCGTCACAGTGAGAACTGGCTGCTTCGCTGACTTGCCACTGGCATTACGAAGCTGCAAGCAGGGCAGCAGAAAGCGGTTTGCCTCAGTTAGACTGTGTTGGAGGCTACGTTCCTCAGTCCCTCTGACCAGAGAGTGGCTGAGCTCTGCCTTGACAGCCGGAGGATTCCTAGAAATCACATTTAGTCCAGTTCCCCTCACACAAGTCCCTCACAGGACTTACACAAGACTTTAGCTCTTCAGGTGCCCAGGGTGCAGCCAGCATTTTCATTAGCATTTTAGTAATTAAAAACAGCTCCGTACAGGGGCTGGAAAGGTGGCTTAGTGGTTAACAGTACTTCCTGCTCTTTCAGCTCCCAGCCCCCATACTGAGCAACTTACAACTGCCTACATCTTCAACTCCAAGGCCTCTAACTCCCTCTTCTGGCCTCTGTAAGTATATGCATTTATGATCACACACACACACACACACACACACACACACACACACACACTTGTTTGCTAAGATTCTAAGAGTTAAAAAGCCTGGCTTGATTTGCACTGCTATTAGTTTGTACCACCACCCCATTGATAAATGGTTCTCCAGAACTTGCACTAATGCTAATCACCAATAGGACTAGTGGGCGTATAAGAAAATGGTAAAAATGTATAAAAAATTTAACTATATAATTTTGTTGTAATTGTTTAAATTATTAAATAAAAGCAACTCAGTATTTTATTTTTTAATGGATGTTTTTATAAACCTCAACGATCTATTATTTGGCTGCTCACTGATTCAACAAGCATGTATGTGTACCTACTATGTGCAAGGTACTGCTTCAGCTATTAGAATACTGCAGTAGATGATGCATAGTCCCTCTTGCCTACAGTTGGCATCCCTAAATAAGAAGGGATAAGGAACTAGATATAATATGAACACACACACACACACACACACACACACAGGAGGAGATCTTTCTTGGGGTGATTGAGTACAAACAGGAAAAGCAGAAGATGCTGTGGAGAAATGCTCTTTTTATTCCAATAATAAGAGAACTGTAACTGACCAAGGGGCATGTGAGTGTAGATATGGCTGGAGTAGAGGGGTTGAGTGAGGAACAACACTAAGTCAGGAAAGCCTGAGATGGGCTCATGCCTACCTTATCCAGAGCACACGGAGCCTGACTCGAGGAGGTGAAAAGGGAGTGGAAGAGAGATCAGATACACAGCACAGCAAAGCTTGGGGGAGACACTACAGTCTGTGGGATTAAAATGCTTATTTAATGAGAAGTAAATACAATTCTATTAAAATTCTAATTTAATGAAAAGTACGTTAAAAATTTTGAGCAGGCAAGAGCCATAATCTGAAATGTTTTAAGTGCTACTCTGGCTGCTGTGCCAACAGTGATTAGATGGGGAGGTCACGGATCACGGTGTGGAAACAGGTAAAGTGGGCAGGAAGCTGTTGTAATAGCCCAACAGAAAATAATAATAACAACAACAAAATTGGCATAGTATCAGTGCACAGTGGCATCCAACAAGCAGTTATTGAAGGAATAAACAAACAGGCGAGTGAAACTAAACTTCAAAAGCTTTCAATTTTTCCGATTGCCAAAATAGCTCAGTAAGTATTAGTGCGTGTGCTAAGTCTAGACCTGAGTTTGACCCACTTAGAAGAGGAACAAAATAATTACAGGAGGCAGAAGAAGGGAGGGAACTGGGTGGGAAAGGGGAGGGGGAGGGAGAAAGGGAGGGGCAGGACCAGGTGTGGAGAAAGACAAGAGGAATGCCCAAAGGGGCAGGAGAATAAATCAAAATATGCAGCAGTGAGGATTAGGGGGCAGGGGGAGCCTCTAGAAAGTCCCAGAGACCTGGGATGTGAGGCTCCCAGGACTTTGTGAGATGACATTAGCCGAATGCCCAACAGTGGGGAGGTGGAACTGGAAGAGACCACATCCCGGTAAATAGGAACGCCCCTCAGTTGAGGCAGGGAACACCTACCCACCTTCAAACTTTTAACCCAAAATTGCTCCTATCTAAATGGTGCAGAGACTGAAAGAAAGGCCACCCAGTGACCGGCCCAACTTGAGATCCATCCCACCACATCCTGACACTATTACTGAGGACATACTTCATGTGCAGACTGGCATGGCTGTCCTCTGAGAGGCTCTACCATCAACTGACTGAGACAACACAGATGCTTACAGCCCACCACTGGATTGAGATCGGGGACTACTGTGGAAGAGTTAGAGGAAGGACTGACAACGCTGAAGGGGATTGCAACCCCCATGGGAGGATCAACAGTGTTAACTAACCAACGACCCTCAGAGCTCCCAGAGACTAAGTCAAAAACCAAGGAGCATACATGGGCTGGTTTATAGCTCTGGGCACCACATGTAGCAGAGGACTGCCTTGTATGGCCTCAATGGGAGAGGATCTGCTTAATCTTATGGAAACTTGATGCCCCAGGGAAGAGGGATGCTGGTAGGGGTGAGGTGGGAGTAGGTAGTCAATCAAGAAGCACCCCCTTAGAGGTGGGGGTGGGTTGGGGTGAGGAACTGTGGGAGGGGGACCAGGAAGGGAGCGACTTTTGAAATGTAAATAAATAAAATAATTTACTGAAGATTTAAAAAAAAGAACCCAACCTGAGTTTGTCCCCAAGGCTCATGCCTACAGGGAGGAAGGAAAGAGTTGACACCAAAAGTTGTTCTCTGTGATCAACATATGTGCCTAGACACACGCATGCACACATCAATCAATCAACCATTGTAATTGTAAATGTTTAATTATCTATTGCTGTTCTATGTATGTGGGTTAGCTCTTATACTCTCAGCACCGAGGAGGTTTAGCTGGGAGGATCAAGAGGCCAAGCAAGCTCAGAATACACAATGATACTGTCTAAGTTATCCTTGTTATTGTTACTATTATTATCCATTTCCTGTGACTGGAGAAATACTCAGCAGCTAAAAACACTCTGCTCTTGCAGAGGACCCAGGTTCAGTTCCCAGCCTTTACCTGAAGGCTTACCTCATCAGTAACTCCAGGCCCAGGATCAGCACCCTTCTCTGGCCTCCCCAGGTACAAAGCATGTACACAGTGTACTTACATAATTGTAAGCAACTCCCTAACACAATTACAACGAGGAATACTTCAAAATCACTACTTTCTTAAAGGAAATTTTGATTGATTCTGTAGTTGGTGTTTCGTATGTAAATTTACTCTACAGAATAACTGCTTTTTATAGTTTCATATCATCTACCAAATCTGATCTTGACTCTGCTCCTCTGCTTAATTTTTATCATACAAGTTGTCTGTATTCATCTTTCCTTTTGAGTTTACAAAGTGGAATCTAGCCACACCCGGTGCCTTGGTTTATAACGGTCCCTTCACCTACTGCCACTTCACAGTTCTTGTGTTTCAATTCAAAAGTTGTTCTAAATAAGCCTTTGCCAAAGAACATTGCTAAGTGGAGTTATATATTTGGGTACAAGCTCATCTTCTGGCACATCTTGAGTATGCCAAATAGCATTTACAGCAAAGTGTATTTCTCAGTAGCTGGAAAAGATGATAGAAAAGCAATCTGCAGCCAACATTGGCCTGGGGAATGCTGGGTGGATTAGAGAATGATCCTAGAGCTAGAAAAGCCATTTAGCAAATCACTGGAGGATTATAGACGTGAAATTGCAACCGTAACAGAGTGGCGTGTAGAACTAGTGTGTGTTCTTGATACTGGTGGACGACAGAGCTCAGCGGACACCTCGAGAAGGAGTTCTAGGTTCTTATTGCTGAAATGATGTTGCGGTAAATATCAAATGGATGGCTTGGCCTTTTATCGGCCCCCGTGGTCTCACTCTGTCACACAGTCCACAAACAGCCCTCTCCACGTGGTTCCCTTCCCAGGTGGTTCACTCTGCCTGTTGCTTCTGTCCCAGGAATATACAACCACACCGACACATTGTTCTCACACAATTCCCCTTGGCATGTTGTTGCCAGGCCTTACACACACACACACCCCAACTCCGTGGCAGGCTTTACGTGTCTCTTCAGTACACCCTTTGAACTCAATTAAGTCACCACATCAATACACTCAAACACTCTGATTCAATTGGTATGATATAATTTGCCCACCTAGATAAATCAAATGATCTTGTACAATTCTATCCCTTATAAAACATTCATAATAATCTTATTTATGAAGTGATACATTGAGAGAAACAAACTTCTGACTCTATCTCCTCCAGCAATCTCCTCCCCCTCTCCCTCCTCTTCCATTCCTCCCCCCCCCACCGCCTACCTCTCCACTGTCCAATCATCTATCACCTTAACATAAGCTTCCACATCACCCATTCTGTTTACTTTTTAAAAGAACATGGAAAGCAAGAAAAGCAAGAGAATTTAAGAAAGGACACTCTGAGGGAGAAGCAGGCTGCAGAGGAGACATGGTTTAGTGGCTGGAATGTCTTCAGTGTACACACTATCAGGACAAGTGAGTCGTGTAGGGTGATCTTCCGTGCCGTCTGCATTCTCTGGGACATGTCGTTATGTATACAACCTCACGCGTCTCATACCTCAGTAACATCTAAAGTCTCTACTACAGGTAACATGACAGCAAAGCGACTTCTGCTCCTATACCAGCGGATCCATTTGTGTGGTGTCGTCCACTATCGGGTTTAGTCAACGGAATTGAAATCAGTGTGTAGGAAGGATGGCCTCCCAAGTTTGTTACAGCATCATGCCCAGTGGCATAATGTGAAATCAACCTAAGTGTCGATTGGTGGATGAATGAACAATAAAATAAAACAAAAATGTAGAATTTTTATAGCTCCAAGAGAGAAAAGGAAAGAAGGAAGAGAAAAAGGGAGGGAGATGCAGTCTTAAAAACCACAATGGTATATTAGTCAGCCATAAAAAATGCAGAGATACTATCATTTGTAGCAACATAGATGAGAGAAGATATAGGTGTGTGTGTGTGTGTGTGAGAGAGAGAGAGAGAGAGAGAGAGAGAGAGAGAGAGAGAGAGAAGTGAAGTAAGCCAGGCACAGAAAGTGAAACATATTTTCTTACTCACTTGAAGAAGCTAAAAGTTTAACCACATTACAGTAGAAAACAGCAAAATTCAAGACCCTAGGATGGGTAGGTGGGAGGGAGGAGAGAAAAGATGGACAGTAGGTACCAAATGTAGGAAGAAGCATAAAGAAGTAATTCTAATATTGTATAGATGGTATGGTACATAATAATTATTGTATGTTTTTAAAAACAGAAGAAAGGAGTTTGAAGGTTTACAAACATTTTAATATTTGACAAGATGGGAATGCCAATTTCCCCAACCTGATCATTCTATATTATATATGTGTCTGTTAAATTATGATACTCAACTCATAAGGTAGTACAAAGATTCTAAATCAATTAAAAAGTAAGAAGTTAGGGGCTGGAGAGATGGCTCAGATGGTTTTCTGGTTAAGCTTCTTGGCTGAGATAAACACCATGACCAAAAGCAACTT
The DNA here is from genome assembly GCF_963924665.1 of Micromys minutus. Lineage (NCBI taxonomy): Eukaryota > Metazoa > Chordata > Mammalia > Rodentia > Muridae > Micromys > Micromys minutus. The sequence continues at coordinate 9,848,529 of NC_137955.1, read as the reverse complement.
AGGAAGAGCAGGGTGTACTTCATCTCACATACATCCAGGCAGACAGTTGAGGGTATTCAGGACATGAACTCAAGCAGGAACAAAGACAGGGATCATGGAGAAAAGCTGCTTTCTGACTTCCTCCTCCTCCCTCTCCTCTCTCTCCCCAGTTTCTCTCTGGCTTGTACTCTGCCTGCTTTCTTATACAACCCAGGATCCCCCTGCTCAGGAGTGGCCTGTGTTCTTCCCCATCAAGCAAGCAAGCAAATACCCCACAAACATGTCCACAAGACCCATCTGATAAAGACAATCCCTCAAGGACTCCAAACACTACAGACTCATGGGACTGGCAAAGTCCTGGGTCTGTGTATGGATGTTGACAGTGTGTGCACAAAATGTTGATCAGAACTTCCTTCTAGATGTTTACAGTCTGAGGTCACTCCCCTGCAGAGACCCACTCTACTGAGATGCACTAAACCTGTCTCCTTGGTCGGTTTCATTATATTTGGGCACATAGAATAAGCCTACCCCTTTGAGTCAGATTATAAAATAAATGTGCTGAGGTTCCAGGCTACTGATGATATTTCTCTATCAGAGCGCATGGTCCATCTGATCGCAGCTTTTCTGTATGTGTGTTTGCCATTTCTTCATTCCCATGACCCCAGTTAGGTCAGTCCCTAAGCTGTGCAGGTCACAGCACCCTGCACCAAAAGAATATGGTGGGAAAAAAAGAATATGGTGGACAAACAGTCCAAGCAAATTCCTGATGTCAATTTAGGGGCTTCACAAGCACACAGGCACATGAACACACACACATATGCCCACACATGTGCAAACACACACACACACACACACACACACACACACACACACACACACACACGTCACATAGAATAATGTTTGACTAATAGCTGGGTATCCTTTGGCCAGGTCAAGCTGCTACATAGAACGAACTGTTAAAGCCACATAGTTCTCAGCTTGAAGTGCACGGACCTTTCAGTGATGGACAAACACCACAATAGGTATTGATTGTGCTGAGGCGTTTTGCACATAAGTTAATTCCTAAGTTCATTAGACACAAGACTGGAGCTATAACAGGACCCCAAAGAAGGCTGGTTTCATCACATGAAGCCTGTGAGACAGGACTCTCCAGTTGGTCTTAGAGCTGACATCAGACATTTAGAGCAGAACTGAGTTCTGCAAACCTACTTGAGTCACAAGCAGAAAGACAGAGCCACAAGCCACAGGGAAGCAGGAGATGTCTGTGTAAACAGGAAAGACTATGAGGGATACAGACTTCACTAATGCTCAAAACCACCAAGGTAAGTTATGATTCAATGTTGTGAATTCTATATATGGTGGCCCCTAGATTCCATAGCTGGTTAGTGGTTTTGACTACTTTCTCCACCAATCTCTGCCTGGTTAATATCTTGATTTCTGTTCTTGGTAGCTGATACTCTCAGCAGAGGCAGCCACACCAGGCTGGATCACTGATCTGAAAGCTGTGAGCCATTAAGTGTTGTGGAAAATCCATTAGGCTTGTGCCAGCTTCTTGGGTAACAATAGGAAACGGATACACATTTGTTAGACAAAACTCTCAGGTGTTTGTCTGGAATAGCCACAACAGGACAGTGAGAATAAAAGGAATGTCAATATTCAATGTGTGACTAGCTATAAGGGATGACGGGGTAGCGGTGGGGAATCAAATATGGCTTCAAAGTCACCGTGAGGTTGGCAGAAAGCCTGAGCCACAGGCCACGGGGAAGCGGGAGATGTCGGTGTAAACAGGAAAGAATATGGAGGAATACAGACTTTGCTCAAAACCACCAAGGTAAGTTATGATTTCATTTTACAAATCCTGTGCACAGACATACCTAGATTCCATAGCTGGTTTATGATTTTTTTTTTACTGTTATTCTCAGAGTTTCAGATGCTTATGACCTGCACAAGTTTCTAATCTCAATGAAACTCTCATCCTGGAAGTCAAGGATAAGCAAGCTTTTTCCCGGTTTGTAAGTGATCTCAGCCAAACATCTTCGGTGGCGGGTGCATAAGGACCTCACTATTCCGTGCTTATCGCGTGCCTCTGCATGCTGTAAGCTGGCACACGGTGGCCTCACTGTTCTCGGCTCTGCACGCCTATGTATTCCGTAAGCAGCATATATGCAGTTCTGCTATTAGAAAACTACCAGTCATCAACTCTGATTATTGGAATAACAAAGTTGGGATCCAGGGCTGGTGAGCTGAATCCACCAATAAGCACACTTGCCATGCAAGTCTGCGGATCCGAGTTCAAATCCCGAATCGCCACACGGTGATGTCCATACACCCAGCACCGTGGGAGGCAGAATCAAGAGGGTCTCGATGGCCTGCTGCTGGCCAGCCTAGATCCAGGTTCACCCAGATCCTCTGTCTCGCAGAAATAAGGCAAAAAGTGATCAATGCAGCAGGCACTCCACTGTGTCCGGCCTGCATGAGTATGCACGTGAGCACCCGCCACACATGTACACGTACACCGCATAAACACACGGCGTCGGCACAGGATTTTACTAATTGAAAAAAGGACCTCGGGGTTTAGATATACATCTGATTGCTGGTGAACCATGAAAATAAGGTTTATCACATATGTTCACGTAAGAGGCGAGGGCCCAGCAGTGGAGGTGGAAGCTACAGAGATGAATGAAGATATGGGAGGAGGGGGAAGAACAGAGAGGGGCATCGTTGCCTTGACCAGGTCCTCTGACCCTCGCAGTTCCTGCTTCACCCCAGCCTTTCTCTCCACAGCTTGTCCTGTGATGCAACAGTTCTAAAAGAGATTGAAGAGATTGTCCCCCTTTTAAGCCTCCCTGGAGCCTCCAGCTCAGCACAGCTATCAAAGGCCTCCTCTAAGTTACTTTTTTAAAAAAGATTTATTTATTTATTTACCTATCTATTTGTTTATTTATTATACATAAGTACGCTGTAGCTGTCTTCAGACACACCAGAAGAGGGCATCAGATCCCATTACAGATGGCTGTGAGCCACCATGTGGTTGCTGGGAATTGAACTCAAGACCTCTGGAAGAGCAGTCAGTGCTCTTAACCACTGAGCCATCTCTCCAGCCCCATCTAAGCTTGACCTCTGCCGAATTACAGCACCAAACGACATATTATGATGACATGGTGTAAGAGTTTGCTGGCTACTGACACACAAGGAAAGGCTAAAGTCCGGGATTAGCAGATGATTTGTCTGAGCCGCATATCTAAGCTCGGTTCTAAAAGAAACCTACCAAGCTGGTTAAAAATCATCTAGATTTTACAAAAGCAAACATATTTGATGTAGCCGGAGGGCAGGAGAGGGAATAATTTCACAAAAGGAGGTCAGAAGAGGATATCGGGAAGTATGCAAGATACTGGGAAGGTCCCTGTCTTCACAAGCAACACCTGAAAGTAGGAAGGGACCTCTGCCAGGCAAATTTTTTAAGAGCGAAGTTCCTACTCCTTTCAACAACCGCGGAGGATCATGGGACAGGGAAGCACAGCGTTGGGGGGCGGGGGGGATGGTAGCGCCCACACTGGAATCTGAAGGCTTTGGTGCTCAGCAGCACCAAGCTAGAAACTGGAAGGGACTGTGATGGGAGAAGAGGCCTCTCGGGGAACAAGGGAGGCCTGTGAGCTGGGGCCGGGGGAGGGTGTGTGTGTGTGTGTCAGGCTCACAAAGGCAACAAGCACCTTTGTGTTCCTCCCAACACTGTGGCCCTTATACCCTTTCAGAGCCCTGCAGCTGACACTTGCTTGGGCTTGGGCATTATCTTACACTTTTGTCCTTAGTAATAATGATTACTTTATGGTGGTTTTTTTTTTTTTTTTTTTTTTTTTTTTTTTTTTAACTTATTCCCTCCCACTGGCTGGCTTCTTTCTCCCTTCTCTTCCCTGCTTCTTTCCCCCCTCCCTCCCCTTCTTTTTTTCCTTTATTCATCTCACTTTTTTTTTTTTTTTTTTTTTTTTTTGCTAATTTTCAAGGGTTCTAATGATAATTCAAATAGTAGGTTTATCATTTGACTATATTAAATACTTTAAAACCTATAAGTCTTCTGAACATCTAAAATAATACACCGGGTTTTAGATTGCACTTGTCATTTGTTTATTGGAGGCACACACATGCCACAGAGGTCGGGGGACAACTTTCAGGATCATCAGTAACTCCTTTACCCACTGAGCCAGCTTGTTTGATTGACTGATTGATTAATTGATTGATTGACTGATTGAAATATGGGTGTATACTTGGAGAGAAAGAATAAAAGTGTTTTATTTAAAGGATAACACACAGCATTTGGTTCGCTAGATATATCATTTGTGGGTTTCTTCCTTTTATTTAAAACTCAAGAGACTTTCCAGACCCTGAAACCTGTTTGACTGCATTTTCTTTAGGTAGCTTTCTTTGAAAAGAGCTGATTGGCTGGATTCTGGAATTGATTGACAGTTCGGATAAGGGGTTGGTAGGGACCAGACTCCAGCTCTCACTCAAAGTGACCCTCAGACCTGTCTCTACACAAAGCCCTGACTTCTGTGGGAGACCACAGGAGAAATGTAATGACCTGACCTCCCACAGGCTGAGGACTGGAGGTGGGCTCTGAAAGCCCAGTCAAGCAACATCAGGGGAACCAGGGCAGCCAAGGCTCCTGCCTATTCTCTGCTCCAAGTTTGCCATAAACAGGATGCTGAAAAACTGTTAGAAGAAGCCATGTTATGTGAAGAGGCCCCAGGCAGATGTGGATAACTGTGGAGCTACAGTGCATGTACCAGAACCAAGTCTCACAGGGGCTTTTACAGAACGAGGGACTGTGAATACATCTACTAAAGTTGCCTGAAAAACAAAACAAAGGAAACTAAATACAATGCCCAAAAGACAAGTCTATACCTCAAACTGGCCATGTCACTTGCTGTAAACTGTGGGATGCTGTACCCCGAAGAATTTGGAATATGGAAAGTCTAAAAGTCGCCTAGTCCTTATACTTTCAAAAAGAAAGAGGGATTTGGGGATAGAGGACTCTTTAAAGAAATGAGAGACCATTCACAGCCAGGAGTGGGGGTCACCATCTGCAATCCTGGCTTTTAGGAGGCAGAGGCAAGAAGGTCATAGGTTTGAGCCCAGCCTGAGAGCCTGTCTCAAAAAGAAGAAGAAGGAGGAGGAGGAGAGGGAGGAGAAGGAGGAGGAGGAGGAGGAAGAAGAGAAGGAAAGAAAGAAAGAAAGAAAGAAAGCCAGAAAGTAAGAAAGAAAGCCGGTTTAGCAGCAGGTAATCGAAGTTATCTTTTGGCAAGGTTGTTCCTGGCTTTGGATTACGTAAGAAACGCTAGAGGACTTGTTAGAACAGGTTACTGGGCCCTGCTCCCGGAGTTTCTGATTCGGAATGATTTCTTCAGACCCGAGACTACTTCCAACAAGTTTCCAGATGATTGTGGTGAAAAAGGTTTAAGGAGCACATGCTGAGCACCGTTGCTTTAAATTAATAAATCATACACATTTCCAGAATATGTATGATGCAATGATACAGCGTCCATGACACACCTAAACGCAGTAAAGAGGAAGAGACATGGGTAGAGACAGTTAGAGAAGACTGGATGAATTAATTGCCCTTGGAACCACATGACAGGAGCATAGGGGGTGGCTGCTACTCTTCTATCTTCGTTTACACTTGAATTTACTGTTGAAAATTGTTATGGGTCTGTAATCCTCGACAATGCTTGAAGGTCTTGAATTCAATTCCCTGGCCTGGGAAACCTATGGCAACCCTGTGTCTAAATAAAAAGTAAAACCCAACTGGGGATATGGTTTGGTGCACTAGGGCAAAGGCATCCTACTATAACACACACATATACACCACACATCACACACATATCACACACACACACATATATACCTACCACATACACATCACACACACAATGCCCCACACACATACATATTCATCTCACAAGCACACACACACACACACATTTACACACATATCACATGTACATACACACAGCACAGACATATACATATAACACACATCACACACACTCACATGCATACACATCATCCTATGCACATATATACCTGTCACACACACACATACACAAAAACAATACACATATCATATACACACATTTTAGACACACACATTGCACACAATATAAATCACCCATACATCACACACATACACACCCATCACACACACACACACACACATCACACATCGCACACAAACAGTTCTGAGGAAATATAGCTCAGTGGTTGAGCACTTGAATACTATGCATTCAAGATCCGTGGTTTGGATTTATTTCATCTAAACTATGTCTTTTTCTGTAGCCCAGGCTGCCCCAAATTCACAAGTTCCTGTATTAGCCTCCTGAATGGTAGAAGTAAAGGCTATACCAACTAGAACAGGGACACGCCTTCTAATAGTGCCATTCCCTGGGCCGAGCACATACAAACCATCAAACTACCAAACCCAACAAGATCTCTTCTCGACTTAAAAGTGAAAAAAAAAAAAAAAAAAGGTGAGAAACTGCACCCCACCCCAATCTCCAGGGATGGGGGGAGCCTACAGAACTCAACATACTTCAATTTATTGTTCTGTGGCCTTGTCACTGAATGTCACCAGCACACTCACGTGGGCCTGGAGCTAGCCACTGAGCCCTGAACCCTCTTCCCCCAGTCCATCTGCAAGGAAATGGGTGCAGGAATCCTCCCAGCAACATATACCATAGACTCTCCTCATGACCAGAGAGACTCCAGTAGGCCAGGGGCTCTCTATTGCTTCAGGTCTAAACTGTGGGGCACAGGCTTCTCAGCTAGATGTGGAGAATGAAGATGTGCTATCTCTCCGTCACTCACACTTCTACACAGACATGCTTCATTTAGACCTGCACTTTTCAGTGCGACGTTTGTCAGGTAGGAAACCTCAAACCTGGTGCCAGCCTCCTACGTCCCCTTACTGTCATCTTGTAGTCCATGTGGTGTGGTCTTGACACGTGGCCTGAGTCTGGGATCCCCAAATAATACATTATAATATTTAGTTTAATCTGCCAGTATCCCAAGTCAGGGGTTCTTCTCAGTTGTGACCCCCACCCCTTGCCTGAGAAATCTTTACTCAACTCTGGGTATAAAGGTATACAAAATGTACATTCCAATCAGTTATGGAAGAAAATCATACACAGATTTATTCCAAATGTGTTTTATTTTCATATACCTTGACTGCTTCTTAAAGACAAAGTAAGATTAACATGCTAGTGAGATAAACTCTCAGCTTTCTCCTGCAGTTTTATTGATGAAACAGGCACTTGTTGAATGTTTGCCCTACACTGTTTATGCTAAGGAGTGTGTGTGGGCGGGGCTCCAGCAGGACACACGGTCCTTCCCAAATTTGCTTATGGTCTTGATGGGGAAGATAAATGTGAGCTGGGTGATTATATATTTAAATCAATGTGGTGTAGAGGCTCAGAAACATAGGCACATTGACTTCTAGGGACATATCAGGAAATGGTTCTGAGTGGTGAACACACGCCATCCTTAAGAATTTGAACTGAGATAAAGTAACCAAAAATATTGGTAGGAAGTTCTCAGGCCGAGGAATGGGGTTTGTTGTCAGTGGGTAGGGCAGGGGATAGCCTGGGGGGGGGGGATGTGGACAGGTAGGTGGTCTGGTGACTGGGACCATACAGAGGCACAGGGAGAAACTCACAGCAGCTGAGAATCCGGAGATAAAATGAACAATAACTGTGACTGGAAAGCTGGGCTGTGTCTGTGGGCCTCTGAGGGCAGCCCTCCCCAGCTCCCACCCCAGCTCCCACCCCAGCTTCCACCCCAGCTCCCACCCCAGCTCCCACCCCAGCTCCCACCCCAGCTCCTACCCCAGCTCCCACCCCAGCTCCAACCCCAGCTCCCTCCCCAGCTCCCACCCCAGCTCCCACCCCAGCTCCCTCCCCAGCTCCCACCCCAGCTCTCTCCCCAGCTCCCACCCCAGCTCCCACCCCAGCTCCCTCCCCGACTCCCACCCCAGCTCCCACCCCAGCAAAGCAGAAAGCCATTACAGGGCTTACCCAGAAGGGCATAATTAAGTCTGTGTGTTGCCCTGAAAAATGGCTAATGGAGGATGCTGGCTAGAGCAAGGGAGCAGGATAGCTTTCCAGCAGGAAGGCTCTGTGGCAGCCCAGGGAGCAGGCAAACAGCACACTCTAGGGCGGGGCCTGTGAAACATCTCTGTCACTTCCAGACATTGAACAAGCACACACCCATTCTGTGGCTTCCTAAAGGTTTCCACAAGCAATGAGTCTAATTGAACTCTTTCCTAAGCACTCTCTCCTAACACCCCCTTCCCCATCCCCTTCTTTTACGCTTTCTAGTGAAAAGCCACAATGAGGTTCAACTCTGAGAGTTTAGAATCATAAATATACATGAGTCTGAGAACTGGCATCAAAAGCCTTCGTAAGTGGAGCAGAGATGTTTGGGGAAGGGAGAGGGAGTTCGGAGCTCAAAACTGATTTGACTCTTGGGAGAGGAGAAGTGATGCAGGAGACGAGGGCGGTGTCTCGAACAGGCTTGGTATCACTCTCCCCCTTGCCCCGAACCCCCTTTACTGCTGTAAGATGTGACCCTGGAAAGAGTCTGAAGTAAAGAGTCTGTAAGTGAGCAGCACCAGAAAACACGAGAGCTATAGGCACATGGTGCAGGTGCTACTGAGAGAAGCCCTGGTAGCTTTCAGAGAGACAGTTTAAAAAAAATAAAGAGAAGAAAAGAAAAGAATGCTGAGTATTGCTTAAAATAGTTTTGTTGTGGTGGTGGTTGGTTGGTTTTCTTTTTCAAGACAGAGTTTCTCTATATAGCCCAGTCTGTCCTGGAAATTGCTCTGTAGACTAGGCTGGCCTCGAACTCAGAGATCTACCTGCTTCTGCCTCCTGAGTTCTGGAATTGAAGGCATGTGAGCTCAGCAGAGCTGGCCCCATCCTCATTTGGGCAAAGCAGGAAGGAGTGCTGGCCCCTGGAGTCCAGCCTGTGACTGCTGGCTGCCTGCCCAACTGAGCTTCTGCCCAGGCCCAGGTTCGAGGCTCTGAGTTGTCCCACCTCAACATCTTCCCGATCTATGAACTGTTGGAGCATGGTCAAGAAGCTGGTCCTACAGGACCAAAGCTTCAGGGCAACAACAGGATAACCTGAGAGAAGTTCCCATGAGGATCCAGCATTGATGGGATAGCACAAGCCAGAGGCCTTGAACCAGACCCATGACTCACTGCAGTGAACATTTGCAAGTAAAGCTGTTTGGGCAAAAGGGTGTGCTGTGTGACACGCTGTAGCTTCCACAGTGAGATGGCCTTTATTTTTATTTTTTGTTTTCTTTTGGGGTGGGAAAGCTGCAGGGGTGGAAGGCAGATACGGAAGGACAGGAAGATGAGTGGGGTTGGTATACATGATGTGAAATTATACAGGATCAATAAAAAGGATTTTTTTAATATATAGAGAGAGCGGGTATAGTTTCCCATGCTGGTAGCCCCACCACATGGAGACTGAGACAGGGAGATCTACAATTGGGGCTAGCCTGGGCAACATAGTGAAGCTATGTCTAAATGAATAATTAGCCAGTGTAGTTAGGTATGCCCCCACAATCTCTCTCAAAGTCCTTCTCTCCTGTATGTAGTGAATTTGAGGCCAGTATAAGTTACACAAAACATTGTTTCAACAACAAAAAGTACATACAAAGCTGTACACACTACTCCAGAGGGTGAGACCTAAAAATGACTTCAGCCTAAGAGTTCAAGACCAACCTGGTCAACGTAACAAGACTTTATCTCAACACAACAAGATAAATAGTGAAGTGGTTTGTGTATGTTTAGCACAGGGCGTGGCAATATTAGGTGTGGCCTTGGTGGAGGAAGTGTGTCACTGTGAGGGCAGTGAGACCCTCCTCCTAACCATGTGGGAGCCGGTCTTCTCCTAGCAGCCTTCCGATGAAGATGCAGAACTCTCAGCTCCTGCACCATGCCTGCCTGATGCTGCCATGTTCCCACATTGATGATAATAGACTGAACCTCTGAACCTATAAGCCAGCCCCAATTAAATGTTCTCCTTATAAGAGTTGCCTTGGTCATGGTGTCTGCTCACAGCAGTAAAACCCTAACAAGGACAATAAGTAAACAAACAAACAAACAGGTAAAGGCATATACAATTCTTGGGCTATAGAGGCTGCCCAGTGAGTAAAGTACTTGCTATGCAAGCATGAAGACCTGAGCTCAGATTCTCTAGACCCACAGTAACTGGTCTAGATAGTCTACACCCATAGTCTAGCTAAGTCATGGCAGCACTAACAGGTAACTCCAAGGCTAGGGTGCTGGAGTGGCCAGCTGTTCTAGCTAAAATGGAGAGGCCCAGGCTCCAAGGATAAGGCGGAGAGCAACAGAGAAAGATATGTGACATCATCTGTGGCCTCCAAACACACATGAACAGACAAGCATGCCACCCCCCATCACATGTTCCAGAACACTCTAGAACTCTTCATTTCTTTCATTTTAGCCCTCCATATCTTATGCATTGTTAAAAGACTCAATCACAACTTTACAGTTTTTTTCCTTGATGTAGGTACTAGGATGTGAGTCCACCAGGGCCTCCCACACACTCTAAAGTTATTTTTTAAAATGGTTTTTATTGAATATGTATTTACATTTCAAATGTTTTCCCCTTTCCCCCCTCTTTCCCATCCCTCACCCCCTGCACTTGCTTCCATGAAGATGTTCCCTCTCCCACCTCAGCGCCTTGGCATTCTCCTACATTGGGAAACGTGCCTTCACAGGACCAAAGGTCTCTCCTCCTACTGATGTCAGACAATGTCTTCCTCTGCTACATATGCATCTGGAGCCATGGGCTCTCCATGTGTGCTCATTGGTTGGTGTTTTAGTCCCTGGGAGCTATGGAAGATTTGGTTGGCTGATAATGTTGTTCTTCCTTTCCAGTTGCAAACCCTTTTAGCTCCTTCAATCATTTCTCTAGCTCCTCCATTGGAGTCCCCATGCTCAGTCCGACGCTTAGCTGCAAGCCTCCTCAAATATATATGTATGACTCTGGCAGAGCCTCTCAGGGGACATCCATATCAGGCTCCTGTCAGCAAGCACTTCTTGGCATCAGCAATAGTGACTGGGTTTGGTGGCTGCATGTGGGATGAATCCCCAGGTGAGGTAGTCTCTAGATGATCTTTTCTTCAGTCCCTGCTCCTCTGTTTGTCCCTGTTATTTCCTTCCGGGAGTATTTTGTTCTCCCTTCTAAGAAGAACTGGAGCATCCACATTTTGGTCTTCCTTCTTTGTAAGCTTCATAAGGTCTGTGAATTGTTTCTTAGGTATTCTGAGCTTTTGGGCTAGTGTCTGCTTATCAGTGAGTGCATACCATGAGTGTTCTTTTGTAACTGGGTTACCTCACTCGGGATGATATTTTCTTGTTCCATCCATTTGCCTAAGAATTTTATGAAGTCATTGTTTTTAATAGCTGAGTAGTACTTCGTTGTGTAAATGTACCACATTTTCTGAAACTGTTCTTCTTGAAAGCTGAACAATATTGCATTGGTTTTATACACCACAATTTACTTATCCACTCCCCCATCAATGAGTTGTTTTGGCTGTTCCTACTTTTTGGCTTTGTGAACATGGCACACAAATGTCTTTTAAAGACCTTATTTGTTTGGGGGAGGGGAAGATATGTAGCCCAAAGTGGAGTTGCTAGCCACATAAAATTTTATTTTTGCTTGCTAGCTCAGAATTTGTTGTTATACTAGCCCATAACAACACAAGAGTTTCAGTTTCTGAAGAGCTGAGTTTCATCTCCAAGACTCACAAAGTAGAAACAGGAAACAGACTCCCCACAAGTTGTCCTTTGGCCTTCACACATGTGCTGTAGCACATGCATGCCAACAGCATGTCATGTACATGCACACATACACATACATACATGCACACATACATAATACATACATACATGCACACATACATACATACATACATAATACATACATAATACACACATACATACATACATACATACATTCATACATACATACATACATATAGGGATTGGTGTGATGCTACTGTATTTCAAATGCTGGATTCTGTACCCCAAGATCTGGTTGCCTCTACCTCCCTATGGGGACATCCTCAGGGACAATGGGATCCTATCACATACCAGCTTTTGTTGTATAAATCTTGACTCCCAAGTTATTGGACTGGTTAATAAAGGTGCCTACAGCCTGGGCAGAAGAAGGGGGCAGGAGAGAGGTTCATGAGCCTGAGGGTTTGAGGAGGGACCTGAGGAAAGGAAGGAGGAGGTTACCACGGGATAGCGTGGATGGTGACGTGGATGGTGAGCACGTGGCCATGAGGGATGGCTGCTGGAGTAGAAGTAGCCCAGATGGACACACGGCAAGTAATAGTTCAGGGATTTTGACAGGGAAGTAGACAAAATAGAATAGAGGACTGATGTCTGCCCCATTCTAGTGCTTTTAATTTTCGAACTCTGAGGGTCTAGGTGGGGTAAAACTTCCAAAATAATATTTACCGCAACAAAATAAATAAACCTTTAAAAAAGTTAAAGGAAGCTTATTTTTAAAAAGGAAAAGACTAGAAGATTTAAAAATAACAAGAGCCTGGGGATATATCTCAGTCGGCAAATGTTATGGTGAGTACATGTTTGGCCCAGGGAGTGGCATTATTAGAAGGTGTGACCCTTTTGGAATAGGTGTGGCCTTGTTGGGATGTGTGTCACTGGCTTTAAGACTTCAGATGAAGATGTAGAGTTCTCAGCTTCTGCACCAAGCCTTCCTGCATGCTGCCATGTTCCTGCCTTGATGATAATGGACTGAACTTCTGAACTGTAAACCATCTCCAATTGAAAGTTGTCATTATAACATTGAATTATAATTGCCTTGGTCTTGTTGTCTGCTCACAGCTGTAAAACCCTAAGGCAGCAGAGTACTTGTCTGGCACGCACAAAGCCCCGAGTTAGTCCCCAGCACCACACATAAACAGGACAAGCTCTTGAGAGGTGGAAGCAGGAGGATCATAAGTTCAAGGTCACATTCAGCTGTAGACAGACTTGAGGCCAACCTGGGCTATGCGTGAAGGGGGGAAATAAAGAGAAAAAATGAAGCTTCTATGCCATCACGTGAAAGTTTCTGGGAATAAGAGATGATAAGGAAACCCAAAAGCAGAAAGTAGATTTGTTTTATTGATTTCTATGCTGTTCTATACTCTGAAGGTCTACAGTCTGCATAATCAATCCACGGTAGTCATTAGTAACCGATGGAAAGAAGTGAGAGAGAAAGGGAGTCTCTAGATAAGAAAGGACCCCCCCCACACACACACATACACCAGCACCACAACAGCTGGATGCTGACCTACTAGACCTTTGTCTTCTGGCCAAGACCGGAAATAAGGTGTTGTTCCTTTGTTTGTTTGTAGAAACAAAACACATTCAGACAAAATGCATTCCACTTTATGCAAAGTATTCTCCAGCACAGGAAATAAATGTCAAGCAGAGAAGGTGCTTTGAATGAGGAATTACACAGGAAGCGTGCTTCTGCGGCAGCTGGAGTAAAACCCGTTCCGATCCACAAGAAAGCGGCTCTCTCAGCGGCACCTTATCCTCTTACAGTGGGTTGGGGATTGTGGGTAATGTTTGCCTCGGTTCACTGGTCACATGGCGTGGGAAAGAAAGAGGGGAAATGGTAACTGCTCAGGAGGAAGAGACAGATGACAGTACCCACTGCGGGTAACTAGGCCAAGCGACAGGCACCATAGCACCAATGTCAACAGCAACCAGAAGCCTCCTGCATTTGTATTTGTATGTGTGTGTATGTATGTGTGTATGTGAGTGTGTATATGTGTGTGTGCATGTGTATATGTGTGTGTATGTGTGCATGTATCTATGTGTGTGTATGTGTGTATATGTGTGTATGTGAGTATATGTGTGTGCATGTGTATATGTGTGTGTGCATGTATATATGCGTATGTATGTGTGTATATGTGTATATGTATGTGTGTATGTATGTGAGTGAGTGAGTGAGTGTGTGTGTGTATATGTGTGTGTATGTGTGTGTACATGTGTGAGTGTGTGTGTGAGTGTGTGTATGTATGTATGTGTGCATGCGAATGCATGTTTATATGTGGGTGCCCTCAGAAGGTGTCAGATCTAAAGCTGTAATGATAGGAGATGATGGGTTACCCAACATGGTTATGGTGCTGGGAACTGAACGCTGGTCCTCTGAAAGAACAGGAAGCACTCTTAACCACAGAGCCACCTCTCCAGCCCTCCTGTGACACTTGAGAATTCCTGGCTCATATACTTCAAGGAATAGACCTTTCTCCATTTCTATAGTCTACGTTCATTTCCAACCTCGGGGGCTTCTTTCACTTGTTTGTCCTTTGTGGACTCAGTCCCAGTGAACTGAACAGATCCTCTCTACATCGGGGCCCACCGAAGCTCAGATTTCAGGTACTAAGATTAGGCTCCGTGTTCCCCAACAGTCCATGTGTCAAAGCGGTACAGCGGACTTTTCGGAGTCCTTAGGTCATTTTGGACATGCCTTTGATGAGGATCATAGGGCCCCAGTCTCTCTCAGAGTCCTGGCTTGAACCATGAGTAGTTTACTCTGCCATGTTCTGTGCTGCAGCACACTGTCCTGGCCAGAGAACCAGCGTAGAGAACACCTTATCTTGGCCTGGAACATCCAGAGCCAAGAGCCAAAATGATGCTTTCTGTCATGACTTCACCGAGTGACTAATCTACCAGCCTCTTTTATCTCTGCTTGATTAAATGCCCTGTACTTATGGTAATGCTACCTTTCCAAAGATGCTAGTGGGGGCAGGGAACCTCAGGCAACCTCAGGCATCTTCAGATGCTGCTCTTTGTCTGCCCCCACGGGCATAGGCTGCCCAGGGGAAGACTGAAAGGACATAGGCTGTTTCTCCAGACATTGTACACCCCATCCTTAGATGAGACGTCTCTATCAAATCTCTCCCCTCAGAGCAAGGGAACCCAGTGGAGGAGGAGGCAAAAAGAGTGAGGACCAGAGAGGATGGAAGGCGCCAAGAACACAAGGCCTTCCAAATCAACATGAGCAAAGCTCCTACGAGCTCAGAGACTGAGGCAGTATGGTCAGGGTCCACGGGGGTCTGCACCAGGTGCTTATATAATGGCTTCCAGTTTAATGTTGTTGTGGGGTTCCTGAGTGTGTGAATGAACGAGCAGTTCCCTGATTCTCGTTCCTTCTCTTGGGCTCCTCTGTTGTTTGTCTTGTTCAACTTGGATGTGATGGTTTGTGTATTACCTCATTATACTTTATTTTGTTATACTAAAACAAAATGACTGAATGGGTATAAACCCAGCCACTTTAGGGTAAAGGCTAACAATTGACCTGACGTTTATATGGGCTGAGAGAGGAAACATCAGGTTTTCCCAGTGGATACTGGTTCTATGCACCACGCCAGGGCAGATCCCATGTTCAGGAATAGCAGACCAACAGATAATGAACCCCATAGATTTTTAATGTATACTTCTAATTGGTTATAGTTTGGTGAGATTTTTTTTCAGAGGGTAGGTGATGTTGTATTTTGTTTTCTAGGTTTTGGGCATTTTGTTGTATCGATTTTGTGGATTATTTTTCTAGGAAGAACTTAAAGTTGGGTGGGTAGGAAGGAAAACAAGATCTGGTTGAGCACGGTGGGGGAAATACGTATTTAGATTTAAAATCATCTCAAATAATACAAAAATTTATAAAAGAAATGTGTCAGCAAAGAAATAAAACATGTAGATTTACAAAAACACAGGAAATATTATTTCAACTATAAAATGAGACTATATTTCTCTGTGTATTTCATAATAATGTTTTATAACAAAAATATAAAATAGATGTTTCTTCAAAAAAGGAAAGAAAAGGATGCAGGATGTTTCTAATATGTACACACTTCATAGTTGGTGTTGGTAACATCACATCAGGTGATGTTAGGTGGTGGCCAATCTGTGAGCCTAGCTTTACCCTGTGGGCAAGTGCGCTATTTTAGATTCGTGAGTACAAGTCCTGGTGCTCTCAGTAACACAACGAAAGGGACAAAAATGAAAATAAAATCAGCCATTGTTAATCATTTTTCTACTTCTTAGGTTTTCTCTATTTTCAATCGAAAGTTTCTATTTTCTTTTTTTTTTTTTCCTTACTACTTTATTTTTTAAAAAGAGGGATACGTTTACAGATTTTTTAAAGGTATTTTGGCATAACATTATATGAATAATTTTGTCAGTACTTAATTTTTTTAGAGGTTTGATAGCATGCATAGAAATCCCACTAGTTACCATAAGCATGAAGTACATGTAGGACCGAACATAACATAGAAACAGATTTCTTGTTGGGCATAGATTAAGCATAATGATCTGTGAATACCAAAAATTGCCACAAGGCTATTGTCTTAGCTCTTGGATTATTAATGATTTGAGGTCCAGGTGTACCACAGTCTGAGAGGGTGCTATACATTTATTTTTTTCCCTAAGAAGGACTGAGGCTTTCTTTCTTTTCTTTTTTTCTTTTTCTTTTTTTTTTTTTTTTTTCTTTTTTTTTTTTTTTTTTTTTTTGGCCTTTGTTTTTCTTGAACTTCATATAGTCTGTGAGTTGTTTCTGGGGTGTTCGGAGCTTTCTGGGGTTAGTATCCCATTATCAGTGACTACCTATTATGTCTGTTCTTTTGTGACTTGGTTACCTCACTCAGGATGATATTCTCTAGATGCATCTATTTTCTTAAGAATGTCATAAAGTCATTGTTTCTGATGGCTGAGTAGTACTCCATTGTGTAAATATACCACAATTTTTGTATCCATTCATCTACTGAAGGGCATCTGGGTTCTTTCCAGCTTCTGGCTATTATAAATAGGGCTGCTATGAACATTGTGGTGCATGTCTTTGTTGTATGTTGGAGCTTCTCTGGGGTATATGCCCAGAAGTGTAATAACTGGGTCCTCAGATAGTACTATGTCCAATTTTCTGAGGAACCGCCAGACTGATTTCCAGAGTGGTTGTATCAGTTTACAACCCCACCAACAGTGGAGAAGTGTTCCTCTTTCTCTGCGTCCTCGCCAGCATATGCTGTCATCTGAATTTTTTATCTTAGCCATTTGAAAGTTTCTATTTTCAATCGAAGTTTCCTTTTTTTTTTTCTTTCTTTTTTCTTTCTTTCTTTTTTTTTTTTTTTTTTTTTTGGAGAAAATTAAAAAAAAAAAAAAGCCGATTCCCTGGGTGGTGCTCAAGAAAGCTGTGTGCGACACACATCATAGCACCACAACAATCCTAAGTCATCTCCTCTTTTATAAATCAGTTAGATGTGAGAAAAAAAAATCATCATGGAGGTTGGTTTCTATAGCCATCAATGATGAAACACATTCAGATTCCTACCCTGAAATATGTGTATATATTCACTCAACATGGACGAACAAAGAGAAAATTAGCCTTTGGGTACCCAAATCAGGTTTGACCAACACATTAAATTGCTGTAATTATATAACTCAGTGGCTTCTCGTGATAGTGATTCTCAATGGACCAAGTTCCATCATTTTCCTGTACAGACCTTATGTCTCACCTCTCTTACTAACAGAGTCAAATCTTATTAGAGCCCTCCCCACCTAGAAAAATTCCATTTCTTGGTTTCCCGGGTCATGAGATGGGATGGAAGCTGCTGTGGAAGACTCCTGCAAAAGTGCATTGGCAGAAAACAGACTCACAGTTCATTTCCTGTGGACCCCAGAACTGATACAGATAAGGGCACATTGTCTCTCTGTGCCTGTCTTCTCAGTGCTTGGCTGCATAGCGCCATGAAGAACAGCATATGATAACTTCCTGCTATTCCTGACTGCTTCCTTCAAGAAGTAGGTAGATGGTGGCAGGGAGCCTCAGGCTCCCTCTGAAGGGTTTTATCCAGACCCTCCCATAACCACACTGACCATGTCCTTTCTCGGATCAGATTCCTCCTCTCTTTCTCCCTTCCTCTCCCTCCCCCTTTCCTCTCTTTTGACACATTGTTGCTACAGTCCTGGGAAAAGTTTGCACCACCAGGCCCAACTTCAACACTACTGTCATAGCAAAATGTCACCTGTTCTTGCAACAAACCTTTTACTTGGCAACATGTAGCCTGTCTTGGTTTTTATTTACTGTTCATGTCAGCCTCTTTTCCTGCCTATCCTAAAAAACTTTTAAGATCAGGGTTTACATAAGAGCAGTTTAAAGTCTTTCAGAGACTTGGGATATGGCTCAGTTGATAGAATGTTGGCCTAATGCGCACCCACAAAACAGGGGCAGTGGTGCATGGGGAGGTGGAGGCAGGAAGAGCAAATGTGCTAAGTCATCCTTGGCTGCATAGTCAAGGACAGCGTGGGCTATGTGAAACCCTGTGACATATCATATACACTCACATATACATGCATGCATACATATACACATACATACACGCATATATATACTGTTTTAAATAATACAAAAAATATTAAAAAATAAATGTGTAAGCAAAGAAGTAAAATTAACATATAACATATAAATGCATTATACGTGTACGTGTGTGTCTATGTACACACACACACACACACACACACACACACATATATATATATGAGAGGGGGGTACAGCCACTGACTGTTGAGTCATCACACTAGTTACGTCTCTTTGATGTGTACTTGGAATCAAAGTCCTAATGGTAAAACATACACAATGCTCCTTAAAAGCAGAAAACTTTCAAGTAGGTAGAGAGGCAGAGAGAGGTGTGGGTAGAGTCATTACCTGGAGTTAACATTTATCATCACTTCTCTGATTAATGAAATGGAAAATGTAAGAGAAAATACTAACAAGAGAATTTTACATTTTAAGAATACACGTATTTATTTATGTGGGAAGACTGTGCTGTGGTGAGTGTGAGTATGTGAGTGTGTGTGTGTGTGTGAGTGTGAGTTTGTGAGTGTAGGTCAGAGGATAGCTATCAGGAGTCACTTCTCTCCACCTTGTAGGCCCTGGGAAGTAGAACTTAGGTCATTGAGTTTGGCAGCAAGCTCTTTTACCTGCTGAGCCATCTTGTCAGCCCAAGATTTCTATGAATAGCAATAAATACACAGACACGTGTATACCTATTGATTTTAAAGCCTCATTTATTATATTTGGCTGTTTTCTCTTGTATAAACTGTTCACCTAGAGCAGAGGTTCTCAACCCTTTCATGGGGCTATACATCAGATATTTACATTAAGATTAATAGGAGTAGCAAAATTACAGTTATTGGGTACAAGAAAAAAGAATTTTGTTCGTGGGTCACCACAACATGAAGAACTATATTAAAAGGTCACAGCCGTAGGAAGGTTGAGAACCACTGGCCTAGTGGCACAGTCAACACTTGCTTTTCTTATTCTAAGGATATTTTAAAGTTAAACCAGACAACTGTCAATTATACACAACACAACACGCATGTGCTTCAATGTTTATACATGAATCTTCATAAGAACGTTTCAAAGGTCTGACTGCGGTACAGAGATTTTATTCATGATTACTTTCTTAGTATCATCTAATATTTATGCCATGTTTGACTCTTTACAAATCGTCTTATAATTGGTTTGTTCAAATTTATATCCAAATACTGGATTGTTACGATTTAGGTCTCGAGTTTCTAGGCTCCCTTCCATGTCTCTATTTCAGTTTCCATCTGGTGGTGCAGAAGATGGAGGACAGGCCATGCTCTGCCACTGGAATTTATGGTCCCTTTTTCTCTTGGCTTTCTTTCTTTTAAGGCCACTTTTGGTGAATAAATTTGGCCACTTGTCTTATGAAATTCCTATACCTTGTATCTGGGTGGTTTAATCCACCTAACATCTTTTAACATCCTCTACCAACAGAATTATTATTATTATTATCATCACTGCTATTATTATTATTGCTCATTTATAAACAAACATTTAGGTTCAAGTTCAAAACACAGACTGGAGCCAGAAGATCTCACAGTTCAATAGCATGTTAACAAAGAAATGAACGCTTCAGCATCTCACTCATAACACCATTGAGAAGCTCTGTGGGTTCAGACTGCATCAGCCTCAGTCACCGTTCCCAGCATCCTCAGCAACCACCCAGCAGATGTTTTAACAACTGTAGGTGGTCAGTGCCTAGAAACTGCTATTTCAGTTTTTAGGTTCTTATTTATTTAGGTTCATGTGTGTTCACGTGTATGTACGAACACAACAGGCTTGCCTGATGCCTGTGGAGGCCAGAAGAGAATGCTGGATTTTTTGGAACTAGAGTTACAAGTAGTTGTGAGCTGCCGTGTGAGAACCAAACTCAGGTCCTCTGCAAAAACAGTGTTTTCTTACCCACTGAGCCATCTCTCCAGCCCCTTGTAATTTGCAGACATCTGGTCTACTAACCTACTATCCATTTTGGATTGTACTCATTTCACATGAAACACACTGTTCTTTCAATGCCTTCCTAGTATTTTTTGAATTTGTGAGTGGCAGGACTTGGCCTCCCGTGGTACCCGTACTGTGCTGTTTGAACATCCATCTGTAGGGTGATAGGACACAGGTGGTCCCAGTGGGCATTTTGAAACACTCACACCCAGCACACTACTCTGAATACAGTAAGCACATAATGAGTGTGCCGAGTGCTTTGACTAAAAGAGTATTCAGAAGCACTCACACAAGCAAACAAAAGCAGCTAGAATCAAAAAAGAAACACACATGTCCACATGATGCCAAAGATTTATTATAGCACGGAGAACAAGTTCAAATTCTCACAACTTTCATAGTCATTAAAAAGTAAACAGAAATAAAAGATAGCCAAGGGATACAATCTCATAATTTCCCAATCTATGAGACAATGTAGTATACTCAAATTATAATTCTCATTAAGTATGAAGACAGAAAGTCCTAATACCCATAGATAATTAAAATTTTGTAGTTATAACATATATATTGGACCTCAAGGATTCATAGAACTTTTATAATAAACTATACTTAATGGCTGGGTTTTTTTGCTTATTAGGCAAGCAAATTGAAAGGCAAGAAAGTCCTGAAAATTAGGTAAACCTCATTAGAAACTCTACTTGACTGAACACTGCCCACACAAGTCCTACAACCAGTGACATTCACTTTGTTCCACGAACACTTACATGGGGGACACTGTCAACCTTGACCTGTTTTCATATAACATTCCACCTCCCTGCCTTCATGCATATAGTTAAGAATGTGGTATGTCACAATGTTGCTCTTAGTCTATAGGCATATCAAATATTTTAAATCTTTGGAGGAGGGGCTGAAAGGTTGTGTAGTACAGAAGAGGAAATAAACCAACGTTTCCTGTCTTTTTCTCTATTTTCAGTTCCTTTGGGTCTTTGCCCCACTTGAGTCTTTGGGAATTGCTTGTGTATGTGACAACATCTACCATCCCATCTTAACCCAGAATGGACACACGAGCCAAAATAAGAAAATGTGGATCCCTGAGGCCTTTCCAGTGACAGACCATCACAGCTGTTCCCTTCAGCTCAGCTCGTCTTGTTATTTTTTTCTTTTTAAGTATAAAAAGCTTTCTATTATCCTCTGCTTCTCACTGTAAGCAAATGAATCACCAAAGGCCACTTACTAGCAAATAACTTTATAAACTGAGTGAATGTGGAGACAGAGTGATGGATCAGGAGAGAGCAGGTAAAACTTGAGAGTTTCCAGTCAAGGAGGACTTGGGCTTTGTTGTAAAATGAGCAACACCATGTGGCACACATGACCAAGGCCATCTGTACTGACTTTGAAGTTGTTCACATATAAATAGTTCTTCAAGGAGGAAAGGGAAATAGTATTGACAGCTTCACAAGCATCCAAGTATTGCTAAGTTGTTCTGGTTCGCCCACAAGAAGAAGGAAGTTCTAGAAAGTGGCATTTTTATAGGGAGAGGGGACACCATATGAATTTCAGCCCTTCACAATATGGCTTCTAGGTCTGAAGAAATAGTAATCCTGGCTAATTCATGATTCTGGAAAATAGCTCTCCATGCAGTGTATCTATAACACTAACTATATACAATACACAATCATAGTGTAGTGTCTTTATCTCTCAATATCTAACAGCCCTTGTTTATGTAACCAAATCTTGCCTCTGATACTCTGCACCACCCAACTCTGGTTGCTTCATAAGCCACTTTGCATAGTAGATATTCAAAAAGTAATATATGATTTAAAAGCATCTGAGGTAAGCCAATCACATGAACACTTAAATATCTAACCAATATATACTGTGGCAAAACAATCCCATAAAACATGACATATCAGAGTGTGGCATCAGCACCACCCATTATACATTCCCCACTGAATTCTGCAACATACTTTTTAAAAATTGACACACCCCTCTTTTCAGACACGCACAAAGTTAATTGTAGAATCATTATTACCAAAGTGTTCATTAACCTGTTGAGACAAATCATCTTGTTTGCAACCTAAAGTTACCTTCACCTTAGGGCCTAAGGCATCAGTGCAGACACCAAGGCATCACTGCCTCTAACAGCTTGTACAGGTGTTGGGAGGAAGTCTTGTGGGCAGATCTTGATGCAACGAACCAGAAGACCACACAAACTTACAATTTAGAATGAGAGCTTATGAAAATTCACTTAGGTTTCACCTGTGTTAGCACTTGAAAACTGAGCCCTAGAGTGAATGTGATGTCTTCTGAGAAGGAGGAATGAGTGATGGACAGAACCCAGCATCAGGGGTTTCAACATCAGGCAGGAGGAATCTATCGTACTCGGTGGAGCTCTGTCCATGTTCAAAATAGCTAGTATTTTTCATCATTTCTGGAGTTCCTAGAAGAGCACTACATTACTTCATTCCCTCCTCTCGCTGTAGCAAGATCAATTAAGACCTCTGATTGGCTTGAAAGGCAAAAGGAAACCTCCTGGCTATTCCAGGCTCTTCCACTGAGAAAACTTACCTGGGAGCTTTAAACTCTCAGAGATCAGAAACCCAAATAACTTATCATAAAAATACAAGCTCTTGGTTTTGAAAAATATACAAAATGCACTGCATAGGCAAGTATGTCTTGATTGTCAAGGAAGGCAAGATATCAGTCTCCATTGTAAATCCAGGCTCTGTCTGTGTTTTAGTGGCTCTTGCTTTTGCAATTCCCATTTTCTACAGTTTTGGGCAACCTCTGACCCTTGGTGTAAGCACGGTACCAAAAGTGGAGAAAGAGCAGCAGGAAGATGCATCCGTAACTCATGATGATGTACAGGAAAACTGGGTACTGGTACTTGCAGTCTTCCATGAAAAAGATCTGGCCTATGTGGATAGTGACAAGAACAAACTGGATCTGGAAGATGAGAAAAAAAAATTAGCTATGAAAAGACTAAAATGCATTGATGAGTTCTTCAGCCATAACTTTCTATATGTTCTCGCTAGGAGTGAGAATAGGCTAGGTATGGTGTCAGATTTAGATGGGGGTTTGGAACCAATATTTAGTAGTGACACTGTACAAATCCAGCAGATCCTACTTAAATGTTATCTATGTGGCAACATGCATCCTTCTCGGGCATCTAACACAGCAGCTGTTTATTTAATTGGTTGTATTTTTGGGGTGGCGCATCTCAAGGACTGTAGTCCTTGGTTCCGATGAAGTGTGCTGGCGATCACTACACTGTGACCTAATTTTCCAGGGAAATCCTGGTTTCCAACATTCTAGTTTCAGAGACATATTTTAAGTTTTAGAAGACTCTACCATCCAGACTGGAGCCTTTCTAGTTTTGATGGAGCCAAAGCATGTCCTTAGAACTGCTCTGAGTCCTTCGTCACCGTAGATCCAAACCGCCCTGGGAAGGAGTTGGACCCGATGAGACACAGCTGTTAGCTCAGCTGCCTGAAAGGCTGAGGTGGGAAATTGTGATTTGAGATCAGCTGGGCAATACAGTGGGTTTTCACCTCTAAGACAAGGAAAGCACAGGGAAAGAAGGCCCAGCTGTCCAAGAAGGCATAAGAGAAGGAGGACATTGGTCGGTTTCCCAAGAATGCTCAAAGTCTCTGTCGCTGTGGAAGTCTACATGCTCACAATAAGGAGACTTTCTGTGTTAGCATCTAGACATTCTTGGGTATCTTTCTTTGTTGCTTGTTTTGTAAAATGACGTTAGACAGCAGCCACAGCATGTCGGACACCAGCCACTGCATGTCTCTGCAGGCTGGGTTGTTCTGTCCCTTTACTGTGTGTGTGTCTCAAGGGTCAAACACAAGTCATCAGGTTTGGTGGGAAACACCCTCACCCACCGAGCCATCTCGCTGCCCCTCCCACTTCCTACTTGTTTATGCCTTTGGAAGACAGTTATGCCCTGGGGAACTTTTAGAAAAATCTTTATAAGGAAATAGATTCGACGAGCTAACTAAGTATGGTTGGATCTTTTACAGCATCTCTTGTGATATGAGTACTATTAGTGCCAACCTTCACCACAATATCCTAATAAACCCTCATGGCTGCCCTGTCCAGCAGCTACACCGACTCTCTTCATTTTGTGAGAGAATAATGAAACCTTGGAAAGGTGAAGCAGAGCCCTCTGCACACATGGGTGCTTGAGAAAAATAGCAAACAGATGTCTTTGTTTTTAATGTATACATTTTTCCACTTTATTGAAATTCTTTTGTCTTCTGAAACGAAGTTGTATGTAGTACTGGCTGGCTTCATTCTTGCTATGTAGTCAAACGTGACCTTGAACTCCTGATTCTCCTGCCTCTGCTTCCTAAGGGCTGGATCTGCTGGTGTGCACAAGTATACCTGGCTTGCTTCATTTAAAAAGTGTCACAACATTTGTTAGAAAAAAATAATCTAATATAATAAGGTCACACATGCAGTAATATGAAGCCAGTAAAACACATACATGCACATAAGGGGGAAGCTGAGCAAAAACAAAAAGAATAGCTATTACTCAGAGAGATGGGTTTGCTAAAATTGATTGGTTGATTTTCCATTTATATGGTACTCGGAACTAAGGAAACTCTCTCACACTAGCCACACCTCAGCCCAGTTGATTTTCCTTCCTCCGGTATTTTAATTTCTCTGCAACAAACACATATTACTGCACAACAAGAAAAACACTTTAAAGGAAGCAGCACTGGAGACTAAAAGCCGTGACATCACAGTATTCCAAAGTAAGGAAACAAACATGTGAATGAAAGTGTTCATTTCACGGCTTCCTCTCGGTTGGTCATTGGGACTGTTGCCAATTGTAGATGCATCAGCTCACTGGCAGGAGCTCCTCGGATCTAACCCTGGGGGCCAAGGCACCAGCCTTCCATCTGGGAGAGCCGCTTATGGCTACATGCAGTGTTACTTGATGAGTCCCTAGCACACTAGCTATGCCTTAGTCCCATTTTTCTCCTTGATGTCACTGGCAACCAATTACAATATACTTCAACTCAGGAAATATAAAGATCACAGAATTACTCTAATAGAGGCTAAAACTACAATAGGTCACCTCTCACTCAGTAAGAAAATTACATGCCACATATTTTTAGAATGGATTCTTAGGGGCTATTATTTGGCTGAAACTCAATGCCTCACAGTCCTTCAAGCACTGCTGACTTGGGGGGACCATCTACTCTGGATGACCCACCTGTCTCCCACTGTGTCATACCTGCAGTCCCCTCACTACTCTTTGGGAGGAGAAAGACAAACTGACCAAAGTTAGGACTAAGCAGGTAAGCACACAGAAGTGCCCTCACTTCCTGTTATGTGACGGTCCTTCAGTGTTGATTCTGAATGTGGGATTTCTAACTTGTATTTGAGTACTATTTTTATTTATGACCATACAACTTTGACATCATTTTGATTAAAAACAATTTTTTTTTTTTTTGGTAAATGTGTCTCAGATCATTGTAAAGATGAAGATGCTGGCTTAATCATTTGAGAATCTGAGCTACCAAATCTATTTAATTTTCAGCCAACACAACATTCAAACATCAAAAAAAAAATAAAAAATAAAAAAAGCATCCCTTTCAGAGCACAGGCATTCTATTGTCTTCTAGACTCCTAACTCACAGAAAAACAAACATGTGATTGTGATTAGAGTTTCGTTGCATATTTAAAGAAAATCAGCTACTCACAAGCTGCAGAGATGTCAAATATTTTTTCCACCATAAATACTTCTGGTAGGCTGGTCCCAAGGCGCACAGTCCATAGTAGGAATACATGACCACATGCACGGCTGTATTTAAAAAGGCATGGAATGTTCCCAAGCCACCTGAGAGAAAAGAAGTTATTGTAAAACCGCCCATTATCTCTTAAAACTACACATACTTGTCTTAAGATTTTGGCATCATCCTTTCTCTCATTTTAGAAGGAAGAAGAAAACGTAGAAATATCAATACAGTGAAACAGCCCACTAACTAGGAGTTCAGTAAAACATTTAGCAAAATGCAAAACCGAAATCTTACAAAATAAATTAGCATGTCATTTGTTATGTTTCAACTTTAAAACGCAATTGTGACTCGAGTCTAAACAAACTAGATCAATCTCTTAAATAGGCTACCTTTCTTCCTAACAATAAAAATGGATTTTCAGTCCAGGTTAACATCTATAAGGTGAACAAGCTACGATAATCTTAAATGTATAAATTAAGATGTTTCACATGCTTAAAACCTCCTGATTTCCATGACCACCACCAAAATCAAGATAAGGAATACTCGACACCACCGAAGTCTCCTCATACTGCTACACGGAAACGTCCCTCCAAGGTGACCTTTAGCCAAGTTCTATCATCAGCTCTTAATTTTGCCTGTTAATAGTTTTCACAGAGATGGGACCTCGTGGCATGGACTCTCTTATTCCTGCTTCCTTTGTGTACAACACAATGTCTTTGAGTTTCTTGCATGTTGGTGTATGCACTAATAATTTGTCTTTTTCCTATTGTTCAGCGTTATGCCATATGAATGTATCAATATTTATCCATTCTCTTGTTGGGAGATAGCTGGGTTGCTTCCAATTTGTGCTCTCGTGAGCCAAGCAACATAATCACTGTGTGGAATCAAATTTCTCTTCCACACTCTCAATCCTGCGCTTTCAATATTTTTAATGCTGCAAACCTTCTGTCAGAGAAAGCACCAGAAGTCATTAGGAAGCTATGCTAAGTCTGCTATCATCAATTACTGTGATTTCAAAATAAATAGTTATTGAATATTAAGCCATCCTTTCATCATCTGCTTCCATTTGATTAGGTTTACTCTGTTCATTCGCATTGTTAATTAGGAGGAGAAGCACAAGACTGGAGAAGGTGAGAAAAGGACATTTCAGTTGCCTTCAGCTGCAACAGTTCTTGGTGGAAGGGTTTCTGTCCTGAGATGCTCAGCCTAGAGACATCTGCATGGTACAAGGTAAGGCTGACCTGGGATTTAAGTGAGAGACTCCCAGGACTCAAAGAGAGGGACCTTAGATGAAATGCCTTACATTGGGGAGAGGGGACTTGTAGATCCCACCCCCAGTAGAAAGACGGGGCATCAAGTGAGGGATGGGGTTACCATCCCACAGTCAAAAACTCTGACCCAGAATTGTTCCTGTCCAAAAAAACTGCAGGAACAAAAATGGAGAAGAGACTGAGGGAAAGGAGGTCTAGAGATTAGCCCAACTTAGGATCCATCTCAAGGGGAGGCTCCAAGGCCTGACACTATTACTGATGCTATGGTGTGCTTACAGACAGGAGCCTAGCATGATGATCCTCCGAGGGGCCCAATAAGCAGCTGACTGAGACAGTCCTAGATACTTACACCCAACCAGTGGACTGACATTATGGACCTCTGTGGTTGGGGGGGAAAGCTAGAAGAAGCTGAGGAGGAGGATGGCCCTATGCAAAGACCAGCAGTCTCAACTAACCTGGACCCCTGAGATCTCTCAGACACTGAGCCACCAACCAGGCAGCCTAAACTAGCTGGTCCCAGGCTCTTGACACATATACAGCAGAGGAGGACCGCCTGGTCTGGCCTCAGTGAGAGAAGATGCCCCTAACCCTTGAGAGACTTGAGGCCCCAGGGAGTGGGGAGGCCTGGCCGGGACAGGTGATGGGTAGGGGTGGGGACATCCTTTTGGAGACCTAGAGCAGGAGAAATGGAATGAGGAACTGTGGAAGGGTGAACCCCGAGAAGAGGGTAATGACTGGATTGAAACAAACAAACAACAACAACAAAAACCAACCCATTTCCTTAATGCTGGAACACTTTAATTTGGGAAATAACCTAAAACAGGCTCAAAGCAGGATGGATTACTTTATGTAAATTCACTTGTGGGGTGAGGAACTGTGTATGTGTGTGCATGTGTGTGCATGTGTGTGCATGTGCGTGCATATATGTGCATTGTGTGCATGGGTGTGCATGTATGTGCACGGGTGTGTATGTATGTGCATGGGTGTGCAAGTGTGCCCCAGCCCACATGTGGAGGTCAGAAGACAACTGTCAGCAGCTCTTTCTCTTTTACTACCCTGTGGTTTCTGGGAATCTAACTTGGGTCATCAGGCTTGGCCTTGGAGGCAAGCGACTTTGCCAACTGAGCCATTATTTTAAAATAAGTATTCATAATTGTGGTAATTCAGAATGTTTCTAGATATTGTAATTGCTAAAGTATTCCCGTCAAAGAACACGCTTTAAATAATTAGGTCCTACTCGGCCAAAGTCTTGTGCTATCCTCGGCTTCATAGACTTTAATCAAATTGCAGTTAATTCCTTAATTATTACAAATTTCAGAAGCAACACTATTAACGAAGCATGTTACTACTTTCAGCTTTTATTATTTATACTTGGATTATTCTTCCCATCCCCCCCCCAAGAAATCTGAATAAATTATAAGGTAGAGGACATCCTTTTAGGGCAACTAAAACTAAAAGTAGCTGCTTATTCCTATAATAGCTCAAGAATCAGGCTGGTTCCTAGAAGGGTAAGGGATGCCTGCATGTATCTGCATGTATCTTGTTGGCCAACCCTTTTACAGGGGTTGCCTAAGACCACCCTGCATGTCACGTACATTATGACTTAGTAATGGTCACAGGAGCAAAAGTAGTTACAAGGTGGCAACAAAAATAATGTTTTGATTTATTTATGAAAATAATTCCACCACAACATGAGGAGCTGTATAAGGTCACAGCATTGGGAAGGCTGAGGACCACTGTTCTCAATGTACTCACCCGAGGATCCTGTACAGGGCTTAACATGGCTAAGAGGGCTATGTTGAAGGGTTGCTGAGCAAAAGAAGCTGCCAAATGAAATTAGCTTGCTTGTTTTCTCTACCAATTGCTTTTTGACATCTTCCTGTAGTGAGTTTGTTTGGAAAACAACCCCATTTTAATCAGTAATGCTTTATACTTTACTCTTTGGAAGGCCTTTCAAATGAAGCATTGCTTTCTGTATAAGAATAAGACTGAAAAGAAAGCATCTCAAGACGAGTTACAATTACTTCCCTCAAATATCATCGTTTGATATATTCTTTTGGTTTGGAGAAAAGACTCAGCTGGGTAATTAATGACAATTCTCTACATTTCTCAAAGGGGGCATTTACATAATTAATAGAAAAACCTAACATGAAAATATTCTTCTCTTATTCAAAGGAAAAGCTCTGTTGCTCTTATTACCCCAGAAGGAGGGAACTAAATAGAGATGATCTGGGCTCTAGCATTTGCAAAGATTGGATGAAACAGACATGCCTGTTCTAGGAACTTAGCCCTTGCCAAACCACACTTCTGAAAACAATTCCTGTTCCTGGGCCTGCTGTTGAAAATGCAGTGCAAGAGATGTAGGTGTGTTGAGAAGAATCCCACGCTTAAGACAAAGCAGGCCTGCTGGCTCACAGAACTCACCAGAGACACAAACCATTCTTTTCTTACCTTGACCATGGTTTTTTTTTTTTTTTTTTTTTTTTTTGGTAAGGGAATAGGGATTAAAGTATTGGGTGAAAACCACTATGATAAAATATTCAATATCCACAGACATGGGACATTTCAAACCTGAGGTAAATTCTTCTTTGAATCTGCCCTCCTTAACATCATTTTTTTGTTTTGAAATGGAAGCTAGACCATCAGTGGATTCAAACAAAGATGGAGAAACCGTGTCATTCTATTCCTTGAACAAAATGTATGTTTCCAAAAGTGAAATCACTACACACTTAATAAAGAAAGATGAGAGGCCACTGAGAAGAGCCAAGAAGCCGAGGCAAACACAGTGGCTTCGGCGTCTTCAAGTCATCTGTGTATATTTTGGCGCACTGCCTTCCGATCTGTCCTTCCAAGGAACAGCATGGAACAGAGGTTTCAAACTCCCTGGCGATGGCCAGGTCTAGACCACCTGCGGATATTTGAAGCTCCTTACAGAAAATGGTCAACCGAATGCACATCACTTGTGCATATACCCCGCACGTTTATACCGTGAAATGTGTGCCTGTAACAGAAGTGGCTCGTACTATGTTGCTTAGGGAACAAGCACAGGGAAAATATTGGTACAAGACTTAGTACCGGGGCAGTTTTCCCTTTTTGGTTTTGATCTATGCTTCGTTGAATCCTTGGATGCAGAATAGAAGCCCACACGTATA
The DNA here is from genome assembly GCF_963924665.1 of Micromys minutus. NCBI lineage: Eukaryota > Metazoa > Chordata > Mammalia > Rodentia > Muridae > Micromys > Micromys minutus. Next base: position 9,817,965 of record NC_137955.1, on the reverse strand, counting down.
GAAGCCCAACTATATTCTGGTGCTAGAGAAGAAGCAGATGGAAACGAAAGTGTCTGCGAGCACCTTTCCTAGCCTCATAAATAGCAAAGTAGTCATTTTTGTCTGGTAATTAGCAGTCACAGTGCTTAGTTGGAAAGACTGCACTGTGGCTTCTCAGCAGCATTTTCTCTCCCTGCTTTTAAACACACAGAAATCACAGTCATCCTACTGGTGTGTGTTCAAACATTTTCCTTTTTATTTTTTTTTCATCAATACAAGTAAAACCTTAGCACATTTTCACTTAGGAGACTGGTATGCATTTGAAAGAAAACAAACAATAAGAAACTCAGTTAAAACAATAAAGGTTAAATGTATGACTTGGCAACAGTAAAGTAGAATAAATAATCCCTGCAGCAGTTTGCTAACCTAGAAACACACACTCAAAGGCTTTGTTTACTTAGAACCTCATGAATGAATGAAATTACTGCCTGCTTCTAATTCTGGGTGTTCAAAAATAGAAAACCAAATGAAACAACAACCTGTGGCCAAGCTTTTGATTAAAACTATCTCTGTCCTGAAAAAAACAAAAAAACAAAAAAACTAAGAATGAAATGTCATCTCCTTTGGCACACTCCTTTGGGAAGTTGAGTAATTGTGATCCAACTCACCTTTAAAGTTGCTGTGATACTGTGTACCACATCTTAGATAGTGGGTAGTGGGCCCCTTAAGAGGTGGAGCCTAGTAAGGGTGATTAAGTGGGGACTTTCCTGTGGGTCTCTTGTTTTCCTCCATTTGCTTTCTCTGTTCCTTTGCTTTCTCCTTTCTTACCCCCTCCCTGCTTCTGCTATGACACCATATTACACTGCCAGTCCTACCCAGAGGTCAAGTAGATGGCACTGCCCAACCTTGAACCTTTGGCCTCCAAAACCATAAGTTAAGTTACGCAGAAATCTCTTCTTCATTAAGCAACTGGCCTCTAGTAGCCTGGCAGGGTGTGTCAGGCAGTGGGAATGTGAAGGCAGATAAAATAGACCTGGAGATAACATTCTAATTTCCTGTGAACCAACTAGGAATGCCATTTAAGTAGATGATCTAGGAATCCAAGGCTTTAGAGACTTCAATTGTTTATTACCTATTTAATTGAAAGCATGCAATAGAATTCTCTACAGAGAAACAATAAACTAAACAAAACTAAAGAATATGTAGAGAAGGTCTTGCTCAGAAGTCTTCATGTCAGAAAAGCTGGAGTGGGGCATCTAATTAAGAGTCCTGTGGGGCTGGAGAGATGGCTCAGCGGTTAAGAGCACTGACTGCTCTTCCAGAGGTCCTGAGTTCAATTCCTAGCAACCACATGGTGGCTCACAACCATCTGTAATGGGATCTGATGTCTTCTGTTGTGTCTGATGACAGCAACAGTGTGCTCACATGCATAAAATAAATAAGTCTTTTTTTTTTTTTAAAAAAAAAAAGAGTCCTACGCTCGTGTGTTTCACGTGATAATTTCAAAATCAGGAGTTTAGTGGATCTTTGATTTGAAAAATTTCTCATAATTACATCTGAGAGCAGAATTTGTATTTGTAGCACATGGAAATGTCATCATTTATAGACCACATGACCCTGGCTCTCCTTTCCTACCTGCAGCAAACTTGACTCCAAACCACCAGGTCCACGGCATGATCGTATGATGAAAGACATGAAGGAAAGTTACTTGGCTATTTTTCTTACGCAGAACAAAAAAGATCTGAAATAGTTGAAAAAAAAAATCAAGTTCGTGAAAACCATGCAATAATTTATTGTTACAAAAATAGCACCAAAAACCAAACATTTTCACAATTTGCTCCCAGCAGCTGCTTTAAGGGCTGCTAAGAGGAGCTGGTGCTCCAAAACACAGCTCAAAGGCATGAAATATGTATGATATGTAATCATGAGAGAACCAATGAGACATTTCATGCAGGTTAAAAAAAAAAATCAAACACACATAATGAAAACTTTGGCCAAAATTTCTTGAAAGAAATGCTATTGATTAAAAAAATAGCAATATTCTTTTAAAAACTCAATAAATTTTGAATTATGTGGCAGCGAGAAGTTCGTAATTCCCAGGACTGAAATTATTTCATGCTACACTGCTCTCCAACACATCCTCCCAATTCGGATGAGATCAGGCAAACTTAAAGCGCACTTGGAAAAAAGAAAAGAATGAATTACCAAGGAATAGCAAATGATGAAACTCCTGAAAAATACTGAAAAATACGGTAGACAAGAAAGCAGAGCTGCAGAAGTACCATCGCGATTGCGCATGCCCAGTGGGAGCTTGCTGCTACACTAGAGCAGAGTTGGGGGTTGGGGATTTGTGCTAACAGAAAAGTTCACAGTGTGGGGGGGGGGGCAGGATTGGGGGGTTAGACTTTCAAATTCATTACTGTGTCCGGGGAAACTCAGGTAGGACACAGGGCAGAAAACAATTTCCTTTTGGAAGTTGCTACTGAGACTATGCAAAGCAGAGCTGATGAAGCCACACACATTTGCTTATCCACAGGGAAGACTGCAGTCTGGTATAGCAGCAGGGCTGTAAACTTACAACAGGGGTCCTACTCTTACTGCAGCCTGCCTCTGGGTAAGCCACTCAGCTTAGGTCATCCCAGTAAGGGCTCTGAGCTAAAGCAATGGCTCCCAAACCTGGCTGCCTGTTACAACATGAACAGTCTTAAAACACCCAAGTGTGGTCTCTACTCCAGACCATCAGCCATCAAGTCTCAAGAAGTGGGGACCGTGGGGACCGTGGGGACCGTTTTTTGTTCCTACAGCACGTCATTGTACAAAGGAATTCCTTCGCTCCGCTCCATAAGGGAACTACTGAATCCAAAGCAGGAGCAAAGTGGTTCTCGACCCATTTGGGGGTTGCCTAAGACCATCAGAAAATACAGATATTTGCATTACGATTCATATCAGTGGAAAACTGACAGTAAAATAATGCTATGTTATGGTTGGGGTCACCACAACTTGAAGAACTGTATTAAAGGGTCACAGCGTTAGGAAAGTTGAGAACCAAGGAAGTTCAAGCTTCATCTGTGGTTTAACAAGGACTCCTTGTTTTGTTCTTTTCTTTGTTTATTTTCCCATTTTCTTTCCCTTTAAAGACATGATATTGTTTTGCAGCTGACGTTGGGTTTAAACGTGTGGCCCACCTCAACCTTCTGAATGCAGGGATTTCTCTGGGTGATTTTTAATGCATGCTGAAAATTCAGAAGCCCTGGGTTCTAAACCTTCCCAGGCCCCTTCTCCACCTAACATTATGTGATTAGTGAACTAAGAGTGAAGTGTGTTAATATTTCCAGCAGTGTGGTGCTGTGTGTCCAGACGCACTTATCAGAAAAACCAACGCAGCTTTGCCAGCAGGAAACTAAGGCACTTGGCTTTTGGCTTTCAGAGGGCCCAGCTGACCCTGCCCAGGATGCAAAGCAGAGAGAACAAGGGCCCAGTAAACATAGGCTTCAGAACAGCAGCTGAGATGCTGTTTGCGTTCCCCAAATTACTGACGGCCCTCGGACAACATCACCTTTCGCTATGAGCTTATGAACTGTGATGTGTTTAAGTGTGTCTCACGAGGGTACAGTTGACGCTGTGTTTAGATGCAACGCACCCAAGATAAACACAGTGCCTGCTCTTCGCTGTGAGAACTGCCTCATAAAGAGCCGTCATCATCTACATGAAGGCTCACAGATCTGTGGGGTAAGTAGCAGTTACCTAGGTGTTTGTCGTCATCGGGAGAGGTTGCGAAATGCTAGAAAGTACATTTGCTAAGAGCACAGGCAATTAGAGGCAAAGGGATGGCAGCTGGGGAGGAGAGATAAGCAAAGGAATGCGACAGCCGCACATTGCTTCCATGAGACATCAAATGTGTGAGCTGTATTACATACTCACAGTGTCTAACAGCTCGATAAATTTGGAGAAGTAATAAAGCCAGCAGGTGTGTGCCATCTGTGGAGATATACACAGATAAGAATTTATTTATCCAATATTTTATATAAAGGAAACATTTACTTTTTTAAAAACTGGTTTTAAAAACACGTAACAAACACACACACACACACACACACACACACACACACACACACACACACACAAAGGCCAGTCATGGTAGCACATGCCTTTAATCTTATCACTGGGGAGGCAGAGGCAGGCAGATCTCTGTGAGTTTGAAGTCAGCTTGGTCTACAAAGTAAGTCCAGGCAGCTAGGGCTATTACACTGAGAAACACTGTCTCAAAACAAAGCAAAAATAATCACCACCAACAAAAAAACTCCACATAACAAAATTTACCATTCTACCCGCTTTTTTTGAGGAATAGTTTTGTGGCTTTGATTTGTTCAAATCCTTCTACAACCATTACATATCCATTCACAGAACTCCTCCATCTTGAAAAAGGGAAAATCTATACTCATTTCCTTCTTCCAGCCAACCATCCATCTACCTCTGTTCTATGTATGTGATGACTTGGGTACTATATATAAGCTGAATCATGGGGTACCATATATAAGCTGAATCATGTAGTGTTTGTCCTTCTGTGACTGGAATATATTACTTAGCACAATTCCTCAAGATTCATATAAGGTGCATCTTTTATAGGCTGAACAATGTTCTAGTTGGTGTGTGTGTGTGTGTGTGTGTGTGTGTGTGTGTGTGATTTTGTTTAGCCATTTACCATCCATGGACAGTTTGGTTGCTTCTACATTTTGACCATCATAACTGATGGTGTTGTGACTGTGAGTATACAGATATATCTTGAAGTCCTGGGCGTCAAAGCCTTTAGGGATATAGCCAGAAGTGGAATTACTAAATCTTATGAAAATTCTATTTTGCATCTTTTAGAAATCAGGTAAGTTTTGAAACCCAAGAAACTTAAACAGCACTAAGTATCACCTTATATACCTAGCTTAAAAAAATTATTTCTTATAATTATAGTTTTTTTTTCTCCCAGTTCATATAAACTGATTATTGAGTCATTTGTTCATTCTGAATTCATATCCAATACTGCAGAGTCCAAAGCATCTTCTTTTTTCCAAACAGAAACTTACCCTCAAGGCTCTTGGTGACTGAGAATAGTCCACAATGTCACATCGAAAGGAATAGCCTGTACCCCAGCCAGACATCACAAACTGGAAGAAAAACACGGATGTTAAAGAGGCGGTCTGGACTGCACCGTGGTGCATGACCAGTTGAGTAAGCAGGCAGTGCAGGGGACGAGTCAGCGAGAACCAGGACAAACCAAACACACTTGGGGGAAGCTTGGCATCAGGTATTCTCGAAGCCACAAATGCACACACCATTTATAGGAGCTGTATTCCAACTAACTTGTCCATTTCTTGGGAGGATTCCTTTACCATAGCGAAGGACAAAACCCAAGGTGTATTCTGCTTAGTTAACAAACACTGCCTCTGTCTACTATGTAGGTGTATTCATGTACTCTCAGTACCTGGTTCTGAGTCTGGATTTTCTGAACATTTCAGATCTTCCCAATTAGTTGATAAGTGTTACACAACAGAGTAACTGTGGGCACTGTGTTTTTCCTACCCATGGCTGGCAAGTACCCATGAAGTGGCAGTGCTTGGCTCCAACACCCTCTCTGCCTTTAACAGAAAGGCAGGCCATACACTGGTCTGATACTAGCTGTATTTTAAATTCACAAGACAAATCAGGGAAGACAGTGCTCTTGTTACTAACTGGGGTATAATCTGGCAGATTGTCATTCCAACACACCCACCAAATGACCTTCTACGGGTGTTGAAAATAAAAGCCTATTGTTGGTAAGTCTGATTTCTAATTCAAAGACCATAGTGACATTCTTTTAGTGATTTGACGGTGGGAAGACATTTTAAAACAGTAGCTACAAATGAAAGACAAGTTCTTGATTTTAATTAATACATATGATTGGGCTGACCTGGGGAAGAATAACATTCTCTTCTTTGCCAAGTGTCACTTTTCCTCTGGGCAACTGCCAACATCTGGCTTGGAACATCTCTCTCACTATAAGGTTTATGCCACTTTGGGCTTCTGAACCAATTATATTTAGTTTCGTCACTATTTCACTAAAATGATAACTTTCAAATATAAGCACACACAGTTAAAGGCTTAATCTGGGCTTTTGTATGCTGACTTTTTTGAGACTGGGTTTTGCTATGTAGCCCAGGCTGACCTCATACTCACGACTCTATTGTCTCAGACTCCTAAAGGATACGATAACAGGTCTCCACCATCATCAGCCAAAATGATATTTTAATATGGGAAAGAACAAGAGATGGTTTTTAAAATGTACCGCTATCCCTGTTCTCACTCCTACACTGCAGTATAATAGAACATAAGCTCTGGAACTATTTACTTAAAGTACATGACTAATTGACCACCTTACCCTGACACACAAAAAGACCTATACTAAACGAGACAAATTGTGTGTCATGACCCTCTGTGGGTCTCACCCACTCTTCATTAGGGTCTGACTTGTGCCATGTTCCTAGCATACTCAGTCACAAGAAGACAGGTGAATTCTTCACTATGGCCTGGTTCTCTTTCTTCTTGGTCCTATATTTGGCCAACATGCCTGGCAGAGTCATTTACTCTGAACCCCTGACAAAAGCCTGCTCCACATCATAAACTGTGCCTGTGTTTATAATGTCCTAGTTATTAAGTCTTTGTTCAAACAGAGTGGACCTAGCGTTAGCCGACTGTTGAGTTTAAGAACATGCCAATGATTCACAGAGGTTACTACAGTTTTATCTTTAAGTAAGGAAAAAGTTCGTGGTTCATGTTCAGAGGAGATTATACCCTGAAACTATAACTCACGTATTAGCAAAGATAGGAACTCTGTGATTCAGATATTTTTTTAAAGCCTTCTTCTGTGCTGTCATTCACAAAGCAGGAACTAAAACTAACTGGATACTACTGGATTCTTCTCAAGCCTAAGAAATCTAAGTTGGGGTCAACACAAACAATGACAACTGTCAGAGACAGAACCTGAGAAATCTAGAACACAATGGGACCCAAGGGGAAAACTGGCTCAATCCTGTCATTACAGGATAAGAGAACTGAGGCCTAGGGATAAAAAGCTATGGAGGGAGCCTGGGCTCCTGGCTTCTAAGCAACTTAACCTCTCTCATATGTCTATCCTCTCTCTCCTCTCTCTCTCTCTCTCTCTCTCTCTCTCTCTCTCTCTCTCTCTCTCTCCCCCCCCCCCCCCCCACCTCAGAACATGCAAGGAGCCTGTTAGTCTAGAAAGAACAAAAAGCAGAGACCTGTGGGTCACTACTAGAAACAAAGAAGTGACCAGCAGCAGAGGGAATCTAGAGTTACATAATCTGTAGCAGGAAGGAGGTGGGTGTCACAGCGACCAGCGAAGCCACCAGGACTCTTTGCGGACCCCCAGTATGACAAACACACAGTACGCTAGAGAGAAAACCGACAGGAGGAAGCCAGCCGAGGCTGGAAATGCAGCAAATCCCTAGAGACCCAGGTATTCGAGGCAGCTGGGACATGTGACGAGCAGGGGGACAGAGAGTAGGTGTACAATGCTTCGTTCTGGAAGGTTCCTATTTATCTTATAACAAGGGACAGAGCTTTACCACTTACGACTTGGAATAAGTCTATGCCCTTTTTGGCCTCAAAGCCTGTAAAATCTAAACAGACAAGTCAGCACCCAGCTCTGGAGTCCAGTGCATTCCAGGCCCAGGCCTCTGCTTACCCGCTGTCACTCCTCCGAGGTCATTCATTCCTTTCTCTGCATACAAGTTTCCTCAAAACCAATGCTGACCATGTGCAAACCTCTGAGATAAATGTTTTCTTCTTTCCCCTCACCTTTCCGTGACAGAAACTGTCCTGAGCCCCTCAGATTTATTTCATCTACACATAACAGTTTTGGTGGTTTGGTTTGGTTTGTTGTGGTAAACAACTGCTTAGTTTCTAAGTTCCTCCATTTTCTAAACAGGGGTACTCGACAGTCATAACAAAAACATATGAACAGGTAACGGAAGACAAAGGCAAACTTTTCCCATTAGGAATACTGAAGACACTTGCCTCATAACACATATACACAGAAAACAGTACTATGAAAAAATTGTACGTTATCATCGCTTTCTTGAGTTCAAAGGGCTTCCGGTTCTCCATGAGCTTTGGTCCCAGAGATGTGACAAAATAGACATAGAGCCCCAGGATGATGGTTTGTGGCAGAGGCGAGGACATGAGGAGCCAGTCTTCAACTCTTGGATCTAAGGAAAGACAACACAACCACTTAGCCCAGAGACAAACGGGAAGTAACCTTCATCCCACGTAGACTGCACCACTGCAAAGACCACAAGCATCTTAAGGAGGGGTGATAGGAGAAACCCCTAGGAACAGTGAGCATCCCCTGAGCTAAAAACAACGGGGCTGTCATCACCTTTAAGTCGCAAAGGCTAAGAGAAATTAGTCAACAGAACTTGAAGGGGAGCCTCTGGAGAAGCCATTCTGGAGGAACTGTGTCACAGACTGAGTGCTGCACCCTCTTCGAATGCACGTGTTAAGCCTGTGGTACCACACACCAGGAATCCCAGCACTCGGCAAGAGGAGGTGGATGAACCAGAAGTTCAAAATCATCCACAAATACACACCAGCCAGTCTCAAAAAATCATAAAACAAAATAAATAACGTCCATGTGTTGAAATCCTAGCATCAAATGTGGTAGACCCAAGAGCTTCTCAAGAATAGAGTTAGTGTCATAAAAAGGACCCCGGGAGCTCTTTTGCTATCTTTCTGTCACATAATGACACAAAGCATACAATGACACCCTGGCCTCAGATACATAATTTTTCCAAGTGCTAAGTAGTAGGTATAAGCAGATCTGGAAGAAAAGGCAGCTATGATCATTATCGATGTGATGGTTTGCATATGCTTGGCCCAGGGAGTGGCACTATTAGAAGGTGTGGCCTTGTTGAAGGAAGTGTGTCACTCTGGGAGTGGGCTTGGAGACACTCCTCCTAGCTGCCTGAGGATGCCCAGTATGTTCCTGGTTTCCTTCAGATGAGGATGTAGAACTCTCAGCTTCTCTTGTACCATGCCTTCCTGGATGCTCCCATGTTCCTGCCTTGATACTGGACTGAACCTCTGAACTTGTAAGCCAGGCTCAATTAAATGTTTTTATTTAGAAGACTTGCCTTGGTCATGGTGTCTGTTCACAGCAGTAAACCCCTAACTAAGACAATCAATAATCAGAAATTGTCCATCTTACCTGGGCATGGTAGTGCATGCTGTAATGACAGCACTTGGGAGGAGAAGGCAAGGGATCAGGAGTTCAAGGTCAGCCTGGGATAAATAAAACCCCATCTCAAAATATTTTTTCCCATTCAGACATTCTTTCATGTTTAAAAATGGTTTACATCTGCTACTTACTCATTTTCCTCCTTCCCTAAGAAAACTGGCACAGTTGCTCAGATACTACAAAACTGAAAGTGACCACAGCAATATCTAACTATCTAGACTGTATCTAAAGTGTGGGCCAGCAAGTATGATATTTTGAACCAAATAAAATAGGTAATGCCTTTGCAACCACATAAACGTGAGTTCATCCAGTTCCTGCTGCCTCCAGACTAATGGGATTATGGCATTTAAAAATTGCAATTAAAAACAAACTGCGACTCATTCTATAATTTTAAGCACTTGGGGTGTAATTGGACCGAGTGACCTCAAGATCCCAGAGTGGAATGGAAAAATACAGCTATGGGCAGCTTGCAGGAGCATCTGACTCAGCTCCCCTTCATGAGTAGTAAAGGATCTGGAGCATGCATCCCTATTCCTCCAAGCCACTAACAAGAAAGTCGGTTTCCAACAAAGCTCCCAGACTGCTGGCTCACTCCACTTCTCCTTCAGTGCTGGACATGTGACATTAACAGACGACATCAAGGGCTTCCATTAGTAAAACTGATTACTCTGTCGTCCAGTGAGCCTTACTCATAAATGCCAACAGGTGCCATTGTCTCGAATAGGCAAAGTGCACTAAGGAGAAAAGCAGTCAACTTAAATACTGATGCCAAATGTTTAGGACTTGAGTTTGTTCTTATGTCTACATTAGCACACACCTATCTACACAACTACAACTCTACACAACTATTCAAGTAGGTACAGACACGCCCAAAGTGATGAGAAGATGCTGGAATTTGGAGAAAAATAGGATGCTTGCTGCATGGTCTCTGGTACTCTGTGATAGCATGGATAGATATGACGGGAGTACTGGTGTGTAGCTGGTGTGTAGCATCCTCCAAGCTCATTTGCTCATGGAACTCTGGAGAGGTGTGTGTGTGCATGTGCTCACACACACACATGTGAGAATGTGTGTAGTATATGTAAAATTCTCTCTATATAATATACAACTCCTAGAAGTGATGTTCTCTGGGAACAGCTTAGAAATACATCTGATTTCCACAGTACATTTATAAATTAAACTTTTAGACTTTGACAGCAATAGCACATAAATAGGGCAGACTGTTTTTGAAATGTAGTAAGGGAGAAAATATAAAATAGATGGTGAAATATGGAAAATAAAACACAAGCAGAAGTAAAAAAAAACATTTAGAGGTTGTTACTTGTAAGACTATGACATCATTTATACTGGGAACAAGTATATCATTTATAATGGGGAGCAAGCTTGTCAAAGACACGCACTTCAGTGCCTGGAAACATCCACGTAGGCACTGTCCTGGGAGGCTGGATGTATAGATCTGTCTCAGGTGGCTGGATGTATAGATCTGGAATTCGAAGTGAGATCCAAGCCAGAAATGGAGGCTTGGGGACACCATGGTGTACGTGGTGACTATAAAAGCCATGCAGTGGGTTTATGAGAAGTAGATAAATGTACAGTAAGTGCTAAGGTCTGAGTGCCAAGGACCTCAGAGTCTCAGGAGAGACGAGAGAGCCATGAGGAAGGCTGAGGAGGAAAGCACAGTGAACCTGGAGCAAAACCACAAAAGTAAGATGGCCTGAAGTCAAGGAAGAGACGTTCAGGAGCGACCTGGCATGGAATGTGGTCAGAAGAGCACAGTACCTTTAAGAGATGCTTTCGGCAAGTACAATTTTAGTAAAAGTCATGCACAAAAGAGAACATCAACAAAAGTTTTCTGGCCAACTCTGAAAACTCGAGACTCTAGGGCTGGAAAGATGCCTCAGGGATTAAGAGCACTGGCTGCTCTTCCAGAGGAGCAGGGTTTTAATTCCCAGGTCACAGGCATCTATAACTCCACTTCCTTAGGTCATGACAGCCATACACAGAAAAGTCAAATAAATACGTCTTTTTTAAGGTGCAAAGCTCTAAAGCTTGTTCTCATAACTTGTCACTTTTGAACCTAGAAAGGTCCTTAAATCGGTTTCCGGGGCATATTTAACTACAGTCTTTTCTGTTTCAGTTGTTCCTTCTCTAGCCTTACAACAAGAGTTTCCTATGCCAGGATTTCTGGTCCCCACTGGCGATCACACTGAGGGTCTAACAGCACAAAGGCAGTCTCAGTAAATAAAGCTTATCACAGGACTGAGAATTAAGGCTCAGAGTTAGAACTGACCATCCTTAAATGAATTCCTTCCCCTGCTGATCAACATAAGTCATAATACATGAATGTCATACAGCCAATGTCTAGCCTTTCATTGTGTTATTAATATGTCTGGGTTTCATTCCTAATAAAATAGAGGCTAATGCAGTCAGAAGGAAAGGAAGAGCGTAGAGGGCTGCAGTGACGGAGCATGGTGGCTTCTGGTGGCCCCTTCACGGGTGACACGAAGGGCCTGCTGTTACTCATTCCAAACACAGCTTTGGAGCTCAGATGCTTTAAGTGTCAGTAAATGTCTCCATCACAGCCATCTTTTGTTTTCTTCTTTCACTGACTTGGTGGGGGAAGAAAAATCGAGTGACGTCACCCTTCTGTTCCTCCCTTGTTAGCAAGAGAAAGAAAACAAGCCAAGAAAAGCATACCAGGCTAGCTCAGGAAGACCAAGAAAATCACGTCCAAATAAATCGTTTCTTCCTGTGATTCAACTTTCTCAGCACACACCTTGTCTTAAAATCCTGTGTATATATGACTTTTGAGTCCTACAAATAAAAAGTCGCTCTGGGAAAAAAGCTTGTTTCATTCCAAATTATTTTCAAAAAGAGATAACAAAATAACAGGAACAGCAAAACATAGCCTATGTTTGTGCGTACAAAGAAAGGAACATCCATTGGTGTGTGCCTGTGAGGAGGCTAGAGGTCACCTTGGGGTTATTCATCAAGAGTGGTCTGCTTGTTTTTGGTTGTTTGTTCATTTTGTTTTGTTTTCTAGGGACTTGGCTAGGCTGATTAGTCAGTAGGCAGGAGGCATCATTCCCCTGTCTCTGCTTTGAAAAGCTGGGAGTCTAGGCATGAGCCACCCTTCTAGAATTTTCACGTGGGGACTGAAACCGGGTCTGCATGGTGTTACAGCACACAGTTTACACACTGAGCTGTCTTCTAGACTGCTTTTTAGTACCAGCCTATAAGCTCTATTCCAGCAATATTGTAAAGCCAGCCAGCCATCATGGTGAGCCTGTCCCTCCTCTGGCCTTTTATGCAGCCTTAGGTAATTGGCTTAACCACACTCTATTTGGTTTCCTCATCTATGAATTGGGCATAAAACAAGTATTTCATAGAGGACCAGGTTAGGAGTTTGCAAAGAGCTTGAACCTCCCAATAAGCCTGCTATTGTCATTACGGCAGATTCCAATCTGATCATAGCAGAATCATCTCTGTAGCATTTAAAAGTCTAATAACAAAAGCAAGACCTTGATACAACTCAACCAAAATCCTAAGGAGTAGGTACTAGGAACATAAGCTTTTCAAAATCAGCCATAAAAAATTGGCCAAGAGTTGATTTATCAAAGGAAGAGACACAAGAATAAATACTCAGTATTGCTAGTTACCAAAAAATTACAAATCGATACCAGAATTTTCAACCAATCACCTCCCACTTATAGGGCTGCATCATCAAACTAAAGGTAATGAGTGATGCTGAGGATGTGGAGGAATAGGATGTTTCCGTGCTCAGGATGAGACTCTAAGTCAGTCCAGCCACTAAGAAAAACCACACAGAAACCCCATTAAAAACCTAAAAGAATTGTCATTGTAAGTTTAGAAATCTCATTTCAGGAAACCATGTGCGGCTCCCGGAGTATTACCCACAATAGCCAAGGTGTGGAATCTGTTCAGTGCTTAGTCATCAGATGAATAAAGAGAGCAGTGTAATGGAAGTGGGGATCATTTGGTCTCCCCAAAGAAGACCATTCCCTCTGCATCCTCTTGATTCACAGGATAGCAACATTGTAACAACAATTGAGATAAGCCAGACTCAGAAAGCAACACATAGTATTATATGTGAAATAAAGGGGCTAAGCATCTGGAGAGAGATATGTTAGTTAATGGCTACAATTTTTAACTTAGGATAATTTTTTTGAGATCTATTACAGGAACATGGCCTAATAATAGCACTGTATATAGTCATATAATAATCATAATAAATATATGTCTATTAACAACAACAATAATAGTATACTATGTAGTTGAAATTCTTTTTTGTTCTTTTAAAAGATTTATTTATTTATTTTATGTATATGAGTACACTGTAGCTATTTTCCGACATACCAGAAGAGGGCAACAGAGCCCATTACAGATGGTTGTGAGTCATCATGTGGTTGCTGGGAACTGAACTCATCAGGAAGAGCGGTCAGTGCTCTTAACTGCTGAGCCATCTCTCCGGCCCCATAGCTGATTTTATAAAGTGGGGATGTTAACCAGCTCATTAATCATTCCACAATGTATACAGCTGTTACAATATCACTGTATACCACATGCCCAGATACAACTTTAATTTGTAAGCAGGTAATCTTTTTAAAAAGCTATTCAGGTGACCATGATGAGCCATTCAAATGGAAAAGTCAGGATTCTGGGGCATGATCAAGTTCTCTTTAGCCACATGCAAGGCTGCAGTGTTCCTCAGTAGGCTCTGTGACGATCTTTCCTTGCCTCTCAATCCAAACTGCCCTTTGCCTTCCATACAGTTGCCAAACTCACCTTCTAAAAGTAGGGATCTGCTTAGATTATTCTCTTGTTAAATGAGCTCTCCCTCACTGAACAAATAAAATCCATAGCCTTAGCAGGATGTTCAGGGCTCTGGCTATTGTCTCTGACTCCAGCTTCTTTCCACCTTTCTGAAAAGGCCATTGGTCCACTTCCTCCTGAAGCCTGGGCTCTTCGGATTCACCTGTGGATCCGTCGGGGCTGGTGTAACATGGAGGTAGTAGAGAGGGCACCACAGCATTGAAGGTGAATCTGACTCAGTCCAGGGATTCAGTCAGGAGGAAGTGGCCTCTGTTTTTCCCAGAAACAAAAGGCTAAGGAGATGGACAGTCCTGTGTATCATGTACTTGGCCTCAGAGAGGATTTAAGTGTCATGTGAAGAGCCGGGAAGGGAGCAGAGGACAGGAAAGCGGGCTGTGTGGTTGGTTCCACCCCAGAGGCCACCAAAGTGTTGATTTACCGTAAGCTTAATAATTCTTTCCTGAGAGTTCACCAGGGAGCAGTGGGTGTACAGTGAGGGTGTATAGATTGCTAAGGAGCTCTTCCATCAGCGGCTTACAAGACAGGGTTCTTCGGCATCACACACTACATCAAAGACTACACACTATACAATTCTGAGAACCACCAGAATGAAGAAGCCGGAAGGGAAACCCGTTCTTTGTGTACTTTCTGATATACTAAGAGGTCATGGAGGCAGCAGGCCTACCCATCCTCTATCCTCTTGCAAAGCAAGCTCACACTATCTAAAAGTGAGCACTACCATCCAAACATGCAAAGAGCTGCTTTTTTTTTTTTTTTGCTTTTAATTAATTTATTTCTTTTTTACTTTTTCACTTCACACCCTGCTCACTGCCCCTCTCCCTGTCACCCCCTCCTATAATCTTTCCCCCATACCCCCTCCTCTTCTTCTCTGAGGGGAACCTCCCCCCTAACCCTGGCACTTCAAATCTCTGCAAGGCTAGATGCTCCCTCTAGTTGACTCTGTTGGTCTTCCTCTGGAGTTCCTGTCCCCTTTGGGACTGCAATCCTTCCTCCTCTTTTTTCAGAAGTGTCAAGGACTGCTTTTGAATGATAAAAACATTTGCATTTTTCCTCAGCTCAAAGCACTGTCACCAGAAGTAGTGTGCTGGCTGCAGGATAACCCCGACACACTCCAGCCCCTCAACTCATTTACCAATTGGGCAGGAAAGAGGTCATGGGTTCGTTTCTTTCTTCTTTTTAATTAAATGAAAGGTTACCTCATTTTCACTCCTTTAGACATGGATGTAGCTACCTTTTTATATGTCGTTATTTTTGTTGAATTAGAGTATACATGGTGTGAAAAGAGTATGACTTGGCCAAATGATTTGCAAGTGGGGGGAAAGCTACTGTGAGTGTGTGTTTTATTTTTTAAATTACACTATAGAGTGATTTTTTTCCCCCAATGTCAAGTTTTTACCCTGCATGTACTGGAGTATTTATTTCATCTATTAAATCGTTATGTTTCTCAGAAAAAAAAAAAAAGCGCTGTCACAGTACCATTTTAAAATGAAGCATCCCATAATCAAAGAATTGTAATAAACTCTCTTCTACCTTCATATTAAGCCATCTAAAAGTTTTGTGGCCATGGAATTTTCCATATAAAATAACTACATCTCCAACTATCAGAAAACTAGTGGCAGTAAGATTTCCCAAGGCCACACAGGATTAGTTCCAAAGCCAAGAATACACTTGAAATACTTGGCTCTTGATCATGCATTCGGCTCTTCCCAGGGTACGAGAAACAAAACTAATGCCTCCCTGAGATCAATACCACACTAAATAAACACAAGGGAAACCTCTCTTGATGTCCCTGGCAGCGGTTTTACAAGCTGTAAATCTTAATACAGATCCTTTTAACTCTGCTAGACCTTGACAAGGGGGGGGGGGGGGAAGGTGGAAGAAAAAAGGTGAAACTCAAGTGATATGTTACTTTACAAAGTATCTAACATAAACTGTAACAATCTCTGGATGTATCTGTGACGGGACACTTCCCAGGTAACAGAGCTCTTTCACACATCTTGGCCCACAGGTGCTATTCTGACTTTCAGTTTATTTACGAAGGAAAGGAGTTTGCTCAAGGTCACCCAGTTAGTCTAGGATAGTGACAAGCTGAATGTGGCTCTTCTCTTCCCCTATCCCATGACCTCAAACCTCAAGACTTCACGTAAGTATAGAATTCAGAAGTGTGACGGGTTTACCTTCTCAGTGCCTCTCTCCAAGCTCTTACTGCCTGTTCTTTTTGCACAGCGCCCCTTGGGGCTTCTCAGACCTTATCTTTAAATGCCCGAGAGACCTGTGCTTTGCTACCCCTTTTCCCAACTAGTATCACTTAGGTGTTTGTTTGTTTGTTGTTGTTGTTGTTTTGATTTAAGTACTTTTTTGGTACAAAAAATAAAGTCTTGATGCATAGATAAAGGTAGAGGCAGCTTTTTTCACATAGTTTGAATTAAAATATTTTCTCTTTCTAGGACCATATGACTAGTCGATGCCGTCGGAGTCTACTTGGCCCTTGATTTAAGGATTACCTGCATTCTTTCATTGAGGATACCAAATAGTAAAGGTTTGGATTGCAAAGAGTCTGCTTTTCAAATAACTCCATTCTAAAAAAAAAAATTGTTCCCAGGACTGTGGAGATGGTTCAGTGGGTAAAAGTGCTTCTATGCAAGCCTAATGGCCCGTTTACCATCCCTAGAAACCAGAAAAATGGAACTTGACAATGTTGTCTTCTGACTTCCAGATATAAACTGTGGCACATATCTACACACAATAATTGTATTAAATTTTACCTTAATCTAGTTGGCTTCTAAGTTCAAATACTGAGAACTTGGTGGGCAATATACACCTCTCCTTTGAAATACAACTGGAAGATGAAATTTTACATTAAATATGGAATTTGTAACAATCACTATAAATCATCAGAGAAAGATAACCTCTAAAGAAACTGGTATATTTTCTGAACCAAGTTAGTTGAAACTTTCAGGGGAAAGGTAAGAAACCAGGGAAATAGCTACTCTATTTGCCCTAACAGAGGAAAATCTTAGTTGTCCTTGGCATTTTTGAGGGATGAAACTATTGGAAGACCTTCAGAGATTATCATTGCCCTTTTGCAGCTTGGGCAGACAGATGCTGCCCGTGAAACAGTGTCTTCGCTCATATGTGAGAGGTGTGACTTAATGAACTCATGGTTTCTGGTCAGTGAGTGAGTCACTCCAAAGTGATTTTAGTAGTGATGGGCTGTATCTTAATAACTACAAAATAATGAAATGACAGAGCACTAATCCTAACTAGAAAACACTGATTCTTGAGTTGCTTTTGCTTTTCTTTTTCTTCTTCTTTATCAACTTTTTTCCCAACTTTATCAACCTTGGCAAAGTCAGGTCTCTGGGTTTTAGTGTCTTCAGCTCTAAAATGGGATATCAGGTTGGGTGCTATCTCAGATCTATCTAAGTTCTTAGGCATTCTGGGTCCTTTTCTATTTTAAAAACTTTTCTACCTTAGTTTTGTTTTTAAGAGTTACATTGTTTCTAAAACAATGGCACATTGGCTGGGGTTTGAAAACTCACTGACAGACAAGTAAAGAAAATTTACTCATGAGACTGGGTGCATCTGTCTTGTACAACACATACTTAGCAGACACAGGTGCAAGACCCTGACCTCAACCACCCACAGCGGACCCACCGCCGCCTGCAAGTGGCCTGGCTCTCCACAGAACAAACACATATAATGCTTCATGGCTCCCGTTTGCTTACTCTGAACTCAGGTGACTTCATGTTCTGAAACATTTTTACTACTCCCTGCTCTGTTTGCATCACCTCTGGGGGCAGTGGCAGGACAGGAATAAGGGCAGATGCAGGGGCAGGGACAAGGGCAGTTCTTTTATTTTGGAATCACCATGGACAGAACTTTTGTTGTGATTCCGCTCTAGAGAATTAGGGTGCCATGCTTCCAAAACCATTTTTAAAAGTTACTGTGGTGAGATGTGCTATTACATATCATCCAATTCCCTCCCGTGGATATATGAGTGTTTTTATTATTATAAACATCATCAAAAACATATATATATATAGAGAGAGAGATCTAGCTGTAATAAAACCCTGGCCATTGCCTTTGGTTAGCTTGTAATAAAGGAGTATGAAGTTGTCAAGGCTCTTATTTTGTTACAGATAAATCCCATTAATGTAGGAATTTGATATAAAAAAGATACTTACCAGCATCTTTGATCCAATTATCATAAAAACGCACAGTCCTCGATGTAAGATCACTGAACGCCATTTTCTACAAGATTCCCTGGCTCTTTTAATGGATTCTTCAGTAAAACAGTGCAGAAATGAGCTTAAGATCTATAAATGCAAATAAAAATAAGCTTTTAGTAATACAATATTTAAAATGCTAAAACTTTAATAGGAACTGGCAGGGCAGCGCACTCTTGCTGCAGGGAAAGTCCATTAGTGAGCCATGGCAAATGCTGACACAGTCACAAACACTTGAGATCTTCCATTCTTCTGCAGATGCTGATAACATCACTGAAGAAGGGTGGTGTTTGATGTACATGAGACAAAAGGAAGGAATGATTCTAGAAACTCTTATAGGAACATCCCCCTTTTATGGAGAAAACGCAGGTCAAGAGCAGGCTGGATCACCATGGCAAGGCTGAAGGGAAGGTTCAGAAGGTGGAGAAGATACCCAGAATTTCAGAAATCCAGGCCTTGGAACTAACTTCATGCCCAATAAAGTCTTCTTTGTGTGAGCTTCTGAAAATATTTATTTTATTATTTTTAATCATAGTGTGAGTGAGAATATGTATGTGTAATATATGTATGAGTGCCCGTGGAAGCCAGTGGTGTTGAATCCCTTGCAGCTAGAGTTACAGGCAAAGTATGAGTGCCTGTAGAAGCCAGTGGTGTGGAATCCCTTGCAGCTAGAGTTACAGGCAAAGTATGAGTGCCTGTGGAAGCAAGAGGTGTGGAATCCCTTGCAGCTGGAGTTACAGGCAGCTGTGAGCTACTTGACATGAGTGCTGGCAACCAAACTCAGGCTTCTGCAAAAGCAGTACACTCTCAACCACTGAGCCATTCTCTAATCCCCTACATTTTTAAATTTTAGTGGTCTCTCGGGATTCCAACAGCATTTTTAAAAAGCATTAAAATGTCATCTCCTAGTCTGAAAAACTAGTGGAATGAGGCAGAAAGTGGGGAGGAAAACCAATAAGAACAAAGAAAAAGAGCCCTGTTGGTTCAGATAGGTTGACAAGAATTATGATAAAGAGAAACCTCCCAAGTAAGATGGCCAGTGAAGACAACCAGTCCTGCTACATGTGACAACATACATGCATCCTTAGT
This sequence comes from Micromys minutus, assembly GCF_963924665.1. NCBI lineage: Eukaryota > Metazoa > Chordata > Mammalia > Rodentia > Muridae > Micromys > Micromys minutus. The sequence continues at coordinate 9,798,531 of NC_137955.1, read as the reverse complement.
AACTCAGGCAGTAACACATAGACAGAGACAAATCAATGAAACACTCAAAAGTTTGTCAAGTACATTTGAGACTTTAAAAATATATGTTGATAATTCTAAGAGATTTGCTCTCTCACACTTAAAATCTCTGGAACCAAGGTAGATGTGTCATAAATTAATGCTGAAGTGAATCAAAACCATCTGGTGAGAAGATTGGAAACTTTCTAGAGATGGATGATCATACAACAGTGTCAGTGTGCTCCATGCTACTAAACTTGGTTGAAAAGGTAAACTTTGTATTATATATATTTTGTTGCATACACAAACAAAATCCTTTACCATCAGAAATTTGACTTTTTCCTGGCAGTATAAAACTAAGTCATTTCATTTGTATAAATACAAAAAATAAAATAAAGAATGCAGCATGTGATATAGGTGACATCTCCTATCAGAGGACACTAAATTGCTAATAGTCACTCAACAAATGATGATACTGCTGGATAAGCATCAGGAAACACAACAACAGTGACCAAAAGTTACCCGAATCTGTCATTATTCATACAAATTCAAACTCTGAATGGATAGACACTTAGACAATAGCAACTGAGATTGCAAAACCTGGATGTGGGAAAGGCCCTACTAAGACTCAAACTTCAGAAGCAAGAGAGAAGACTAGCAGGTTAGCCATGGGAGAGGAAGGAAGGAAGGAAGGAAGAAGGCTCTGAGAGTACAGAAGGCTGCAGGAGTGTGGATAACAGAAGGAACCAGCAGCTGTGTCAGGCTTCTGAGAAAGGATTGAGAAGCAAGCAGTCAGCACTGGGCGGTGGGTGGGAACGTCTTCCCACTCACAGGTGAGGGACTCCACCAGTCCCTCGGAGTTTTGGTTCCAGGAAGTCAGATGGGATTTCTGACCCCCCCCCCAACTCCCACCCTCATCCCCATCCCCATGTATTGGTGAAGGAAAAGCCTCTAGAAGGCGTCGAGGGAAATTTTCCCCAGATATTAATCTGTGTGTTTGGAGTGTTCTACTGTTGGTTGGAGGTAGCTCGCTGCCTCATGTACACCCTCTGCTGAAGCAGAAACAAAACTCTAAAGAAGTCTGTACACTAGACAGAAAGATCTGGGGGCTTCAGTTTGTTCCTTTCCCAAGATCTGGAAAGATCAGAAACTAGAATGACTACTCCTAGCACATTTAAAGCAGGATTTCTCTAACTTGACAGTGCTGACATTTTGGGTCAAATATTTCTTAGTCATGGGGACCTACTCTGAGTATTATGGGCGACTTGAGACAACCTGGCTTCTATCTACTAGGTGCCAGGAACCCCTGCTTTGTGGTTGAGACAACCTAACCCATCTACAGCAATTATCAAATGTTTCCCTTGTGGACAAAAAACGTCCAAGGTTATGGTAGTTATCTAGATCACCATCAGTGTGCCCCGCCCACAGACTACAGCAGCTTGCCTCATGGGGAGCACTTGGCAGCCGTGTGCTCGTTTAGGGTGAAGTTGTTCAAAATAATATGTGAGCTTTCCTTACAGATTAACTTCAGTGTTTTTCAGTTGTAAGTTACTATGGAGATTCTAGGGATTCCTAGGTCAGAGCAGCCAGCATTCTTAATCGCTGAGCCATCTCTCCAGCCGGGCATGGTGCACATACAGGCTCCTCCCCCATTCCCTTGGTCCCGCATATACTTCTTGTAACTCGCTGGGATTTCAAGAGAGATGCTCACTGTGGAAGATGTCTATCACCCTCAACAAATACAAAATAAGCTACAGCAGGGGAAAAAAAAAACAACGATGTTCTTCTATCACACAAAATGGACTCTAGTTGCCATGAGATATAAAGGGGTCAAAAAAATAAAGGGTCAAGTCCATCATGAAGATGTAAGAAGGGCTGAGTTGGTCAGAATCTTTATTTACTACATGTGAGGACTTGGGTTCCATGTCTAGTATCACACGAGAGGGATGAAAGGAGGGGGACAGGTGAGAGAGGTTCAAATAACATCCCAGCACTAAATACATAAAGCATGTACCGGCAGAGTTACAGGGAAAGATGGGCTGCGATACAAAGTGCACAAGATTCCAATCTACCCTTTGAATAACAAACACATCAATCACCCAGACAGAAAAATAAGACAAAACAAAAGGACTTATAACCAACAGCATGATGCACGCTGCTCTCAGGCAAACAGAATATCCTCCAGGATAGACCATATAGTCACAGAACAAGGGTAAAAAATTTAAGAAGACTGAAACCATATCAAGTCTCTTCCCTAACCACAATGTTATGAAGCTATACATCCTCAGCAGAAGGAGACCCAGAAGATTCACAAATATGTTGAAAGAAAACAGCCTTTTCCTGAACAGTGAATAGGTCCAAAGGAAATCAGAATGGAACTGGAAACTACGTGCAGATAAATAAAGACGGAAAAAAAATGTGGGGCACAGCAATTCTGAGAGACTTGTTACACTCTGAATGTGAAATGCCTACCACAGGGTCATCTGTTTGATCAGATGGTGCCTAATAGAGGCTGTGGAATCTTTGTGGAGGTGGGATCTGCCCTAGTCAGGGTTTCCTCAACTGAGGCCCCTTTCTCTGTGATAACTCCAGCTTGTGTCAAGTTGATACAAAACCAGCCAGTACAATTAACCCCTTGTCAACTTGACACACAAATGCATCACTGCTAAGCCTCAATCCTTACTTTTCTATTCACCCCCCAAAATCTAAATAACCTTAAGAGTTCCACTGTCTTTACAAAAATCTTACATATTAAAATTTCAATCCCTTTAAAATCCAATCTCTTTTAAAATTCAAATTCTTTTTTTTTTTTTCAATTCAAAGTCTCTTAACTGTGGGCTCCACTAAAATACTTTCTTCCTTCAAGAGGGAAAAATATCAGGCACAGTCATAATCAAAAGCAAAATCAAACTCTAACCAACCAGTGTCTGGGATCCACTCACAAACTTCTGGGCTCCTCCAAGGGCTTGGGTCACTTCTCCAGCTCTGCCCTTTGTAGCACACACCTTGACTTCTAGGCTCCAGCTGCCTGTTCTCTACCGGTGCTACTGTTCTTGGTGGTCATCTCATGGTACTGGCATCTCCAAAAACAGTGCTGTCTTCTACTGCAACTTGGCTTCACCAATAGCCTCTCATAGGCTCTCTTTATGGTGCCAAGCCTCAACTCCTTTTCATGGCCCCTTCAGTCCTAGAATATTAATTGTAACTTAGGCTGCACCTTCACCAATGGCCTTCTATGGCCTCTCAGAGTGCCAATCCTCAAGTGGTCTTCATGACCCCTACATGCCTTCAAAACCAGTACCACCTGGGTGACTCTTATACATTACCAAGTCCAGCCACAGTATGAGGTACAACCTTGGCTATCTCTGGAACATAGCCTCTTTGTGTTCCCAGAAAACAGTTCCCAGAATATTTCACCTCAATGATACTGGCCTCTTCTTAATCACCACTAATTTCTTAGCTCCAGCTGACCAGCATCAATAGTCCCAGTAACGAAAAGGTTTTGCTTTAGTAGTTCTGGTATTTTGTTAATCACAGCTGATTCTTTAGCCCCAGCTAACCAAAACCACAGAATCTTCGCAATCAAAACAGCAACAGCCCTGATAATAAACTTTAATCTTCCCTCTGAAATTTCACAAGCCAGGCCTTCATCTTCTGCACTGTTCTCAACATTATCTTTCAAACTCCTATAGAACATCCCAAGGAGCTCTTACCATTCCAATGGGCCTTCTAACTCAATATTCCAAAGTCCTTCCACAGTCCTCCCCAAAACATGCTCAGGTTGTCACAGGAATACCCTACTCCTGGTATCAATTTGTCCTAGTCAGGGTTTCTATTCCTGCACAAAACATCATGACCAAGAAGCAAGTTGGGGAGGAAAGGGTTTATTCAGCTTACACTTCCATATCTGTTTATCACCAAAGGAAGTCAGGATTGGAACCCAAGCAGGTTAGGAAGCAGGAGCTGATACAGAGGCCATGGAGGGATGTTACTTACTGGCTTGCTTCCCCTGGCTTGCTCAGCTTGCTTTCTTATAGAACCCAGGTCTACCAGCCCAGGGATGGCACCACCCAAAATGAACTAGGCCCTTCCCCTTTGATCACTAGTTGAGAAAATGCCTTATAGCTAGATCTCAACAGAGGCTCCTTTCTTAGTGATAACTCCAGCTCATGTCAACTTGACATAAAACCAGCCAGTACAGGGTCTAATTTGAAGAAATGAGTCATTGGGACACACTCTCTGATCTGTGACTACCCCATGGGATAACTAACTAGGGGGCTGTCTGTGATACTACCTTAGAATCACTTACATCAAGCCTTATCCCAACATGGTGGACTGTATTCCATTTGAAACAAACCATCCCCTTTAAACTGTGTTGTCAGGTGTTTGGCCATAGCAATGAGAGAAGTACCTCATACAAAATTTTGTTGTAACAGATACCTACATTTGAAACAAAGAATTATGTCCAATAAAATGTAGCCATAACAATTAAAGAAGAAATCACAAGTCTGTTAAGGAGTGGGGAAGACATGGGAAGACCTGAGGGAAAGAGTGAGAGGTAGAGATGGTGCAAATACATTACTCAGATATGAAATTCTCAACATGAGTTATTAAAAACTGGATGTTCTACACCAAGGAACTTGGTAACAAGGATGAGATAAAACAATAACAATCAAAAATTAGGTCCAAAATCTGCAGAATGAAGTAAGGCAGACCATTTTAGAAATGAGCAGAATGTCTTCACTTGAGTCATGAAATACAAAGAGAAAAAGAAAAACAAGTTGTATGAAAAAGTTAAAAGATATAAAACCTTTTGATAGTGAAAAGATTCAAACAAATTAAATTAGAACAGAAAGGAGGCATCACAACAGATGTCAGGTAAAATTTTGTGAGGTAGGCCAATGTACCTTATGTGTATTCTACATTTATTTTGGTGGTTCCTGGACATGAATGATTTGGAATCCCTAATACACCACCCACAATATGTGGAACAAGCATTATCATGATTCAGCTAATAAACATCACCTGGATGTGGAAGACATTGGAATCCAGGTGGAATAGGAGGTGTCACTGACTCTGGGCCAGATTAATCTGATGACACAGAGAATTCCTGTGAGATGATCCGTGAGCACCACGTCCACATCCACAGTATAAGGAAACTAAACCTTACTTTAGGGGTGAAGTGTAAGGTTCTCAAGCACTTGTGACAGAAAAGTCACGATTACACCTCAGTTCTCAGTACATTTCAGAAAACTAGATTGTAAGGATGGTTGTTCAGGCAAACAGAAACACAAGCAAGTCAAATATCAATAAAAAAAATCAACCACATAACCTATTTTTCAAATGAAAATGCCATTGAATCAAGGAATATCACTTGCTATAAGTAACAGAGCAATCAACTGTAAATAACTTAACCCATGAGGGAATATGGTCTCTCAAAGAACACGGCATCCAAGCACAGGGCACCTCTTGTGAGTGAGAAAAGAACTGAGTTGTTGCTTTTAATGGAAGAAACAGTGGTAGCCATTCCCCCACATATGAGAATAGTAAGATGGACTCTCCCTCCTTCATCCTTTCCTTCCTTTCGTTTACAAGGTCTCCCTAGGTAAGTGACTCTCATCTAGGTTCCAGACTGCTGGGACTGAACCACACCCAGTTGGTACTTCTTTTTAGAAGTTTAAAATCTTCTGCATGGTCTCCGAGAAGGCTTTCAAATGGCACATTTCATGAGTCTCACTGGCTAGCAGCTAGCCAAAGTGCAGCAATGCATTCATGTAATCCTAGCACTTGGGAAGCTGAAAGAGGACACAAGTTGAAGGCTAGACTGTGCTGCTTAGGGAGATCTATGTCATCACACACGCATGCACACACCCTTAGGGAAGACATAGGGCCCTGAAACAGAATGGTCATCCACAGAGACAGAGGAGAGCCTAACTCAGCGATACAATGTAGAACCTAACTGTAGCTTGGAAGACTGCCCTGGCACGGCATGTTCAGATGTAAACCAAAGTTCCAAAGTCGGAGCCCACCCAAGTGCGTGCTACCCTTCTTGCCGGGGTAAGTTCCTGGCAAGAAGATTTTGATTTAAACAAAGCATGATAAATAAGTTAGTAAGTAAAGTATGCAAATAAGTTAAGCAAACTGTAGCACCATGTAAGACTTTCCAGCGACTTTTATGTATCTTCTATTTATAATTAGCTATGCCACAGTCTCCTTGGAACAGATGCTGTACTATAAATCTATAAACACAGGGCGGGATAACACTTGTAATCGTCATTTTATGGGTTCCCTGGGATGAAGGTGCTCTGTATGGAATCCAGCCGACATAAATACAATGGGTGTTTCCTACCCCAGTAGCAATGACACAGGATTAATCTGGTATGATCTGGTACGAACATCTCGGGCTTGCCTTTCAAAAGGAAGGGTTGGAGTTTCTACACCAATCAGTATTCAAAACAAATACATTTTCTATTTCTTCATTCTGTCTTTTTATCTCAATGTTTCCTGCCTCCCCTCCTCCTTATTTGAAGGCTTTACTAAGAATTTAATGCTCTAAAAGAGAGGACGTATGTGCATGACCTACCAGACTAATTCAGATCACATTTCTGTCTGGTTCAGAGCTCTGGCTCAATCATGACTTGAGTCTGAGAAATGAAACAGGCATTTTGGCTTCAGTGTTCACTTAGAGTCTGTCACGTAGTGTCAGTGTGCTAACGTGACACTGTATCAAATATAAAGGAGGTAAAGACACCATTAGGAAATAGAACTTCTGTGACTACTTTAGCACAATACTAAATATTGTGCTGTTAACTGTTTCTGGGCACTCATGATAACAGAAACGCCCTCCCATGTAAGGAGGCAAATAAAAGCCATTATTTCTGGTGCCACATTCGTTCTCTAGAACTGGAGAGAGAACTGGGTCTTTTATATTACATGGTCGGGATTTTTGTCCGTTTTCCACTCTTTGGTCAACATTAAAATAGTGAGTGCTATATAATAGATACTTAAACATACTGGTTGAGTAGCTGGTTCCCCAGCCCCTTGGAGGCCGGCCTGCTTGCAGAGTCCGCCTCCCCTCCCCCCAGGTGTGAGCATTTATATCTTTCCAACTCACCAGCAGTTGTAACCACAGAATTAGGCACTACGGGAGTAGCACCGTGCAGACACTGACCCTTTCCAAAAGCAACATCAGCAAGTGAAGACTTTCTAGAAATGGGGTGAGTGAAGTTTGAGAATTAAAAAGTATCCTAAAAACTGTGCCCCCTGGGACCAATCAGAATAGGTTATCAGAATTGCTAATTACTGCAGAGATGATTTAAATCTCATTCACAATCCAGGGCTAGTACGGTATCTTGAGTTAACCAGGTGTTCACTGAATAACTGTGAGATGAGTTTGTAAATCCTGTAACCTCGGAGAAAAAAAAAACAAGGCAGGGTGGGATGCCCATTTCACTTGCTTTCAGGTGAATGCAAAACTTCTCTCTCATGCGTTTTCCCCTTCAAACAGAGTATTCTCTGAACATCTACTTGTTTGTTTGTTTAAGTACAGTGGAGAATACAATCTTATTTTTAAAATATGGTTCCTAAACTTAAGCAACTTCCAATCTGCCAGGAAAGGCATCTATCTACTTAGGTTTCTGTGATGCAAAGAAGATCGTGCAAAGAGTTCAGATGGAACAGGAAAAGTCTTGTGGGTGTGACACACCTGTCAGATGCACCTGGCCCAGAAAGAAGGCATACAAGAGAACAGTATACAATGTGAGCTTTAAGAACAATTCACAGACCATATGAAGCTCAAGAAGAAGGAAGACCAAAATGTGGATGCTTCAGTCCTTCTTAGAAGGGGGAACAAAGTACTCACAAGAGGAAATACAGAGACAAAGTGTGGAGCAGAGACTGAAGGAAAGGCCATCCAGAGACTGCCCCACTAGGGGATTCATCCCATATGCAGCCACCAAACTCAGACACTATTGCTGATGCCAAGAAGTGCTTGCTGACAGGAGCCTGATATGGATGTCTTCTGAGAGGCTCTGCTAGAGCCGTACTCATACAGATTAAGACGCTTGCAGCCAACCACCGGACTGATCATGGGGACCCCAATGGAGGAGTTAGAGAGAAGACTGGGGAGCTGAAAGGGGTGTGCAACCCCATGGGAAGAACAACATTATCAACAACCAGACCCCTCCCCAGGGCTCCCAGGACTAAACCACCAACCAAAGAGTGCACATGGAGGGACCCAGAGCTCCATCTGCATATGAAGCAGAGATGGCCTTGTTGGGCATCAATGGAAGGAGAAGCCCTTGGTCCTGTGAAGGCTTGTTTCCCCTGTGTAGGGGAATGCCAGGGAATTAAGGTAGGAGTGGGTGGGTGGGAGGTGAAGCATTGGGGACATGGGGGGGAGGGGATAACATTTAAAATGTAAATACATAAAATATCCAATAAAAATGAAAAAAAATCACATAATAGCAAAAAAAGAAAAAAAAAAGAAAAAAAAAGAAAGAAAAAAGAACAAAAATCCAATGGGTAAAAAGAAATGCTCACACCTGGAGGAGAGGGGAGGCAGATTCTGCAAGCAGGCTGACCTCCAAGGGGTTGGGGAACCAGGTACTCAACCAATATTTTTAAGTATTTGTTATATGCCACACACTATTTTAGTGTTAATGATAGAGTGGAAAACCAACAAAAATTCTGACCATATAATATAAAAAGGCCGAGCACGTTTGTAGACTGGCTGTTAGTACCTGGGTAACACACAAGGTTATGAACTGGAGGAAGATGCTGACAGAAAGGAGAGCTCCAGTGGTACTTACTTGACCATGCAGGAAGCAAAGGAAGCCTGGCTTAAAAAAAAAATTTATTAGCCTGAGTTCTGTTGACAATGAGCAGTCATTACAGGTTTTTCAAGTTGGGAATCTGTCCATCAATGAGAGATTTGGAGAGATTAACTGGGTGGTGGGATGTAGGGCTGGGAAATGGAGGGTGTGGTTAGAAGTAGGGTAAACAGGGTTGGATCCGATTGGGAAAGATGCAGAAGCCCTTCTTCCTCCGTGATGCGTCCTGGAGCTGGCAGACAGAAAGTTTTCCCACTAAGTCACCTTGTAATGGTAGTCCTTATCCAAGACAGGACATACTGCACACTGTTGCAAGTTCTTGTCTTTTAACTCTTACCTGTCCCATTTATCAAGAAGGAAGAAGAGTCTATGCTTGGGGGTCTCTGATTGATACCAGCAGAAAATATCCACGGGTGAATAACAAAGTGTATTACACTGTGCACCCTTAAAATTAATGCGTTCGATTCTGGTTGCCAGAACTGAAGAATGTGCCTTCAGAGGGCCTTTATAGCCACAATGAAGTTAAAGATGAAGTCACAGGCCAGTGAGATGGCGTAGCAAGTAAAGACAGCTGCTGCCCAGCCCAAGGACCTGAGTTCAATCCCCAGGACCTACATAAGGGCTGGGGGAAAAAAAACTTCCTATAAGTTAGTTGTCCTCTGTCCTGGGTGGTAATACACACCTCATCCCAATAAATACATAAACCAATCAATCAATCAATCAATCAATCATGAGGCTAGCTCCAAATCTAATATGAGTTGTATCTTTATAGAAGGGAAAAACCAGGTATGGATAAACACACAGGGTAACTGAAGTAGAAACACAAGATGACCATCTACAGGCTAAGACAAAGAGCTGGAATAGACTCCCTTCACACACACACACACACACACACACACACACACACACACACAGTCTTCAGGGCAAACACTATATACCCCTTGATCTCTGACTTCTGATCTTCAGAACTATGAGGTAATGCAGTTTTGTTGTTTAAGCCATCCAATGAATGGAATTTTGTTTAGCAGCCCTAGCAAACTAATATACCAAGTGTATATGTTCATTGAACTTAAGAAGGAAAAAAACCCAACATCAGAACCTAGGATTCAAGCCATGCTTAATTACAGCAAGAGGTGATAATTAACGCGGGAACAGTACAAGTCTCTTGAGAAATACCATAGGAGGGGACCAGCCTGAGGACAGCACCCTAGGGAACACCCATGTTTGAGAAACAGGAAGAGAATCCAGGGACAAACACAAGGAAGCAACCGTCGAAAGCTGCAGGGTAACATCTAACTGGTTCCACACACTGAAGAATGAATACACTAAATGATTAAAGGACACAACATTTCAGAGATGCAACCAAAGAAGGAAAACCCAGTTCAGACGTGGTCCGCCTAAGCGACAGCCCTTTGTTTCACCTTCCAAACCACCTTTCATCTGGTCTCCATATAAACTTCTTTAGTCCTGTTTCCCGCCCAGATTTCATTCACTCTGCGCCCAACATAACTCTGCATTCAGGTCTTCAGCTCAGCAAAACTGTTGGGCACAACCTCGCTCGGTCAACCACATAAGGACTGGATTATTAGATTATATTTAAGTTGGCTAGGTGCTGGAAAGAAAGCAACTTAATCATTAATTGGAGTAAGCAAGTACTTTGAAACTGAAAAGACATCAGACTTTCCTGTGATAGAAGGAAATTAAGTATAAACTGAAAATCTCAGTCCTCAAACAACACCAAGTAAGTGGAGGTTGGAGACTAGGCTCAAAATATTGTGGGGAAGAAAAGACAAAGCTTCTGTGCAGTACGAAGACCAGAGTTATCCAGGTGCCCACAAGATGAAACAAACAAAATTTTACAAACAGATTCAGGGATAAGGGCTAAAGAAAGGCCACTAAACATGGAGAAACAGCAAAGGCCAGGCAAGAGAGAGAGAGAGAGAGAGAGAGAGAGAGAGAGAGAGAGAGAGAGAGAGAGAGAGAGAGAGGGAGCAGGAGAGAGAGAGCAGGAGAGAGAGAGCAGGAGAGAGAGAGCAGGAGAGAGAGAGAGAGAGAGAGAGAAAGAGAGAGAGAGAGAGAGGGAGCAGGAGAGAGAGCAGGAGAGAGAGAGCAGGAGAGAGAGAGAGAGAGAGAGAGAGAGAGAGAGAGAGAGAGCAGGAGAGAGAGAGCAGAAGAGAGAGAGCAGGAGAGAGAGAGAGAGAGAGAGGGAGAGAGAGCAGGAGAGAGAGAGAGAGAGAGAGAGAGAGAGAGAGAGAGAGAGAGAGAGAGAGAGAGCAGGAGAGAGAGGGAGCAGGAGAGAGAGAGAGAAGGCAGTGAAGTCAAATGAAACTGATAAACATTAAAGCGACCCACAACCTCCAAACAGTGCAAAAACATCCTGTGCAAAGAGCACTGGTCTTTCCAAGTTCAGCAAAAGAAGAACCCGTGTTTAAATGCACAGTGTAAATGTACATTATATACTGAGAACACTAGTGCTATAGAACAACTGCAAGCCAAACTGTGCTTGACAAACTAATGTAAAGAAAAAAAGTGTGCATCTATGAAAAGAGCCAGAGACTTAATGAGTAGAAAATAATACCATGTTCATAGATTGAGAGACTCGATATTATTAGGATTATCGATTATCAAGCTGGGTGTGGTGGTACAGAATTCAGGAGCTCGTGTCAGAAAGATGAATATCCTTTCTCATGAAAGCAAAGGTATCAATTACTCTCAAGTTGATTAGAACAATAACAATCAAAATCCCATATACTGAGGATGTTGCCTAATAATCTTCCTTACTCCTAAGTATTATATGAAAGACATGTTTTCTTTTATCTTCTACACATAGATGCCTGAGTATAACGTTTTAGATTGACTTTATTCATAATCACCCTAGAAACCACCCATATAAATGGACAAACAGCAGTAGATCCAACCAAAAGAATACTATTCAATAATGGAAAGAAAATGCTGGTGTTCGTTGGGGCTGCAGGGGAGGCCTGAGAGGAATCTGCTGTACTTACTGGAAGAGTTGCTACCCTGAAGGAAGGTTTGGGCTGCAGGGGCCCCTTAGGCCCTTCAGCTGAGATCAGCACAATTCTGAAGGATTTGCACCAAATACTTAGCTCACTTGACCTCTGGGGTCTTCCCCATTTTATATTGTGTTTTACAAGACATTTGTAGGGAGAAGATGGAGGAAGGTGGTAAATGATTTATTTCAAGCACAAAAGCATTCTGGTTGCCCTGGACAGAGTAGGAGCAACGGACCGGCACAGGTATGTGTGTGCCTATGATTAACCTGCTGATTTTATTGGTGGTAAAAGTAAAATAGGAAAAAACGTGGAAATTGGCGTCTCAGTGAGTTCCCCGGGCCATAACTGCTCCTTACAAACCATGACAAAGTCTAATCTCAGTACCAGTGCTCAGCCTACCATTAGCTGGGCTTCTGAAGTGAAATCATGCTCCAGTTGTTTAGAAATGCAAAGTATGACAGGCATTTCGTTGCCTAGACAAGATCCGAACATTCATTTACTTAGCCCTTAATGTAGGCAAGAACATTTAGCCCGAGGGTCTTGTTTACCGAAACAGGCCTTCAGCCAAACAGAAGGAGAGGGCTAGCCCCGCAGTGAAGCACACGGGCTGTCTCACAGAGGACCCTAGTTCAAGTCCCCAGAGCTACATGGTGGTTCACAACCACAGATGACTCCCTTGCCAGAGATTCCAGATTTCCTTGTGAAACAGCTATATACATGACATTAAAATATAAATAAATTAATTAATTAATTAATGAGAAACCACCTTTATTAGAGCCTCCAGATAATCCAGGGGATATCTTACAACTGGAGATTTTAGACAACCTAATGTTCATTACCTTTCTGAGATTCTTGGGAAAAAGTCCTATTTTCAGGGTTTCACTTACCTCACGTGGGGAAACTCTGCACTGTGGTTTGGATTTGAAGTAGTTTGGGGGAGCTATTATTGATTTATTTTTTTAAAGATAACACTAAACACAAATAGATGTTTAAGTGAAAGTTTGGAGTATTTAAGATAATGAAATGAAACATTTCTTATCATAATCAGGGTAAACTGGAATAGGCTAGTCTAGCCTGAGATAATACCATTTGGCTTCTTTCTCAACATTTAACACATACCTAGACCCTGACAATGGAATCGCATGCTTAAGGCTTCTCAGTATAATGATGGTGAGTCCATCCATTTATTAAAGTCTTTTCATACAGGTTTTTACAGCCCACTGCTTAACAGTTGTCTATTGCTTATCTATCTGTATGTCTTAGAGGACTTTTGTGTGGAGCTTAGGACATCAGAAAATGCTTGTTACCCAAAGGAAACGAGACATTAACCCATTACACAGATGCAAGTATTCCGCTGAATCGGATAGGCAATCACACAAACATGCGCTCCTACAGTACACCGTGTGTACTCATTTTTGCCGTGCCCGTGACCTGCACTGGAAGAGTGGGTTCAGTTTTCTAGGCTGGCGTCTGACATGAGAAGACAGGCATCGTGCCACACTAATGGGTAAGTATTTGATTTCAGGGCAGCTGGGATGCTCAGTTGGTAATATTCACAGTGTAAGCACGAGGGCCTCAGTTTAGATTCTCAGACTGGCGATGGTGGCACATGCTTTAATCCCATCGCCAGGAAGACAGAGGCAGGGAGCTCTCTGGAGCGCCCTAGACAGCCAGCCTAGCTGAACTCCAGATTCAGTGTCTCAAAGTGAAATCTGGTTGAGGAAAGACACCTAGCATCTGTACATATATATGGACAAACGGACAGACAGACACAAAGAGACAGACAGAGGCATGAATGCACACATTCACAGACACATGTACTCACACACACACACACACACATTCACACACACACCACTTGTTTTCACATCTGTGTGAACCTCTTATTTCATATTTTTAAAGGGCACTTTACTTATGGACATACCATGTTGCCGCTTCTAAAATTCTGTATGCTTTACAGAAATGGTGGAAAAGATATTTGAACTGAATGTGTGTAAAATACTAAGTGCTAAGCTGAGAAAGGCGGGCCAAGAAATAAATGTTCACATGTCTTGTCAGATAATAAGTCAAAAGATCACAGTTGACAATCACTTTGCTGCCTTTGCTGGCATAAAGGCTTGACTTCTCCCCAGTTAAAATTTAAGTCCGACGTTGAAAAAAGGCATATTTGCATGTAAAAAACCATACACACATAGCAAGGCCAACTTTTCAACATACTGTTGATTAGTCACACCTATTTGTGGCCTTGCCCTTTACTAAGCTGCGCTTGATCTCCTCAAGAGATTTTCTTTAATGAGATTTGATTCTCAAAAAATGTGAGGAATGTGTTTTCATTAATGTCTGCTCCCCCTTCCCTTAAAACATTGGGAATGCGATTATCTGCATTTTATTTTTTAGAGTCACTATTTAACAAAACCCTCATAGGTGGAAGGAAGGCACAGTTCAGGTGATATATGCACTTCCACCAGAGACAAAGATCAGAGTGTGAATTTGGAACCTTAATAACGTGCACACAGAGCAGCACACACTGCGGCATCCTCTGCAGCGTGCTCCAGACTAGGTCCAGCATTGGAGATTGCTTCCTAAGAACACAGAAAGATGCTGAGGCCCCACACTTCTGCTGATGGGCTAGCAGCAGCACGCTCTGCTCCCGCCAGGATGAGTTCCCTGAACATTACATGTTGTTCTGCTTCAGGACAGAAAGAGACAACGTCGCCAAGGCTGCTGAATTCAGCCAATCAGAATGCACCCAAAGTGTCCTCTCCCTCTGTATACTGTCCATCACTAACTTGGATAAACACAGACCCGGATCATGTGAACATTTTAAAGGAACCCCATGCTATGAAAAGGTCAACTGTCTCCAGAGTAGTGGAGGCTTACTAACATCTTTACCGGGTAGCTACCTGTGGAGGTGCCTAGCTATCATCTGGTAAATTCCCAAATGTCTACTACCACACTAATAAAGACTGGAGGACAGAACATCCAATCTCTGTCGCCCGAAACTTATTGCAGAAAACTACAGTCCTATCAGTGACCTTTACCTTTCCCCTCCACGTTTTCCTAACATGGGAGATAATTTTTTATTCTGACTTGTAATTGAAGTATAGAATTTATGATTCCCCACATTAAATGTAGGAACATAGTCCTACAGCCTTAGGAGGGGAGCGTATACGTGTCATAGGTCTCATGTCAACCCCAATCCACGGGATTTTTAGCCGTTTGAACTGCCTGCTGTGTTGATGATACCAACACCTTCCAGATCCACTCAAAGGATGCCCAAAGAGGGGAGCCACGCCGGTCCTGCAGATAACCATCTGCCTTTGGTACAAGCAGAGGCTCTCTCTGAGTTTTGTGTTTTAATTGTGTTTCTTTACTTGTTCAACTATTCCTATGCTAGAAGTTGGATGTATGCGTGCTGCAAGTGTGCTAGGAATTCTTATCTGTCCTGATCTCCTCTGCTGACCTCTCCTTCCTTCCTCCAGCCCAGACCATAGCATTTAGATCATATCACTTTCTGTCTGTGCCCAGGCATGTTTCCGGTCTTCTGCCTTCTTCGTGTCGTGTCCCTACATTGGATGTGGAGAAGACTCCCTCAATGATTGGATCTTCTATTTCCCTTGACTTATCCGTGTGGCTGTTTACTCCATTTGTGGTGTTTGCTTGTTTGAGAGTCTCATTCTGTAGCCCAGCCTCCCCTGGACTAGGACTGCGGTATGAGCCACCACGCCTAGCTTATCACAGTCACTTCTAGTACTATGGTAGTGACTCCTAAATCGATACTGTAAACCCTGACATTTCGCTCATGCCAGGGTTAGTGTCTCCACCTACCAGCCAACATTACCATGGAGACATGTCCTAATCCCTGGCAACCCAGCAGTCCTAACGTGAACCCATCTTGCCTGCTGTGTCCCTGGCTCAGGTCTTCCTACCTTAAGTCTCCTTTGATAAATCTTCTGTGTTGCTCTCTGCCAACTGGAACACCTCAACACAGGCCTCTGACTTCTCGTGGGTGAGCACTTTCCCCTCAGTCCTCGTGGCCAGCAAACCAGTCTCAGCTCACACATGCACTCTCACCTTCCACCCTGGGGAACTCCCACCTCTACTGTTACAGCCCTTGAGGCCAAGTTTAGGGTTAACCTTATGGCCAGGGAACAAAAACAAAAGCAAAAAAAACAAACTCCAAACCCTTCTACCACCATCCCTTGTTTCCTGTTCAGGAGCTTCTAATACCTTCCTGGAATGGGTCACAGCAGGTCTGCGTTCTCAGATTCATTCTCTGACTCTATTTTGCCCATTCAAACGTCCCCAAATGCACTACTCTCCTGTGTGTAGAATACTTTCCCCTTCAGTAAACTATTCCTCATCAGCCTCCTCCCCTTCCCACCCCTAGCAATCCTCAGCGGTCTGTTTTTATGATACTGATTAAAGCTATCATATCTGTTCCCAGATAGCCAATCTTGCTGATTAAAGCCATTTTCTCTCCCCTGCGGGTATATGCTAAGGTTATAGAAACCTATCTCTGCCTAACTGAAAGGCTTCTCCTGAGTTCTAAAGAAGAAAACAAAATAAAACTATGAATTCGTTCATTCATTCATCCCTATGTTTTGGAACAGTCTCAAACTATTTGTTTTTGTTTCATATTTACTGAACAAGGCTTTAGGGAAGGGGGTTCAAAGACCACAGTAAGGTTTTATTTACAAAGAGAACAGAGGGCTGGAGAGAGAGCTCAATGGTTAAGAGCACTTGGTTGCTCTTCCAGAGGATCCAGGTTCAATTCCCAGCACCCACATATCAGCACACAACTGTCTATAACTCCAGCTCCAGGGGACCAGACAGACAAAACACCAATGTACATGAAATGAAATAAATCATAAAAAACATTTATAGAGAGGGGAGTAGCCAATAGGACTAGACAGAGACAAAGGATCTGAAAACTGAAAGTCTATATGGAAACTTCAGTCTGTCCTCTGGGACACGTGAGCACTGGAGTGTTCACGAAATTACAGAAATGTACAAACAACTCAAATCCTGAGGCTTCATTGCAGCCACTGTGTGGGATCTGTAAGACAAGCAAGTCTTCCTGAACTGGGAACACTGCCACAATAGCTCAGATGAAAGCTCTTCCTCTTCTTTCATACATGATCCAAGAGGTTCAAAGGCAAGGAGGCAACAGAGACAGCCCTGCCAAGTGAGGCTCCTTGAACGTCAAGAAGTTCTTTCTCAGCCTCAAACAACCCACAACCACCTAGAATCTTGGGGCTTCTACAGCTAAAAACAAAGCAAAAGCAAAAATAAACAAATAAACAAAAACCGTGTATTGACAAGAGTCTTGGAAAGAAATGATTGGTTCTGCAAAGAATATCCTTTTAAGTACTCGTTACTGGAAGCAGTTGGGACCCATGAAATGGGTCTGTTAGGGCTTTGAAATAAGTCACAGGTCATCAGGCCCTGCTGATTGCAGTAATCACCAAGGTGTCTCAGGAAGAAGAGGTGTTGACAGATCCCAGACAATCTCTGAAGGAGTTCTCCTGCAAAAGGTGTTGATGTCACACTGGTGATAGGCACAGAGCCCAGTCCTATCTGTCCCCTGAAATCAGCTACTGGCTGTGTCCCGAGGCAAGAACACAGGAAGCTGCCACCCACTCACTCACCCATGAGGATGGCAGCACCCCTTTAACGAAGGCTTGGGTCAGGCTTCCTACCTGCATCTTCTATTCATCTTAGCTCACCCACTGACTCATAGCAACCGCGTAAAAGTGATATCTTATCTTTGGGTATACAAAATTGAAGCTCAGAGATCAAGACACTTTCTCTGGATCACACAGCTACCAAACTGCACAGCAGATATTTAGGCCCCAAGGGTTATCAATCTATACCCATTTATAGTCCTTTATCCTTCCAGAAGGTGATAAGGGAAACAGGGCAAAACAGGCTTAATCAATCAATCAATGTTTACGACCACCAAGGTAGGCCTCAGGTTGGAGATTCAAAGGTTAGTTGGATAATTCATCACACCTGGCTGGCTGTTAAAAACAAAACAAAGAAGTAATTAAAACCCTAAACAAGGATCAGTAAGGACACCCGGAAAGTGGAACATTCATAATGCCAACGACTTTGTGCCATTCAAGGCAGGCACCATGGAAAACAACTTGCAGTCCCTCAGAAAGCTAAACAGGGAATTATCACAGACCAGCAATCCTATGCCTGGGAATATACATTTTAAAAATCTGCATATGAATATCCACAGTTAATCAATGGTAAAAAGATGAAAACTAAATAACCCAAAATGTGGTATGTCCATACAGTGAAATAGCACTCAGCAATGAAAAGGAGCAGAGAACCGATTCCTGAAGTAACTCTCAGTGAGCCGCAGGTCTACAGCTGGAACTGTGGCATATGTGGGTATGTGATTGCCTTCAGAACTTTGACTCTCAGTCTTGACTAGTGAAAGCCTTCGGTCTGACTCTGGTCCAAGAACTTTATCTCTGGTGGCGCAATGGTTGTCCTTGGCCTCTTACAACCTTAGTCCCAGACACTTGAGACAGAACGGTGGCCCTTTCCCACGATTCCCTGAAGCATTACCAGAAACTTCCCACTTACTTTGAATTTTAAGTAAGCCTTTGAGGGCCCCTTGAATGGCTCAGCTCAGAGCATCAAACCATCAGATCAGCAAAGGGTAAGGATAGCAGTGAAGGGGGAGCTGGATCATGGCCGAGATCCTACTAGGGGCTTATGAACTGCAGCAACATTAAAAGATGCCCTCACAGAAGGAGCCATGGTGGCTACTGGCAGCATTTGTCCTCCAGTGGATCCTCTTTTATTCAAACAAATGTCCAGAAGGTGAGGTTGTTTCCTAGATCTGGACCACTGAGAATGGGAGTACACGGGGCATTGACTGTTGTCACTGATGAGAATGTTCTGGGCAGGTGACATGGCTCAGTAAGTAAAGGTGCTTGCCACCAAGCCCTGCTGACCTGAGTATGATCTCAGTACTCATGTGGTAGTAGAAGAGGACTTGTCCTCTATGTGTGCCGTGGTGGGAACATATTCCCATACACCATACACACACACACACACACACACACTTACTCTCACACACACACACACACACTCACTCACACACACACACACTTACACACACACACACACACACACACACACACACAGTCAGTCAATCATCAATCAATCAAAGTTTTAGAAAAGAAAATGTTCTAAGGTGGATTGTAGCCATGACTGTGAAACTGAAATACAGTCAAACTCACTGAGGCACACTTTAAGTGTTCTGAATGGATGGGATGTGAACTATGCCCCAATTGACGCTGTTTTAAGAAATAGTTGGTTTTATTTTCAATCATGACATTAATCATAAACAAATAAATTATAAGTAAATAAGGCATATGTAAAAACAATCAGGAAAAGAGCACTGGGTCCCAGGCAATGAACTTGGCTCCTTGGGAAGAACAGTATGTACTCGTAACCACTGGATGATCTCCTTAGGGCCAGTCAATGCTGTCTTTGAAAGTGAACAAGCCAGTCCTGGTGGTCCATGACTGAAATCCTGTATCTGGAAAGCTGGCAGGAAGATCTCAAATTCAAGACTAGACTGGGTAACTTAAGAATACTGATTTCAAAATAAAACTACATAAAATAATATATATTATGTATATATTATATGTGTAATATGTACACATATAAATATATAATACACATATATTATATCTAATTTATATATATACAAAATATATAGGTAATATATAAATTAAATTAATATATTATATATGATTTTTATATATACAGAGAGAGAGAGAGAAATAAAGAGGCTGGGTATAACTCAGTGGTAGACTGCTTGTCTAGCATGTAAGAAGCCATGGTTCTATTAGAAAGAAAAAAGTAGTTAATATCGAGTGCTTGCCCTCTTGGAGTTCAGTGTCAAGCACATAGTCATAGTAGACAGTCCTGTGGTACAGCAACAGGTAGCCCCAGGTGCTTCGTAAACAGTACAGATAGGGCGAAGATGGTCTTCCTAGAGGCAGTCAGAGCTTAGTAGAGCAATCACAGGGTAAGTAAGGATGGGCTGTAGAAAAAGGCATTATCCCACTGCATGAAACATAACTTGGAAATACCCAATGGGATAGTAATTCAATGTAGCCCAAGTCCATTGTCTGTAACCTCAGTTCCAGGGGATCTGATGACCTTTCCTGACCTCTATGGGCACAGCACTCATGTGCAAACTCACACACAGAAACACATGCATGCACGTAATTAAAATAAAGATAAGCAGCATTAATTGGAGCACAGCTCACATCCTCTGACAGTTCACCAATAACCAGACTGACCTCTGAACCTGAGACGGCTGGCATTATTTGCGTTATTACTAATAACCCTAGTTGACCCTATGAAGAAGTCTCAGAGAGCCCTGGCCAGCAGAGCAGGTCCCTAAGTAGGAAGAGCTCCTCAATCGAAAGTCAAATTACCCATAAAAGTCAAATTGTCACAGATTAAAGATTATTCTAGGTTAGAAGGCTCTTGGGGAAAGAGAACTGTTCATTCTATTCAGCGCACTAAAGCCAGCCTGGCGGAAGGATGAGAGTCACCCTCAATAAAGAACGATTGATTTTCTGAGGCATACGGGTGTTAGTGGAGTTGGAGCCTAGTGGGTAGTCCAGCAGGTCTAAGCTTCCTGGAACGTTCTGTCGATCAGGTTTCAGTAAAACAGAACTGAAAAGCAGAGGTGAGTGCTCGCAGAGCTGTCCAGGACGGCCTGGAAGGCTGCAAGGAAGGCTGGGGGTGTTTGTTTTACCAGGTGTTTTTCCTGCATTTATATATCTGGGTGCCATGTGCTTGGAGGGCATGTGTATATGGAGTATATATCTGAGGCCAGATGAGAGCATCACAGATCCTCTGAAACTGGACTTATAAAAAGTTTTACAGATTTGTGGGTGCAGGGAACCTAACCCAGATCCACTGGAAGAGCAGCAAGTGCTCTTAACTGCCTAGCCACCCCGCCACCACCATAAGATGGATGGGTTTCAGAAGAGAAATTACAGCCTAGTGGGGTGGTCCGATAGGTCTAAGCTTCCTGTGAGGTTCTGATGATCTGAGTTCAGTCCCTGGGACCCATGTGGAGGGAGATAATGGACTCATGGACTCAGAGTTTCCTCTATTCCTCTGATTTCCACACAGGTACATTGGTACATGAAGTACCCCTCCCCTACCCAAGGCATGCGAGTGCGTGCACACACACACACACACACACACACACACACACACACACTATATATATATATATATATATACACATGTGTATTTATATATTTATTACATATAATTATATTATATATCATTACAGAGATGTATTTATAAATAATATATAATAAATACATTATATTAAAAATATATAAAATAAATATATATATATTAAAAAGCAGAATCATCTCTAGGCAGACAGAATTAGTATCTTTAGCTTTGATTTCATTAAAGCACATTCTTTTTTTAAAAGATCTTTTTAAAAGATGTATTTATTTATTATATATGAATACACTGTAGCTGTCTTCAGACACACCAGAAGAAGGCATCAGATCTCATTACAGATGCTTATGAGCCACCATGTGGCTGCTGAGATTTGAACTCAGAACCTCTGGAAGAGTAGTCAGTGCTCTTAACCACTGAGCCATCCCTCCAGCCCCCTAAACCACGTTCTTCTCTAGACCTGGACCCCTGAGTGGAATCAGCCACTGTCACATTCACTCAACCCTGGCTTTGTTTATGTGGCCAGCTTCAAATGGATGACTTGGAATTCACTTTACAAACAAGTTTCTTGGGCATGACTGGCCTTGTGTCAACTCAGCAGACTGTCAGACCATGGCCTTCCGTCACAAACATGCAAAGTGATTTCTGTCCATAAGGAAGTCTCTCCAAGGGCTGGCCACAGAAACACACACACACACACACACACACATACACACACACACACACACACACACACACACACACACACCAGAAAAGGGGCACAATCCCCAGAAGGCCTTGCTTTCCTGCCAAGTAATTCTGAACAGCAGGACTGAGAGTTGAAGACTGTCCTTCCTTCTCAACTGCGAATGTCTCCTAAAACCCCTGCTCTATGGGGGATTCCCGCAGAGCACACTGTGGCTGGGGATAGGAAACTGTAAGAGCTCCCCAGAGTGTTAAACCAAAAGCCTTAAATCCAACACCAGCGCCTGTGTGGAGTTTTAAGGAATGGCTTTTAACTACACACTGGCAGGCTATAGAACAAACTGAAGTCCACAAGATTTCCCTCTACATAATCCATATGAAAATACTTCTCATTTTTAAAATGTGTCTGCTCTCTCCCTCTTGTATGAGAATATAAAACCACGGGGGAAACAAATAGGATTTAAAAATGCACACTAGGACTTTATAGTTGGGAAAGAATTTAGGAATATACAAATCTACACCTAATTAGATCATTAAATAAGCAGACAAACATCTTTTTTTTTTTTAATTTAGTAAAGTCAGAAAACCCTCAGAGGTCCAGGATTAGTCGATTATTTGAAACATAAGAATCTTAGAATGGTTGTCTTATAAATATGAACTATACGCAATAAAGTATTTTAAAATTAAATTAACAGGGAATGGGATAAGACTTGGGCCCCTAAGTTGTGGCCGTTGTTATCTTGTGTCTACGGAACTGAGTTCCACCTCAGGCAGACAGGAGAAATGTCTCAGAGAAACAAGTCAGAAGCTTCCCAAGGCAGAACCCAAGACTGAGCTCTGCCGGGCTACTTGATCTGTGACCCAAGCAGCTTGAATCTGCCCAGGGCCCTACAGAATTAACAACATGGTTCACCTTAACCACTGCATAGTCCAAAGGCTTTACCTTAATAGATGAGCTGCTTCTGGACAGGGCATCAATATGTATTCTCTTGTATCCTGGCAAAACCCCCACTACCCAAAATCAATACTAGAAAAATAGAGCAACATACACCATAACGGTGTTTTTGCAACAAGGATGGCACTGGTTATCTGAACAGGGATTTCTTAGGGGAAAAGATGTTTATAATGGCATAGAATGTTCTATTCCAACGTGGTTCTTAAAATGTTGTGAGCAACAGGTAGCCAATTAGGAAAAAAAGTAAGTTGAAATCTATATCAGTTTAGTTTCTTTCTGTTTTGGTTTGGTGGTTTTTTTTCTTCTTTGTTTTGATACAAGGTCTTACTGAAGGAGAAAAAAAGGGTGGCCTTGAAGTTACTACTTAGTTGAAGATGACTTTGTGTTCCCAATTCTTCCACCACACCCCAAGTATTGAGATCACAGACATGCGCTGCAGCATCCAAGCACACATGTCATATCAAAATATATATCTGGTCAGTCAAAAAACTAAATATAAAAACATGAAATTCATATAATACCTAGTACCCCAGGAGAGCTGAGTGTGGGATCCAGGAGCGCTCTGTGCTAACACTCTAACTTCCTGTAATCTATAGTCATTTAAAGATAAAGAGCTTTAAAGATACCCGATAAAACGTCAATGACGATTTCACACTCTACTGTTGCAACGAGAGAAGACTTTCTAAGAAAACAAGAAGTCATAGATTAAAATATTAACTAAACAAGATCACGTAAAATGAGACTTTTGTCTATATCTAAAGCTAAGTAAATTTTCAAACAGACAAAAGAAAATGATATCTCTAAAACTACTTTCTTTATAAAGACTATTGACAAATTAAAAACAAAAGCATCAACTCAATAAGAAAAATGAACAAAACATACAAATACATGAGGGGGAAAAAAAGAAATTCAAACGGCTCCAACAAATTGTACACACACTCCCCAGTGTGGCAGGTCTAGGTTTTAACTTAAACATTACTTCTACATATTAGCTTGGCTAAGTGCATAACGTGTGGGAACAAATGCGTACATCCAGGTGTGAAGGAACCTCTGTGCATTGTGGTGACAGCGTCTCTGTGTAACTTCTGTGGAGTGAACTTGCAGAACCTAGCAGGATCCAAATGGTCTCTGTGTGTGAAGGGCACTGACGTGAGGTTTGTTTGCTGTGATCATCAGTAACAGGGAAGAAACGGAAACACTCCGAGTGGTCACCAACATGAGACTTTAATAAACTGGTATATTCTTACCATTAAATAACATGTCATAAAAAAAGGAATGGAGTTATAAAAAGTAAGGAGCAAAGTCATTTTATCTGTGTTGCTATGAAATTATCACTTCATGTGGATACAGTAAGCCTGGGTACAGGGGAACAAATTCCTTGTGTGCAAAGAGTGGAGAGTAATCAGCAGTTGATGACATCTGTTACCTATTTAAACAAAGTTAAAAATTAAAATTATAATACGCTTAGTAACGGGGTCCAAACAGCATGGCCACACGCATAAGGGGGCGAACCAGCAGTGATTCCTTCAATTACATATTTACTGAGCACTTGGTAAGGGCTTGAAGCCACAGCACACTAAAAACCAGTCATCTGCTCTTGGAGAGCAAGGCTTCATCAGCACAAGGTGAAATTACAACCAGACACCATGGTTTTAAGAAACCTTAGCACAGGGCTGGAGAGACGGCTCAGTGGTTAAGAACACTGGCTGCTCTTCCAGAGGTCCTGAGTTCAATTCCCAGCAACCACATGGTGGCTCACAACCATCTGTAATGGGATCTGATGCCCTCTTCTGGTGTGTCTGAAGATGGTGACAGTGTACTCACATGAAATAAATGAATAAGTCTTATTTATTTAGCTGGAAGGGACAGTGCATGGCTGAAACTCTAATGCTAGGGACGGGAGCAAGCGGATCAGGGATTCAAAGATCATCTTTGCCTACACTGAGAGCTAAGTCCAGCCTAAGACACGTGAGACTATCTCAAAACTAGACAAACAAAAAGACAATTTGACTTCAATATACTAAATATGATCTGACAGAAATCCGCGGTTACTTTTCCTTATGGCTCATTCTCTTCCTCATCATGCAAACCCAGACGCCAGCTTGTAATCTCTTTGCTGCTGTCGGTGTTGCTGTTGAGGACAGCATATCATTTAGTCCGGGTTAGTCTTGAACTTGCTATGCAGCTAAGGATGACTTTGAACTTCTGATCCTCCTGCTCCACCTCTCAAGTGCTGAGATTACAGGCATGGACCACCACATCCAGCTAAACAGGACTGAGGATTGAACTCAGAGCCTTGTGCATGCTGGATAAGCACCCCACCAACAGAATTACATCCCTCCTTCCTCGCCCTGCAGTCTAGACTCTTAAAGTCAGTATCAAAATGTATATATGTGAATGAATGAGTGAATGACTAATTGAGCAGATGAAGCAAAGATGAATGCATAGAATGGGTAAATAGTTGGGTGACTTCCGCTCTTTCTTTTTTTTTTTCTGATACTGAGAAAATCGGTACCCTTCTGTTTCCATGAACAAATGAGAGAAGCCAAAATACATATGTTTAAGAACCATGATCATAACCCTTCCACAATTAGATCATTACCACTGTGGTAGACAAAACAATATTCTCTTCTAACAGGCATCCATGGCCTAACCTGTGAATACATTACATGACAAAACAGTCTTCCAATGTAATTAAGGTGACAGGTCTTAAAATAGAGATTAGCCTGGATTGCCATGGTAAGCTCTAGATAATTACAGAAGCAGTTCAAAAACAAAGCATTGTACCTGGCTAGGAGCAGACATTGCTGTCCTCAAGACTCCAGGCCTGCATTCAAGGGCTAGAAAGAGGCAAGCATTTCCTTTCTGACTGCCCAGGAAATGAGGGCTCATGTAGCCACACAGAAAGAGGTTCCCCCTGCAATGCGGCTGACCTCAAAGGTGCTTCCCCAGGAGCTGAGTCAGGGGTGATGAAGATACTTCATAGAGTAGAGGCACTTGCCCCCAACCAACCCAGGAAGCCACATGGAAGAAGCAGAGAGCTAACTAAAAGCAGTCCTCTGACTTACACACATATATGGATTTGTTTTTGGAGCATTCATGAGTCTGTGCATGTGCGCGAGTGAGCACGCGCGCACACACACACACACACACACACACACACACACAAATAAATGCGCAATGTTAATAAATGAGCCCAATAATCCCATACTTTGATTTGGGCCTTGTGAAACATAGCAGAGAAACCAGCCATACCAAGCAGGACTTCTGGAACATTAATAAATGTATGCTGTTTAGATTTACTGACTTGGTGGTGAAACAAAAAAAACTAATATACTAAATGTTTAACCCAGCAACCATTTGTCAAGTCTGTTCCATGTAGTAGGCCTTGCGATGAGTGTTTGGGATGGAAAACTTGGTGGGATATTTTCATCAAACTCACAAGCACATAAGCACAGTGAACTCTATTAAGAAGGTCAGCACAAAAGCTGATAGTGGGGCAAACAGGAGGAACCTTTCCAGAATAGCATCAGACTTTTGACTATGTCTCCAGCCCCTTCCTCTTTTATGGCACATTCTCTCATTGGCCTGGATCAAAAACCTATCACAGAAATTGCAAGCCATCTCCAAACTTTATTGACCCCCAGAGACTCAATGATTAGTTGACCTCAGCGATATTTTCTACAAGTTCCTTTCTTTTCCCTTCCACTTCCGCTCACAGTGCCTGGCCCTTACTAATCTCTCGCCTGGATTGTTCCTGTAACTTATTAACCAGACTTTCTGACTTGGCAGCTTGCCACTTTTCTCAAGGCCACCAGTCATCTAATAAGGATTAAGTGGACTATTTTGTGTCCCATGTTTCATTTCTTCAAAGGCATCTATAGTGATAGAAAGGAAGGAAGAGAGAAAGGAGGGAGGAAGGGAAGGAAGTAGGGAGGGAGGCAAGAAAGCAAGCCTAGCAAAACCTGTACTTACTTCAAATTTCAATGCCTAGAAAGAATCTACAATTCACGCAATTGTCAAGGTGTTGGCTGAACAAAGGAGCTCAGCCCGCCTGGCTTTCTACTCTCTAGTTTTGTTTCTTGCCTTCTAGAATATTCCATCATGCCTCTTTTGTCCTGGACCTGAGTCACAAAAGGATCCACCAGAAAGATATGCTTCTATTTTTCCTCATAACCACAAAACTTTGACTACATAGCTAGTTAAGGCAGTAACAGGCTTTGGGTCTCCCCTTTAGTCTTTATTTCTATTCAGGAAGACCTTTCGGGTTGCCGGAAGCAGACCCTTCTTCTCTAGTGGCTTACAGCAGAGATCATGAGAATGGTCTGCTACTACTGTGGCACAAGACAGGTCCAGAAATCACAGGTAACCATCTGAGATGCTCCCAGAAATCTGACATCCCTGTGACAGGAAAGAATGAAGCACTTGCTGAACTAGGTTCAGACTAGGTGAGGTTATTGCTGAATTAGTGAGGTGAGTCACCTCTGGTGCAACTCCCCTAGTCTTTATGAGTAATAGGACCATTTATTGATCCATTAGAAAACACAAACAGATAAAATCCCCAATGGTCCACCACCATGGTTTGAGCAGTTCAAGTAGTTTGAAAACTATGCATTTAATGCCCCCAGGATACACGCTCAGCTCCCTCCTCTCACAAACCCTGTTTCCTGCATGGGACAATGCAGACACTCAGAAAAGTATCAGCGAACAAACTATTAAAGGTGTGAACATTTTTTTTTTAAGCTGTGGGCAGATATGGGATCTGAGCTATTTCTTAAGAAATGATAGGAATTGGGTGTTTTCTGGCAGTTAAACAAATAAGCCTCCAGAGGAAGGGGCGGGACCTAGCTGAAATGATGCTGTAGTCCAGGATGAGGACTTCCCAAAGGTCCTTCGCTATGAAGCTCAGTAAGCGAATGAGTTCAAGCACATGGCTCTCTACCTTCCACCACACTGACTACCCACACTTGCTCCAGAACAATGCCCGAAACAGACTCTACAGGACTTGGCTTTTAGGCCAAGACAGAGATGACTAGACGGGTGTCCCCAATCGCAGAGAGGAGTAAGGTGTGACTTAACAGCACTCACCGCTGAGAAACGAGTCAAAGCTTTCAAGGAGAGCCCAGCTTGGCGATGCATACGTAACAGCAGTGGGTACAGTCAAGGACTCTCCATGAAGCAATATAGATGGGTTTGGTGACTCAGTCACAGGAGAATGACGAAAGCTCCCGAGGTTGGGGCTACTAGATAAGATAAGCAACTCCAACAGAGAAACAGGTTTACAGAGAGCAGGACATTGGGAAACCGTGGTGTGACAACCTTACTCATCGCTGAGGTGGAGATACTCAGCAGGTATTTGGGAGGAAGATCCAGGATGAAAGTTCTTCAGATTTGGAAGACTTCTTTATCTAGTTGGGGATTAAAACTCCAGTAACAGATGCGTGAGAAAGATGGTTATCTAAGGGTGGACCCATGGGGAATATCACCATTTAAGACATGTGCTGGGGAAAAGAATCTCAGAGATGGGAAGGAAAAGCAGAGTATATATAGAATCACAAAACCAGAAGGGAGAATAGGGCAGTGAAGATGGTCGGGGTATCAGACGAGTCAACAAGATGGGCAAAATGGCCCCCACAGAAACCCCTGTGACTTAGGGTGGGGAAAAAAGGCTAACTCCCAAGGCAGAAGCCAAACGTTAAGACTGGACAGATGAATGACACTCTCCTGAATCAGCAGCCTCTTTCAACAGCCATTAGCCTTGAAAGCTACGGAAGAGGGGAAACGGGCAAAATCCCAGGTATACTCTGTCCACCAGGGCAACAGTGAGCTCTTCTCTGAGAAGCGGTAATGTGAAGAAAGGTATAATGTCAACGTGTTCGTAGGAGGCAGGAATGCTTCCTCGTGCCCTAGGAAGCCAGCACGGAGGCATGGGATTGCTTCTCTGTTCACTCTGCCCAACACCTGACCTGACCCAGGACTCAATGAAAGGAAAGCAAAAATAATTAAAAGGATTTCAATGACAAAATCCTGTTGCTTTTTTTTTTCTATCAAAACAGGCAATGACAGCAAATGCTGAAGGTTATAAAATGTACAAAAGTTAAGTAGAAGAAGCCCTTCTTCTGGCCCTGCTTTGGTAAAGGATCTCACTATGTAGCTCAGGGTGAATTTGAACTCAAGATTCTCTTGCCTCAGCCTCCTCTGAGGCTGAGATTACAATAAGCTTTATCCCTTATCCTTAGGGATAAGAATCTTAGCTGGTAGGGGGTTTTATTTATATTTTATTATGCACATATACTTATGTGTATGTCTGTGTGTGTATTTAAATCTAGGCTCTGCACACTAGAGAAAACACATGATACGTATCTTTCATTTGCATAGGAGGGTTTTAGAATTAGTGAAGGAACCAGACCATTGTTAGGAGCAATGGGAAGTAAGAGTACTTCATGCTTGCACACAGAATCATCTGGAGAACATGATGTAATGCTGATACTTCGGTCATGCTCCAAACTTTCAGACTTAATTATCCTTGGCAGTGAGCATCTTTGTTCAGTTGCATGGTGCTTGTTTGTTAGAGACTATGTAAGCTGACACCCACTCATCCCAGGATGAAGCAGGAACGCTTCCTCCACCCAAGTAGCTGACATTACAGGACTATGGGATTTTTTTCTCTTATTCACCGCGGTTGTATTATGGGGCCAAGGTAGAGAGTAGCTGAATGAATGAATAGATTTAGTAATGTTGGTCAGCGTGTAAGCAAGATTGAAATCTATCCATTGATTCTTTTTTATCCAAGTTTCAAAAACAGCTGTTGAGATACTTAGATTACATTCAGAGATAACTGTAGTTACTAACTCAGAGTCACCTATGGAAACTAGACAAAGTCAAAGAGGAGAGCAATGGGAGACAAAGGTCACTATAGGATGGAATTGAGGAAGAGCTTTAGGAGATGGAAGGCTAGATGCTGTGGGTAGAGACATTAGAGCTAACTACATGCTCCTGGCATGGTTCCAGCTAAGTGCAAAGATGGGCCGAGAAAGTGGGTTGTGACAGTGACAGAGCTTATCAGCAAAATCAGACAGGGAAAGCCCAGACTGCCCACAGCACAGCAACCCGAAGGACTCGGAAGGCTGTAGAGCTGCAGGAAGCATGGGGCTGGAGAGGAATCCACCACGTGAGAGGGATGAAGCAGAGAATATCAGAAAGAATAAAGAGAGAAAGAGAACAGAAGCCGACCTCAAGAGAGATGTCCAAAAACGGAGGCCTTTGCTTCATGTTCCCATGGAAGTCAGTTCCTTGCAAACATGCAGAACAGCAGAGAGGGACGTTCTGCCCAGTCCCCAGACCTTGTGACCCCTTGGAAGATAAGACTTCTTCCACCCAGATATCAAATATGTCAGCCAGCAGGTAACTTGGTCATCGGAATACAATCCTCCAGAATGCCGTACTTTCCAGAAACGAAGGCATCTGCACATTTCCCTCCACTGCTTACCCGCAAGGAAGACACAGTAAGAGGCATTATAGGTCCCTCCAGAAACTGAAATTAAAATTGCAGCAAGGAGCCCCATGAAAGAGATCATAGCAAATAGTTAGGAATGTTCTCTTAAGGAAACTGAAAATGTTTTTAGACAATTTGTAGGGGGTTGTCAAATACCCTGCCCTTTTATTTTGGATGAATTGTTGGTAAAGGGCAAGGGAAGAATCCTATCTATTGCAGTTTATTCGCCGCTGGATGATGTCTGAGATATTTTTTAAAAGGTCGTCATGAAAACATTGCTCAGAAGAGGCCACCTTATTAAAGTGTAAATTCTGGATGTGAGCCTGTCTCTTGCTCGGGTATTCTACAGTGGAAGAGAACTGGGCTGTCTCAAGTCTCAGCTAAAGACCCTTTGATATGGTTTTCCTGTGGCCAGTTCTGGTTCCACAAGCTTCCTGTGCAGCTTAAAACCCAGATTCCCGACTCAGCCCGCCCCCTTTCACCTTTCCTCACAGCACCCCTCCTTCAGATTGCCTAAAGGCACTTTTGGAGATAAACGGAACTAAGCTGGCTTCTACTTATGCAGTCTGTTAAACCTACTGCATAGCCTTTTAGTCTTTGTCATGTTGATTTGTTTGCAAATGCTTCATGTTGCTAGCATGTTTTATGACATTCAGTAACTGTTTTAAACTTCTTCAGTGTGACCTTGTGTTTTATTTTTAAAGACCTTATATCTCAGACATAAACCAAAACAGGTCAAACAAGATTATCCTTGACTAGTGATGATGCACCCAGCCTGTTTTATTATCCTATTTTTTTTTTCCTGTTGGGAGACTTCCATAATATGAGGTTTTGTTTAGTTTGTATGTCTGTTGTTGTTTAAGGAAGGAGTAAAACTTCTGTGTTGAAATACCTTTGCTTTAGCTTTTAAAAGCATGGTTCTTGATATTCATCTAAATTCTTTTTTTCTCGAGGAAGACTGTCGGGCACAGTGGCGGCATTCACTTGTAACCCCAATAAGGTTGCTGGATCCATGTGTTTGAGGCCATCTCGGGCTACATAGGCAGTTGTGGGCCAGCCTGAGCTAATAGTGAGACCCTGCCTCAAATCAAAAAGAAAGAAAAAGTTCAACAACTTTAAAAAATGGCTATATAAGGCTGGGGGCAATTTTCCAAAACATTAGAAATTGTCCTTTCTAGTTGGAAGGGTTATGGGTAGCATATTTCATTTTTCTCAAGTTTTACATTTTTTGTGGTTTGTTCACTTATATTTTGATAGATATTCTAACATATTTCTAAGATCAACACATTATAATCAGAAAATAATCTGATTTTACTGATTATATGGGAGCCTGGGTTTTTTTTTTTTTTTCCTTCATGAGAGTTATAGAAATCTTGTATCACAAGCCTGAAGTTTTATTTATAGACGATGAAAATATATCAGTTGTTTACAAAATCATTTATGAGATGTCAGTAAGAAGCAGAGAGTTTCACCATCAGGGTGATGGCTGGTCTTATATCAACCTGAAACAAACTAGAGTTATCTGAAAGAAGGAGCCTCAGTTGAGAAAAATTACTTCATAAGGTCAAGCTGTTGGGCATTTTCTTAGTTGTTGGTTGATGGGGAGGGCCCAGACAAAAATGGGTGGGACTCTCCCTGTACTGATGGTTCTGGGTTCTATAAGAAAGCAGACTGGGCAAGCCATGAGGAGCAAGACAGAAAACAACACTCCTCTTTGGCCTCTGCATCAGCTCCTGCCTCCAGGTTCCTGCCTCTGCTTGAGTTCATGTCCAAATGTCCTTTGATGAACAGCTACATGGAAGTATAAGCCAAATAAACCCTTTCCTCCTCAACTTGCTTTTTGGTCATGGTCCTTTGGGCAGCAGTAGAAACCCTAAGTAAGACAACCAACTATGCTGGAGAAGAGGGACTTGGGCTTATAGGAAAGCTCCTGAGACTGTAGTCTGGCTGGCAAGGCAGCCTTATTGACATACAGCTGAGTGCTTCCAATGGGTCCTCCAGGAGCAGATGCTCCAGGGAAGCCAGGTGTTTCTGGGAACATTACACAATATCTTATACTAGGTTCATTCTAAGCATGGCTTTGGAAGCATCATGCTTGACTACTAATATATGGCTATATTTTTATTATCTCCTGTGTTTATTTTGGATCAGTAGAGAGACAAGAGGAAGGGAAAGTTTCCCTTGAATCAGAGAAAATTGGCTAGTGTGAATGTGGCAATGTTTTTAGTTCATGTGTGGTATATGGACTCATGTCTGTATGAGTGCATGCACATTTACGCGTGGGCTCTTGTACATGTATACACACCGTGCGTGCACATGCTTGTGTGTGTAGTCTAGAGATCAACACTGGATATCATTCTTGACCACTCTTCATTTTGTTTTTTGAGACAGAGTCTCTTACTGAGCTGGAGGACATTGATTTGACTAGGCTGACTGACACTTGATCCTCAGCATCTCTCTCTCTCTCTCTCTCTCTCTCTCTCTCTCTCTCTCTCTCTCTCTCTCTCTCTCTTTCTCTCTCTCTCTCTCCTGGAGGCAGGAGCTGATGCAGAGGTTGTGGAGAGGGGTCATTTTCCGTTGCATGGAGTTGGTGCCCATGCTCTGTAAGACCCAGCCCAGAGGGTCTTAAAGTCCTTGCCAATAAGCATGACTCAAGGCTGCTGGGTCTTTCCCAAACTGCGAGGTTTGGAGAAGAGAAGGCTTGCCTCTACTCTTTCATTGAACAACGTTGAAAACTGCTATGCACCAAGCACCCCCTCTTAACGCTAGAGTTATATTAGGATACCATCTTCAAGGAACATATGTTCTTGTGGGAAGACAAGATAAGCAAAGATGCATGCACACGTAAGTTAAGACAGCAGAGGCAGACATCAGGAAGAAAATGGTTTATGCTTGTGATGGAGCAGGAGAACTGAGCCTAGTCTGATGGAGGGCACTGGAGAGGCTGTGCAGGCTGAGAGATCTGGAGGGGGACAAGAACAAAGCCCCAGGAGCACAGAGAGAAGACAGGGACAGTCATGCTTGATTCTGGGGTGATGGGAAGGCAGGGCTTCCTGCCGTCGTGGGAGCAACTGTCATTTCAGTCTCTGTGTGAGATGAAAGCGTCAGAAGCCATTCATTTAAAGTGTGCTTTTTTTTTTTTTTTTTTTTTTTTTTTTTTTTTGCCTCTTTAAATAAAGACATACACCTGAAATTCACCATCTTCAGCATTCTTGCACACACAAGTCAAGCAGGTTTGCCGCCATCACCACCGGCTGTCTCCAGAACTCTGCCTTGCGAAACCAAAACTCCTGTCACAAGCTTTTAAGCACAATAGTCATGTGATCTCAACATACACTTTTAAAATTAATTTTGCTTCTTGGCAGAGAATTGATTGTAGGAAGGCAGTGAGATTAGTGGCTTATAGTTCCTGACAGAGCTGACAAGAATGCAGCTAATTTGAACATAGACAACAGATAGGGAGAAGTAGAGGTGGCCTCTAGGGTCAGTCAGCGTTTGACTTTCAAAGGAGTTGCGACCCACGGGTTATAGGTGCCCAGTGACTGGTATATAAAAAGTCAATGTAAATGTAATGTTTACAAAATAAAATCATTGTCAGGTTTGCAGACACAGACCTGTCATACCAGAGACGGAAGGAGCTGGGGCTTGAGGTCAATCTAGGTTCATAAAAGATCCCATACCACCTCAAAAAGAAACCCACACTCTTTTATTTACATAGATTTTTTTTAAAGTGAACTGGGATAATAGAAAAGAAAGCTACTTTCAAAAAATACAGAAAGTAGAAGGGTCTGGGTGGAGGCAGAAACAGAGATGGAGGTGAGGAAGAGGCAGCGGAGTCACCAAAACAAATGTTTTAATGTCACAAGACATTTGCTGATTGGCAAAATTTTAAATTAAACCCCTCTCCACTGTGAATGGGTGAGACTTCGCTCTCTCTCTTACACACACACACACACACACACACACACACACACACACACACACACTCACTCACGCACGCACACCCTGCTGTTCCAGACTCGGGTCAGGTAGATGTGCACGGCTTACGCCTAGTTGCAACATTAACATTAAAGCTAATCCTTTCACAGTCAGCTAGGTTTTGCTCAGCATTTAACATACCATTTCCCAGCGTTCTTAGTCAGTAGCCTGCAGTGCAATAGGACACCGTGTCAGACATTAAGCACAAAGCCTGTGTTTCCTCGGCTTTCTGGGCTTTTCTAAAGCCATCTGCCTAGCAGCATCTAATTTCTGAGACTCTATACTACTTGCTGCTAGAGTTTTAGACCTAATTAACCCAGCCCGCAGTATCTGGAGAAATACTTTCAAAGAGTTTACCTTCGTTGGCATCTAATCTATGCCCACCATTGAATCAACTAATAACCACTATTAATTTGAAGAAGATCTTTATATTTTCAGTAAAAGTGATCAATCATCTAAAAGCAAGTCAAGATTCTCTTTATGCAACCTACTTGACAAATTTCAATTTTCTGGGGATGGGGGAGAATACTGCCTTACAATTTCTGCTTTAAAATAACCAAAACTCAAACCGTTGGGGCTTTGGTTACTTTCTCAAATGATCTACCATTTTGTGTTCCACTTACCACAAGTACATTACCTAAATTGATCTTCCTTCTATGCTAGGATCATAGTGTAATTATAGACACTTATTTCCTTTTTCCTTTCTTCCTTTCTTTCTTTCTTTCTTCCTCCTTTCTTTCTTTCTTTCGTCTCCTTTCTTTCTGTTTTTTGAAAAGGTAGAATGTAAAATATATAGTAATTTTCAATCTACCCTCTTATTATTTCATAAGTTATTAACTCCATCCCCCACAGCTTCTTTCCCAGACATCAGAAAACAGACTTTACGGTGTATGTCGTAAGCAATAGGACAAGTATTTTTTCTAGACCAAGGGCTGCCACTTGCTGCTCAGGAGATCTTGGAAAAATCACTTCCATTTCTTGGAGCCATAGACTCTTAGTTTGCAGAAGTAAAGGCAGAGGGAGTGCTGGCTTAGTATCCACAAGGCCTGATTAGAACCCCAGCCATGCATAAACACAGTGTGATGGCACAAGTCATATTTGGCTTCATAGAGATTTTGAGGATAACCTGAATTACAAGAGACCCTGTCTCAAAACAAAACAATAACTAACAAACAAACAAAAAAAATCAAAGCAAGAAATGAACAGCTAACATGCATGTGCCTGTTATGAATGAATTAGTCAACAATTCTCCCCTGTACTCTCTGTCTGTTGGTAAAAATAGGGGAAAACCAACACTGAAGTCTTAGGGAACAGTAGCTAAC
The DNA here is from genome assembly GCF_963924665.1 of Micromys minutus. NCBI lineage: Eukaryota > Metazoa > Chordata > Mammalia > Rodentia > Muridae > Micromys > Micromys minutus. The sequence continues at coordinate 9,763,006 of NC_137955.1, read as the reverse complement.
AGTATTAAGCCTCAGCCCTACCAACCTCACAAATATGACTCCAACAAGACACGCAAAACAGCCACTCAAAAGGGACAACCTCAAGTACTAAGTCAGAGACCGAGGACAGGAGGAACGTATCGAGATGAGAAACAGTCTCTCCTTGGATTAGAGGCTTTTACTCTTCTGTACTAACACTGCAGATTTTCCTTTAACAATTTCATCTGGGATTCACTTAAGCCTTAGCTGGACTATGTATACCTGTAAACTGAGGAAAGCATAGCCCAGCTGTGTCTGTTTACCACTGTAAAGTTTGTAGGGGTAATGAATGCTCCCTGCAGTCCAGAGTGGAGCTAGGAAGATGCAAATAATAATAATAATAATAATAATAATAATAGTAATAGTAATAAAAAAGATAGAAAGAAAGAAAGAAAAAGAAAGAAAAAAGAGAAACATTCAGAGTTAGGATAACACAGAAAAACTGGGAGTTAAGTTGGAAAAGCATTTAGGCTCCATTCTGAAGAAAGTGACTCTTCTAGTTTGCTAACTACATCTATGGTCTCAGGAGCCAGGCAGTTGTGAGTTGTCCCAACATGGATGCTCGGAACAGAGCTCCTGTCCTCTGCAAGAACAGTAGATGCTCTGAACCACTGCTTCATCTCTCCAGCCACTTTCTTTTTTGACAATCTCTCATTTAAAGCAGGGTTGGAGAGATGGCTCAGAGGTTAAGAGCACTGACTGCATTTCCAGAGGTCCTGAGTTCAAATCCCAGCAACCACATGATTGCTCACAACCATCTGTAATGGGATCTGATGCCCTTTTTTTTTTTTTTTGTGTGTGTGTGTGTGTGTCTAAAAACAGCCACAGTGAACTGATATACATAAGTCTTTAAAATGAATAAGATTAAAGCGTGTGTGTTCCACACAGTACAGAGCCTGACAAATAGCTGGTACTCAGGAAGCGTTATTACAATAGATACTTTCTTCTTCTTTTATACTGTGGACTTTGTACATTAACCTGTCAATGAATTAGAAAAAATGGCCAATCCTTCCATGCTATTGGGGACTAGAATAAGTGATATCACACACATCCAGTTTGTCAGATTAACAGCATTAAGGAAGCCATCAGGTCGCACACAACTGGGATCCTGCTGGAGTGTGTGATTTTGCCTTCCACTCTCACGTAGACGAATTATGGCAGGTAGAAACCAACTCTAAGTTCTGCCTATTGGTTCACATTATTACAGGTGAATTTAGAAGTCCTGTGGATGCCAAAAGTCCAATTATGAACATGAGCATGCAGCATCAGAGGGATGCTGAGCAACGAAGGGAGAGCTCTGCTCGTGTGCTGTGGGTCCCAGTGGCAAAGGTTCCCCTCGTCTTTATTGCTGTAGGCACATGGGTCAGCTCCAGAATCAACAGTTCTCACCGTTTCCTGCTGTGGGGCATGAGTAACTGCAGAGCAGCAATTTAACTGCTTCTGGATGATGATGATGATGGTGGTGGTGGTGGTGGTGATGGTGGTGATGGTGGTGGTGGTGGTGGTGCTGGTGGTGGTGGTAGTGGTGATGGTGGTGGTGATGGTGGTGATAATGGTGATGGTGGTGGTAGTGGTGATGGTGATGGTGATGGTGGTGGTGATGGTGGTGATGATGGTAGTGATGGTGGTGATGGTGGTGGTGGTGGTGGTGGTGATGGTGGTGGTGGTGGTGGTGGTAGTGGTGGTGGTAGTGGTGATGGTGGTGGTGATGGTGGTGATAATGGTGATGGTGGTGGTGGTGGTGATGGTGATGGTGATGGTGGTGGTGGTGGTGGTAGTGGTGGTGGTGATGGTGGTGGTGGTGGTGATGGTGGTGGTGATGGTGGTGGTGTTGGTGGTGGTGGTGGTGATGGTGGTGATGATGGTAGTGATGGTGGTGATGGTGATGGTGGGGATGGTGGTGGTAGTGGTTGTAGTTGTCAGGGGAACCACTTTAAAGTCTGTATATAACAACATTTTCTTTACCATAAACTATGCAAACACGTACTATTTCCCTACTGTCTCAAAGCGTATCTAAGACCTCCCTTGAGGATGAACCCATAATCTGGTATTATTCATACCAAGACCTAATTTTCTCCAATTTCCAATTTTCATGTTTAACTGGATCAAAAATACTAAAACAAAGGCAACGCTTATAAGGCAAGGATATTAGCTTTTAGGTCTCTCTCTCTCTCTCTCTCTCTCTCTCTCTCTCTCCCTCTCTCTCTCTCTCTCTCTCTCTCTCTCTCTCTCTCTCTCTCTCTCTGTTTTGATTTTACAATTTTTGTTTCTGATCTTTTATAGTTTTCTCGACCACTTTTCCAGGGGCTCGCTCTTGTGGGAACTTCCCAAAGAACTCAATCTGCCTTCCACAGAAACAATAATACTCTTTCCTGCTGAACTTATTCTTGGTCAGTTCACACACTTACTTTCATTATCTATTGCAACCACACTCGTAACTGGAACCAGAAGGTTTACAATAAACACATAGTCCTGTTGAGCAAACATCACAGCAGCTGGACAGGAACACTTACTGGGAGCCGGCGTTCTCTGTCTTTGGGCGCTGCCCAGTGTGTGTATGATGACCTGAGACCTGTAGTTGTATCCGGACAGCATGCTAGACTCTCAAAAGAACTGCACTGCTGAGTTGTAGAGCTATGGGACTTTGGGTGGCAAGAAGAAGGGCTGTCTTGCCATCAGCAAGGTGGTGACCCGAGAATCCACTATCAACACTCACAAGCGCTTTGACATAATAAAACTCAAAAGCCGGCTGGCCAAGGGACTAAGGAATGTTTCCTATCACATCCCAGTACATTTGTCCAGAAAACGTAATGAGGATGAGGACTCACCAAACAAACTCTACACATGGGTAACTTACATGCCTAGTACCACATTCAGAAATCCACAGACGGTCAATGTGCATGAGAACTAACCTGCTGAATGTCAAATAAAGGTGCAGAACTGCTCAGAAAGAGCCGGGGGGGGGGGCTGCATTGTTTTTGGGGAGGTGGAGAGTGGGAAACCACGTGCACATTGCCAGCATCCAATCATTGTTTTATCTATAGGAATGACAACTATATATGAGCAATGTAACATATTTTTTAAGAGACACCAACTATATTTAATGATAAATGGTTTACCCACTAGTTATATTTTTTTTTCTTCTTTTGAAAATAAACCTTGGCTCTCAAGCCTTGATTTAAAGCTCTCTATCTACATAAGGGCAGGAACCCACCCCACTCAGACTCCTAAGAACATCAGTCAGTCCTGCCTTCTTTCTTTACATTAAAGTTGCACCCTCTAGGGTTACAGGTGGGAGGGTGCAGGATGACGTCACTCATGTGCAAACGAGGTGAGGGTAAGCAGCAAGATTTGCATCCGGAGTGATCGCTGTTGGCGGACATAAATCTGTTTGAGCCATGGGATCCTACCCTCTATTGTCTACCTAAACAGGCACAAGAAAAGAAGTAAGGAGAGGGCAGGGAAACTCCTGGACAGACCGAAAGAAGGTCACCCTTAAGCAAGAAGCAGCCTCTATCTTAGTTCTGAGCTATTACCTCATTTAATCCCAGAAACACCACGAAAATCACAATGACGTCTGAGACAGGAAAGAAGGAGACTGAAGAGTGTTCTGGGCTACTCAAGCTACTTGGTGGCCAGATCACACATTGCTGCTGTGGGCCCTCAAGTCTCCGCTGGGTTTACTTGTAGGATTGCCCTATCCCAAGTCTACCATGGAGCTGGTATGCGGTGGGGGAAGTGTGACCATACAGACCTTGGTTTTGAACCTCTGCTGTGTGCTCTGCCCAGTGTGACAGCAATGGTCTCCCTGCTTTCCTCCCCACAGTGACTATGTGCAAGACAAGGGCCCGAATACCTTGCTGACTTAAGATGACTCGTGAGAACAAACACAAGTGCTTCTCTGCAGCTAATCCCGACGTCGGAAACCAACCAGACGCCGGCTCGTCGCCGTGCCCAGAGATGTACGGTTTAAGGGCAGATCTGAGCAGACTGTGAACACCGAGGTACAAAGGATGCCGTGCCCTCTATTTCTTCAATCCTGAAATTGACAGGCGACTGAATTTTACCCGGGCAGAAGGCAGCCCTTTCCCAATCAGTGAAACGACAGAACCTGGATAGGAGAGTTTCACCATGCCAAAGTCAGACACCAGAAGGCTGAGTTACAAACAGTCTTCACAGGTCCCTTACCTGCTTCCAGGGGCTCGTCCACTCCCCCACTACAGAATAATAGAAACAAATCTACAGTAGGTCAGAGCGAGGCTCTCAGTAAACCTTTCCTCTGCTTCCTAGGCAACGTTGTTTCATGCTTGCTGTCTTTTTAGTATGCAAAAGTATTTTCAGTGGAGGGCATTAAGAAAGACATTCCATATCGACCTCTAGACTACACATAGACACACAGGCACACACACACATACGGGGAGGCACACACAGAGACAGACATACACAAAGAGGCACACAGAGACACACGCAGAGGCACACACAGAGACAGAGTGGGAGAGTCACACACACAGAGGCACACACACACAGAGAGAGAAAGGCACACACAGAGACACATGCAGAAGCACACACACACAGAGGCACACACACAGATACATACACACAGAGGAACACACAGAGGCACACACAGAGGCACACACAGAGGCACACACACACACAGAGGCACACACACACAGAGGCACACACACACAGAAGCACACACATACACAGAGGCACATACACAGAGGCACACACAGAGGCACACACACACACAGAGGCACACACACAGAAGCACACACACACAGAGGCACACACACAAAGTCACACACATAGAGGCACACACACAGATGTACACACACAGGCACACACAGAGGCACACACACATACACAGAGGCACACACACAGAGTCACACACACAGAGGCACACACATACACAGAGGCACACACATACACAGAGGCACACACACACACACACACAGAGGCACACACATACACAGAGGCACACACACAGAGGCACACACACAGAGGCACACACACAGAGGCACACACACAAAGGCACACACACAGAGGCACACACACAGAGGCACACACACAGAGGCACACACAGATGTACACACCCAGAGTCACACACACAGAGGCACACACACAGAGGCACACACAGAGGCACACACACAGAGGCACACACAGAGGCACACACACAGAGGCACACACAGAGGCACACACACAGAGGCACACACAGAGGTACACACAGAGGCACACACACAGAGGCACACACAGAGTCACACACACAGAGGCACACACACAGAGGCACACACACAGAGGCACACACAGAGTCACACACATAGAGGCACACACACAGAGGCACACACATACACAGAGGCACACACACAGAGGCACACACAGAGGCACACACACAGAGGCACACACAGAGGCACACACACAGAGGCACACACAGAGGCACACACACAGAGGCACACACACAGAGGCACACACACAGAGGCACACACAGAGTCACACACACACACATACACAAAGGCACACACACAGAGGCACACACACAGAGGCACACACACAGAGGCACACACAGAGGCACACACACACACATACACAAAGGCACACACACAGAGGCACACACAAAGGCACACACACAGAGGTACACACACAGTGGGGGCATGCACACACACACTTTCCGAGTCTTAGATCTCCTCTGCATGCCTTTCCCTGGATCCCATGTTCAGACTGCTGTCCGTTTCTCAGTTGCTAGGCTTTCTTTCCAAGCTCCAGAGAATGCCCTCGACCGTCAGTTTTACCTGCCCCACTCACCTGAGTATGACAGCGGTTCTGTACACCGGCCCACTAACCCACGCAGCCTTGGACCGGCTTCAACATCTGGCCAACCCACTGTGCCTGGCCTGAAGCTGACAGTCGAACATTTTCAGGCCACAACTTGTAAGCCATCTTGGCTTTGTGCGGGGCGGCAGTGTGTCTCACACCAAGAGGAAAGAACCTGTGTCACTGTGTATGTGTGTGTCTGTGTGTGTGCCTCTGTGTGTGTGCATCTGTGTGTGCCTTTGTGTGTGTGCCTTTGTGTGTGTGTGCCTCTGTGTGTGTGTTTATGATTGTGATGCTCTTCTAGACGGATTTGTCCTTAACCTGGAATATGTGCTGAGTTACGTGGAAATTGGCTTCTAATAGTTTGAGGTAACAAACAAGTTCTAGGGGGATGCTCCGTGGATGAAGCTCTTGTTGCGCAGGCGTGGGGACATGCATACGTATAAGATTCTCTGTGGTTGCTGATTTGGAATCCTCCGGCTATGCCCAAGTACAGCTGGTCTTATGATAGTTTCTGTTTTAGACGTTTAAGGCTCCCCTACACTGACATCCATACCATAGTAGGTAGACCGGTTTGTACATTTCCCCCCAACCAGGGCAGGCGAGATACAGCATTACAGGTATCTGCTGTTCTCTGTAGAGACATTTCATTCGAATCACATGTAAGAACTGCATATGTCAGCCCTTGCGGTCATTTGTAAAAAGGGTACATTCCTAGGTCCAGTGTGTTACTCTGTGATTTTAATCACTCTACATTAATTATGAAGCATAGTTAGAAATTTCACTTTCCTAAAAGACCAAAAAAAGTTTTCCAGAAAAGGTCTCATGTGGCCCAGGCCCAACCCAAACTCACTATACAGCTAAAGATGACCTTACACTTTTGACCCACCTGCCTCCAAATTTGGGGATACAGGTCACCAACATAGCTCTCTTTAGACGACCTATCTTTTATCTGCCAAATTGGCAGAGGTTATCAACTTTCCCATAAGTTCTGAGTGTTCAGGGGTGAATGATTCATATAAATACATGTAAGAAATACTCCTCTCTAAAGATCTGCTTACGGAACAATCCATAATATACGGCATGAATCACTGGAGTCCAGATTGTTTCTCAATTTGATATGCTACTGTATCTACAGTGGCTCTAAATACCATTTCTTCCCTATCTTAAAACTGACGCTTGCACAAGATGTCCATTATAGAGAATAAACGGTTTATTGAGGGGAAATCCTACTTCTTGACCTCTCCTCTACTCTCCTGGTCCCTATCTTATCTCCACACCTCAAATCCTACCGTGCGAGGCCAACTATTTGCTGGCCTTGCCTCTCCAGCTTGGTTCAGACACACAGGTTTGGTGAAAGGGGTCCTGTTTGTCCCAACTGCACCCTCCTCCAATCTTATCGTTCTCAGGGGAATAAGACGTTCTGCCGCTAACTATGGCCTCATCGGCTCACTGATGTTTTATGCGCTTTTATGTATGTGCTATATTTCCAAATTAAAAAATGTTATTTTGAGAAAACTTACTGTCGTTTCCTATTTTGTTTTGAGATTCACACTTCCCATAAAAGTTGGCTCCTGCATCACACCTGGAGATGTAATGATTAATCAGGACGAATGGGTTGAAAAGTGTATTAGCAAGGCTGTGGCTCGGTTGGTGGAGTGCGACTCTAGCAGGCATAAAGCCAGAAGGATTGGAAGGTCCAGGTTATCCTCTGCTACACCGTGAGTTTGAAGCCAGCCTGGAATACATGGGACCTCGTTTCAAAATAAATAAGAGGAAGAAGAAATGTGGGTATGCTACATGATAACTGTGTGTTCCGATCGATCGGGAGAGGGGTGGTCTGGTGAAGAGCAGATGGGGAGGGCTGTGGGCTGAGACTGAAGAATGAGCTGGAAGACTGGATAAAGAATTCTATGATTGGGATTAGGGAGTGGTAACGGGAGGCAGGATGACTGAGGTCTGCACCTTGGTGACTAGGTTAATAAGGGTGGACGAAATCATCTTCTACAGGAGCGTTGGGAAGACGTGGAGCACACAAATGGAGTATTCTAATGTCTCCTCGAAGATATGAGACTAAACTGAATACACAGGGCCACTAGATTTTAATTTCAGTTAAGTAGACTCGAAAAATGAGGCTTTAGGAAATCAATCTGTCAATTTAATTTTCTATCTTTTAAAGGGCCGGCCACGTGGTTCAAGCCCAAGAGTAAAAACTGAACATGTGCAAGACCCACTGCGGTTCACACCCAGTAGCAGGAAGAAGAGGGATCGAGAAACTGATAGGAGCTTTAGCCACAGTAAAATGAACGAGAAGGGAAGGGACCAGAGATGGAGAGTCCTGAGCGTGATGCTTGAACCCGCATAGCGCTTAACTCGGGGTTCATCTGACTAGCAGAGTAGCCAAGAGCTCCTGGCTGGCTGGAGGCCAAACCCCACACTGAAAACAGTATCTACTTAACAGGTTTCTTGAGAACTAACAGCGTTAAGCGCTCCGTGCCAGGCACAGGACAAGCATCTGCTATGGGGTGAGGGAATGAGATTTTTTTTAACCTAGTCCTCGATGACCTTGGGGAGAACAATCTCTCCCTGAGCAAAAACTGCAAATTGTAAGCCACAAGCGCAGAGTACAGAGGTGGCGGCACTTACTAAAGAGGACGAGTTTTATACAAGAAACTGCAAAACAGGAGTGAGTAGAAGAAAGGATGACCTGGGAACTCCAAGCCGAGCGAGAATGCTCACTTGGTCTCTGAAAGTATTGCTCGATAGAAGTGGGACTTCTGTGCTTGGCCGCATCCGGAGCTGAGTGCACAGAGAGCCTGGCCGCTCCCGCCCAGGTAGTCCCCAAAGGCGCTCCTCTGAATCCGGGAAGTTTGAATCAGCGAGAGCCAAAAAGAGGGAAAGGCCCACTTCGCCCCGCATGACACCTAGGCGATAAACGACAGGCTTTGCCACTCCGTCTCCGGAACGACCTGTTCCACAGCCGTGGACTCATCCTCCCTCCCTGGCCCGCAGCAGCCACCGGGACGGGATGCTGTTCCCGGAGCCAAAGAGACAGCGCCCCGAGTTCCCGCGGGCGGGACGCACCCAGAAGCAGGAAGAAGAGATCGCTGGTTTGTGGAGAGGAGTCTGGGAAGCCAGGTCTGGGAGCCGCGAAAGTGACCTCCGCGGTCCAAGGTCGAGCAAGACCTTCCTTCCTTCAGTCTCTCCCGCAGCAACTCAGAACCCCACGGCCCGGGGGGCGCGATCTTCCCCGGGGGCGCAAGGCGCCTGGCTCCGGGAGGCGCAGGTGAGCGCGGCGCGCCCGATCGCCGAGCAGCCCCGTCGGGAGGGAGGCCCTGCCCGGCCCCACGCCGCGCCCCTTCCCGCGCGACCCCCGGGGGGTCGGTCCCCCCGGCTCGCGCTCCCTTCCCCCGCAGCCCTCCACGCCACCCCGGAAAGCACCGCCCCAGCCTGCGGGAGCCCGCAGCCCCGCACTCACCGCGCCGGGAGGCGAGCAGCGCGCGGGAGCCGAGGGCGGCGGCGGGCAGAGCGGGAGCGGCTCTCACAGCGGCCCCTGCTGCCCGGGCTGCGACCAGTCTGCGAGGGGCGGAGGCCGTGGGGTGGCACCTGCCTGCTCTCCCAGCCCCGCGCGTCACCCGGGACCGCCCCCCGGCCCGCCTGCCCGCCGCCACCAGGTGCCGCCGAGGGGTGGGGTGTCCTGCTTGGCTCTCCCGCAGCCGCCCTCGCCGCGGGTAGAGCCTGGCCCCGGGCGATCCAGGGGGCGGTGGGGGGCCGGTTCCTGTCCGCTCTACTGGTGCCCCTTTCTTCTGAGGGTGAATGCCATCATCTGGGCTCATCCCCACGCTTAACCAAAACACTATGAGAATTGTCGTATTGACTCTGATGGATTACAGGACGGATCGGGAGCGTGGCCGTGGCCGGAGGGGAGAAGGGATGAAGGAGAAATAGGTCTTTAAAATGGAGACCAGGCCAGAAAAGATACCCAAGCCAGATTCGTGCGGCTCAATCCCTTCTTATTATTAAGAAATGAATTGTTGAAAAACTGGAGACGCGGGGGAGGGGGGCTTTTGGGGGAACGAAGAACAGACTCAAAGAACTGGGGCGAGGAACAGAGTCTAGCAAAATCCTGTCTACTTGAGTGACTGTTGGATTGGAAGTGCTGAGCCGGATGACTGTGTAGGCCTGTGCCTCACAGTGTGGGCTGTGCCTGACAGAGTTCCTAACCTGGAGTCAGGATAGGAAGGAACTCTCTTGACAAGTAGGAGCAGTGGATAGGGAAGGCATAAACAAGCCAGCCAGCCTTCCGTGGCCCAACCCTAGAACACTGAAAATAAGGTTTCAGTGTTTAACAGAAAGCTTTGGGCACTCCCACAGAATCGTCAACCTGAGAACAACTCACAAAGCACAGAAGTTCAACTGCAAAGTTAAGCTGGAGATTTCTCATACTGGAGAGATAGCTCAGTGGCACCTCATACTGGAGAGGTAGCCCAGTATGTGCAAGGTCCAGCACTCCACACCAACAAACAAACGGAAGAATCCTTGTTTAAGCCTTTCTTTCATGGCACAAATAAGTTGGTAGATTTGGAAACTTCTTAAAAATTAGAGACAATTGCCATATGTCTGTCACTGTTTCTATCTGTATAAAATTTCAAACATGCAAGAGCCTAATTAGATTCACTTAATTAGATTTAAGGCCTTTTTAATGCTGTCATTTCCCCTCCTTCTCCCCAGGATCTAAAGATTCAGCAGACAACACAAACAAAACTTAAAATGTTCTCTTTTCAGGGAGTGAACATTCATTCTAGCCAGAGCTTACAATAAAGTTAATGCATAACCAGGCCAAAAAAACTATGTTGCCTACCAGAAGAAGGGAAGGGCATGGGGATTTCTGAGGTGGGGAAGGGGAGTGGCATTGTTGAAGGCCTCGTGAAAGGGGGCTTTTGTGTCTTCTGTTTTTGAGACTCACTCTGCAGTAGAGGCTGGGAATTAAAGTTATGCTGTTAACCCAAGCTGTTCTCAGACTTACATCCCTCCTGTTCCCTGCTGCCCAGTGCTGAAATGGCAGGCTAAGAGGAAGTCTGAGTCAAGATTTTTAAAGTGGCAAAGCTGTGTGTGTATCCTGGTAAAAAGTACTCCTGGCAAAAGGAACAGTCGCTAAGCTGAAGGCATGGGGACAGCTGGGAGGGAGTCCATGGTTCCCAGAAGACCTAGGAGTCAGAGGAGTTTGGAACAGGGAAGGGAACAACAAATGCAAGTAAAGTCTCAAGGCGCAGTTTCTGACCTGGCTGGCTCAGTTTCAACCTTTTCTTTTCTTTCTTTTTCTTTCCCCTTTTCTTTTTCTTCCCTCTTCCTTTTCTTTCTTCTTTCGTCTCTTTTCAGGCAAGGTCTGGCTATAAAGTCCAGGCTGCCCTCAAGCTTTCAATCCTCCTGCCTCAGCCTCCTAAGTACTGGGATTATAGGCCTTTGTTTCCCACCTGGCATTTTAAAGTAAGTATTCTAACAACATTGCTGATAATGGAACAGGGTTGGGGAGAACAGATGGGAGACAGATGAAAGAAACTATTAAGAGGCTCTTGCACAATCCAGATAAGAGAGGAAGGAGGCAAGAGGAGCTGGTACAAGTGAAAGGGTCAGGCTTTAAAATACAGTCTGGCATTCAGAGGCAGAGGCTGGCAGATCTCTATGCGTTCAAGGCTAGCCTAGCTTACATAGGGAGCTCCAGGTCAGCCATACCCTGTCTCACTTCCCAACCTCCAGTACATTGTGATGATTTCCCAAAGTGCCAACCCGATTTCCCAAAGATCTGAGATAAAGAGAGGGTGTGCCAAAACAAAATGGCTTCAAAACATTTTCCATAAGCAACTGCAAAGAACATGTTGCTTTTGTTTTAGATTTATTATTATGTCATATATAAGTACACTGTAGCTGTCTTCAGACACACCAGAAGAGGGCATCGGATCTCATTACAGATGGTTGTGAGCCCTCCAAGTGGTAGCTGGGATTTGAACTCAGGACCTCTGGTAAAGCAGTCAGTGCTCTTAACCACTGAGCCAATCTCTCCAGCCGAAACATGCTGCTTTATAAAGAAGACTGAGAGAAAAAAAATGTAGGGCAAAGGGCAGAACTAGTTTGAGGGCTGGTTTAAAGTGAGGAGCCCATTCGGTATCCAAGTGGACATATAGGGCAGGGAGTTGGGTGTCTCAGTCTGCACGCTGAAAGAGGGGCTTGGCCAGAAATATAAATTTAGGGCTTAAAAGCCTCTCAATACTTTTAAAGATGGTTAAGAACACCGCGAAATGAGAAAAGAGAGGCCTGCAGACAGGCTCCTGGGGCACTGCTGTGGTGAGGGTTAAGAGAATGAGGATGGATGGAAAGCCTGGAGGAAAATCTCAGCATCCATGTGTAGGTACCATCCTGGAAGGTAGCTCTGTTAGGAATGCCACAGTAACAGTGTGCAGCAAATTACTCACGAGCACAACAGTTAGTAGACTTGCCTTCATATTCATGGCAACCAGTCTGTAGGTAGGTTTAGTAGGCAAGCTGGCCTGTCCTCAAATGATGACCGCTGGAATCAAAAGGAAGACACAGATGCTGGTTTGGGACCTCATAGCACACCACTGAAGTCTGAAGGGCATTCCATAGCTTATGAGCACACAGAAGGTTCCTGTCACATCAAGCTGGCCAACATTCCATTGCCTTGAAGCCATCAGATAACCAGATCCAACATCACTGTCCTATAAAAATATGAAACCTACTGTGGAAGGTGCTGAAAAAGAAGAGTTGCTGAAGAATAACACAGATTCTTATCACAGTATGAGAACACGTTACAACATGGAGCAAGGGAATGTCAAGCACCAGAAGGGACTATGGATTTAACAATATGGAAGTCATCGACTGAATCTGACAAAAATGGCTTTAGTTACATGGATAGGGCGAAAAGTTACACGGACAGGCCAGAGTGGGTTTCAAGAGGAGACAGGAAGGGAACAATTGCAGAAGAGAGGCTTAGGCAACTTGCTATCCAGTTTGCTGTGGAGTCAGGACTTAAGCCAAGGTTATCAGGGTAAAGCATACACATTCTCAGCCATGCAGATGCTTTGCTGTGCATACATATGAAAGGGGAAAAAAGAAGGAAGAAAGAGGGGGAGGAAGGAAGAAAAAAAGAGAAATACAACAGCCAGAGTTCTAGCCTACTTTGCCTCCTTTTATTCCAAAGAATTCAGAAACAACAGTGGACCAATCCTGTAGTTTGTTACATAACCCTCATATATATTGTAATTTTTATGTAAAAATACAATAAACAACTACATTTTAAATAACTAGTACCAAACCACATATATTATCCCAAAACTTTGCTCTGTAGTCAACTTTTATTTTATTAGATTTGTGTGTGTGCGTGCATGCACGTGTGTGTGTGTGTGTGTGTGTGTGTGTGTGCATGCCATGACCTTACTGTGGAAGTCAGAGGGCAACTTGCAGGACTCAGCTCTTTCCACCAAACAGCAAGCACCTCTATCCACTGAGCCATCTTACCAGTCCCAATCAATCCTTGCCAATGACTTATTAATTTAGATACATGTAGTTTTTTATTCATTTAATTACCACAGTTCATGAACAGCTAAGCCTCTGTACATTTGCCTGATGATGAACAAAATTAAGTTGTAACAAAATGCCACGGGCTAGATAGATTAAATAGCTGGCAGGTTTTACAGTTACAAAGTCAAGTGCAAGGACAGGTTTTGGTAAGGGACTATTCACTCACGTTGTACAGACAGCTCTCTTCTTGATCTTGCGCATGGATTTTCTTTCTTCTGGGGAGTGTGTTTAGGAAATGGTCAGGAACACCCTCATTCTGATGTCTCATCTACAACTACCCTCTAAATTAATCATTTTGGGCCAATGATTCCCAAAAGTCTTCCTCTGAAGTCCACACGAATGCAATGGCATGCTTCTGTGACACACCCCACAAATAAATCCATTTAAAAACTAAACATAAGAACCGGTCATTCTGAAAGGCATACCTCCAAATACCACAGTTATAAACTCAAGGAAGAGAGAGGCATTTCGTCCTCAGCAGCTGAGGTTTTGCCATCCTAAGTAGTGTCAAATTATATATTTGTTACAATATTAATAACTCACTTTTCCCCTAGCCCTTTCCAACATGTGGCATTTTTAGATCATATATATTAGACAACATCCAATCCTGACCACACAACATAGACACGGAAAAAGTACATTATTACACTGTTGGATGTGTGGTACTAGGATGCTATTGCTGAGCCATCTCATGACCTCAGACATCACATTTTACCGATCTGCCAGATCTGAGCTGCTAACCCACCATGGCTTAATGAGCATGTTCAGTGACACTGGACACCATTTCATGATTTCATGCACTCACTTTACATTCTAAAATTGATATTCAATGTTCTGGATCATTTAAAAAGTATTCTTATTTTTAAACAAGTAGTCAGTGTAACACAAAAGTACTTGAGGCTGGAAAGTAGGCTCAGCCAGTGCAGGGAGCACCTCAGCCAGTGCAGGGAGCACCTCAGCCAGTGCAGGGAGCATCACCACTAGGCTTGATGACTTGTGTGATCTTCTGTATCTACAGGATGAGGAGAGAAGTGACTTCTGAAAGATGTCCTCTTGCGTCCACACTGGATGCACACATGCAGGCAAAACACCCGTGCACATAATATAAAAAAAGAATCTTCTAGTGTTTTACACACACACACACACACACACACAAACACACACACACACATTATAACTTTGGATCTTGTTGATGTGTATAGCAAACACCTCCTGTCTTCCTTGTTTCATCCAAGTTGTTCTGATAGAATTCCAGAGATATTTTGCAACTCATATAAATAGCAACACAAACATTTATTTGTTTATTTATTTATTTATTTTAATACAAATACTGAAAAACTTCACATATTGCTGAATTCCTCCTTTTTTCTGTTTTAATAAACAGTGTATCTTGAGGTGACTTCCATCAAAACCTTATTTATTTACCTTCTACATCTCTACCATATGACTCAATCATGATTTAATTTACTAGTTCCTCGATGTTAAAAACAATGGCAAACACAGGGACTAAGACATTTCCTCTCCCCACCAATACACAAAAGAAGCAAGTGATGTTAGCCTCAGCTTACAGAGCTGTTGGGGCTCAGGGAGATTTAGTAATTCACCCAAGGACACAGGGTCATGACATGTTAGAGCTGCGATTTCAAACCAGGCTGACAGGTTTTATTTTTATCTTTATGCCCTTATCTGATACACTACTTCAATGGGGAATTAATTTTTCTACTGAAAAGCTAAGGTATATAATTTTGCTTGAATTATTTTAAAGGTATAATAATTTGGCCTCTTTAAAATATTGAGATGATTCCTGTCATAAACACTTCTTATTTCTCCATTTCAGAAAAATCATTTCTTTTAAAGACAAGGTTTCACTGTGTAGCCCAGGCTGACCTCCAACTTGATATACCTGTACCTCAGGGTCGCTATGCTGAGATTATAGGCATGTGCCACCATGCCTAACTTCTCTGGGTAATTGTATGCATATGGATGTTTTGTCTGAATGTATAGCTGAGTACATTGTACACATGTGTACCTGTGTCCTTGAAAACCAGAAGAGAGCATTAGATCCCCAGGGACAAGAGTTACAAATGGATGTGAGCTGCCCTGTGAATACAGGAATCAAACCCCAATCCTCTGACAGAGCAGCTGGTGCTCTTAACCACTAAGGTAGTAACACATCTTTAGCTCTCTGTGCTTCTCTCTGAATAGTTTTAATTTTCCCTGTATCTGCCTTTCTTATATTGTTACACTTGTTCATTTTGTACCTATTGCTACTACTGTAAATTAATCAGCAAACAGAAGCTTTTTAAAACAAAGATTTATTTATTTTATGAGTACAGTGTGGCTGTCTTTAGACACACCAGAATAGGGCATCTGATCCATGACAGATGGTTGTGAGCCATTATGCAGTTGCGGGAATTGAACTCAGGACCTCTGGAAGAGCAGTCAGTGCTCTTAGCTACTGAGCCATTTCTCCAGCATGCAAAAAGAGGCTTTATGTACATTTAAACTATATTTTCAACTGTAAATTTAAGACCATGACTAATTTTTATATTTAAAATTGTGTGTGTGCACGCATGTGCACATGCATGCTTGTGTGTGTGTGAAGATACATGAAAGCACATGAATACCGGACTGAGTCCAGTGCAGACACATGAGCGATGTGTGGCCCAGGAGACAGAACAACTCTCCATCCTGGGTGGTGCAGAGGTCGAGCGCAGGCTGCCAGCCTCCCAGAGTGCCGTCACCCACCAGGCCGTCTTGTCACCTCCCAAAATGTTCTTATTTTTTGTGTAATTCTGTGTGCCTCGTCTTTACTAAACTCTTGTTTGATTAACTTGGCTGTTGCTCATTTTAAAGCTTAGCTTGACTTCCCTTGAGAATAAATAAAACTGTATTTCTGCTCACCACTTCTCATCCGCTGAGAGGAAAACCGAATCCATACTAGTTACTTCTCTCAGCAATGACCACCAGACTTTACTGAAAGCCAGGTTCACTGGATGGTCAAAATGCACGTTTCTAGATCTGAGTGTAGTGATGTACTTGTAATCTGAACACTTAGAGGCTAAGACAGGAGGATCACCATGAGTTTGAGGCCAGGCTGGGACACGTAGCAAATCCTTAGCTTAAAAAACAAAACAAAACAAAACAAAACAAAAAAAACCCAGACTCCTGAAAAAGCATGTTCAGGGATACTGATTTAGTAGCCCTGAAGGTTGGGCCAATGTTTCCACACATACTCTGCATAATTCTGATGCAGACATTGTATGGCAGTTTAACAGGCCATGTAGCCCATATCTCCTGATATGTCTTTATTGCCTACTCAACTAAATTATGAACTCTTCAGCGAAGATATTTTATTTTTTGATCCTCGTTGCCCAGAATAGCTTACATACCATAGATGTTGTCTTAGTTGGGGTTTCCATTGCTGTGAAGAGACACCATGACCAAGGCAACTCTTACAAGAACAATTTAATGGGGTTGGTTTACAGGTTCTGAGGTTCAGTCCATTATCACCATGGCAGGAAGCATGGCAGCATCCAGGCAGGCATGGTGCTGGAGGAGCTGAGAGTTCTACATCTCAATCTGAAGACAACTAGGGGAGACTGCTCCCATATGGCTGGGAGGAGGGTCTCAAAGCCCACTCCCACAGTAACACACTTCCTCTCACAAGGTGACACCCACTCCAAGGGCATACCTCCTAATAGTCACTCCCTTGGCCAAGGATATTAAATCACCACAGATTCCAGTTAACTGTATAGATGGTGAGGAGAAACTGGATAAAGTTGTGGGATATACCCATGTCAACTTGCTGTTCAAATGCTTCAAATGCTTCCCTTCATATATCTTGCACGTGTGAAAATAGCTTTGGTATAGTAGTGAGAAGAACAGAATGGCACTGTGTCAGGCATCTGACATGAGACAGCCATTCAGTTCCCACTACATTATTTCAATCTCTTTATAGCCTGTCTAGCTCAAATTTTATTGTTATAATGACTGGATACCAACACAAACTATGAGCCTCAGATAAATCACTTTCTTTAGGGTAACCCTCTTCATTTATGTAAAATATATGCTAAATTTTCATGCTAGAAATGAGATATAGGGAAATACCATCCCTTAACTGATACTAACAGTCACTACTGTAATAGTCTCCACATAAATTTCAACCATCTGAAACTGAATAAACATGTCTTTCTACCGTGAAGGATTACTACTGGTGAGCCCGAGATTAACACTGACTAATATGATTTCAAAAGCCATGAAAATGTTTCCTGTGCTCCTTGTATTACCTGAAAGGTGATTTAGTCAAGTCGTCTTAATATCACAAGGTCCCAGATGGGGTGGGGCAAATCCAACAACATGGTAATAACCACCGTCTACATTTTGTGATAAAGAGCCTTTCAAATAGAATTGATGGCGAAATTTGTATCTAATTATGGCCAACAATGAACTGTCAAGGAACACTACATTTTAATGCTTTAATTGAGACAAGTATTTACATAACTAATTAGGGAGGTGTTATCAAGTGGGTGGGTGGGAGGGGGAGCATCCTTGTAGAAGCAGTGGGAGGGGGTATGGAAGAGGGGGAACTGGGGATAACATTTGAAATGTAAATATATAAACTACCCAATAAAAAGTAAAAAGGCATTATCATATTTATGCTTTCAAACTTCATTAGTCCTCAACACTTTTCAGAATGTGCTACCACATCTGTTGTGTTGTTTGCCTTATATAGTGCTCAGTATGTTTTATGTAGGTGGCTGATGTTCGGTGTATCCTATAGGTTCACATAATTCAGAAGATATGGACTCTGTCTTATTATGGCAATATTTACTTGCGCTATGTTCATGTTTTGCAGCCTTGCCTTATGGGGTAATTATGTAATTTCTCACCAACCCTGGAAATTTTCCCCTCTGACTATCATTCCAGTTTTGGAAAACTTTGATTTGGGATAAGATGATCAACTGAGGACACTCTTTGAAACCTGGAGACTATCAAATGTGATCTTATTTAAAGAAATTTGATGTTTAGAAATGATATGCTATTTTGTATTTTTTATAGTGTGTTGATTATTTTTTTAATTGCTTGCCTTAGCTTGAGTGACTAACAAAACATCATAAACTGGGAAAGTTATAAGCAGGAATTTACTTCCTACATGTCTGGATGCTGAGGCCAGGACCAAGGATCTGTCACCTGGTGTCTGAAGACATTTCTTCAGCAGCCCCTCTTGCTATGCTCTTGTTAGTGGACAAGGTAAGGCAGCTCTCTGGGACCTTTATATGATACTCCATTTGCAGAGGCTCCGATCGTATGATCTCATCTCTTCCCTGAGCATCCACCTCCTAATGCCAGAACACTGTTGACTAGGTTTCAACACATGAATTTAAAGGAACGCAATAGGAGCATAATTCTATTATAGGAATAATTCTGAGATCAATCATCAGGACAAGGTCCCCGGAGTTATTGTTTGAAAAGTATGTGTGAATCTTGGTTGCAAACAGGAGTATTTAACTAGTCAAGCTTTCCTAAATTGTCTGAAGAAATATTGCCTTTGTTCAAAATGCATATTCTGAGCTGTTTGTTCTCTTTATTTTAGGTGTGTGGTTGATATTTATAAGTCACTTGGCATAAATGACAGTGGAGGCCAGTTCTGAAAATCAGGCTTGTGACGGAATGCCTAAGCAAACAGGAAATTACACATTGCTTTCTATCATTCATTTTCTTTGGCACAAATAGTCAAGCATATGTGCACACGGCTGTAATTTAAAGGTAGTATCTCTGGTGTTGACTTTACATAGCTGTTTGAATTCATTTCAAATGAGTTTTCTATTTTCAGATATAAGGCAATTACATAAATAAACCACTCTGAGGGTAGGGATGTAGTTCATTTGCTAAAATGCTTAAGAATACTTAAAGTCCTGGGTTGGAACCCCAGCACTACACAAACTAGGGACACATGACAGAGGACAATAACCCTAGCATTTTGGGGAGAAGAGTAAGAATGTCAATGTGACCCTTGACTACAGTGAATTAAGATCAGCCTGAGACATCTGAGACCCTGTCTCAAAAAGAAAGAGAGGCACGGAGGAATGGAAGGACGGAGGGACACAGTGCAGGAGAAGAAATGGAAGGAGAGGGGGAGAGGAGAGGGATCAAGAAAGAGAGGGAGAGAAGACAGAGGGAGAAAGGAGGGAGGGAGGGAGAGAGGAGACAGAGGGGGAGGAGGGAGAGAGAGAGGACAGAGGGAGAGAGAAGAGAGAGGAGGAGGAGAGGAGAGGGGGAGAGGGAAGAGAGAGAAGGGAGGAGAGGAATAGGGAACAAATTGTTCAAAACACACATTACTGCTTATGTACAATTAAAACCAGAAAGAAGCTATGAACATTCACATGGCCATTAAAGACTGCACCTAACGATGGCTAACAACTCAGGAGGCCTTTCTCACCTTTCTCCTGAGCACAGCCAGTGATCTTTCCCAGCCAGCCTTCCTTACATTATATATTTGGCCATAGGAGTAACTTCTGGGTAATGGGATCCGAACACAGCATTACTTTGCACTTCCTTCTGATGAGAGGTTTTGTGCTCATTTACCTTCTAGGGGGTCCTCTGCAAGAACAATGTATGTCCTTAACCAGTGAGCCATCTGTCCAGCCCACAGTAGTCATTTGAAAAAAATCAATACTGATCTTGGATGTTAGAGAAAAAATTATCAAGGTAACTATTTGAATTTGCACCATAAATTTAATCCCTATTACGTTTATACCAGTGAAATGACTTTCATTTTTTTAAAAGTTTGTATGTATGTCTGAATATGCACGTGTGTATATAGGTATATACACCTGTGTTCCAGAGAAAGGGTTGAATATCTTTCTCTATATACTATCTACTTATTCCTCTGAGGCAGACTTTCTGTAATCCCAGGTTGGAAGTTTTCTTGCTTAACCTAGAAGCCAACAAGCTCCCAGCAACTCCCAGGTTTCCACCCTGCTCAGAGTTGGGGTTACAGGCATGCACTGGATTCCTGACCTGCTAAGTGATGTGACCTGTAAGTCGAGTATCTGAATTCTGGTCCTTATGATCACACAGAAATTACTCTAACTGCCAAACCATTTCTTCAACCTTTAAATAGCTTTAAATTTTCCATCTGCTTCTTGGTAAACCTACATAGTCTTTCTTTTCCATCTTCTTGCTCTTTGAGAGCCCTCATTTTACTTTTCTTTCTTTCTTTTTCTTCCTCTCTCTCTCTCTCTCTCTCTCTCTCTCTCTCTCTCTCTCTCTCTCTCTCTCTCTCTCTCTCTCTCTCTCTCTCTCTCTCTCTCTCTCTCTCTCTCTCTCTCACTTTCAGTCCTAATCACAACCTGAAGAATGTAAAATTTCCAAGACTTGTGAGCTGCCCATAGAGGGTGGGGCTGAAGATGAATAGCCAAACTTTGGGTCAAATGCAATGGAAAAGTTTAGCCCAATCACATTACCAAGTAGCAATGTATGAGCAGTAAAGACCATATGAAGAAATCTGAACTCCAGGTTTCACAAATGCCCCTTACTTTTATTTAATATACAATATAATTGATGAGCACTGTCTGAGTGTTTTTCTCTGTGAATAGATGTCATGACCAACCACAGCCAACATTTAACTGAGGCTGATTTAAAGCTCAGAGGTTTAGTTCATTATCTCTATGAAGGGAAGCATGGCAGAACACAGGCAGCTAGGGTGCTGGAGAAGCTGAAAGTTCTACATCAGAATCAGAAGGCAGCAGGACGAGTGTGTGACACTGGGGCATGCTTGAGCATCTGAAATCTTAAATGGATGCCCAGTGACAGACTTCCTCCCACAAGACCACATCTCTTAATAGTGCCACTCCCTATAGGCCTATGGGCGCCATTTTTATTCCAACCATCAAAAGGCCCATGGAGACCAGTAGAAGATCCAGGCAGGATCTGCATGATGTAAGAGCACCTAGTACTTCAGCCACTGACTGAAGAATCTTCTGCTGTTTTACGAGAAGACACAATTATGTAACAATCAACAAGCAATAATTTTGTTTTCCATTAGCATTCATTAACACATAATAGGTTTCACTACACAACTTAGCTAATATTTAATATACTCGAAATTTCATACACAGTAAATGACACACATAACAATCAATTAACAACTCTGCAGTATGTAAACTGTGAGATTATGCAATTATGGGCTTGCCAATGGGTCATTTGCTAATTACACATATACATGTGGCACAAACTTTTGTCAAGTAGCATTCTAGGTGCTTTTGATGTGGTAATAAGCAAAATAGATGAAGTCTTTGCCCTCGTGGAACATTTTCAGTCTAGAAGGGAGAGCAAGGCAAAGCACATGAGATCATCTTGAAATAGTATCTTCATGAATTTATAGGATGGTGCAGCCTGTTGAGATTTTAACAGAAGAAACTGTGATGGTTTGTGATGCTTGGCCCTGGGAGTGGCACTATTAGAAGGTGTGGCCTTGTTGGAGAAAGTGTGTCACTATGGGGCTGGGCTTGGAGACCCTCCTCCTAGCTGCCTGAGGATGGCCAGTCTGTTCCCGGCTTCCTTCAGATGAAGATGTAGAACTCTCAGCTCCCCCTGCACCATGCCTGCCTGGATGCTGCCAAGTTCTCTCCTTGATGATAGTGGACTGAACCTCTGAACCTGTAAGCCAGCCCTAATTAAATGTTGTCATGTATAAGACTTGCCTTGGTCATAGTGTCTGTTCACAGCAGTAAAACCCCAACTAAGACAGAAATCTACTAGCTAAGTGCTTTTGTATGTCAGAAATATGCTTTTTGTTTTTTGTGATTTCATAAGATTTCTTTTGTTCCTTGCTACAAATGATGGTGTTAGCTCAGCATATTAACTTAGAAAACCAATCCACTAATCAATGTTCACTGTATACTTCAGATGGAAACATTCAAAGTTAACTCGGGGGTGTGGGGAGTCAGTAAAGGGCTTGTGGCCTAGCAGGAGGGAGGTCAGATCACAGGTACCTGAAACTGTGGTAGTACACATCTGTAATCGCAGTGCTGCGGAGGTAGAGACAGGAGGATCCCTACAGCTTGGTGAGCAGCTAACGCAGCTGAGCAAGTGGCTCTCTTAATTAAACAGTAAGGTGGAGACTGGCTGAGTAGGTCAACCTGTGGTCTCTATATGCACCTACTCATACATGTGTGCATGCCCAGCAACCCTTTACCCCTCCACCCCAGAGAGAGAGAGAGAGAGAAAGAGAGAGAAAGAGAGAGAGAGAGAGAGAGAGAGAGAGAGAGAGAGAGAGAGAGAGAGAGAGAGAGAGAGAGATGCGTGGGGGGGGGGGGGTGGAATTTCAGTTTGTGTTCATTCCACAAGGTAATAACAAACCGTCAATCATTAACTGAATAAAAGGTTTTCGTAAGTTAATTGCTTTAATGAACTAAATCAATCCTTTCTCCTCTTGGTTTTGATTTTCTTTATTTTTGGTCAGGTGTTTAGTCCCTGTATGAAGATTATCTAATACAGAAAATGTGGAGCTGGAGAAATATCCCAGTACTGTTTTTCTAGATAACCCAAGCTTGGTTCTTAGCATCCATAGCTCTCTATAACTACAGTGCCAAGGGGGTCAGACACGGTGGGCTCCACAGGCATCTGCCCTCACCTGCGCATGTGCACACAATAACATCATAGAAATAATAAAAATAAATCGTTAAAAAACTGACACTGAGGGTAAGGTCCGTAAGTGGAGTAAGGTTGTTGCTGAGACAGATATGATCATGTCTCACAAACTTTGGGGCTAATCTGTAGGAGAAAGATGTTAAAGAGTTTAGAGTTGTGGGTTAAAGAACATCTTAAATGTTTTAAGTAGACTTGCTGAGCTCATAAAAACAACATCGAGAGACACTATGAAGTCCAAGAGGAAGAAGGGCCCAATGTGGACCTGAAGTAGAGGCGTTACATTCACCCATGTCCTGATAGTCTGATTTGCACGTCGGATGAAGGGTGGTCACTGCTCACTGTCCAGATTTACTTTACAATGAGAAAGCAGAAAGATGATAAATCTACAGTTAGTCAAGAAAGAAGCATGAAAGAGCTTAAACTTGCAGAGTGGTGTGGGGATGACAACAGAGAGAATGCTCAAACTCTGCACCTACAGCCAGGCAGGTAAAGCCCCACTGGTCTAAGCCCCACTACATAAATATGAAAACCCATTAGAAAGCATAGGGCGCCAAAGTGAGAGCCTCTGCAGGGTTCCCTACTCCGAGATCACACGGAAGCTGCTGCACCCATGGCCCGAAGAGTGAAAGGACATCAGCACTTGGTGTTTTCTATGTAGTGTTAATTTTCCAGCCCTGCAAAATTCAAGTTATGTATCATGGAAGCTTGCACCAAGATTCCACAAGAGCCACTGAAAGCAGGTAGTCCTTCCTACAGTGAAGGACTGTAACCTGGATTGTTAACTGAAATAAATGCTTTCTCTCCTATTGTCTTTGTTCAGGACATTTTATTACAGAAATAGAACCGAAAGTAACATGCACGAGTTTGCACACACGCACACACACAGGAGTGGGGGAGATGTCATAATAATCACTTCTGAGTTGACACAAGAAAAGAGCAAACATACAGTGCATGTTTACTCTAGATCCCTGCATGAATCTTGAGTTTCATAGAAAGGAATTGAGACTGAGTGCAAGCTGCCCTCTGAAAGTAATACGAAGTGGTCAGAGATTGCCCACGTGACACAACGTTCAGACTGTAAGATGTATGAACTCTTAACATTCAACATGCAGGGAGAGGATGTTCCATTACAGGAAGCCATTTAACTTCAGTAAAAAACAGAGTTACCATGTCATCCTTGCAGCAAGTATTGCTTATCTAATTTTCCTTGCTGAAGTCTTCCCTAAAGGTGGGGCCTCTGAGACCACACCTTTCAGCTGCTCAGATACATAGAAGACTGGCTGAGAATAACTCTGTTCTTGTGCTGTGCCCATAGGGGTTGGCCCACCACTGTGGTGAATGGGCTCAAGGAAACAAGTTTTGATTAATTAACCTATAAAAGTATATTTCCGGGTTTTATACACATTAATCTCATTTTAAAACACAGAGGGTAATATCCTAAATTCAGGATTAACAGGCTAGAAACTGACCGAAGAGTTTAAGAAACAATGAAACAAATAAGCTCACGAACGAAGGGGGGGGTGGGGGGTGGGGGGCGGGGTGGGGGGGGTGGCACTTGGTACACACCTCTAACCCCAGCACCTAGGAACAGAGGCAGGAGAATGGCTGCAAGTCTGAGCTGAGTGTGCGCTGTACAGAGTTCCAGGCTAGCCAGGGCTACACAGTGAGAGGCTGTGTCAAAACCAACAATCCTGGGAAGAACGGCCCCGTGCGGAGTGCACACAACAGTGCTGTGAAGGCTGACAGTCACCCATCCTCGTCACTGCTCCAGGCATCTGCGAATGCTGGGTTCAATTGGGATTTGGTTGGAGCCTAAAAAAAAGAGAAAAATCTATTTTATGTATTTCATAATTTTAACCTTATAATGGTTATAAAATAATCATTAATAGCATCGATTAGATTACTTGGAAACTATATTACTGCTAGTTTAAAAACCAAAGTAATGTAAAGATAATGTAAATGCATTTAGATAGCTACACACTGACGTCCTGGAGCTGAGACCGGAGGCACGCCCACAGCAGACTGCAGTCAACCCCACAAGTGCCGGTACCTGTGTTGTGTGGATGAACTTTCCCATTAGAAAACAAAACAGGATTTGAAGAATATTTTTACCAATGAGGATACTATAATTCCCCCATGCCTCTTTAGAGACAGCTCTTACTCTAGTCTAGGCTGACCCAAAGATCATTACAGTTCTGGGGTTACGACGGTTGTGAACCCTTATGTGGGTATTGGGAATCTAACCCACGTCCTGAGCTATCACTGCAGCCCCACGCACTACAGTTTCGTAGCTCAGCTGGTTCTCAGTTGTGACAAATCCCCTGCTTATCCTCCTGAGGGCTAGGATGATAATGAGCATGTGGCCACCAAGCCCCACTGAATAATAAAATTTGTAACAAAGTACTGTGGGTTATTATATGACCACATCTGTTTGTTTGTTACAGATGATAAGGGGCTTTAAAGATTAATTTCTTAAATTAGGAATAGGTCTGTTTCTTATTTGCAGCTTTGCATCTGGTGTTTGATCTGATCCAGATTTCAACAGCTACACAAATGGCAAGCTTAGTGTTAAGTTATCTTAGATATAATGCCTTTTCTAACATAGGGAAACAGTTTCTGTGCAGGGTAACCCCTAATAGGATCGACATAACAGAACATTACAATTCAAATGGAAAGCCAGAGTTCCCACATCTGCTAGGTTATCTAGAAAACATACCGGGATACAGGCATTCTGCACAGTTGTCAAATAGACCAGAGCACACCACTACACTTAGTGGCTATCACTAAGACGTACAATAAAATTTTCTTTACATATTAACCTATGACCAAACTCCACCGCTCATTTCCAGCCAGCAGGAATGGAAGCCAGAAATCTACTCGTGATCCAAATGTTTGATTCTCATGATAAGGGCGGATTAATAGGGTAATTCCTTACAGTTCAAACATGACTGCCAGCAAAAATATTTTCAGCTGCGTGTGGTGGGACATGTCTGTAAACTTTCCACTCAGGATTTTGACAATTTAACTGCTAAACTAGGTTGTTCAGAAAGGGCACTTGGGTGTGGGGTGACAATTCTCTCCTGTCTTTAGACTTTTAAGTCTGCCTTAGATAGCTACCGAAAATATCCTTTGGGAATAAAAGCGAAAAAAGTTCATATGTTCTAATTCCATTGTGAAAGCCCAATGTATAGTCTTCTAATCATTTTAATTTCATTTGAAAATGCAACAAAAAAACAAATTTATATTTCATTATGAATTCTTTTTCTTTGATGAACATAAGGTTTTGACACATCTGTGTACATTTACTACTTACAGGAGTAGACACAGGTTTGGACATATCACAATAGCACCAGTCTATTGTATTGCCGAAAAAATCACAAATAAAACACCAACCCGAGAGCTGCAATTTGTGGATTTAGTACATAGTTACCACTCGAGAGTCCTCCTTTGGTTTTCTCTTCACCTCCTCCTCCTAGTGGACATAGATCCGTGGAACTACCCCCCCTCTACCTCTGCAGGTCTCTGGTTCTACAGACAGCTGTGCATGTTATGGGGATGACAGCTTGAATATAGAAAGAGCCCAGACCAGGACCAAAAATTAAGGCTTAAAACAAAGCATCACAGAGTTTCAAGTGTCTGGTATTACTGGAAAGTCTTAGAGTTCCCATGTCAGCTAGTGATACATCCATATAGGTGCTAAGTAGAAACGGCTGCTTCCTGGGCCAATGCCAATTTTTGGGGGGGGGGAAGTGGGAGAAAGAGGCTGAATCTTGCTTTTTGTAGCCTAGGCTGTCTCAGTCCCCTGAGTGCTAAGATTACAGCAGTGAGCATGCACACTCAGCTAAGTAGGATTCTAGATAAGAAGACTAGAGCTGTAGTGTATCTTTCCTATACATCTCTGGCAGTGAAAAGTACTCAGGAGTTAGACTGGCTCGAGTTGTCCTTGCCAATTAAAAAGTCTGGGTAAAACCAAAACAGATAGATTCTTTAGATATAATACAGCAGCCTGCCAAGTAAACAATGAATTTAAAGACCACAAAAATACATTCCTGTCATCTAAAGTCTTTTAATTTCTATAGGTAGAATTAAATTACTCCTTTAAATTCTGAGAGAAACTCTCAGGCATTCTGCTTAGGTTTGAAAGGAAAACGAAAAACAACTTTGGCTTGACAATCATTTATATGCATTTGAAAATGCCACAGTTGTCCCAGGGTACTAGCTGTTCAGGGCAGAACAAGCTCTGCCCTGGGTCTGCCTGGCACTCAGGAGGAAGCGGTGTGTGCAAATGTATGCTCTTTGTGTTATGCTGAGCCATGTGCAGGGCCTCCTGGCAAATGGCAAGTTACTCATTTAGCAGCTGAGGGAAAAACATGAGTTAAATTGTAAACGTCTACATATGCAACCAGTTCTCTTTCTATCCGACTTCTCTGTTAGGGTGCACACATTCCAACTAACCTGTAAACGTTTACAAATAACACTTCATAGATACAGCACTTTACTGAGAGTTATTCACATCTTAAAGCTGAAAACAGAAAGAAACTATATTTTATTTATTTATTTTGTTTTTGTTTGTTAAGACAGGGTTTTCTGTATAGTCCCAGCTGTCCTGGAACTTGCTCTGTAGTCCAGGCTGCCTTTGAACTCAAGAGATCTACCTGCTTCTGCCTCCCAAGTGCTGAAATTAAAGGCATGTGCCACCACACCTAGCTTATTTTACTGTTTTTGTTGAAAATTTATTTTTAATAAAAATTAGTTTTCAATTAAAAATAAATAAAATATGTACATGTATGGATATATGCCTGAATGTACAGCTGTGTACCACTCCCATGCCTGGTGCATGCAGATGCCATTGTGAGCCATTGTTTGGGTACTGGGAATTGAACCAAGGTCCTCTAGAAAAGTGGCCAGCACTCTTAACTGCTAAACCATCTCTCTGGCTGGCAGCAGTGTATTTGAAAAGATTAAGGCTTTGTAGCTCCAACACTTAAATGGAAAGCTCAACTCGTTCCATCTTTGTGATATAGGGCTTCACCGTGTTGGGTGAGATTGGTTTCCAGCCCCCGCCCCCAGCCTCTGAGGCGCTGGGATCACTGGGGTCACAAGCCCGTGCCCCACACATGCTTCCGTTTGTGTTCATTTCCCGTATGCACAGTTGCTATAGCTGAGGTCACCACAGCCATTTAGCAAGGAGATAAATGTAACAAGCTACTTCTTCATCTCAAATTCTTACCTCTGTGTGATGTATCACAGTAGCTTTATTTTTAATTTTTTTTATTATTTTAAATTGGCAAAAGCAGAACAAAATAATTAAGTAAAAATGCAAAATAAATACCTAAATCAAACTATTCGAAAATCCAGTCATCCAAAGATGATTGTATGCTAAAAGCAATCAAGCCAACTGAGACACGTGATGAGATCTGAACACACATAGTTGGCTTTGGCCTGTGGCCTAAGTATGCATGAATGTGCCTTTTTCTCTTTCACCTGGTTTAAGATCCAAGAAAGTAACTTCCAGGCTTCACACTGGCTGTCCTGGTAGCAAATTCAGATAGAAACTCTATCTGGCAAATAGCTATTAGATACTTCCAAGGTTACTACCCATGTAAAGCTCTGTTTCTGGTGTCTTCTGACATGGCCCTCTTTTTATAAAGGAACAAAAGATAAGAAAAATATCTTCAGAATGTTGGACTTGCTTTATTGATTTTCTTCCATTGAATTACCTATAGGGCTTCTTCCATCTTAAAAAAAGAAAAACAAACAAAAAACCAAAACTATATCCAATTATTTCATTCATATTTTTATATCCTTGACGTTGGGATAAATGGGAATGTTTAACAATGCTTTCCAGAAAAGTTCCTACGATGACATCTTAGACATGTTTAATTACACAGCAGTGTTTAAAGACCATCACACTTAAGCCTGTTCCTGTCACCAATGCCCGTTATAGTAGGATAGCAGGTAAATTCCCCTACTGCCCACTAGAAGGAGGTCCCTAGGATATGATCTCATTAGTGCTCAGTTTGAAAACACTGTTGTAATGTAAAGTAAGAGAAGCAGGCCTCAGGCCTTTGACCTCTGTGTAATACCTTCATCTAAGGCTTTTTATTCACACTGTCTTACTATATGAGGCAGACACTGAGATTGCAGATCCAAGTGTGGACTGATAGAGTCTGACATGTGAGCAGAGATTATAAATGTCATATACCATAATTCAAAAGTTAACTCCAGCTTTTTCCTGCCCACAGGAAAGAGCCTGCCATCCAGAGTGAGGAAGACCCAGGTACTTGCGCCAGGGCCATAGCTGACAGGCAGGTAACATAAGCATCTAGGAGGCTAAGGTAATGTTGGATGCATGTGTCTGCAGGATCAACTTAGACCAATCCCACTAGGTGACTTGGAGACATCAGGAGCGCTGTTGTGTGGCATTACCACTTAAAGAAGAAGCAGGGCTTCTGTCCACTTGTCAGTCTTGTTAAACGGTGGATCCTGCCAATGAACAGACAGTAAATGCTGCCAGCCCCCAGCCTCCCTGCTCAAACGTGGTATGGAGTTCTGGGTAAGGGGAGGATCCTAGCAATACTCCTCACTGCGAAGGCAAACTCTTCAGAACAGCGGAGGGGAAGATTTGCTGTATTGGGCACTTGTGTCCTGGTGGCTTGAAGCCATACAGGAAGCAAGCAAACAACAACAGATGAGGAATACTTCTAGGAACCTACCTAAAACTAGTTAGAAATATGACAGCTTCGGAGAATAAATTTATACTGATGCTGCTTAAAATAATCAACAGAAACAGTTAAACATTTGAACGATGACATATAAATGACAGAATACTAAAGAATTAAAAATGTTTCCATATAGTAGGTAGACATGGTGGCTCCCAACTTTAATCCCAGCACTTAGGAGGCAGAGACAGGTGAATCTCTGTAAGTTTGAGGCTAGCCTGGTCTACAGAGTGAGTTCCAGGACAGCCAGGACTACACAGCAATACCCTGTCTTGAAAAAAAAAAAAAAACAAAACAACAAAAAAGTTTTCAAATAGTTACTAATGAAATGAATGAGGGTTACTGTAGCATGTCAACCAGAGAGACTCTAAATTATATGACAATGAATTAACTACTATCTTAGAAACAGTAAATAAAACCTTCACTAAGTAAAACCAAGAAATTATACATCGTTTTAATATTTTCTAACTTTTTATACATGTATGATAATAAATTATCTGTACAACTGGAAAATTGCAAAAAAACTTTTAACAGCTTCTCCCATATAAATAAAACACTAATTCTCATAATTAGAAATCATTGCACATTAGGTAAAAATACCACTTACTTCACCATCATCATCAGGAACTGGGTCATATGAAGCTGGTACCCAAGCAAGAATATTGCAGTCCCTGCTCCCACTGTAAAGTTCCTGTAATACAGGAGACAAAGACTAATTAGCTTAAAGCTGGAATGAGCTGTATCAAGTTTTGAAATGATGAGATTAAGCAGATTAGTTAGGTTAGATTAATTCCACTAATTTAATTTCTATTCATTAAACAAAATATGATGTCCTTCACTTTTTAAAAAATGTGATACCTTTAAATTTTGTGCATGATGTAGGTATAACTTTGGAAAAGTGCTACAAAACCTTTGGCTATCCCCTGAGATTTCACGCCAATTCACACCCTCTATAGATGAGAGCATCAATTGCTCTACTGGAGTCGTTTAGGATGGCTGATATTATATGGAGCTTTATTTTATTCTCTAAAACAGTACCGGGTATGTCAGCTTACAAATACGTGAGAAAATCCTACAGAAACCCAATGCTTTAGTTTCTTCTGTCAATACTTATAAGCATTATTTTAAGCGTGAGAGAAAGCAAAATGTATAATAGATTTTCTTTGGCAAAAAGCTGAGGCATCTGCAATAAGGACTCCAATGAAGACATCACAGGTTTCTATGAAAAGACCCATTGACTTACAACAGTCTACCTGGTTGCTCTTCATAAGAGCTTCAAGACTCAACCCTGTCTGTTGAGACATTTACTGACTAGAAGGCCCCGTGGACTGATGCACAGTTGTGTCAATGTCTTCATAGACATAGTGTTTGCCCTCCACTGAACAACACTCACTCCCCTTCCCAACAAAACCCAAATACATTCTGACCATGCAGTAAAATAAATACATAGTGTTTCTGATGTGTTCAGTGACTAAGTCTGGGTTTGAAGCAGATAAACGCATGGCATTTGGCTGGAAGTGGTGGCATATGACTGTAACCCCAATGTGCTTGTGTAGTGGAGGGAGGAGGATTAGGACTATGAGAGTATGGTCTCAGACCAGCCCGGTTTATACGAGAGCTTGTTTGAGAAAATAAAGTAGAACAAAACACCATAACACAGGCAGAGCATTTTACCCTTGTCTAGCTGCTCAGGAACTGAGAACAATCTCTGTCTCAGAATTAGTTGAGTTTTTAATTTTAATTTAATTTAATTTTTTCTTTTTGAGATAAGGTTTCATACTATAGCCCAAGCTAGCTTCGATCCTAGGTTAACTTTGAATTTTTGACAATATTTATATATTTTACACATATGTACGTGTGCATGTATGAATGTCTTGTCAATGTGCATGTATGTGAATCATGTGTGTAAACGACATGAGGAGGCCAGAAGAGGGCGTCAGATTCCCTGAAACCAGAGTTACAGCTGATCATGAGGTGTCGCGTGTGCTAGGAAATGAACCCAGGTCTCTGTGAGAGTAGCGAATGTTTTTAACTGCTGAGCCATCTCTCCAGCTCACCCTTGGTGTAATATTAACTGACTCTCAGCCCTCTCTGCTAAGAAGCTCCGGTGTAGAAGAAAGTTGTACTTACTGGTCGGAGTGTCTTATTTAAAGTTGCGGTTGTCTCAGAGACTGTTTTCTTTGATTCTTTAGATGAGCATGCATTGCTATCTAAATAGGGTGAGTCATATCATATCTCTGGCACTTTAGAATTCTCTTCTCAGAAAAGAAATTGACTACTATATACTGACTACTCAGGAAAGACACTGGCTTCAGAGTTGGAGTAGGGTCCTAGGAAGCCCCCTTGAAGATGCTGTGAAGAGTACTGTGGAGTTGTTCAAGAGTTCTAAGAAAACAGTCAAAAGTGGGAACTGGTATAGTAGAAATTTACCAGCCATCTGGATATATCGTTTATCATACATTTTAACACAACAAAACAACCCAAAATACACACAGACACACCCCAGGCTGAGGCCAAAATAAAAGGTAAATAACCAGGCTGCTATGGAAGCATGAAGCATTGAGTTCAAGGCCCATGAACCCTGTGGAAAGCTGTGGTGACACACAGTGTAGGCAGGCCCTGGGCATCAGGGGATCAGTCACAAGACGGCCAGGGATGGATACCGGCCAGTCCAGCTTAGGTTTAGCGACACTGTGTCTCAATGAACCAGGGCAGAGAGTGATAGAACAGGGCATCCAAAACCACAAAGCCCGATCCAGAGTTAACACGAAAGAGAGAAGCAAGATGTTCAACAAAACTCCTAAGTACTGTAATCATCTCCATAGCAAACTTGGCTGAATTTAGAACCACAGTGTCTATGGAAGTGTTTCCAGAAGGGTTGTTTGCTGAGGGAGCCCCAGCATGGACGTGGGTGGTATCGTCCAGTAGGTTGGTGTCCTAGGCGTAGCACAAATGAGAGAGCAAGCACATCAGCGATCATGCATTTTGGTCACGCTAACAAGAAAATTAACTAATGTAAGTATTTAAGGGATTTTGTGGGGCTGCTGAGGTGGCTTAGTGGGTAACACCAGTTGCTGCTATGCCAGATGAGCAGAGTTTGATCCCAGGACCCTGAAGATGGAGGGAGAGAATCAACTCCTATAAGCTGTCCTCCGCATATCCCAAGGTATGTGTCCTCCCACACACAAACAAATGAAACTATGTGAGTTGTGTGAATTAAAAGGCAGACCTTCACTAACCCTCTCAGTATCTAGCCACTATAAAAGCATACTTACATCAGCATCTGGCAGAAAACAATTACTCTCAGATTCTGATGTAGCTACGCAAGGCATACTACATTTTGGAAGCAAGCAAATAACCTAAAAATCTAACCTAAAAGATTTTGTTAGATTTTCAAAGGTTAAATGGAGTTCATATTCAAAGGGAAGACAATTTACTCCCAATCAATTGCACAGTATTATACTGATTCATTTACACTTTCGTCTGATGTCTATTCAATAAGTACTAGGGCAAAAGTAGATAGATGGATCATACTTTGATTAGAAGTGAATGAGAACAGAACCACAACTTCTGTTTGACACTCTCTGAGTCTGGCAAAGCCTGCCATCTAAGCACTGTCAATTCCCCTAAGCATCACTCTTACCTGGAAATTGGGCTGAAACACACAGCAGTCGACACTTTTGTAATGTCCCTTAAGCATGGCGAGCCGTTCTCCTGAGTAGACGGCATACATGGCAATGGTGCTGCCGTAGGGAACAAACACAAACTCTGAGCTGCAGCCACGGGAGACGGTGAACTTCAGCCCTTTCCTACTGCCGTTACACACCTTCCCATAGTTCACCTGCAGGGTTAAATTGTAACGTTACTCACTGCTAAGGCCCGAGTTAAAACAGCAGCAAAGATGAAGCAAACGCTCCATTTATTATGGCATCCCATAGAGAGGGCCTTTAATGTAAAGAACCCAGTATCTTAATAAAAACTAGGGCCAATGACACAAATGAACATTTTATATTTGAAGAAATAGAAACTATAAATAAACCCACAAGGGATATATGATGCAACAGAGACAAACTTGAACCATTTCCCACTGTCAAACTCCTTAGAATCTTCTCTGCCTTTCCTTCTTTCTTTCCCTTTTTACAGGACTCATGTATGCTACATGAGACCTCTAATCTTGCTGCATTTCTCACCTTTGGTCTGACTAAAATTGTAAGAAACCTTCAATACTGTTAAGGGTAAAGAGGGCATGTTATTGGTGTTATAATTAGGCTATTTCTTCAAGAAGAGACAATGGGTTAATATAAAACAAACTAGGAACATGTCTTTTCAGGTGGGCTGCCCTGTTCTTAAGAATGTGCTGTCATACAACCCACACCGTAATCTGACCCTCACAGCCACTCTAAGTGCGCAGGTGAGCATTCTCCACGTGGCTCACAACCTTCACTTCTATCAGAACTACTCACTGAACGGTAAAGACATGCTTACTTCCTGATGTAGTAGCGGCTCCTGGGACTTTATTTTAAGGAAACAATTAATCGGCAGAGAGTACAATGCCCAGAGGACTCGGTGCAGCACCATGGTGGACCAACGGGAAGTATTAACTGGTAACTGAGCTAGTGCCTTCAGCCACCCTGTGGCAGCAGCGGTGGGATCTGAAATCTGTGTTAGAGGTTCTCTCAGACTTAACCTCTAAATTCCACTCTTCTCATCTGCTAACTGGAAATGGCACCATTTACCACAGCATTATTGCAAAAATACAAGGGAAATCATGCACATTACGGCACCTGGGAAATGAAGGTTACATCCAGATTCATTGAGTCCACTCACTGATTCCACTGGTTAGGAAGAACACTCTTCCATTCCCACAGATAAGCCAGTAAGTACTATTTGACTATGGGGAGGCGTGGCTCCAGAAGCTAGAACGGGGTCCATAAGTGGGGAGGAGCCTTAGGGCTGAGGGGAGAGCAGAACACACATGATATAAAAGTAGGAGGGGATTACTGGGTTAAAATGGGAATGGGAAAGGAACAGGAGAGGGGTGCACTGGGTTAAAGAAAGTAAAGGCTATCTGGAAAATCCTTATGGAGACCTTTTATTAGAGGAGTTTGAACAAAGGTACCATGCATGGATAATGCCTCCCACAGAAAACACAGTTAAATAAAAATCTTGCCAGACATGGGTTATTTCCCTAACAAGGTATTGGTCAGGGAGAGCCCAGAGGCCCTTAAAACAACAAGGATCTAGCCATTGCTCTTGCTTGCCCACCATAATGGTACAGCCCTATTGCTGAAGATGCCATTTACCCTAGATGCAGTACGTAGAGAAACCAAGTTAGAATTGACCCCACGTGTCATCTATGCTATTGAGCTTTCTGTGTTGAAAGGTACTATGCAGGCTGCTAGGCAGAAAGGTCATTAATGAGCCTAAAGTCAGTGACGGTCCCTGAACACAACAGTAACAACCTGCCATGAATGTGCCCACTGGTGCAAGAGTGGTACAAACCATCTGAGGTCATCAACTGCTTCCTGAGTGGGTTGGAGGTCCCTGTTATTGTAAACCCAGTCAAAAGCCCAAAGCTATGGAGATCGTACGTCCTTGAGAAGACCATTGCTTCACTAAAGAAATATGAAATCCAAATACTTATGTTCATATCCACAGAACTTTCAACCTTGCTTCTTTCACAGTGAGCAGCAGCTAGTGCAAAAACGTATTAAAGTTCTGAGAATGAGAGCCTGTGTGTGCTCAACCCCATATGGGACACCTGCATTAACCTTGGAAGACTTAGGAAACATCACAGAGAGGGCAGAAGGAAGTGAAAGGCCAAGTAACTCAGTCAGTGTGTCTTGGCTAGCATATCCTTGATGCTACCATCTCTGAATGTTTTCTATTCTTTCCCTAGATTAACTCTCGAGTAGCTGATGGGGCAACTCTTCTTTTCTTCCAGGTCAAATGTCAACTTCTCAATTAAGCCTTTCATGACTGCCCTATGAAACCCAGGCACGCTATCTTCCTAGTATCTTGTTTTTTTCTAAGTTTTTCCTGAGATAGGGTCTTGCTAGGTAGCCTAGACTGGCTCTGATACCACTAGGTAGCCTGATCCACCTGATCATAGACACACACCAGGCTCCTCCTTTCTCCGCAGATTCACTTTATACTCATCCACTGACTGATTTGTTTTTTTTTTTTTTTTAAATCCTTCCTATGGAAACCTCCCAAGACCAGTCAGGTTTTCCTGTGCTTTGTCTATTGCTGCACAATTATTGCTAGGCAACTAAGGAAAAGCTGAATATATACTTAAAAGAAGATATGGAAAAGGAGAAGGCTGAGTAGGGACATGGCATTACACAAGGAACAGAAGAGGCTAAAATATGAAGCCAATGCCTGAGCATCTACCCTGAGACAGACAGAAAACTACTCCTCACCAACTGGAAGGGAGGCTGGGGTGTGCAGCCTCATGGCAGGGTACTTGTCTGGCAGGCACAAGCCTCTGGGTCTGAGGCCATCACCACAGACACAAAATGACTCCATACAGCATAAAAATACTAGTATTTGCATAAGTAATCAGAGCGACCCTCTCAAGAATTTTAAAGAAAAGCATCAGCTAGAATGAGTAGGTAAGAAAAAGAATATGATTAATTTTAAATATAAAATTGACTGTCGGTAACAACTGTTTTCAATGTTTTAATTAGAAGCATCAGGTACATACCCTTCCACTTCATCACTGCTGTAGTCAGAGGGGTATGGGTGGGGTGGCTTGCCCTGACTTGAGAATTAGTGTTCACATTGAAAGAATCTTTCTAAAACACATTAACAGCCAAAGGCAAAAAGTGAAGTCACATCTATGGCAAAGTCCAAAGCGTATAGCACAAACCGCTCACTGCAAGGCCCTTTGAACTCTCTTACCAGTGTGTTGTCCCCACTGGAGCTATTCCAGAGCCGCATTCGGTTGTCTGTGCCAATGGTGAGCAGGTGAAGCCCGTCACTTGTAAAACATAAGCCATTAACTTTCCCATTGTGAGCAGTGTTTGCTGCAGTGAAAACACATTTGGTTTATGTTTTTCTGTATCGAGCATATATCTAAACTCACTAAAGAATAACTGGTGAATACTTCAACTATAACTTGACCATACTTTGGATTCTATGAACATAATAAGTGACATTAAAACAACCATAAATACAGAGGAAAAGGATAGGCAGACAAACTTGCTA
This sequence comes from Micromys minutus, assembly GCF_963924665.1. Lineage (NCBI taxonomy): Eukaryota > Metazoa > Chordata > Mammalia > Rodentia > Muridae > Micromys > Micromys minutus. The sequence continues at coordinate 9,725,996 of NC_137955.1, read as the reverse complement.
AAGTATAACTTTTTTCAGTAAGTAAATGGTGCTATTAAATTCAATTAAATGTACAGTTCAATACCAAAACTTTAAAGACCTTTCAACCCTTTTATATAGTCCCCCAATCTAGAAATCATTTGACAAAGTATTGACAACCTGTAATGGCCGTGTCTGCCTGGAATCCCATCACTTGGAAAGCAGTGGGAGCATCCCGGTGTACCTAATACACTTCTAGTCCAGAAGGAGTACCCGCTACGACCCAGACATTAAGTCCCTTAGAAACACGTTAAGCTGAGTGTCGTGGACTGTACCTAACTTCCACTGACCACAACTTGCAGTTTTTATGGTGACATGAACGCACAAAACATTGCTATTTCTTTAATCTAGTGTAGCTTTCTGTGTAAAATAGAATTTGTATTAAGGGAAAAATATTTGCAAACTATGTTACACAAGAAGTTTTATGTCTGCAACTTTGGAGGCAAAAGCAGTCTTCACAGTTATTTGTATCTTGGGAGAAAGAAACCCATAATTAAGTTTGATTCACAAATTGATTCACGGTAAATGCCATTTACAAAAAAATCAGTTTTTAATTTGTCAATATATATATATTTATCATTTGATTTTAAAGAAAAGAAAACCCACCATAGGAAGCACTACTCTGGGGGCTGGAGAGATGGCTCAGTGGTTAAGAGCACTGACTGCTCTTCCAGAGGTCCTGAGTTCAAATCCCAGCAACCACATGGTGGCTCACAACCATCTGTAATGGGATCTGATGCCCTCTTCTGGTGTGTCTGAAGACAGCTACAGTGTACTTATACACATAAAATAAATTTTTTTTAAAAAAGCGCAACTGTATTTCTATATTAATATGGTCTTCATTACCTGATTCAACAGCTTGTGACTTTTTCCCATTATGCTGGTCAAGAGTAAGCAAGCATCCTGATGCTCTTCTCACATCCCATAACTTTACTCTACTGTCAGCACTAAAGGAAATCAGGGCAGATATTGGCATATGTAGCTGGATAATAACTCCACTGTTTGACGACTTGACCAGGGGTTTCACTCTATTAGCACATATATATTCCTACAATTGTACTGTATTGTTTCAACAAATATCCAACACTCACCAGTCACTAGTACGTAAAATAGTGAGACAGCAGCAAAGAGAGGTAACCTTTCTTATCAGATCACAGGGATAAAACTCTCCAGGGTCCCATCGCACTAGTTCTAGCATACTTCCTGTTATCCATACTTCCTGTTATCTCTCAATGTTATCTAGACAATTAAGCAGTTAAGGAATCTCATTGTTTAAACATTTATTTAGCATTAATTTGGGTTTCTTGGTTTATTTGAAAATAAGGTACATAAAAAAAGCAATTTATTTTTACTTGCTTTTTGTAGTCAAGTTAGTCTTTACTAAATTACATCTTCTAGAAGCTAGACACTTCATTTTCTTTCAAGTCAAACAACAAAGAAACAAACAGAACATGTGTGAATTTCTCCTCTAAAAAAATCACCTGATAATAACATATGCTCCCAGTCAGTGACTCATCTCTGTCTTCATAAAGACTGTGACACTATCCTTTAAAATCCATTTTACATTTATTACATGTGCAGCAGTATGTTTGTGTGCATGTGTATGCATGTGTGTACACGAGTGCAAGACAAAATCTCAGAGGACAATTCTTGTCCTGCTGTCTTCCCGTACTAGTTACTGAAGATCTGCTGCTACTGCGGCACTTCCGCATCGGATGTTCTGCAGGCGGTGATCTTTCCGCCTTTAGACTGCCTGCCTTCTCAAGTTACTATTGACCTGTACCTTTAGTACAAGACTGGTAATAGGCAGTAGCCATTAAATACTAACACATTAAATCAATGGATAAATGGATACTTTCAGAGCAAAAATTCTGGGTTAAAGAAACAACTCTTAAGTGTGTAGTGTTATACTTCCATGTACGAACACAACACAATTGTGTTACTAGCAGGGTGAGCTGATTCATGTCACCTGAGATTCTCTTGCTTTCTCTGGGTTCTGAATGGTGACTGCAGATGGATGTTCATGCAGAGGAGGGCACTGGGTAGACAGTGCACAGACTGCAGGTTCGAGCAGAGCCACGTGCAGCTGTGTGTTTCTGTAATCTCAGAGCTGGGGAAGGGAAACAAGCCAGCCCACCTACCTGAACTGATGAGTTCAAGGCTCAGTGGAGAGCTTAATAAATCCAGTGGAGGATGACAACCCCAGAGTCAACCCCTGGCTTACACACACAAACATGTACACTTGCACACATACAAACGATGCAAAGGATATTTTCTTTGCTGGTATGAATTGAAATTTGTTTAATGATTCATTTTCAGGTACTAACTATATATGACAAAATCTGTATCTTATGAAGATGCAATCTCTCAAATTGCTTCTAATTACTAGTATTAATATAAAACCAAATAAACTGCACTTTACCTTGCTGTTGCCAGGATATAGTCATAGCGTGGTGACCAGGAAACTGCCAATATTTCCTGTCTGTGACCTGCAAATACAAGTGAATGAAACATTTAAGAAAAGAAAACGGAACAGAACAGAGTGAGAAGGCAGTAGTTTTGCCTGACTCAGAGAACAGCAAGCACAAATGGTAGTGAATGGGTAGGACCATGTCTTAAACCTGCAGTGTCTTCGTTTAAAGACGATGTGAGGTTTCCGGGATGTTTTCAACCCAGGACTTTTAATGTGAAAGAACTGACTGGTCTCTGCTTTGGAAAAGCACAATTACTAATGTGTACCCATCACTCCACATCGCTGAGGTGTCTATCTCTATAACAGATACACAGCAATAAAAAATAAGTATTTAAAAAAATATAAGGATATTTTATGGCTTCTTATAAAGTTATAACAGAAAAAAGAAAAACTCTTGACTGAAAAAAGCAAGTTTACAGTTGTTTCTAATAACCTGAGATGACAAATTCATAGAATAGTTTTACCTAATGGAACTATTGAAATCAGACATTTCATCTGCCTAGCTTTTTATCAACTGAAATTATTGACATGAGAAATGCTATCCACTGGGCTGCAATGGTCCGTGGTAAGAGCCTTGCTGCTCTTGCAGAAGACTGTGGTTTGATCCCAGCACCCACACGACAGTTCAACACTGTAACAACTCCAGTCCCAGGGAAGCTGACACCCGACCTCCAAGGTCACCAGGCACGTTTGTGGTGCACATACATACATGCAGGAAACACTCATACACATAAAATTATTAAATAAACCTTAAAAGAAGCTACTCATTCCATCAAGTTTTTCTGGTATATTTATTATGTTTCTCAGAGACAGATTAAAATGTGTGTTACATTCCGACATTGCATTGTTTAGAATTAGATGAAATAATATGGATTGAAAATTAATGAACTTATTTATTTCATGTATTTTTGCCAGAGTTTTATCACTTTTTTCTAAGATATTTGTGCTGAGGAGAAAAGATATTTACATATTAAGAAGCTCCCTCATCAGCCACATTATCAAATGGTTTTCATGTAGAAACAGCCGAAGGCTCTGAGCTGGGTTTTCTGTTTCCCAGATCCTCTGAGCCCTCCTTACAGTCACTGCTCACAGAAACGTCTCAGCAGCTCAGTTTTACAGGAAGGATGCACAGAGGGACCTTTATTTCTCTGCTGTCTTAACAACTAGCACAGAATGCATCAGCCATGCCATTTACAAAGAAAGCACTGTTAGTAATGTTTCTTCTACTGAACACTTCACTCAAAGTAGTAGTTGTTCCATATTAAAAAAAAAAAAATACCCTGTAGAATGTGAGAACAGGATCCAGACTTTAAGTCACAAAGCTGTACCTTGGGTCCTCTGGTTCCAACTGTTAAAGGAAAAAAAGAAAGAAAAGATTTTATATAATATTTATCATACATTATAACAAAAACCTCAGCAAATTACCGTTAAGAATCACAGCAATTTCAGTTTACCTACACAGAAATAGAAAAGGCAGGCCATAATGCGTTTACAAATACCTCGACCGTCTGTCTGTATTGGTTACGACTGAGAAATGGACCTGTCTGCACTTCACCCACAGTAGAGCTGTATGCTTCATTGCCTAGTCTCAACTTACAACAGTACAGTTTGCACAGCCTGTAGGGCTATGCAGAGACACGGAGAAGTAGGTACAGTGAAGTGTCCCAGGGAGCTTCCATCAGCAGTCCAAGGCTATGTGTCGTTCTCTGCCGTGCTATCACGCGAACCATTCCCGTTCATCAGCACTTTCCCCAGGTTAATGCTATTGCTATCCCTCCAGTTGCCAGAAAGAGTATCACAGCAACTGACCCAGGCTGCACATTCCTGAAGATCAGTTTGTGTCTGAGAAGCAGCTGTGGGATGTGGGATGGAAACTGAGGCCAGGAGACTCAATAATGGAGTCCTGGGACCAGATACCTAATTATTAGGTTAACATTTTTTCTTCTTTATACATAAATGTTTTGCTGTTATTGTAGGATTCATATTAATACCTATTTGTTTTCCACAACAATGTTAAAGAGAAAGTTTTCTTTTAATTGTGCTAAACAGGAAAAATTATCAAATTAAATACAAAGCTTGTGTGTGTGAGAAAGAGACAGAAGAAGAGAGACAGAAAGAGAGGAAGGGGGGGAGAGAGACAGCGAGAGAGGGGGAGAGAGAGACAGACAGAGAGACAGAGAGAGATAGGACATGTGCTGAGGTCAGAGGACAATCTACTGTAGTTGACCTGTCCTACCATGGGTGTTCCAGGGATCACATTCTAGGCATCAAGCTTGACAGCAAACAGTGAAGATTGGTGATTTAAAAGGACTAAGAGAGCAGACACAGGCTCTCTGAGAGAAGCATAGGGAAGGAAAAAGGAAAGGGGGAGAGAGAGAACAATACTATTCGTCTTTGAATCCTAGCCATTAGCATGTGCTGGGCCTACACCAGAATATAGTGTTTAAAGTTTTTCTAGGTTAACATAACTAACTCTAAAATGGGACAGTTTTCAATACACTAAAAGGCAAAGGATGTATACTCACCTGCTACCAGACAGTGCTTGGTGGCTGCTGGGGACATGTGATGACTGTAAACTGTTTCCTCAAAATTAAACACATCCGCAGCCTGTTAAAAGAGACGATTAAAAAAAAAAAGTAAAATCAAAGCAAGAATTCTCCTTCTCACAACTTCAACATATTCTTAATTGACTATTAGCAATTTATCAACTAAAACATGACAAATCTCAGAACTAAGACAAGAATCTGGCTCACCTTTCCTCTCTAGCAGGCCAGCATCTCCAATCCACCTCAGTTTTTATCCCATGTTGCCAATCACACACCCTTGTAATCATGACAGCTATCGGTAACCACAGTATCTCCTCCTGGCTTCTTCAGCAACTACCCTAGAACTCTGGAGAAGCCCCTGAATCCCTAGCATTCCTTCCTGTCCACTTTTCCTCTCCCGCTTGGACTGTAAAGTCCAACACATCCAACACCACTATCTGTGTTTGCTGCTATCCTATTTGTCAAAACCTCTATCCTAAAGACATAAAATACCTCCACTTTGAATCTATGGCTGTACAAAAGGGCTGGCAAGCTTTTCCTGCAGTTTCAGTGAGCAAGGACAGTCAGACATCTCTGCTATGGTAGTGTCAAAGAGGCCATTAGCAACGAATAAAGATGCCTGTATTTTTTAAAAGATTTATTTATTTATTTATTATATGTAAGTACACTGTAGCTGTCTTCAGACACACCAGAAGAGGGCGTCAGATCTCATTACAGATGGTTGTGAACCACCATGTGGTTGCTGGGAATTGAACTCAGGACCTCAGTCAGTGCTCTTAACCACTGAGCCATCTCTCCAGCTCCATGTCTGTATTCTTAATATCACTTTATTTACAAGATATCTTGAGTCAGACTTGCCCAAAGCTTACTCTTGGACAGTCTCTGCTTTACTCGGTGAAACCCTGCAGATAGCAGACTGGCCTCCCTGAAAGAGCACTCACTACAGGTGGACTTTAGTAAGGAGTGCCAGTGTACAGTGCAGAGTCTCACTAACTAGTTGTCTGTGTTATCCTGCAGCATTTCCAGCTCTCCCCACTGCTCAAAAACATTCTTACTCAATCACAGCAGGTAATCAGATCGTTCAGTTAGAAAAACTAAAAGCCACTGAATCAGAAATCTCCCAATCTCTTATGCAATCTCTTATCTCTTATCTCACTTTTGCTCAAGCTTTCTACTCTTCATTTCCGTCATGGAAAAATAGTCTTTCCCCATTCACAAGCTAATCTCTCTGCTTGTGTTCAGAACTCCTCAACACTGTGGCCAACTTCAGCCTACAGTCACCTATAGATTATTTCTCATTACTGTTCTTTCTGACTCATCCCCAGGAGCACTGAAAGCTAAATCTTCATCTTAATATCTATCCCTAGGACAAAATGAAGAAATAAAACTCAACTTAAAAAAAAAAAAAAAAAAAAAAAACCCTCAACTTTCTTTTCTCTTCTTCAATATCAAATTTAGCAATCTTTAATCACCGTTTCTCCTTTTTTAAATTATATGATTTAATTTTATGTGCATTGGTGTTTTGCCTGCATTCATATCTGTGTAACACCATGTGGGTGTAGCAAATTGAAGCCAGGTCCTCTGGAACAGCAGCCAGTGCTCTTAACCCACGGTCTCTCCGGGACTCATCTCTTAACTCACTGCAGTCTTGGCTCTGTCTTATTTGTATTTGCACATGCTCTTCGCTATCACGGATGGCTCCGTCAGTCTGTTGGTGAGCTAGGAACCAATACAGCCATTCACCTCACCGTCCTTGCAAGTCTTTTCCTTTCCATTACTTCCAAGGGTTTGTTGCCACTTCTTTTGTGGTATAACCCTGGTCACTCTTAGCATTTTGTTCTATTAAGCTTCCTCTCTGCAGCTGAATGTTACTGACTCACAAACCTCCACTTTCAGTGTGGATTCACTCCTGAATCAGATTCAGATAGATCAGTTCTAGATTATCTCCAGATGCATTTCTTGCAAAGCCTTTGATCATAATAAACTACCCAATTCCCATTCCAGAACTGAGGACCATTCTTGTGTGTGTTGCTGCTGTTCTGAGAAAGGGTCCTGCTCTATAGCCCAGACTGGCCTTGCTACTCTGTCTCTTAAAAGCTATCCAACTCCTGCCTTCTCAGTCTCTTGCTGTACATAAAAAATGACAAGGGTGCAACATTAATAAAGTTGAAGTTACTTTTCTAGATCTTTCTGTTCTCTGAGAACCAGCCTATAGGGTTCTAGATTCCTTAGCAGCTTTTCAAATCCTTTAAACAGAACTTTGCTGGTTTTGCCAATGGGGAATTGGTTGGCCCTCAAGACACCCCACTGTGGTCAAAACAGGAAGTTCCTGACACACATTTAGTCTTTACCATGTATGTTTTGTTGGCTTTTGTTTTTTTGAGATAGGGTCTTATTACATAACCCTGGCTGGCACAGAACACAAGAACACAGGCAATACTAATCTGAGGAGATGGAGAGGTTTTACAGGTGTGTAGACAGAAAGCTGAGAGAAAAGAGCAGAACTGAAATATCTCACTAAGTGTCTTGTAGTTCTCATCTCTGCTATCTACATTTTTATTAAACTCTACTTTAAAAACTTTCTTTTCCTGCAAGATTCTAGATCAAGAGGGGAAAAGTCTAATTCTATTCCTTAGCTCAAAGTTTTCAAAATAAAGCTATTTGCTAAGGTTCTGTATGTCAGTGCTCGGCATTGTGCTAGATATCTTATTATGTAGGTAAATAAGCCATCTAGAACAGAGGGCACCATTCTAGAAGGTGCCCTCTTGCCTTCATTTACAGAGGCACAGAGATGCAGGGTTCTTTGGCACTTGCACACTGTCACAGAGTTAATCAGCAGAAGTTAGTTAACTTGACTGTTTTCATATCTGACACTCAGAACGTCTTAGCAAAATCCAATTCAGTTGAAGACTCGATTTTCCATCACCCTACAAAGCAATCCAGAAAGGTTGTTAATGTTCGTACCTGCAATGTGTTTGTGTCCCATACTTTCAGAGTTTTATCAAATGAGCTGGATGTGAACATGCCAGTGTCATGAGGATACCACTGAACAGTCTCCACACTGTATTTGTGAACATCAGGATGGCTTCTACAAAACAGCAATCAAGATTTAGAGACTTCAAGTGTATTAATATGGAAAACAAAGCAGGCTCAAGAAGAAAGACACAGATTGCTACGTTAATATCACACATACTTGTCCTAGCTGCTCAGAAGGGGAGAAAGGACGTCAGATTCAGTTCTCACTGTGAGATGTGGAGGCTTGCCTTCTCCTGAGACACACCATTCGAGATATGCTCACTCCTGTATTGTGTTCAGTATGTGTGTAAGTATGCGGGGGTGGGGGGGTGGCCAACCATGGTGGACTTCCTTCACCTTGGAGGTGGCATTGGTTTTCTGTACTGGCATGAGATTTTCCTTTCTCAATTATTATTAGAACTGTGGAATGCTCCCTACACTGCCATGGGATTCCACACAATAGTGCTTACACACTATAATAGTGTTCACGCACTATAGTGTTCACCACAGTTGGGTGAAGACATTTAAATATGTGGACAGCAGTTCATAGGCGCTTTTTTTCTTTTCAGCTACAAATTCAAACTTCTCCCAGATGCAGGGAATGCGTTCTGTTGAGAGCAAGTGCCTCCTTTCTATTATAGAAAGTGAGAAACTCTAGAAGTCTTTTCTTCTTCCTTAGCACCAAGAGCAAAGCTGTGTGCTGAGCTTCATTGATCTGCTTGGTTTGCGAATCTCCAGGTGTGCACGAAATCCCAAAGAGAGTAAATTAGCCAAGACTGTGGATGCCGGCCTAAGCTGCTGACATGTTTCAAAGTGCAAATAAAATCATTTTGTCATGTGACCTGGGGATGTTCCCTGTTCTAGCACTTCTCCCCCCCTCCCTCCCTCCCTCCCTCCCTCTCTCTCCTTTGTGTTCACTGGATAAATTTGATTCTCTCATTTTCTTCACAATCATGTGAGATACAAGCACATTCCAATAAATGTCTACTTGAACTAAGTTAGAATGACTCTGAATTGCTCCACAGAGTCTTAGTTTCAACATAGACTTCTGAGGAGTTTTTTTTTTTTTTAAATAAAGCCAGTCCTTACTGTGGAAATACAAACAGAAGCTCATTTATATTTTAAAGTTAAATTTTGAATAAGGACACAATGTTGTATCATTCTATTACATGCATTATTTTCAGGTACATTTAGTAAGAATTTTGATAGTAAGATCTTATTAATGCTCAAGAACAAACAAATTAAGTATACCAACACTAAATATTACTAAGTTGCCTAAGATAATAATATAATAAATTTTATTAAAATTATTTTTTAGAATGATATTGTAAATATACCCATTTTGAAATGCAAAGTCATACTTTGAGACTTTAAACCTAGAAATAAAACTCATAATATAATAAAATAGAAACATTAAACATTTACTCATATTACATATGAAAAAACTTAACAGATCACAGTTCTTCATAGAGCAACATATGTATAAGTATATATATGTTCACATAAACATATATCAATCATATAAAATATGTATATATTTAATTATTAATAAACTTAATGCTAAATTTTAATCTTAGATATCAGATTTGATAATTATTAAATTAGAGCTGGGTGTAGTGGCACAAACCTTTAATCCCAGCACCTAGGAAGCAGAGGCAAGCAGACCTCTGTGAGTTTAAGGCCAGCACTTTAGAATTTAATTTCCTTTGTTTTTTCTTCTTGATTAGGGCTTTAAGTGTGTAACTGGTTCAAACCTCTTAAAAAGCAGGTCTCACACAGTGCTGCAACTCTGAGAGGCCTTCAGCACTGTTATTAATCTTGTTTGCCCACCATTAATTAGATGATAAGGCATTATTGCTGAAGACACAGTACATCCTGGTTGCAGGACTCAGAGACATGAAGCAGGAACTGCCCTGCAAGCATCTTCCCAGGCAGGCAGCTCTCACAGTGCGGGGTAGTTACTCTCTCATTGGTAGTTCTACCCAGGTATGAAAGCTGCATGCTAAATACCAGCCTGTCAGGCCAGGTGGCCATCAGTGGCAAGATGGGACTGAGGTATGCTTCACAAAAAGGCACTTGGGCCTACTACTGTAAAGTTCTTCAAAAGCCCATGGTATGGAGTTCACAGGCGTGGGCAGCTAACCTACTAGAATTGTTTTGCTAAATGGACATGGTGTCAATTGCCTTCTAAATGTTTCCATTTATACCCACAGACGGGGGCTACCCTCAGGCTCAGAGAAGCTTCTTTCTGCAGGGGTAGCTGCTAAGGCAAAGACTTAGAACAGGTCTAAGTGCTGAGCTTAAGAACTGTTGAGTGCTCAGCTCTGTGTAGACAGAATGGAGATGAGGACAGGGAGAACTTCTTCAGGACAGCATGGACATTGCATGAAGCCACAGCAGCCATGATTATCTGTCTAAAGCTCACACAGGATCAAGCCAGTCCACACCGCAGCAGGGACGGAGGAGCTCACAAAACTCCACTCCTAGCTGAGGAGCTACTAGCAACTGATGGATGACTTCACATCCATAAGCATGCCTTCAGAACTATCTGGACTAAATGAGTTACAAACAAAGAAAATATAAAGTTGGGAGGGGGACATGTTGAGGAGGGTCCTGCGAAGTGGGAGGGAGATCTGATTAAGATACACTACATACAAGTATGACATTGTCAAATAATGAGATAACACTCTACAAAAAGATGTCCTAGAGTATTTTTGTTTTGCTTCTTTGGTTTTGTTGTTGTTTGGCCTTTAGTTTGTTCGTTTTGGAGACAGGGTCCTCTCTACACAGTCCTGGCTATCTTGGAGCTCACTAGGTTGACCAGGCTGGCCTCAAACTCAAGAGTTTCTCTTGCCTCTGCCTCCCAAATGCTGGGACTAAATAAAGGTGTGTGCCACTGTACTCAGCTATCCTAGAGTATCTGAGTAGGTAATAGTCTTAATTTTTAATTGTGTGTGTGTGTGTGTGTGTGTGTGTGTGTGTGTGTGTGTACATAGCAGCATGGGCCAGAAAACAACTTATGAGAGCCAGTTCTCTCCTTCTGTTATGTGGGTCTCAGGAACAGAACTAAGGTCACCAGGCTTGGTGACAAAATGCCTTTACCCACTGAGCCATCTAGCTATATTCCTTTTGATTTGCACAGTAGTTTTTACATTTTCAATATGCTTTAAAATATTTAATTATTACAGAAGCTTGATAAGAATGATGGAATCAGTAACATTACTTCAAAAACAAAATAAGCCAGTCTCAAGAGAGATTTAGAAAGCTGTGTTTCTAAGATGGATAGTGTGTAAACACAATAATTAGAACTCAGAGCCTAGGGTCCTTTGCAGTGCTCTGGGAACATATGGCTCTGTGAGCTTTTCCCTGTGAGAGCACACTGGCTAAAGCAAAGTTGGCTTAAGAACAGATCAGACACAGATGGCAAAAGAGCTTCATATAACTGTTAGAAAAAAAAACACTATCAAATAGCCAGAGAAGTCAGGACAGACAGGTATATTTTTAGGTTGCAATATGTGTGTGTGTGTGTGTGTGTGTGTGTGTGTGTGTGGTGAGAGGACTGCCTGCATATTATTACACTCTGTTTTTAATCTTTTCCCCATTAACATCAGTTGAAAACCTAGTCTGCATTTATAATTAGCTGAAAGATTCATACATGAACCTTATACTGAGTGGTATTAAAATCGTAGCTACTGAGATATGCTCTGTAGGTACAGAATAAAATGACACAAAAGTTTGTTTAAAAATTCATTCGAAAGGTAACACAAAAACTGAAGGAAGTCACATGACAGAAATATATTGAATTTTGATAGTTTTCAAGAAAGCGTCAAGGGATATCCATGTCAATTGAAATTTTGTTTACACTGTGCAGATGATTACTACTTTCACTGTTTCCATTTGATGCTAATGATACTGAACTGTTTATATATTCATGAGTTACACTTTCAAATACACACCTGCCAATGGAACACACTGCTTTACATGTGTAATAGGGCTGTCTGCTGGCGTTCTCAAGGTCATAGAGTACAATCACACCATCCGAACCACCTGACAACATGCTGACAACAGAGAAGTCACATGAACACTGTGAGAAGTCCACCTACGGATGATGCCTTCATGACTGCACACTGACCTATATGCTGGAAGTATTGAGACAGCAAGTTTGGTTATATCTAATAGACTTCAGTAAATTGGAAATTCTTAACATTTACAAAAGCACAATCACAGAAAAACTCAACCTTTGATCATTCAGGTTCACCTCCATGATTGCAAAAGAATGGCAGGACAAGATGGCAAAAGACAGCTAAGAAAGTCAGATTACAGTGTCACTCTAAATGTCTTCTTACATCTGCTAAATGAAAACAGAATTTGTCTATTACCAACAGTAGCTATGGGTTCTTGAGCACTTTACATCACCTATGGGCCTTTGGACATTTGTAAAAATAGTAATAATGAAGTGAGGGGCATTTCACCCAAATGATAAAGCTGACTGACAGTGTCTCCAGCACCAACAATGCACTCTGCTAAGGAGCTGTGCACATGCAGCATGCTCCCTGACCACCTGGAAGGTTACAGGCTAGCAGGGAAGACCTTGTGTTGTAGCAACTGGGATCACCATGGCAATAAGCTACTTCTATTTTAGCTTGAAGCTTCAAGGATGGCACCCTGGTTATATAATATTTAAACTGGTACCTGGAGGGGGAAGAGAAGGTAGCCAGCAAGGTGCACGGGAGTCTCACTCTACTGATGAGGGAGGACTGTACTGTGAAGCCCAGGAGGGAGCAGGGAGACCTGAGAAGCCCACGGGTTGTACAGTCAGTCTGACTTAAGAGCAAAGGGCACTGAACGGGCAAACCTATGCTTCAATCAGGTCCATTATATTGGGAGTGCTTGGAAATGATTTGACTTAAAAGCTTTGTAAAATTATTTCTAAATAGTCATATGCAATCATATACTTGACAACAAAAAGGTCTTCACATTAATTCAACTAACTTACAAACAAAATTAGCTTGTAGAATATTCTTAGTCCATGACGTACATTACACAGGACCCCAAGTCTTCCCAGGACTGCTCTTAGCTTGTTGTAGGTTGTTTGTTCTCTAATTACATTACCTGAAATTATCTCTGAACTTGAAGCTGTAACATTTAACTGACTTGCCCATCAGCCATCATATTTTCAGTTTAGAACAAACAACAGGTGGTGAAGCATGAAGCGAACTCAGAACAAAGTGTACAAAAGGGAGAGTCTTAACTTTCCCACAGACTGAAGTACATCCATTTCACAGTCAATACTGTCATGTCTTCTGTATTTCCACCCTCACTCGGAGTGCCATCCCTCTACATTTTTTATAAGATGAAAATCTCTTTGCAAGAACAAATATTCATGGGAGAAAATACAGGGAGAAAATAAAGGAGCAGGGATTGGAGAAAAGATAATCCAGAGACTGTCTCACCTGGGGATCCACCCCATATGCAGCCACGAACCCCAGTAACTATTGCTAATGACAAGTGCTTACTGGCAGGAGCCAGATATTGGAGGTTTCCTCAGAGGCAGAATCTGAGATACTCTGCCAGAATCATACAGATACAGTTCAGGATGCTTGCATCGTGGACTGAACATGTGGACCCCAATGAAAGAGCTAGAGAAAGGACTGGAGGAGCTGAAAGGATTTGCAACCCCATAGGAAGAACAACAATATCAACCAACCAAACCCTCCAGAGCTCCCAGGGACTAAAACACCAACCAGTGAGTACATATGGAGAGACCATGGCTCCAGTTGCATATGTAACAGAGGATAACATTGTCTGGCATCAATGGGAGAAAAGGGAGGCCTTTGGTCCAGTGAAGGCGTGTTTTACCTGTGTAGGAGAATGCCATGGTGCTGGGGTGGAAGTGGGAGCATCTTCATGAAAGCCGAGGGGGGGGGATGGGTGAGGGGGAAAAGGGAATAACATTTGAAATGTAAATACAGAGAATATCCAATAAAAAGGGTAATAGGAAGGAAGGAAGGAAGGAAAGAGGGAGGGAGGGAGGGAGGGAGGGAGGGAAGGAAGAAAGGAAGGAAGGAAGGAAGGAAGGAAGGAAGGAAGGAAGGAAGAAAATAAATTTCTTTGGGATCAAACTTAAGTGTAAAGGTTTTAGACATTCTGAATTTATTCCAGCATTTCACAAAATATAGGTACCCAATTAAAAGCAGGTGCATCTCATCAGCAGGCTCTTCAGGAACATTGCACAATAGTACCTTTCCCAACCACAGCTCTCTTCCCTTCCCTTCATTTCCTCACTAATGCGACTTGTATAGTAATCACCAACTTCCTCTTCTGAATACTGCACAGTCACCGCCCAGAAGTATGTCATGAGTAAAGAAGCTTTGCTTCAGATTGTGTTAGATGGATACAGACCTTCAATTCACCTTTGTGCTTTGTTCCCTTGACCTATTCTTTCTTGTGATCTATCCTTGGCAAAGCAGGTCATTTGCCCTGCAGTTTCAACCTTAGACTTTTAATCTTTACTTATAACCTTTGCTTACAGTTTCTTTATTGTGATGTTATCAGCAGCCAAACCAATACCTAGATCCACAAAGTTATACATTTACATGAAATACTGATATTTTTTAGAATTATTGGTCATCATCAACACATATTTCTGACCCTCTGGTTATTCTGGCTATCTGATTTCAACACAGTAAAATACCAAAGAAGGGCTAATGAGTACAGTGCTCTAAGAATTCCTGTATGCTGACGAATGTCTGCCCATCTGGCTTTGAAAATTGGTATGAGCAGATATAAAAGACTTAATTCTCTGAGTGTTTTAGATTTAAAAAAAAAATTCTTCCTTTGGGCAAAAATCCCAAAGTCAAATTCTGGTGACAGTGTGACCCATTCCCTTATACACCAAAGTTACAGATCTTACTCAAGCAACAAGGCTTATTGAATTAGTTTCATATTTATTCTGCTTGCTCCTGTTGGCATTCTCTATGGGCTCCTGTTGTGTGCAATCTGGGTCTTCTTGGCCTTTACTCTGTCTGCCCGTCTGCCTTCACATCCTGGTCTTCTTTTCCTTTCAGAGGGTTAGTGCTGGGTCTGAAGCTATGGCCTCACATACGAGAAGCAAGCACTACACCACAGAGCTACAGCCCAGTCCTGCCCCTCCCTTTCTTTCTGATCTTTAAGTTCTCAATGCTTTTTGCCTTTTGTTTCTAAGGAATTATACCCTGTACTGACTTGCTTGTGTTCTTCATGCTTTGGTTCATTTCTGAAATATTTTTCTTTTATTCTAATTTTCTTCTTGGGTTTAAATAACCTCATTTCTGAGATTCTTAAATTTGAATTTACATTATTCATCCATAGATTCTATCTTTTAAAATTATTAAGGGGGAAGGCTGGAAAGATAGTCCAGCTGGTTAAAGGTGTGCCACACAAGTATGACATAAGGTCACACACATACACCCGCACACAAAGATAAAGATTTTTTGTTAGTTTTGGAATATTATATTAGCACTAACACATTTTATGGATGACCTGTTGGGCATGATGTCGCTGTTTCTCAGCACTTACATCCTATTTTTGTATGTTTTCCCTTCTCTTTCAGAATGGAGTCCGGATTTAGAATAACAATTAAACTTTTATCTTCAGAAACATACTCCTTCTATTTTCTTTCCTTCTATAAGAAATCTAAGCCTTAACAGTTTTTAATAAGAGACTTTCTGATTCTGTTCATGCCCACACTGGGCTTCCCTTTCCTTCAGTGTGTACTGCCTCATACTGCTTAAGCTGGAGCCTACTTCTCAGTGTGTGGCTCCCTCCTTCACAGAGCTTTGGCCTACTAGTTCCTGGGAGCCATTATAGGGGCTAGGCTGAGCTCCTTCCTGTCTCACAAAGGCTGTGAAATCACCTATCACTAATGTGTGACAGACTTGCTGTAATCACATGGCTAATTAAAGATATCAGCCAGATCAGAGGCTCCATCAGTTTTGCTTCCTCTCCTTCTTCCATGTGTATGAGCTGACAGCACACAGATCTGCAGTTGTCAAGGTTTGTCTCCCCTTACTCAGAGACCTGTGCAGACACTTCATGACCTGGTGACCTTACAGGGGTCAGCTGAGATGACAGGTGTTTGTCACCACTTTACTGATGAACTGCATGCTTGTATCTGTTGGGTTTCTGTTTCTCTACCCGTACTGTAAATGTATTATCAATGTAAAACAAATGATTACTTCTAGAGTTGTTTCTTAATTAAATTTAATTGGTGTTTACAATAAGTAAAATGTTTTTATTAAAATAATTGCCAAAGTGTTCTTTTGAGTTTATTTACTGTATGAGTCCATTTGGTACCTGACACTATTATTTAACTATGAGGTTACTATTCTGCTAATCATGACCATATTTAAAAGATATTATTTTTATATAAAAGAAAAATTGCAAAAGATGAATTAAAAGAATTTAGAAGACATATAAATTTTCATCTTCATAAGGGATTACAAATGTATTCTATGTAATTGAACCTGCTAAAAATGTAGTTTACAGATAGTCTTCCTAAAATAACACCTATCTTGAAACTGGGTCTGGTCTACCAGATCTCTGCATTCTGGCCTTGACTGTGGTTTTTAGTGCTTCTGCTGTAGTGTTCATGGTGGATAAACAATACTAATATAATTATAAACAACTTACACACAAGCTGACTTTTCTTAAGGAAAAGAAAATACCTGGTTTCCAATTTGACATATATTTTCACCTTTATTTCTTCTTGCTACTAAATGGGATTATACATAGTATGTTTTAGCAAAAAAGAAATACACAGTTGTAGCTTTTAGCACATATTAAAGGGAAAGCCTCTTCGTTAAATGGCTCAGACTTTAATTAGATACACCATAAAAATGTCTTCATCTTACACTCCTCAGACATAGTTCACACGCACATAAACTGTAATCCAGCAGTTCTTACTGTTAACTGGTTACTGTCCCTCACAGGACACATGATCACTGGGCCAATGACTGGCCAGTATGCTGCTGTACTTTTCCCACTGGCACCAATGACCAAAGCAAATCAGTTGTCCTTTGCTCCTTAGATCTGCATGTATTTTATCAATGAGTGTCTCTCACCTGCCTCTAAACAGGAAATACTATGTTAAGCCTTAAAAGCTAGGAAAAAAAAAGAATTATTGTGCCATCTTTTAAAAGTAGCCATGTGCTAAATGGAGAAGTGTTTTGGCACGTGTTTCCTGTATACTATTATTATGGTAGAAGGGAAGGTAGAAAGTGCAAGCCTACCACACCCACCTGGTTTATAATAATGTAAACAGCTTACTGGGAAACAAAAAACAGGGCAATTGCTAACTAGATTACAAGAAGAGACACTACTTCCTGTAGCTTATTTTAATACATAATTTAATTATAGATATCATAAGGCTTGATTTTATTTCATTTCTTTCTAATGCTGGGGCTTGACTCCAGGGCCTTGTACCTGCGAGGGGAGAGTCTATTAGTGAATGACACCCTCAGCTCACATCAAGGGCTCTGAGCCCACATTCCTTAACCTTGTTTTCTCCTTCCATTCTGCTCTAGACTGAACCCAATTCTTGCGCATGCAAATCATACTTTTGCCACAGAGTTGCACTCTCTACCCCAAAACCTTCCTGTGTAAGTATTGTGGTGTGCCGATGCCTGGATGCCTGACGTGATGTGACAGGAAGTGTGAACAAGAAACACATGTAGCTACAGTGTAGGTCAAACAAGCATATTTTCAATACACATTTTCCCAAGTTCTTATTGTTGGGATTCTGTAAACCCCACCCCTCAGTTACCTGGCAACAGCCAGGCATACCCCACCCCTCAGTTACCTGACAATAGCCAGGTACACTCCGCACCACTTACCTGACACTATAAAAGGGGCTGCTTGCCCTCTCCTCTCTCTCTTGCTCTTCCCCTCTTCCCTTCCTCCCCCCTCTCCATGTGCTCATGGCCAGCCTCTATTTCTCTACCTCTCTACTCTCCTCTTCTCTCTCTCTGCCTCTACTACCTTCTTAACTCCCCCATGACCTAAATAAACTATTCTATACTATACCTCGTCATGTGGCTGGTCCCTCAGGGCGAAGGGATTCCTCCAGAGGCATCTCCCTTGCCCCCAGGCCTCGTCGCACCTCCATGGGCCATATGCCCCCCTCCCTTCATCCTTTCCCTGACATTGGTGCTGAAACCCTGGCTGTCATCTTTTAGCAACACTTACGACAAATAACTAAGCATAGACTAGCCAGGACAGACTGGAAGTCTGAAAGTTAGGTCACGGAGATAAGTAAGAAACTCAGGAAAACCGCTTCAAACCTAGTTTGCTAAACACATTTCTATCTTTTATATTTCACTTCCTATTAGGCCTTGAGAGTAACAACTAGGTTTTAGAAGTGCACCCAAACACATCCCAGCACTTAAAAGCCTCTGCACCAACATAAATTCCTGGTTCATCAATTTAACATGAATATATTTATGCCATTTTTGGAATACTGATATGATAACATTTTGCATATTTGATTTGCTGTTTCTATTTCAAATGAATAAATGCTTTTTCAACAAACACTACAATTTACAGTTTTAAATACTATTTCTAAGAGCTTTCTACTAGTCAATCTGAAACGGCAAGATTTTTCTGCACCTCTTAGAAAGAAAAGCAAAGCTGTAACTTACTATCTTCCTTCAACAGGCTCAATGTCCAGACTGTTGACTCCACTGCCATGGATTCTCTCAACATCCCTGTCTTTGTTTAACTCCAGGCCCAGGACCCTTCACAAAGTAAAAGGAGAGAAAGAGAAAACTTAACAATAAGAAAAATAGTCAATACCAACAAATCCCTTCCCCCCTAAGATTACACAGATTACCACAAATCCTACAAGTCTTTAGTTTCTTATTGCATTTAAAGGTCTTCATATTTGTAAATAAAAGCCTCAAAACAAGTTACCAACTACACGCAAATATTTCACTGGGAATACTACTTCAAATTTCATTCACACTTTCCTAACGCTGTGGTCCTTTGACTCAGTTCCTATGTTGCAGTGACCCCCCAACCATAACATTATTTTTACTGATGCTTCAAAACTCTAATTTTCTTGTTATGATTCATAATGTAAAACATCTGATGTGTAGGATATATGTAGCCCCTGTGAAAGGGTAGAGACCCACAGGTTGAGAACGGCTGATTTAAAGTTGTAAGTCCTTAAAAAGGCATCTATGGGTAAACTTTGAGGGAAAGATAGTCTAAGAAACCTGACTGACGACACCTAGTGGATAAAAGTTTGAACTACACAATTTAAAGATTCTCTTAGACGTTTCCTTAAGATTTAAAATACAAACTATATTCAATGCCACAGTTTAAATGAAGTGAATTAATTTCTTTTTCTCATTAGTGCCTTGACTGTTTTTAAACCTATCTTTATTCTTTTGAACTCTGCTTTGGATACGAATATGGAAATGTGAGGGACAGCAGTAACCGGAGGCCAAATTTGCTGGCTGGAGGACCAAGATGGGTTCCATATGTTGGAAAATCTGTGTGATTGATTACTGTACACCTGTTACTCAGTTTACAAACTCATTCAAATCAAGTAGGTTAGTCAAGTCTATGCCTTAGAGATAAACCCACATGAAATTTTACAAAAATAAAGACGTTGGTCAACAAAATGAGAGTGCACCAAAGAAATAATAAGATGGAGCAGGACTCAGTGGGGTTAGCTGGTCGTGGGATGTTCACGGTATTGCTACTGGAGAGACTGCCTTGAGCTTTCTCCAGAGTGACAGTTATCTAACTTGACTCTCTGGTTACTTTAAACTTCATTCTTCACGTACACGGCAAGCTACAATCATTGTGACCTGGGCTTCTTCTTAAAACTCTCCCCTACACGCACACGCGGGCCTCCCTCATCTGGCTCCTGCGATTTCATCTTCAGCCCAACCTTTCTTACCACCCTAACTCCCTGCTCCAGACTGTCACTTGGCACCATATGAGGAAAAGACGTGGCGTGCCTTACCTCCGTGTAGACTGCGCTCTACGCAGGCGAAGAGGGTCCTCCAACCCCGACTGTCGAGCGGACAAAAAGCTCAACATCTCGGTTCCACACACCGGCTTGAGGCCTGGGAGCCGCCATGACAGAGCTTGGACCGGGTTGCAACAACACGGGCTCCCATTGGCTAATCAGCGATGTGACGTGACCAAAGGAGAGCGGCGTTACTGGGGGGCTCGAGAACGCCGGGCAGTGGGCGGGGCTTCATGTGGGCGTGTCCTTCCGGGAGGCGGGGGAGGGGGGTCCGGGTCCTTGACCTGCGGGCAGGCATGGGCTGGTGGCGGGGTGTGTTGCGCTCTGCTTGGAGCGCCCTGTCCAAGGAGGTGAGGGAGCACGTGGGCACGGACCATCTGGGGAACAAATACTACTACGTCCCCGAGTACAAGAACTGGAGAGGTGAGGGCGAAGAGCGGCTACTGGTCGCTGGGCGTCCCGGGCGGGTGGCAGCCGCCGTACTTTGGGGCCGGGCCTCGGTGTCCTGGTCCCTGTCCCTGGTCCGAGGGCTTGGTGGTTGCCTTGGACAACGAAGTCTGGACCCAGTCCTCCAAGATCTTCCGCAGGGTCTGGGGAGCATCGGGAAAGACTTTGCGTCAGTGCTTAGCCGTGGTCTTCCGATGCCGGTTGTCCGCAGAGTTTACCTTTCCTAGTGGCTCCGTGGCCTCCCTATCTGTATCTGTCCTTGTCAACCTATAAGTTTCCAAATACAACGATCTTTTCTAACAGTTTCCGTTTCCCTTCCAAGAAGTCTTGAGTCCCAAGACCCTGTCCAGGTCGATTTCAGAAGCGTATGTCTAAAGCTGTTTTCAAGAAGTGGAACGGTTTAGTTAAGAGGTGTTCTGTTCTGGCCAGGCGGTATTGGATCACGCCTTTAATCCCAGCACTCAAGTGGCAGAGGCGGATGAGTCTGTGAGCTCGAGGTCAGCTTGATCTATAGAGTGAGTTCAAGGACAGTCAGGGCTACACATAGAACCCCCTCCAGGGGGGCGTTCCTTCTCCCCCCCCCTTCTTTTTCTTCTTTTGACAGCAGGCCACACAATGTCTTTTATTTAGGGGTCAGAGTTCAAGTGCTGACTGAGGCAGCTAAGGCACAAGTCAGTTATTCTCGCCTTGTTTCGGTGTTCTTGCATGAAAGGACTATAATAATAGTGTCTGTCGCTACTGGGACTGTCCAAAACCGGTCCGATACTGTATTTCATTCATTTCTCACGATAATAACTATGTTAAATGGTAATATAAAGTTCTTTTACTTAGCTTCAAGAAAGATTTTATTAATTGTATGTGTGTTGCCTGCATGTATGGGTTTTCACACTAATTGTGTATCTGGTGCCATAGATGTTGGAACTGGAGTTAATGATGCCTGGATTTGAAGCTGTGTCTTCTGTAAGATCAGCAAGTGCTCCTAACCTCTGAGCCATCTCTTGCACCCACTTAGCCCATTTCTAAAACATACTACCTTGAACTTTTTTGTCCACTGAGCAGACCACTGCCTCTGCTTCCCGTACCCAGACAGCCACTGATCTGATTTTTGATACTATGAATTGGCCTGCATTTTCTACAAGTTTTATCAGTGAAAATAGATATGCCTTTAGATTTCTTTCTGGGTCCTTGTTTTAGGATAATTGCTTTGGAATTCATCTTTGTGTGCATCAAAGTTTTAACCTTGTTGCTAATGTTCTACTGTGTGGAATGTAGTATAGATTATATAGTTTTCTAACCTGTTCAGAGAGCTTCGAATTATTGCCAGTTTTAAGGCTGTCCCAAATAAATGATTAATGTCCATGTAGATAAGGCTGACAGATGCAATGCTTTCATTTCTCTTTTTAAAATGCTTAAAATGAGAAGGCCTGAACCAACCTGCAGATGCACATTTTACTTTCTGAGAAACAGAATGGCCCTGGTGGTCCACATGCCTTTAGTTCCGGCACTCAGAGGTAGAGGCTAGGGGATCTCTGAATCCGAGGCCAGCCTGGTCTACAGAGCAAGTTCCAGGATAGGTAGGACTACACAGAGAAACCCTGTCTCAAAGGAAAGAAACAAAACAACAGCCACAACAAATACAAACCTCTAAAGGAAGGGAGGGAGGGAGGGAGGGAGGGAGGAAGAGAAAAACAGCTCAGTGATCCATTTTACATCCCCACCAGCAGTGCTAAACGGTTCAACTGTTTCACATCCGAACCAGCACTTCGATTTGGCTAGCTAACAGATGTTCAGTTCTTTGCTGCTCACTTTATTACTAATAAATCAAGTTTATTTCTAATTGTTTTCAAGGACTGAGAAATGTCTCATTGTGTTTCAGCACTTGCTCAGCAAACAGGAAGTACTGAGTTTGAATCACCAGCACTCATGTACCCTACACCCTAGCTTTCTGGGAACCGACTGGCAGCTCAGAGGGGTCAGCCAGCCTAGTCAGTAGGCAAGTTTCCAACCCAGAGATGGTTCCTCAGGGTAATAAGGCAAAGCGTATAGAGGAAAGCCCCTGCCGTCCAGCTGTGGCCTCCACACATGAGTGCACAGGATGTGTGCTGGCACACAGGTGTGTGTGTGATGCACAGAACACTCAGCACAGAGGTTCTTTTCAAATTCAAATGCTATACAACTGGCATACATTACATACCTTTACGTGTCAGGATTCATCTAACTTCATCACAGTCAGGATACAGGACAAGGTTACTGCCCTCTGTATCTTCCACATGCTGACACTTGGTGGCTTTTCCTCTCAGTTCGCAATCTTGGTACCTGCTTATTACATCAACTGAAGTTTTCTCTTCTTGAGAATAATATCCAGAGAGTTTATAGCTTTTTTTAAAATGGCACCTTCCTTTCGGCATAATGCCTTTAACATCCAATGAAATACTGATATTTTCTTTCCTTTTTCTAATTGGATATTTTATGTATTTACATTTCAACTGTTATTCCCTTTCCTGGTTCCTCCCTCTCCCATCCCACTTTCCCCTGCTTCTTTGAGGATGCTCCCCCTTCCACCCACCTCCTCCCACCTCACTGTCCTGGCATTCCCCTACACTGGGGTATCGAGCCCTCACAGGACCAAGAGCTTCTCCTCCCATTGATGGAAGACAATGCCATCCTCTGCTACATATGTGGCTGGAGCCATGGTCCTTCCATGCGTACTCTTTTGTTGGTGGCTTAGTCCCTGAGAGCCCTGTGGGGTCTTGTTGGTTGATATTGTTGTTCTTTGGATGGGGTTGCAAACCCCTTCACCTCCTTCAGTCCTTCCTTTAGTTTCTCCATTGGGGACCCTGTTCTCATATCAATGGTTGGCTGCAAGGATCCTCATCTGTATCACTAAGGCTCTGGCAGAACCTATCAGGAGACATCCTGATTAGGTTCTTGTCAGCAAACACTTCTTGGCATCAACAACAGTAGCTGGGTTTAGTGGCTGCATATGGGATGAAACCCCAGGCGGGGCCGTCTATGGATGACCTTTCCTTCAGTTTCTGCTCCACACTTTGTCTCGGTGTTTTCTCCTGTGAGTGTTTTGTTTCCCCTTCTAAGAAGGACTGAAGCATCCGCACCTTGGTATTCCTTCTTCTTGAGCTTTATGTGGTCTATGAATTGTATCTTGGGTATTCCGAGCTTTTGGGCTAATAGCCACATACTTATCAGTGAGTGCATTCCATGTGTGTTCTTTTGTGACTGGGTTACCTCACTCAGAATATTTTCTAATTCCATCCATTTGCCTAAGACTAAGAATTTTATGAAGTGATTGTTTTTAATAGCTGAGTAGTACTCCATTATGTAAATATACCAGATTTTCTGTATCCATTCCTCTGTTGAAGGACATCTGGGTTCTTTCCAGCTCCTGGCTATTATAAATAAGGCTGCTTTGAATGTAATGGAGCATGTGTCTTTGTTATATGTTGGAGCATCTTTTGGGTATATGACCAGGAGTAGGATAGCTGGGTACTCAGGTAGCACTATGTCCAATTTTCTGAGGAAACACAAGATTGATTTCCAGAATGGTTGTACCAGCTTGCAATCCCACCTACAGTGGAGGAGTGTTTCGCTTTCTTCACATCCTCATCAGCATCTGCTGTCATCTGTATTTTTGATCTTAGCCATTCTGACTGGTGTGGGATAGAATCTCAGGGTTGTTTTGATTTTCATTTCCCTGATGACTAGTGATGTTGAACATTTCTTAAGGTGCTTCGAGGCCATTCGATATTTTTTACTTGAGAAGTCTTTGTTTACCTCTGTGCCTCATTTTTAATAAGGATATTTGGTTCTCTGGACTCTAATTTCTTGAGTTCTTTGTATATGTTAGATATTAGCCCTTTATTGAATGTAGGATTGGTAAAGATCTTTTCCCAATCTGTTGTTTGCTGTTTTGTGCTATTGACAGTGTCCTTTGCCTTACAGAAGCTTTGCAATTTTATGAGGTCCCATTTGTCAATTCTAGAACTTAAAGCATAAGTCATTGGTGTTCTGTTCAGGAAAGTTTCCCCTGTGCCCATGTATTTGAGGCTCTTTCCTACTTTCTCTTCTATTAGTTTCAGTGTATCTGGTTTTATGTGGAGGTCCTTGATCCACTTGGACTTGAGATTAAGGAGATAAGAATGGATTGATTTGCATTCTTCTGCATGCTGACTGCCAGTTGAATCAACACCATTTGTTGAAAATGATGTTTTTAGATCCTTTGTCAAAGATCAGATGACCATAGGTGTGTGGATTCATTTCTGGGTCTTCAGTTCTATTCCATTGATCTACCTGCCTGTCTTTCTATCAATATCATAAAGATTTAATCACTATTCTCTATAATACAGCTCAAGGTTAGTGATTATGATTCCTCCAAAAGTTCTTTTATTGTTGAGTACAGATTTTGCTATCTTGAGTTTTTTGTTCTTTCAAATGAATTTGCAAGTTTCTCTTTCCAAATCTATGAAGAATTGAGTTGGAATTTTGATGGGGATTGCATTGAATCTGTAGATCGCTTTTGGCAAGGTAGCAACTTTTACTATCCTACCAATCCATGAGCATGGGAAATCTTTCCATCTTCTGAAGTCTTCTTCAATTTCCTTCTTCAGAATTTTGAAGTTCTTGTCATACAGATCCTTCACTTGCTTAGTTAGGGTCACACCAAGGTATTAATATAGTTTGATTATTTCCTGCCATCTACTCCTCTTGGGTATAATTGCTTCTTTTTGTTCTAGAGCTTTCAAGTGTGGTGTTAAACTGTTAGTGTATGCTCTCTCCAGTTTCTTTTTGGAGGCACTCAGAGTTATGAGTTTTCCTCTTAGCACTGCTTTCATTGTGTCCCATAAGTTTGGGTGTATTGTCCCTTCATTTTCATTAAATTCTAAAAGTCTTTGATTTCTTTCTTTATTTCTTCCTTGACCAAGTTATTGGATAGAGGGTTGTTCAGCTTCCATGTGTATGTGTGCTTTCTGTTGCTTTTGTTGTTATTGAAGACCAGTCTTAATCCATGGTGATCTGATAGGATGCATGAGATTATTTCCATCTTCTTGTATCTGTTGAGGTCTCTTTTGTGATTATATGGTCAACTATGGGGAAGGTACCATCAGGTGCTGAGAAGAAGGTATGTTTTAGGATGAAATGTTCTATAGATATCTGTTAAATCCATTTGGTTTATAACTTCTTTCTTTCACTGTGTCTGTTTAGTTCCTGTTTCCATGAGCTATCCACTGATGAAAGTTGAGTGTTGAAGTCTCTCACTATTATTGTGTGAGATGCAATGTATGCTTTGAGCTTTAGTAAAGTTTCTTTTATGAATGTGGGTGCCCTTGCATTTGGACCATAGATGTTCAGAATTGTAGGTTCATCTTGGTAGATTTTTCCTTTGATGAATCTGAAGTATCCTTCCTTATCTGTTTTTCATAACTTTTTGTTGAAAGTCAATTTTGTTTTATAATAGAGTGGCTAGTTGAACTTGTTTCTTGGGTCTATTGCTTGGCAATTTTTTTCCAGCTTTTTACTCTGAGGTAGTATTTGTCTTTGTCACTGAGGTGTGTTTCTTGTATGCAGCAAAATGTTGGGTCCTCTTTATGTATCTAGTCTGTTAGTCTATGTCTTTTTATTGGGGAATTGAGTCCGTTGATATTAAGAGATATTAAGGAATAGTGATTGTTGTTTCCTGTTATTTTTGTTGTTGGAAGTGGAATTATGTTTTTGTGGGTATCTTTTCGGTTTGTTGAAAGATTAATTTCTTGTTTTTTCTAGGGTGTAGCTTCCTTCCTTGTGTTGGAGTTTTCCAACTATTATCTTTTATAGGATTAGATTTGTGGAAAGATACTTAGTTTCTCCATCTACATTAATTGAGAGTTTTGCTGGGTACAATAGCCTGGGCTGGCATTTGTGGTTTTTTAGGGTCTGTGTGACATCTGTCCAGAGTCTTCTGGCTTTTAGAGTCTCCAGTGAGAATTCTGGTGTAATTCTGATAGTTCTGCCTTTATATGTTACTTGTCCTTTTTTCCCTTACTACATTTAATATTCTTTCTTTGTTTTGTACATTTGGTGTTTTGGTTATTATGTGATAGAAGGAGTTTTTTCCCCCCTGGTCCAATCGGTTTGGCGTTCTGTAGGCGTGTATATTCATGGGCATCTTTTTCTTTAGGTTAGGGAAGTTTGCTTCTATAATTTTGTTGCAGATATTTACTGTTCCTTTAAGATCTTTGCTTTCTTCTATACCTATTATCCTTAGGTTTGGTCTTCTCATTGTGTCCTGGATTTCCTGGATGTTTTGGGTTAAGAGCTTTTTGCATTTTGCATTTTCTCTGACTGTTGTGTCAATGTTTTCTATGGTATCTTCTGCCCCTGAGATTCTCTCTTCTGTCTCTTGTTTTCTGTTGGTGATGTGTGCATCTATGACTTCTGTTCTCTTTCCTAGGTTTTCTATCTTCAAGGTTCTCTCCCTTTGTGATTTCTTTATTGTTTTTATTTTCCTTTTCAGATTCTGGATGGTTTTGTTCAATTCCTTCATCTGTTTGGCTGTGTTTTCCCTTAATTCTTTAAGGGAATATTTTGTGTTTGCTCTTTAATGGCTTCTACTTCTTTACCTGTGTTATCCTGTATTTATATAAGGGAATTATTTATGTTCTTCTTAAAGTCCTCTATCATAATCATGCTTTTCTGGTCTGTTGAGTAAACTGGGTTCTGATGATGCTAAGTAGCCTTGGATTCTGTTGCTTAGGTTCTTCCCCTTGCCTCTTGCCATCTCATTATCTCCGGTTTTAGTTGGTCTTGCTGTCTCTAACTGGAGTTTGTCTCTCCTGTGGGCCTGTGAGCTTAGGAATGAGAGTACTCCTGGAGACAAGCTCAGAGGTATTTGGGTATGGAGGGCTGTGGGACAGACAGCCTTAGCTCCAGGGCACAAATGGAGACCAGAAGATTCCTGTCTGACTGTTCTGTGGTTCCTGTCAGTAGTTTGTTTCTTACTATTGATGACTAATATTCTATGTCAGGGATTCACCATAGTTTGTATGTTTACCCCCTGGGGGACATTTTGGTGCAGATGAATAAAGCTGCCACAAACATTCACATATGGGTTTTGCATGAACATTAGTTTTCATTTCCCCAGCGGTATGACTGGTTCTTAGCCTCTTCCTATTCTTTAATTTCCATATGAACTCAGTAGCTCCAACTTGCTCCAGAAAATGTGAATAAAATACTTACCTGGCATCAAAGACAATTTTGGAGTTCAAGAGAAATAAAAAAATTGGAAGGTGTTGCTTTAAGAGAGTGAGATTTAAGTCCCCAATCAATTCAGGTTAAATTTGTGTTCCTTTTACTTGGTTCTGTGATTTCTTTTTTCACTTGTAGATTTCAGCACAGGGAGGGTGCTTATGTTTTGTTATATCTGCTTAGAGGTGTCTTGTGTTTGATATTATGAAAGACACTTATGTGTTGTTTTGTTCTGTTGTTTTCTTCTTTGAAACAGCCTCATTACGTAGCTTGGCTGACGTGGACTCTGTGCAAAGCAGGTTGGCTTGGAACTCAGAAAAGACCCACCTGCCTTTGCCTCACCAGCTTTAGCATTTTTATTTACTCCTGTGTGTGTGTGTGTGTGTGTGTGTGTGTGTGTGTGTGTGTGTGTAATCTAGAGATCAATGTCATTTGTCCCCTTTAGTTACTGTCTGCCTTATATTTTGAGGCAGGGTCTCTTGATGAACCCTGAGTTCACTCAGACTGATTGGCTGACCAGCATGATCCTGGCCGTTCCTGGGGATCTTCCTGTCTCCATCTTCTCAGCACTAGATTACAAGCACATACTTCAGGAGCTGGCATTTTACATGGGTGCTGGGGATTTGAACTCATGTCTTCACACATGTATAGCAAGCACTTTACCCATGGAATCATGCCTGTAACCACAGGTGTCAGAGACAGCTTTGGGAGAGAAGACAGTTCTCTCCTGTTCTGTGGGTTCTGGGATTCAGGGTCAGGGCACCAGACTTGGAAGCAAGCACCTTTGTTTTTGGAACCAGCTGACCGGCCCATGACTTTGTGTCAGGCTTACAGGAAAGCTATTTGGAAGTTGGCAATATCGTCTGTCTTACTCCTACACTCTGCCATGGCTTACGTGAGAGTTCTCACCACTTGGCCCTCCACATAAGCTCTAGCGGTTACAGTCTTAGTAGTTTACTTTTCTCAAGAGCCAGAGTTGTAATTGTGCAGTATATAACCTCTTACATTGGCTTTCATTTAATAACGTGCATTTACATGGTTTCCTTTGTGTGCACGGGACATAGTGGCTTCTTATCTCTCTTCATTCTGTTAATTATATGTTGAAGTATGTTCATTGACTTTTTTAAATCAGCAGAGTTTATTTTTATGTATTGATGCTTTAGTAGTTATTTACCCCTTACCCTGGCCACCATGCATATGTGCGTGCGTGCGTGCGTGTGTATTCATGTGTGTACACGTGAGCTACAAGTATGTGCGTGCCCACTGAGGCCAGAAGAGAGAAAAGTTACCCTGGAGCCAGAGTTACAGGAGGCTGCTACACGGTGGCTGTTGCAGGTCCCTGATCCAAGTGAGCTCTCAGACCTACTGGTGAGACTTTGATCTGTTTCCTAGCACAGCTCTAAGCCTCCTTTATGTAAACTGAATAGGGCTGGGGGAGATAAAAGGGAGATAGGAGTCACTGGTTCTAGTCATTTACATTTTACACATCCATATAGTAGCAAAGGAAGGTTTTACCTCAGCCAGTTCATGTGTATTATTTAGAGAATAGAAATGGTCATAGGGAATATGGAAAAGGAAAGCAACCACAAACAAAAGTCTAGTTTCTGGTGTTTTAGTTAATATTAGGTGGTTCTAGACGCCTCAAGGTTTGAGACTTGTGAAAATATTTCAGCTCTTCCAGCAGGGGGCAGCATTGTTCCAAAAATCAAGATCGATGGTGCCTTTACTACTTTTTACTTTAAAGTGATTTGAAATAGACCACACACAACCTGGAGGAATCAGAGCATTTATTTACCCAAACAGCAGCAGCAGCAACAACAAAAACACAAAATGAAAATAGAAGAAAAACTGGAGAACACAAGACAGACAGAACGACAGACAATATGGCAGTAGTCAGCGCCTTACTGTCAGTAGTTTTCCTACAAGGTTTTGTTGTTGTTGTTGTTGTTGTTTTGTTTTGTTTTTGTTTTACTGATTCCTGAATTCCCTCAATCGTGTATGATGTCCACGCACTTAAATACTAACTGTATTGTGTCATAGAAGGAAAGGCCCACTGTTTGCCCTGTAGTCACTGACAGCACTTGAGTGTCCTTGTCTGTCACACTTGGAACGAAGCATGAGGATGAATGAGCTGATAGTCCCTTCAGTGGCTTTAAATGAGTGTAAGCAACTGTAATCCTGCTCCTGATTTTCCAACTGGGGAGAGTGGGACCTTTGTGCTGAAATGGAAACTAATTATGGGCAGTTGGCAAACTGAGTTATGTCTGTTGTTAAATAGGGTCAAATATCTCCAGGAGTTAGGTTGCTAGTTGTCTTTGTCTTTGAGGGTTTTGTATTTGCTTAGGACAGTAAGGTCAATATCGGTACTAACGATCATAGTATTTATAGTAAATACTTGATGCTAGACTCGCTTCTTAGCATTTATCAGGAGACACTGCATTGTGAAGAAATTAAAAGAAAATAATAGTGTTGCTTCATCAGGACCACTCAGTCACAGCCCAATCATGTCATGTTTGCACAATCAGATAGATAACGGTTTCCTCATCTAACTTTCAAAGAGCTTTGCAGTTCGGAAAGCCCTTCCCACTGCTGTCCCAGGCTAAGTGTAAGTTGTTTTACAAGTGAGGACTGGTGTTGAGAGATAGTCAGAACTATGTGGCAGGCTTCACTATTCAATGGTTAGAATAATTCTTCTGTTGTAAACTTTACTCTAAATCCTTTTTTTGCAAGATGGTGTGGGGAATATATACAGTTAAAAATAGATTGCAGTAAGACATTTTTAACTAGCTTGAGTAACTTCAATCAGACTGACTCTAATCTTGCATTCCAGCGGCTAATACTCCATCTTGTGGTCCCAAAGAGAAACTGCACTCCCCACCTAAGAAGCTGGCTAAGGAGTTTTTTCTCTTTAGCTGAATATGCCACATAAAATGATTTATATTGCCTCATTTATTAGGACATAACTCACATATATTAGTTGCATCTGCGTCTCTCTAGGGCTTTGCTCTGGAAACCATTTCCCCCCTTTTAATGTGTCTTGTCTTCCCTTAAAGTTCTTTAAGGTCCAGAAGTCATTTTTATAGAGCACTGCCTATGAGTAAATAAAACCCTTAAATATATGAATTTTAGCTGGTCAGGAATGTGCACAACATTCAGTAACTCTTAAGGAGTGTGTGCGTGAGTGTGTGTGGGTGGCAGGTCTTATGCTGGCAGTGTGAGGAGGGAGACGTTTGATGAAAAGAGGGGTGTGAGATCCTCGGGAAGATTGACTGATCACAGCTGTACAGCAACTACTGACATTAAGAATGAATTCAGTACTTGCCTCCCAATAGCTTTATTGAAGTGTCTTTTGCTATGGCTGTTCCGTGTGATGTCTTCACCTCACATCTTTTTATAAATGATATCTTTGAGATTCTATTTTATAATTTAATGTGAATCTTTTACATTTTATTTAGTCTCTGAAAATTTTATATTTGAATATTTTACTTACATCTTTTGCTCCACCACTTTCTCAAATTCGTGACTTCATGTTCTTTCAATTATCATAACATACATCTATATGTATATATAGATGTGTTGTAAGTGTGTGTGATTGTGTGTGTGTGCATGTGTGTGTGTGTGTAGCCTGAGTCTATTTAATGTTGCTCAGATGTATATGTATTTAGGGCTGGCTATTTGGAATTGTATCAAAAATTTGTTTTTTGAGAATTGCATACATTTATATAATGCAGTATGATATGCACTCCTCTCTCTCCACCCATCCTCTCCCTAGGATTCCGAAGTTCTCTTCTTAATTAGCATATGAAGTAATGATGATTGTGGCATTTTTGTACATTGTTTTTGCTGGTGTTTCTCCAGCATTCCCCTCTTGATCCCTTGTGTCCCTCTCCCCTTGCTGTCCCCCCCCCAGTACCCACCCTGTTCCCACCCACTGGCTTTCCCCCTCAGCACCCATCCTGTTCCCACCCACTGGCTGTCCCCCTCAGCACCCACCCTGTTCCCACCCACTGGCTGTCCCCCCCAGTACCCACCCTGTTCCCACCCACTGGCTGTCCCCCCCAGCGCCCACCCTCTGCTTTCCTGATGTGGGTGTTCTACAGCTCTCTTTCCCACCTCTTAAGCCTGCTTTCCTTTCCCGTGGTGCTCCCTCTAGTTGTATGTTCTGTGCCCACACTTACGCACATGAAAGCTAAAATCTAGAATCCCCTTGTGAGAGAAAACACACAATGTTTGTCTTCTGAGTCTAGGTTTCTGTACTTAACACAGTGATCTTAGTTCTACCCATTTTCCTGCAGATTTCATGGCTTCGTGGAACTGCTTTACAGTTGAGAAAAATTCCATTGAACAGGCAAAGTGCGTTATCTTCAAGTCATTCCTTGGTGACTATCTAGGCTGGTTCATTTCCCACCTGTTGTGAATATGCAGCAATGAGCAGAGATGTGCAAGTGTCTCTCTGGCACGATTACAGCCTTTGGGGACGTGCCCAGAAGTTTCACCCCATTGTGTGTTGAATAGTACCGTGGTTTTAAAGATTTCTTCATTGTGTGTCTATGAAGGGTTTGCCTGCACCCCATCTGTGCATGCCCGAGGCTGCCTGCCTCAAGAGGGTGCCTGCCTCCCGAGGACTGGAGTGAAGCACAGTTGCAGGCTGCCCTGTGGGTGCTGAGAATTGAACACTGGTCCTCCGGAAGAAGAGCTGGTGCTCTTAACTCCTGAGCCATCTGTCCAGTACAGTTTTGTGTGGTGTGTGTGTGTGTATGTGTGTGTGTATGTGTGTGTGTGTGTATGTGTGTGTATGTGTGTGTATGTGTGTATGTGTGTGGTGTGTGTGTTTGTGTATGTGTGTATATATATATGTGTGTGTTTATGTGCGTGTGTTTGTGTGTGTATATGTGTGTATATATGTGTGTGTATGTATGTGGTGTGTGTGTATGTGTGTGTGTTTGTGTGTGTGTATATGTGTATGTATGTGTGTGGTGTGTGTGTGTTTGTGTGTGTATGTGTGTGTATGTGTGTGTGTATATGTATGTATGTGTGTGTGTGTTAACATAGATCTGTTGATACAGTTCTGATAACAATATATCCTTAAGTCATATCTGTCTCTTACTGAAAGTAAGAAGTGGCGATTTTTCTTTTTTTCTTTTGCAAAATTTGAGGGAATTACCATTTCTTCTAAATATTTGTAATAATCTTTACTGTATTCGTTATTGTTTGAATTATTTTTTATATTCCTATCTTGCTGGACTATCTTGGCCATATTAATTAGAAATCAGCCGTTTTCTTGTGATTCTATAATGCTTTTGTAGACTTCATGAAGCTATTTCCTGCAAGATTTGCACTTTCGTTTTACATTCATCTTTTAATATTTTTAAATACTAGAAAATTGGGGAGATAGACTTATGAATATCCTTGAGGAATGGGTTGGAATTGTAATATTAAATAAATGTGCAGAGAACTGATCTTATAGGTAATGTATTTTTATTTGGGACAAACTGTTAACGATACACACTCAATGAGGAGTTCCTGAATATAAATACAGCTACAGGTTGCCTCCCCCTCTGTGCCAAGATTGTTTTAGAATATTGTCAGCCTATGTATTTCCTGATGTCCTCATTGAGTTAGAAGTGGTTACTGTGTAGCTGGATTTTTATTCTTTTGAATAACTGCTGGATAGTAATAGGTAGGTGTTCAGTAACACTGTTCTTTTATTTCACTGGTATTCTGTGTGGCACACATGGCTTCGGGAATTTGAGGCACAGCAGTTAGAGTGTGCACAACGGTCTATGCTCTCGGTGTAGTGAAGGGAGTCATGATAAACTGCACACACAGATGTAGTAGTGACGCAGCTGTGACCATGCAGGGAGTGTGAAGAGAAAGCAGAGTCCTGGGCACACTGTGCAGAGACGGGGGGGGGGGGCGTGAAGTCTGAGGGACAGGTCTGCTTGACTGACATTTGAAGAAGGACTGGATATCTGAAGCAAGAACACATCATTCAGAGAACAGCAGTGAGTTCCTCTGCTCTGTGGAGTTAGTTGGCGGTTCTTGCTGACGGTTGAGAAGAATGACACTGTTTGATGTGTGGTCTCAGAAAGACTGCTTTAGTTTGTACTGGGAACAGGAAGAGTCAGATTGGAACCGGAAGATCACCTTAGGAGCTTTGGCTTTTGGTGGCTGTTTTCATACTGAACATAATTTTAGACTTAGAGAACCTACAAAAATTGCACAATGAGTTCTTGTATACTTTCCCCAAGTGCTCACAATGCTACTGTTTCTAACCTGAAAAACATTTGCTTTATGTTCAGACTAACCATTTTCCAAGAAAATGTATTTAGTTATTTACATTCCCAGTATATAGCATGATTTGGTATGTTTACATTGTTGAATGACTAAGTTAAGGTAACAGGCATACTGCCTCATATAAGTAGTATTTTTCTTTTATAGTAAGATTCCTCCAGTCCCACAGCAAGTGTCAGGTTTATGATCCGTGGTCTGTTATTACCGTAGTCACCATGCTGTGCAGGAGAATGTTTTCTCCATCCTGTCGATTCCTCAGCTCCCAGCATCTCTTCCCAGCTCCTGACAAGCAACATTACTCTGTGTCTTTAGTTAATCAGTTTATATCTCACGCATCTGTGAGATCATGTTGTATTTGTCTTTCTTTGCCTATCTTAATTTTTAGAACATGTTCTCCAAATCTATTGCTTATGCATTTATTCCTTGATAAGTTTTAAGAGATTTGTTTACTTTTATGTATGTATAGTCTTGCCTTCATGAATGTCTGTACGCCATGTGCATTGTCGGTGGAAACCAAAAGAGGGGAGTCAGATCCCCTAGACCTAAGGTTACAGACAATTGTGAGGGACCGTGGGGGTGCTGGGAATAGAACCTGGGTTCTATGGAAGAGCAGCCAGTGTTCTTAACCACTGAGCCATCTCTCCAGACTCCTGTTTCTCCTTTTCTTTCTCTTCTTTTTCTGCTTCCTCTTCCTCCTCCTCTTCTCATTCTCATTATTTTTCTTTTGCTGTGATAAAACACCAAGACCATGAGCAATTTAAAAGAAGGGGGAGTTGGTTTTGGCTTGTATGTGCCGAAGGCTGAGTCATTGTGGCAGAGAGGCATGGGAACAAGCATGAGGCATGGCAGCAGGAGCAGGAAGCTTCGAGCTCACTCCCTTAGTGGCAAGCACTAAGCAGAGAGCAAGTTGGAAGTGTGCAAGGCTTTAAACAACCAAAGCCCTCCCTCAGCGCCTCCCCCAGTGATACACTTCCTCCAGCAAGGCTGCAGTTCTTACATTGCGTTAGTTTTTATTGCTGCCGTAGAAAACCTTGGGAAGACAACCCATAGAAGAAAACGTTTATTTGGCTTGCAGCTCCATAGGGATAGGAGTCCATGGTGGCAGAGTAGAGACATGGCAGCTGGAGCTGGAATCTGAGTGTGTATAGCTTGGACTGCAAACCCAAAACAGAGAGAGTACACTGGAAATGGTGTAAGTCTTTTAACTCTCAAGACATTGCCACAAGTGACATGTCTCCACCAACAAGGCGACACCTACGTCTCTCCTAACAGAGCTACCAACTAGAGACTAAGTATTCAGATGTCCGAGACGTACAGGGGAACCGTACAGGGGACGTGTGAACATTCACTCATTGTAAACATCACATTCCACTCCCTGCCCCATAGGTTGGTATAATGATGGAGAACGCATCCAATCCAACCTCAAAGTCCCCATCGTCCTTCAGGCTCAACAGTTTATCCAGAGTCTCCTCTGAGACTCCATGCAGTCTCTTAGTTGTAACCCCTGTAAAATTAAAAAGCAGATTACATACTTTCAACATAAAATAGCCAGAGTATATATTTCCATTCCAAAAGAGAGGAATAGGTGCACAGTGAGGAATTTACTCTACCAAAGCAAGATAAAGCCAGTGTGGTACCCTCCTAATCCTTTAACTCTATCACACATCAGAGGGTTTATATGGTTCTACCCCTTCAGCTTTCCTGCCTGCGATGCACATCTTTTTCTCTCATGGGCTGGTTTCACTCCCTGCATAATTCTACTTACACAGCACCATCAGCTGGGGATGTTGAGATGCACAAGCCTATGGGGGGCATTTCTCATTCAGACCACCACACAATATTCTCTAAGTCTGTTCATGATGTCACTAAAGATAAGAGTTTTCTCCCTTTTAAAAGGCTGAGCAGTATCATATTATGTGTATGTACCATATTTTTTTTTTTCAGTATCTGAAGATGGTGGAGATTTAGGTTGAATGATATTGTATAACACAGGAATGCGGGCACATTGGTAAATTTTTTGATACTATAATGAAATATATATATACACACATGTATTTTAGAGA
Source organism: Micromys minutus (assembly GCF_963924665.1). Classification (NCBI taxonomy): domain Eukaryota; kingdom Metazoa; phylum Chordata; class Mammalia; order Rodentia; family Muridae; genus Micromys; species Micromys minutus. Next base: position 9,689,888 of record NC_137955.1, on the reverse strand, counting down.
AAGTTGTTGATTACAGTCTCTGTGACCTCCATAATCTGGGGTTGCTGTTTTGGTTTTTGAAGTGAGGTAAGAAAAGCGATTTAAGAATAGTTCTGAGGACTTTGAGCAGTAGCAGGAAGAATGAGGCTGGAGAGGTAAGATGAGGTCCTAGGTCTTAGGCTCCATTTGAGATTTGATCTGACTTGGAAGTGGAGGTTGGGGAGTTACTGACGAGAACAAGAACAGATGGTTACATTCGATTATAAATGGCGTCTTGATAGTGTTGCTCATTGTCAGTTTGAGCTGTATGTAAGACTGAAGATGGTGGAACACTGGCTCGTTCTAAACGGACTTTGAATATAAGATCTAATATCACGTCTTGGTTGAGTTTCTGTGCACCACTTTGGTCAGAACTGTTGCGTTAGCTTTTCCTGGGGAGACACGAGCAGACATCTGCTCCTTTCAGACAGGGCACTGTATGACAGAACCAGGTGTGACTGCATCCCACACCCTAGTCCAGCTTGATGAGTCAGTGCGAGTAACTGGGGTTCATACAGGATCACGAGTGAGGCGCTACCCAAAGATGCATGGCTCACTTAGAGGCTGCTAACTCTCTCTCCCCAGCAACCATTAACCACCTTATGTGGTGTGGGAGATTAGGTGAGACTTGTGAGTCCCTCCCTGACAGCAGTAGGCACTGCTCTCTCTCTCTCTCTCTCTCTCTCTCTCTCTCTCTCTCTCTCTCTCTCTCTCTCTCTCCTGAGGTGTGGGTGCTTTGAGCCCCTCTCTCCTACCTCGTGATGGAACATTAATGAGCTTAATCTTGTGCAGCTTTCCTGTGGTAATTACAGATGCCAACAGTTTGAGGGTGTCGCCAATGTCAAGCCTGAAGCGGTACAACAGAAACCGTTGGTAAAGGACGTGCTTCTGAGTAAATCAAATGTGAAGTGTTTTAAGTGAATGTGTAAGATTTTTTCAAAGATGACATTGGGAAGTATATGTTTTTTAATTTTATTAAATTGATTTCTTTTGTTTTAGTATAATTTCTGTTTACTGTAACTCTTGTTTTGTCGTCGTTACCTTTTGGCTTCCTAAGATAGGGTCTCACTACATAACCCATGCTGGCCTGGAACTCCTCGTGTAGACTAGGCTGGTTTTGAACTTGTGGTTGTCTTCCTTCCTCTCTCCTGAGTATTGTTGGGTCTACACCACACTCACTCAGCTATTCATTTAATTCAAACATCTAATGCAGTGGGCTTTAATTAGAATGTATATGATTGCTTTAGCTTCTCCTGATGTAATGACACTGGGTATGTGTGTATGCTTCCTATTTCTTTAAAATTTTTCAAAGTCCTCCAATTCTAAGGTGAAGTTTATGTACTGTATTACTTTTCTGTTGTAAACACCTCCATTGGGGCCTGGTGGGTAACAGGAGTTTAGCTGGTGCTTGTGAACATTGAAGAGATGGACCTGGGAGGTAGGTGGCTCGTCTAGTCCATTTCCTGTCTTGCAGGATTTCTCTTGCGCTCTCTTGAAACAGAACAAAGGGGAAAGCAGGCCTTTGAGAGTATGCAAGTCCCAGTAGGCCTAACAGTTTTGTTGGTATTTTATCCTTTACGTTCGATTTGCTTTTTGTTCAGAGTCCTGGTAGTCTGTCCTTGAGACTGAATTTCATAGATTCAGCCCTTGTGTGTCCTTACAGAATCTTTGACCACACTCCAGGCTACTGAATTGTCTTCATCATAATAGCCTCCTCATGGACAATTGACATGTCCATTAAGTTGGAGAATCAGTGCTCTGAATGACTGATCTCCCTGTAAATTGTCACTCACTGTGAATTGTAAATAAATGTGTCAGTGTTGTTCCATGTTGAGAATGGAACTTGATGGAACAGGGTTAGCTGAATCTTAGGTACTAGGTGATAAAGTAAGAATAAAAAGGGGGAAAATAATAACTTCATGTACTTTTTGATATAATATAAAGATTAAAAGCAAATAATTCTTATTTGTTCCTATTCTAGTTCTTCCTTAAAGTGATCCAAAAATTAGTCTTCAGGTAGCTTAAAATTGTTTTTTGAAGGGCTACCTAGAAGGTTTAGTGAGTAAAGGTTCTTGCAGTCAAACCTGATGACCTAGGTTTGACCCCTGGAATAGGGTTGAAGAAGAGAACAGACTCCCACAAGTTGTCAGAAGACCTCCACAGGTCTGCTATGATGCAAATGTGTGTGCACACAGACATGCAATCAAAAACTGTAATTTACAGTTTAAGGTTTAGATTTTACTGCCTCACTTCCTTTAGCACATTTCTGTGTACTAGTTCCTCCATTCATAAACCTAGAGAACGTAAGTGGTGTGGGAGTATATGCAGTCACATGGCTTGCAATAATGCCTTCATAACAAAGATCAAATGCAGCAGAGCTTGTTCCACGTAGACTGACTGTGGTGGTGTGAATGTGCAAGCGACAATTATGGGTGCCTTGCTTATGTGGTAAACTGCTTCTTGGTCCATTACTCTAAGTTTATTGGCTATTTCTTAAGTGATTTCCTAAAAATAGAAATTTGTGCCTCTATTGGATTGTCTTCCCTTCCTTTTACTATCTCTCTTCTTCCAGCAACAGTGACCTGAAGAGAAAGGGAGACTAGTAATTCTATTGTGTAGGCTTCTATTGCATAGAAAAATAAACGCCATTCACAATTTTTTAAAAATTGTGCTTCTGTTGGAGTGTGTGAACTATGGAAGTTCTGATTTCCTTCATGTCAGCTCCAGGAAGAGGGTGCTAAAAACCAGTGTTGGTCAGGGTATCTGTCATCCCTGTAAAGTATAACAGGCATGACTGCTGTTCAGAAAACATGAGCCAAGCTGACACAAAATCCTTGACCTCAACAGTATCTCAGATCTATCTCCTTGAACATTTGAGCACCTGGAGAAATACATAGTTTACATGGATAACCACAGACAGGAGCTGAACGTTCAGAAATTTTAAGGCAGCTGATTTACAGCAAGAACAAACACAACTCTACAGCCTGATAGCTTTTCATACAGGTTTATATATTCAACTCTCAATTCACAAATCCTCTGCACAACAAGATTACATCAAATAGACAAAGATACAAACTGCCCTTCCTATAAGATGCTAGACCTATAAAATCCTTAATGTTCATAGCTATTTAACATCAATTAATATCACCTGGGTCTAGCTGGTCCTTGGGAAACTCCATGTTGTCATGACAACTTTCACCCTCTATTCTCTGACCTCCTCAGAGCTCAGAGTCCTCTCTACTTCCCTCGCCCCGCCCAGTCACTGGCTTTCCTTTATTTTACTAATTAAAATGGGAAGGTTCAGTTGGAGTCATGTGACTAGGCAGCACTTCTCGGGGAAGAGGAATTAACATTAAATTCCAACAGCTTCAGGACAATCTACAGGGGACTTGTGATTTTAGGCCCACCAGAGCTCCACAGTGAATTCAAGGCAAGTCTAGATTATGTAGGAAGACCTTGCCTCAGCCCAAAAAGAAATAAGTAAATGTAATGATAGACAGACGGGCTCTGGGGGGGAGAATGTGGCTGAGTGTCAGAGGAAAAAGAAAATAATAACAAATGCATACAAAATTAGAGCTCTCTGTGGTACTGGGGGAACTGATGAAGGTATACTGCTGGGAAGGATGCTAGTGGTCTCTCAGAGATTAGCACAGGGTCCATACACAAAGTCAACCCCTCTACTGCATGGGTGTCCAAAGCAAAGTGTACTCCAGTGAGTGCCTTAAAATACTCTTCAGAGCGTCAGTGTTCATAGAAAGCCAAAACGGAGAAGCATCCCAAGTGTCCATCCACAGAAGAATGGATAAACAAAATGTGATGTTGCTGTATGTGTTTATGTATAATGCAGCACACACTCGGCCAGGAAAAGGAATAACGCGTTGATTTATGCATGCTGCGTGTGAATGACCCAGTGAGTCTCCTATGCAAGCATAAAGGCTTACACTGTGTGATTTAATTATGTAAAGTGTCCAGAGTAGACAAATGCACTGAGACAGAGTGTGCACTGCTGAGACCATGGGTAGCCATGATGCAGGAAGTGCCAGCTCACCTCTTATGGGGTTTGCTTTAGGGACGACAAAACAACTTTGGATTAGGTATGGGACCAATTACATGGAGAATGCACTTTTTACCACTGAATTTCTCACTTTAAAATAGTAAAGGTCATAAGGATTTTTACTTCAATTAAAAATAATAAAGTAACCTGTAATTCCAGCTGCATGGGATTCAGGGTTCCTCTTCTGGCCTCCAAGGATACTGCACTCATATATAAACCCACACACAGCCATGCTCACATGCACATAAAATATAAACAAAACCATATGAGTGCAAATTGCAGTATTGTGGCACAGCCATCTGAACCAGACCAGGGCAGTAGATGTCATCAACAGTAAAGTAATTAGACGTCTTCTAAAGAATCCTATGTGGTGGCCCACATTCAGCTGTAACTCTAGTTCCAGGAGATCTGGCCCACTTCTGTCCTCTGCTGCCACCAGACACACATGTAGAACACATTCAGCAAAATCATCCATACATGCAGAAAATTAAAACAATGCAATTTTAATGTCTTAATATATTGTACTTAGTTGTATCACTTTTCCTTTTTTAATAGAAAGCAAATAATGTTTAGAATTCTATAAGAGTTTTCTTTTTTTGTCTGGGATTCACATAATAAATTTTTATCAGGCTAAGTATAAGAAAAATTAAAATATAGATATTATAGATTGCTAAGGTGTATATAAAGCGTTTTGAAGGATTGATGTGTTTGCTAGCATCAACACTGTGTGAATCACCTGATCAACCTAAGGCTGAGCAAGCAAAGTGAAAGTCCTTTCAATGCGGGGTGTGTGGATTTACTGATATATTTTTTAAAGATTTATTTTTTTATTTGTATGAGTACATTGCAGCTGTCTTTAGACACACCAGAAGAGGGCATCAGATCCCATTACAAATGGTTGTGAGCCACCATGTGGTTGTTGGAAATTGAACTCAGGGCCTCTGGAAGAGCAGTCAATGCTCTTGACCATCTCTCTAGCCCTGGATTTATTGATAACTGTATGCTGCATGGTTTCAATAATGGCACTTGGACGTTTTCCTGTCACATTGAAATGTTGTGTTCAGAGAAGGAAGCTCAGCTCCTGGTTGTTTCATCTGCCTCTAAGGAGTAATCATTCAGTACTTTCCAAGTGGTACACTTAGGCCTTATAAACTCAAATTATATTGGTTTGTGTTTAATGTTAGTAAATGTTGAGGTCATGCTGATATTACCTCAGGTATGTTGCTCAGATGGTAACAAAAAGTCAGAGGCAAACAGGGTTGGCAGGACGGCTTAACGGGAAAGATGCTTTGTGCTAGCCTAATGACCTGTGCCTGGGTTCATTCTTGGACCCACATGGTAGAAGGAGAACGAGCTGATAGAATTTATCCTCTGACCTCTACACACATGCCATAGCATGACACACAAGAATGTGTGCATGCTCATGCATAAACAAACAAACGAACAAGGAAATAAATTTAATTAGAAAAAGGCTAACAACCTGAAATGAGAACACAGTGCTTCCTTGGAGTCCCATTGTCCTCTCCCCCAACCTCATCAGCCTTCAGTTTGGAGCAGTGGACTTGTGTGCACCCTTCCCTATGAGATGCAGCCTTTTACTTGGTTGGCTGCAAGCATGCTCAGCTGTATCTATATGACTCTAGCCTAGTCCCTGAGGGGGCATCTCTGTCTGGTTCCTGCCAGTAAGTACTTTGAAGAAAAGATCACTCACTCAGAAGCCACCTCACCTGGGGATCCACCACACATGTACCAACAGACTCTTTAGCTTGTCCAGCCCCCGGTGATGCTGTTGTAAAGGTTCTGCTGTTCCTCTCCTTTTTAGGAGGAGCCTGTGTAGGCTCCCCATTCCCAGGTACTCTCTGCTCCTCTTATCCCACACCCCACCTGTCCCCCTCAAGGCTTGCTTTTACACTGTATTTGTCCTTCTACGTACAGGAGCTCTTCCCTCCCCCACAGCTGCCTACATTGAAGGATTGCAACAGTTCCCTGTGCAACTTTGATCTCCAGAGAAAACACTGCTCATAAATACACTGTGAAGCTTGTGAGTCCTCATTTCCAGACCTGCCCTTGTGCCGTGTGCTGTCTTTTCCACTAATCTCACCACTGCTCTTCTTGGAGGCGAGGATTGGTCTCAGGTAGTGAATCCTTATTAAATATAGTTTGGTTGGAAGCTTTGTGTGATAAATATTCTGTATCTTTACATATTAAATCTTATTACATTCTGATGAATGATTTAATAAATAAAAATGAGTCAGATATTTTATTATAGGTGCAAAAGCCTTATATTGGAAACATTTTTCCCCTTTGTTTTTCCTTTTTAGACACTAACCTTGGGATTCTACAGCCCTTGGTTATATCTTCCTGTGATGTCACTCTTTGTGACAGGACCACTGCTGGCCCAGGGCCAGCTCAGGTTAACTCTAAAAATGAATCAAAATGGCAAACCATCAAAACCTGGTATTCAGCTGGATTAAGACCTGGAGGGAGCATTGAGGAAAAGACGGAGTGGACGTGGAGGGTGGTGGGTGCTCTGGCATTGATTGGATCAGCTTTGGCAGTGGACGGTGTGAGCTAGAAAAGGGTCAGAGCAGATGTACAAATAAAACACAAAAGCACGGAGAGCCCGTCCAGTCCCATGTCATACTCACGGGGTCACGCATAGTCCTTTTATTCCGCTGCTCTGTGAGTCCCTCCTAGTCCCCACTGAATGTCAAGAGTGGTCTTGTTTAATGTGTGCTCAGTCATCTGTCAGGGTACTAAAGGAGGCAGTCACCCCTCAACCTTCAGGGTCTTCTGATTTCAGATTCTAAAAATGTGGTTCTGTATTTCAAAATCTACCACAGTTTAATCATTGCAGGAGTTGAAGGGCATTGGAAAAAGTATAATTTATGGTTCCTTTTCCCTCTCAGCATGAATAACTCGAAATCCAGTGAAGTGTTGCTTTGGCTTTTCTTACCCAAATGGTGTACTTATCTGACTCACTTCAATGGTTGCCTATTTCCCTTTCAGAAATGTCTGTTCTCTCACCAGGACGCTAAAACACTGTGCAGATGTACAGTTGGATACAATGATGCCAATATAATATATGCACTGTTCAATAATTTATTTTGTATCTGGAGTGATGCATCTGTTTCCTTCTTGTGGGAGGGGGTTTCAGCTTCATTTTCAATGTCATTTTAGGTACTGGTCCAATTCTTCCATCCAGTTAACCAGAAATGAAAATTTCCATCTGTTCAATTGCCATTCAGAGGAATGTTTTATCTCTGAAGCACATTATGACAACTAAAATTGACAGCATAATCAGCCTGAGTTCTTTCTCTTTCATTCCTCTTCATATTCTCTTGAGCTTTAACAAGAAAGAAGTCTTCTTTTCTCCCCCACCCCTTAAATAGCTGGCCAAGATTTGGGGAGTGATGTCTGTCCAGCAGCTCTAGACCAGCAGAGCATAAATAGCTGCTGTCCACTGTCCGGTGCCTCACTGTACTCCTGTCCATTAGTGACCCCACGTGCTAGCTAACCGCTGTTAACAGAACAATACCAGCACAGAATGCCACTTCTTAAGAATAAGTGTCTGCCTGTACTATGTGCCGTTCCATTGGACTCCCAAATTCTCTCTAATTGGAAGGTACAGTTACAGGCTGATTTTATTGATTAGTGTACTTAAAAATTACCTAAAGATATCTTTGTAATATACTTCTTATAAAGTTTGTTTTACTTTTAAAAACTCAAAAAATTGTTTCAAGTAGCTTCTAAGCTGAAAGAACAGAAATAATTATTTTTCATACTGCTAGCTTCCTAATTAAATTAACCAGTTAAATGAAAAAATTTTAGGTGCAATGAATAAAATATGGTTTTATCTACCAAGTGTAGCACTATATTACTGGAGGAGCAGCAAGATCAGAATAAAACAGCTGTTTTTTGTGATGATTTCCTAATAAACCATAAATACCAATCTACTAGATCAAGCTATGCTGAACTCCAGAGAACAATTACTCTGGATAACTAATTGTTTTCTAAATGTCTATACTTTAATAAATATCTCTGATCCTTGTACCTTTTCTTGTGTTTCAAGGAAATATAGTTTGTACAATAACAGTGACCAGCACTTTTTGCTGTCTGCTACAAAGCTTGTACCATGGCCCTTTGAAATACATTGAACTATACGTTTGTCTAGTGGTCTTCTTTGTCCCATGCTTATTGGCTTATAGATTTCCCATTTGCCTTCCTAACATTTCGTGTACCTCTGCTTAACAACCGAGATCTCCTGGGGATCGCACCAATGAGTTAAAGTACTATACTGCAATTATAAATTGTGCTATCCAATGGAAAAGGTACTGTTTCAAAACTGTAGGAATCAATGTTTTCTCATGATATAAAAGCCTGATTGAATGGATAACCAACTGTAGGTTATTCAGTATGTAGAGCATTTTACCAGCTTGGTTGTGAAACCTGTTAGAATATCCTATAAAGGGATAAAAAGCATTATTGAGCATCCTAAACATTGCTGCCAAAGGATTCCAGCTTTGTATGAGATTTTCTTTATACATTTTGGAGTAAGCATTGAGTAAGTTTAAATGTCCCGTCTTTCGGGTGTTAGGATCTGAGAGAGCCAGTAGTTAGAAGTGTTCCTCCCGTCTCCTCCTTACTTATCAGTCTGCCCTGTGAATGAGCAGGGTTTGTCAGGGCTGAGTACTGCAGAGGCAGCCATATACTCTAACGGAAGCGATCTCTTCCCATCCCAGTTCTCCTTCGTTTAAATTCATCTGAAGATACTCTCCGTAATAACCCAAACGAACAGAGGAGGTGGGAGAGAAAGAGGTTGGGTGGACAAAGACATAGGTAGCTTGGAGGCTGGGTGGGAGGAAGGGTTTGGGAATAGTGGTGATCTGTAAGGAGAGAATGACTTTCTGTAGTTTACAAGTGGGATTCTGTTTCTTCCACCAGTTCTGGGAACATTTATCAACAAAACAGTCTGTGGCTCTTGAAATCAGAGTAGGATTTTTTTTTTTTTTTAAATGTGAAAACAGTAGGTAAGATTGTGAAGCTATGTGGAAAGACAGAATGGTGTGAATTGGTTTTGTCCTTTGTCATAGACTGTTTCTGTTATTCTTTACCTAAGAATTTAAGGCTCAACATCTAAAATGTTACTCCATTCAGCAAGTATATGGTAATAGTATATTTTACATAAAGCCCAGTAGGATGAGGAGCGTACAGAAAGCAGAATCAGCCCTGTCGGGCCGGCATTCTAGGATTAGCTGAGTGAATCCTCATTCAAACACTCAGTGAATTGATTCATTCAAACATATTTGTTGAATGTATACAATACATCCATTTCTTATTGTAAGTTCTAGTCTACTTTAGCAAATAAAATATGAGAGGCACATGCTCCGTCATTCTCTCTTCAGAAGAGGGGTGGGGTGACCAACAGTGTCCTATCAGGGAGGGAAAACAGGAGTGCAGTGGTCTGCGGGGCAAGGTCAGGAGAGGGACGTGTGGGGTTTGCATTTGACTGAACCTGGGAACAGGCCTAGCGGCAGCAGTGGCTGTGCTCCTAGAGCAGAAGGAAACCTTGCAGCTGGCCTGCAGGGAACAAAGAAGAGAGCAGCACAGATGAGATCAGCTGCTGACTGATACCAGCTCAAGTGGGCTCATTGATTAGGGTAAATGGCTTGATTTTTATTCAAAATGCGTTTGGAAGCTCTTGAGAGATTTTAAGTAGGATAGTCACGTGATCCGACATCCTTTTTGGCTTGTTCCATATTTTTTTTTTTTTAAATGGTCCTTTTATCCCATTTGTTTTGTAAAATTTGATGTAGAAATGGAAGCTGAATTAGTTATGCCACATTACATTTTTGTTTGGGAAAATTAAAAATTTGAAATAAAATTGATGTATGCTAGTAATGTTGGAATTGACAGTATCTTCCCCATTAGACCCCGAGTGTCTTGAAGAAAGATTAAAAATCATGCCGATGGCTGTATCCTCAGCTTGTGGGCTGGGAACTGGCACTCATCAGGTGAATAATGTTATGTCTCAGGACAATCTATAGGGACTGTGTGTCACATAAAGAGCTTTTCAGATCACAGACTTACCACTAAGATGTCAAAGCTTTTCTGAGATGACAGGTTATTGAGAGCATTGGATATAAAATAGTCTAGTCTAGTCCATAGGCCCCCCATAGACAAGCTAGACCCATATGACTTAAAGTAGGTTTACCTTCACCTTGGTGAGGCTTGCTTATTTATTTAATTTTGAGGTAGGGCCTTGCTGTGCAACTCAGGCTGACCTCACATTTGTGATTCTCATGTCCTGGCCTCCTGTGTACTGGGTTGAAACATGTACCATTGCACCTGGTACACATTTTAAAAATTAAGTGAGAAGCCATAGCAATACATAATTTATCATTCCTATAAATATGTCTAATGAGTTACTAGAATGTGAGTTTTACTGTGCTGTTAATTAATTATCTTAAAAGAAACTTGATTTTTCCCTTTGTTTAAACTCAGTAGTCAGATGACTTGAGAGGGTGTTTTGAACAGCGAGAACAGTAAGAGGTGAATAAATCTGTAAAATTCCATACAAGTTGTAGATGTTACACATAAGAATATGCATACATCCATGACTTTGCTATCCATTTTTGTGTTTTTCAATCACTTTAAATTTTTTTTTAAGTAATTAAAATTTTTTATGTGTATGAGTCTAGGAACCTGGTGCTCAGAGTGGCCAGAAGAAGGAGTTGAACCCCTGGAACTAGAGGTACAGATGGTTGGGAGCTGATTTGTAGGTGCTGGGAATTGAAACTGAGTCCTACTAAGCATAGCCAGTTCTCCGTCACTGAGTTCTGTCTCCAGTCTCTGTCAATCTTTCTTAAGACTACTCTTAGTAGTTATCAAGGTTTGAGGAATGCTGATGTCACTTTCTTACACACTAAATGCTGACAGCTTTCTTCCAAACCGGAGATTTAGCATTACTAAATTTTTACATGCCTTGGAATGAAAGGATGCACGTTAGCATCCTAGCTCAGTCACATCCTGGCTCTCAAGGTCTTCAAGATTGTTGTCTCATTCTTGAAGCATTGTGAGTCGCAGACGGGCTTATGAAAAGCTGTGTGTGAGAAGCAGTTAGTCAGCGGCCATCAGCATCATTACCACCACCTGCATTTCTCCAGCCATGGAAGGCACAGGTAATCACATGGTCAGTTAGCCAGGTCCTTTCTTCCAAGGCCCCAGGGTCTCCACAGCTGTGGTATCTGCTGTGACAGTGTCCTAAGCTCTCTAGGATAATGGCATGGACTAGGGTCTGTAGAGATGCTAAGATCCAGTGCTTTTAATGAGATGCTTTCCTGGTCCTGCTTACTGGCTTTTCCTTTTCTAGCTCCCTAAGCTTGCCTTCCTTCAGTTAGTTTCCTGTTCCTGCCTTGTGTGGTTCTGTATATTGTTGCTTCTGAGGGCTGCTCTACAGCTTTTACCTAAGCCTTTGCTGCTGGTTGTCTCTTGTCCTCCTGGTTAACAATCGCTCCCTGGGTTTAGTTCAAAGGAGTATACTAGTGTTTTCAGATTGTTTGTTTGTTTGTTTTTGAGACAGGCTTTTTGCATTGTAGCTTAGATGGCCCTGGAACTTAATGTGTAGACTAGGCTGACCTTGAACTCACAATATTCCTGTATCTGCCAGCTAACACCACAACTGTTCTCTGGCTTGGTTTTCATACTTTTATGTATTATAAACTGAAAGCATTTTGAAGCCATGCAGGTTTGAGTAACAGTATTTGCACCGGGGTTAAATACGTTATTACAACAAAATACAGAACTTGTTAGAGCTCTTTATTGTTATGCACTGTAAGTCTCCAAGAAGGAAAGGGTATAAAATTAAACCTTTAAAAATAGTTTAACCATGAAGCGCCTCCCACTCCCCAGAGAGATGAACGGGCCAGTTCATTGATCAGCAGAAACTGAAGGCTGTAACATCCAGAAAGCTGCCGTGGGTGCCAGGTAGAGTGGGATGCTTTTGAGCGTCTGGTTTCATGGGTTCTACCCAGAACCACAAAACAGAACCTTGAGAGGTGAGAGACTCGTCCCTATCCTCCTTTCTGTCTCTTAAGAGACTGGGCTCATGGGAGCTCTTTTGACCTCTCCGGTGTCACACTGTGCCTTTTTCTGAGCCACCCAGTGCATTGTGACTTCACTGATCAATGCCCTGAATCATACTGGATCCATTCCCCCTCTCTCTTTGATTCCAGAAACCAGAAAACAGTGGCTGACAGGTATTTCAGACTGACCGTGTAAAAGTGAAAATCTTATTTTCTGAAAAAGAAAGCCAAAATTTTGCTGAATAGTCCAATAGTCGGACTTTATGAATGGTATCCATCTTCAAATCCACAACTAGATGTCTAGGCAGAAACTTGAGAGTCAGATTTAACATCTTTTTCTGACTGACTCCATGTGAACACCCTTCAGATATCAGGACAATTATCCTTTCTGCATAGCTTTTGAATCCTTAGTGTATTCTCTGTCGTGGGCTGCACCTTTAACATTCTTTTCTTGAACTATAGCTGCCTTTTACTTTTCTTTACCCATCTTTCTCTAACCCAGGTCCTACATGCTAATCTTGCTGTGATTTCTAGATTTCGGGTGTGGTTGTATGACGGTCGCTTCAATGCCATAACTCGTGCTATCCTTAAGCATAGGTCTAGGCTGCTACGTTTAAGAGACATTCCACAGAATCAGTTTCCCACCTACCTGGTCAATAATCTTAACTTTTCACTTCTAGCCTCTAGCTTACGGAATTCTTAATTCTGTTTTTAGTATCATGTCCAGCCTTTTAACTCTAGTTCCCTTACCTCCTACTGCCTTCCTCTTGCCCTTTTCTTTTCAACCCTCTGTCTTGCCAACAGCGATCCTTTACCGGCATTTAAATGTGTCTTTTTTTCTTGGAGACTGGCCTTCCTTTCTAGACCAGGTGGATGCTTGGGGTCCACCCTTCATTGCTGTCATGTATCTAATTGCTGCCACATTTGCTTTTCCCTGGGCTCTCGCTGCTGCTGTTGCCTCCCATTATGCGTCCATCTTTTCTTTCTTACTAAGAACATAGTTTCTGCAGGCACCATGCTACATGGTTAATATCCACTCCTTGTGTCTCTCTTGGGAAAAGCCACACTCTCTTGCCTCTTCCTTCTCTTGGGCTAGAGCAGAGTGAAGCTTCAGCTGCCTTTTTACTCACCGCAAGCTGAGACGGCACTTTAAAAGAGCAGGTGAGAAGCCCGGGCCCTGTCTTCCATTATTTTTTATGAGAGAAAAATAAGTTGCCTTATTACTGTTCTTTACTTTTTTTTATAGACACTTTCCTTGTAACATAGCATTTCTATTTCTTTGTTCAAGCCTTTTCCTGTTTCTATTCCTGTTCCCTGTGTCTAACCAAAGAGTAGAGCCCACCTTCCTTAAAGTTTCTCTCTCTCTCTCTCTCTCTCTCTCTCTCTCTCTCTCTCTCTCTCTCTCTCACACACACACACACACACACACACACAGCCTGCTTGTCTTGTAGTGAGAGTGTGAACACATGATCTCAAACCCTCCAATAAGAAATGTCTGCCCCCTTAGGAAATCATGAGTTTGTGATAATATTAGTACAGTAGCAGGAAAGCTTTCTGGCCATGGGGATAGTTGGGCTATAACTGAGGGGGGACAAGAGAACATTTAGGGTGAGGCATTGTCTACTGTGTAGCGCTAGCACTCAGTGGGGCAGACGGGCACATCTAGTGCTTAGTGGCAGAGCTTCTTGGTATTGTTGCTACTACATTTGTTTATTAGGGAGGGCACACAGATGCCACGGTGTGCATGTGGAGGTCAGAGGGCAGTTTGCAGTAGAACATGGTTCTCTTCATTAGCCACATGGGTACTGGGAATTGAATTCACGATGCCAGGCATTGGCAAGTGCCCTTACCTCCTGAGTCATCGGGCCTCCAGATAGTATTTTATTAGACCAGGTCTGTGGCGTTTTTGATAGTTATTTTTTTACACAGTAGTGTTGGGACCTGTTTCTTCAAGTCTTACACAATACTATCAGCTATCCAACCTTCCCTTTAAAAAACTAATCCAAGGTTTCTGTTGCATGCCCTTTTTGTCTGCTGATCCTCTTGGCCTTTCCTGGCAGGCTGTGCATGCTATGGGACCATTGTATTCGTTATACACTGGGTAGTATTTCAATGAATCCAAGCTCAGTGCTGCACATTAAAAATGTCTTTGTTCAATAAATGATGGACTTGCAAATCTCTGACCTTAGCTTTATTACCTACCCTGGGATTGTGTATCAGTCTTTGCTGTCATCCCAACTTGCTTCTGGCAACAGCACTGTGTGGGTATCCTGTTTGCTAAACTCAGTATATTTTTTCCATTTTGTGCCTTGACTAATTTCTTTAAAAAATTAACCACGGCATTCCTTTCTTGGTGTCATTCTCTCATTCTGACTGTTCCTTCAGGTTCCCAAAAGTATTCCCACTTATCTGGCAGTGCTTCCATCCTTCTGTTCCCCCCCAGAATTCTTTCTTAAATGCACCCACTCCTATAGCTTCAGCTACTATACGTGCTGATGGTTTCCAAGCCTTGTCTTCCACCAGCCCTCTCACTTGAGTTTCAGACCATTTGTCCAACTGCCTACTCAATGTATGCGTCGTGATATTCTGCAAAACTCTCCAACTGCACATGCTCTGCATAACTAAAGAGTCCACGAGTTTTGTTGTCCTTCCCAGCAGAGACATAATGTACATATGGCTATTATCTAAATCATTGGCTTACTCTAATCCTCAGTAAACTAGCTGAAACTAAATTAATATGTATGTATAAAGTCAGTTAAAATTTATTCTCAGATTTTCTTTTTCCTTTCAGTCTAAGGCTTATGGTTTTCTTTTAGAATATAATTAAGAGTGTTTATAATTTCTAAAATTTTATATAGTATCAAGAGAAGAATGTAGACAATGATAATAATGCATTAATAATCTTAGTATGTTACAAAAACTGAATTTGAATTTTTCTTATTTAGAGAAATTATTTTAATTGCATTGACAGTTTTAATTTATAATTTTTACTTAATAGAACTTTTATTTTTTTCCAAAGAGAATGAGTATTTTAGAGTTCAGAACAAAACTGCAAAGCCTTTACATAGGGAGGGAGATTGCTTGAAAAAATAGTGAACCAAGTCACACCTCTTTTTGTGTAATAATGTCCCCTTTAATCTCACATGTTCATATTGATGTCATCAGTTAAGTATTTGGGAAATTGTGTCAATAGTTGACTTTCCTCAGGTTTGTACCCTGAACTCTGCTACCAGCAGTTCTGCAGCTAGTGTGCCGGCCCTCAGAGAGACCTCTCTGACAGATAAACATCTTCAAACTGGACAGTTACTAAGTCATGCAAACTAATATACACTGTTAGTGTTGCAAGCATTTAAACAGGGAAGCTGAGAAAACATTGAAGTTTGCAGAATTGGTTTTAAATTTTTAATCACCCTAGGAAATAGCTGATCCATAAAAGCATGTTTGTGCAATTTTGTTCATTTGGAAACCTTCAAGCTTAATTAGATTTTTTTCAGGCACTTAATTTATGTATGCACCATAGTTTTCTTTGGATTTTAGTTTTGTTTAATGTCTTTTGTTCAAAGGTACATAAAAAGAAGTTTTTCCCTTTTTAATAATTTCTTTCAACTCTTAAAATAAGGTATTTAAGATTTCCCTTTGTTGATACGTTGATTTAAAGCTTTGTGTCTTCCATACTTGAATTATATTAAAGCCAATGAATTTATTTCCAGCTAATTATTATTCTGCATTGGACAGCTGCTTGGCTGTTCGGAGCTGTTTGAATAAAGAGTGTTTTTATCCATGCATCCCATGACAGGACTGTCTCTGGAAGCTGCGTTAGAAACTGATTCTGTATATCACTGGGGAGCCACAGGGCTCCTAGTTCACTCTTCTTTTGTAGACTTAGAAATAAGTTAAGGAGAGTAAATGGGTGTAAAACCTGCCTTCAGAGCTGAAGTGTTACCATGTAACTTTTCAGTTCTGGGAAACATCCTGTTAAGAACCCATATCACAGACCTCTGTCCCTCTTAGGAATATTTTAATGTTTTAGGATTTTGGAGTATTGCCATCTACTGGTTGAAAAGAGCATCTTTTGCATTTGCTTAATATTCATGTAAAAAGCAGTGCTTAGGAGTGCAGACCCTGCTTCTCGAGTATTCTTGTTCATTCCCTTTTGAGACCAGTTGACCAGTTGAAAGAGTCATTCAGTGGGATGGCTGACTTTGGAAGCTTTGGCCTTGTTTTGAAGCAGACGTGCATGCAATAAGTTCCAGCTCCCATTAATTTTGTGAAGTATGCCATGTCTACTGGTAGAATTAAATGTGTTGTCTGAGTGGATGGTACAACATATATTTATCTGACTTGCTATTTTAATTATTTTTAACTGTTACTAAAAATAAATCCATTTTTCCTGTTTCTATATTTAAGAGGAGAGTCATGGAAACATGTTTTTAAGTATTTCTGTCTTTTCCAGTACCAGAAGTTTTTCCATATTTAGTGAGCAAATAATTTTATATTACTGTAAATTTCTAACTGATAGTTAAATGTTAGTTTAAAATCTGAAAAGAAAAAGTTAAGAAGTAGTAACATAAGAACTTCGAACTCTGTGCAGAGAGGCCTCCTGGGTGACAGCTGTGGGCCTGTGTACTTTGACATTGGAGTAATGGCATTTGAGCTGGCAGCCAAGTTTCATGGTAGCAAATTCCCGGGTTGCAGGGAAACTTCCGGCTTCCTGTCAGAAGGAAGCAGCAGAAGGTGTTTTCTTTCCTGGCTGGTTTTGCATTCTGCTTCACTTGTGTATTCTGTTCCCTGTGGTGTATTCTGGAAGGCGGAAGGAAGTGCTGGGTGGCGATCCGCCCATCCCCCCACCCCCATCCCAGTCTCTGGAGCAGTCTCTCCACTCTTCCCACAGCCCAGAGATCCCGGGTCCAAAGCCCCTGTTTTCTAACCACTTACCTGGCCTGGTTGGAGCTTGCGTTTAGGTGTGAGCTGTGAACTGCTAGTGCAGTAAGAAAACTGAATGCAGGGACCAGTGTTGTGCAGAAAGATGGAGAATGGTGTTTTTAAATGTGTGGTTTTCCCATGCCAGGTGGGGGCAATGACACACCCGTAATCCCACAGTCTCTGAGTAAGATTAGGAGTGGCCAAGGCAAGGACTCACCATCTCTTCTCTGTCCATTGAAGAACTCACGTTGGCCTCGTACATTTATTTCTTTCGCTTGTTAAAAAAAAAAAAAAAAAAAACAAATCCTTTCTCCGGTAGTAAATGTGAAACTCCCTATAATAGGCAGATTCTATAGACACTGATTAATGTCCTAGTAAAATTATTTTGGATAGCACATATTCCTACCAGTGAATTGGTAGTATATGTTAGGGCAAGATAAGCAAGCATCATAAAATGAATTAGGCTTAGGAATCTTGTCTATATAAATTTATCATCTAAAGAAAATTTTGTCATAGAAATTTTGCACTAAATTATACTAATTATAAGATTTTTTTATTATGACAGTTCAGTTTCTTAATAGTTATAAGTTGTATTTGCTCTTTCTAATTGTTTTTAATAACTCACATATATCTAGGCTAGGGAGATGGCTCAGCTGTTACAAGCACTTGCTGCTTTTGACTTGGGTTCAGTTCTCAACACCTTTGTGGGGGTTCACAACCATCTATGATTCTAGTTCCAGGGGATCTGATGCCCTCTTCTGGCGTTGGTAGGAATTGCACACTTTTTGTACCTTATGACAAAACACATTAACAATAATAAACTTGTTTTATAAGTTATTTTCAAATGTAAAGTTCACATAATACATAAAAACACAATATCTTTTTCTGTTTTTTCATGTATTTTTTAATTCCTAGGGTTGTTTACTTGTATTTTTTTCTCTTAAAATTAAATAACAAATTTGTCTATTTTCTAAGAACCAGATTTTGGTTTTGGTATTTATTTTATATTTCATTAACTATGAATTCCACTTCTGTTTTATGTGTTGTGTTGTTTTGGTTTTTGTTCTACTTTCTTAAGTTTCAGGTCATCTATCTTTACCCTTCTTTGTTTTTGACATAAAGACTTAGGGCTATATATTATCCTGTAAGTAAAAATTTGTATTGTCCAAGTTTTACTGTTATCGCTAATATCATTTGTTTAGTTTTCCAATATGTTCACTAGTATATTTCCTCATAATCTATTCTGGGTGGGTGAGCATATTCATGTGTGGCCTGTGGTATATGCTGTGCCTGTGAGTGTATAAATACATTCATGACTATCCTGTGGCAAATCTGGTGTATGTGTATGTAAACATGTGTGTGTGGTCTGTAGTATATGTGGTATGTATGTATGTACACACTCATATGTGGCCTGTGGCATGTGTGCACATGAAGAGACCAGAATAAGATGTTGTCTATGTCTGCTACCTCTCCTGCCCGACTGCCTTGAGACAGTGTCTCACTAACCTAGAAGGTAGCCATTTGGATTGGGTAGCTCTCCAGCAGCTGTCTCCCAGTGCTGAGTATGCAGTCTGGCTCTTTATATGACTAGTTGGGATTCACACTCTGACCCTCCTGTTTGTGTAGCAGTCCTCTTACAGACATGTAGCAGCCTCTTACAGACATGTAGCAGCTCTCTTACAGACATGTAGCCAGCCCACCTCAGACTTTACTCTGCATCCGGCTTCCTCTCAAATTACAGTAAAATATCAAATGATGATTATTTACTGTACTTCTCTTTGGGTCTCTAAAAAACATTTTCTCCTTTTTCTTTTTCTTTTTTATGCTTCCTCTTCTAAAACTTACCCTAAACACTCTCGTGTTAGTCCCCTCCAGAGTGCAGACGCACCTTGTTTAGCTGTGTGGTTGTATCCTCCCAAATCCATGGTGAGTTGAAAGTAGCATAAAAAGTGCATGTGATTTTCCTAAAGCACTGAGCATCCTTGCTCACCTGCTCTGCCACAGCCATGCTCAGAACACGCATGTCCACCCTACATCTGGGCGGATTGAACACAGAAACTACCTTTAATGAAACAATTATCTCATTACTGTGCTGTATATAATGGAATTACAGTTATCACTCTGTTGTATAAGAAGCAGAGTATAATATAGACATCTTTTCATATATACCACCATGAACTCGAGACCATGGCCAACCATTGTAAGTCAAATGCAGTCAGCACCATGGTTCATTGTGTGGAGGTCAGTTCAACTGATTACACCAACTAAAGATTTTCCATCATGGTGGTCTCATCTCAAGTCATCGGTTTTTTTTCCCTTAATCATCTTTCATTGAGATTATTTCTGCAGAAATCTAATGCGGTGGGCATCTCTATAACACTAGTTACTTTTATATATCCTTTAGATCCTAAAGGATTTCAAAGGTCTAGCACGATCTTGTTTACCATTTTCATACTGTACAGAGTACATTTGAAACCCCCACATACCTGTGATATTTCTCTAAACTTTAAGCTT
The DNA here is from genome assembly GCF_963924665.1 of Micromys minutus. NCBI lineage: Eukaryota > Metazoa > Chordata > Mammalia > Rodentia > Muridae > Micromys > Micromys minutus. The sequence continues at coordinate 9,670,295 of NC_137955.1, read as the reverse complement.
GTGGCTGGTGGCTTCCCACATCCTTTCAAACTGATGTGACTGCTTTGCTCACACTCACACACCAAGGACCTTTTTTCTTGTGCAAATTTTTTCTGAGAGGCTTTGGCACTTCGAATATTACACACGTGCACAGTGTAACCCTCATCAGCTAATGGTAAAGTTTCTCTCTGGTGACAGACTGCTGTCATTCTACGCCCTTAGGTCTGAAACCCAGGGCTAGTCACAGCCCCAACTGAAGCACAATTTTATGACACTGTGCTGTTTTTAAGGTGTTCTATAGAGTACAGTAACACATGCACACGAGAGCGCGCACACACACACACACACACACACACACACACACACAGGGGGGAGTATTTTTGTTGTAAAACTTTTATAAATTTTTAAAATATTGATGGAATTTCACTGACTTTATACTCCTTGTATTTTAAGGTATTGATTGATTCTGTTATTAATATCTTATAAAATCTATTTTGTGGTTATTGGTGAGGTATTTCTACAGTATGCAGTAAACATTCAATAAATGTTTTCTAAATGAAAATACATTTTTAAGCTGGAGAGCCAGCCCTGTGGCTGGTTGGAAGGTACACGGTTGTCATAGTGAGCCTGGAGTGTATGGTGGTACTGCTGCCTTCCTCACGTGACAATTGAGGCAGAGAAAGAAACCTGCCCCAGTCGCACAGCCAGACCTGCTAGAGCTGGATTCGAACCGAGGCTGGCTCCAGGGTGTTATGTTCCCTCTCATTAGACTCCAGTTTCTATGGTTTTAGATGCTTTTGAGAAATGTGTTATTTTTATATTCATGCCTAAGATCCCTCCCACTGTCTTGCATTCTAGTTAATGCTTCAATAAATATTTTATTATTTAAAAAGTAAATTGCTTCAATAAATATTTTAAGACTCCAGCCTACGTAGTACAGCCTGTCACCACACATCAGCCCTGTGTGCCATGTCTGGCTCCTACTGGTTTCCACAGTCCCTCTGTGCTCTCCTGATGGGTCTGGACCCTCCCTGCCTTCAGTTCCTCCTTGCGCTGCCTTCCTCATGACTCCTGTCCACGGACCGCTGTCCCTCTCCACTGCTCTTCTGAGTTTGTTATAGTCCGTGGCACTTAGAGCACCTCCCTTCGGCGGTGCCATCTCGGAGAAGAGCATGGGGTCCTTGTCTCCCACATTCTGGAAACCTAGTCATAGTAAGCATGACCTGGCCCAGGGGAGGTGCTCCAGGAATGTCTGTGGAGTAAATGACTGCAAAGCCATTGTTTCAGTTGAGATTCTAGGGAACATAATGTTTGCTTACTGCAGTAGCTTCGTGACTTTTTAAATGGGCCTGTGACTTATTTTGTAACAATGAAAGCTGCCTATAAGGGAGTATCCTGAAACAAAATGTAAGACTTTCTTAAGATAGTTTATCAAAACTCCTGACATTTTTGCTTTTGAAGTTTTAAAACGACATAGGTTTGGTAATAGTGTGTTCTTTAAAAGCAGTTCCATCTGTTTTTCAGTTGAATCTTTGGTGAAAATTAACCTGGTTGTAATTATATATTAAGAAGAATGCCCCGTCTAGTTGTTTTAATTCTTTTAGTATCTTTCTCTTGGAAATACTAGACAAAAAAAAAAAAAAAAATGTATCTCATTAAACTGTGGTTGCTAGTCATTGCTTTGTGACTGCCTTTCTGTTATGCACTCTGTTGATAGTATATATAGAAAATACCAGTTTTGTCAAAGCGTGTCATACTCTTCAGTCACCAGGCAGCATAAATAAATACAGATGACCATATAGAACACGAAATTCTTAGGCAACAGTTTCCCTATAAAATATATCATGTATTTTCGGGGGGGGGGTGGCTTGTTTTCTTATTAGTGCAGAAAATTTAATTGTCCAATGCTGGGGAGGTAGACTTCATGATCTTCTATATTTTAACTCTTTAAATGTAATGAAGAAGTAAGAATGGGAATCATTTGCTGAGCCCAGTAGGCTGTTTCCTGGCTGGCAGCTGAAAGTCAAACGTGAGGAAATTGCAGAAATTTACAATTCAATGTGTGTTTCATCAGGGAGAAATCCACAGATTGTTTTGACACTCGGTTAGAAATTCAGCACGAAGATGGACGTCTCATGAAATTTGCAGCTGCTGATTGAGTTTATATTTCCATAAAGACCATCAACAGTAGAAGCCTGCAGGGAAAGAGGGGGAGGGATGGCAGAAACCTGTGAGGGTAGCATTTTCCTCAGCACTACAGCCGCAAATTACTGGTAATAAGGGCTTACACTGACCGGGATTAAAGAGAAATACAGACAGCCAGGAGGGAAAGACTCCTCAGCTTAATTGATTTTAACTAAATATGTCTACATTTGATATCTAAATATGTGTTTATTCATCTATAGAAACCCTAATATATACTTAAAAGTCAGTCTTCACTATTTAAACAGCAAAAATAAGGCAGTTCTTAAAGCCACAGAACTCCATTCCACAGGGTATCTTTGGAAGAGCCTTCAGAGATTTGGATATTCATTCAGAAGAACCGAAATATTTTGGATAATTGATCAGTATTCTCAGGTGAATTGTAGGTTACTTGCAAGAACATGAAATTGTTATCTTGATCTCATAGAAAACAAGCTTGTCTTTTGTTTCTGTAATTCTTACCTTCATTTTAAAAGGGTTCAGGAAAAACCTGTGCAATCCTGTGTCTTTAAAAACTCCATGGTTTCTCTTGCATATGTAGTAATGATAAGTTACCAGATTTTAAGTAGTAGATTTTCTACAGATGAGGAAGCACATACTTAGATACATGAGCATGGTTACACCTATACTGAAGGGTCCGTTCTCATCTTAAAGTGCTTTGAAAAAGCACAGAGAACAAAACCTTGTATTGTTGTACTTGATGCTTCTTTTGTAGACTCTTCATATTACACACAACTGAAAAATACTGTGGTCTCTGGAGACCGGTAAGCTCTGGGGATGGGGTCATTGTTCTTCCCGAGCCCTTTGGATAGCCTTAACGGTGTAGCATGCCTGAGATAGCGTTTCTAGAAAATTGGAGTTTGTACAAGTTTATGAGGAAGCAGTGACCTTATAGAGAAAAGAATTATGTTTAATTAACAGTGTGACCAGAATATGTGATTACCTAGGAAATATGAATGTGAAATTATTGGACTTTATTAACATACTAGATTATGAATATTAAAACATAGAAAAGGATGTTTTATTTGTGGCTATAATTGAGAGTCTCAGCTATTCTGCTGTGAGAAGAGCAGTGTTTGTAGTAGCCGTGCCTTGAAGTGTACATTGGGCCTTATTTTCCTAAAGCTCAGAATTTACTTTAGGTGGCAAGTCAGCTCCGTCTGCCCGGTTAGCTGGGATGTAATGGCCTGCTGCTAGGAGGCTGCAGTTGTCTCCTTTCCAGTATCTCTGCTTATTGTCTTTCTCATCATGTGTTAAAGGCCAAACCTTTCTGAAAGATATATTTTTCTCTCATTTTAAAATTTACTTCATTAGGTTTTATATGCTTGCATGTGATTTGAGGTACCACATGCATTGCCCGTAGAGGGCCAGTGGAGGGGGTGTGATGCCCTGGAACTTGAATTACAGAAGTTGTGAGTTGCCAGATGGGTGTTAGGAACCTAACCCGGGTCCTCCCTCATGAAGAGTAGCCAGTGCTCTGAACTGCAGAACCATCTCTATCCCCTCGCCTTTTTAAGTTTTAATTTCATCATCCGTTTAGAACCATTGCTTGATACTTTAGCTTACCATCTCTATTTTTAACTCTTGTACGTGAGTTGTAACTCATTCATTATGTATATAGCAAGTATGTACTGACTGGTGTCTGTGTCCTATCCCGCATACCAGTAAGACACAGAACTTCATCTGTGGACTTGCGATTTAGTGGCAGAGGCAGACATGAGTGAATAGATACCATGTGTAAGTTAGGAACAGGAGAGACAGCAAAGGAAACCTGGGGCCTGGCCATCGAAGCATGTGAGTGTGGTAACTAGAGGGGACCGTTCCGGAGAGGTCCTTCCCCACTGAGCCCGTCTGGTCAGCTCTGCATCTGTCACAGAAATGATGCTTCTGCATTCTGGTGGCTCCCGTGCTCAGGTGATCTGTATATGGATAGGTAAGCACACATAAGAGACTTGGAGAAGTGTTCGTTCTCCACAAAACCACAGTTGTTCTGTTTCCCTTCTCTGTCCCTCCTGACTGTTACCCTGCAGCAAACCAAGAAGACACGGGGCTGAATTAGTCTTTTAAAGCTGCATATGTTTATGATTTTATTCTCTGACCGTTTCCTGCATGTATGTAGTCATGTTTTCTCCTTCTTCCTCTTCAGCTGAAACCATTCTTCCAACCAAGTCTCCTTTCTTTCAAGCCTGTGTTCAGAACCCTCTGAGGAGACTCAGAGTTGCTTGCACGAGCAGAGGTGGGGATTATTTACAGGACCATCAGCAACTTATCAGTGGCAACACCCCTCCTGTTTGAGCCACCAGTAACTTCCAGTAGACTCCCAAAAAGGGGTGGCAGCTCACAAGCCCCATAGCTGCATATATTTTCAGTGTGATGAACCATAATTTTTCCTGTGATTAATCCATCGTTGGCCATTTGAGTCATATAAAGGGGTTTGTTACTACTAAAGATGTTAATAAACATCCAATCAAATGTCTTTTTCTGCACATGCTTTTACTTTGTAAGATAAATTCCCAGATGTGATATTGCTGTGGCAGAAGATATGTACAAGTTTTGATAGTAAATGTTACTAGAGTACGTTAGGAAAGGCCCTGGGCCCTCCACCTGCTCACATTAGCCGTGAGTGTGCTCTCCACAGCCTCACCAGCACTAGACTTCTGCTAGCCTGTTACTTTTCTTCCTCTTCTCCAACACATCCATTGTCTTGTCTTCCCCGTGCTCAGTGGATAGGTTTTCTAGGCACACAGTTCGTGTGCCTTTTGGAACTACTGTGCCTATATGGAACTATGCAGAGCATTTCCAGCAACTTTACTATAAATGCTTTACCCACACTGACCCCAAATAAGACAAAACCTGTCACAGAAGGAAACAGTTGGATATATACTTGCTTTGAAACTCTGCTACTTCCTAGTGAGGAATGTCAATAATGGGAGGGGCTGCGCGTGTGTAGGGATGAGGGGATAGAGGTTTCTGTATCTCCGGTTCTGTTTGTGAACTGAAACAGCGCAAAGGAAAGTCTTCAAAATAAGACTTTCGACCGCTGGGCATATTGCTTCTTTATCGGAACAGATAGGCAACAGCTCACAACATTTTAAGGCCTGAAACACCACGAGTTCTTTTAAGGAGGTGCTGTTGCGTGTTGGATTCAAAGGAAACATCTGTGACGGGGACCTAGTTGTATTGTCACATCGCTGCCAACTTTTATGTGCTTTCTTTCTGACCCTGAAGTTGCGTGCCTGCTCTAGGACTATGCTCTGACCTTATTTTGAGGTGATACTGCTGACTCCTACAGCGCTCTGCGTCTCTGGTGGGATGTGCACAGCCAGATAAAAGTATATTCTTTTTCAGATTGAGAGAATAAACAAAGCCCTGCACGGGTCTCAAGCAGCCTCTCTGTTTTAGAATCTTCGTCATAAGCCTTTGCTTTCCATTCTAGCACCAGTGTTTTGGGGTATTTGTCTTTCTTTTTTCAGCAAGAACCTAGAGAGATCCTGGAAGTTGTATATGTTAGCAGCTGAACTCAGCTTCTCTTAAACAGTCATGATCTCATGGGGTTACTGAATTTGGGATTCGTAAAAAATATGGCAAAGGTAAAGTTTTCTGAATATAGAACAAACAGAAGTTTAATCCAAACAGTGAATAGTAAACCTATGGTCCTGTTGACAGTGCTTGCTAATCCTGCAGCCTTGGTTCTGAACACACATGTTCCCAAGGAGCGGTGCCTAGTGTACCTCCATCAAATGATTCTACTGTGTGTTATCTGGTGCAGTGTCTTACTCTACATACAAACTTGACTCCTTTTATAGAAGCATAACGGTTTAATTATGGAAAACCAAAATGTTTAATGTTCCCATACTCAACATTATTTCTCAACATGTAATTATAAAATTAATTTACTTTACCTTATATTATTTTAAAGTGTTTGATTTTAAGAGTTACTCCTTGAGTTGCTGACTTGAATTTCATTTTTTAAAAAGTCATTAAATGAATTTTGGCTTGAGATTAGGACAGAATTTCCAACAGTTTCTGAAATGCCATTGTGTGCTTTGTGTTTGGGTAAGGCAGACTTCTCGGCATTGATGATTATAAATTATCAGTCAACCCTGGAAAACACTGAAGATGCTAACTATCTAGCAGCATCAGTTTTCATCCACAGTTTAATTTGTCCCATAAAAACAAAGAAGCCCAACCTTCTCATTTGTGTGCGTGCAGGAATGGTGACGTTATAAAGACACCAAGAAACTGTCAAAAATAAATGTTTCGTGATCTATTACCAGTAGACGTATTCATATAGATTCTTATACCTCTGTATACCCAAATTCATGTAAAACTTTCTCAGTCCACAATGGGTCATGAGTAGGAAAAGTAGACGAAGCCCTGCTCTGGAGCAAAGGGAAGGTGACTGTGACCAAGCTCTGGGTGACAGAGATTATGCTCTGGGAGGAGCTCAGAGTGTGGCCTTAGGCCAAGAGTGACAGACAGGTCATTGGACCAGCAGAATCTGTCCTCTTACTCTGCTCCCTCCTTCCTTTCAGTTTCCTGTTTGTGCTCCTGACTACTGACCCCAGAGGGCAGGAAGGCCTGTGGATACAGCCCATCACGTGACCTTTGGGGGGGCAGGCTGGATATGGGAAGGGAAACAAATATTCTCAAGGCTCTGTCGATTGTAAAGCTGTTAATAACTATGGGGCTGGTTCACAAGCCATGCCTCTTTCTTTGGGAATCCTGCTTTCTAAATGAATTGCAAAGGAAGCTCTCCCAAGCAGAGTCTGAATGCCAAGTGAAGAATTAGATAAAGAGCATCCATGTGTGGTAGTGTGTGTATGGTGTGTGCGTGTGGTCTGTATGTGGTGTGTGTGTGTGTGTGTGTGTGTGTGTGTGTGTGTGTGTGTGGTCTGTATGTGGTTTGTGTGGTGGTGGTGAATGTGTGGAAGGCGAGATTAATGCACAGTTCACTCTTGGAAAGAACCAAAACTTTCATTTGGCTGTTGTTGGGGCCCAGGAATCGCTTCACAAACCACCCAAACACTGATCTTAGTCAGACAAGGATAGTTTATTGAGCAGAACTGCTTGACCAGGGGGCTATGGTTCAGATTCAGGGATGCGACCTTGAGTTAAGATCCTACAGGATTTTTAAGCCCCAAATCCACAAACATCTGTGTCAGGTTATTTGAACAATCTGGGTTTAGGGACAGGGAAGTTTTTTAGGAACATGTCTTGTCTAATATTCATGTCCTAACTTGTCTACCAGGATGGGATGGTCTAACATTCTTGTCTTTAACCTGCCAACCAGGATGTCAGGTACCCACGTGCATGTCTCTGATAAGTAGGATGCGAGTTCCCAGGGAGGTCTTGGAAGCTTTACTAGGCCGGTATGTAGTAAATAATATTTTTAAATTCTTGCTCAGGGTTTCTGCCCTTCCTTAGACCATTTATGTTACTGGATGAAAGACACACCCAGCCTTCATATTTTTAATATGTCTTAGGCAGCACAATAGCTGGGCAGCTGCCCACCCTCCATTCTGTTACAATCTACCTTTCTACCCATAGCCCAAGTTATTACTTACTATGTTTCATCTGGGCTGCTCTTAGCACCAACCAGGCAGCTCTCTGGGCCAGGTTCTCTTGGCTCTGCCCATGGCAACTCTCTCTGCTTCCCTCAAGCCCACCAAACCATAACCACATTTATGTCTTTTCTTCCCAGCTATTGGCTGTTGGCATCTTTATCCACCGATCAGAATTAATTGGGGGTAGGGTCCCTCAGTGTCTGACATGTTGACTCTCTGGACTTTGGGACAAACAGTTTTGGGGAGCCCCAAATTATATTAGAGTACAAGCAACATTAGGCCAACCCACTACCCCACTACTCAAACTGGATGTCTTGTCCTAAAGAGTTTCTTATTAATGCAGGTCTCCCTCTTATGTTGGAGTCTGTCTCAGGGCAGCTTGTAAACACAAATACCAGGAAAGTACCATAAAGCTTAGACATAGGTGTAGGAAGTGCTATTGGGTGGTTAGTTTGGGCCCAACCTTATTGTGGGTAAGTATACAAAAACAGTTCTACTGATTTCTATCGTGACTGGTTTCCAAGGGCATAGAGCATAACAGAATATGTAGCCAATCTTGGTGTTAGAAAATTTCCTTATAATGGCAGGCTTGGAATGTCACAGTTACCTAGGCCTTAACATTCCATTTCCTTGATATTTTACCTAGGTCCTAACAGCTGCCGTGGGTTAACAGATTTAGGATCAGGAATGGCGCAGATTATTTATAGCATGTATAATCACATGGAGTACTGTAAGTTAGAGTTGAAGGTGGACATTTATGTAAATTCACAGAAGTAGAGGTAATTTCAAGTAGTTCGGGATTAGCCTAGAGAGAACCACGAGGAGCAAAGTTTGGCCTTTCAAACTTTCTGAGATTTTGCAGTAGCTTACAAGGGATCCTGTGGTGAAAGGCTCCACCATGAAATAAATTTGTGAGATGTGTAGTTCCCTGCCGTGGATACACACTTTTTGGCTTTTTAATGTCATATGATGTCATCTGCCCGTTTCTCTGCATGTTTTACTTCTTATCTTGTGTGTTTATTTGTAGGAGATGTAGTAAAGTGTCATGCCTCTTCCTTATTACTAACTAAACGCCTTGCTTAAATTCTAAAGCCCTATTTTAATGTAGCTTAGGATAAATTTACTGAAAATATTCAGTGCTTATATTTTCAGTTTTGAATTTATTCATATTGTGACAGTAATTGGTAGAAAACTGTTTCTCACAGCTGACAGGCCAAAAAGGGGGGAGACGTGGGCTGAGGACAAAGCTGCCGCATGCCAGAGTGCTGAGGCCGTCACCCATTTAAGGAAGTGGCATTTGCACTCGCATGATTTAAAGTACTATTGAAACACAGACATGGAAAAACTGCATTTTATCAACCATCTTACACAATTCATCTTCTAAATACTCATTTTCTAAAGCACACAAAACAAGTAGATTGTGGTTCTTTAGAAAGCCAGCAGGAAGCCACCAGTGCTGTTGTATGAATCCTTTGAAACTGAACTGCTTCTGCCTCCTACAAAAATGGTTAAGCTTCCAGTAGAACCTTAGTCAATAATGTTATCATTTTTCTACCAAAAAAATACTGCTTGTTATCTAGCCTCCAGTGTGTCAGCCAATTCAGGTTTTGTCAAGGTGTGATTTAAGACCCCCCAGGTACTGAGTGTACTAGCCTACGCCTGTAATCCCAGCAGCTGGAAGGCAGAGGCAGGTGGATATCTGTGAGTCTGTGGCCAGCCTGAGTCCCAAGATAGCCAGAGCCACATAGCGAGACCCTGTCTTTAAAAACAAAGAATCTCCTTTGTGCTAAGACGGTGGCTTTTATTTTAATGATCATGTGATTGTGGTGTATTTCTGTTACTTCTGGCAAAGATAAGCAAGTGTACCTAGTAAAGCACAGCATCTCAAACATATTTCATCAAAGAGAAAACTAGTTTTGTCCTGATGCTTGTTCGGTGCTTGGGGTAATAGGAATGGATGGCACATCCCCTGATGGACAAGCTTGGAGGAGACGTTCATATAGACGGTGGTGTGTGGGAGTCTGAGAGAACTGTATAGAATTATTTGAGATTATTTTTGAGATGGTGGTTTATAAAAGCTATGTGAATACTTAAATGTCTTCTCCGAATGTTTACATCCTGGAATGTTTTTGTGTTAAGTTTACGTGGTCTGATGAGACAAGCATTTCCGTGCCTGTCCCTCCTCCTCCTACACAGCCAGTGGAGTGGGTGAAGTAAAGTTCTCCACAAACTCATTTCTAAGGTAAAACCTTAGAAGAAGGCCTCAATATACTAAACACGGCCCTTTCAGGCATAACTAAGATGTTCCTCATCCAGTGACAAGTGTCTTTCTCAGAGGGGGTGGGAACACATGGCTGAGCATACAAGGAAAAAGGCCACGTGACAATGGAACGAACCTCAGTGTGATGCAGCTGTAGCCAAGCAGTGTAAGGAAAGGTCACTAAGTGGGTCACCCAAATGGGGAGAGCCATTCCTCCATAGCCCCATCAAAGCAAACATCTCCAGTCTGTTCCTCCACTCTAGGTTGTGTCCTTCAGGGTGGAAACAATGGCTTCCACTGCCCATAATTAGCACCTTGCTATGGAAAGTCCAGGAAGCCTGAACGTTCTCCCACAAACTTTATTTTCCTTTTATTGTCTTTATTATTTATCACTTCATTTCTCGTTCCCCTCCTTCCCTCCAAATCCTCCTATATAGCCCCTTGCCCTCTTTCAAATGGTAAGTCCTCTCTTTTCATTGTTACTGCATGAGTTCTGTACCTGTACACACACACACACATACACATACACATCTCCAAACATAAACATTCTTACATTATATACATGCACATACACACATTCCCAAATGTGTTTGTATGTTACACATATGTATATTTTTAGGACTGACCACATCGTATTGGATAACCAATGGATGCATCCTCCCTGGGGAAGGCTATTCTCCCACACCTCAGCAATCCTTATTCGACTGTGATTTTCTGAGTATGGTTGAAGCTTCATGGGTCTCTCTCCATCCACTTTGGCATGTCTGCTGTTGTTCTTGTTTATGTCATGTTTAGGTAGTCATGTTGATGAGACTTAAGGGATGTAGCTTCTGATGTTCATACAAGACCAAATTTTACAACAAACTCTCATAACCTTTCTGCCCCATCCCCCACAAAGTTCCCTGAGCGTTAGGTCCAGGAGTTTTTGTACATGTGTCTGCTGGGACTGGTGCCCACTGTATTCACAGTTCTGCCTTTTGTGTTAAGTCTTTGAATGTAAAGCAGTGTCAGACTCATTCTTTCCCCTGAGAACATAGCCAGTGTCCCTCAAACACTGAGTACCATAGGACTGTGTAAACATTCTTAGGGTCTAAGACCCCCAGATGTGTTCTTTATGAACAAATATGTTCACTCTTCTTAAAATCTGTGTATTTGAGGAGGACTGCAGTAGAATAAATATAGACGAATAGTCTATGTGGAGAAGGTTGTGGGGACTCCATGGCCTGGGTCTCTATGGTTAGCAAAGGGCTGTTGTCATTACTCTGTGTCATCCATGTGGCAGATAAGATCCAAAGCATGTTTTTAAGCAACTGAAATCTCTAATGGGCTTTCAATCTGGATTCTTCAGGGAATATTGGATGTTCAATAATTTTGCTCTAATATTATAGAGCACAGCTGAAAATAACCGCTTAACTATCAAAATTCTGTCTGAAACATAAACCACTTAGAAAAATTAGCATTTTAGTAAAAGGAGTTAAAATGTAGTTTAAAGTTTAGTTTTTAAAAAATGTAACTTAAAGAGAAAAGTTGCAGCTAAGTGAATATGTGAGGGTTTAAGTTCTTTAAAGTTTTGGTAATATACTAATTTCCTGATGTGAGAATGGTCATTGACTGATTCCAGTATAAGCAGGCTCTGCTTACTCTTCTGAAGGAGCTTTAAAGTATTGCTTTGGACAGTTCTTATCCAAGGTTGAAGTTTCACGAGCAGAGATACAGACATCTTCTCTGCATGGTGGTGGGTGGTTTTACCTGTCTGTTTTCATGAATTTTAAAACACAAAGATTCTCAGCATTCATTCATTTCTTCACTCTTTTTGGAAAGACTCGGGGCAGAGATGGTGTTTATTAACTCATTACCTAGACCAACACTGGAGCAAAACACTGCCAGATTTGGAACTTGGCAGACCTGAGTGTGATTCTCTAGTTACAGAAAGCATTGACCTATGAATTACGAGCGGATTTATTTTATCCACGGGGGTGAATGAGCATTGTGTGGAGGTGTCAGTCTGAACAGACTGTAAACTTATCTTCCAGTAAGGAGAAACTCGATGTCATCTGTACTTGGTGACACGTATTCACTGAACTTCCTAGAGGACAGGGAAGATTTTAAAGGCCGCTTATTTCCTTTTTTTGCTTTTCACATGCTATAAAAGCAAAATAAATCTGTATAAAATAGACCAGAATAAAGTAATTTTGATAAAACCTGTGGGAAGCCATGGTAAACCACGTGTGCTTAGCGTGGCGTGTGAATGAAGCAGCACCGGCCAGACGGTTCCCTAAAGATGAGCCCCTGTCAGGTGACTTGCCCTGATGGGCTGGGGTCTTTTAAAGGAGGCAGTTGTGTATTTAAGCTTAAAACTACTATTCAGAATATCTGGACTGTGTGTGTGTGTGTGCGTGTGTGTGTGTGTGTGTGTGTGTGTGTGTGTGTGAGTGTGTGTGTGTGTGTGTGTGAGTGTGTGTGAGTGTGTGTGTGTGTGAGTGTGTGTGAGTGTGTGTGTGTGAGTGTGTGTGTGAGTGTGAGTGTGTGTGAGTGAGTGTGTGTGTGTGTGTACATGTCAGGGGGAGCATACAGTCATGACTATGTGTATGTATGCCAGTCAGGACATTACGTACTCTCCTCTACTGCATTCCACTTCATTCGCTTCAGACAGCTCTCACTGACCTGGGATCTACCTGTGGACATACTAACTTTGATGTGGACGCTGGGACTTGAACCCGTTGTCTCACACCAAGCACTCTCACTAACCGAGACCTTTCCATTCCTCACATAGTAATTTTGATAGAACTATTTTTACCACAGAATATTACTTAGCTTTCATTTAAAATTTGTTGGTTCTTCTCACACAAATGGCTTTATGGTTATAATTTCAATTTTCTTTAAGCCCAAGTACTCATTCATAGAATGAGTTACATAAATTATGCATATACACAATGATGCGACTGTGGAAAATAATAAAGATAAGCTTTTATGTTAATGGGGGCAAATCTCTAATATGCATTGTTATGTAACAAAAGTACAGAACAGTGTTAAAAGTACTGTTAATGGAAAAGCATGAGTGTGTGTGTGTGAGTGTGTGTGTGTGTGTGTGAGTGTGTGTGTGAGGGAGTGTGTGTGTGTATGTGTGTGTGAGTGTATGTGAGTGTGTGTATGTGTGTGTGAGTGTGTGTGTGTGTGAGTGTGTGTGTGTGTGAGTGTGTGTGTGTGTGTGAGTGTGTGTGTGTGTGAGTGTGTGTGAGTGTGTGAGTGTGTGTGTGACTGTGTGTGTGAGTGTGTGTGTGTGAGTGAGTGTGTGTGTGAGTGTGTGAGTGTGTGTGTGACTGTGTGTGTGAGTGTGTGAGTGTGTGTGTGACTGTGTGTGTGAGTGTATGTGTGTGAGTGTGTGTGTGTGAGTGAGTGTGTGTGTATGTGTGTGTGAGTGTATGTGAGTGTGTGTGTGTGAGTGTGTGTGTGTGAGTGAGTGTGTGAGTGTGTGTGAGTGTGTGAGTGTGTGTGTGTGAGTGTGTGATATCAGCGCATTATGTTATGTGTCTAACGGTGATCTGAGGAAGGATAAAGTCATAGAACAGTGCTGCTGGGTGCATGTGCAGAGATGCAGCACACAGGACTGCATGCAGGAGCTTCCCCCTCCCTGTATCACTGTTACTAGAGCCTGTAAGTTTAATGTGACTGGTGGTCAAAGATAAAGATGTAGGTGTAAAGATGGTCATCTTGGTACATATCGCTACTCTACCACCGGAAGTTTCAGGGGAAAGTCAGAGCTGTGTACAGTGATTGCATCACAGAACACCCTGGATTTTGTTAAAGGATTCTGTGTCCTATGTCTTTGAACCACAGCCTTCCAATCTGTAAATTAAGCTTGACAGATATTTGTTAAAAGAGAGAGAGAGAGAGAGAGAGAGAGAGAGAGAGAGAGAGAGAGAGAGAGAGAGAGAGAGAGAGAAAGAAAAAATGTATGTTGATGAATTCTGCTGTAAGATAATGGAGTAATATTCAGCACTAAGAAGAAATGAGCTATCAAACTATTAAAAAATATGGGAGAAAAAACTTAAACATATTACTAAGTATAAAAGCATACCCTAGACCTCCTCTCTGACACTTTAGGAAAGGAAGAATCAGGAAAATAATGAAACAACGAATGGTTACCAGCTCTTATGGGTGGAAGAGGGATGAGTGGACCATGGAAGAATCTTGGCTGAAGCTTTCTCTGACAGTAAATGAGACTGGTGATTATAAACCCATAGGGTGTGCACACCACACATGGACCTTCCATGCTGGTGAAGAGGCTGTGGCAGCTTGTGTGCAAATGTGCTACTCTGGGAAGAGACATTGGCAGGTGGAGAGAGTTCTGCATAAGTGGGAACTAGGGAATGCATCTCGGATGTACCTGCTGCTCAGTGATGCTCTGAGCTTAAACTGCTCTAAACGATAATGTATCAGATGATTACATTTGAGGTTAATGCAGATTAAAAACACATAAGCCTCTGTTATGTGGAAGTCATCTTGGTAATGTTGCTCTACTACTATAAGTTTAAGGGGAAAGTCAGAGCTTCTGAGTACGTAAGATGATTGCATCACAGAACACCCTGGATTTTGTCAAAGGATCCTGTGTCCTATGTCTTTGAACCACAGCCTTCCAATCTGTAAATTAAGCTTGTGGTTCTCCTGTGTCCTAATTACACACCACAGTTCTTGCTTCCTTCTGGGTGTTGTCAGTTATATCAGTATATGTTCTAGAGTCTAGACTGACACATATGCTGTAGTTTGGTGTAATTAGCAGCTTCATTACCTTTAATAATTGTATTACTTTACCCAGGTATTTACAGCTGCGACAGTTGGATCTGCTGCTCTGCCACAGACAAGTCTCATGAAGCAGTATAGCGGCCATAGTTAATTTCACGAGCGTTCCTGTGTTCTCTGTCCTCCTTCCTCCAGTAGAAACTACTGAGTAGTGTGAAGTTTGGAATATTCTTCCTGTGCAGGCCTTTCCTGGCCTGAAACCCAGCTTGTTACCCAGTGTCTGCTGCCAAGCTCTGGCTGACTCCCACTAAGCATCCCATCAAAGCAGATGAACTGAGGTGTAAATCCTGTAGATGCCTCTGTCCGAGGGACGTCATCAGTAGGCTCCTAAGGTTGCTCAAGCTGGCTCATTGGCTGTATCACGTTCAGTACAGAAGGTTAGGCTCAGTTACAGCTCGTGTGGTGTGCCTGTTGGTTTGATTCTTTGGAAGTGGCGTGTGATTTGTAGTGATTCATCTTTTCCTGAATTTTAACCACTTTAATATGATAACTTTTTTGTGGACTTCATGGTTTACATCTGCATATTTTTACAACTATGATTTCAGATTATAATTTTTTTCAAAATGTGTTTTACTTTTATACTTAACCCAATTCATACTTACTATTAGAAGAATAGCATGAAATGGAAGAATTTCATATAAACATCAAAAAGTCTGCCACAATCCTTTCCCAGCTTCCTTAAACAGTTTGGGATCTGTGATACATTTATATTACGGTGTATGGTTATTCCATGATGGCAGTGGTTTATTTCTATTCCCTCCTTCAGTCTGGGAATGAAACGCCAGTGAGCTCTGTAAGTCATCTGAAATAGCTTGTGGCATAGCCACCACTGTATGTCTTGTGTGCTTGTGTCATTGTATGGTATGTGGCTGTAAGTAGCATGGTAGCCATTAGAAAAATTAACATCATTGAAGACTTAAGTGTTAGAAAGGAGGAAAGCTGTGGCCTTAACTGTGATGCATTGACTCTGACATCGAAAGCATAGTTTACAAAATGAAGATACAAAGATGGGATTGGGTCAAGTTAGAAAACTTCTGTGCAGGAAAATAAGCCGTCATCAGTGATGACGTAACTGCCAGAGGGAAGGAAATGTTTGCCAACCACGTCTGTTAGCTTTCCACTGCTGTGATGAAGTTTTGAGCGAAGTCTCATAGCCTTCATGTTTTGGGTGGGTGGCCTCACTGCTTTCAGCCTCTGGTCAGACAGTGTTCAGAGCGCGGAGTGTTTGATGGACCGAAACAGCTTATGTCTGATACCTGGGAAGTAAGATGGGCAGCAAGCATCCACATGGTTGTAGCATCACCCTAAAGCTAAGCCCTGAGTGGACCTACTGCCGCTAAGCCCTTCCTCCTAAGCATTCTACCCATTCCCAATAGTGTTACAGCGGGAAGAACTGAGCCTGGGCAGGATGTTGTAGACCTAAGCTAAGCGCCACACACCTCAGAAGGCCTCTCCTATACTCTGGAGGTGGTACAGCTCAGAGTGCACAGCCCTGATCACATCTGTTTCCAACTTTCCTTATTCCCTGACCCCCTCCCTGGGGTGGAGGTGTTGATTCTAAAGTCATTAGCAGTTTCCAGGCAAAAAATGTGCCTGCACGAAGAGCTGCTAAGGCTGCTCCAGCCTTTAGTAGCATCAGACTTGCTCACTTTTTCCCTTCAGTAATGGAGCTGCTGGGTCTTAACCATGATCTTCTACAAGGTCAAAATCTGTTCCACACGGGTCCTGTATTCTCCTACCCTATGGTGAGCACACACACTTACACACACTCACACACACTCACACACACAGATGCAAAGCATGTAATATTTACTAAGTACAGGGCATTATTCTTAGACTTTAGTAGACTCCTGTGGTTGTTTTTAAGTCCTATGTTATAGATAAGGCAGGCCAGACGAAGTCACACAGTACTAAAGAAGATAGACTGGTGCGGGCAGTGTTTAGAGAACACCAGTGTACAGGACTACATAAAACATTCTAAACAAAAGTGCACAGTGGACTCACCGAGTAGCTGGGGTTATGGTCATTGAGAAACGTTAAAGGAGTGGAAGGTGTCCTCTGCTGTGTCACCAGTGCAGCTCTCAGGAGTCCCTGTCACTAGGGAAGCTCATGCCCTGTGTCGACAGATACTGTAGTGACAGCTCCACAGTCGAGGCAAGCATTGAAGTGCTTCAGTATTGCTGTGTCAGCATCCCACCCTTTTTACGTTGGATTTCACTATGGAAGACTTAATGCTTCTACATGTTCCTAACCTACAAATTAGTTGAATTTTAAAAGTTCTATGTAAGCAGCTTATTTAAATTCAACACATTTTCCAAAGAAATTGTGTTATAAACTGTAGTTCAGTTTTCAAAATAATTCACAGATCTTATTTCATCTATAATTTATCTGAATTATAGCATATTAATAAAAACATTGATTATCAGTGAAACCAAGAGAGATGCAATAACTCTTCACATCTTCTAAGGAGAGTCAAGAGTAGATATGATAAATGTTTTTCCAAGTGGGCTTGACTCAGCTGTAATAATCAAAAGCTGACAAAAAAGAAAGCAAAAGTTATGTGGGCATTTTTCCTGAGGGCCAAGGAAGTGAGTGCTGAAATTTAAACATTTTTCAGCCTCTCTGCCAGTCCGCAGCCAGTGGTATCATTGAACGGTACAGAGCAGAGAGGACTGAGGATAGGTGTGCAAGGTGTGCAAAGTATTTATTTTCATGAGTTGGGAAAGCGGAGGCAGGAAGAGAGGGGACAGTGTGACTGGGTGTATGGACACTGTCTCTAGCATGGAATGGCTATACTAGAGTGCATTCTTAAATCCGTTTGAAATTCACTGTAATTCTAAACTATACCTCAGTGGTGAAGGCTCTTTTGAACATAAGTTTTCAAAATTATAAACATGAAGATTGTTGCAAGAATTAAGGTAGAAAAATAACACCTAGCAGAGCAGTACTCATAGCTGTCACTCTGTAACAGTCCTGCTCCTCTCCAGCTCTGTCAGGTGACAGTGATCAGTAACACATTAGCTTAGTATCAGCCGAATCACAAGGCAGTGCCTTCTTTACTGCTGAGCATAAAGGCCGCCCTAGTCCATCCTCTGTTCTCCTCTTGGCAATTAACCAACCGCATCCCACCAGTGCACAGGCCAAGAGGTAGTTTCACTTTCGTGTGCTGCACCCAGTTCTGAGACCCCATCCCTTCCTGTGGGCTCTGACTTTAGTTTGTTGTTTGTTTTTGAGACACATCTCACTGTAGCAAAAAGGCTGGTCCTGTTCAGCAGGACTATCACATCCCACTAGATGGTTATGTGCTTTCTGTTACATCAGAGCCAGTTCCTATTACTAAATGATAAATACCGCTTGGTGCTGAGCTAAATTAGGTAGATTAATGAAGGGCATTAGTAATTTCATGGATTGATAAATATAATTTTTAAAATTAAGATGAATGTACCAATAAATGTACTCCATTTTCTTTAAAGTATTTATATTTAAAAACTGTCATCTATCCTATGAAGTTGGAGCAGTTCTGCAGCTGTTGACTCTTTTATGGCCTGTGATAAATGACCAAATCCTTGATTGCTATGAATATTTTTGAGTCTAGAAATCAATTTCTAAAATATTGGCTTGAGTCTAGAAATAACAGTGATATTTACTATATTTTAAAGGCAAAGTGAAGTCTGGGCTAAGCTTTACAGGTGTAATAATTTCAAAATTCTCTACATTGTAGTAATTGCTACTCCTTTTTTAATTGAAAATAGTTTTCATACAGTATATTGTGATCAGTTTCTCCTCCCCCAATTTCTCCCAGATCCTCCCAATTTTCCCAGCCACCTGTCTCCACGCCCTTCTTTCTTTCTTTGGAAAACAAACCAGAATTTAAAAAGAAAGAAAAAAGAAAAGGCATAAGAAATACACATTGAAAGACAAAAACACATATAAACACAAAATCTGAAACCATAAGAATGATAAGACAAAAACAAGCAAACAACCCAGTCAAAGCAAACGTGGCAGAAAGTCTTCAGCAATGCCACTGAGCTCATTCTCTGACAGTCCTCTACTGCTGGGCACGACGTCTACCTTCCAGTGTGGTCACTGTCCCAGTCGCACTCCGCCGAGGGAAAGTGGTTCCTCGGAAGGTGACATGGATTGGAGATAGCGCCTCGGTTAAAGGTGGAGCTCTGGAATTCATGTCTACCTGTCTCGGAGCTGGGCCCTGTCAGTCTCCCGTGAGGAAGATAGTGCTTCCTTGGTGACATCCAT
The DNA here is from genome assembly GCF_963924665.1 of Micromys minutus. Classification (NCBI taxonomy): domain Eukaryota; kingdom Metazoa; phylum Chordata; class Mammalia; order Rodentia; family Muridae; genus Micromys; species Micromys minutus. The sequence continues at coordinate 9,651,233 of NC_137955.1, read as the reverse complement.
CCTGGTCTTGCTCCCCACGGTACTGTGCGCCCTAAGGGAAGGGGTTTGATAGAGGTATCCCCTTCAGTGAGACTAAGGGACTCAAAGTCTCTCGCTGTCTGCATGTTGTTGGGTTGTGGGTCTCTGTTGACCGCCATCCTCAGGAGTCCTCTCCCTTCCCTCTAACTTCCTTAGGGTTCACAGTGTTGTAACTGCATCTCTCCATATCTAGTAATATTTGCTGCCTTTATTAACTCCGTCCATTTCTTATTCACTCCTATTTGCAGTCAGTCCCAAGTGCTCACGTCAGGTGTGTAACATGATGACCTAATACTTAGTTAGACTCACTGTATTTCACTGTGAGTATTTGCTGACTTTTGAGATGGGGTAGGAGATTGCAATTTGATTCCTTTAGATGGGAGTTTTGTTTTAAAACAAAAGCTTTTCCATCACTATCACACATTTTCTATCTGAAGTCTTTGCTGGGAACGGCAGCACACTGTTTGTTCTTGAGACTGTATTTTAATCATTTCTCCCTTCCATATGCCCCTTCCTCACTCTCCTAATTCATGGCCCTTTTTATCAGTTGTTCTTGTATGCATATATGTATTGGTCTGTACAGATATATTCCTAAGTGTCCGTGTAACCTATTGTGTCCATATAATGTGATGTGTGTGTATGTTTGCAGACTGGACAATCTCTTTGCTCTTTTCAGGAGAGGCCAGCTCTCCCACTCCCACCCTTACCCGGTGTCTGTCCTTCTCTGTAGGTAGAGGTCACATGAGTTCCCCTCCCCCATCCAGTTTGGTATATTTGCTTTGTTGCCTATATATTCCTTGTTAAGCTCATGTTTGGACAATGTACTAGGAGACACAACTCACAGAAATGTGAATGATCCTCTGGCTCTCACAATCCCCTCCCATCCTTTGCAATGTTCCCTGAGCACACAGAACACCTGAGTGGGGTGTTTTGTAGATGTGTCCATCGGGACTGGGCTCCACCCCGAATATTGACTGGTTGTGGTTTTCTGTAATGGCCTTCATCTGTTACAGAGAGAAGTTCCCTTGGTGAGGACAGAATTTGTGGGTCTGAGGACAAGTGTTTATAGATTGTTGTTAGGGATTGTGCTGGCTCAGTGATCATCAGTTGTAGATTCTCCTCTAATTACAATGACTTCACCAGTACTGGGTAGTTGACTAGGTTTCAGTACCAGGCATGGTTTCCCTCTTGTTGAGTGGGTTGTAAATCCAATGAGAGAGCTGTGGCTACCACCAAGGTATGTGGGTGGTACATGCTTTTGATCCCAGCACCCAGGAGATAGAGCCAAGCAGATCTCAGTGAGGTTCAGGTTAGCCTGATCCAGATAGCAAGTTTTAGACCATCCAGGTGTAGGCAAGGGGTGTGTGTGTGTGTGTGTGTGTGTGTGTGTGTGTGTGTGTGTGTGTGTTTTCCTTATATGTCATATAATCCATTTAATTTGGCTTAAGAAATATGAATCCTTTACTTCCATAATTTTGTATAAGCTATATGAATTTATAATTCACATGCATTTATTCCAGACTTAACTACTTTTAGTTTCTTGTGTATTTTTTTTCTGTTCAAATTTTCAGTTATAAGTAAACTTTATGTGCTTTACAAAGAAGTATGGAATATTTTAAGTGAACAAAGTACTTTACACTCTTTGACCTCAAGCAAAACTTAGATCTTCTACTCTGCAAAGTGAATTGTCATGACGTCATCTTTTCTGTTTTTCCTTTCTAATGGAGACCCATGTGCTTTTTCAGAAATCCTTTGCAGCTTAGAAAAAGATTTTAATTGCTTCTTAAAAACATTCTATTAAACATCTGTTTTGCATAGTAATGAGAAAGAAGTAAATGAAGTAAAATACTTCCAAGTATTTTATATTCCCAAGATTTATACCCTTGTTTGGGTGTCTATCAGAAAACCTGTTTAATGTTTTATTGTAAATCTTCATAAGTGAATGGTTTAGACTACCCACTATGTTTGCTGTGTAAAAGATGTTTTTGGAACTTTAAGGCTGGTGTGTGTGTGTGTGTGTGTGTGTGTGTGTGTGTGTGTAGGTAGGTAGGTAGGTACTTGGAATGACCTCACACATTCTAGGCAAAAGTTCATTAACTGTCCTACATTCTCAGCTACTTTTTAGAACTTTAAATTTTTATTTGAATACAATAGTATTTTGATTTTTTTATCATCAGTAAAAGTTTGTATAGGAAGTTTGCTGTAAGCAGCTGTATTTTTTTCTTAAATTATTATAGTCTTCATATATGGTTTTAGACATACATTTTATTACAATTTTTACTTATTGCTTTTTAAAATATTAATGAATTCAAGAAAACATTTCATCCTTTTTCAGTCAAGAAAAGAATACTGATGTGCTATTAACTGGTCACAAAGCATTTTGCTGATACAGTAAGCAGATTGCTTAAGACTTTCTGTCTCTTTCTACATACCATCTGGGGCCCTTTAGCTTTTGCAGCCCAAAAGGTTAAACCATATTTATAATACGCATCTCAGAATAGCCAAGCTCTGTGGCATAAGTTCTGACTTGAGATTCCTTGTGAGGACCCATAAACATTGGGGACCTAATCCAGCTAATCCACAGAACTCACTGGTGTCGTAGAACTTCATCATGTTTATCTGTAAGGCCTATTTAATTGCTTTCAAAAATGTCTTACCTACCAAGACCTGTGAGTCTTCCAAGCTCACATAAATGTATGTAGAATATGACAAATTACACAATCATCAAGTTTTCAAGCAGTAATGTAATCACTGTAAGAAAGCAATAGCTCATGATAACTGTTAACAAATATTCATTTTAACAATAATTCTACATACAAAATTTGTGAATACTAATTTAAAATCTTAAATAGACACGCTTATTCTTAGAAATAAGAAAAGTGTAACAGTTGGATTTCTGGGTCTTCGTGTGGGACTCTTACGGCAAGAGCAGGGGCTGTCTATGACCTCAGTGCCTGCCTTTGGATTCCTGTCCCCTAACTGAGCTGTCTCACCTGCCTCAGTAGAAGATGTGCCTGGTCTAATTGGTATGCACAGGAGGCCTCTCCTTTTCTGAGGAAAAGGGGGGGAGGGGTGGGTGGTGATGAGGAGTATGAGGGGGGGGGACCAGGAAGAGGGAGGGATAAGGAAAGGGAGCTGCCACCAGGATGTAAATAAATAACCGAATTAATAAAAGAAAAGTGCTTCCATTAAAATGTCTACTATCTTTCTTTACTGATTAATGTATCTCAGCCCTTTTCTCGTCTGTAAAGGGTTATTTTATAGATGAGGTGTAATACATGGAAAATAATTAAACGTTGTCTGGTCCATGAATGTCTTCTAATGAAGAGATGCTGCATCTGAGTAACTTCAGTCAAATTCTTCTCTAAGTCACCTGTAAAATGGTTTTCAGTCTGAATTCCTATTTTGGTTCTTATAATTGAGATTTGTTTTAAATATGATGTCTCAGAATATTAGAATTTAAAAGTTTAATTCTAATGTCTGTAGTTGAGGTTCTTGACTTTCGGAAGGCTTTCCTTTCATACAATATACATTGGTGTTTCTAAGCCTCCTTTTATAATTAGAATTCAATCATTTCTAGTTAAAATTATCAGCTGGCAGCACTATTGCTAAAAGTCAGTGAGTCTTTAAAGATCTTATCCTGGCTATCCTAACTACTGCATGCTATTTCCCTAAGCCAGGAGCTTCTGTCAGACATCAGAAGTCTGGAGCTTGCTTGTTTACAGGGGACAGCTCCTCAGACATGTCATCTCCCTCACCCCAATCTCTCTTTGCAACCCAAGCTTGCCTGCAGCTACCCTCAGCTCACATGCTGAGAGGCTGAGGAACACTGGGCTGAAAGCAGACAGGTGGAAACTCTCTCCACCATGCCATCCGGCTTTCTCCCTGTGCCTCCAACCCAGGGTCTCATGCTGTAGTCCAGGTTAGCTGAAACTATGTACTAAAAAGAGCAATCTTGTGGGTTGGCTTTTATTGATGTTGTTAAATTTGACACAAAGTAGGGTCATCTGGGAAAAGGCAATCTCAACTGAAAAAAAAAAAAGCCTCAGGTTGACCTATAAGTTTGTGGAGCATTTTCTTGATTAATGAATGCTGTGGAAGGGCCCAGCCCACTGTGGGTAGTGCCAGCCCTAGGCAGGTGCTTCTGGTTGTTTCAGGAAGTAGGCTGAACAAGCTATGGGAGCAAGCCAGTAAGCAGTGTCTGTTCATGGTCTCTGCTTTCATTTTTTGCTTCCTTGTTCCTGCCTTGAGTTCCGCCCCTGACTTTCCCATGATGTAAGCTATGAGGATGACATAAACCACTTTCTCTACAAATCACTTTTGGTCATAGTCTTCCCAGAAATATCTCTGGAGTTGGAAGCTCTGAAACCTAAGAAAGACTACTCCCGTGTTTGGCCTGGAATGGTGAATAAAGAAAGAAATGGTCCTGAGAAAGGTGCCTGGGTCTGCTCCTTCATTTTTTTGGCCCAGTGGTGCCTCTTACTACTTATCCCTTATCTTTTCACCTAAGGGTGACCAAAACTACAAGAAGCTGGGCCTGTTGGTAACAGAGCTGGCAATTCTTGAGCATAGATTCAGTTTAGTAGTTTCCTTGTGGCAGACTGATACGTCTGTGCAACACACTTCAGCTACACTCACTCCTCCTGGCACTGCTTCCCACAAGGCCCTCTCCTCTTTCCAGAAGTTCATTTTCATTACTTTAAACTCTAGATTCTGGATGTAAGTAGAAACGTTGTGAGAGAATGCACTAAGTACAAGAATGGAAGTCTCCTTTTACTCCTGGCTCGTGGCCATTCTGTTCTCTCTGGTGGCAAACCAGTAATCTATTTCTGGAGCAGCCTTCCAGGGTAACTTTTAGCTTTATAAGCAAGTATGCAGGAAGATGGGAGGGGTAGGCAGATGACAGAAATGGTAGCAGATGGATCAGACTGCTGTGAATATTGCTTTGTTCTCCTTTATAACCTACCTAGAAGTTCTTACACACAGGAAAAAAAGACCTGTCACCAAGACCTGTCACCATTTGTTTTTTCCAACCTTGCACCTTGTTGCTTTCTTTACTTTGGTGTTTTTATGTAAGCAGACCTGCGGCAGTGCAGACAGTGGGTGAGCACAGCCTTTCCTTAGTTATAATTGAGGACAGACACATAAGTAATGTCTAAGCTGTCCCACGATAGACAGTGCTGCCGTGAGTAGCAAGGATATATAGATAAAAATGTCCAGCATTGCTGGTCAGGTTGAACCTGCATTTACAATTTTGACAATTATTTCCAACTATAAAAAGTTGCTGGTTTAGCTCCTACAGTGGGTAGTGAATTGGCATTTTTGAACAGGTGCTTGGCATTTCATCCTATATACCCTTGTCCTTCTTGTCCCTGGATTATCTGTTCATGGGACATTTGTCTGGTTACTGCTGGTCTTTTCTTAAAGACTCATAGGAGCCCTTCACATATTTAAGGAGACTGTGTATAATACATATGCACATGTGTGTTCGTTACAGCATTAGCTGCAGTGGCACAGTGCTGAAAATGACTTAAATGGCCAGGCCTCCTCACTCTCAGGAGTACACTAGGGATAGTCTGGAAGTTATGTGTGTAATATACCACCATACTGAATGGTAATGCTCACATGAAAACCCGGTTTTCAAATTGAGCCATCTGTATTAAGCGTGGATACATTTTCCTTGTCATTGTTCCCCAAACACGGATATATAAATCAGGGTAGGTAGGAGTGGTATGAAATGGTGGCTTCTGGGTATGAATGCTGTTGCCTGCTTAAGACACACACAAGATTGGGTCCTTCAACAGTCCATCATGAATGGGGAGTGACTCAAGTTCCCACCCTAGGTGAGGAGCCTGCTGGCGATTAGTGTTTACTCAGGGAGGTGAGTAATGCCTGGTATTTCACAGGACTTCTCAAAGCACTTTCCTGTCTCCGCTGTTCCTTCCTCTTTTGAGATGATTGATAGGCTGTGTGTGTGTGATAGGCTGTGTGTGTGTGTGATACGCTGTGTGTGTGTTGGGGGCAGTGAGTGCAGAGCATTGTTCCCTGTGACAGATGTCTGTCTGCTTCTCAGAAGGCGACCAACCTCCTAAATGCATTGCTGCACTGCATCTCTTCTTCCTCCCATCTTGAAGTTCTGCCTCGATTAGCAAAAGTTAATGTTTTTAGCATATGTTCTCTAATTAACATTAGATTCCCTTTAGTATCACTTTAACTCTTTTTATTGGTGTTCCATCATTTAAATGTTTTCGGTTGAAATAGAACTACCTCAGTTCCCACTTCCCTTTCTTCCCTCAAGCACTTCCTGCTACCCTCCCTTGATCTTGACCCTTGTTTCTCTACTTCCTAATTAATAACCTTCATTATTGCTACAGGAATATATCCATGTGTTTGTATGTATATATGTATATGTATGTATGTATGTATATTTGTATATGTATGTATGTATGTATGTATGTATGTATGTATGTATGTGTCTGCACACCTGGAGATAAATTTTTGTGTGCACATGGTTTCAAAGCTGAACACTTTGCATTGGACAACCAATAAGGGGGCTCATCTCTGGGAAAGACTAATTCTTCTTCTCCAAGTAGTCATTGGTTGCCTGTAGTTCTTTGTCTACAGGCAGGACCCCATGAAGTATCTCTGCTTCTACATAAACATGTCCACTGATGTTGCCATTGTTCCAGTCCTGCTTACGCAGCCATCTCTCAGAGAAACGGTCTTAAAGACTTGTGTTTGAATACTTGGTTCCCACTTGGTGGACTGGTTTGGGAAGGCTTAAGAGACACGACCATGTTGGAAGAGATGCTTGCCTTGGCCGTGATGTTTTGCCACAGCAACTGAAAAGTGACTAAGACACTGTTGTGAGTTTTACAGTCGTTCACCCATGAGCGCAGGTGCAGGAGCTGTGATGCAGGTGCAGGAGCTGTGATGCAGGTGCAGGAGCTGTGATGCAGGTGCAGGAGCTGTGATGCAGGTGCAGGAGCTGTGATGCAGGTGCAGGAGCTGTGATGCAGGTGCAGGAGCTGTGATGCAGGTGCAGGAGCTGTGATGCAGGTGCAGGAGCTGTGATGCAGGTGCAGGAGCTGTGATGCAGACGCATCTGTAGAGCTGGGCTCACCGTGGTGTGATGTCCTCTGCATTGTACCCAGTTGTCTCCATTTGTGCAGAGAGGCTACTTTGATGAACGTGGTAGCTTCCCGTATCCCAGAAAGGAGTCTCACGCACAGAGTGTTGGCAAGTCACAGCTTGTGGATTTGATTCCTAATGCTTAAAGCAATGAGTTTTATTTTGATCTTCACATTTAAAACACAACAGAGAAAAACGTTAGCACGCTTACATAGGAGCTTTCTTCTTATCAGAATGTCAAAACACACTCTGAAACTGGATATCCATTTTTTTTTTAGGTAAAGAAAATGACATGAGAATTTTCATATTTTCTGTGCCAGAAAACGTCTGTATGAATTTATTCTTGTCAGCTCATGTATGTATATGTCTGGCTGTGTTTCCATGTCTATCTGTAGTTTTCAGGTGATGGGATTTTAGATGATTCTCATTTTCTAACAATTACCTGCATTTTCAAACCATTTGACAGTTTGTGTTTAGTGAGTATTGAATGGTTATCAGGATTACTGTCTTAACTGACTTTGGGATGGTTTCCGCATTTTTAAATATGTTAGCAAAGGATCGTAGGTTTCAGTTACTTTTGCTTTTAGCTTAGCTCTTATGTTCTACCGGCTGAAACATGCCTGTCTACAGATGAACATTTCTAGTTCAGTGGCAAAGAAAGGTTGGCCCTAGAAGACTGCTGGTGCTTCACCTAAAATTAGTAAATTAAGTTCTTGCAGGCCTCAGTGTCTTGATTTATAAGCTGAAGTAACAGGTGCCTCATGGAGCTGCGACACTGGAAAGGAGAGTTTGAAAGACCTGAGTCTAAGAGCCGAAGAAGCGTCGGGGTCGCTAGAGGAAAGCGTAGGCTGTGCACGGCAGGATACAGGCGTGACAAGGACTTTGTAAAGACATGGTACAGTGACAACCCCAAGAGTTGGCAAGTGGGGTTAGGTGCAAGGAAATAGACAAATTAGAGCGAAGGGACCAGCCAGCCCAGCGAAGTAAAGAGTAGTTTGCAGATGGGAAAGTAAACACCAACTGGGTCTCACCAGAAAACTAATACTCAGAATATAAAGAACTGAGAAGATTGAGCCCTAAATACAGATCATCAAGGCAGTAAAAGGCTATTGACCTAAACTGAGAGTTATGCAAAAAGGAGCTAGAAGAACCACTAACTGAAGGAATGCTTAATATCCTAACCAACAGGGCTGAAGTTCAAACTCTTCATCTTCCATCTCACTCCAGTCGGAATAACACGGGACAAAAGAAATGCTGGCAAGCTGTAGGGAAAGAGGAAACCTTATAGGTCACTGATGGGAATGTAAAGTTGGGTGGGTATGGCCACGTGGAATTTGGTCAAAAAACTAAAAATAGTACTATTCCATGATGGCATAGATTGCCTGAAGTCAGCACACCACAGAAACACTCACAGCTCTGTGTTTACTGCCTCACTAAGAAGAGTGGCCAAGCAGAGGGAGGTACGCCCTGGGTACCAATCCACCCTGGAACCTCAAGTCCCCAGGGGGGGGGCTGTATGAGGGAGGGACTGGAAGGAGGGAAGCAGCAATTGGGATGTAAAGTGAATAATTTAATTAACAGGGGAAAATAGCTAAGAAATGCAACCAGCCTAGTTCCCAATCCCTAATTAACTGACGAAGAATTGTGCTTCGTAGACACAGCGGAAACTTGTTCCGCTATAAAGGCAGCTGAAAAATAACATTTATAGAAAAAAGTACACAGCGAGAGGTTATGTAAGCAAAATAAGGTACACTTGGACAAATACTACACTCTCTGCCTCTCTGTGTGTAAATATGAATATGTATATGCATGTATGTGTGTGTGTGTGTGTGTGTGTGTGTGTGTGTGTATGTGTGTGTAGGAAAATGCTATAGTGAAACCCAATACTTGTATGCTAACTCTAAAAGGTAAACCTTATTCAGTGACTGGTCTATGGTAGCCGTATCATAAATGTTATATTCTCTTCTAAAACCTGGTCATATTAGGAATCTTCCCTCTTTAGACTTATAAATATTGTGTGTAACATGATAAACTGGAGAGTAAACAACACACACAAAGTGCTGATATTAAATCAGACATTTCCTGTCCACAGATACCCCAGCCAGGCTATATTGGCTCCTATGCCCTCCACATGAGTCGGCTAGACAGACCAGTGTGTCCTGCACTATGGTTACCCAAGTAGATCCTAGTTGGACTTATACTGTCTGTCCATTTTAGTACGTGTCTAACGTATCGGAACTGACATTCAAGACTAGATTAGTGTACAGTATGGCAACTATGGCAAAGATGGTATTGAATGGCAGGGGTGGGATTCAAACCAGGGAGAAGAGGACTTTCTCTCTGAAGTCTCCTTCTCAACCCTGGGTCCCCTAACATACTCCAGATGCTCCTGAGCCTCTGTCTCTACACTGTGCCCCCTCGGATCTCACCCCTCCCTCCCTCCCTCCCTTCCTCCCTCCCTCCTTCATTCCTTCCTTCCATCTTCTTTTAATGGGATCCCTGTGTTTCTAGACAAAGGAATAAGAACTTGTCCCTTGAGAAGTTCAGTGGCAGTGAAGCTTTAAGGCAGTTTGTGTTTGAAAAGATACTGTCGTCTCCATATTCTCTGATCATTGTAGTGGCCCTGAGCTTGCGCTTTTGTCATACCTTTGTAATTGAGCCTAGGATTGTTTACTATTAACTAAAACAACTGTGCAATGTTTCTTTTTGTGGCCACTGAATGAACTTTTTCTTTTTAACTGTGTATTAGGACTTATTAGATCTAAACATAAATATTTTATCAGGCTATTATTGGAAGCTGCTTTTTACTATAAGTAGGGTATCTTTACAGATACTGCCTGAAAACATTTATTAGTAAATATAGTTTGTATATAAGTTCTTACTCAATGAGAAACATAAATTTTATTCCCAATTCATAAAAATCAGCAAGTAGGATATATTTATAAGAATCACATTTTATAGCAGTTTATTCTGAAAGGGAAAACATCTAATTACAAACTAATTATTCAATGAACTAATAGTTTTATTTAATCCTTCCAAAGATACGCATGTTTTAAGTAAGTCTTTTTCATCTATTCCCAAATAAAGGTTTATCCCAAAATTGCAAGGAGCTAAAGCACATCAGGAGCTGAAGTGACAGCTTGCCAACCAAGAGCACTTGCTGCAGTTTAAATCCCAGAACTATGTCATAAGCCACCCATTGTCCCACATGCTCCATGTTTAGAGAGACTTTACCTTAAAGGAATAAGGTGCCCCCTACCCTCCTCTGGCCTCTGCTGTTACATGCAGGTACACATACATGTGCAAACTTCCCACACACACTGCATTTATGTGTAGACAAAGGATGCTCATTACTCTACCTGTTCTTGCATTCATAAGCAAGTAACAATGACTTGTTTTCAAATTATTTGAAGACTTTGCATGACATTTACAGATGGGAAAAACAGGAATGAAAGACTAATTTTGTGTACAAATGTACCTGTAGCAAGTATTTTTTAGTGGTGCTCCTGGGAGTTCTAGACTTCTCTGTCTTCCTCCTATGCTAAACTTACTTAAAAGCTTATAGGCACTCGTGCTCTGTTTTGTATTTTAGATGATTGTATTTCTTTTTTAGATGTTGTTACTAAAAAGACATATTTACATCTTAGTGTTAGATAATGACCACCTGAAGACATACCGTTCTTATTCTCCACATTTAGTAATTGGTATGCTAACATACATAGTAACAAATACATTGTATTTGTGTGCAGTTGGGATCTTCAGCAGTGGCTCGGTGGGTAAAATGCCTGCCACATAAGCATTAGGACCTGAGTTTGGGTCCGCAGCACTGGAAGAAAAACCCAGTTGTGGTAGCACATCCGTAATCCCAGTTCTGCAAAGACAAGTGTGTAGAGTTCATTAGTCAGCTAGCCTGCAGCTTTTCTCCATGTTTCTCTTTCTGCTCTTCAGGGTCTACACGGCCACCAATCCACATCCACACTGCCACCTGTCCTCATCAGCTTTGAACATAGCTTAAGAAAGGAGTCTTTTGCACCTAGCTGGCTTACCTGAGACGTACCAGTTTTTGTCCCTTGTCCCATGAGGTAGTAACCCAGATTGGTGACAGAATCCACCCCCATAGATTCTGTCTGAGAGGCAGGACCACAGAATCCAACCCCGTGATCTATGGAAACAGAATGGCAGCAAGGTCTTGTATCTCCTGTTTAATAAGGACTGTGGATATCAGTTCCCTTGAGCAGTCACAGCAGCTGCTGGCACCTATAATATATATGCTGTGAGTTTTGGGAGTCACATACTTCATTATAATTTTATTAATTATTAGTGTTCTGCAGGATTAATGGGTTACTCTCTTTAAATAGAATCTAGCTCTGTTCTATGAAAATTAATTTTGCCTACAATGCTAAAAAGTATAAAATTTGTGGTCATTTAGAAACTGCCTTTTCCACCATATAATTCTAAGCAAAATTTATTCTTTTCCTAATTTAGTAATTTTTCCATAATGTGGTGTGCAATAATCAACATAAAAGATAACCTGTCAGAGCTACAGCGCAGTCTCATGTCAGTGTTCATTTGATTTTACAGGGCAGACGATTCGAGAGAAAAGGTTCGTAGAAACAGCAAACAGAAAAGAGGTCGACTATGAAGCAGGAGACATCCCAACCGAGTGGGAAGGTAAGTGTCCGACTCCAGAGGATGCTGGGAGAGGCAAGGCACTTCAGAGGTGTGGAGTTAGCAAGAGTACACAGAAGGACTTCTCCATGGAAACACTTTTACATCTTTTGGAACATTGGAATTTATTTATTTATTTGTAATTTGCAAAAGTTGTGAAGCTCCAGCAGGACCGGGATTAGGGTGAAGCAGCAGATAAAGGTCCTGCCAAAAGTCAGGGGTTTCACTCGGGCCTCGCCCCGACCCTGCTCCTGCACAGCCTCCAGACTAGACTCCTTCTTCCAGGATTCACTAGCCCCTGAACCTGAGAAAACATTCTATTTTGGGTGTGTCCATTTTCTCTTCTATAACTCATGGAGGATGCTTACCTCAGGTGTTGTATTTCTCTAACTCACAAAATGTGTTAACTGACTTCCTGTGGAAAGGATGGATGACACAGGAGAGTTGCCTCAGCCTCAAGGCCAGCTTGGAACACACAGTGGATTTCAGTCTGGTATGAGACCCTGCCTCAAAAACAATATTCTTCATATAAAAGACCAGGCAGTCAAAGTGCAGCAGATTGTCTCTCCTTCTTTCTGGAACATTAATATATACACTTGGTAGCTTCTGTGTAGACATAATCATTTTAGAATCCAAGCTTTTCACACCCAGAAAGGGCAATCTACCAAGAAAACTAGAGGCAGCTCCTGAGAAGGACTGACAGGTGTCTCCCAGGCTTGACCTCACGAGCTTATCGGTTTGCCACATAGCAAGTGCTCGGTAAATAATTTATTGAAAACACAGAATCTAGCTCGAGTTAGCCTTTGCTACTTACAGTGAAGTAGCCTAACCAGGGCTGGAGCGATGGCCGGGTTCTGTAGAGTGCAGGCACACACAAGCATGAGAGCCTGAGAGGCCACGTTAACAAGCCGGTATAGCAGCTCGTGCACCTGTAACTCATGCTGACTGCAGTGGAGACAAGATGGTTGCTGGGGTTTGCTGCCCAGTAGCAAGTTCCCGGTTCAGTGAGAGACTCTGTCCATCTCAGGAGAATATAGCATCTGAGTGATAGAGAAGCCAGTGTCCCCCTCTGGTGGTAAGTACACACGAGCTAGTGCATGCACACACACAGCACACCGTCACTCAGACACGAACACTGGAAATGAAAGACTTGACTGAAATGCCAACATCTGTCTTCTACTTGCTTGCTCAGCACTTGCCAAGTGTCACCTGTGGTATGCACTTTCTCTGCTGTCACCATCCTGTTTGATCATGGTGACAGTGAGACAGACAGTACAGACAGACATGTTTCATCTCTGGAGTTTCCAGTCAAGTGAGTTCAGATCAATGGCTGTGATTGATATATACATACAGAACCCTGGCTGCTGTGTGGTAACACAGTGACTTCCCTGGGTAACCATAAGCACCATGCACTGTTGGCAGCAAGTGCCTGTAAATACCATGCCAGGCCTCCATCCAGTCTCTCACTGGCCATGAGGACGCTATCTATGGCTGTGGTAGATAAAGCAACGTGAGGGGAGAGGACAGAGCCTTTTTCAGAAATGCAGCTCTAAGTGGCAACTTCAGAAGGAGCAGCTGACCTTTATTTCCCAGACTTTCTACATTTATAAACATCCAGTAGTGCTCATGCCTTCTTATGAGCCTCTTTTGTCATTGTCCCAATGATGCTATAGAATTAAAATGTTTATGGAAATAAATTAAGTTATAAATAAACAAATAGGTAATGGCTCATTTTTCAGCCTCTGAGGCTTTTAGAGAATCAGAATGAAGTTTTAATGCTTTTTGTGACTCTGTCCTGACCTAGTAATTCAGCACACTATCCCCATGGGTATATCCTCAAAACTATGCATCAGCCAAATACCGAAAGACAAACACTTTTACAGTGGCACACATCAATTAAATGAAAAAGACACTTACTCTGTGCTGTGAAGATATTAACAAACATATGCAACACTACATAGGGGGAAAGGGAGCTGTAGAGGTAGTTGATATCAGCAACAAATCTACCTGTTTTTAATCCTGGTGCATTAAAGTTGGCATTTTTAATTGATAATCTTAAAGTACTCGCGCCTACCAGGTGCCTGCTTTCATACAATAAGATTAAATAGTGTGGCTTTCGTTCATTGATCTATGAAACTATTGACTTCCTAGATCATACATTCTGGAGTGGGAGAAAGAGAAATTAAGTTAGGCATATGCTAATGACCATAGGAAATGAAACAACCAAGGGACAAAGAGATAGTTTGAAAGGTTTTACAGTTTTAATTAGTATGCAGAAGGACCTATTACAAAGGCAAGTATCTTTTTTATTTTTTTTTTTATATAAAGACTGAAGAAAGATCTGTCCCTACCCATAACCAGAGAAGGGCATTGCTAAAGCAAGTACAGAGGCCCTGAAGCAAAGACTTGCTCTGGTGACTAGGGAATATCAAGGAAGCCAATTTGACTGGAGTAGAGCCTAGAGAAAGCAACGGGAGATGAGTTTAGATCAGAGATACCTGATCTTGTGGGCAGCGTCTGAGCTGTTGTAAGTGGCCTCGCCATTACTCCAGTGATACTGTAAACCACTGAGCGGTTTGAGGAGAAGCCACATGCTGAGTGAGAGTAAAAAGGATCACTCTGGCTGCCCAATCGGGCAATGTCATCAAAACATGGATACAACATGTTTTCTGATACCCAAGGCAAAGAATGAGTATGACTTAGGCCAGATTAGCAGTAGGAATGGAATGAAGTGGGTGCGTTCTGAAACAGTATAGAAGTAGAACTAATGGGATTGTTGACTTCTGCACACTGTGTGAAAAGAGTGGTTATGCCACCTGGACCTGGCCTCACCCAGAGAAAATGAAGTGGCTGTTAACGGCAGCAGGGAACCATGGGTCAGGAGGGAAGTGGGCTGGAGGTGCCCGTCTAGCATCCAATTAGAAATGGTCACTTGTGAGTCTATTCAGTGGGAATGTCTGGGTTGGAAATAAAAATGTAGTTTCCAGCAAGCAAATGCTGCCTAAGCCTGCGAGGCCGGATGAAATCACACAGGCTGTGAGAGTAAAGAAGTAGGTGAAAGGCCTGTGCATTTAGAACAGGAAGACAAGTAGAATGACTAGAAAATTAGGAGAAAAAAATTTACATTTCACATTCCAGAAGCCAGTCATCGTCCGGAAGGATGATGTGAGCAGTGGGTGTCACATGATACCTAAAGATTAACCATCCATCTTAATATCAGACAGGGACACCCCACACATACCTGCCCCCAAAACTTCAGTGGACTGATGGGCCTGAGAGAAGAGAGAGAGTTTGATAAGTAGAGATGGTGTTTTGAGTGCTGAAAGCCCCAGAGAAGGGAAGGTGCACAGGCCCTGGTCCACAGGTGGAAGAGCATGGGAATTCCATCAGAAATTGTGGGGAAGCTGATGTCTCTGGATGAGACCATGAGAACTTACGTGAACTCCCGTTTCCTCCTGCTAAGTCACAGGGCCTAAAACCTCCCCAAAGCCAATAGCTGCTACAAGATTTGATCTCAAATCATCATCCTTTAAGTCTGTGACTCTGTTTTCCAATTGCTGGTCCAGAATTGAATCAAGGGCTTGGCCACACAGGGCAATAGCAGCACTGCCAAGCTGAGCCCCAGCTATTTCACACAATACGTTGTACTAAATTATGTTGTATTACATTATATAATGTTTTATTTAACCCACCTCCCACATCAGCACAGACAGAAATGACGGACCCAGTGTCAGCAAGCTATCATCAGAGCCAGATGTGGTAGTACATGCCTGGAGTCCAGCTTCCTAGTCAGGAAGACTGTGACTCTAGATAGGAAAGACATGTGCCAAATAAAAATAAAGTGGGGTGAGGTATGCCGCTCAGTGGTGCGTCACTTGCCTAGCATGTGCAAGATTCTGCATTTAAACCCCAAAATACTACACACACACACACACACACACACACACACACACACACACAAGATCATGATAATTATATGGAATTATTCTAGTATGATGGGCTGTTTTAACATTAGAAGGTCCAGGTCTGGTAGATGTCTCAGCAGGTAAGTGCTTGCTGTGTGAACATGAAACCTGAGCTTGGGTCCCAGCACCCAGGTAAAACGCCAAATGTGATAGTGTGAGCCTGAAACCCAGTGCTGGAAAACAGGCAGAGGATTTGTGGCGCTCACTGACCAGTCAACATGACCAATGAGTGGGATCCAAGTTCATTGAGAGACCCCCAACTTAGAAATGAGTAACGAAGACCAGTAAGATGGCTTAGTGGATAACTGCCACTTGCTGCTAAGTCCGACCTGGGTGTAGCCCTCTGGACCCACATGGTACAGAGAGAGTCAATTCATGCACCTCCCAACACATACACAAACACACATGCACACACATTTTTTTAATGAGGAAAGGGATAGAAGATAATCCCTGGTGTGATGTTAACATGTGTCCAGAGGCAGATACACATACCTAGCTTTAAAAAAAGAACAACATGCTGATTCTGAGTTGATTTATATCAACGTGCAATAAACCTAGAATTTCTAAAACTTTTTTGAATAAGAATAAAGCTGAGATATTAAAAAATATAAACCTGTCTTCTTTATCAAGATAATTTACTGCTGAGATACGTTAGAATTTAAGAATGAATAAAAAATGGAACTGATATTTTACTGTTGTAAATCTCTCAACCTCTCATGAATCACTGGCTGGGATATAAATGAGTACATCAGCCCTGGGAAGTAGTTTATCAGTCTTTATAAATATGAACATCTAGCTACCCCAGGACTTAGAAATTCTGCTAGGTAGTTACCCAGAGACATAAAGACATATGTCTGTCTACCCAAATACTTGTCCCAAATTCTCTGCAGAATTTCAGTTGCATTGGAAGTGGCTAAAACAGATTGTGCTATTTCCATGCAATTGAGTAAGGCCCCACAATCTAAGAGTGAGCTGATAATGCTCTGTCTGTTTCCTGTTGCTATGTGTAAGTAACCGAATTCCAGCTACTCCAAACAGCACGTATTTCTTATCCCAGAATCTCTGTGAGCCCAGGCGTACCTTAGCTGGCTTCTCTAAATCGGATGCTGTGATACTGTGATCAAGGTGCCAGCCAGGAAGTGATCTGCCTCCCACCTGGGTGATTATTGGCAACATTCAGTTCCTTGCAGTTTTAGGACTCAGCTTAAGTTTTTGCTGCATACTTGAGAAGCCACCCTGAATCCTAAAGGTCACCAGATAATTCTTGTAATCTGTAAGCTATACTTAAAGTTCAGTTACCAGAAAACAGCTCTCTTTACAATATGTCTTTTGAAGACATTCTCATACTTCTTTATTTAATTTTTTAATGAAGTGCTAACACTCAGAACTAATAGAGATCCTTTTCTTCTTCTTTTTTTTTTTTTTTTTTTTACTAATTATGAGGGTTTATCATAGTCTCTTCCTTAAGTGAAGTAAACAGCTCTTTCCAAATTAAGATATTTTTGGGTGCAAACAGTCGTTAACTTCTTTATACTTTCGAATTTGTTTCCCTACTAATCTGTTAGTGAGATAGCCAATGTACCATTGATGGTTGGCAGTGTTTTTAGAAGGATGCTGGTGCCTGTAGAGATTTGAAGAAAATGTGCCTCATGAGGTCTTCTCCCTGCTTCTTTTACTCTCTCTACATGATCAACGGGAGACTTAATTCTCTTGTTCACCTTCGTACTCGGTGCACTCCGTGTGTGCCAACAGGAACAGTAAGGCTCACGCACAGTGATGGGGATGCACATGCGCACTGAGGAAAGACTGCTACACCACAGGGCTTTAATTGTCCAAGTCCTTTTGCTGAATTCTCTTTAAACAATGGTAACTTTATAAAGAAAGCCAATGCAGAACTCACCTTACAGACATTGTACCAATAGTACGATCACTTTATGATTCATTATTGGGGAAGGTTCTGTTTAGATGGTCCTGCTTTTGCCATTGTCTCTTCTGCCTTTTGCTGGCTCTCACTGAGACATGTCTGTGTGATTTGACAGCTGAGGAAGTGGGTCTCTAAGATGAGTAGTCACAGGGAGTGCATCCAGTGTGTGTTTCCTGGATATGTGACAAACAGTAGCGTACCCTCCATTGCCTCTCGTTGAAGAGTCACAAACATGCAAGCCTATCTCAACACTTACATGACAGCAAAGCAAAGATTGTTAAATGATCACTTAGACAAAGCCTCGGGAGGCCCTCTGTCCAGCCTTAAAGAATCATGCACTATGACATCGGCCAGTACATAGTGAATGGCACTCAACACTCAGCATCTGGGCTCTATTACATTCTTATACTTATAAATAAACATCAGAAAACAATTGCAATACAGTATGATTTCAAGACACTGAGAACTTTAATTCTGTATAATTTCATATTATAAAATTTTCTTTTAATTTTCTTAACTAACATTTAAAGATATAAAATAAGCAATAATTTCCCCTAATGTCTTCATCTCTACTAGAGCCTTTTAAAAGGAGGAGTGCAGGGTGCAACTTGGTGACCGAGGCACTTGGGTTCAATCCCCAAGTTCTGAAAAGGACAGGAGACTTGTTTTAAAATGCTTGGGATTTATTAAAACATCTTTTTCCAGTCTTGGAAGGGATCTGAATACTGCTGATTTGTGGGTTTCCCAGTAAAGCAAGTTATTTTGTGGTGTTTTCTTGTGATGATAATGTGCACTATGCCCTTCTCATCCCAGACTCAAGCCCACTGGTGTATATTTATAGATTCTAGAATATACAGTGGCCATTAGTAAAATGCATACCAGCTAATCATGGTTTGTCTTGGGCGCTGTGGTAGCAGTTTGCATCTGGTGTATACATGTTGCTGAGCGGACTGTACTAAATGACAGCCCTAGGGGTTGGCACACGTTTCCTCTAGAGGACCGGATGGTGTTTTAGGCTTTGTGGGTCATTTGGGCTATTACAGTTGCTCGATTCTGCTTTTGTGACCATAGAAACAAATCAGTATAGCGAGCTATGTTCCAATCAAAGTTTATCTGCAGACAGTGAAAATTTGAGTTACTTATAATTTTCATATGCCATAAAATGTGAGTCTTTTCACATTTTTTAAAAACCCATGAAAAGATGTAAAGACTGAATTTAATTTGAGTCTCAGATTTGCTAAACGCTCTCCTAGCAGTTGATGGTTCTGAACTAACTTTCTAATGAGAGTTATTGGAAACTTTTTAGAGGAATGGGACATATACTGAATGTTTCTAAATTTTATTTACTTTTATTTTATGTACATTGCTGTTTTGACTGCTTACATGAGAATGTTAGATCATGGAGTTACAGACAGCTGTGAGCTGCCGTGTGGGTGCCGGGGTTTGAACCCAGGTCCTCTGGAAGAGCACTTAGTGTCCTTAACCACTGAGCCATCTCTCTAGCCCCACTGAATGTTTTAAAGTCTCTTACCTGGAAAAAAATTGACAAATGTAAATAACTTATTAAGAAGCAGCTGAAATTGCTGTAAATCATTACTTTTCTCTGACTGCATAGGAGAAGTTGTGATTTGATTGCTAAGGTGAATTGTTAATTTCATTTTGTTACTAAGTTCATTTTCCTAATGGACAAGAACTATTATAATGAATATAGGTACATGTTGGGCACGTATATTCAGCAAGTATTGAGAACCCACTTCAAGGCATTTGCATGACAGGGAAGTCTCTCACCGATGCACTCTGACCTTGACAACCCTAGTCATATAAAATCTGGGCAAGATTTGGTTAAAATGGACTGAAAAGAAGCCAAAGATAGTAAAATAGGAACACAGAACAAAAGAAGAAGTAGAAAAGTTTAAAACTGGAGGAGGTGCTGAACATGAAGCCCGTTAGAGATGCACACATGGGGTCAGTTCAGGAAAGCGCAAGACAGCAGTAATTCCAGTCCACACTGAAACTCCATCCCCACACCCACAAACCATACAGAACCAGACCTTGCAGAAAGGAAGGTCAGATGCTACCATTTGTATGAAAAACAGATGTCAATTTGGTAGAGCTGATTTGAAGAGAGGTGTCTGCTCAACAGACTGCCTTCCCAGCCAGTTCAGCATGTTTAATTCCCAGCCTGTTCCTCACTAATTATATAGCCATAAGAAGGTTGCTCAGTCTGTCTGAGCCTTGGCTCCCCAGTTTATAGAGTGGGGTCTATAGTTTGTCCTTTCTGACATGGTTAGGCTTGCAGCTAGCCTTCTCCCTCTCTTGGTACCCTTTGCTGCTAAGTTTTGACAGACTGCTTAGGAAAGCATGCTTAGTTTTACAGCCAGAGACAGGAGCAGATCTGATTCAATTCCGCCATTACTACCTAATCTTCAAACCTAGAAAATGATTTAATTTCCCTATAAAATAAGAATGCTTCACAGTTTCATAGGGAAGACTGACTCAACTAAAATCAGAAAACATTGGTTTTTCTTACTTTCTAAAGACTACATACCCAGTGAAGTTTCTGTTTGTTTGCTTGTTCACTTGCTTTTGTTTTGTTTGGAGCAGTCTGTACAACCTCACAGGCCAAGCAGGAGTTACTGGATCTTTGATTTTAAAAATCACTTATAAAAAAAAATGCACAAGGCTCCTAGTGGCCAAAGCTATATAGTGAAACCCTGTCTCACACTAAACAAAGTAGAAAAAACGAGAGTGTTGAATAATAAGAATAAACAATAAGCTAAATGTATGTAAATAATAAACATCAGATAGCTTTTGTGACAACCATTCACTGTAGATACTATCATGTTTCATTTTAAAAGAAAAGTCTGATGCTTGGAAATTTAAATAAGGTGTCCTGGGCAGCATAGGAAGGAAGTGATGGAGCTAAAGGTCTGACTCTAGACCGCACTTAGCTTTTTGGGAGGCAGAGCTCCACCTTTCCCTCTGCTGCAGGGTCTACCAAATAGGCACGTAGCCGGTGTCTGTGTGCTGCCTCAGTAGCTCGCCTCCCGAGCAGGCATTAAAGAGAAGATTCTCTGGCCAGGGCCGGCAGCTGCTTACTACAGCACATACGAAGGAAACCTTTTGTAATAAAACTTTTCTAAGTCCTTGATAAATTAATCATCTACAAGTTCAGATTTCCAGAATGATACCATTTTGACATTGCCTCCAGCTCTGTTGTGTTTTGTCCTTTGTGTCCCATGAAGACATGACACTGTCCTGACTTTCTAGTGTGTTTCTCACAGTGTGAATCACTGCCGGACATTGTGTTTGCTTTATTCCCTGTTCCCATATCACATGTGCTGCAGCAGATGAGGTGCCTCATCTGCTCATTTTCCTGTCAAAGCTCCAGTATTTAAAACAGTACATAACTGATGTTCAAAATATCTTCTACTCACGAGTGAATAAATTTTTGTGTTATGGCCAGCAAAATGGCTCAATAGGTAAAAGCTCTTGCCACTAAACTTGAGGATCTGAGTTTCATCCCCCCAAAACCACAAGATGGAGAGCAAGAACTGGCATTATCCTCTGACCTCCACCTATACTGTTAGGCACAACACAACAAAATAAATAAATAAATTGGATAAATTGTGGAAAAAGACATTTAAATGCTGTTTTTTGTTCTAGCTTGGATTAGAAGATCAAGAAAGACTCCACCTTCTATGGAGGTAAGAATGCATGGGAAATATTGAAGTGATCTATGTTTCTTTTTTTGTTGTTTGTTTTTTTTTTATTTTCACACAGGTTTCATATATAAAATTTTTAATACCCAGAGAATCTATTATTATGCCTAATTATATAACAAGTCGATTTTGTGCCACCCGCACAATTTTTTTTGTATTTTTCTTTTTTCTTTTTTTATTGAAGAACTTTATTTTTAAAAAACAAAGATAAATGTACAAATTTTAAGCATTTTTTCATAAAAGTATACAAATACATTTTTGTCATTGCTTGGCTTTTTTTTTTTTAAGGTTTGATAGTGTCCATTAAGATCGTACTACTTACAATGAGCATAAAGTACATGTAAAACAGGATGTAACCTAGAATTAGTCGAAGTTTTCTTGGTGTGTAAGGAGTAACCATAATGTTTTTTTCTTTCTTTCTTTCTTTCTTTCTTTTTTTTTTTTTTTTCTTTTTTTCTTGAACTTCGCACAGTCTGTGAGTTGTTTCTGGGGTGCTCAGAGCTTTCTGGGGTTAGCATCCCACTATCAGTGACTGCATATTATGTCTGTTCTTTTGTGACTGGGTTATCTCACTCAGGATGATATTCTCTAGATGCATCCATTTTCTTAAGAATTTCATAAAGTCATTGTTTCTGATAGCTGAGTAGTACTCCATTGTGTAAATGTACCACAATTTTTGTATCCATTCCTCTACTGAAGGACATCTGGGTTCTTTCCAGCTTCTGGCTATTATAAATAGAGCTGCTATGAACATTATGCTGCATGTGTCTTTGTTGAATATTGGAACATCTCTGGGGTAAATGCCCAGAAATGGAATAACTGGGTCTTCAGGTAGTACTATGTCCAATTTTCTGAGAAATCGCCAGACTGATTTCCAGAGTGGTTGTACCAGTTTACAACCCCACCAACAGTGAAGAAGTGTTCCTCTTTCTCCACATCCTCACCAGCATCTGCTGTGATCTGAATTTTTGATCTTGGCCAATCACAATGGTGTGAGGTGGAATCTCAGGGTTGTTTTGATTTGCATTTCCCTGATGGCTAAGGATGTCGAGCACTTCCTTAGATGCTTCTCAACCATTCGATATTCCTGAATTGAGAACTTTTTGTTTAGCTCTGTTCCCCATTTTTTAATAGGGTTGTTTGATTCTCTGGTGTCTAGCTTCTTGAGTTCTTTGTATATCTTGGATATTAGGCCTCTATCTAATGTGGGGTTGGTAAAGATCTTCTCCCACTCTGTTGGCTGCCGTTTTGTTTTCTTGACAGTGTCCTTAGCCTTACAGAAACTTTGCAATCTCATTAATTCCCATTTGTCAATCTTTGACCTTAGAGTCTGAGCCATTGGTGTTCTGATCAGGAAATTTTCTCCTGTGCCTATGTGTTCTAAAGTTTTCCCTACTTTCTCATCTAATAGTTTCAGTGTACCTGGTTTAATGTAGAGATCTTTGCTCCACTTGCACTTGAGCTTTGTACAAGGAGATAAGAAAGGGTCTGTTTTCATTCTTCTGCATGCTGAGTGCCAGTTGGACCAACACCATTTTTTGAATAGGCTGTCCTTTTTCCATTGAATGTTTACTGCACCTTTGTCAAAAATCAGGTGACCATACACATGAGGGCTCATTTCTGGATCTTCTGTTCTATTCCATTGATCCATGTGCCTATTTCTGTACCAGTACCATGCAGTTTTCAGCACAATTGCCTTGTAATATAGCTTGAGGTCAGGGATAGTGATTCCCACAGATGTTTTCTTGTTGTTGAGGATGGATTTCACTATCTAGGTCTTTTGTTATTCCAGATGAAATTGCACATTGCTCTTTCCAACTCAATGAAGAATTGAGTTGGAATTTTGATAGGGATTGCATTGAATCTGTACATTGCTTTTGGTAAGATGGCCATTTTTACAATGTTAATCCTTCCAATCCATGAGCATGGGAGATCTTTCCATTTTCTGAGATCTTCCTCGATTTCCTTCTTTACAGGTTTGAAGTATTTGTCATACAGGTCGTTCACTTGCTTAGTTAGAGTCACACCAAGGTATTTCATAGTTTTTGTGACTATTGTGAAGGGTATCTTTTCCCAAATTTCTTTCTCCACATTTCTCCTTTGAGTAGAGGAAGGCTACTGATTTGTTTGAGTTAATTTTGTATCCAGCCACTTTGTTGAACTTGTTTATCAGCTGTAGGAGAGCTCTGGTGGAATTTTTGAAGTCACTTAAGTACACTATCATGCCATCTGCAAACAGTGATGTTTTTACCTCTTCCTTTCCGATTTGTATCCCCTTGATCTCCTTTTGCTGTCTAATTGCTCCAGCCAGGACTTCCAGTACTATGTTGAATGGGTAGGGGGAGAGTGGGCAGCCTTGTCTAGTCCCTGATTTTAGTGGGATTGCTTCAAGTTTCTCACCATTAAGTTTGATGTTCGCTGTTGGTTTGCTGTATATTGCTTTTATTATGTTTAGGTATGGGCCTTGGATTCCTGTTCTTTCCAAGAATTTTAACATGAAGGGGTGTTGAATTTTGTCAAATGCTTTCTCAGCATCTAGTGAGATGACCATGTGGTTTTTTTCTTTGAGTTTCTTTATATGGTGGATTACATTGATGGATTTCTGAATATTAAACTATCCCTGCATCCCAGGGATGAAGCCTACTTGATCATGGTGAATGATCGTTCTGATGTGTTTTTGGATTCGGTTTGCAAGGATATTGTTGGGTATTTTTGCATCAATGTTCATAAGTAAGATTGGTCTGAAGTTCTCCTTCCTTGTAGGGCTTTTGTGTGGTTTAGGAATGAGGGTTATTGTAGCCTCAAAAAATGAGTTAGGTAGTGTTCCATCTGACTCTATTTTGTGGAATAGTTTGGAGAGTATTGGTATTATGTCGTCAATAAATGTCTCATAAAATTCTGCACTGAACCCATCTGGACCTGGGCTTTTTTTGGTTGGGAGGCTTTTGATGACTTCTTCTATTTCTTTAGGTGTTATGGGATTATTTAGATGGTTTACCTGGTCCTGGTTTAACTTTAGTATCTTGTGTCTATCTAGGAATTCATCCATTTCCTCCAGATTTTCCAGCTTTTTTGAGTATAGGCTTTTGTAGTAGTATCTGATGATTTCTTGAATTTCCTCAGTTTCAGTTGTTATTTCTCCACTCTCCTTTCTGATTTTGTTAATTTGTATACTCTCTCTTTATCCTCTAGTTAGTCTGGCTAAGGGTTTATCAATCTTGTTAATTTTCTCAAAGAACCAGCTCTTGGTTTGGTTGATTCTTTGAATGGTTCTTTTTGTTTCTCTTTGGTCTATTTCTGCCCTAAGTTTGATTATTTCTTGCCATCTACTCCTCTTGGGTGTATCTGCTTCCTTTTGTTCTAGAGCTTTCCGCTGTGCTGTCAAGTTGCTGGTGTATGCTTTCTCCAGTTTCTTTTTGGAAGCACTCAGCGCTATGAGTTTTCCTCTCAGTACTGCTTTCATTGCATTCCATAGGTTTGGGTATGTTGTGTTTTCGTTTTCACTGAATTCTAGAAAATTTTTAATTGCTTTCTTTATTTCTTCTTTGACCCTGCTATCGTTTAATAGAGCATAGTTTAGTTTCTATGTGTATATGGGCTTTTAGTTGTGTTTGTTGTTATTAAGGACCAGCCTTAGACCACGGTGATCTGAAAGGATGCATGGGAGTATTTCAATCCTCTTATATCTATTGAGGCTCGTTTTGTGACCAATTATATGGTCAATTTTTGAGAAGGTGCCGTGAGGTGCTGAGAAGAAGGTGTATTCTTTTGTTTTAGGATGATATGTTCTGTAGATATCTATTAATTCCAGTTGGTTCATAACCTCTGCTAGTTTTACAGTGTCCTTGTTCAGTTTTTGTTTCCATGATCTGTCCATTGGTGAGAGTGGGGTATTGAGGTCTCCCACTATTGTTGTGTGCAGCGTAATGTATTTGTTGAGCTTTAGTAGGGTTTCTTTTATGAATATCAGTGCTTTTGTATTTGGAGCATATATGTTAAGGATTAAGAGTTCCTCCTGACAAATTTCCCCTGTAATAAGTAAAAAATATCCTTCCATATCTCTTTTGATAACTTTTGGTTGAAAATCTACTTTATTCGATATTAAAATGGCCACTCCAGCTTGCTTCTTGGGGCCATTTTCTTGGAAGTTTTTTCCCAACCTTTAACTCTGAGATAGTGTCTGTCTTTGTCTCTGAGATGAGTTTCCTGTATGAAGCAAAATGCTGGGTTTTGTTTATGTATCCAGTCTGATAGCCTATATCTTTTTATTGGGGAATTGAGTCCATTTATGTTAACAGATATCAAGGAATAGTGGTTGCTGTTTCCTGCTATTTTTGCTTTTGGAGGTTGAATTGTGTCTGTGTGTCTTTCTACTTTTGGTTTTTTTTGCTTATGAGTTTTCTTGTTTTTATTAGGATTTAGTTCCTTTCGTTGTATTGGGTTTTCCACCTATAATTCCTTTTAGTGCTGGGTTTGTGGTCAGATATTGTGTAAATTTAGTTATGTCTTGGAATATCTTAGTCTCTCCATCTATAGTGATTGAGAGTTTTGCTGGGTATAGAAGCTTGGGCTGGTACCTGTGCTCTCTTAGGGTCTGCATGATGTCTGTCCAGGCTCTTCTAGCTTTCATAGTCTCTGTTGAGAAGTCGGGTGTGTGTCTGATTGGTCTGCCTTTACATGTTAATGGCCTTTTTCCCTTACTGCTTTTAATATTTTTTCTTTGCTTTGGGCACTTGGCATTTTGACTATTATGTGTTGGGAGGAATTTCTTTTCTGGTCCAACCTATTTGGAGTTCTGTAGGCTTCTTTTATGCTCATGGTCATCTCATTCTTAAGCGTAGGGAAGTTTTCTTCTACAATTTTGTTGAAGATATTTATTGTGCCTCTTAGTTGATATTCTTCTCCCTCTTATATTCCTGTTATCCTTAGGTTTGGTCTTCTCATTGTGTCCTGGCTCTCCTGGACATTTTGGGTTAGGAGCTTTTTGGTTTTTGCATCTTCTCTGACTGTTTTGTCTATGTTTTCAATGTTGTCTTCTGCCCCCGAGACTCTCTTTCATCTCTTGTAGTCTGTTGGAAATGCTTGCATCTGTGACTCCTGATTTCTTCTTTTGGTTTTCTACCTCTAGGGTTGTCTCTTTTAATGTTTTTTTTATTCTGTCCATTTCCGTTTTAAATTCCTTTTTTCATTCGTTCATCCCTTTGGTCCTGTTTTCCTCTAGTTCTTTGAGTTCTTTGAGTGTTTTTCTTGTTTCCTCTTTAAAAGCTTCTAATTATTTATGCTTTTCCTCCCGTTCTTGTTTAAGGATCTCTATCATCATCTTGAGGTATTATTTCAGGTCTGAGTCTTTTTACTGGAGTGTTTGGCATTCCGCTATTTGCTGTGATGGGAGAGCTGGGTTCTGGTGTTGCCAGGTTGTCTTGGTTTCCCTGGGGTATGTTCTTTCACTTTCCTCTTGCCATCTTGTTGTCTGTGTTTATATGTGGTCTTGTTGTCAGTGATTGTTTTTCGCCTTTCTCTTGTACCTGGATCTCCTGCTCCCTGGCTACTCGGAAGGCCTTCTCACCAGGCCTGTGTTCCTGGATCTCCACTGTTCCTGGTGGCGGATGGTCTGAGTGCCCGTTCTGTACTCAAAGTCCTCCGGCTGGGTATAGCCCAATGCCGGGTTACTGGTTCCCTGAACCAAGCGGCGGGGGGGGGGTGCACTTTCGGCAGAGATCTCTTTGCACCCCAGCTAGTCGGAACGCCTTCTCACCAGGCCTGTCTGTGTCCCTGTGATCTATGTTTCTAATGCTGTCTTTCAGCTGAGGGTTTATACTACTAAAAATACATATATCCTTAGGAAAATACAGTACATCTCAAAGTATTAATTTTACTCTGTAAGAAATAATTCTTAAGTATTTTTAGTAAAATATTATATTATTATATTATATTAGCATTGCATGGTAATAAAATATCATACAATGAAAATGCATATAAATTTTCCTCTTGTGTTCTTTTAATTACATTTTTCTTTATCTTGATAATTTCATATATACATTCAATGAAATATGATCATATCCACCTTCCTGTTTTTCCCTTCCAACTACTCCATACCCCCTCCCATCATGCCCCTCTCTTGGTTTTATGTCTCCTTTTGGTTTTCTTCTCTCTTTCTTGATAATCCACTGAGTCCTTTTAGAGTTGCCCATACGTGCATGGTTACAGAGACAGCCATCTGTGCACAGAAGCCTTACAAGGGACCATCTTCATGAGAGAATGTATCTCCCTCCCTCCGCATCCAACAATTGCCAGTAGCTTCTCATTAAAGGGCCTGACCACAGGGTGAGAGCAACCCAAGTCTATAAGTATAAATGTGAATATTTTAGAAGGCAGTTTGGCTACATGACTTTAGTAAGTACACATAGTATGTAACTTGTCAAAAATATGAAGAACACACTTTAAGCCAGATGACTACACTACTAGCCACTCAGAAGGCTGGGGCAGGAGGAAAGCTACCCTGAGAGCCTTGGAGGACATCAGTCTTAACATTCTTTACAATAGTCCATGTTCGAAGCCTAACAGTTTGTTATAAACTCAAATACTATGAAATTACTATTTCTCTCCTGGCCAACTTGAAGGGTGAAGAGGTCTGTTTCTAGCATAGTCTTGGGGTGTTCTAGCCAATGGGAGGTCTACTCCCTCCCAAAACTTCCCTGCCTTACCCCCGATCTCCCTCTTCTGCTCTACCCATCCTTCTCAAAGAAGTACCCTGCAGCCTAAGGCTTAATGCTTCTTCCTGTTGCCAAGGGCTGACAGACTACCTGCCTGTATTTAAGTCCTTTTCATTAAAATCCTAGGCTGCCTCTCTGAACCTTTTTCTCCTCAACTTGTTAACTCACAGATTTAATAACTTCTTTCTCGTTTACCTGGCTCGGACACCTGAATAGGCCCTTGGAACTAAGTGTTAAACTTCTCTGTAATTTTGCATCATAATCAACTAACATAGAGCCCGATTTGTTATTGTGAGGTTGGATTTTATAGACAGATTTGAAAAATGGGCTTAAGCTTCCATTTTATAGATTAACCTTGTAAAATATATTTCCAAGCTGAACATTGCTTGCTCTGTTTTCAAAGAGGTTCATATTCAACTACCGTATGTCAGCAAGGCTCAGCACGCCTTCTTCGGTGTGCTACAAAGTGAGCTCTATTCACAAAGCTAATGAGGTAGACATTCTCTGACTCTCACTCTATTAGAATCCATTAGAAGCAAATGTTTACAAATATTGTTCTGTTCAGACCAACAGAATAGTTGGAAGCATAATATAGTCTTCTGTTTGAAAAGTGGTCATGTTTATTGCTAATTATTGACAAAATGCATGATGATTCAGTAATATGTTTACAGACAGTAAAAAAGAAAACTACCATATTAGCAGTCTGCCTTCTTTATTTTTAATATGCGCTTCATGAAAAGGAAAAGGGAGTTCAAGGAACCAGTAGAGACAGAGCAGGCAGGGGTGTTTGGAAATGGACTGAGGCCGGGAGGTGTGTAGGAACACTCAGCATGGCTCTGCTCGCTTGCCCGACCATGATCTGAACTCTGGCCTGGAGGCTCCAAAGACTCATCGTTGTCTATGCTGAAGGTTGTTGAACTCTGCATCACAAGGTCTTGAAATGGTTGCCAGAACTTCAAGTGTGTTATTACAGTGGGAAACTATCAAAATGGGGGGACAGGAGCCCGGTTAGTATTCAAACGAGGGGCATTAGTGAATTAAACACTTATTTATTGTTGCCTGTTCTGTCCACCTTATCTGACTCAGGCTGACCCACGGCAGTGCACGCGCTTAGGAACTGTTGTCACCACGGACGCTCCATACAATGCAGAGCCTGGTGGATTGGGACCGAAAAGTGTCAGGTGGCTAAGGCTTCCACTCTCGGGGACAGTGTTTGTCCGGATTGTCTGCCAGCATTTGTCTCTGGAGTCTCCTCTTCTCTGCTGCCCATCCTGAGTGGCATCCCTCTTTTACCGTTTTATGGTCAGGGGCTGCTGGCCCGGCAGCTTCTCTTTAGCTTTACACTTTTGTACTTCTGCTGTGGCCTATAATATGTCGATTTTGCAGTTTAACATTCAGAGAGGCGTCTGAATTCTTGAGGCTCATTTCAGTGCTGTCTCCAAGTAACCAATTATTGAGTTATTGAGTTCTCTGTGCTAGTTATTAGACATATATAGCCCTACTTTCCTATTCATTTAAATCACAGAGATTCAGTATATGTTCTTGTGAACTTACACCAAATCTCATATTTTTAGGATTGTGGTTGAAACATATAAGGAAATTGTAGCTCTGGGGTCTAGCACCATTGACTAAGAATGAGTGTAGCATATTCACACCCTGGGGTCTAGCACCACTGACTAAGAATGAGTGAGGTACAGCTGATTATGAATATGGGTGAATCCCAGAAAACATGGAATTGTACAAACAGCTAATCACAGGAGACTTTGTTTTGTGTGCTATTTATGTAAACTTGGAAATAGGGAAAGATGAAGCCATCTCAAGGTGGGGGGTTAACACAGTACGTCACACCTACAATGGCAATGACAGGGACAGGGTCATTTTAAAAGGTGCAGATGACATCTATGCTTTGGGAACTAGAAAGCACAACTGGTAACAGCTTCGACAAAACTCTCAGGAATAACCCAGTGTGAACACAGAACTCACACGCTCAGTAGTCAGTAGTGTGCAGGAACTGAACATGGTGACCTGGTGCTAAAACCAGGAACTGATCAGAAAATTTTGAGATGTGATTTGCTGGTGGCCATTTAGTAGAAGAAACCATTTCCTTCTATCAAAGTCATCATTGATTCAGGGAAGAGCCATCTACAGACACTAAAACTCTTGGTTCCTATGCTTTGACAGGTCTAATGGTCTGAAAGCAGAGCACCGTGAGTTACTTATTACTTACAAAGGGGGAACTAGACCTTCTTACCAGATACATCTGGCAGACAAAACCCTAGTCAGATGGTCGAATGTTTTGCTAAGCCAAAACTGCTGTTTTGAGTGCCTTCTTGTTTGAGGCATAGAATATGGCGCCATCCATAAAATAATCTTCCAAAATGCATAACCCTAATATAATATGAGAAAATGACTAGAAAACCTAAATTAGGAGACATTCTATCTGTCTTCAGACCTGTCACATCAGTGTGGACAGCGAAGGTCAGGAAACCTAACACCCCAGTGGGGTAGAACTTCACTGTGACGGATAGTTAGCGATAACTGGTAATGTTGAGGCCTGTGTCATGCATTAGATAATAACGTGTATTCGTGTTAAGCCTGCAGAAAAGGATGCTGGTAAATTAATTCTCTTTGTGATAGTTTACACAATGTCTCCTTCCCTTCCAGCTGGAAACTCCCAAGTTCATACCTGTGAAGGAGAAAATAGTCCAGTTAAAAGAATTCATGCACAATAATGTAGATATTGGATATTGATCTGTAACTGTTGGCCATTGGTAAACAGGGTGGGGTAACTCATTTCTAATCAAAAGGAGTTAACTCACAAAGCTTAATTCTGAAGAGTGAAGGTCTGAGGCAGTGTTTCATGGCTGCTGCAGAATCCACAGGAGCAGAGCCTGCAATGTAGCTCTTCAGCAATTCTGTGATCCTTGCTTTGGCCTTTGCCGTCTCTGTAAAGGGCAGGCGAGCCTGGGTTCTCAGCCAGGTGGCCTTCTCAGCTTAAGCTCTGTGGGCCAAGCCATTCTGTGGTAGACTTAGTAGTTAGTACAGACTCTAAACAACTGTCGTGTGAAACAGTTATACACAGCATATCTGACTGTGGTTGTGCCCAATAAAACTACAAAAGCAGTAGGTCAACTTTCACATTCTGTCTGTATGTGTAGTCTTTCACACACACACACACACACACACACACACACACACACACACACACACACACACACATACACACACACATTGACCTCCTTTAAACTCACTGTTAAAGTGTTGTCTGTTTTAAAGGGAAGCTTACCTTTGTCCATGCTACACCTCACCGTGGGCTCCGGCTTCGGGGTTTAAAATCTCCAGGCAGCACAGGGCATTAAAGCTAAGTAGAGACAAAGCTGCAATAAAAATGGTCAGAGTTCCAGACATCGTTGTTTACCCAGGCCACACACTCGCAGCAGTCTCCAGGACTAGTGCCTGTCTGTCCACCTAGCCAGCTATCCACTTAGCATCCTAAAGTTAAAAATCAGAAGTGTGAGAGTTGTCATGGGGACGCATAATAACACATTTATTTGAATTTTAAAATTAAACCAGACTTTTTCTGACAGAGTAAGTCAGATTTGGCTGATTGGGTTTGACAATCAGAACTAGCTTTGCCAATTAAGTTGTATGGTTATATTTTCCATAAATTGAACAAGCTAAACTGAAGCTCTGAGGCTTTAAGACATATTTAAAACCTGCATTGGGTGTGCAGTCACTACTGCTGCAGGCTTTGCTATTGATTGCACCAGCTAAGGCGTGATGTGGTTTGAAGTCTGAAGACACCAGAGCATCGCTACTGCTTATGGGTGTGGGGACACACTGAAAGCATTAACTCGAACATGGAAATGACAGGCAGGGACACAGGGTAGATAGATGTTGCTGAAGGAGAACAGAAGGAAGGCCATCAAGGGCTTGTGTCGTAACTCAGGGTTATCTAATCCATTCCATTTGGTAGTGGGCACAAAGGACTATATTGTTAGCTGTATTACTTCTGCTCATGAAGTAGTCTGTTTAAAAAGAATCCCAGAGTGTTTGAGGCAGGCCCTGGGTTCAGTTCCCAGCAGACACCAGGCATGGGGGTGCCACCTTTCAGACAGGACTCTGAAGGGACAGGAGGATCTCAAAGGCCAAGAGCATCCGCAGCTACAGAATATGTTTGAAACCCTGTCACAATAAGAAACAAGCAGTAAAACAACCTACAGTCATATAATTAAGAGAACAGGTTTAACCCCTGGTAGAATAATAAGACACTCTTTTTAAAATACGACACGTTTCATACGATTGAATCTGACTGTGGTTCCCCAGCTCCCAGATCCTGCCCACCTGCCCAAATCCACACACTTTCCTTCTCTCATTAGGCATTCTTAAACTACTACATGAGATACTTGAAATTCAAACATACTTAGGCACTTAAAGAATTTTTCTAGCAACATATATAAAAAACAAATCAGTAGAACTTAATTTTTGAAATTTTTTCTAAAATCTGTGATGCTTAATTAGGTTTATTATTTATTCAGTTACCATCAAATACCTTACATGTGCTTAAAAGCTAACATACTTTCTCTGTAGACTTCTTTCATACATACCTGATCTAAATCCATTTGACATAAAACAGGTAAATTATATTAGGTTTCTAATTTTAATGTCTCTTGCCTTTTGTAAAACTGACTTAGTCCAATACAGTGAACTGGGGCTCAATGCAGTTTACTCAGGAGTGTGTGCTCTGTGACAGCGGCATTGTGGGAACCTGTACTTACAAGACTGAAAAGCCTGCTCAACAGCGCACTCCCTGTTCAGCCCCTCGCATTTCTATCACCCAGGAAAACAGACGTGCTTGGCTAGGCTTCCCGACATCATAATAGCAATCTTTGGGCAGGCTAGTCCTTTGAATTCCATCATACCTAAGTCATTTGGCCCTGCCTCAGGTCAGGTGCAAAGGCCAGATGAAAGGTCAAAGGTCAGGGTTGGCTCCCATGGCCGTGTGTGTTAGCTACTTCATCATTAGCAGACCACGTTGCCCATGTTCTGCTTTTAACTACCACAATGAATAAAAACCCACAAGCTCCTGCTTGCAGCACAGAGTCCAGTTTCTCCAACCATCTCTCCCGGTGTGCCTTCAGGTGTTGACCTCCAGCTCTACGGAAACAGGGAATGTGGGTTTATGTTAAGCGATG
The DNA here is from genome assembly GCF_963924665.1 of Micromys minutus. Classification (NCBI taxonomy): domain Eukaryota; kingdom Metazoa; phylum Chordata; class Mammalia; order Rodentia; family Muridae; genus Micromys; species Micromys minutus. Next base: position 9,617,897 of record NC_137955.1, on the reverse strand, counting down.
CATCATTGGACAGTGGAGAAGTAAGCGGGAAGGAGGCCGGCGCAGCGGAAGAAGAGGCGGCAGGAGGGGATTCTGGGTGGAAGGAAGATGGAGGCAGATGAGGTTGTCATGAATGTTTTATAAGGGATGGAATTGTACAAGATCATTTGACTTATCTTGGTTGGCAAATTATATCTATTGGATCAGAATAGTTTGGAGTATTCTTTGGTGTGACTACTCAATTGAGTTCAAAGGGTGTAGTGGTGGAACATATAAAGCCGGTCCCAGAGTTGGGATGTGTGTGTCTAAGACCTGGCAACAACCCACCAAGGGGAAGTGAGTGAAAACAACACGATGGGGGCAGCCGTGTCCACCGGGGACAGGAGCAGCAGGGGCGGTAGAGTGAACCATGCCTCAGTTCTTAGAGGGACGTGGAACACCAAGTTAGAGATCCCTGCAGTGCCAGATGGCCCCGTGGGTGCAAGCTCTAGGGAGGGAGGGATAAAAGGTTAAAACACTGTTTAATGATTACCACAACAGGGAAAATGTAAAATTCACCATACTTCTTAGGAAGTGTGTTAAAATGAATCTAGGGGGCATTTGGAGTCTCAGCCCTGGGACTCTGTTCTTCACCCCTGAGACCATCTGCATCCCCGCCTGCAGGGATGCGCTCACTGGCTGTTCTATTTGTGCAAGTTTGGTGTAGATCCCCCTCCTTTCCAAGCCTTTGGTCTTAGGTAGTGCTGCTAAGAAGTACCCTGTCGATTTCTTGGCTCTCGCTTTTTCTCAGTTTGGGGAGGTGCTCCTTCATCTGTCTAAGCAGAGCGACATGTTTTATTCTTAGCACAGTTTTCCATCTCTTTTGACCTTTATCTGACTTTTAAGGAACAGAATATAAAAGGAGTTTTAAATAAGTTGTAAGTAAGGTACTGTTATTATTTTTAGATTTATTCTGCTCAGATTCTTTAAGATCCATCAATACATAGTAGATAAATATTAAATAGTTCTGTGTAGTTGACCAAGTCATACCGTCAGTAAGGAAGACAAGTCTCACTTAGGTTTGAAAACAGGCCTTAGATCTAGATTGGGGATGGCTGAGGAAGGTAGAATGGGGGATAGCTCTAAATCTCTCGTTACTTCATCAAGTGTCCTGACTCTCTTCACTCATCTCCGTACTAGAGAAGTAATCACTTTATATGATCTATTTTTAAAGAAAAGTATGACTGATCATCACATCACAACTTTAGCAATTGGTTCTAATCTTCTGGCTCCTTCTCATTCTCTGGCTCGTTCTGTCTTTACCTGTATCCAGCTTGTTCTCTCTGCAGCATGTCTCTGTAAAACTCTCCAGGTAAAATTGCTCTCTCTGTCTCTCTCTCTCTCTCTCTCTCTCTCTCTCTCTCTCTCTCTCTCTCTCTCCCTCCCTCCCTCCCTCCCTCCCTCTCTCTCTCCCCCCCCCCTCTCCTCCCTGCCCCCAGCTCTCTTAAGTAGCTCCCCTTCCCTTTCTCTTCTGGTAAGAGTTGGGTGTATCCTATTCTGTTTAATATTCTCTGATTCATCACTATGTTCTACCACTCAATTAGACATCACTTCAAACATGGGTGCTTCCTTCTAATTAATTTTACCATCATTGTTTGGGATTAAAAGTATGTGCTAAGGGTGAGCCACACCACAACTACAAACAGATTTTTCCAGAAATTAGCACCATCTCAGGGTTCACAGTATGATCAAATATCCTACAAGAATGGACCACCTCAGATTCTATTCTGTTGTTAGGCATGTTTGGTTCATTATCAAAGATGGATCCTGATTGTGATAAAATGCCAGGCATATGTTGATCCTATAGCAATGGGAATTAGATGTTTTACGTATTAATCTTTGATAAGTTTGTTGTGTCCGTGTGTTCAAGCATACTCCACTGGCTTCTCCGTCCTACTGTTGCTGTGGTACATTTTCATTAGTGTTCTAGACTAGCCAATAGATGTGTTACTTAGAACAGGCTCTCAGTCCCTGTGATGCATGATAGGTGGAGAGATGAAATTACTGGGTTGCATATGTTTTTCTTTTTAATGAAGTAAGAGGTACATGTAGTAGAAAATAGAAGCTGACAATATTCAATTTTCTCTAAGAAAAACTCAGACATCTGCTGCGCATGTGTCTGGGTACAAGTGTTAGCTCTCACTTGGATAACCAGTTGGACTTACACTCTGGTCCTCAGGTGTCTGACCTAGAACAAAGTTATTCCTTAAATGGTGTTTCTACAAGACTGAAACTCTGAGGCTGCTAAAGGGTGACAGTCTTTAAAGACAGTCTTTAAAGATTTAGGTGTAGCAAGGGGGTGGGATCAGAAAAGGCCCAAGAGTACAGGAAATGCTTTCAGGAATTGGCAAGTGGATTGCATGTGCTTCCAAGATCCTGGGCTCCAGAGGGAACAGTCAGTAGAGAGCAGAGACAGCCTGCAGCACAGGAAGTAATCTTTGCCAACTCTTTATCTGATGGAGGGTTGATTGATCTCTACAATACATAAAGAACTAGAAACACCAAATTGTCCAATTGCCAAATGGGCACGTGAATTGAACAGATACTTCTCAAAGGAAGAGATACAAATGACTAATAAATATTTTGGAGAATGTTCAGTGTCTTCCATCAGGGAAATGTAAATTAAAACTGTGTTGAGATTTCATCTCTTCTCACACCAGTCAGAATCACCAAGAAAACAAACAACAAATGTTGACAAGGATGTGGGAAGGGGGACTTTGGTACTGTGCTGGAGCGAGCAGAAACTGGGGCCGCCCCTATGGAAATCAATTTGGAAGTTACTCAGAATAACTGAAAGAGAACTACTATGCAACCCAAAGGAATCCAAGTCAGCATCCCATAGACATGCACATCTGTGTTTACTGCTGCACTGTTCACAGTAGCCAAGATGTGGGAATAGCTGAGATGTTCATCAGTGCAAGAGTGGATAAAGCAAGGATAGCATATGTACACAGTGAAATTTTATTCATCCATAAAGAAGAATGGAATAATGTCATTTGCAGGAAAATAGTCTGGCCTGGAAAGCATCGTGTTAACGAAATAAGTCACACATAGCAATGAAAGAAGAGAAGGAACTACAGGGAGGTAGGATTATATGAGGAAACTATGGCATTTTTGTCTTTCTTTTGCCCCATAGTTTTCTCTGTGTGTAGAATCTACATCTAAGTACACAGCACATACAAATACATGCATTCATGCACATACACATGCAGGACAGAGATAGATTATTGGGGGAGGAGAAAAGGGATGGGTAGGCAATGACCGGTAAATAAGAGCAAGGTGTAAATGTGCATTCATGTGTGTGTGTGTGTGTGTGTGAGAGAGAGAGAGAGAGAGAGAGAGAGAGAGAGAGAGAGAGAGAGAGAGAGAGAGAAACAGACAGACAGAATATCTCATAATGAAACCTACTATTTATATACAACAACAATTAATTTTCATAAATTAGAATTTGAGTAAAGGAATTAATTATCCTTCAGTGTTTGGGCGGGCCTCAATCAGATGAAGACCCCAGAAGAAAAGGTCTAAGGACTTTAAGTCTGGACTGCCAAGGGTATGGGACTACACCTGTGTGAGAGTATCAGAATATCACCTGTGTGGGGACTGCACCTGTGTGAGATGTCAGAATCTCACCTGTGTGAGGACTGCACCTGTGTGAGTTGGGGGGGTCTGCACCTGTGTGAGGTGTCAGGACTGCATCTGAGATAGGTGTGGGAAGTTAGAAGACAACTTTTACCAATCAAGGGGCCCCATACCACTGTGAGCCCCAGGGATTGAACTTAGGTCATCAGACTTTCATAGCCAGCCCTTTTGCCTGCCAAGCCATCTTGCTGACCCTTGCTTGACTTTTGGAAAGGACTACATTTATGAATAGTGTTATATAGTATTTTTAAATGTTTATTGTGTAGAAATTGATAGAAATTTTTCTGGTTTTGTCTTCCCATCTGTGTAGCATAAGAGCTACCTGTTTTCTACTTGTGATGTTCAGATTAATTTAAAATATTTGAATTTTGAAAATGTAATATATCTGAACTTTAATAATATAGCTACCTTTTCTAGAGTTCATGATAATTTTAGTTTCAGTCCCAGTGGACAGAGAAACAAACATGCAGGAGGCCATATCAGATGCCCCTTGGAATTTGCCTGTGTAGTCTTGTCACACCATTTATTCTGGCCCATAGCTCAGCATAGGTGTCTATGGGAAAGAGTTAACATACTACTAACCTCTGAGCAGTAGGGGTTGGAGCTAAGGGACCAAAGCTCCCTTTCTGTCTCCTGGCTTAGTAGTTAAAGCACATTCACCTTGCCTCCTCAGAAAGCCCAACCCCCCCGACCAGTAACAGAGCACATGCTGATTGGGGCTCTCCTTTCTCCCACTTTAACTCTGCTGGATTCAGTTTCTTTTCGGTGGGCTCCTTTATTCAGCATCAGCTGTATCAAAACCAAAATTGTCTTTAGCAGACATGAGCTCAAACCAGCAACGGTCAATACCAGGTCATTAAATTCAACAGGTCTGCTCATCTTGGAATCTGCTGCACTTCAGTTATGCTGATGCAAAACAATATGTTGATTAAGACCAGAGCTGAAACAGTGTACCAGAGTGCTTGACAACTTGGTGACCAAGACCAGCTCAAGGGAATGAAATTCTGGAGTTGTTTAGGACTTGCCCAGGTCATTCAGAAACCCTGAGGTCAATTTTCACTAACAACCTTGGTATAGCCTACAGCTGTTGACCTCATGGAGTTGAGTGATCTTCTTTCCTGTAAGTAAGTTGTATCTGTACCACCCGGGACCAGGCTCCACAGCTGCCATTTTGATTGTTTCTAATTTTCTGTTATGGTCTTTATCCATTGCAGAAGGAAGTTTCTTTGATTAGGGGTGAGTAGAACTCTTTTCTGTGGGTATAAGCACAAGTGTTAAGGATATAGTTAGGGCTTGTGCTGGCTTAACAAGGAGGCAGTTGTAGATTTTCCTCCAAGACCCATGGCTTCACCAGCCCTGAGTAGTTGGCTCCGTTTCCAGTACCAAGCATGGTTTCCCTCATTGATTGGGTCGTAAGTTCAATAGAAAGCTGTAGGTTACCACCAAGGTATGGGAGCCACTACTGCACCTTAGCTAAGCCATGAAAGCTAGTAGGCATGGAGAAGGTTTACATTACAGGTCAGATCCAGCTTGAGGTCAGCTCAAGGTTGACTTTCATTTTTAAAGTGGTGGGGAGTGTCATTTCTAATGGAAAACTGAAAACAGTGCTTTTTGTTTAAAGCAAATGCCATCGTTTAGGTTTGCCCAGTTTATCTTTTCATTAAGATATTTTTATTTCACATGTACTCAGAGAATAAAAATACATTTAGGTTTTAAATTTTGCTTTTCATCTTTAATGTATAAAGTTCTTTTTGACATGTTCCAAAAAATGCAGTGTTTTCTGAATTGCACAATTGGATATAGGGTGAAATGTTCAGAAGGGAAATGAAGTTTTTATGACAGGCCCTGTCTTCTCCCCGTCTATTTCTAGCTTTTCTATAATTGTGTATTTTGACAGTCTTTCTTTTTCAGATGGGAGAAGGTGTGTTATGTTTTTCTCCAGGACTGATAAGCACTAGGTTTCAGTAATTGTCCCCCCCCCCCCAGAGAATCAAACTAATTGCATTATCAGCTCTCCCCAAATTACATGGCAATCCATCATAAAAACAAAAACACTTATTAGTGTTTGTCTAAAATAGCCTCATTAATGACATCCTGTTAGCAGAGGGAGCTCTGCATTTTCACTGCTAGTTGGATGCTTTGCCACATTTATACTGCAGAGTCATTTATAGTCATTTGAATTCCATAGTTTTTATGCTTGTGACATTATCACATTAATGCAATACTTGTTAACAAAATTCATTTGTGTATTGGCAAAATATTTACAGGTAACAAGTTCAGTGACACATTTACTGAGTAGTAACATGGATATACCTAAGGAAACTTTATTGCTGCCTCTTAAAAACTGAGCCAGGAGTTTAAGGCCATCCTTTCTATGGCAAGATTGGGGCTGGGGGGACATTGAGAGAGAGACATTGAGAGAGAAACAAAGAGAATTGAAACATAAAATGTAAATGTAATTTAAGCTACACTCAACCCAGTTTTCTTCAACCCAAGACTTTCTGATATCAAGTGTTACATTTATGTATTAGAAATTTTTTCAAATAAGAGTTTTGCTAATTCCTGCCATGTTATACCTAGGATAAAAGAAAAGGAATGAGTTGGGGTCTCTCCCCTCTCCCGCCCCCTATTGGATAGGGCATCCTTGGCTAGCATTGTGAGTAGGGAAGTCAAAGGACTGCTACAGGAGTCAGTCTTCTTTCTGTGTCCTGTGGGTCTGAGGGGTCAGGCTTGGCAGCAGTGGTACCCACACAGCCATATCTAAAGGAATACTCTGTAAAGGTTCACAGAACCTCATAATTAAGGCCTTTTGGGCCCAGCATGAAAATAGGAAGTAACCTATGAAATAAACTTTACCTAGCAAAGCATGTCACCTGTTCAGGTGTCTTTCTGTCCTAATTACCTGACTAATGATCAGGAACCAACCATCAATGATGCTGAAATTCATATTAAGTACCTGAAGGAAATGTTACTTTACTTTAAATAAAGGGGTAGTGTCACCGCAGAGTAGTTGGTAGTAGAAATTCAGTCACAACTCCCTAATGGTTCCTAACTTTTGGACTGTTCTGACATCTCATTCCTCCTTTTACTCCAAAGTATTTATTCATTTTCAGAGGTAAATGAATAATAGATCTTGCAGCCAACAAGCTTTGAGGTACTAGAATATGATGCCTCTTAGATATGAAAACCACATTATAGTTATTAAACCAGAGCATCCACAGCCCGAGTGGCCCATTTACTTTACAGTATTCCATGAATCCCCACAGCAGAGTCCACGGGGGGTCCAGGCCCAGCAGTGCCTGAGCTCACTTGTGTGAAGGAAGAGTGAGATTTCCATCCTCCTTCTGGGCACCTTTTTAAAAGAAGGGTTAATCCAGCTGCCTTTGAGAATGTTGGTGAAGAAAACACTAACGGTAAGCTCCCCTGGGGAAGGAAGCTGAATTTGTTCCCCAAATACCCCTGAGTGCCTGTTCTGTGCCAGATGTTGACAGACAGGATGGATGCTGATAGACCCTGACTGCGTCGGGGTCTCCACAGAGCTTGTACTTAGGAAAGTCACTTTTAATGTGTGCCCAAAGAGGATCTCTGCAAATATGTAAAGGACTGTGAGAAAAGCAGAAGTTTGAAAAACACAACAGACACAACCTTTCTTACATGGGGCAAAGTCAGAAAACTACTCTGGAGAGGTAAGAGCTAGGCTGAGAGCCTCACACCAAAACCACACAGCATAGGTGAGACAGGAAAAAAGTAAAAAAATTGGATATTCTCTGTATTTACATTTCAGATGTTATCCCCTTCCCATACCCCATTCCCCCTCCACTTGTTTCCATGAAGGTGCTCCCTCTCCCAACTACTCTCTCCACCTCAGCACCTTGGCATTCCCCTACACTGGGAGAACAAGCCTTCACTGGGCCAAAGGCCTCTCCTCCCATTGATGCCAGACAATGTCTTCCTCTGCTACATAGGCAACTGGGGCCATGGATCTGTCCATGTGAACTCACTGGTTGGTGTTTTAGTCCCTGGGAGTTCTGGAGGGTTTGGATGGTTGATAATGTTGTTCTTCCCATGGGGTTGCAGACCCTTTCAGCTTTCAGTCCTTTCTCTAGCTCTATCATTGGGGTCCCCATGTTCAGTCCGATGGTTAGCTGCAAGCATCCTCAACTGTATCTGTATGGCTCTGGCAGAGCCTCTGAGGAAACATCCATATCAGGCTCCTGCCAGTAAGCACTTGGCATCAGCAATAGTGCTTGGGTTTGGTGGCTGCATATGGGATGGATCTCCCGGTAAGGCAGTCTCTGAATGATCTTTTCTTCAATCCCTGCTCCTCTATTTGTCCTTGTATGTCCCTCAGGATGATAGCTTCTAGTTCCATTTATTTGCCTAGGAATTTCCTAAAGTCATTGTTTCTAATAGCTGGGTACTACTCCATTGTGTAAATATACCACATTTTCTGTATCCACTACTCTGTTGAAGGAAATCTGGGTTCTTTCCAGCTTTGGGCTATTATAAACAAGGCTGCTATGAACACGATGGAACACGTGTCCTTGTTAGATGCTGAAGCATCTGACAAAGCTATGGGGAAACGTATGCTCTCATTCATGCATAAAGATATAAGGTAGGGCTAGATACAAATTTTCCAAAAAAAAAAAAACTTTCTGATCTAGAATTTCTGGTCCTGAGAAGGTATGCCAAGAAGTGAATGGCAAATGAGCTAAAATTTACATGGAGATGTAGCATTTATAAACTATGAAGTATTCTAAACATGCATCCACAAGGGATTGAGTGAATCTATCACACTCCTTTACACAGTGGGTTGTTAGCTACTAAGTAACCAGTGAGAAGAATAATATGCCTCTGTCAGTGGACACACACAAATCCGAAGAACATTAATTGAAAAGTTATGAGCCAGTATGCATTGTGTATGTTTTATTTATATTGACAGGTGTGTTTGTAAATAAGACACATTGTATTCATTTTGCAATATATAAAACCAATGAAGGGAAAGTATATAGTGATATACTCTGGGTTTTTTAGTAGTGCAAATAAAAGTGTAAGAGGTTTATGTTTTCTACTTTATGAATTTCTGTTTGCTTAGATCCCTGTATTTGTTTTAGAAGTATTCTGTAGAGAAAAGCAAAGTAGTTTTTCCTTGTGAGAAAGAAAAGCAAAAGTACATTCTGCAGAATTCTAATTTACTCAGTTGCAGGCCCTGTCTTACTATTTTACGTTTCCAGTTTGTTAGGTAGCAAAAGGGCAGGGCCACTGCAGTCACCTGCTTACCTTCAGTTCCCAGCTGTGCTTTGTCTCTGTCTGTTTTGTCTCTTCCTACCAGAGTCCAAGCCTCGAGAACAGGTCTGTGGTCTGTAGCATCTAGAACAGTCCCCAGCTCAGAGTATTTGCTCCAGATATTGAAGGACTTAACTCCTGCTGAGTTCCTCGTTTGCATTTGATTCTTTTGCTCTTACTTGCAGTGTTCGTGCATTCGTGTGTGTGTGTGTGTGTGTGTGTGTGTGTGTGTGTGTGTGTGTGTGTGATTGCTGTTGTGTTAAAGGGTAAAGCCACATGTTGACCTAATATGAGTGTGAAGGGCAGAGGATAGCTTTGTGGGACCAGTTCTCTTTCTACCTTTACATAGATTCCAGGAATAAAGCTTGGATTGACATGCTTGTGTGACAAGAGTCTTACCCACTGTACTGGCTGGTTTTGTGTCCACTTGACACAAGCTGGAGTTATCCAGAGAAAGGAACCTCAGTTGGGGAAATGCTTCCATGAAATCCAGCTGTAAGGTATTTTCTCAACTAGTAATCAAGGTGGCAGGGCCCAGCCCATTGTGGGTAGAGCCATCCCTGGGCTGGTAGACCTGGGTTCTATAAGAAAGCAGGCTGAGCAAGCCAGGGGAAGCAAGCCAGTAAGTGACATCCCTCCATGGCCTCTGCATCAGCTCTGGCTTCCTGACCTGCTTGAGTTCCAGTCCTGACTTCCTTTGATGATAACAGCAATGTGGAGAGTGTAAGCTGAACAAACCTTTTCCTCCCCAACTTGCTTCTTGGTCATGATGGTTTGTGCAGGACTAGAAACCCTGACTAAGATACCCACTGAGCCACCTCCCCAGGTCCCCTGCAACCATTTGGATTCCCTCCCACATCTCCCATGAGAATGCTCACCTGACTTTGTTGTTTCATCTTCTAGTCCCATCATTGGGACATCAGGGACATCATCCCTGAGCCTCTTTTAGGCCTGGCACCAATCCTAAAAGAAGCTCAACTCCACTGATACCCGTTTGAACTTGCACTTGGTTGTCTGACCTTTGGAGGCCACTGTATCCTAATTAATGTATGAGCTCCTTCAGTTCCTCAGAGGAGAAGAGCTGTCGCTGTGGCTCCCTCTACTCTTCCTTCATCCCTCCCACAGTCTTATTTCAGTCCATTTCATCAGATGCTACCCTTCAGAGAATTCCACTTCCCTCCCAGCAGTTGCTTCAGGAAGCTCCAACTGCCTGGCTGCCAGCACCAGTCACCTTGCCCAAGGCAGGCGCCACTGATAAACTTGGGTAGTGTTTGCCTGTCTGACATCTCTGCTGCTAAGTAATCACAGGTCTATCTCTGACCCCTGCCATTACTTTCCCCTTTACCTAGCTACCTTCTTATTCCTTCCTTTTCCAACCCTAGACTAGAAAGGAGAATGCTTTGTCTGTTTTAGGGTTGTATAGGTAAGGGGAGTTGTCCTGATTTCCATGTTAAATGATTGAGTCATTTACCCATCTACTTTTCTGAATGACCGCTGCCTCTTTGGGAAACATCAGTAGGCTTTCCGAGCTGTCCAGTACCTGTTGTCATGTTTACGCTGGTTTTAGGCACTGTGGATGGACACACTGTGATCTGTCACACTTGCATTGTTGCAAATGTGCTGCTCTGGATAAATGTCTAAGTGTGCACTAGGTAGGGAATATAACCATCATAATTATGTGTTGCTCTGGGGGATAAAAAGTATTGGGGGTCTAAAAAGTTGGCTGGTTATTAAACTTTCTTTCTTTAACCTAACTTAGGAGCTCTGTATTTGAGTAGTGATATATTCAAAACCTAATGCTTACTGACTGACAAGAGAAGATACACAAGGATGCATTTTTCCCAATTTCAAAGCATCATCTTTGCCACATTTATTTTTAAAAACTAATATAAATTCCTAAGAGTATAAATATCCTTTTTCAGTTTTCAAGAATCTATGGCATTTTTTGTCAGTATAAAAAAAAGGCCTGTAAAATTATTTAGAACCATAACTGTTTTTATTAATGATGAAATACAATGTATCCCTAATTGTTAAGTGTTTAAATTTAGCTTTGCACATGTGATACAGTACAGTATGTGGAGCCAAATGTATTCATTCAGCACGTACATGCTGACTACGCCTTGTGTGCTAGGCCCTGTTCTGGGCACGGTGTCTGAGGGACAAGGGGGGGGGAAGAGCCAAAAAGAGCCACCAAACTGCACATGCATTTGCCTTCTGCCTTGGCGACCCAGCTCCTCGAAATCTACTCAGTTGCTGGACAAAAACAATGGTGTGGCCACACAAGGGGGTTCCAGGAGACTAAAAGACAACGACAAAAACGTAGCAATATGGACTTTGTGCCATGTCAGAGTTTCAGATGAGTAGATGAACGGGAAATTGACTATATATGAATGGGAATGAATGATACCTGAAGTTGGCCAGATAGATAATTTGCCTATTTTATGAAAAAAGCAGAAAGTATATAGAAAATTTGTTTTGCTTTGCTTTTTTTTTTTTTTTTTTTTTTTTTTTTTTTTTTTTTTTTGGTTTGGTTTTTAAATAAAAGATTACCCTAGCAGGATGAGACCAATGTGCAGAGTAAGGATGGAATGTGAATTTTTGCTTTTTTGCTTAGTTTTACTGTGCAACCATTATTACATAGATTAACAAGGGAGCTCTCTTTAGATTGTGGTCTTCTCTTAACCATGAGGCTTAGGTAGCCATATGAATAACTGGAAGAAAAGCTTTCCAGGCAGAAAAGGGGCCCAGTGATGGGGAAAGTGTCTGAAGAGCACAGAAGCAGCCAGTGGGGCTGGAGCATAGTATAGAGGCACATGAGTGGAGAAGAGAACAGAGAACAATCAGATCCCCTGACCCCCCCCCCCAGGGGAACAGGCCTGAGACGAAGTTGCAGTGGGTATCTAGTAGATATCCCTGTGGAAGAAAGAGGGCAAAGGACAACATCAGACACTGACAGAGGCCCAGCAAAGCTCTGGCAAGCTGGTGGCGGTCCTTAACACATTTGTACTGCCCACCTGATGGTGTGGCCTGGGTTTGTGTCCCTGCCTATGTTCTTCACTGGATAGGCTACCTTAAAGAATTAGCCAGTGTAGCATTGTGGACAGGTGTGAGCTGTCTTGTCATAAATCCCCCTGAAGCTGGAAAGGATCTCATGAGTCTCCTTTATCTGCCACAAGCAAATCTGACATAATTTCTAATAACCCATGAAAGGTTTGTTAGTAAAAACTAGCACAAAAGTCACCCTCTGGTCCCTTTGAGGCCCAAGGAGACATGTTAGGAAGTGCCTTTAGTCCAAGCAAGAAACGCTGTTGGCAAGAGAGGTGGTGACACATGCAGAGTTCAGGCTGCAATGGTAAGACTGGTAAGATTTAGTCTGCATAGGTGCATAGGTATGGGAGGGAAGGAGGCGCGGGAGTGGCTCCATAAACACGCACAATGATGTCAAAGAAGCTAAGTTAACCTGTGCTGAGCACAGCTACATGTCATACGAAGAGCCCTGACTTACTAGCCTACCCCTCCTCCTCTTAACTTTTCCTGCCTCCACCATCTCTTCACGGATCCCGCCCACTAGTATGCATTTGACTGTGACAAAGCCTACCTGAGAGTGATAAGTAACTTCCAGGGCTGTCAGCTGTTGCCTTGGAGCTGGACTGTAGTTTAGCAGATGAGGATGGAGAAGAGGAGCCGGTGAAACAAGGCAAAGCTCCCAGGCATCAGGGGAGAACAGATAGGCAGACTGCATTGACCCCCAACTCTGTGAGAGCCTTGTGAGTGGCCTCAGAAATGTGCCAGGCAGGCAGCTGGAAGCAGATGCCTACTTCAAGTACAGGTTAGTCATATGACCTTAAGCACGCCCGCTGAACCTCTGTGGTCCTTGGATAGTTTGAATGAAACTATTAAGCAGTCAAGTCTAGATCTTAGGAAACTGTCAAGGCTAAAAGTATAAATTTGAGATTGTTCAGCATTATGGAGATAGTGTTTAAACTTGCAGCACAAAAAGCAATTATCCATCAAGAGAATATAGAAACAAGAGGGCCTGTGTATGAGCCCTGAAACACTTGAGGCCAAACTGTTTGAAAGGTTGGACACAGAAGAGCTGAAAGTTTGATAAAAGAACCTGAATGTTTTACAGACATCTATTTGGTATATCTAATGTGTAACACGCATGCGCATGCACATACCATGCACACTCGTACCTCTTTTTCTCACTTTTTATCTCACCTTTCCGAGTACTGAGGATTGATGTGTGCCCCTTGTCTTTCCAGCCATGGCTAACAACGTGCTTAGCAGTCACTCTTTTTTTTTTATTTTTATTGGATATTCTCTGTATTTACATTCTAAATGTTATCCCCTTTCTCCCCACTCCAATCCCTCCTCCATCTCCACTTGTTTCCATGTGCTCCCTCTCCCAACTACTGCCTCCACCTTGGCACACTGGCGTTCCCCTACACTGGGAGAACAAGCCTTCACTGGACCAAAGGCCTCTCCTCCCATTGATACCAGACAATGCTGTCCTCTGTTGCATGTGCACCTGGGGCCATGGGTCTCTCCATGTGAACTCACTGGTTAGTGTTTTAGTCCCTGGGAGCTGTGGTGGGTTTGGTTAGTTGATAATTTTGTTCTTCCCATGGGGTTGCAAACCCTTTCAGCTTCCTCCGTCCTTTTTCTAGCTCCTTCATTGGGGTCCCCATGTTCAGTCCAATGGTTAGCTGCAAGCATCCTCAACTGTATCTATATGACTCTGGCAGAGCCTCTTGAGGAGGCATCCATATCTGGCTCCTGCCAGTAAGCACTTCTTGACATCAGCAATAGTGCTTGGGTTTGGTGGCTGTATATGGGTGGATCTATAGGTGAGGCAGTCTCTAGATGATCTTTTCTTCAATCCCTGCTCCTCTATTTGTCCCTGTATTTCCTCCTGAGAGTGTTCTGTTCTTCCTTCTAAGAAGGACTGAGGCATCCACATTTTGGCTTTCCTTTTTTTTTTTTTTTTTTTTTTTTTTTTTTTTTTTTGAGCTTCATATAAGGTGTGAATTGTTTCTTGGGTATTCAGAGCCTTCTTGAGCTAGTAGTTCTGCTTGCCTTCTCCCTCCCATGCTTTGTAACCAAGAGCACTTGCACAGCTGCTTCTTGGCCTCACTCCCACTGTGCAGTTTCTGGCCTGATGACTTCTCTGCATTACTGTAGCAACACCTATTTCATCTCTCTGTTGTAGTATGCCCACCCCTCCCCCTCTCACCTTTTAGTCCAGTGTACACAGTTGCCGTAGTCTTACTTTAAAAAAACAAGTGAAGGTGGAAATCCAGTATTCATGATTGCAGGTTAAGCAAATAGAAATATAGCATAGCCCATTAAACATTAATTTTAAATAAACAACTGATTTTAAGTGTAAGTTTGTCCCATGCAGTATATAAGTGGTAAATACTAAGCTATTGTTTGTTTATCTGAAATTCAAATTTACCTTTAAAATAATCTGTATTTTTCCTCTGGAATCCTGTTTTTGCTTCAAAGTCTAAATGCTTTACTAATGCCTTCAGAATAAAACCTTAAGTCCTGAGAGTGTCTTGAAGAAATAGCATGCTCTGATTCCTGTGTTCTCTCGGACTGCACTTCGGGTACCCTGAATGCACTGGGCTGCTTCCCTCCTCAGCCCTGTGAACATGCGCACACTTCTACGGGTTCAGTTCCTCTCAGTTCTCTAATTAATTCTGCAAACTGGTTAACACTCAGATATTGTCTTCTCCAGAAAATCATTTCTAACCTCTCAGTTCCCTCAGTGAGACTAATATTCAGATGGCCTTTTCTTCTGCATTTCCCAATCGTCCTTATTATACTTGAATACATTTTCCTTGTCTTTCTCACAAAGAGTGTTTCTTCTTTGGGCACTGGGTAAACATTGTATCCTTTAACTCTGGTTCACATGAGTTCACATGAATGAACCAATGAATAGTTGAATGGAACAATAGGATCTTTAGGCTTCATGGCCACTGGTGCTTACAGAGCTTTTGGTTCTTGATACTCACCTAGGTCAGAATCACTTCGGGGTACCATCATGACTTGCTGCACGCCAAGGACAGTTATAAGAACACAACCTTGATGTAACGATGCTTGCTCTTTATTGAATAGAGCGTGTGGGACTCACAGTCTGTACTGTTCCTGCATCAAATCAAATGTGACTACAGCCTTTTTGTTTCTCTAGGACAGCCTTCATATGTGGCTTCTCTAACTCCAGGCATCACTTGCCCAGCTCATCTTCCATCTCTCAACACAAAAGAGAACCCTTGTCCGTCTCCAGCAGCCCGCAGATGTCAGTAAATGTTAGCAGCCACTCACTGTGGGCTCTTCCTCTTTTCTCCCTAGCTTTGCTTCTCTGCCGTATCACTGCCTTACTAGAAAGAAAGCCCTGGAGCCCCAACATTCTCTTTTCTTCCAGGGATTTTAACCCCCCATAAGGGAGCAACGTTTTCTTTGTCTTCTACCAGAGCAGTTCAATTAAATAGGACTAAAGCTAAGTAACTTTAATTATTTTCTTTTAGTGTTTAGCTACTAAGTTTTTCCATGAAATAATGGTGTCTTTATGCTCAGAAGTTTTTTTTAATGTATACACGGGGAAATTCATTTCTTTTATTAAAGGAAATACCAACACAAAACTATTAATGACTTAAGTTCTGTGATTAGTTCATTTTAGTGACATTTCAAGATTTAATTATTAGTCTGGCTCAAGTTCAAAGACAGAAAACTCAGTGCCAGAAATTCCTAACCAGCAAAGAATATAAACAAACGTTACAATTGTCCCCTCAAATAACAAGAACCAGTGAGATTAACTTCTTGTAATTAGAGACACTTTGGGGAAAAATGCAGAAGGAAGAGTTCAGGAAAGCATGTCAAAACAACAAAAGTTGGTGTACGTTTCCATTGCTGTAATTGATCAGAGGATGTTTGCAGTGGATTTAGAAGTGCATAAATTAGCTGTGACATTGATTTGGCAGAGGCACAGAAGTGATTGGCAAGAACACACATCAGAGCAGCATGTGCTGGAGCGTAACTCCCTGACTGCTGTCTGGCTCTAATACATGTCTTCGCAGCCCTGTGCGAGCATTCTAACCTGAGTGCTAAAGCTCATTTATTTGTCCTTTTGGGTCATCCTAGCATCTAAGCGAGATCACTGTTAATAAATCAGTATTTTCCTTGGGTCCGAACACAGAATACTTTTGGGGGACCTGTGTGCCCCTCCCCCTTTTCTTTCTTTTCCAGACTGAAAGGGGGGTGGTCTAATAACTCACGGGTTCATCCCAACAGTTCACCTTGTAGAACAAGGAAGGCAGTTTAAACAACTGAGGAGCATTTTCAAGCTCACACTTCAACAACAGTGTGTGTGATTGGATTGAATTTTCCCTGCATGTTACAAAATTGATGTCAAAAGAGGTGGGATACAGCACAGTGGTAGTGAGAGGCCTGAGTTCAATCCCAACCCCACACACAACCCCGATGTGCATATTCAGCTTGCAGAGTTCCCACTGTAGAAATGTTGAGAGTATAGGTCTCTGTGGTATATTACTAGTGTAACATGCACCCCTCTTTGTGACTGTCTGTAATATGGCATTCAAAAACATACTGCTGGCCAAACTTCACTTTTAATCTTTGTTTAAATCCTAAGTCTTTGCAAGTAGAGTTTGACTTATGAAATGAAACTAATAAAATTAGTAAAATTAAGTTTATTCTCTATGGCATATGTCTGATAAGAGATTAAAATATACATAAATTTTAGAGAGTATACTTAGTAATATAAGCATTTTAGAATTATATCTTTCTGTGAGACCAAATTTTTCCTTATATTTTTATCTTACATGTTATTCTATATATAGTGCCAATAGCTATATTATATATATTATAATTTTAAGTGGTAACATTTTATAAATTTCCATTTTCATTTTCTATTTGTAGTATAATCTGAAGTATAAAATTCAACAACAAAAACAGTTTTATTCCTATAGAAAATGTAAGGATGGAATGTGCCTGAATGTGACTGACTCCTAAACCTTACTTGTTCATATATTAAAAAAACCTTTCTAACAATGCAATGCTGTTAAAATTTTTCAGCATGTTTTTGAACATACATTTGAACATACTTATGTACGTAGAAGCTTTAAGTACTAGTAGCTACATATACCTCAGGAACAGGAGCTTACACTTAAAGGCTCTGACATGAAATGTACACGGGTCTTTAACCTGTATTGGCTTTTTTTTTCCTGATTAGATTTCTAGCAATTTGAAAGCAAACGTGATAATGGCCTAATGCAAGACTGCTGTCGGTCTGCCCCACACAGCCTCTCCATGTGAAAAGGACATGGCTGGGGCTGTGACCCAGTGGCAGAGCGCGTGATAACATGTAAGAGGCCCTGGTCCAGTTCCAAGATCCCTCCTCTCAAAGTTATAACAATAATTTTGAAGGCTGTTATCATGGCGCCTTTTAAATTGGACATGAGTATCATATCGTTAGCATCACAGGTGTACACATAAAAGCATTACAGAAAAAAAAAAACAAAATAAAAACCTTGATAGACAAAGTCTCAGCTGCTGTGGTTTAAATATTTTAAAAATAAAAGCTGGGCTGGGGTGGGATCTTGAATAACATAATGGAAACAACTCTATTTTACGCATGTATCACATAAACAGTGTAAAAGTCCAGTGACATTCGTTGCTGTGTGCTGTTACTAGGTGTACAGCTGGCAGTGCTCCTGAAGGTTCTCGTTGAGGACCAAGGCCTGCCCTTACCAGACTCGGAAGTGTGCGTTTGCATGTCCACGCCGTACTGTAGCGGTGGCCTCGGGCAGAAGAACTTATCTTCAGTCCTCAGAGCTTTGACCCCTCATCGCAGCTTCCGAGGGAGCTGTGGCAGCTCTCCCTTCCCTTCTCCCTTCCCTCGCTCACATTAGAGCTCTGTCCAAGGCTATGCTGCCTGGGTTTCCTTCTCTCTCATCACACATTGTGGGGACCTTTCCTCTACTGCCATTCGCTTTGTCATCTTCATTTCTATTTCTTTCACTTAAGATTTCCTACAGCCATAACTGTATGACAGCGCAGATTCCTCTTCGTTGTGGAAAATGCCTCTCTATTAGAATCTCACATCCAACACTGATAAACTGAGAAAACTCTCCTGATTATACTATGCCTAATGAGTACAGTGCATATTTAAGCCTTAAAAAAAGACTTTCAAACCTTTTTGGCATCATGATTCATATATCAGTTTGAGTACAGCTACCCAAAGACTCTTAGCAAGTAATGGTGTTACAGAAGACTTGACCACCTTTAGGGAGATTGAGTTCACATTAATGAATCATACCAGAAAAATAGCCATCGTCTCTGTCGTATGTGGCAAGCATTTTGAAGGCATTCAAGCTGTTTGTTCCCTTTCCTGTTGTATCTCATCCCCCACAATGACATTTAAGGTCACAGTTTTGACGTATAAAATAACCTATAAATTCAAACAATAGGTAACACTGGCGGGCCTGTCAGCTCTCACCAAAACAAGGCTCCATAAACAAACCTAATGTATTGGCTACATCGGAAGAAGTCTGCTGCCTGTTCAAATAAGAGTTATCACAGACACTGGTCGTTCATGAGCACACTTCAGGAACAACTTGGCATACAGATTTTGACTGGGTTTAGTCTGTCTCCATTGTCAGTGTGGTTTCGTCTTTGAATGTGGTAGGGAATAATAGTCATTCCGTGGGACTCCATGTCACTCTCAGACTGGGGTTGACTCTACTACTCGTGATTTTGTGACTGTTAATTCCATGATTTGGCTTCAGACTGAATCAAAAGACCATTATAGATATGCTGCTCAAAACCCCATGTCAAGGACACTGGAAATGATGTAGTGCCCCTCCTTAGATGGAAATAGGCTAGGCTTAAGGTGGTGTTGAGAATGTGAAATGTCCCCATAGGCTTCCATACCTGAACACTAGGTCCCCAGCTGATAATGCTGTTTGGAAGAGCAGGTGTGTGCGCAGGAGGAAGGGGGACTGGGGTTGGAATAAGTTGCTAGGAATGTGCTTATAGTGAAGCCCAGCTTCCTGACTGCTCTCTACTACCTATCCTGCCAAGATGTGAAAAACGTGAGGCTTCCCAGCTCTCCTATCCATGATCCTGCAGCCATGGCTTCCCTACCTTGGCAGACCCCATCCCCTCATTCTGTGAGCTGAACCAGCCTTCCTCCCTAGAGTTGCTTGCTTCTTGCTGGATACTGTAACCCAGTGCTGAGACACATAAGTAATACACACAGAGCCCTGTAGTCTGAGGGCTGCATATGGGATTAGCAGTCTGTCCTTCCAGGATGCACTGTCCTGAACTAGCTCTGTGAAGTTTAAGGGGTTGCTGTGGGAGCAACACAATCACTGGACAGGGTTCCGAGGGCCTTCATATTCCCAGGAACTTGAAAGGAGCGGACAGAGTTCCAGAATCCCCAGCACCTAGCAACGCATCCAGGAACTCTGAGTTTCTGTGCAGTGCAGTCCTTCATTCTGACCCTTCCCTGTGGGGCTTGACCTGTTGCATGGGGTCAGATTTCTGTATGTAGGACTCTCCATCAGCAAAGTATTTCCTCTAACGTTTCTCATCTTCATCTTGTGATCGGTTCAGCTTCTGTTTGTCTGAATGTTTTTTTTTTTTTTTTTCTACACCTTCATTAGAGAACCGTTTCACAGGAAAAGGAATTCTGTGTCTGGTCTTCTTATTCGAGCACTTTACTTGTTCTTGTCTAAGCACACCCACTATTTATGAGAGTACTCAGTGGTTTTTGTCTTTCACATCTATGTGTCCTTTCATGTAAGGATTTCCCTTTCTCGGTTTTTAGCAGTTTGGTTTTGGTGTATGAATTGGGGTCTGTTTTGAGCTTCTTGGACATGTTAAGTTTGTATATGCATCCCATTGGGGTATTTTTGATCATTATGTCCCCACCTCACTGGGGCTTTATTTTGTAAGCTTGTTCATTTAGTTTGTAGCTTTCAGACTCTTTTCCGCTAACCAGCACTCAAGTTTTCTTGGCATGTACATTCTCCTTTAGTTTTAGTTTTTATCTTGGTCTCTGTTTCCTGTCTTTCCTCCTGTGGCTATAATGACATATTTGTCCGTTCAGTCATCTCAAGGTCTAGAACTATGGACCTTTAGATCACATTTTCTCTTGTTCCTTGTATGGTGACCACTAAGATATTCCTTGTTTAGCGTGTGGGTTTTGTTGTCTTTCCTACTGAGGTTTGTACTGAAGGACCATTAATTGATATGTGAATCATCTCAAAGTTCTGGAGGATTATTTTTAAGTTCCAGTAGATAAACTCTAGAATAGTATGCTAGAATAAGAGATCCTGTAGTGGAGATTTTTGTATCTGTCTTTTTAAGTGTGGTAGCCACTATATACATTTGACTGTTAAATACTTTGTGACTTCTAAATCTTACCTACTCTAAGTTTTATTGACATAACATCCAGCTATCACATTCAATAGCACAGCCCTAAAGCAAAGCCTGCTCTTACACTGCTTGCTTCTAATCCAGGCAGCAGTGCTCCTAGGGTCTGTGTACTGTTTGCCCAGGTGCCCCTTGTGGTTCCACAGAACTCAAATGCCTCCTCACCCGGGGCCAGCTCCAGCGGTGGCCCATCTTGCTCTGCTGTAAGATTTGGCCAGAAGTCTTTCTGGCTAGCTTTGTAAAGTCTCAAATTACACTTACTCAGCTAGTGTCCTTCTGAACATTCAGGTAGGTCCCTGTGCAGTCTAGACCTTGATAGTCTGCCCCTTGTATTCCATCTTCCTTAGTCTCTATACACAATTAGCATCATGGCTTGGGCTCAGTGAGATGCCATCCTTCACTTGGGCCCTAGCCCATGTGGCAGTCCACAATGTGTATCCAGACAGAAATTCAGTGTGTACCACAAGCATTACCTCACTTTATCCCTCATCTTTCAGAAGGCACAGCTGGGCACCAACCACTGTATTTTGTACATTTTTCTTAGCTTCTTTTTTTCTTGCTTTCTTTTTCTTTTTCTTTTTTAAGCAGGTTAGTGTGGTACCAATTATGCACCATCTTGTTGGGAAATCTGAAGATTACATTGTATCACCTCCTTTCTCTGTTTCAAAAGGAATAGGGTAGGGTAGGGGTGTAGCCCGTGGCGGAGCACTCACCTGGCTTGCAGGCACCCTAGGCTTAAATCCCTACTAGCACAGGAGCTAGGAAAGGATGGGTGGAAGTTGGATGTTTACTTCTTAGCACCTCGGAATAAACAGCCACTCTCTTTAGGTCAGCACGAACTTCCATTGTGACTGTTCAGGACTGCTCTATTTCAGAATCTCTGCTGCTGATGGCTCACATTCATAACCCGTGTCTCCTTGTTCATTAATCTGTTTCACCATCTTCGGATCTATTCTTCCTTTTAGAAGCAACCATCTTCTTTGCAGTGTTTCATCTACTTTTGTATCTTTGAATGAAATTTTGTATTTTTAAGAGATAGGGTCTCACTTAGCTCGGCTGGACAGGCGCTGGTTGAGTAGCAAGGACCGTGAACTCTAAATTCTGCTTTCACACCAGGAAAACTGAATTACAGGCCTGTGTGCCACCACCGTGCTTCACGTGGGTGGGTGGTGGGTCACGCGGGTGGTTGGTTGGCGACCGTGCAATGGGTTTCTTTTTGAGCTAGTTTGTTGCAGAGGAGGTCAGTTTCAGACTAACTCCCTGTGCTGGATTTAAAGTTGGTAAGAGTTTTCCTGGAACTGTAATCGCTGGTCTTTTGGTATTGGGTGTGGGGCTGTGTACACTCTCCCAGTTTACTTCACACTCCAATCTTGAAATGTGGGGTACTTTGTGCCTTTCTGATTCTCTGTGCCCTCTAACTTTCTCTGGTTCTTTCTGATCCTTGGAGTTCACCCTGTTTTCTTATACTGTAGTCTCTCATTGCCTTCTTTTCCTGCAACCTGAAAGGACTTAATTCCTTTTCCTGAAAGGTCTGTGTAATGACACCCCTATGACAGTCTTGTATTCAGTATAGCACAATAACAAAGATTCACTGTAATATTTAGTATAGATCCCAGATAGAGCCAAGCTGCAGAACTTCCTGCAAATTGAGTGCTTTGAGGAAACACTTCCAGGAGTTAAGTGGCTCTATGTAGCTCAGGTCTAGGACATGCTGAACTCTCTCCTCCTGTTCTCCACTAGACCACTCTAGGGAAAAGGAAATAGGTGGAGTTTAGATCCGGCAATATAGAAAGTGAGTTAGCATTCACATGTGAATTCCCGACACAAGCAGCCGGCCAAGAAGCATCCTAAGACACTCCAGCACATCTTGCTCTGCAGTGGAAAAGTCATCATAGGTGCTTGGCTTTAAGACAGAAAGCAGTTGTGAAACCTGAAAAAAAAATTTTTTTTTAGAGTAGTGCAGATTCTTAGGTAACATTTGTGTTACTTTTTAAGTAGTCAATATTTTTCTGTGTTATCTCAGTTTTTCCTTTATAATATGCCTTTGCAGCCTTACCCCGTTCATTATCTACACATGTAATACAGTGTCTCTTAATATCTTGATTGACTTTATTTCCATAAACCTTTGAATGATTTAAACTAAAACTTTAATGTTTCCCAATTATATCTATGTACAGGAAATACTAAGGAATGAAAAATACAGAGAAGAAATTAAAATAAAAAGCCAAGACTTTTATGAAAAAGATAAACTTGGTAAAGAAACCAGTGAAGAACTATTGCCTTCACCTTCTGCAACTCAGATTAAAGGGCACGCCTCTGCCCCATACTTTGGGAAGGAAGAACCCTCAGTGGCTCCCACCAGCACTGGCAAAACTTTTCAGCCAGGATCCTGGATGCCAGAAGACAGCAAAAGACACAGTCAATGAATGCATCGTGGTAAAGTCATATCATTTATAAGGATATGGCTATTTTAACAAATAAAAAAAGGTTAAAAGTTGATCCCTTTGTATTTCCTGACTATAAACTTCGTTCCACAAAGCACATTTATTATGCGTAACATGACATTGTGGAAGCCTAACAGAGCTTAGGTTTAAGTCCTACAGTGACTCACTCATCGCTTTCCCTTGATTACCTGCTGGCAAGTGAGTGTCGTGGCACTTGGAATACCCAGGAACCAGCACAGATGATTAAGGACAACAGTGGGCTTTCACAGATGCTAAAAAGGGAGGGGAAGGAGATTCTTATTTCAATAAGAGAACTTGGGACAGAACATATGACCCAAAGAAAATTAAGTAATGAGTAATAGGTTTCCTGTTAGGTGTGCAGAACACTCATTTGAGTCTCTACAGAATAAATAAGATATAGTAATAGCCTGATTATCATGTGCCTCACTGTGTACACCACACTGGCCTCAAGTCCCGGGATCCACCTGCCTCTGCTGGCATGCCAGACTTCATTTGCCTTTATACTTTTTAAAAGCCACCTAGCCACCATAGCCAAACTGTGGATGGCGCTTGAGGATTCTTATAGAAGAGGGCGAAGGACTGCAGGTTCCTGAAGAGGACAGGAACCCCACAGAAAGACCAACACAGTAAACTAACCTGGACCCTTGGTGCTCTCAGAGTCTGAACTACCAACCAAAGAGCACACAGGCTGGACCTAGGTCTCCTCACACATATGTAGCAGGTGTGCACCTTGGTCTTCGTGTGGGTCCGGAACAACTGGAGCAGGGGCTGTCCCAACAGCTGTTTCCTGTACATGGGATGTGTTCCTCTATCTGGGCTGCCTTCTCTGGCCTCAGGGAGAGAGGAAGCGCCTAACCTCACAGAGACTTGAAGTCTGGGAGGGGGGAATACCTGAGGGAATCCATACCCACCTAGAGAAGGGGGGGGATGGGGGAAGGATTGGATTATGGGGAGGGAGTGACTAGGAGGGAGCAGTGAAAGGGATGTAAAGTGACTAAGTTAAAATTTTTAATTCAATTTTTAAAAAAGCCACCTAGCTGTGAAACATTCAAAGTAGAATTTAAATATTAAATATCTTGCCTACCACGGTTCATTTTTTAATTAGCTATATTTGAACATTTCAAAGTTTATTATCTTTTAAGACAGATTTCATACCTTTTTAAAAAGTTTTTAGTCTCGAGTGAAAATGTTCATATTAACAAAAGAACACTGTATACCTTAAGCATTTATTTAAGAACTAAATCCTTCCAGGTCACTGTTTCTGCTACACATGTAGAGCATTTCTTACTCTGCTTCTGCAGTAATGGCCTTAACAATGCACAACTTCTGAAGCACAAAGTTGTAATGACGTCATGTCTGATTCCAGGGTTCCATCATATAAAGCTGTGCCTATATTTAAAGTACATACACAGAAGTACCTGTGTGGACTGAGCATGTTATATTCAGGAATACACGCACACATGGACGTTATATATGTACACATGTATGTACGTAACAAAAGAGGCCATGAATTTGAAAGATGACGGATCAGGGCTGGGCTGGGAGGGGAGGGTTTGGAGGGAAGAAAGAAAAGTGGTAATGATGTAATTACAATCTCAAAACATTAAAAAAAAAAAAAAAAAAAACTTAAGGAAAAATCATTCCTATTCTTTTATCAAAATAGAAAGCTCTAGCTTCTTAATTAACCTTGGACCAATTACCACTCTATTGATCTTTTTAGTGCTATTTCACTAACTACATTATTTAAAATACAATCTGAATTTATTTAAATCACTTTAAAAACTTTATACTCTGAAAAAAAGATGAAGAGGCTGTGGAAGTCAACTGAGATTTCAAGTAATTATGAAGAAACTTGTCCAAGTGTTATTTGCATTTTCAAAACTTTGGTATCTGACCATCTGTTATTGTGTTAAAAAAAAATAGGCCCTAAATATTTATTCCAAATAAGAAGCAATAACACAGAGTGACCCTATAACCAGACGCAGACATTACGGCAATCATCTGAAGTGGGATCACATTTCCTCTCTCATTTTGAGGAAGTGCTTGACTGGCCTCAGGGTAGCTTGTTTCTAGCCACAAAAGGAGAAACAACTGCATTTAGTTTTCTGAAATTCAGACATGACAAACGGCCATTTGTCATGTCTTTTAAAACCTTCTTTTAAAAGGTATTCTGGATGACATAAGAGTCTTCAACAATACTACTGTTTCTCAATGAAAAAAGATGGATTTTTCTGAAGAATTCCAAACTTGCCAGTCTTTCCTGCATTACACACAATACCCCCCAGACACACACACACACACACACACACACACACACACACACCTTTCCCAGTAGTTTAAATGTTTGTTGGTCTCAAGTATACAAAGTCTCCAATGTCGAAGATAATAGCTTACATCAAATACAAAATTGCCACATTAATTTTTACAGTATATTAAGAAGTCAGACTTTTAGTTAAATACATACCTTTAAATTACTGAAACCCCTTCTTTAGTGGCTGTTACTGTATCTTTTTGCTTCAATATTTGGACTCCATGCTAAAATATGGCCATAAACAAAATATACTGAAACTTTTGGTGAAATTAGTGACATCCAAACTGTGGGTTCTGAAGATCTGTGGAGGCCAGTGGTTCTTTACAAGCAAGTTTTGCTTTAATTTCGATGATACCTTATTGCATAAATGTAATACAAATGTAATCACCTGACTGAGAAATACTGAATTATTTTAGTGCTTAGAGGTGAAGGTGGGACCAACCAGGAGCTAATAACCTAAAGAAAACAGCTTGTCCATCAGCATTCTCAGGAGTCCTTGACTTCTGTGAAACTATCCTGTTTCTAGCACATTTAGCTATGATTGAAATGCATCTTTTTGAAACATTAACTTGCACGACATAATTTAAATACATACTCCCTCCAAAAGACAAAAACTCAGGACCTCTTTATAAAAAGGTATCAAATTTATTTCAATATCTAGTTTCATTTTTATTAAGACTGACAATTATTGTAACTTAAAGTTATCAAAGGTGCAGAAAACAGTAATAGGCGGTAACTCCTGCAGTGAATGCTTCTTGGCCATGCATTTAAAAAGCCATGTTTCATAGTCTTATGTCTGTCTGAGTGCTGGGAGGTCCCCAGCTTTGTACTTCTGACATTTTATTGCAGTCCCTGCAACCACTCTTCACCCATGAAAATGTTTCCAAATGTAAACCCTTATTGGTTTAAATTACAAAGTATGACTTCATAAATTTGAAATTTTGATTTTCACTTTGAGCCTATGTTAAAAATAACAGGACATCACTACTGTATTGGTTATAATCAATAAAAACAAAAGTAGTGTCTATGTAATAAGCTAATTATCTGGTGACATGTAACAATTTCACATTTAAACTGAACCGAAGGTATCAACAACAGCACAAGGCATTTGCATGGCTGCTACAGTTACTCTTAGCAACAGTTAAGCAGATGGCCGTGTTCAGAGTACAAAAGCTGTTCTATCCAGTGGGTGGCGCTGAACGAGGTCAAGGTAATAAGAATCCTATGTAAAATTAGGTTTTGAAATGCAATATCTTGGTAATTACCAGCTGTGTTAAAAGCTAAAGTCAGAAGAACGAAAATAGCCATACTAACTAATAAAGTTTTCCCTTGAGAAAGTAATGCTTCCATTCTAAAAAATAGGCAGTAATGATTTTGAAAACATGATTAATATACTATATCTCTTTTAAGCCAAAGTAAACTTTTCACCTCAGGTTAGTTCTTTTACATTCCTAATATCGTCTGTCCAGAACTGAGCGCCATTTAAACTACCGTCTAAATTCATCATCTAAACCACTTTCTCATTGCTCTTCACTTGAGTACTTTAAGCTCCAAAATGGCAAATGACTGTCAGTTTAAAGAATTTTTACTACAAGATGAACAGACAAAAGTGCTTGGGGCCTGGAATGTTTTTTTTTCCCCCCAGATTTTAAAGTATTTCATAATACCTTGAGGATAGGATCCAAATCTAAACACAAGGTCCGCTTGTATTTCTCATGGCATGAAGATAACTATGTATTTTTAGCGCACCTGTATTTTGACTGCAACCCATCACAAAGTGGGCTGTGGGCTTTTCCACTCTTGGCATCCTATCTGAGCACAGGTGTTACATTTTACAGTGCTTCTGAGCTTTGAATTTTCACATTAGGTGTGCTCTACCTGTATGATAAATGCTAACTTAAATACTTGTCAGTAATACCAACAAACTTTTATTTCCAAGCCTGAAAATTACTATAGTATTGAGGTCAGAATATGACTCCCCTACACAGTCAGATTTAATTTACTAAATAACACTATCAGGAACCGACCGGAAGCTTTGTGAGTCCTTTCAAAGCTGCAGCATTTTCCAGAGGGCTTTTCTCTAGCTGCAGTCTGTTCACCCCTTCAATCCTTTTTTAGCCGTTTAGCTTTTGCAATGTTTTCTTGCCGTTTTTGTTTCTTCTTTTGTTCCTTCTCTCTGGCTTCAATCATCTTGGCCAACTTCCAGGACAGTACAGCGCTAGCTAGGAACAGCGGCGTGAGTGCCAAGATAACGGTGGTAAGGAAGCCATATGGGTCCTTTGCAGCCCACTCCACAACATACTCAGCCCAAGCCTTTATGTCAAGCATGTCGGCAGCAAGCAAGAAACTGAGGCTTGGAGAATGGAGGGAGGGAGGAAGGAAAAAAGAGCATAAGACTATGGTTAATCACATACTATGGTTGGAACACATCCAATTTAATCAGAATTCCGTTATCACCTAGTTTTTTTTTCCCAATATTAATTAGTAGTATTTTAATTAAAGATTAATATCTCCATTTAGGAAAAAAATAGTTCAAATTGAACAACACAAATAATTTACAGAAAATAACGAGCAATTTTTAGAAGGAAGGGCCCATTTGGACTGTCCTGTGGATGCTCTCCATGCCTCTTGTTCTCCGGGCAAACTGCATGAGCAGACATATAACGATGTTGAATTCCACAGACTTGATTCAGGAAAGAGCTGCATCCTGTCATTGCTGACACACCATTAGCACTGCCAAGTACTAATTAACGAAAGTACAAATCAGATTCATGTCTGACTTCTCAAGCCAGACCATAAGAAATTCTCCCAGAGAAAGGGAAGTAGATGGCTATTTCTAGAAAGTCTTAAGCTAGGATTTTTAAAAACATTTACCTTATGTTAAGAGTGGTGATCTCTAGTTTTCCCCTGGGATTATCAATGAGTCAATCACAATTCGGATGACTGTTGGTTATGTCTTCTTCAGTTTGACCATAAACTTTGGAGAGAGGTTAACGTGTATATTCATATATATATGAATGAATGAGCTGGAAAAGAAGAAAACTAAGTCAGAAGTTGCAGGATATTTGATCCCACTGTGAACCTCAAGACTGTACTATAGTGTGGCCAGCTCTTAGTACACACCTTTGTTCCCTCTGGCCGGAATGCAGACACTCCCTTAGTATACACCTTTAATCCCAAACAATGAAGGTAAAGTTATGTTGTAGAAGGAAACTCCATATTTGAAAGTAAGGTCCAATTGAGTGGCAGCCAATGTGATGAATCAGAGGAAGATTTGACAGACTAGGATATGCCTAACTCACACAGAGGAAAAAAGAGGGTCCTTAAGAGAGCAGTGTAGAGAGAAGGGGGGGTGGATGATCAAGCTAGACACAGGTGAAGACAATGACTGAGAGAATAAGAAGGAGCCATATTAGAACACATTGCTAGAGTTAGTTTGAGGTCAAGCAGAGCAATTCAGAAGAGGGGAGAGAGAAGCCAGATTAATCAGTCAACTTGGCAAGAAGTTTGAGCCAGCCAGAGCTCGAGAAGAACAAGAAAGGATGAGCATAATCAGCAAGAAGTTTCAGAGGCTGAAAGCATTCTAGGCCTAGGTTAGCAGAGGCTACATACGTTTACAGTAAGATTATGAATGGGAAAAAAATCTAAAAATTTTCTTAACACTAACAAGTAAAAAGATCTTTCTATAATAGACACCTATTTCTTCCTAAATTACAATTGCAAATGCCATGAAATGGAGTCCTATTTGTAGAAACCAAATATTTTAAGTAAATTATTTGATTACTAAATTTTTATCTGAATAAAAGTTATGACTTTCACTGACATTAAAAAAAAAAAAAAATCAAGCTAGTTCACTGATATGTTACAGGCTCCGTACCCATAAAGACGTCGGATCTTTGCGTCTATTGCTGGAGATCCGACGAAGGCCTAGTAGAACACAGAAGCAGGTGCTCCATCACTAACGAACATCCTCAGCCAAGAGCTTAAACTGCTTGTTCTTAAGACTCCTCATTTATCCGTTGGATTGCGTACAACACATTACAAAGTCAAACGCTCTGCCTAGCTCTTTAAAGGTTTTGTGGTCTGTAGTACAATTAGTATACCTTACAGTAAAATAAAGGATTACCAAAATAATTATGGTACCCACAACCCGTCATATCAAGAAAAATGTCACTGGTTTTAACTTCCATGTCCTCTCTGTCTTCGCATTTGCACCAGAAACTATGCCTCTACTTTCAGCACATTAAACTTGGGGGAGACGTTAACCACCCTAACCCATGTTGTAACGCCCTCGCCCAGTTGTAAACAGTTTTCAGGAAGGTCCAAGAAGGATCGGTCTTTCTCGAGCCCAGTAACGCACTAATACAAGTTTCTGCGAAAAGCGCGTAACTTTGCAAGTAGAATAGCTCGACTTAAAGACTAGGTTGTGGCAAAGTTACCTAGTCCACAGGCCACACATCTCGAGCGCACCTCAGTCTCGGACCAAAACATCCTCGCCTCACTTTAAGGTATACTCCTTCACCTCAAAAAGCCTAGGGGACCCGGTGCTGCACCCGGCGGCTCTTCACCTACGGCTTCTTCCCTCTTCTAACTTTCCTTCCAAAGGATTCTCCCTGCCCCGGGCCACGTCCACCATCTGTCGGCCTCAAAGGCTAAGGACGCCGCCCGGCTGAGCGGAGCTGGGCAGGTCCCACCGACGAGGTGCTGGGGAAGCCGGGGTAGCCTGACCACACGCTCAGCCTAGGCTACTGTTAGCCACGGCTCACCCCGGGGAACCCCGCTCCCGTTCCCACTCACCGCCAGGCAGGAAAGTGGAAAGCGGAAGCCGCTCCGCTCAGGTCCCGCCCACAGGCGGGGCGGGGCGGGGCGGGATAAGGAAGTCGCGGGCGGGCTTCCGGCGGCGCCATTGCTCGAGCTAGAGTCGGAGGGCGGGGCGACGCGGTGAGATGGTTTCGGGTTCGCGGCAGGTGATGCTGTGCGTTGCTTGGTGTGCGCTGCCAATGGGGCACCGTGGCCTCGCGTCCTGCGTGGGACGCTGGCGAGGAGACGAAGTGGATGAGGAGTTTATACTGGAGACTCTCAGCCCCAGAGAGCCGAGCAAGAGATAAGGTGCACCCGGCAGACTTCTTAGAGCCTTCTCGCGGCCGTGGAAGGACTCTGGCTTGTTTCCTAACTCACCCCTCACTCGTGCTTTATAGTTGAACAATAGTTAAATATTTAAAGATTCAGACAAAGCAGCAGCCGGGCTGGGATGTGTCCAGTGAACCTTGTTACCAGGGGGAAATGCTGCCATTCTGTGGGAAAGAGATTTTGTTTGTTTTTCATTTAAGAGCCTAACATTTCACGAAGGAATGGTCGATACTTGCCCAAAGTAAACTGTCAATAATTAAACTGTCAGGGCATAGAGATCCCACAGAAGTACTTGTTCTTCCAATATATAAATAAAGGACTTCAAAAGTCAACAAGCAGAAAGGGGTGCGTTAAATGGGTCTCCTAATCTACAGGAACTGGAAGATTAGCTCTGGTTTGGTTGGTGCTCACATTTTGTGATTGCTTGCCTGAACTACTTGCTCTGTTTGACTGCCTCTGGCGAATGTTGCAAGACCTCCTCACTGTTGTGTGCCAAATAAAGCAAGTTTTTATTCCTGAGAGACTGAGTGTTCCCTTTGAGGAGCAAGCCGAGACATGTCTGAGTAGTTAAAGTATAACAACAGTAACCATTATTTACCAAGAAGCAGACTTTGGCAGGTAATCTAAGGATCTAAAATACTGCTCTTCGGGTATATTGCTAATGGTTGCATATGTATTGGCAGCAGTGGTTTTTTTATTCTTGGGTGAAAACCTAAAAGATTGCTTAGACCAGTGCAGAATAAACAGACCCAAACTGGCTTGTATCAGTGACATGTTCACTTCAATAGATGGTTTCTTACAAGTTCTGCCTCCCAGTGTGTTGTTGTGTTTTATCTCTGAGGGTCCCGGGAATAAAGGGAGGCACAGTATGGAAGCACCTGAAGAACTGAGGTGGTGCATACACAAGGAAAAGGAAAAAGCAAGCTTCTTTGCTATAATGTATTATAATTTTAGGGATCTGTCTTCTTGTCTGTCAGACTTGTGCAAGCCTAAGAACAGGATAAAGGTTGCCATAGAGGACAGCCATACTGTGGTCCTCGTCATCTTAACCAGAGAGGAGTAAGATGGGCTCCCAAACCACGGACTGTTCAATGGCGAGTTTAGCTTTTTAGTCTCCATACTGATACCCACACAGAACTCATTCACTCTGAGCCTCGCCCCCCCCCCCCATATATCTTAAAAGCATCCTAGTTGACTTCTAGTCATTTGGGCCCCTTCAGATCAGTAAAGGAGTCTATATCTGGCCAGTCTAACTCCTCATCCTTTCTGAGGGGGAGGGAGTAGATGTGGTTTTGTTTGAGAGTCTTGCTATGTAGCCCAGGCTCTACTTGAACTCAGTCATTCTGGTCCAGCCTCTTAAGTAATGGGATGATGATCATTCACCATCACCATTGTCTCTTCACTTGGATTTTCTAGTCTCTCCCAAATGTTCTTCAGAATATCATTTTTAGATAACACATAATAAGTCTGCCTTGTTCTTAAGTAAATTTTAGCCAGGTGTAACTCCAAGACTTGAGAGGTGAAGACAGGAAGATTCCAGTGAGTCTGAGCCATTCCGGGATACCTGAGAGGAGAGGAGAGGGTTAAAGTGGTCCCTTTGGAGACCACAGTAGGAAGAGCTGCACATTCAAGATTAAGTCAGCATGTCCACATAGGAAACTGAGACAAAGGAAGATCTACACAATATTTGTTATTGCACAAAGCCTTAAAAAAATGTAAGTTTGCTTTTTTCTCTTGAGAAGGTAATGCCTAGCAGAATTGTCATTTGTTGGTCTCTGACATCTTTTTTACCTTGGTAAGTACGAAGTTAAATCTCACTCTAACCATGTGTCAATGGAAGGAGTGTGCCGTGAATGAGATTCTACTGTAGTGATGTTATGATTTGCTCTGATTAAAAGTTGCTGAAAGGTCTCTCAGCTGTAGCCTTATTTTCCTCCAGTAACCCTGGACATACTTAACCTCTTCTGATAGAATTGGGTTTTAATCCCTGAAGTTTTATTTCATAACTTTATTTTTACACCTTTGCTTTTCATCAAAACACAGTGCAAATGCATTTCTCAGTCAGCATGTTTATAACTTTAAGAATTAATTGGGCTCATATTTTGAAGAGCATGCTGAAGAATAATAAATTTTAAGAATCAGTTGAGTAATTTCTGTGCACCAAGTCAGTGCTTCTCAAATGCTGTCGCTAATCCTGAACTAAATCACCCATCAAAGGTTCATGTTCTTATACAGGTTTCTTACAGTTAAAGAACAGAAGACTTACAAAGCAAAGTAGGATTCATAACATACCTTACCAAAAGCCCTGCATACTCAGAGGCTAAGCAGAAATGTTTTCTCTTTTTCCCTCCACAAAGTAGAGTGATGCTTTTTGAGTCTATCATTGCTACAGCTAAAATCCCTGACTTCACAGTTGCCAGGTGGTGGCAGCACATCTCAGAGCTAGTGTGCTGGGGAGGCCTTCCCAGCCTTGGTTGGCTGGCTGTTTGAACGTGCATAACCTGCCTCTGCAGAACACTTTCACTTCTCCATTTATCACCCCATCCGTGATTCATCCCACTGTAGCCTCGTCTTCTAGGCAGATTACACTCCGCTAGTTTTTCTTCAGCTTGTTTTCTCTATGAAGTATCCATCAGACTCTTTCCAGAAAACTCATTAGGATCTATCAGGCGAGACAATTTTATTTCAGTTGTCACTTTTAACCAGTATTTGATATTATTGTGCAGTACTCAAAGTATCAATATTAGCTAATACTACTAAGAACTATCTGCTTAAATTAAAGGCATGTGTCTTAAACTCAGATTCATTAGTGAAGGAGCTTATGAAAAGCGGAATTAGTACTCTCAGAAGAATAAGAAACTCAACAGGGACTAATGCAAGATTATCATTTATTGGGCTAAGGAGACAGAGGGTATAGTCGCTGGCAAGCAAGGCTGAATTCCATCCCCAGACCTTAACTCACAGAAGCTCAAACACACAGATGGCTTTTGTTGGTTGGTTTACACATTTAGTTGATGATTTCTTGGGAGATTGCTTTTATGCCTTTGCAGAGATAATGACTTTAAAGGGAGCTGCCAAACAACTGCTACCTTCCCACAGGAGCCCTCTCCACCCATCACTGCTTTGCTTGCCGCAGATCTTCAGTCTGTGTTTACTGGTTTATTGTCTTTTCCAAGACAGTAACCTAGACAATCTATTAGAATGTAAACCAAGACACGAGTTGCCTCAGTAATAAGAACATCACTATCACGTTTGCAGTACTGGGCTGAAACCAGGTGCATGGTACATGCCATGCAAGTACTGCCTAGTCCTGTTCCTGTGTGTGTGTGACCTACAGCCTTAGCCCTTTGTAGTTGAATGTTTCTGTTGGTTTGTTTGAAACAAGAGATTTTAGTTGTTCCATTGATGTGGAGATAAACCATGGGCAAGACAACTTAGAAAAGGAAGCAGTTGATTGGGAGCTTGCTTACTATTTGAAAGGGTTGTTCCACCATCAGCACAGCAGGGAGCTGGACAAGTAGCTGAGAGCTCACATCTAAATCACAAGTTGCAAGCAGAGAATAAGCTAGACTGAGCCGGCTGAGCTTTTGAAATGTCAAAGCCCACCCCTAGTGACACATTTCTCTAACAAGTCCACGCCTCTTATTCCTTCCTAAACAGCCCATCAACTGGGAAGCAAATATTTAAATATATGATTCAATAGGTCCCATTCTCATTCTAACGACCACACAGGGTATTGCAGTGTTGGCCACCCTCGTCTTCAACTTGCTACTGTTTTAAATGGTAGATTTCAGGGTAGCGAGTTACTCAAATAACTAGTAGTGTTGGAACAAATTAAGTAAATTAGATCCTGGGTATTTGTGAAGCTTGTGTCAAAGTGCTGAGGGCTGAAAGATTTTGAAAGTGATAAAGGGAAGGGATGTTGTCTGTCAAACTTGATAAAGCTGTTTGAAGATTGATAAGTACGTCGTGGTTACATCCCATTATTGAAAGAAGGTTACGAAGTTGTTTAGTGCTTTCTAAGTATGTAAAATTATCTACCGGAAGGTCGTGATTCATCATTTTCATTGATAAGATAAGAGGAATTAGTTCTAGACTATAGGTGCTAAAACGTAAGATAAGAGCAGCTAGACTACAGATGTAAGGAGATACTGAAGACTGGATGTATATGCAGACTCGATGCTCTGTAGATTCTCAGTGCAGATGCAGGAGGAGCAGAGTGGATAGATAGCAGGAGGCATCCCTGAGTCTTTGCCTGCCGGGGCTATTTCCATGTAGTTTTGAGCCTCTTGGGAGGGAGATTGATGTTTTGTTTTATCTTTTTTAGTCAGTACAGGTGGTGGTTATGCTGCTGCTTTGGGCCATTTTTAGGCTTTTGTTCACATAATACTGAAAATTGGATGCCTGCTGTTTTTAACACTGCTCATAATTCTTAATTTGCAGAATGGCCTGCATATGCACAGGCAGCCAGCAACTTCCTGTTGTTGGAGGATGCCCTTTCAGAGGAGGAAAGTGCTCGAGTAAACCCCTGCAATGCTGTGGACTATATAATCCTGTTAAAGTTTGAGTGGCCTTGGGCTTTCTTCCTGAATCTCGATGGTCAGATGTCAGTCCTGTCTCTTAAATGAGTCACCTGGGCTATGTCAAGATGACTTTTGTTTCTCTGCTGCATTTTCCTAGTCACCAAATAGAAATCACTCTCCCGTTGGGAAAAGCAATCCATGTTTTATAAGACTTTGATGTGAATTCTTTGTTGACAAAAGTGACCCAGCACCACCACCTTTACTACATAGTTTTCTGACTTTAAACTTCTACGTATAATCATGTGGCTTAAATATCAATTTTTAAAAATAGTTACATTTTCTGAATGATACTATCAAAAACATTTTAAGGTCCCATTTAAGATGTTTTGAGATGTATTTATGAGAAAGGTTTTTGAAATCTACTCTTTGATAGAATTGTATCTTGTTGATTTGACTGTCAAAAAAAACTTGAGCCAAATTTGAAATTCATGTTGAACATCCAACCTAAGTTCACGTGTCCTAAGCATACATTCTTCCGGCAAGTGACACACCAAGCTGCTACATTTCTTTAGATTGCTTTTTCCTAGGGCAGGTATCCTGCATAACATTTGTTCACCATAAGTCCTTTCTTAAGGGTTGGGGGTACAGGTTAACTTTAAGTGGAGTGTGAAATTCCACACTTTACAGAAAACCCAGATGTGTAATAACTACTTACTTGCTATCCAAATTCTTGCACTTATTATTTATCTTGATTATAACCATGAAGAACCACTCCTTCAAATTCAGAACCGAAGATGGGGGAAATCAAAATTGCTTCCCAAGGTCTAATTCTGAAAGCATCTGTGTCCTTGGGACCACTGCCCCACCCCCCACCCCCCAGCATAAAGGATATATTTGGAATCTAGTTTTAAAGGTAAAGAAACATTGGATGTACCAGGCTATAAATGGAGCTTGCTAGCTCCTTACTTAAAAACAAGCTGGTCCTAAATTTCTTCATTGCCTTATTCACAATTTATGTTTTGAGACCTCCCAGTTTAAGAAGGGAAACAGTCTGAATTCAGAAATTTCATTTGGATTTGTGTGTGCCCTCTTGGCTGGTTATAAGTAATTCTATGATTTTTCCAGAAGCACCGAATTTGGAATTCTGAATTTTTTAATTTTCCACTTTATTTTTAACATTAATTTTTTACTGTATTACACATATCTACCCTCAGACATATCCATATTCTTGAAATTATCTTTTCCTGTCTGCTTTTGGATATTCTGTTGTAAGAATACATTATAATTGTAGGATTATATTGTTAATGAATGCTTAAGTATTTAATATTTCCGTTTATTTTTATTCTCTTGTGGAGCAAGGAAATCAAATGTTCTGTACCTTGGTTCCCATATCTGTAAAAAAATGCCTATTTACTGTAAAATAATGAATAAACATGAACTCCTTTTACAATAAAGTATACTGCAATCCATAGAATTGTGTGTGTGTGTGTGTGTGTGTGTGTGTGTGTGTGTGTGTGTTGATTATTGGATCCTTACACTGATCGTTAAGAAGTTGGTGTTTACTATAACATCTTCCTTTAAGCTTGTGTTTGCCTATAAACCTAACACTTTCAGGGGTAGAAACAGGATCAGGAGTCAAGGTTTATGAGACTCTATCTCAAAATAGAAAAGTCTTCTGCTGTGCTATAAATACATATTTATCATAGCCCAAGTGAAAAGAACATCTCTGAAAAAAAGATAGAAAGTTATTTCTAACACACTTTTAAGAAAATGATAAAAATTAAATGAGTTGTCTTTTCTTTTTTTCTTTTTCTTTTTGCTTTGTACTATGTAAGATTTTTACAAAGAATGTGGAGGAAAATGAATTTTTATGGGTTCATTTTTAATTTTCAAATTTTTGCACCCTAGAAGATATGAATGCTTAGCCACCATTTTCTGACCATCTTACTCTATAAGCAGTCCAGGAAATACTCTTTCTTGCATCTGTTTTCCAATCTGCTAACCCCTTTTATACTTCAGGAAACTAAATCCACATATGGTTCTATAAATTATTCATGTGTATATCCAATGCATATGTAATTTGTCCATATACGTTAATCTGTAATATGCCCCTCACACCCCCACACGTACACATACAATAGAATGAATTACCATAGCCTTAGGGAAACCAGACTTACCAGACTGGCCAAGCTTCCATGTAAACTCTCAGTGTGATAGAGGCCAATTTATTGCAGATCTCTACAGTTCTGAGATGCTTCACAGGGCAGTGATTCAGAGTCTAGACTATGGACCCAAACTGCCTGGTTTGAACTACTATTAATGGAACAATGGAGCTACTGTGAGAATACAACTTAGAGACAGCCATCGGCTGTACTCTGGAATCCATCCCCGTGTCTGTATCAGGGCCTTGGTTCTTTCAGCTCCATAACTAATCAAGGCAAAAGTGGTCAAGCCAGCCTGTCTGTAGACATAAACCCTCCAGGAGCCAGCTTCCATCCTTTGTTTTAAGCCTTCCTTAGGCTACATGGTAGCATAGGATACTTGACCCAACATACCTTACCTGCCACTTGCATTTGGGGTCACATTTAACTGTCAAGTGATAACCCACCCAGTCTTTTCCAGATCCTTCCCCATCTCACAAAATTACTACATGTGTATTCCTGTCTTGGCATGTCCTCAGGTAACAAAACTGAGACACCAATTTTGGTGCCCAGGGCATTCGTAGTTCCTGGCTTAAGATGGAAGCTTATGTTGACCTGGGACAATGTCCCAGTGGAAGTAAACACTGTAGTAGGTAGGTGTAAGGATACAAGAGCTCAGAAAACACAGTGGGATTAATGCCTACAATGACAGCAAAATTGGCTCAGTACTGCTGACCTGCACTGGAATCCTGAAGAAGGGGAATGAGAAACGGCTCTAAGTATTAGAGCTATTAGTAGCTAAATGTGAGAAGCACTGTGCTAACTTATAAAGAAGCCTTTAGCACAGAACAGATCCAGCTGAACTGCGCAGCTAGAGCTCCTTGCTAAGAAGCACTCCACTCAATTTGGGCTTTGAATATGTAGGCAAGTCTGTTAAAACAAAGGTAAAGAAAGATAGAATCCTGAACATCCATAAGATGAGGTCATCTGGTCGGTACCCATAGACTCTCTGGTTTAACGGGCATGCCTGGTGTGTTAGGAAAACTCTCGCCTCCCTCCTCCTCCCTGAACTGCTCTTCACTTCCATTCCTGGCTGCCAAGCCAATCACTAGGATTAAATCCCAGCACACCCCAACTAAGACGAGTGACATGTTCTGGCAGAATCCGGGATGTACACCTGGGACTAGATATTAACAGTGCTTGGTTCTGTGGATTGAAAGCTATTAGGATAGAGCCAAATGAAAAACCGAAACTGCCCTCTTGTTCCAAG
The DNA here is from genome assembly GCF_963924665.1 of Micromys minutus. Lineage (NCBI taxonomy): Eukaryota > Metazoa > Chordata > Mammalia > Rodentia > Muridae > Micromys > Micromys minutus. The sequence goes on along the minus strand of NC_137955.1, from coordinate 9,579,654 downwards.
ATAGATCAGACACGAAAAGACAAAGATTTGTGCCACCATTTAAAGATGGAGGGGCGATGTTTCTGTCTGGAGCCATCAATTTGCTGGGCTGTTCTCTAAAATTGGGTGGATCGTAGAGAAAGACTATGGACCATTTCTGACTTTACCAAATAGTAACTGAGATCTGAGCCTCTGGCCTGGACCTGTGCTTCAGCACAGTAATGTAATACTACCACAAATACAAAGTGTGCAACCACTGATTTGGCAAGCGCATTTATTCTGTTCCAGTTGGAAAAGAAACAGTCCACCTTCACAAAATACAGGCGATAATATTAATTTGGAATGAGTTTTGCCGCAAGGCTGTTAACTCTTCCGCCCTCAATCATAATAAAAATGAATTAATCTGAATTATTTTATTTAAATATTTGTTCTAACAATGGCCTGATTGGATCTGATGAACAGAAGACAGCCACTATGCCGAATGCCTTCGTAGGACGTTGGCACTCCAGAAGGAGAGGGGTAAATGCTATAAAGATGAAAAGTTCTCTGATTTATTTCTTTAATGTACCTTCATGTTCCTGTGTGTGCATGCATGTAGAGGCCAAAGGCAGCTTCATTTGTGACCCTCAGGAATGCAATCTACCTCCTTTGAGACAAAGTGAATCCCAGAGGTCTTCCTCTTTTTGTCTCCCCGGCACTTAGATTACCGTTTTATGCATATTCTGGGAACTGAACTCAGATCCTCATGTTTGTAAGGCAAACACAGGCTTGGCTATTGCCCAAGCCCAAGACTTCCCACTGAAAAAGCTTTTGAAGGTCTCGCGCTTACAGTGTTAGTCGTGGAAAGGTATCGTGGAGACTATAGAGATTCCAGTAGGATCATAGCGGAAGCCTTTCCAGTTCGGGAGCAGGCTGGTGCCACTTGCGACAGGGAACTGAAGCTCCGTGGAGGTAGCTGTCATGGCACTGAACCCGATAGAGACCCAGGACAGGGGACATGGGAGCTTGTTCTTCCTTGCCCCTTCAACCGCTGCAGAAGTATTTATTAGTCCACATTCTGTGAAAAGAAAACACCATCCCTCTCCTGTCTGTCTTTTCACTGTAACACAGTGCACTCACACTGTTTACTCGACAAAGTCAAACCCACTATGATTATTTATTTTGATGTTCTGAATATCCCTAATTGGACTAATGGAAGCCCCAAGATGCCTGTATCCTTTTCTTATGTCATCATCCACTGGGCCCTTTATTAATTTTTGATAGAGAAAATGCCCCAGGCTCATCTACATTCCCAGCCCTAACCCTAGAATTAGCCAGGTTTCTGAGGGGCTCTGCTTCTTCTCCATGGCAAATGGTATTCTGTATCCAAAACCTCAGTGCCGGGTTTGTTCAGGCTGCTGGCACTTCAGCTCTTGTAGTCCTTAGCAAACTGTCACACTCACATCTCTAGCTACTTCAACATATTAAAAACACAAGTTTGAGCCAGTCATAGTAATACAAGCCATAATTCCAGCATTCAGGAAACAGACAGGCAGATCTCTGAAAGTTCAAAGCCAGCCTGGTCTACTTAGTGAATTCCAGGCTAGCCAAGGCTACACAGTGAGAATCTGTCTCAACAAAGCAAAGCAGCTCACAAGGGTATTGTGATCTCCTCAGGACCATATAAGGAGTGCATTCTAGTTTTCCCTTCTGCCATATTTCAACCTCACTCAACAGACCTGCCTGCCATTGGCTTCAATATTCATTTGCTCCAGGATATAATATACAGAAAGTAATTTCAGAATTACTCCCTGGAGTTTTAGGTGGCCCGCCTCTTCTCAGTAATCCTCAGCTTTGGGCACTGAAGTGCCAACTGTAGAGCAAACTTACTAAGTCAAACGTGGGCCTCAGGTAGCTGTGTGTAGACCGTGAGCAGGAGATCCAACTCTCTCGGCTGGTTAGGTTACTAGGTTTAACTAGTTAAGATTGTCTGCTGAACCTGAACGTGTCTGACACAAAACTGTGTGGGTGACAGTAACCCTGTCACCAGGAGCTGCCATCTCGGCTTCCCCAGTGGTGCTGTTTCATCCTTTTAGAAGCAGACTCTATAGACTGGGTAAAGTACATGAAGCTTGCTTGACTCTCAGTTGTGTCTTTTATGTCTTTTTATATCTTGTTATTTTTATATTTTATATATATTATGACCACATCCTTGAAATACATATATATATCATGTTTTATAAGGTACAAAACCAAATGTCTCTGAGCAAACATGTAGGAAATTATTCAGAGGAAAGGCGCTGTCCAAGGCAATGTCCTCAAGGTGGAAAGCTGGTACTCTTACAACCAAACAATTGATTTTTAGGAGGTGGAATATTGTAGCTGGAACAGAATTTCAGAGATGCGGATTGTGTGTAGTGTGCTAACCCCTCAAGCTTCCAGCGGACAAGTCACTTGTGCCTTCATACAGGTTTCTTCTAATCTGGGGTACTTCTTTGTAACTTGCTGAATACCATTAAGCAACTTTAACTTGCTGCAGTAGTGTGAATGAGAATACGCCCATAAGCTTCTATATTAGAATACTTGATCACTTGGTGAAACTATCTGGGAAGGATTAGGAGGCGTGGCCTTTTGGAATAGGCATGTGAAGGGACTGGCTTTCAGACTTCAGAAGCCTCCTCACCATCACTGATGTCCTTGACCTGATTTCAGATCTGCTTTATGAGCTCTCAGCTGTTCCTGTCAACATGTCTTCCCTCCACCCTCGTGGACTCTAACTCCCTGAAACCATAGCCTAATTAAGTGCTTTCTTTTAAATGTCTTACTTATGGTGTTTTGCCACAGTGTGGTTGGCCCCTGGGGAGTGGTACTGTTAGGAGGTGTGACCTTGTTGGAGGAAGTATGTTACTGTTGGGGTGGGCTTGGAGGTTCTATTCTCAAGCCTTTCCCAGTGAGGAAGAGAGAGAGCCTCCTCTGGCTGCCCGTGGAAGACAGTCCTCTTCTGGCCAGCTTTGGATGTAGAACCCTCTGCTCCTGCAGCACTATGTCTGCATGCTGTCATGCTTCTCACCTTGATGGACTGAACCTTTGAGACTGTAAGCCAGCCCCAATTAAATGTTTGCCTCGATAAGAGTTGCCTTGGTCATGGTGTCCCTTCACAACAAAGAAACCCTAACAAAGACACACACCAATAGACACACACCAAAAGTAACTACTCTGAGATCCATCTTAGCAGTGACCTGAAAGCAGGACAAACATAACTGAATGCTTTCATACTGACAGTCTTTGAGGAAGGAAGGCTTTCCACTGTGCTTCTGTGGTGGTTAGCATCCACACAGTGTTGACTATCCTCCAGTACAGTAGCTTGAGCTGGAACATGAGGAGTGTAGATTGCTACACTCACCAGTCTGAGAGCGGTGCATGAACTTGCCTGTTTTCCTTGGCACCTTACGCTCACTCTTCACTATTTTCTCATCACTAAAATCAGATTTTATGTTGTGTCCTGACAGTGCTTGGCCTGTTTTCTGTGAACTTGTATAACTAAGGAGATGTTGAGGAGATAAAAGGAAATCATTTTTAATTTTTGAAAAGCACACTGACCTGATTTATAAGGCCACATGCAGGCCACTGTTGTATAGATGGGACTGGTCTGATACTATCTCACCCAAATGGCCTTAAATTGATCTACCTGTAGTTACATATCAAAATTACAAATTTGTGATTAGTTAGTACACCTGTCTGTTGACCTCTAGTTTACTTCTATGAAAGCCTTCAGCTTCAGTTTTATGTTGATGAACTTGCTCCTAGAGCTAAGACAGTCTAGTTGGGGTTCTTTTAATGGAGGTTAATTTTTAAGTCAAATATTACTAAATGTCTAGGTAGGTAGCTTAGAGTTGGCCCCCAGTCACATCCACTTCCTTGTTTCTCTGCTTTCCTTACCCCTTCATCTGCCTTCCTTCCTTACCCAACCTTGTCTTTCTCATTTTTTAGCCCTTTCTTATTTTTAGTACAAAAATATACTCCCATCTCATCTTCTGCCTTCCCAGCCAGCTCTAGTTATCCGTTTTCCTAGGAGTCCTATTTATTTCTGGTCAAGAATGGTATTTGTGGACCAAATTCTGAGTTGGGGGACATCTCACTCCTGATCCTTCCCCTACCTCTGGCTGCCACTGCACTCCCCCTTTTTAGCCTCACACAGAAGCCAGTTGTCATCCTCTGAACTGTTCTAGTGAGAAGCAAGGACCAAAGGATGGCTAAAGGCCACCAGCCAAGGAGGAAATCAATCCTGTTGTTGGGAGTGGGTCTGGACACACCCTCTTCTCTCCAGTGGAGCTGGAGATAGTGCCAGCTCCCGCTAAGCCTGAGCATGTGGACTTTCGAGGACTCAGCCAAGCTGTGTGTAGATTACCTGCCAAAAGACCCTGCAATATGAGAAGTTGGGTGTTTGAAGTTGCTCAGTTTTAGAGTAATTTATTACTAATTCATAGATGATCAATAAAGCATCTTTTTTAAGCCGAAAAGACCTTTATACTTCCCATTTTCTTACCGTAGTTCTAACTAGCATTTTCAAGTGAAACAGGCTGTGTGATGCAGGCTGCCCATTAGACCACCTAGGCAGTACCTTCACTCCACAAACTCAATTTGAACTGGTCTCGGGTGGGATTCCTGTCTCAGTCATTTCCCAACTCCGCCTTTGTTTTTCTAACAGCTAGATAGAGAAGCACAGATGGATCACCCTACGTGTTTATTTATTTAGTGCCGTGTATGAAAGCGATGACACAGAATACAACGTGATACTTGCCTGCCTTCTAGGGAATAAGAGCACCAGGCAAGACAATTTTTAATTATGATAACGATGAACAGTCCAATCGAGTTGCAAGATAATGGAAAGAAAAGGGAACGCCCTAAGTCAGCTTCTTAAAATCAGAAAACATGGGGCCCAGCCGTAAAGTACAAAAGTAGTGAGTGTGAATCCGGTGGAATGAACTCAGCAAAGGAGGAAGGGGAGCTAAGGTGTCCAGTTGTCAACTGAGCAGGGAGATAGCATGTGATGATTTGAATAAGAAGGGGGCCCTCTAGGGAGTAGGGGGGCTGCTGACAGAACATGAAACTGGGGGGTTGAGCAGTCCGAGCATGAGAGGTCAGGACATACCTGGTGGGAGCAGAAGGGTGGGGTCTAGGGGAGGTGACATATTACTCAGGGTGGGCAAGGATGGGCAGCAAAGGCATCCAGGACTGCTCTGGGAGTTAGGTCTGATGGTGGCAGAAAGGTTGGGGCTGGCTGCTCACAGGAGGGACTTAAAGCCTGAAACAGAGAGGGGGACAACTGCTCTGACTCAAACCTCCTAACTTTAGAGCACACACATAAGCAACTGTCTGAGTCGCACTTAAGATGAAAACCAGAGAATCGGTGCCATTTGCTGGAAGAGCTCAGGGGAGAGGATGCTGTGTTGGGCAGAACGGCAAACATGTTTTCCTTTACCTCTGTCTTAGTGCTTTGTAACCAGCCTTTAGTGAGACTGGGGGGACCTTCCCTTTTTCTTTTGTGAGACAAAGGTTAGGTGGCCCAGGCTGACCCTGAGTGCCTGATCTTGGTTTGCCTCCTTCGAGCTGGAGTTACAGAAGGGTGCTGCCACGCTGTGCTCGGGAGACCTGGAGAATCAGCTGTGCGGACTTTGAGAACACACTTTATTTCAGGATGGCCCACAGGCTCCCATTGCACCCACTGGCTGTGCTAGTTTATTTGGTTCTTTCTTCTTAGGCATCTTTGCTGCAAGTTAAAGTGTTTCTTTGTCTAGCAGCTGGTAGAACGTGTGCTGTCACCATCGTCAGATTTTTCACATGTATTTTATCTTATTTTCGAGGATTTTATACGTGAGTTCTGTATTTACATTCTTTCATTCTTCCCATACCCCCAATTTTTCCTTTGCTCCCCTAATTACTTCTAAAATTTACAGTCTCTTCTTGTTCTCATTATATATGAACGCATATGCATATGTGCATTTATATTGTATAAATATAACAATAATATTATACACACCCACAATCTGCTGAGTGATTTAGTGTTCTCATATGCCCATGAGTTTAGGGCTGACCACTTGGCATTCTGTTTTTGAGCCTAGCCTTTAAAGTCTGAGACATCTCTCCAGCCCAGAGCTGGTTACTTGGGGTTAGATAACCCAGTCGGGTGGCTGATCCCCAGAAAAGACTGATTCTCCCTGTCTTAATAGTCTTTAGTTGCCTGTAGCTCTTTCTCATGGTGGGGTCTTATGAGTGATAGCATTCGTGTTCCTGGCTGACAAAGAGCAATGCTGCCCGAGATGTTTCTGCCAGAGGGTCAGAGTGAGCACACATTTTGTGCTGTGCATCCCTGCATCCCAGCTGCAGTGTGCTCGCCTGTTGGGCAGGTCCTCATCTTTGATTGAGTGGTGAAGACACATGGCATTCCCACAACTTAATCTCCGTGCTTTGAACTTTTCAAGCTGCTTGTCCTTCCCCTTTCATCTGGATAACCGCTGTGTCCCCATAAGAGGGGGAACAGTCATAGAGAAACACAACTTTACTGTAGCAAAACGACAAAAGAAAAAAAAAAACAAAAAACAATGACAAGGTCTGGACATGGAGCCGGAGGCTGGTGTTTGAAAAGAAATGCTTATGTCTGCATAACTTAACTTGTATCTCTTCAGTAAATCAAACCTGCAATTCCACTTGGCTGCATCCAAGTCGCTTAGATGTCTGCCAACAAGAACATTAATGAACTCAGTATCTCACGCAGGTTTGTTCATGTAGCGCATATGATTGCTTAGCCTTCCTCCCAGCTGCTGCCTGGGTGCCGTCTGAAGCAGGTAGAGAGCTGGACCAGGTCATCGCTTAGTCCCAGGTACTGTGTGTCCTGGCCTTCGATCCCCATGTCTGGTTTTAGAGCGGCATGGCTTTGAAAAGTAGTCATTATTGTCCAGAAAAACTTTAGGAAGTCCTGCTGCCTTCTGCCTTCAACCATTCTGCGGGTACGTAAGTGCCTGCGACATGACACGTGACTATGTCGTACTCTTGCTCTTTTGGGTCTCGGTTTACCTCTGTGGGTTTATAGTTATGGGATTATTCCAGAACACATTGTTTCCCCTGAGATTTCTCCAAATGGTATGAGACCAATAAAAGAATCATGCTAGAGTTGATACAAACCTAATTTGAAAAAAAATGTAATAGAATTAGAGAGCGATCACTTGTTCCCAAACTTTTCTGCAGGCGGAGTCTGATGAAGGTCTGTACAATCCTACGTCCCAGGCTGTGTGCCAGACCAATAAAGTCACCACTTCTGAGAATGCTTTGGGCATCAGTACTATTTTGACTCCACAGGTCATCCCCATGTGTAGACATGTTTGGAAACCACAGATCTGGACAAGGCCGTTGGTAACACAGCTGTTGTTCGTTCTCCCCTACCTAGCCCTGCCGCTGGTGGTATGGTTTTGGCTTTTTAGCATCTTTCTTACCTTTACCCCGAGAGAACTCTGGAGGTGTAAGCCTAAGCTTACACTGGACCAGACTGAAAGGTGATAACCATTAAAGGAGCAAAGACCAAAAAGAGGATGTAAACCAGATGGCTGTGCTTCCTGTTGGATTGATGCTATTTCTTAAGCATGTTGCTCATGACAAAGATTTCCCCCCCTCTTGCAACTTAAGACACCAAAGACTTCTCAAACAGCATGTGAACTCTGTTTAATGAGACACAAGTGTTTCATACTGTAAGCTTTAGACTTCCCTTGCTTTGGGACTTGGTTGTGTTAGTGAGAGTGAAACAGGGAGTCCTGTGAGCAGTGAGTGAGGACTGTCCATTTGTCATGTTTAAAGACGCACAGTCTGATGTAAAGAGGTAGGCATTGAAAGACCTTACGTTTCTGCATATAGATAGCACATTACTTACTTATGGAAATAACCACTTAACCATCCAGAAACTGAGGGAAGGTGATTTTAATTACAGCAGCAACTGTTGACTAGTGGGTGGGTTTATGTGTTGGAGCTCAGGGCTCTACCACCACACAAATAATTATGTGCTGCTCTGTAAGATTTTAGAGTGAGCAGGGGGACTCCGTTATTTTGCTAGCTGCACCTTGGGAGAGATAGATTGAAAACTATCTCTAGTTAAAACTATCCAAAAACTAACTGAAGTTTTTGGATAATTTCAATTATCCAAACAGATGTGGCCTTGATTTAAAGAAGTTTATGAACAAGTTCACTATATATATATATATATATATATATATATATATATATATATATATATATATATATATATATATATATATATATATATCACTATTTTTAAGCTTTAGTCAACTTAGAAATGAAGGATACTCAATTTCTGATCTGTTGCTTATTTAAAACCTTCCAAGCTCATATGTAAAGTTCTAGACCTTGTGCTTAATTCATCTTTGGCTGCTAGCACCAAGCAGTGGAAACCAAAGACACATAGCTATAATCTAATCATTCATAGTATCTCTTGGGAGAAAAACATCCAGGAAACAATTCTGATTGGGAAATGCATGTTACACACACACACACACACACACACACACACAGTATATAATTATTCTGTATATAATTGTTTGGTTGTATTATTGATACAATGAAACGAGTCTTACAGGATACAAGAATTTAGCTCACAGTTTTGGTGGTTGGAAAGTCCTGACTCCTTGACTAACTCACCTCATACTGATTGTCAGACAGCAACAGCTGGACCGCTGGACCACATTAACCATTACATATGAGGCAGAGCAGAGAGGTCAGGCTCTCTGCCTTACTACCACCTCACAGGGACTCAGTGGAAGGAGCTGGAGAGACGACTTGATGGTTAGCAGCATTGGCTGCTTTTCCAGAGTACCCCTGTTGGATTCCCAGCACCTACATCACAGCTAACAACCATTTATAACTCTAGCTCCGGGGGATCTGAAGTCTTCTTCTGACCTCTGCAAGTAGTGAACACACACATTGCACAGACATACACGCAGACCAAACACATAAAATAAAGTAATAAATTTTTAAAAGAAACCTTCAGGGGCTCTAAAGACCTTCCTTTCAAAGGCATGCACTCTGGACTCCTTTCTTGGAGCTAGTCCAAGGCCTCACCTTTTAAAAGGCCCGCCACATTTAAATAGCACCACTGTGGAGACACAGGCTGCACTATATGAACTCTCACAGAGACACAAACTCTATTAAGTCTCAGTAGGATTATAAAGCACATGCACCTTATAAGAAATAAACTTATGTCCAAGATGTGGAAATCACAGTGGTCATTATTTTCCATACAAAATATGTAGTAGATCATTACTGAGGAACATAAAGATAGCTGTAGCGTGTCACTAGCATGTGTAGAACATAGAATCCAAGGGCCTGTGTCTACGTTACAATTACTCTAATATACAGTGACATTTTATTTGCCTTTGCTAAAATGCCTTTTTAATGTGCAGGTTTACATTTTGTCCCAGAGGGCACTTGGGCCAATCCACAGAAACTGTCACCTCCTATCTGCCAGTTTTAAATTTCATTCCAGGGGAGGGTTGCCACTGTACACGTAAGCCAATAGCCACTAATCACCATATGCCAGGACTTGGACTTGAACCTGGGAATTTGTATGTGAATGTGAATCTTTCCAGAAATTAACTCAGTGACAAGGTTAGAGTGAGAGGTGACATTTCCCAATCACCACAGAAGTGATTAAATCTGGGGAAGCAGCCTTTGGCCTTTGTCATTTGGTTTTTGTTTTGTTTTGCCAAACAGTGGACTATCACCTAGGCTAAACAACCTCACTTTTATGTAAGATTGTTTTGCATCTATTTCCTACCTCCTGCCCCTTTTGCAGAACACTGACTTATTCAAACATAATAACAAGAGACAATTGTCCTTGTTAGCTCCGATTGTCAACTTCATGCAAGATACAGAAAGATCAATCCGTGACAGTTTGAGTCAGATTTACCATCATCTGCCTGGCTCAGCTCCTGTTAGTTAGTTAGTTTGTTTGTTTGTTTTTCTTCAAAGAAGAGGGTTCCCTATGGTCAGAAAATGATACAGACAGAAGCAGGAAACTCAGAGCTGGCCCTCAAGCAGCAAAGCCTCAATGCTTCTGAGAAAATGGTTTGTCTCAAGCACAGTTCTGTATAATTGTGCCTCAAGTTATATCAGTAACAAGAGAAAAAGATGAGGAATATTTGCTCACTAGCCTACCATCAGCCAAAGCCACGCATCTTACAAACGTTCAGATAATATCTGCTTGTAACTGCAACTGTGGTTAAGAGGAAGAAAGGGAAGGGGATCAAGAAGAGTGTGACCAGCACGTCAGGACCCTCATAGTCTCTTCTAAGCCTCAGCCCTCCCGACATATGTACCCATTTCCTGGAATAACTCCAGCCCACCACTTAAGTGTTCCCTGTCTGCCTTTCTTTATAGTTCTGCCTCCCGAGTCATCACAAAGACAAGTGGCATCTCTTGGTCTGGTTTCTTCCCTTCCTTGTTTGTGCTGCTGAGTTATTCATTTTCATTACTATGTAGTATTCTGTTGTGCAAACACAAAGTCACCCGTTTCAGCCATCCTGTTGGGCTGAACATTTAGGTTAGTTGCCTGGTTCAGTGAAAAAACACTTTTGAAAAAAAAATGAGTGAGGAACAGTAAAGACATCTAACTGTAGCTTTCCGACATGCATGTGCCAAGCAGTGCCCACAGCATAGGCCCATGACACTCTGGGCAACACCAGAAGTCAATGCTCTGCTGAGTTCCCTTTCATTTGGGTTTCCATGTGCTCCAGGGTCATTGTAGGCTGACCTCCCACGGGGCTCCACACTCTATAGCATGACTTCCCTGCTTATAGAAATAAACACAGTTGGCAGACACCAGAATTTGTGTTTGTTTTTCTTTTTTACAATTTATTTATTTTATGTATGTCTTGGTCAGGGTTTGTATTCCTACACAAAGCATCATGACCAAAAAGCAAGTTGGGGAGCAAAGGGTTTATTCAGCTTACACTTCCATATCACTGTTTATCACCAAAGGAAGTCAGGACTGGAACCCAAGCAGGTCAGGAAGCAGGAGCTGATGCAGAGGCCATGGAGGGATGTTACTTACTGGCTTGCTTCCCCTGGCTTGCTCAGTCTGCTTTCTTATAGAACCCAGGTCTACCAGCCCAGGGATGGCACCACCCACAATGGGCTGGGCCCTCCCACCTTGATCACTAGTTGAAAAAAATACCTTAGGCTGGATCTCCTGGAGGTATACATAAAACCAGCCAGTACAATATATATAAGTACATTGTCGCTGTCTTCAGACACACCAGAAGAGGGCATCAGATCTTATTACAGGTGGTTGTGAGTCACTGTGTGGTTGCTGGAATTGAACTCAGGACCTCTGGAAGAACAGTCAGTGCTCTTAACCGCTGAGCCATCTCTCCAGCCCTGTTTGTTTTTGCCATAGGACTTTTATATACATGAGTGTATACACTTTTACATATTTGTTTAATGTGCATGTAAATATGTGAAGGCACATGCATGCTTACTCTAGCACGTGTATGGGGCTCAGAGGACATCTTACCAGTCTGCTCTTACCTTGCTTTTAGTCTGGGCTTCTCTTGTTTTTGCCACTACTCTGTGCACATGCCCAAGAGCTTATAGTCAATTCTGCTGTTTCTGCCTGTCATCATGGCATAGGAGTGTCAGGGTTACAATGAATACCTCAACATTCAGCTTTTTATGTGGGTTTATGGTGACACACTCAGATGGTCAGGTCTGTGTAGCAGACCTTTTACCCAGAAGATTCTCGGTGTGTGGAGAGCAGTTCTATCCATCTATTTCTGGAGGAACCCTGTGTCTTAGTCACGGTTTCTATTCCTGCACAAACATCACGACCAAGAAGCAAGTTGGGAAGGAAAGGGTTTATTCAGCTTACATTTCCACATTGCTGTTCATCACCAAAGGAAGTCAGGACAGGAACTCAAGCAGGTCAGGAAGCAGGAGCTGATGCAGAGGCCATGGAGGGATGTTACTTACTGGCTTGCTTCACCTGACTTGCTCAGTCTGCTTTCTTATAGAACCCAGGTTTACCAGCCCAGGGATGGCACCACCCACAATGGGCTGAGCCCTCCCCCCTTGATCACTAGTTGAGAAAATGCCTTATAGCTGGATCTCATGGAGGCATTTCCTTAAGGGAGGCTCCTTTCTCTGAATAACTGCAGCTTGTGTCAAGTTGACACACAAAACCAGCCAGTACACCACCATTCTGACTGTTGTTTCTGTGATTATATAGTATCTTCCTGAAAGCTTGGTTGTATTGGTCTGAGGCACACAATTAGATTATTTTAGAGACATGAATGAGTTAAAAATGACAGAACTAGAAAAATATCTAAGATGTGGTGCCTCATGCTTGTAACCCTAGCACAGGGAAGCAGAGGCAGGAGGATCAACACAGACTTAAGGCTAGTCTGATTTGCATAGCAAATTCTAGGTGAGCTATAGCAAGATGTTGTCTCAGAAAAACAAAGTTATGGCAATAATAACAAAAAGGAAACACCACCCAAGGAACCCACCATTTAATGAACACATTACCCAAGTAACATACCACCCAAGGAACATACCACCCAAAAAAACCAGCATCCAAATTGTTGCTGGAGGCCTACATAAGTTCAGTGGGAAAAGAAGCCTTCCTCTTCTTCACCTGCTTAAACTTACTTGCCAGCACATCTGTTGGAATCTGCTTCTTCAGGATTTCAGCTTATATAGGAGTTCAGCTAAAAAAAACCTTGCCTTGTGGGACTGAGAAACTACTAGATTCTAGGACTTCCCATCCACAGCTGCCCATAGTTAGATTAGTTGGACTACAGACTGTAAGTCATTCCAATAAATTCCCTTAATGTATAGAGACACTCCATAAGTTCTGTGACTCTAGAGAAGCCCAACTATTACAACATGGCAAGTTTTTGTTTGAATCTTTGTTTCTGTAGAATATTGGCCAGTGGTCATCTTTTATCGTAATGACCCTGTCTGGTTTGTGGTGTCATTCATAGTCATTGGAGAATGACTTAGGAAGTACCTCCTTTCATATTTCTCATACCAGAATATAACCCAATACCACACAGTCTGTTTGTTTTTTACCCTCTCTGTATCCATAACCCTGTTCTGGCCATGAAAATCCCACCTCCAACTACCTGTGTGTGTGAATGTCGCTGTTTGTAACCAGCATTCCCACTGCCCTTCCTTCCTCATACACTGCCCCCTTCCTCCTTGAGCTTTGCTGCAGACAATGGCCACACCCACTCCCAAACCTTCCTCTCACCACCCTGGCTGACAGACACCCAGGGCAGACTGTCCCATTGCTTGGAAATCCTCTTCACCTTCCTTTTCCAACCGTTTATGAAGCTCTGTCTGCCAGACAAGCCTGTTTTGTTCAACTTAAGCTCCATGTTATCTACATATAATTGGCAAATAATAAATGCCCAATTAATAGGTACTTTTAAGCCTACATTTTAAAGTAGATATGTGTTACGTTGACTCTCAGACAAAGATGGCACCAGAATCGTTTGAGTTTGCATTGCTGTTAACTTGATGACTAGCCATAGGCAATTTAACTTTTTTAACCTTTACGTTAAGTGAGGTGATGATGAAAAATTTTAGTACCCAAATGATGGCACGTGCTTATGACTGTGTACCCCATACCACTCTAAAGACTTGTCATCTAGTAAGTCATGTGATCTGGAGAATGGTCTTTCCAACTTCATGCTATGACTATCTATCCTACAGAAGAGAAGGCTGTTGTTGAGAAAGGTGTTTTTGTATAGATGGAGATACAGAGACTAAGGGGCTGGAATCCAAGCACCGTTGCCCGAAAGCCTACTGCCTGACCCTTGTACAGTACTTGTTTCCCAGTGGGTCCAGGCAAGAAGTAAGTATGTTAACACATAACATGAAACATGACGATAGCTCATGGTCATGGCACTGCACAGTCAGACTGATGAGGGTTATCCACACTTAGCCTGACAATAAACAGGTAGCAATAGTTCTTCTTACCTGGAGTTTAAAGTCCTCTGTGTTGTAATAGGCGAAGTGAGCTGAGCACTTTATGTAGAAAGAAAACAAAGTTAGAAATAGATTACACATTTCAAACTAAAGTGGAAAGACAGGAACAGATACTTCCAGTTGATAGAGAGGGGGAGTGACCCATGATACACAAGAGATAACAGAATAAATAATGGGTCTCAGAAGGAGCTGGAGAATCAGCCCAGTGGTTGTAAGGGGCGGGGGATCAAAAGCTTGAGTCTAGGATTTAAAAGCAGCTGAAAAGTCCACAGACTGATTAACGTGAGGAGTGTATACAGCTGGTATATGATAGGTGCTGAACATATTCTTGTTGACTCTGACAATTTCTGTGTTTCCAGCATTTCCAGAAGTGCAAACATAACGGAAAGAAGAAAACTAATGTCTGAAAATCACAGAGGCTGGAGGAACAGAGATTCTGATGCAGGGCTGGAGAAAACAGAAGCCCAAATGGGCGGTGTGCAGAGATAAAGGGAAACTCAATTTACATCTCAAAATCCCCTAAGACTCTGGAAAGTGAGGGTGAAGATGAGGTTAAGGTTTCTCTGACAGTGTGTTAATGAAGCAATTATTCTTTTAGCCCTTTCTCTGCATTGCGTGCAGCCACAGCTATGACCCTCTCTGCATGCAGACTGTTGCCTGTCAAACCAGAGCGCTCCTGGCAGAAAATAGAAATCTGTGCCAGGGAAGGAAAAGAATACCCCAACATCAGGAACTCCCTCGGGGAAGAGCCTATGATCTTGACTTTCGGAATCCCCTAGTGATGGACCCAGCTAGATTTCTGGACATAGGGGCCAGGGGTGGCTTTAGTCAGTGAGGTACAACCTTGGGGGTTTCAAATCAACTCTCTGATGGACATTTTTTGGATTGAACAAACAACCAGGTGATGGCAAAATAATAAATAATAATAATAATAATAATAATAATAATAATAATAATAATAATAATAAAAAACAAGGAAACTCTCTGATGTGACTGATTCCCAAAAATTCTCAGAGGAAGTGGTCACTTAAGGGAGATGGCCACCACTGTTAACACATTCAAAGAACATCCAAATATTACACTGTCTCTTATGGTCTTGTGTGAAAATGAGGTGATCCTAAAAACAGATAGGCACTGGGAGAACACAGAAAAATCAGGTTTTCATAAACTAAACGTAGATTTTAGGAATAACTCAGAACACTGTTGTTTGTTTGTGTTTTTAGTTTTGTTTTAAAATTGTTTTTAAAAATGGGGAAATCAGGAAAGAAAATGTACAAACATTTGAGGACCATTGCAAAAGATTTGGTACTTAATTAATGGAAGTTCCCTTAAAAGGAAAAAGAAAAGAAGGCTAGAGGAGCGAGAATAGGAAATGTAATTTGAGAAATGATTAGATGAAGGCTCATTAGAGCAAACAGTTAATTAGGGCTAGTGAGATGCTTGGTTGCAAGCACAGAACATGAGTTCAAGCCCCAAGACCCATGTGGGTACACACACACACACACACACACACACACACACACACACAGCTTGCCATAATGGCTGTTTGTAATCCCAATACTGGGGAGGCAGAGCCCACCAGATTCATTGGAACTTTCTGGCCAGTCAGCCTGGCTGATCAAGAGTCCCAAGACAGTGAAAGAGTGTTTCCAAAAACAAAACAAGACAAAACATAATTATAGTGTGAGTATGAGGTTGCCTTCTGACCGACACATGCATGCACACACGTGTGCACCTACACACACAGGAACACTCAGGGCTGGATGTGCGCACACAGAAGAAAAGCTAAGTAAGTAAAGAAATGAAGGAAAGCCAAGTACAGACCAATGACAAGTGTTTGTCATAGATCCTGTTTAATATAAACCCATGAACCTCAGTTTCAATAAAAAAAATATGTAGGAAGGAAATAAAGTCATAGCGTGTTACTCAGCACAGGGCGAGAGCACTTAAGTAATGTACGGGTGGAACAATGACCTAAGCCACTGTCACGGAGCCAACATGGGGACGGAAGTGTGACTCTGTGGCAGTGCAGGAGGTAACGGCAACCAGAGCCTTATTTTCTTTATTGGGAAATGAAGAGATAATGTCTGAAATGGAAAAGCTGAAGTGACGATATGAATCAGCCCTAGGAAGAAACGCAGTGTGCAGAAAAAAAAAGCAGAGTTAAAGATGGCCGCCTGCAGGTGTGCTGGGTGGCGCTGCAAGGGGGAGAGGAAGTTGGTGTTTGGAACAAGGTTGTCAAACTGTTTGACTTTCCATATTTGTATGTGAAGTTTGAATCTGTTATTACGTGTGGGATGTGGGAGTGAGCGCATGTATGAGGTCACAGTAACTTTCCCTCTCCCCAGGGATTAGTTTTCTGCTTCCACCCTGCCACCCAGAGATGGATCTCAGGGTCTGTGGCTTTGGTGGTCAGTGCCTGTCTTCACATGCAGAACCGTCTCACCAGCCCTGGCTGACCCTTTATACTAATTGTAAACTCTATAAGCTCAGTAAAAATAAAAGCCACATGTTAGTTAAAAGTGTCAGAAACTACTTAACATAACCAGAGGGTAAAGCACAGAGGGAACTCCTGACTCAAGATTTTGTGCCTAAACCGTACTTTATGATTTATCTTCTGATTCAACAATCAATTTCCGGTCATTCTTACTGTCTCACTATGCTGCCCTCGCTGCTCTGGATCCCACCATGTAGAATTGAATTCTCAGAGAGTTGCCCGCTTGGCTTCCAAAGGACTGGAGGTATGTGGGGCCACACCCAGCTTCTTCACCAGGGAAAAGGGGCAGAAACAGGTGTGACTTGTGTGTGCCCTTGCATAGGCTTCCGTTAGATCGATGTTTACAGTCCACAGACCTCAAATCTGAAAAGAGGTTAAACTTTCATGGGGAAATTACGAACTAAAAACACGGCTATGCTACTGTTCTGATTCCAAAGAAAGGCTCAATAAAAATAATTGCAAACTTGTTATTAGGTAAACTTCAGACTAGCGGCACAGATCGAACGATGTAACGTTGTTAAATACCATGATAAAAGCAATGATTTTTGTAAAATCTCTCTCTCTCATATACTTTTGTTCAGTCATGCGTGATGAAAGGCTACTGAGGCTGAACTTTTCACACAGTTCGTTAGCCATAAACAGTGTGCCTTACCTTCTAGTTAATGTATATCAAAGACAACTTCCCAGATCCTAGATGTGGGGATGAGGCAGCAGTCAAAGCTGCTTTCTTTGCCCATTGACCTTACCACTAATCTGAAATGGCGTCTTTACCACAGCGAAGACTGAGCTTACACACAACATCTAAAGTTGTCCCTTAGCTTTGCTAACTCTGAAATAAGAATAACTATTCTGGTTTCCCTTTTATGGATTTTCCAATGCCTATCAACAACTGCCAACAAATAAGGAAACTATGTGGTGGTTCCTTGCTACAATAAACAAAGAAAAGGTGAATTTGAGTTTTCTATCAAGGTAGGGACTGAGCTGTTTGAACCTTTCAGATATTATGTAGCGAAGGGGAATCCATACATTATATAATAAATACGTACATACTCAGATTTTTGTCAAGGACAAAAGGTGAGTTTTTGTTTTTGTCTTGACATAACTGAAAAGTGCTAACTCAAGAGTTTACTTGTGGTCACTGAACCATCTACATTCAGCTCCTACCAAAGTAAATGGATACAGAACATTTTTTGCCTGTGCCATAAGCAACAACTTGACAGGCCCCATAAAGTTTCTGGTTACACATACTGAGTAACTACATTTTGAATTACAAGGACGACAGATCCAATGGCCATTAAAAGTTACAACACCCCCACCCCATTAGATATTGCAGTAATATCTAGCTTATTCATTTCTGCCTCCGCATTGGGTAACTAAGGAAACAATGACGTCATTGCTCAGCGGGGTTCAGAAACTTCTCAGCTTAGGCCTGGTTTGGGAAGCCTGCAATTCTTGCTAGCCCCCACCTCTGCACTGGAATAAACTCATACAAATCTTCTTACTTCTAAGATATGGATTAGGAAAAATTATATTCTGTTATAAACACAAAATCATATGTATAGTAATTTAAATAACATACTGCACTGTTTCAGAAAAACACATTCTAAGGTGTACTATTTCTGAGACGTCCTCTGCGTTTGCAGTAGGAGTTTTTGAGGTACAGTGACTATATGAAAGCAGCTGTGTGACTCCAGGTCCTCAATAATAATCCCACCAAGCTGTGTCTTGTGGACCCTTGACCTCTCGACAGCATTCAACACTACTGAGTACTCAATTCTGTTTTCTTTTCTTTTCTTTAAGTGCTGGCCCTCTCTATGCTTTGAACTTGATTGTCCCTCAAAGATGTTTGAAAGACGTGGTCTGCAGCCTTTGTGTTAGTTTGATGGCTGTGGAGAGGTCAGGGGGTGGAGCCTCGAGGGTTGGGATTAAGTGACTTGGGGTGGGCCTTTGAAGGTATACCCATCCCTGGTTCTGGGCCCCAGAACTCTGCTTCCTGTTGCGATATGACCTCATGCTTGCGGTCCAGCACAGAAGCATAAACTTCTATGGCCACACCACACTCCCCATCATGGTGGACTAAAATCCTCTGACTCTGTAAGTGAAAATTAAACCATTCCTTCAGTAAGTTGCTTCTGGGAGGCATTTGGTCACGGCGGTGAGAAAAATCACTGATACATTTTCCCCAAAAGTTGAGTCCATGATAAAACAGGGTGGGGTGGAGGGTGCATAATTTGGGTAAAGGTTCCAAAGAACTTCAGTGAGCATTCAGAGTGCTAAAGGTCAGTTCAAGGTTATGATTTGGAGGTGTCCACAGTGACAGACGACTCCCGAAGAGGCATATGTGCCTTAGAACGGTGAGAGGATCAAAAGGGAGTGTCTCATGGGTCTTACCCCTCACATCTCCAGGACAGACTTACAAACGTCATCTGCTCAGCCCCAGCTTCTGCATGAGCGCCGGCGGACTCCTGAAGGCTCCCACTCGAGGCTAGCGAGACGAAGGGCAGGACGTAGAAAGTACCTGAGTAAGCAGGTATGCAGCCTCCTTGGCCTCCTGGCGGTAACGAGTGGAGTTTATGCTGAGCCAACAATGAAAGGAGAAACAGTCCACTTCCCTCACGAGGCTCTGGAGTAACTGGCTGAGGATTGGCGTTCACCTGCAAAAATCCTGCACTGTGAGTGCTGAACTTTTTCTCTCGTGTGACTAAGCGCCTTCTCTGCCCATTGATCGCCTTTCTCTTTCTAGATCTGCCAAATTGCTACCTAAAAGTTTCTTTCCTGACAATTTTACATGGTGGGTTTTAAAATTTTCACTAAAATATATCCACCCAAAGATGCCTTCTTGGAACAGGCAATCAAACCTAGTCGGCTACAGTCTCTTTTTGTGATGCATTATATTACCTGTCTGCACACTCACTATTCTCAGGTATCTTTTTCTGTCTTACTGACTCTATTGAGCCTCAGTTTAAACTCTATGAGAACAAAGACCCTCTCTGTCTGAGTGCGTACAGTGTTAGTTAGTTCCTAGTGGGTCCATTGCCCACTAAGTGAATAAAAAGTGAGAATTTTTTTAAAAAACATAAAATAAACAGGAGTTTAAAGAGAACCCTTATTTGGAAGAGATGCAAAAAGGTAGAAAAGTTTTGATTCATATCCAACATTTCACTTTTAAAATATAATAGGATAGACAAGCAAGTCTTGGCTTCATCGCTTGCTATCTATGCGGTTTAGGACGAATTGCAGAGCTACCATTTATTTGTTGGACTGAGTGGTTTGTCTTTGTGGTGATGTGGATCACACACATGCTAGGCAGGTGCTCTACCACAAGGTACCACATCCCCTAATGCTTTAAACTGTCAGATGAATATAATGCTCATCTCCCTCAGCTGCTGTCAGTCAATAGTTTGCAAGAAGGGCAGCTTAGCTTTTCCTTAAAAGTTGTTTTCCAATTAAGTAGCTCCTTGTCATACTAAAGTAGACAGTTTTTAAAAATATTATAAATAAACAGCTGAATAAATGTGATATGTCTCAGCCCAATGAAATACTTATCCTCGTTGAAATTCAAACTGTTTACTTGCAGAGCCTTGTGGGGTCCTTCTAGACACAATGCTGGGGGACCTTTGTTAGTGCTCCTCCTGCCTGATATGAAAACACACTCCTTAATAGCTCTTGTCCCAGACCTAGACTCAACCATCCCTTCTTCCTGGCATCTCTGGCTTATTTATGCAGTAGATGATGTTCAAAGACTATGCTTTTTGGAACTGCTCATTGTTTCTAGGTTTTATAGGGAAGCATGCTATATAATAGTATTGAAGATAAATTATATAATAAAGTCAAATATATGCTTAAAGGTAAAATACCTCTTGGGTTTACCTTCCCATGTTTGATTCAACTTCCTGACTGTAGGGCTTTCATTTAGCCCCCTCTATACCTACCCTTGTACTTGGTGAGTCTTGGTTCTCAAAGACTCATGAGATGAGAGAGTGGGGATATTCTGCAGAGGTTTCTTTAATTTCAGGTATGCGTGTCATAGTCTCAGAGCAACAATTCCAACATTAGCACCAAGAATCACCACTAGAAGCTGCTGAAAGCATCTTCATATGCCTTCTATTTTTACTTTACTGACTAAAAGATTTTCTTATTTTCATGTGTTCGAGCATTTGTCTGCATGTGTGTGAGTACCCTGAGTGTGTGCAGTTCCTGGGGGCGCCAGAAGAGGGTTTTGGGTTCCCTGGAACTGAAGTTATGGATGGTTCCGATTGCCACGTGGATGCTGGGAACCGAACCCAAGTCCTTTCCATAAGCAGTACCATCTCTCCGACCCCCACTCCTGCATTATTATCCTAATATAGCATAGCTGATAACTATTACTTTTAATCCTCAGTTTCAGTTCTACATGTAACTCTGTATTTGCTGGGCACAATCAACTTCCTGTAGCTCAGTTTTTGTTAGGTTGAACATTTCTTTATTTGTCTCTGTGTGTACAAGCACATGCATGCAACAGTGTGTGCGTGGAGGTCAAAAGACTATCTGTATGACTTATTTCTCTTCTTCCACTGTGTGGGTCCTAGCTATTGAACTTAGCCCATCCGGTTCAGCAACTAAATGCCTTGACTCAACAAACCATCTCATTGGTCCTGGGTTATTTTTGTTGACTTATTCTGTAGTAGATTCCTAAAGAAATACTCATAGAAATGACATTCTCAGAGTTCTCACAGATTGCTAATAGTTTACACACACTTTTTGTAACTGAAGATATGTTTTACTAGATGCAAATCTTGAATATGTTCCTTGTGTAACATCTTAAATATGTGTTACTTATGTAAATCTTAAATATGCCACCCAGTTTCCCTTTGCCATAAAACATTGCCGTCAAAATGTCTGATTGTGATCTAATTTTCTGTCCCTTTTGGGCTAGATGCCTAGAGAATTTTTTTCTTTCTAATTAGACTGTTAAAAGCTGGGCGTGGTTGTGCGTGTGTATAATCCCAGTGCCTGGGAATCTGAGGCAACGGGATTACGAACTGTAGATTAGGTTACACTGTGAGACCCTGTCTCAAAAGTGAAACTTTTAAAAGTAAGGTTTAAGATGAGGCTTTCAGCATTTTACTTTAGGAAATCCTCCTAAATCACATTTTCAGTGTTTGTTTTGTTAACCCTGCATTTTTCTTCGAGGACTTCTGTTGTCCAGATTTGAGATCATTTAAATTGTTTTATTAGATTTTCATATCTTATATTTCATATTTCATATCATATCTTATATTTTTCTCCTCTTCCAACTTCTTCCAGATCACTTCTCCTTCTACCTATCAATTTCTCTCTTCCCCTCCCTCCCTCCCTCCCTCCCTCTCTCTCTCTCTCTCTCTCTCTCTCTCTCAAAAACAAAGAAAGAAGGAAAAGTAGTCAAACCAACATCAAAACAGGAAGTTCCTTTGAGTTGGCCTGGGCCTGCCATACGTGTGGTTGATATGCCCTGAGGCTCTTCACTGAAGACAATCTCTTTCCTCCCAGGCAAGTAACATTTGCATCAACAGCTTCTGGGTTACAGGTGGGACTCTGCCCACTTCCCATTCTCAGTGCTAGATTTCGTTGGTGTGAACCTGTGCACTCTAGTGCATGCTGTCCATCTCTGTGAGTTCATAGACACATCAGTCCTGTTGGAGACATCCATCCTTTGGGCTCTTACAATCTTTCTGCAACCATTCCCACACAGATCCATGAACCTTGAGAGGGGGATGAAGACACCCCATTAGGACCAAGTGCTCCAAAGTCTCCCAGCTTCTCAACTTGTTTTTAGTATTTATCACTTCAAAACCTTTTAAAGGCTTAAAAAAACGATGTGTTTCCTTTCCTTCTTTTTTGAAGAACCAATGCTGGTCTGAGTGATGGCTCAGTGGTAAAGCGTGCTGGCTGCTCTTCTAGTGACCTGAGTTCAAATTCCAGCACTCACAAAGCAGCTCACAACAGTCTGTGCCTCCAGTTCCAAGGGATCTGATACTCAGACACAGACTTACATGCAGGAAAAATGCCAATGCACATAAAAGAAAATTAAAACATCAAAAAATCGCTTGCTTGTTTGCTTACTTGTTTTGATATAAATCTTATACTGGTCTCAAACCATATAAAGCAAGTTTGCCTGGAACTCAGACTTCCTGCCTTAGCCTCTAAAGCTCTAAGCCTGTGCCCCCGTGCACAGCTTCTGGTTTCTTTTATCTAAAAAATTAATAATAACTTTCTCTTCTCACTTTCTCCTTCTGCTAATTTATTCTTAGGTTCTTTCTCAATTACCCTTCATTTCTAAAATGCCTTTTCCTTTTATTTCATATTCTTTCCTGGATTTCATAATCTAATTTTTGCTAATGATATTCTCTTATGCAATCTTTTCTTGGTATCTTCTAGATCATTCTGATGTAGTCGGCCATGGTTGAGCGTCTTTCTGGACAGTGGGGATTGACTGTGGAGATGTCATTCTGTTCCTGTCCAGTTGTTGAAACAGCACAGAGCTTGACTTCGGGCTTTTCCCATTGCTTGCTTTGATGTGAGACCCACCTCCTCCTCTCTGAGAAGGCCCACTCCATGTAGCTTCTGACTTCCAGGGATTGCTTTTTGTCCTCACAGTGCTAATAACATGATACAGTACATTTTAATTCCCTGCTTTTGCCTCCCTCTCCAATTTCGTCTGGACTCTTTCTTCCCCAGCTCTGTTGTCTGCATCTTTCTCGTACTCCAGTCACTTTCAGCCACCTTGCTACAGTGTCAGGTGTTGGTCTTTGGGTGCCCTGTGTGGTCACAGACTCTAACTCTGTGGCTGACCCTGTACACCAGGCATCATCCACTATTGCTATACAGAAACCCTGTGGGCTTCTGTTGCATCACACTCTGTTTAAAGTGAATGTCCCCAGGCAGTTTTGAGATCTGTCACCCAGTGTCTTATCTAAGAGACGACTGTGGCTTCCCTCAACCCTGCCCTACTCACTGGTACTAAGACTAGAAACATTCATGTCCCTGGAGTTGGCCACACCACTTGTTTCTGGAACATTTATCTCCACGTTTGGTTGTAAATACAGTTGTGGCTCTAGGGTTGGGCTTCTGTTTTCTGTTTCCAGGAGGGAATTTGCTTTTGACACTGTTATACTATTGGTATACTGTTGCTATATTATTGCTTTACTGTTGCTATACTATTGCTATACTATTACTATACTGTTGCTATACTGTTACTATACTGTTGCTATACTATTGCTATACTGTTGCTATACTGTTACTATACTGTTGCTATATTATTGCTTTACTGTTGCTATACTGTTACTATACTGTTGCTATACTATTACTATACTGTTATTATACTGTTGCTATACTGTTACTATATTGTTGCTATACTATTGCTATACTGCTACTATACTGTTGCTATACTACTGCTATGCTGTTACTATACTGTTACTATACTGTTGCTATACTGTTACTATACTGTTACTATACTGTTATACTATTGCTATACTGTTACTATACTGTTATTATACTGTTGCTATACTGTTGCTATACTGTTGCTATACTGTTACTATACTGTTGCTATAGTGTTACTATACTGTTGCTATACTTTTACTATACTGTTATACTGTGGCTATACTGTTACTATACTGTTATTATACTGTTGCTATACTGTTGCTATACTATTGCTATACCGTTGCTATACTATTGTGGCAGTCTCAAGTAGTCATTTTAGGCAAAGTGGTCAGATCTTTCTTTGCATTAATTGCCTGATATTTTGATTGAAATGAAAAACTGTATGGGTCAACACGATCATATTTTACTTTTAAGATCGTGAAACAAATGTTTTTCCTGTTTTCTGATGCATGCCTTTTTCTCAGGCCTCTATTAAAAATGGCACCACAGGATGAAGTATATTGTCTTTATGGCCTCTAACTCAAAGCTTTTTGGGTAATTAGATCACATAAATATGTGTGTCAGAGAGCTGATTGAGATCTTTATAAATCATGGTGCTAAATGCATATGGTTCGTCCTAACTAACGAATTTTAGCAAGTTCCATTTGTGACTTTATACTTAAGAGTTAATGAACAGACACATTGACCCACTGGTTAAAAAAAAAAATAGCTTCTCCCATTTATGATTAAACAGACTAGGGACTTCTGAAAGATGGTACCGAAACCTCTGTAGACAGTGTCTTCAACGTCCAGACAGCAGAATGAATGAATGCCCTAATGATTGCATTAAAACAGCTCTCACCCAAACAAGTGTTAAAACTAATTCCGCATCTTCTCACTAGGAAAGCGCAGCTTTACAAACCCAAATCATGCATCTAATATTTCTATGATTAAAAAGAGCGTTTGTAATTTATTTTTATTTGAAGTTCCTATATGAGATACTTTCTACACCAAAGCATAAAATGAATTGTTAAGAATTGCAATGTTATCATTAATAAATAGTAAGATATAATTTTGATACATGAGAGAACAGGCTAGGAAAATTGTTACTGAAAGAATCAGGATGAGGGGTATAGAAATTTTTCTATAGGCTTTGTTTAACATTGATATATGCTTGAGCATGCTTGTGATACAATATTGGAGAAACACTATTATAAACTTTAAATATCCATGAAAGAGAAATGGAAATCATTTCATTCTAGAAGTTTCTTGTTTAAAATCGAACGGACTTGGTAAGATGCGGAAGAATTACATCTTCAAAGTTTCTTTGAGTGTGTCTACGTACATTTTAATCATTCTCACAAAAAAACGAGAGTTCCTCAAAAACAGGTTGTATCTGTTCGTTCTTTACGGATGTCCTCCATCCAAAATAGCTCCAGGAAGAAGGTTTCCTCGATGCTGGCTTAAAATAAAAATCCAATTTAAAAGACTCTGGCTGACTGAGCCGGGTGCCAGAAGACACTGGAGTAGACGCGCTTCCTCCCTACATGCGCTTGCACTCCACACAGTTTTGGTTTTCAGCTTGCATAGGAGAGAAGGCTTTGGTTTCTGCACAGGCTGCAAGAAGATTTTGGGAGCGATGACACCATTCTACTTGGCCCTTGAAATGGGTATGAACTCTCAGGGTTAGAGTAAAGGCCAACGGCCAATGCAGTGCACCAGGGCTGTTCTGTGGCTTAAGTGACGAGGTGCCTCCAGCTCTTTAGAGATCTCTGGTCACGGTGGCAACTGGGAGACGTTCCAGATCAGATTATTTGATATGACCACCGTTGTTTTCAGAGGGAGGACTTTCTGCAGATATCATAAAGAGATTCAGTCAACGATATTCATGAGTGAACACCAGGACATCCAGAAGAACACCGCATTGCTGCCACGCCACAACTGGCAGGCAGTCCACCACTGTAGTGGTTTGAAAGAAAATGGCTCCTGCAAACCCGTAGGGCAGGGCACTATTAGGAGGTGGGGCCTTGGAGTAGGCGTGGCTTTGTTGGAGGAATTGTTTAACTAGGGGATGGGATTTAAGGTCTCAAACGCTGTAGCCAGTTCTCTTTCTGCTGCCCGTGGATCAAGATCTGCAACTCTCAAGTCCTTCACCAGCAGCGCCATGCCTGCCTGTATGCTGCCATGTTTCTTGCCATGAAAAAAATGGACTAAACCTCTGAACTGTAAACCAGCCCCAATAAAATGTTTTCCTTTATAAGAGGTGCAATGGTCATGGTGTCTCTTTACAGCAATAGGACACTGACTAAGATGTCACCATGGCTCCTGTGGTTGTTCATCAGAACACATCAGATATTCTTCGAGGAACTTCACTGTTTAGGAAGGTTCGCTCCTGACAAAGAAGTTCATCATTGAGTAATTGTTCTAGAATAAGTGCAGGAAATGGATGGTTGAGGAGAGGGAGAGAGCTCTAGGTCTCCACCTCAGTTTATTGTCTTCTGGAGCCCACGTGATCCCAGAGGGTAGAATAGGTCAAACCTTGAGGTCAGTGAGGAAATGGATTTCCTGATCTCCATTTGTCATTGGCTGAGCTTCACACACACACACACACACACACACACACACACACACACACAAGAGTTAGAATTGCCTGCTGTCCTAGTTAGGGTTTTGCCACTGTGAACAAACACCATGACCAAGACAAGTCTTTTAAAGGACAACATTTAACTGGGGCTGCCTTACAGATTCAGAGATTCAGTCCATTATCATCAAGGTGGGAACATGGCAGCATCCAGGCAGCCATTGCACAGGAGAAGCCAAGAGTTCTACATCTTCATCTGAAGGCTGCTAATAGAATACTGACTTCTAGGCAGCTAGGGTGAGGGTCTCAAGTCCATGCCCACAGTGACACACCCACTCCTACAAGGCCACACCTCCTAATAGTGCCACTCCCTGGGCCAAGTATGTACAAACCATCACACCTTCTAACTAAAAAGGTCTTCCAAAGTAAATCTGTGTGTGATACAAAAGGGCAGGGCATCAAAAGCACAAGCCAGTGCTCTGTTCTCTTTGGGGGATGGGTTTCAGAGTTACTGAATTGAGTATACACATAAACACGACCCTTATCTTATGGCCCCTGGGCTGTGAGATGAGATACAGCAGCCCCTAGAAGCGACCTTCATAAACAGTGCATATGTTTTCCACGACAGACAGGAGGTGTCCTTGCCCCCATTCGTCTCTGATAAGGCCTATGGCCAGTGTTGGAAGGATCCTCTGCATAGGTCAGTCCCAATCGAACATGCCTAGCTTTTGATCAAAGCCAGCTGCGTAGAGCTTTTCCTGTCTGCTAAATTCCTTCTCCTAGACATTATTCGATTGGGTAGCAACAAAGCAAGGCTCTGTTCACTACTGAAAGGTGAGGACTTTCCAGCATCCCGGACACCGGCAGTCAGCTCAGCTGTTCAGGTGTGAGCGTCAGTGGAGAGGAGACTTAGGAGTCTGACTACCCGCTTTGATGGTGGACGAGGTGGGTGAGCACCTCCCCCCACCAGGAGGAAACAAAGACAAAAATGGTGTTAGGGGAGAGAAAAGTTTATTATTAACTTAAAAAAAAAAAAACTTCTGGGGAGCTAACTCTGGGCTTTTCATATGCTAAGCAGGTCCCCTACTGTTGGGTCCCAGGTCCAGGCCTGGGTATTTGTTTTGTTTCGTTGTTTTTGAAAGAGTCTTCTCTGCTGGTCCAAGCTCACTAGGAGCAGGTCTTTCTCCTCCTTCCTCCGGGTTCCGGAATCACAAGCGCAGGCCCCAACGTCAGAGAAGACGTTTACGGCTCAGGCAGCGGGGAAACCTGGACGAGTTGAGACGGATCGCTCAGTGCGGGAGAAAACTGGGGACTGACTGGAGATGTTGGGGAGGCAGCTCAAGAGCTGGGGGATTCTCGCAGGCAAATGAGACAGTGACCGCGGGTGCTGGGGAGCTCACTAATTTGATTGTGTGGTGACCTCAAAGGAAGACATTTAGTGCACGGATGCCATCAGACCAGAGGTTTCAGTGAGTCAACTGGGCAAAGTGCACACCCGCCTCTGGGGCCTCAGTCAAGGGGCAGAGCAGCCAAGCATCTCCCTGCTTCCTCGAGACAACGAGACAACGAGACAGCGAGCTTCCCCAGGCTCCTGCCAGACCAGTTCTGCATAACAGTCCTTGGCTACTTGCAGTTCCACGTGTGGGATTAGGATGGAGATTTTCACCAGGCTGCCAGGTCCAGAAAGGCTCCAATGAGACTTTTCCCACAAAACACACATCAGCTCCTAACTCCTGCGGAATCGGGGTAGAGAGCCCTTCTGCTCACTGAATAATTAAACATGGCCTCTTTCGTCTAGCTGTGAGATGAATTTTTTAATGATCATTGCAAATCTCTGCTCGGTTTCTTTCTGGCCAGGCCTCATTTCTTTCAAGCAGGGAGTTCAGCTGCCTTAGCTGTTTTTGCAAAGATCAAGGAGAATTTGGAGGAAATGAAATAGTAGGCAGGACGAAGCAGTGGTTGGACCCGAGACAGACATTCTCAGGCTCTTGAAATAACCAATGTTGCAAGGCACAAGAGGGTCACATTGATCAAGCATAGTATTGCCATATAAAAGCTAAATTTAATTCTAATATAATAAATTCGTAAAATGTGAGTGTTCTCTTTATGATACCTTCTCATCTTTCGTGCAAAAGAGAGGCAAGAGAGAGAGAGAGAGAGAGAGAGAGAGAGAGAGAGAGAGAGAGATTGTTTTATTGTGAGAACTGTGTGGCTAACCCAGAGAATCAGTAATTAGGTTCTGTCAGCACAGCAAGAGCAGCAGCTCTATGGCCACTCTCACTATCAGCTGCAAACATCACCTCTGTCAAAAGAGCAATTGGCATAAGTAATTTCACCACATTGTTTTATTTACCTCCATGTTAATAGTTCCTGGGTGGGAATGTTCTGTATAAGAAAACAGGATTCAGACCTCCGGCTCTAAGAGATGAGTCACCCCTGCAAAGTTCCATGGATCCATCTACCATCTGAAATGGATGTTTCTACCATTCTAAACTAACAGGGTGAGCGCTACACACACCTTCGCAAAACACATTTCCAGACTCACTGGGTATTTCTGTCTGGAACTCTTTGATATACACATTTGAAATTTTTGGCTGCTTAGGACAAGAAGGAAGAGATAGAAACTCCTCACAGGAGAATCTCCAGTTTGCTTGGGACAGTAGTTGAAGGAGATAGGAACGTCTTGCTTTGTAGGAAGTTAAAGAAAGGTTTTGGTCCATTTCTCTGGGGAGGTCTTCTGGTTTTATGACCTAGGCACCTAAAACCACTTCACCTTCAAAGTGCCCCAGTTCGTAAACACTCATGCCAAGTGTCAAACGCCACCTTTGGATGTTGGCATTACATGCCAAGCTAGCAACACTCGTGTGTGCTCATGTGCACACACAGTTTCCCTGTGTGAAGGCACCCACACTGCATGTGCACACTGCTTTCTCTGATAATGCTTGGTTGGACTGCTTCCGAGAGAGGAACGCATCTCAGCTCCGCTGACGTGATTGCTGGGCACACACTGCTAACTTCATTTCCCTGCAGAAATGTATATTCCCCGTTAGAAAATGCACTTGTAATAGAAACGAGGCAGTCCCCAGGAGTGTGGTTATCCAAAGGTAGTCTCAGCCCAATCTGATTAGTGGCAAGTGGCTCATGCCTCAAAATGCTCCTGGGTGTGATTATTTTATGATAACCATGCCCTGTATCATGTCTTATTGATTAACTAATAAAGCGTCAGCGTTGCCATTTAGAAGAAAAGCTGAGGAACTAGGTGGGGGTGATAACTGGGTCTCAGAAGAGAGTAATTTTTTCCAAAGACCCAAAAGATCCCTTTCATACAACCTCTTTGTAACCATGCCTAAGCCTGAGAGCCACCCTGTAGCTATTTTTGTATTTCTTTGGTGGTAAGCTAATTGATTTATTAAATATGATACAATTAGTTCCATTTCGGTGCATCCTAAGTTGTTACCTGTGTTGTGGATCTCGCCTAAGAGCAAGGTGACATTCCTTTCCTATACATCCTTCTCATCAGCTGGGTGACTCTGCCGCATGGGTCCAGAGAACTGAATACAGAATCCAAAGAACACAGGGCCACCTTGTCTACGGTGGCGATGGCCGTGTCACCAGCATTTTGGTGAGAAGAGTAAAGAACTAGCCGCAGGCATGAGCTTTGCAGCTACAACTACCAGGAGTGTATCCCTTGAGACAACATGCCAACCTCTACAGTCTCCTTGTTCCCAGAGGCTGAGAATGAACATCTATAGAGGAAGGTAGAGGTGGGGGAATTGAAACAATTAACTTAGGTGACTCCATTTTACAACCCACTTTGTCATAATTAGCTTGTTTTCATTGTAAATATAAGCTTACGGCCCATCACTTGAGTTACCCACTTCAGCATTTCTTCAGCATTCCCCCTTATTAGGCAGGCACAGTCAACATATTTGCTTTGAAAAGTGTCTCACAAGGTGTTACACTTCTTTGTTTCCTGTGACAAAATACTTGATATACAGCTAAAATGGGGAAGGATTGATCTTGCTTATCGCTTCGGAAGCATCCATCCATTCATCCATCATGGTGAAGAAGGTATGGCAAAATAGATCAGTTCACTTTATAATGAACAAGAAGCCAGAAAACACAGAAAGGATATTAGGCAAAATATAGCCCCCAGGACACACCCTCAGGGGCCTACTTTCTCCAACTGGATCCTACTTCAAACTATCTCCTGAAAGACCACCATAGTATCAATCCACTAAGGGATAAATCCATTGATTAGATCAGGGGCATTAGGATTCCATCACTTCTCCCAAGTCTGTCAGTTAGCAACCAAGCCCTTATTACCTGATGCTGGAGGTTCAGGAGGCCAGGATCTCATATTCAAACCATAGCAACAAGTAGTCATGTCAGACCTCAGTCTTGGTCCCTTTGATCAGTGTTGACTCTCAGAGAAGCAACATCTGTTAGCTCCTCTTTCGGCTGTTCAAGAGTCAGTCGTCAGACTCTGGGGTCCTCTTCCACCCCTCCATCCATCCCTTACACACCACAGTATTGATGTGTCTGAACAGATGTGTTGAGAAGATATGCATAGGGTTAGCTTAATTTATACATGTGGGCTCCTACCATCCACAGAGCCAGTGGTATTTTTAACTTTAAAATCCAACCCTGCTAGCATGGAATTTCTGTTAATTTCCCAGATACCATTTCAGCAAAGCCTCCATCTTTAAGATCTAAGTTTAGCGCTTGCCACAGAACCCATCTGAACTGTTTTCTAAAAGACTTTCAAACTGCTCTCACTGATCCCAAGCACAGCCCTCTGGTTAACCCACGGGAGTGGGGGGGGGGGGGGGGAACTTCCCTTTCTTTTAAAAACAAATGTTTCACTTTTCTCCTGAGAAGTTCTGGGGTTTTGTTTTTGTCTTTGATCTTTTTCAGATGTGTTTATGCCTTCTAGAAGTCTGCTGAGTAGACACAATCCTTTTCTGTTATCTCTAGCCGTCTCTCTGGGCAGACCCTACCTTCAGAGAATTTTTTTTTTTCTGTTAAGGGAGTTAGGAGACCCCAAGAAATGTCTAAGAACAGTGTCCCCTGCTCCCCCTCTTTTTCCTTGGGGAAAGAAGAGCTGACTGTGACCTTAGACTGTCCCGCTTTTCAACATGGATGAATGATGGTTGCTGTTCTGTTTTCTTGTCCACTCAAACCTCTCTCCCTCCCTCCCTCCCTCCCTCCCTCCCTCCCTCTTTCCCTCCCCACCTCGTTCTCTTTTATGAAAGAAATAACCAAGGTCTATAAAAACATTAAAAATAAATGCACAGCCTGGAAGCCTCCTGCGTCTGCACTGATGGGAGCCCAGCAGCTTCTGAAGCCTTTCCTCCCTGCCCAGCCCAGGAGGTAGGATCGTTTCCTCGCTGGTCTCCATTTTAACCTGATCTGCGTCATCCAAATATTACAGCATGCGTGTCTCTGCCACTCAAACACCCTCCCCTTTCTTTTTGCCTTGTGTTCCTGACTGAGCAATTGCAAATTTGTCCAAAACAAGCTTTGTCCAAGGGATCTGAAATCCATTTCAGTAATTCCAAATGGTTCCCAGCCTTAGTTTCTGTGGGTGGAATTAAAGGAAGGCAGGCACAGGATAAAATGAGGTCTGTCACTGGACGAGAAGGAAGGGTAGGTGGGAACAAAGTTTTAGAAAGAGGGAGAAGCCAGAGGAGGCAATGTGGAGGCAGGTGTAGTTGTTCCTCTCTGCGCACCTCTGCATAGCTACAGGTTATTATAAATATTTTGTAAGGGATGGAATTGTATAGGATGATCTGACTTGTCTAGGTAGGCAAATTACATCATATCATTTGGCTCTGAGTTTATGGTGTGGATGTTTTGTGGAGAGTAAAATTTACTGAGAAAATCTGAGATAAAGCCATCGTGAAATTACAAGTTTCTAGAGTTTTGAATTTGTCGGGTTTGTTGGGCAGAGTTCTCAGCTAGCAGAAAAGCATCCGGGAGCAGTACTAACCAGAGATGAACTAATGTTAGTTCCATGTGGCCCTCTGGTGCCAGAACCAACTCCCAGGGAGCAGTGTGGTGTGGAGCCACACGGGAACGGCTCACAGACCGCCTGGAACAGCATGGAGCCGTGACCCATTGGAACTGGTCACCACAACTTTTTAATATGTACAAGTTTCACTCCAGAGGCAGAGTTGGGACCAGTGAAGGCTAAGTGTATGAGAGTCAAACGTGGTGAAAATCGGGGGAGGCCAAGACGAGAGGCAGAATTAAAGTCCAGTCTTCATCAAGTCCTTACTAACTGCTTTTGTGCAAACACAACTTTGCCCTCCCATGAATGACACAGGACCTGGAAATATTACCCCCCACTTCTCCTCTCCTCCCCTGCCTCTCCCCTTCCCTCCCCTACCCCTCCTCCTTCCCCTACCCCTGTCTATTGCTGGAATTAAAGGTGCGTGCACTATGCCTAAAGTAAAAGTCCTCCTACCTTGTCGTTTCTGCATCTCAGCCTGATGTTTTGGGGTGTTGTTCCCAATTACATCAGCCATGAGCTTCAGTAACAAAACAACCTAACATAACAGGGCATTAAAATATCAGTTATTCTTACTCACATTGGAAGAGCCATCGTGACTCCCACACCTTTCATCCTAAGAGCAAGGCTGTGAGGAACATACTCCAAAGCAGAGGGAAGAGAGCCAAGAAGAGTGGGCCAGAGCTACACACCCCATCCCTGGTACCCACACTTCTGCTCCCTCCCAATTGACCACTGGGATGCCTGTGGTCTCTCCAACAATAATTACACAAAAGGGACAAAGAACTTATCAGCAGCCCTGTTTCTGGAGAAACTAGCATAATGGCTACCAAATGCCCTGGAGTAAGACAATAGACACAACTTTATTTGTTTTCACTTTATAAGGAAGCTAATTAGCAAGAACAAACTTGACAGCTTAAAATAACATGCATTTTTTGTTTGTTTTCTTTTTGGTTTTTGTTTTTTTGTTTTTCTGAGATAAGGTTTTCTCTGAGTAGTCCTGGCTATCCTGGAACTCATTCTGTGGATCAGCTGGTCTTGAACTCACAGAGATCCTCCTGCCTCTGCCTCTAGAGTGCTGCACAACAGGCATTTCTCATCTCAGGCCCCTTGAATTAGAAAGGGGGATAAGCGTTTGCTGAACCTTCATCTCAGTGAGCTGAAGCCGAAGGTCAGGCACGGCTGTAAGACCATCCGAGGCTGAGAGTCCTCTTCCAGTCTCAGTGGGTTATAAGGAGTCAGCTTGCAGCTCCTGCTGAAGTCAAGTCCCCAGATTCCTAGCGGCTATTGGTTGGCAGCTACTCTCCCTTCCCACGGGCTGCTGGCTGGGTCTTGCCGTTTGTCCTCCTGTAAGCAGGTCAAAGCATTGCTGTTTCTGCATCGTCAGCAGGACGAGCCTCTCTCCCTTTAAATTGCTCTGATTTCTTCTAAGCGTTCCCTTGGTTAGATTCGGACTGCTTAAGATAATCTGTCTTTTGATTAACTAGAGGTCGACTAATTAGAGGTCTTAATTACATCTGTAAATCTCTTCTGCTGTATAACAGCACAATTATAGGACTGGTACCCTTTTATATTAATAAGTCCATAGCACATTCAAGGGAAGGGGACCACAGCGGGTGTACGTACACTAGGGTTGGATTATTAGGGGTCATCTTGGAATTTTGTTCACACATACAGGCAGTTAGAAACTGGTCATGGGAAATGACTAGTTTAGTAGTATTTGGGACCATGTTAATAGCTGACATCACAAAATGTATTGGATTTTTTGAAAGACTTAACATTTAAAAGATGGAGGTGGGGGAAGCTGAAATGCCTGATGGGTAGAAGCCTGTAGAAAGCTTCATGACACGGGTGTGAAATGGTTCACAGTCTCAGGTTCAAACCTTCCAGTTATTTGCCACAGCCTTTCCAACCACAGCAACCAATCACCCAGGGATGCTGCTCCTCGTAGCAGCTTCCCTTGATTTCTTTATAAGACTTAGTTCTGAAGACAAGATGCCTACATTGTCCCTTTCTGCGAGGACATTTGCTTCCCTGCTTCTTGCTCAACTGCCTAAAAAGGCTCCTTGTTCTGTAATACGTGCAGGATGGCCCAGAAGTAATTTTCCTTTTATTTTTGCCCACAAAATGGAAAATTAAGGGTAAAATGCATCTTTATTTTTGCTTTTTCCAGAAGTGACAAGGAAGGTTTTTTTTTTTTTTTTTTTTTTTCCTGCCTGTTTTTCCACTTGCAGTGAAATATTATGTTGGCTGTAACTGTTGTTCCCTTCATTCTGTTTTGGCAAAAGTTTTTTTTGTTATGAGCAGGGCCCACCCCAGTGTCTTCTGGGATAGAAAGGGTCCTGTCTGGAGCCTGTCATAACAGCTAGTTATTCTTTTGTATGGGTGCTTCCTTCCTGGATGGAGCAGAAAACACTGCTTCTGACCACAGAAGCCCAGGGGCTCTAGGGAGACTGGTGCTTATGTGGTTCTTGGGTTCTTTTGGTCTTCAATGTGAATTTATTAATGAAACTGTTCAGCCAGGGGAACGCTGTACATTTCAGGAGATTTTTTTTTTTTACTTTATTTCATTATGTTTTATCTTCTGCTGACTTTTAAAAATCAATTCCAAAGTGATGGAAATTTTCAAGAAATGTAATAACAATGAACGAACCCCAGGATTAACTTGCCAGGTCCACTTTTATACACCCTTCCTTCTGTTTACATTTAATTTCATTTTTTTGTGACAAACTAATTTATAACTGGATGAATTTCCTTTTCTGTTTGTCCAACTAAGAATTTTTTCTTTGAATCCTAAAACATACTTTCACTAATTTTTTTTTTTTTTTTAGCACAGAATTGAAATGTTGTCCTCAGCACTGGGACATAAGCAAGCCTTGGCCTCTGCCCTAGGGAAGAACATTGGGCAAAAAGAATGTAAAATTACAATCAGATAGACCAGGGTTAGAACCCCTTTCCAGCCACATGCTGGGTGTAAACCACAGTATGTGTCACAATTCTGTCTCTGTTTCCATCTGTAAAGTGGGCGTGATAAACTTGGTTTTGTTTGAATGCCAAAAAACCCAATCACATGGAAATATTTAGTCTATCATGTCCAAGATGGGATAATCTAAAAAAAGGAATAATTTGGGTTTTTAGAATGTTTTTGTAATTTTGTTTGTTTTGGTTTTGCTCATTCATTTGTTTTAGTTATTTTCAAGTTAGGTTTCTCTGTGTAGCCCTGGCTGTCCTGGAATCACAATGTAGACCAGGCTGGTCTTGAACTCAGAGATCCACCTGCCTCTGCCTCCTGCACACTGAGGTTGAAGGTGCACGCCACCACTGCCTCGTGAAGTGAATCATTTGGTGTTTTAAAATGTCATGAATTTAATCTTGACATTAACCACTTATCAGGGAGAGAGAGTCATGTCAAGAAAGAAAAGGCTTTTGAAAATCTTTAGTATTTTAATCATGAGAAAAACTCTGTGCTGATTCCTATGAATTTCCTTTGATAGAATGCCTACCAAAACTAGAGTTACCATTTAGTTTTTTGTGTCTTTTCTTTTGAGAAACAAAACAAATACATAGACCTGGCTATCCTGGAACTTGCTACGTAGACCAGGCTGGTCTGCAACTGACAGAGACCCTCTTCCCCTCTGCCTCCCTGACTCTTGCCCCACTTTCCTCCCAACCCCCTGCACCCCCGCCCCTGTCCTCCTGCCCCTCTGCCCCCCTTCCCTCTGCCTGCCGGGATTAAAGGCCTATGCATCTTTCTTAACGGTAAGTTTAGAACCGCCATTTTAAATCGGTTCTTGGGACTAGGGATGATGCAGTGGTTAAGAACATCCACTATGAAACCTGAGGACCAGAGTTCGAATCCCAGCACACACAGAGAACAGCGCTGGCCATGGAGGTACGTGTAACCCCAGGGCAGTGGCAGGTCACAGATAGAAGGATTGCAGGGACCTGCTGCTTGTCTGCTAAGATGAAAAAAGTAAGCCCCAGATTCAAGGTGAGGCTTTCTTGTGAGGGAATAAGACATAAGACACAGGTTCTCAACCTTCCTGATACGACCTTTAATGCAGTTATGAATCATAGTGTAAAGGTCTAATGTGCAGGATCCACTGACAATGACGGAAGTGGACCCAAAATTCTCCTCTACACACATGTGCATGTGTGGACACACACACACACACACACATGCACACATTCATATAGCATACATACAATTTTTTAAACTGTTGCATTATTTTAATGTGTATGAGTGTTTTTGTCTGCATATATGCCTGTTCACCATATTATGCAGTGACCACGGAGGCCAGAGGACGGTGTCAGATGCCCTGGGACTGAAATTGCAGATGATTGTGAGCTACTAAGTATATGCTAGGACTAGGACTCGTGTCCTCTGGAAGAGTTGCCAGTGCTCTTACCAGCCAAGCCATCCCTACAGCCCTCACACACACATTTTAAACCATGTTTAAAAGAATAATATTTGATATTTTCAACATTATGCTGGAATTATTAGCCCATGTAACAGAACAATGAAAAGAAAAAGAAAAGAAAAGCATTCATATTTGGAACAATAAAATAGGTGGTTAAGCTAGGTTAATATATATATATATATATATATATAATTAATATATATATACATTTATTTTTAATTTATTTTTTACATGTGTTAGTGTTTTATGTGCCTTGGACCCACAGAGGTTAGGAGAGGGTATTAGAATCCCTGCAATTGGAACCACCATGAAGATAATGGGACTTGACCCTGAGTTCTCTGCATGAAGATGTTCCCTTAACCTGTGAGCCAACATTCAAGCCCTTGATGTATTATACATTTATAAAAATAAATGTTATTGGGTGTTCTAACAAAAAATAGCTGGAAACACATGTTGAACACTTTTCATTTATGAAGAGCTTAGAAATTATTTTTTAAAATATGTTTGAAGTCCTGGCCCAAGCTGTAATTGTGTAGAATTACATGCACATCATCAAACCTTTTGCTTTTTTTTTTTTTTTTTTTTTTTGCTTTGAACCATTGTTTTAACTAACCCCATTTCACGATTATATCCAATATTTATTCCAACCAATACCTGCATCTGTACAAACAAATGCGGATAAAAAAAAATACGATGAAAATGCTGACTGGTTTCATTTTAAATTCAAAATTGCTGATCTCAGTGGAGCCCTACAAATGCTCTGCAATTATCTGTATTTCTCTTGCCTGTTCTTGCTCACATTCTTTTAGACTCATTTCTTCTAAATAAATATACAAACAAAAATTACAATTACCGTGAGATCCAGCAATTCCACTTCTGGCTATGTAGCTAGAAAAAATTGAAAGCAAGACGGGATAGATATTTATTTACATCTACTTATGACGACATTATTCACAATCACCGAAAAGTACAAACCATGTGACTACCATCATATGATGAATGAATGTGTCACAACAACACAAACAAAAGAAGGAGAGGAGGAAGAAAAGCTCCTCTCACAGCAGTGTCAATGCATGCAGTGCTGTGGAATCTTGCAGTGAGCCATTAAAATGTTCACCTGTACGTGTTACTGATTTTTAACAATTTACTGCACGAGTATTTGAAGAGATGGACAACCCTTGGGAGTTAGTTCTCTCCTGCCACCTGGTGGGATCCAGACATCAAACTCAGGTCACTGAGCCAGTGTGCAAAGGCCTCTAGCCACCAAGCCATCTTGCCAGCCTTTTATCTATTTGTTTGTTTTACAGTTTTTGTGGTTTGAGTTCCAACCAGAGGCCTCACAGACACTAGACTTTTTTCTATAGTTTCTAAGAATAAATGGATTTGTGAAGACTTTCTCAAGAGAAACTTTAAGTAAGGATCCTTTGATAAAGAAACTTTGTGAATATATCTGCTGCCCATTTTATTTTATTATTTTTTTTTTTTTGTATTTACTTATGTATTGGCATAAGCATGTCACAGCATGTATGTGGAGGTCAACTTTCAAGAGCTGTTATCTTTCTCTTTCTCTTTTTATCATGTGAGTCCTAAGGCTCAAACTCAAACTACATTACCCACTAAACCATCTCCCCAGTTGGAATCACTAAACACACACACACACACACACACACACACACACACACACACATACACACAATATTACAGATATTTTTATGTATAGTTAGAATTATGCACATCATATATTACGAATCATAGTATGTTGTATGGCCCCAATGCCTAATGAAACAACCAGAAACGTGTTGGGAGAGTGAGTAGCTTATTTGGGGGGGGATATATTCTTTCTCTTTGCTTTTGGTTAATCTGAACAAGGAATACTTACATTGTTGCTATAAATCATTAAAATTATTTTGATAATTGTGAAAGACGTATTTGTTAGATACCTTTTGTGGGGGTCGAGGAAAAGTCTCTCTGTCTGGCCCTGGCTGTCCTGAAACTCACACCATCGATGAATTTGGCCTTGAAATCAAAGGTCCACCTGCCTCTGTCTCCTGAGTGATGAGATTAAAGGCATGATCCACTACTGACCAGAAAAAATAGATTTTTATAATCTTGTGGTTGTTAATAAATAACTATGAAGAGTTTCCAAAGGACTAAAAAGAAAGCAAAGCATTGACTTTGCTTTAGCAGAATTGCTCTAACCGGTTGTGTAGGTGAAAAACATCTTTCACAGTGAGTGGCTTTAACTTCTGGGGAACTGTTTCAGGCATCACTCTTAAAATATATAAGGATTAGCATTTCTTAAAATTATTTTAGGAGGCATACAACCGAAGAAGTCGGGGGATGGCTGAGCTAGTCAAATGGTTCGTGTTTTTCCTTCACTTTCCCTAACATCAACCTTTCCAGATTCTGCTAGCTCACGGCCTTGCTTTCTGACAATGAGAAAATCCAAGAAATGAAGAGAGAGCCCTTCCAAAGCACCCACGTCTCCTGCACACCCACCAGCATCTGTGCCTTCCGTCTGCCAGGCCAGGCCAGGCGGCTGCACTCGGGCCCCGCCTTACGTCACCAGATCCCTCGACTCTTGCTTGTCCTACAAGTGAACAGCCCAGCAATTCACTGCCCCCTGCTGTTACTCATCCTCTCCCTTTTGTTGCTGGATTATTTCTATAAGTATATAAATGCGCTGTTACCTCTTTTCATCTTATACAACAACAAAAGCGATCTGTCTTGACCTAATGTTCTGGTTACCATCCACTTCCCTCCACCTTTAAATGTCTAAGACTTCAACCTACCTCTTCCCCACCTTTGCCTTCTCTCTCGGCTCTGCTTCAGTGATGTCAACAGTGGGCTGGACTTGCTGTGGCCAGTGTCCAGTGGACACGTGTTAGCCTACTGAACCCACTAAACTCATCCAAGCAGGTGGCACAGATAACCAGGTGATAGTCAGTTTGGGATTGGCTTCTTTTCTCCCTAGTGTGTTGATGCTCCTTTCTGACTGCTTCTCGGTCTCCTTTGCTGACTGGGAACTTGAGGAATGTTCCAGAGTTCAGTCTCAGACCTCACCAAGCTCTTTATCTACACACATTCCCACTCATCTCCTGGAGTTTGAAATGCCATTTGACGTGCTGGACAAGAGGAGCCCCCTTGTCCTCCAGACTATTCTGCAGCTAGGGCTCTACCCAGAGGACTAATTCATATGTGCTCTGCCTCGGACCTTATGGGTTCTGAGTGGCTGTAGCCAAAGCTAAGTGGTGTCAAAATAATAGGAGAAAACAGAGAGTGGCAGGTGACACTACCTCAGCCCTTTGTGTGGGAGGAAGCTTTAGTTAGTGGCAGCTCCTCCTGAGTCTTCCACATTCACCCGGCTCTCCACATCCATGTTACTGCAACATGTCCCCAGTGGCGATCTGGTTCCTCTCTCTCTCTCTCTCCCTCTCTCTCTCTCTCCATCTCTCTCTCTCTCTCTCCATGTCTCTCTCTCTCTTTGTCTCTTTCTCTCTCTGTCTCTGTCTCTCTGTCTCCATCTCTCTCTGTCTCTGTCTCTCCTTTTGACAGAAACTTGCACCTTCCTATGTATCCCAGGTGAGCCTAGAACTCAGCACTCACTATGGCAGCTCAAGTTCGTAACTGCACCGCCACCCCCCCCCCTGCGCTTAGTGCCATAGCTCTACCATCTCATGTGTTCTCACCTCTAAAGACCTCCCATTGTAAACAATCTCTAAGTGTTCCAAGAATTTGGTGGCCTTCTGCTGAGATCCTGAAAGATGCAGTGCAGATGATTTCTGAATACCGGGTTCTGTTTGCTGGCTTCTTCCTAAATGCCAGCCTTCCTTATCTAGCATATCTTCCATATCATCACTCCACTGCCGTTGTTATAGGTCTCTCGGCCCCATCTGGACTAGAGAGCACCACCAGTTCCTCACACATCCTCCTCACAGGCTCCTCACCTAACAGTGGAGCACAGCTGTATCATCAGGACCCTGACTCCTCTGAGCTATGGAAACGGTCCGATCTCCTCCATGCCAGTGTCTGCAGCTTGGGCTCTGTGGTCTCCACTCTAACCTGCTAACAGCTAACCTAGAGTTAGTTAACTCTAACCTCTTTACAGTTATTCCAACAAGCAACAACCATGAATAACACCCCACAGCCTTGGTGTCTCTTGACTAGCATGCTCTTCCATAAACAGGGCATACATGATTTCATCTCTGCCTTTGCATGCACATATCCTATTTATTGAATTATTGTACATTTATTTATTGTAGAATTTTTGTATTTTTATTGTAGGATTTACATCATATACATATGATTTTTATAAGTACATATAATTTCATATATGCATATATATATATAATACATATCCTATTTATTGAATTATTGAACATTTGTTTATTATAGAATTTTTGTATTTTTATTGTAGGATTTACATCATATACATATTATTTCATAAATACATATAATTTCATATATGCATATGATATATCATAAAATAAATATGTATATATGACATATGTAGGTATATATCACATGTATATGTAATATTTATCATATTTGTAGTATTGATTGTTTTCTCCCCATTGTGTTATCATGATCTATGTTCTGTGAGCACAAAGGGAGGGCAGTAGGTGAGCTTGGTGTAGAGTCAGACTTACAGCAGTTGAATTATGAATGAATAGTAAGAAAATCTAAGTAAATGTAGATACAGTCTTTTAATGAATAGAGAAACTCAATAGAACAAAGATAGTAATTCTCTTCAAATTCATAGTTTCACTACAATGTCAATGAAAACAAGCTTTTCCCAAGAATTTGGCAAACTAAATCTTGACATATATTAATGAGTTCAAACTAAGAGTGTAAGGGTAGCCATACCCTTGTAAAAAGGAATAAAATATTACAATTGTTCATAAAGTTATTATAATTAAGATAAGGTGATATTGTTTCTGGATTAAACAAACTGACAGAAGAACAAAATAGAAACCCTAGAAATTGACCTATGAATGTGAAAACCTCCCTGATCCTCACCAGCTGAGGCACTCGGGAAAGCCATCCTCCCTTTGGCTGGGCAAATGGGAGAGCTGGCCCTGTACCTTAATGGCTCTGGCACTCGGGGAGGCTGGCCCGAAGCTTCCCTGAGAAACCTAGCCATGGGGCATGGGTGAAGAAGCTGTCCCTTCCCCTCAGCAGCATGATGCCCAAGAGCTGGCCCTGCCCCTCCAATGGGCAGTTCAGGAGACATAGCCCTGGTAGTGTGGGTGCCAGGTAGCTGGCCCCAGTGGCACAGTCATAGGAGAGTGACAGGCTGACCAACTCAGCCACCATTCAGGCCCAGATCTGGGGCTCTGAGTTGGCCTACCCAACCTCTACTCCATCAATGGACTGCTAGAGCAGCTAAAGGAGTTGATCCTGCAAAGCCAAAGCTACAGGATCTCCATGACTAGGGAGACAGAAAGAGAGGAGTCCCAGTGAGGATCCAGTATTAATAGTGTAGCAGAAACCAGAGGCCTCAAGCCAGACCAATGAATGAACGTTTAAAGTAAAGCCATTTGGCCAAAAGGGTATACTGTCTGACACACAGCATCTTCCACTGTACATTTGTGTGTGTGTGTGTGTGTGTGTGTGTGTGTGTGTGTGTGTGTGTGTGTGTGGTTACAAGGGTGGAGGGCAGATATGGAAGAACTGGGAAATCAGTGGGATTAAGGTGCATGATGTCAAATTCACAAATTAAGAGAAAATTTAAATATTGAAACTTAATAAAAGAGAACAGTATCTTCGTTGTCACTTAAGTCGGTAGGCCATGTTAAGAACATTGGTTTTTCATGCGGAAAGCAAGTTGGAACTGTAGCTCATACCACGTGCACAACTAATTCCAGGGTAATTAAGCCTTTATGCATGGAACAGGAAATGCCGACCCCATCTTTCTGACCTTGAGATAAGGACTTATTCTACAGCAAATCAGAAATGGCTGGCCCTAGAGAATGCTGGTAACGGAGCTGGAGAACAGTTCGGCTGGTAAGAGCAGTTCTTGCAGAGGACTGGGAGTCAGTTCTGAGCACTCACACTAGTGGCTCACAACTGCCAGTAGTAACTGCAGTTCCAGGATATCTGATGCCCTCTTCTGGCCCATGGTGGCACTGCATGCACATGGTACATATACACACATGCAAGTCAACAATCATACACATAAGAAAAAAAAGTAACACTTTAAAAAACTCATAAGGATGGTGGAAATACTCAGGCAATGAAGTACTTGCCTTACAAGCTTAAAGACTAAGTTCAATCCCCACAACTCACAGCAAAAATAAAAGCCAGGCATGGTGACAGGTGCTTGTAATCCTATCAAAAGTGGAACACGGGGAGGTAACAACTGTTGTATCCTTGGGAATCAATGGCTAAT
Source organism: Micromys minutus (assembly GCF_963924665.1). Classification (NCBI taxonomy): domain Eukaryota; kingdom Metazoa; phylum Chordata; class Mammalia; order Rodentia; family Muridae; genus Micromys; species Micromys minutus. The sequence continues at coordinate 9,536,364 of NC_137955.1, read as the reverse complement.
CAGCCCAGTCTGCTCGACAAGTCTCAGAGCACTGAGAGACCTTGTCTGACTAAACAAGGTGGTCAGTGTTCCGAGGAGTGACGTCCAAGATTGACCCCTGCCTTCCGTACGCACACTCATGAGCACACTCACACATGCACACATGCATGCACTCTCACATGCACACAAATACATACTTTTAAAAATTACTGACAGTCTACGTGAAAAAGGAAAGCATTTGTGTATTAAAATACACTAAATCGTGAAAATGTCACAGTGGAAGGAAATGTTTGAAACAAATGTAATTGATGAGTAACCGCCATCAGCAATAAATAACAAACTTCCAAAAGTCAGTCAGAGAGGTTATTATCTTCAAATGAAAATGACTTGGATGGACACAGAAATGCAGTTGATGGATTACTATTTGAATATGCTTAACTTTGTTAATAATCAGGGAATTTCCAATTTAAATTCGTGATCTGAGTCACTGGACTATTTTAAATTTAGAAATATCTTGAAATGAGGTTGAGGAGATGGCTCAGGGGTTATGAGCACTATTTTCCCAGAGGTCCTGATTTCAAATCCCAGCAACCACATGGTGGTTCACAACCATCTGTAATGGGATCTGATGCCCTCTTCTGGTGTGTCTGAGGACAGCGACAGGGCACTTATATATATTAAATAAATAAACAAATCTTTGAAAAAAGAAATATCATGAAACTGCTTATTGTATGGGGTTATTCAGAAAGAGCTGGTGCTTGGAATTGAATTGTTCTAGCATCGGAACCACAGTATGATGGTATCCACAAGTGAACATTCACATAATTGTGATACATTCGCTGTTGTTGACAGTGGGCACACATAGGATATTCCTATAGTATATTTTGTGACAGAGGAAAGGAACAAACTACTATGCACAGTAAGTGGGACCAGAGGGTCTTGGGGTAAGCATAATCAGCTGAGTCTTGAAGGAACATTGTTAAAAAGTTAAGTAAGTGTAGACTCCCTTCTTTAGACAGAAAACCTCAGTGCTATAAGAGCCAGTCTCCTCAGATTGATTCATAGTTCCCCTGACACTTCAATGGGAATTCCAAACTGCTCTCTGTTCGCTGCTACTGATCTCACTGCACAGCGAGCCACTCGGGCCCGGCGGGAGATGGCCAGGCAGTGCCAGTGTGGACTTCCACACCGTTCAAACTCAGCTTGTCTCTTCTGCGACTGTATCCCCCAGTGATATAGTGCCTGAACCTCAGTGCAAAGCAAGCTGTGTGTGTGTGTGTGTGTGAGAGAGAGAGAGAGAGAGAGAGAGAGAGAGAGAGAGAGAGAGAGAGAGAGAGAGAGAGAGAGAGAGAGAGAGAAAGGAAAATTCTGGAACATAAAATCCTGTTGGAAAGAACATAAGAACATTTAGGGACTAGTTAGTTGCTGGGATACAGCTACTGAACACCCCTCTGCTGTAACATCCTGGAGAGAGGAGAGAGGGAGACAGAGACAGAGTCACAATCATCTCTTCATCTCCCAGCAGGATACCTGGCACATTTCAAGCACTTACAAAGGATTAGTGTACAGAGGACCTAACTGGTCAGACCAACGCGAGCAGAAATCAGATCAATAGCCTCTCTTCAGGACCAACATACCGGAAGGAAAGTCTGGGTGGACAGATACAATGGGTGGTAAATCAGGAAGCCACGGTGACTTACTGGACAGACACACTGACTTGCAGCGGGTAGTGAACTGAGGAAGCAGAGTACAGGTGACTCCTTGTCTTTTGATGAGAGGGTCCAGCAATCCTCAGAAGCAGCACCGTGATGCTGTAGTATTTACCCAGTCTGAGAAGTCCCAGAGCAGACACCTAGACTCTGGTATTCAGGGCATGCCATGTGGCTCACCATCCGACTGGAACGGGACTTCTGGCAGCGGCACCAGTCAGTAGCGTTACCCAGCTCCAGCCAGCCAGTTACTGGACTAACTGGGGTGACATCACAATGGTGGCGTACCAGGCCCACGGGGTTCACATACTGCCCCTGTTTAGTGGGCTAGCCCAAAGCTAATGTTTCATACCTCATCAGTGATGATGAACTTCCAGCCCAAAGAGTAAAGAACTTAGGGAAGTCTGTTTCTTGACCTAAAAGTAAACACAAGCCAGTGTGTCCAAGTATTTCAGGACTACAATCAACCCCGACTCTTCCCTTCCCTTCAGTTACTTTGCACATTAAACTCAAACTCCTTGGCTTGGCAAAGGCCTGGATACAGGCTGTGCTCTGCTCTCTGAGCAGCCCTGTCTGCTGGGAAGAGGGTGCCTTCTCGTCTCAAAGGGTCATTTCCAACTTGACAAGCCATACTGTCGCAGCCTAGAAGAAACCCTTGCTCTAACTGGCACAGAAGTCCAGGACACTCTTCTCGACTGGTCCCTAGGATGGACAGATACCAGAGACTTTTTATTGCCAATAAGGCTCCCAAGATGCAAGTCCACATCGGTCTTGAGAGGCACCTGATTCCCATGTGGCCTACCTTCCCAGCTTACCTGCATCTTCTCAATTGTGGTCTGTCTGTGGTACATCCCCTGGCCACTAGGCTTGTGTAGGTCACACTTGCCCTGACCTTCCATCTGCTTGTGCCTGGGCGTCTGTATCGATGCCCACATCATCTCTGAGTGCTGCTTCCAGCATCTCTCAAGACTCCAAGGCTCAGAACTGGCAGCTTTTGATCCGGACTGAAAGGAAAGGTTCTGTCTGGCCATCTTTGACCAACACAGTGGGTACACACCCCCTACCCCTCTTCATAGAAAGACTCTGGACCCTCTCCAATTCCACTCAGTTCCTCCCTAATTTGCTTAGTGACTATGACTTTGTCCTACTGTCGTCTTGCAGCCAGGGCATTGGTTTAGATGACAGGTCATCATTTTTGGCTTTGTTTTCAGCAAACAGGGGGTCATAGACGCTGAAAAGAAAAAAACACCTTTCATATTTTGACTCAGCTCATTTCCCCCGATTACCCTCTTACCCTTTTCTCTCATACCCTTGGCCTGCTTTGGGGTTGGGGTCTACAGATTATGTGGCTTCCAAGGCTACAGCATGATGAAGCAAAAGTACAGTCTGGGAGGTAGGTCGACGTCTGTGCCGAAAGTCCCGACTAGAAGCGCACTCTAGAGAGTGGCGTTTCTCAAAGCTGCTGTTCGGACCCCTTGCACCCGTTGGTGTTTTCCCGAGTTCAGATCCTTAATTCTACTACATACAGAATAAATTGGAATTTCTGGGAACCCCATCATTTGGGTTGAGAAAAGGGTAACCAGAAATTATTTGGCATTTTAACATTTTTTCCACGGGTTGGGGGGGAGGATTTAGGCCAGTTTCTCCCTCTTGAAACGGGATGTGGCTTCTCTGATCAATGTCAGTGGAGTGGCTCACGCCTATTCCCAGCCACACTTTGACCTGGAAGTTCTGATTCACAAGACTATTGTAAAGAGACCACGAATGGAGGTAGCAGATGCTGAGCCAGCTCCACAGTCCTTCCAACCTACCAGGTATGGGGTGCAGCCATCTTGGATACTCAAGGCAGGATCAGCCACCCATTGAATTCCAGCCAATCATATGAAGTAGAAGAATCACTCAACAGAGCCATGCCAGAATTCCCCACCCACAAAATTAAGAACTACAAACCCAATGCTGTTCTTTAATTCTCTATATTTGAAGGTCATTTGTTATATACTAACAATCATATGAAGGTGCCACATTTAAAAACATTGTTTTCTCATTTTCATTTTATACCTATAGCTGTTTTGCCTGCATATATGTATGTGCATCGTATGAATGTCTAGAACCTGCAGAGGCCAGAACAGTATGTTGCAGCCTTTGGAACTGGAGTTACAGATGGTGGTCAGCCTCCATGTGGGCGCTGGGAATTGAACCTGGGTCCTCTAGAAGAGCAGACGGTACTTGTAACCACCAAATCATGCCTCCCCTCCCTCTGCAGATTTCTTCAGCTCATACTTGTGTTGCTTTAATAAGAGTCAGTACTGAAAGGGATCTGACATTTAATGAGTCAACTTTTATATTAAAGGACAGAAAATGTAATTGATGTTGTATGGTGTTGTCTACACATCCCAGAGGAAGGAAAATATGGTAAAACACTCATCATTTATGTTGTTGGTTCTGATTTTATTGGACAGCCGTCTGGTTCTGTTCATAACACAAACAAGAGAGGGCCTTCAGTTTCCCTGAACTCTGCTAGACAATCCAATTGCCACAGACAGTGTTAATAAACACTGTCACCCTAGTGGAATAAAATTCAGCTTTGGATTTAAAATGAGCGAGTCCTGACAGCATTTGGTTTGGACCTGTTTCCGCAGTCTATGCTTCCAGAGCCAAAACTAAGATGATTTTTTTTCCCCCTGGTTCATCTCTTGGGAGTATATTTTAAGACTAAGCTTGTGGGTTTCTTTCAGGTTTCCTAATGAAACCTCTCGGCTTGTCAGTCACATGTCTGGTCCTTATTTTTGCCATCACTTTGGATTAAAACCACAGGACCCTGCAAACACCCCCGCTGGGATTAGGGATTTTGGTTTTGTTTTGCTTTGGTTTGGTTTCTCAACAAAGCAGTTTGGACAAATCTGTAAAGATTTTTACACACTCAGCAGATATCTGTGTGAAATGCAGCATCTTCCTTGGCTGTGTCGGCTGGGCTTTGGTGGGTTTGGATGGGCCCAGTGTTTAAAAATGGAACTCAAAGCATGAGACCACATGAGCCAAAAGGATTTTCCAAAATGAGTTTAACTAAATTGAAATTGCTGGGATTCGAAGCCTCTCTGTACAGACAAGTAAATGCAACCCTTTCAATTCAACCTCCAAGTTGCCGACAAACGTAGACATCTGCTGTGTCCTGAGCTGAGCAGAGCTGCCCTTTAGAGCTCTGGCCTCGCTGGATGTTCACCAGGGACAGACCTGTACTCTCCAAAATGCGGCAATCCCAGTCAGGCAAGGAACCCATCCCAGTTACGGTAATTTTGTTCAGCAGGTTAGCAGTGTTGATATTCACTGAGGGATAACTCAGAGACAAACGTCCTCTTCCTGTAAGCCACAAAGTCCCTGGGGACTGGCCAGTCATGGCAGGTTCAAGTCAGTATCTCTTAAGGCTGAGAGCAGAGACAAGTTCCCAGGCAGCCCCTCAGCATCAGTTCTGGGTGGAAGCCCAGGAATCTTTATTTTTAATGAGTTTCTCAGATGATAGTACACATCCAAGTTTAGGAAACACTTTGGTGTTTAAAAATATGACACTTCTACTTCTGGGGGAGCTGGAGAGTGGGAACTGACTGGGTCTTTTCTCCCCCTCTGAAGTCACTGAAATGAAAGGCAGGATGATTCGAAGACCACAGAGGTCAGGCAGCCCACAGAGGCCCTCCATGAAGCCTGGGAGCTGCCCAGAGAAGTGAGCTTTGGTGATTTCTGCGGTCCAGGGGACTAAGGGAAAGGGGGAATGCCCAGTGGATCAAGATAGATGGAAACTACAGTGCAGGTGCCAAATTAGGAGATCGGGTACAAGCCAAGTGTGGCTAAGTCAGTGTATAAAGATAGATCACAAGAAAGTGTTGTATGCTTTTAAGTATCATAGACGACTCGGTGCACAATGAAGTCCTGACCGGAGAACTCATAACTGATCTTCCTTCCAGGGAGACACCAGGCAGCACCACAGAGGGCGAGAGATGATGTAGACGCTACTGGGGTCTATGCAAAGCGAAGAGTGGAATTTCTACACACGCTTCGTTGTTTTGAAACACAGGCACCTTCATCTTAAGACATGCAGGGTGTTCAGCACGGACCACAGTGCATTTCTGTGTTTTACTCTGAGAACTGGAAATAGGCCTGACAACCTAAGATTAGGTGTAGGGAGACATTTTCTCTCCATATTTATTGTTTTTTTGTGGTTCCTGGGGATTGAGTTCAGGCCTTGAATTTGATGAGCTTCCCTCATATCAGGAATTACAGTTCCAATTGCCGTATGCATTTTTACGCTTAAAAGTCTTATAATGTTCATGCATTTTCTTTTTAATAAAAAAGCTAGTTAAAATATAATATTAAAATAAATGAATCACCTTAAGGGTCGCTTTAAATATTTAATCAAATTTTATTTGATTTTCGCAAACGTATAGCACTTTAGGGAAAAGTCTACAATGGGAAGCAATTGTTATAATATACACTCGTGCAATAGTTTATTCTGTATGTCATTCACAATTTAGTTTTATCTTTTATCCATCCAGCATAGAACACTACACAAAACAGCAGCAAATTGCATTGTTACTGTGTTTCAATTTGCTTGAGACACAGGGTCTGAGTCTAAATGGCTTCCATTTTGGGGAAGGTCTGGCATGGCCCCACACCACCCTCATCAATTCTTATCAGCCTGCACCACATCCCTGAAGTCACTGAAATTTACTAAATTATTCTGTTGGAGATCTCCAGTGGTCAAAGTGTAAGACACAGTTGTTCACTTCATAAGTATGTCTCCTTCCACAATGGCCCACATCGGGCACACAACAGTGGTCTCAGAGGATTACAACAAAGCCAACAGGGACCTATCACTGAAGTAATACCACCTTAGTGATGCCAGGTGTAATTTTTCATGCACGAAGCATGGCTCATTGAACAATGCATTTATAAGACAGGGCCTTTGCAGAAATTGTGGCCTTGGCAAACCTACCTGCTAATTGCTCTACTGTCTCATAGCACACGAAACTGCCTATAATACCCAATACTTAATAACAACCAACAACTGTTACTGCCTCAGTATTTGCTGTACTATACTTTTATTGTTATTCTAGAGTGTTCCTTCTACTTAGAAAAAAGTGCATAGTTAAAGCACCCTGCTGTGGGCCATGGTGGCAGCTTCATACATCTTGTATGTCACCACAGCTCTTGATAACACCATTTTCCTTTGTACTTGATTTAATGTCACGTTGACTGTTCATCATCACTTCTCTTAAGAGTAATAGCTGCAGCACACACCCAGCACACATCCCCACGAATAGATCACTCAGCCTGGGTGTGTACAGCCTATTCCACCTAGGCTTGTTTTAGTACTCAATGTTTGCACAAGAACAAAATTATCTAGCGATGCACTTCTATGAAAATCCCCAGCGTTCAGTGATGCGTGACTCTGTTTTGAAGGTGCCTGTTTTCTCTATCCGTAGGTACAAAACTAAGAAAAGCTAAGGAGATGCTTATGGCATAGACACATGTTCACACAGGTCATAAACACCCCTACTGTGAAGAGCAATGAGATAGTGTTCAGTCCTGAAGGGACCCTGGACCACCCTTGCTGCTGGGCTTTTTGTTGTTGGGACTGGGGGTATGAGTTCTCTGAATTATCTAGAATGTTGCTGGTGCAGACAAGAGCTTTAGAGGAAGCAACCACAGAGAATAGATTTAACCAAGGAGCCAAAGCCAAAGAGCATGTGCCCGGGTGCCTAAGTAACCAAGAAGCCATTTCTACACTTCCAAGCTGCTGTGGACACTATGTTTTCTCTGCAGGTGCATTTCCCCTCGCACATGTTTCTCTTGTCAACTTGACACAAACCAGAGTCAACTGAGAAGATAGAGCTTCCGTTGAAAAATTACCTCTATTAGATCAGCCCGTAGGCATGTCAATCAAGAAAGGCAAGGGGCTCTTTCTTGATTGAATGGTTATTGTGGTGGACCCATCACACCCCTGGGTAGGTGACCCTGACTTGTATAATAAAGCAGATGAGCAAACTAGTAAACCGAGTTCATCCCTCCACCCTCAATCTCTGCCTCAGTTCCTGCCTTCACGTTTCTGCCTTGGCATCTCCCAATGACGGGCTGTAAGCTGCAAGCCAAGTAAACCTCTTCCTTCTCAGGTTGTGTTTGGTTATAGTCCTTATCCCAGAAACATGAACTTAACTAGGACACTACTTCTAGACAACATGGCCAGTTCCTTGTCTCCTGCATTCTTTCTTAGAGAGAAGAGGAGAAAAATTGGGGGGTGTAGTATTAGTTTGCATCTGTACACAAGAACTAAGCATGCTCATACCAACAGACATAAGTAGATGAGGACTGACTTACTGACACATAGACTTTTCTGTTCTAATATTGTGCCCTGTCAGTGCCGCCACCTGTCCTTAGAAGGCTAGTTCAAATATCTCCTCAGGGCTGTCTCATTCAACTCAGATCTTTACATAGCAAGTCTAGGCCAGGGTTGAATGGATGCAGAGTTGCAAAAACTGAGTCAAAACTGAAGGATCCAACCCACACCTGGCTCCTCCAGCCACCAACTGAGACAAAAAGATCTCTAGAAATGGCCTGAGTTCCTTCCCACCGCCATTTTCCGTGTCTCCGGTCAGATAAACCTATATTTTTAGAACATTTCAATGAACAAGGCACAGTTAGACCTTTTGTAGACTCTTTCCTTTGGGAAGCGCTTGGGCATCTCCTTAGAGAGTCACCCATGAGCATGTTAAGAAGATGGAAGTAAAGGCTGCAGGGGTGGACCAGTATCGCTCTTGCAGGGAAGCTGAGTCCGGCTCTCAGCACCCACGTGGTAATTCAGAACCTTTGGTAACTCCAGTATCAGGGGATCTCACGCCCTCTTCTGACCTCTGAATGGTGAAATGCAGGGAGACTTTTCGCATAAAATACGTCTTTAAACTTCGTTTCCAAAGAAAGAAAGCAGAGTGAATCTGAGGACCCTGGAAAACTGTGCATGTCTGAGTGTGTAGGGAAACTGTGCGTGTCCACATGTGTGTAGGGAGGGACAGAGGGGACGAGGGGACAAGGTAAAGAAGGATCAGATATTTTCCGGTGTAAACATTACAGGTGTCATTTTTTAAAAGCAGCTTTTCTAGTGAATTATTGCTGACTGTATTTAGAAGTTGATAGTATAATTCAGGCTCCTCTGGGCATTGTGGGTAAACTATGATTTTTCTTGGTTGAAATGCCTCCTCCCCACCCAGGAATAGTAGAAAGACTGAATAATTTAATATTGGACACTTTCCCTTTGGGGGAATAATCTAAGCACTACCACATGTCTTCTTATTTTGTCCTTGTCTCTCAGGAATGGCTGGGCATAGACAATGCAGAAACAAAACAAACACAGAGACACACCGTGTGTGTGTGTGTGTGTGTGTGTGTGTGTGTGTGTGTGTGTGTGTGTGTTTAAAATCACTCTGGTGAGTCCCCAGTCACTGGGCCATGGTAATTACCCAAGAAGGTGTTTGAAGATGCGCTCCACTGGAAGAGTGATAACAACCTCAGAAACTGCTTAATCCCCAGGAACGAAAACCAGTCGGATGATGGCGGCTGCGAGATGGAAACAAACAGTCACTGAAATTAGAGCCACAGAAGAGCGCCCGAGGGGTGCTTGCCAGCAGCTGGCAGTGGTTAGGAGAACTGGGGTCCAGGCAGCGGCCCCGCCCCAAGGCACTCATGAAGAGTTGATGTCTTTCTTTGGGTTGCGTGGCACACAGCCCCACATCACAAGAGCCCTTGGCTCCCGGGAGCCTGGAAGTCGGAGTTGCTGGGTTTTATTTATTTATTTTTCCAGCTCTTCTACCTTTTCCCTGCACTGAGGGGAGATGCAGCTGGTTTTATTACATCCAACAGCTGTGGAGGTTAAAGTTAACTCCATTGTCGAGCCTTATAATTTACTTGAAAGATGCAGTGACTCCTTAAGCACGCTTGCGTCCTAAGTACTCGGCAAGGCACATTATTCAGGGAGCCTCTTGTCGCAGATAGCTGATTAAATTATAGACATTATCAAGACCTTTAGCTCGGAGATACTAAGAAAAAACATGGCCCCCGCACACTCTCTGACATCCGATCCAGTCACGATGGGCTGCTGAGGACGAAGGTGTGGCGCCTGTGACACCCTGTGACCTGGAAGGGGTTCCCGAAAGGGTCATGTTGCTTCCTCTGAGTCCTCTTGGAGATGTTTGCTCTGGAGGAGGTCAGTGCCTAAGAGCCTGACCCGAGGGGGTGGTTTGTGTGGGTCCAGTGCTCCACACCCAGCTGCCCTTCCAGCCACCGGAACTCCCCGCCCCCTTTCAGAGCCCAACTTGGATGGTCCGAAGGCCCATTTGACCCTTCGGGTGGTGGCAATCTTCCTCCACAACTACCTGCACCCACGTGAAGACCCACATGGCGGCTATGCAGCAACCAAGTCCTTCTTGAATTCTTGCCCACGAAAGCATTTTTTTTTAAATATCAGAATGTTTGTTGTGGTTTCCTCCATTACGTTTGAGGACAGTCTGCTACATAAGAGCATCAGCGGGCAAGAGCTTTTTCTCCTCCGACCTCCGGCTCACTCCAGAGGTTTACTTTCACTTTGGGACCCTCGGGAGCCGTAGTTTTTACCCACTTCCTTGACTTTGTCTTTTCAGAGTCCGTACGTGAGCCACAGACAGACACACACACACAGTTATACCTCTCTGGCCATTGCATGCCTGGTTTACTTTCAAGATCACTGGAGCTGAGAAAACTTTGCCTTAGAGGAAGACTGAGTCCTGCCCAGGGTCACATGACCAATCTAAAGTAAACCCAGGTCTTTCCCATGCCAGGTTTCCTCGTCCTTTCCCCGCGTAATTACTTTAATTTCCCACTGACCTCATAAAACCAAACCCGACCGGGCCTTTCTACTCCAAAAGCTGTAAACTTAAGACTTGATAACAAGCAGAAGTCCCTGGCTGCAGCGCCTCTAGGGGTACACAGAATACGCCTAGTGGCTGGCTGTGTCTCTTAGGGGGTGACAAGGAAGGACAGCAAAGAGGGAGGTACCAGACGACCTAGCCTACTCCCTGTCTTCTTACCCCCCCCAAGGCTTGCATTCTGAAAGCAGCATGCTAATTATGGTCAGTACAGGCTGGGATTCCTGAGCATGCTGGGAAAAAGCCAAGCTCCCTCTCACGCTTCTGTGGTGGACACCTCTTACCAAAAAAAAAAAAAAAAAAAAAAAAAAAAGCCCTAAAGTATTTTTAAATGACATATTGCATATTTTGGAACAGGACTCAGAAAAGATGAGTGATTGGAACAAAAGCTTTAGAGTCTCTGTTAGGATGGGGCTGGCTGAGTGTCGGGCGAGTGTATCTGCACGCTTTCTCTGTCACTCAACGGCCTAGGCAGGCTGTCATTAATACATTCTCCACCGCCCACTGCCCCAGAGTTGCCCCAGTTTTTTCTAAGCCCTACAGCACTGTCATTTCGTGAGTCTGGCAAGGGAATTAGAGCCAGTGAAAAAGAAGACCACCTCCCCCACCCCTCGGTGTTGCGGTGTTGCGGTCCGTTCAGCTCTCTTGCCAACAATCAAAGTCCTCCAGCCCCACCGCCTCCCACTCTCCCACACCGACGAGGAAAGGAGAATTGTGAGTCTTTCACAGGAGGTGTGGCTTGGTTCAGTGTGTACTGTTGGTTCTGCAGACATGCTGGTGAGAGGCTGACTATGCATGCTGGGCCACATGCCACTGTGCTGGCTGGCCCGAGGGAGGAAGCCTGAAAAGCAGAGAAGAGAAATGGATATGCCTCCTGCTTTTGAAGCACAGACTTCGATAATAATAATCATAAGGCAAGAATTTTAGAGAAAAAAATATCACATAATTGCAGCCGTGTTAATCCTTCCTGGGGTTCCTTGTGCTGGGCCCAATTTGCCTCTCGAAAAGACCCAGTAGCCAGACTCATAAAGCCATGCCGGACTGGATACACCCCTATTGTTGGGATTCTGTAAACCCCACCCCTCAATTACCTGGCTGTAGCCAGGTATGCTCTGCCCCAGTGACCTGACACTATAAAAGGGGCTGCTTGCTCCCTCCTCTCTCTCTTGGCCTCTCTTGCTTCCTGGTTCTTTTGCTCTCCCAACCCTACCCCTCCCCTTCCCTTTCCCTTCCCCCCCTCTCTCCACGTGCTCATGGCTGGCCTCTACTCCTCTACTTCTCTCTCTCTCTCTCTCTCTCTCTCTCTCTCTCTCTCTCTCTCTCTCTCTCTGCCTCTACCACCCTCTTAACTCTCCCATGACCTGAATAAACTCTATTCTGTACTATACCATTGTATGGCTGGTCCTCAGGGAGAAGGGATTCCCCTCGTGGACCCCCAGAGGCATCTCCCTTGCCCCCAGGCCTTGCCACACCTCCATGGGCCATATGCCCCCCCCACTCTCTTCATCCTTCCCCTAACACCTACATGTATGTATATCCTGAAAAAATCTGTTGTAAATTGATTTTTTTTCCAAATCTAGTTATATTTCAAGCATTGTCACGATGCTCTTGATTTAAATTGGTACCATTTTATAAAGCAAACAATAATTTTGTAATGTAAACAGTTGCTCCCTTGTTTGTTTTGCAAGTTTGGGATTCTGTGTCTATATTTTTTTTTAATAACAACATATCCCTATAGTTAAGGGTAAGAAAATAATAATGATAATTATGATGATGATAATAATAATAATATAAAGTTATAGAAACATATGCTAAAAATGTAGGAATTTAGATTCTTTTTTAAAGGAACCTCTCTCTGAAGTATGTGGGACTTTGTGCCAATCCCACAGTTAAACTATATGACACCATAGGGTAAGTACCCAGGAGGCAGTTCTCTCTGAGGTAGTCCACCATGGTGTTACTGTTACATCAGAATACTGAATTTGTGTAAAGAAAAATATGTATGCACACACACACACACACACACACACACACACACACGCATGCATATGTAGCATTGTTTAACTAAAACTAGAAAGGAACATAAGACACTGAGAGAAGCCATGCAGATACAGATTATTTATTGTCATGAAATGTCAGGCTGCTGTGAGGAGGGGCGGATCAGAACCGGAAGAGCGGCCTGAGACTCAGTGTCTGAGGGCACCCAGGCAGCACTTGGAGGTTCTTATCTGTGGGTGTGGAGTAAGAACAACAGGGTCACCAGTAGTGTGAATGAAGGCTACACAATGCTGTCCCTGCAGGGTGGGCTGGGAGCTGCTGATAGGCTTGGGTGCCACTGGCTAATCTTCACATTCACAGCAGACCAAGCAGCTTTACTCAGCACAATACGAACCTGAGTTGTTTACTTACAAAAGACTCCGGTTGTTTTTATGCGCTTAAACTCAAAAATGTATCATTTAGTGAACAGATAGTAAATTGTCCTATTTCTTAGACTTTTTATTACTAGAAGCATCGCTCACTGAGTTGTATCACTACTACTACGCTGCTGCTGCTGGTACTTGGGATCAAATCCTAGTGTCTCAGCCATGAAGCATGATGGACAGGCACCTCATTATTGAGCTGTAGTCTCTGCCCCACTCTACATTGCTTGGTAAAGGGGACATATGTCTCCATCTCTTCCAGAAGAAGTTCCAAGTAAGACCACAGTTTCTTTTAAGGTTCTGTGGTGGGTTTTCTCTTATCTAAGAATATAAAATGTTGACCACATTACTAGGCTGCCTTGAGGATATGGTTCCTTCTTCTCAACATTTACTTTATTAAAATAAAAATGGCTGGTCAACTGGAATGGAAATGAACTGTTGTTTAAGCAGGGGAACCAGCGTGGATGCCCAAGGGTGAGTGGAGGCTTCCTGAGTCACTGTGAGCTGCTATTTAAGAAGCAACTAGAAAGATTCATTTGGTTACTGAGGTGGTTTGAATATGCATTGTCCAGGGAGTGACGCTGTTTGGAGGTGTCCTTGTTGAAGAAAGTGTGCCACTGTGGGCATGTGTAAGACCCTTGTCCTAGCTGCCTGGAAGCAAGTCTTCTCCTAACAGCCTTCAGATGAAGATGTAGAACTCAGCTCCTCCAGCCCCATGTCTGCCTGGATGCTGCCACGTTCCCACATTGATGATAATGGACTAAACCTCTGAACCTGTAAGCCAGCCTCAATTAAATGTTGTCTTTATAAGAGTTGCCTTGGTCATGGTGTCTCTTCACAGCAATAAAACCCTAAGATAGTTACCAACTGGGATATTTTTCTATCTAAAGCACTTAATGGTAGGGACAAAAATACTCACCAGTAACCTCACCTTCCTTGTCTAATATTGTAGTCGTGGGTCTGTTGCCTTCCAGGATTTGTTTGTTTGTTTTCAAGTTAGTATCCTTTTCAATATGAAATACAGCAAGCATACAAAGTAATACAAAAATGAATAGAACAAGGACTCCTATTTGCCTCAGTATGGCAAATCACATTCTGACCATCCTCCAGTGAAAACAACTGAAAATACAATACCAAAAGTTGGTTTTAAATGTGTCATTGAGTTGATAGGAATGAATAAAGGGTCAGAAGCAAAAATGTAAACACAAGATGTTGAAAGGTAAAAGATTCCGAATGCCATTGTCTTTGTGAAGGCATAGGTAAACCCCTGGCCTTTTCTTCATGACCCCGCTGACACTGATCTTACTTTCAGGTGGGCACACGTAGACAAAAGACATGAGAACATGCCAAGATCCCAACCAAGGTGACGTTTAAGAGGAAAAGTAACATGTAAGGCTAAGACCCCAAAGGACAGTAATATTAGGATACAGACAACCTAGCTACATCCCACTCACAGATAGAGACAATGTGTAAACTCTTTTCTATATAGCACCGAGTAGAAGTTAGGGGCCTTTTCTCCAGAAAATGTGTAACCACAGAGAAACCCACACAAAAGATTTTGGACCCAAAATTTATAACTCTCTGTAAGGACCAAAACCCTCAAGCTAAAAGAGGGGGAAAAAAGTGAGTTAGTTTCAAGTTATAGTTGCTACAACAAATGTGGTCATCTCTTGAGAAAATCACTTCAATCATGCCTAAAAATTTCCCCAAATCAGCAGGGTGTGGTGGCCTCTGCCATTAATTGTGGCACTTAGGAGGCAGAGGTGGGTGGATTTCTGTGAGTGTGAGGCAGCCTGGTCATAATAGTGAGTTCCAGGACAGCCAGGGATATCTAGAGACTCTATGTCAAACCAAACCAAACCAACAAATAAAAAAATCCCATACAATCATCAAGAAACTATGGCCTGGTCCTAAAGCCTCACAGAGCAGCAAAGACACCAGTGGGGAAGAGCCAGGAGTAGAAGTTTTAACATGACGTAAGCTACTGTCATCCATACTCAATACAAGTAAATCTGACTGGCAACAAAGTATTAATAGAGGAGATTACAATTATATAAAGATAAAGAAGTAAAAATAATGATCTTTCAAATTTCAAGTTAAGAAGAATACCTAAAACTTTTAATAATTAAAATAAGAACCCAAGTGGGTTGTTTAAATAGATTAAACACAGAAGAAAAAAAAAAAAAACAGCAACAAAGCCAAAAGGAACAAACAAACAAACAAAAGTGGGAGAAATTTATTCGTGAGATTTGTAAGGAGAGAGAACCAAGATTCTTAGAGATTATACGATATTTTATAGAATTAAGAACTTTTAAGGAAAAAGACTCAGCTTGAAAAATTATTAGGAAAGATTTCGTTTTTAAAATAAGGAGTGGGCTAGGAAGATGGTTCGGTGGACAAAGTACTCCCTATGCTAGCAGGAGGTCTTGCAGTCGGATCGCTGGCATTGCATAAAAGCCAAGCTTGGCAGCAGCCACCTGGAACCAGTGCCAAGAGAGTGGGAACAGGGGTTGGAGACAGGCAGGGCTCTGGTACTCACTGGCCAATCAGTATAGCCCAGCCAATGAGCTCCGGGTTCAGTGAGGCATCCTCTCACAAAAAGATAAGATGGAAGACACCTGACATGGACAGTGGCATCCTCTCACAAAAAAATAAGATGGAAGACACCTGACATGGACAGTGGCTTCTACGTGGGAATGTAGACACTCAGATATGTGCACATGCGTGCAACACATGTGCAACAACAGCAAATACAGACGTGACAGAATGGGTTAAGCAAAAACACTGGGAATCATTTGTAAACCCGTGTGCCTAGAGTGGATGTTCACCCTTGCTGTAGGATTACAGCGCTAATGACCTTTCAACTTTCACACGTGCTCGGGCATGCAGAATACATGCATGTAGCTGAGGCCTAGAAGGAGGAATTGCAAAGGACCTTGCCCTCCATTTCTAAGTTTGCTAAGGATCTTCTTCGTGGTTCTATTTAATTGGCTGTGTCTGGTAAAAGGGACTAGCAGTCCCTTCTGAGTCTGTGCATCTATATGCTTTCAAACACGCAGTAAACCCATTCAGAACTTTTTTTGAGAAGAAGCTTAGTTTTCTAGTATCAAATCCCATTTTTAATGAAGGCATTACTTCTTGGATCTCCATGGGAGGGTGAAGCCAGGTCCCATTGCATCTGGTCGGCCTGGGATGTTTCAGAGATTTAGGAATGACAAGCTAGACGCAAAGGGGGTTGTTGAACAGTCCACCTAACACCCAGGCACTTAGGCCGAGCAACACCATCTCTACACTCACCTTCTTTTTCCAGAACCTCACTTCATGAAAATTCAGAGCTATAGCACAGGCTCATGCCATTCTCTGGCTCATGAACTACAATCAAAGCTTTCCTTTTTAAAACTTGTCTCTGAAGAAGGAGCAGGAAGAGAGTATGGGTTCAGCTTAAGCATTGGGACAAGACAGGAGGCCACCACAAGTTCACCAGCCTGAGAGACTGCCCTGAGCCTTGCCTGGAGGCCCTCAGAAAAAGCAAGGTCATGGGCCTTGTCCACCCAAGTTCTCGATAATAAGCGGAAAAATATGCAAACCAGTGAGTTCACACAGCAGTTCAGACATTCTTGGGGCATTACTGAGAATTATTTTGAAAGCATACAATCAGATTATTGAGGGGCTGGTTTGTCAGAGAGCCACAGCCAAGGCTCCGGGAAAATGGGAGTCTTTCCTAAACCTTGTGGTGGCCAGGATCGTGGGGAGATGCTTGACTCCCTATGACAGGGCGTCTGTGTCTCCTCTGTCCCACTGCCTGGGCAGCTCAGGCTGTCTTGCTTGCCTGTTTGACAATGGCTGCCACCAAGGCTACATCTCCTAATGTCACACATCCTGGATCCAGAAAACCGAGGACTGCTTTCAGGGCTGGGGTGCTAAAATCCAGCCAAGAAAGAACAGCTGTTCTAAAAGGTGAGGGAGAAACAGAGACCAAGACAGACACTAAATGGCACCAGGAGAGAATATGAGTTAAAAAGTTTCTGAAAAAAAAAATAATGCAACAGCTACATAAATAAAAGTTAATACATTTCTATATAATAGCATGGCTTAGCGACTCCACACACTGCAAGCACTGAGCCGTGGCTAAGCTGTTTCTTAAAAATAGAACCAATCCTACCATCTTTTCTCACTGCTCCTAATCCATAATTCAGCCTTGTGCAAAGGCAACTGGACTGCCGTGCAGCAGGCAAATAGAGTCGGGCGTTTCCTTCTTGACCTTGGTTACTTTCAGATAAGAAGTGAGAGACAAATCAGATATAACCCACTTAATATGCGCTACTCTCCAGTTCTCAAGACATGGCGGCTTTGTACCCTCCAAACTGAATGAAATAGGTAGTGGTGTCCTGTCTTCCAGAAAGGAAACGGTTCAGAAAGGTGGCCACAGGACTGCTGATAGGTCCCCTGTGCCTCTGTAGCTAGTGGCCTTCAATAGATTCTGTAGAAAGTCGGTACCGGGGATTTCATTCTGAACTCAGTAACAGTAACTAGTTACTGCAACATTCTGTTCTTTTTCTGGCTTGCTCGGGGGTTGCTGCGAGCCTTGGAAAGCCAGGCTTCTCTCTCGCCTGATGCAGTGCCTTCTCTTTCAAAGCTGGACAAAGGGGCCCTTGCCCCAGGATCAGGGTGATTGTAACCTGGCACAGGAGAGCACACCTCTGCATTTTCCATGCAGATGTTATCTCGCCAACCTTCCCTGTGTCCCTTCAGGCATGTGGTCTGGCCTCTGTCCATCTAGAAGAAAAAGGCACCGAGTCATCCTGTGTATCCTATGACTCGGGCCTTAGCTACTTTAACTGTTTTGCCAGGGTTGAAAAGGTTCTTTACATCCTTTAAATGAAATGACTAGAGTTCAGGAGGCAAAGGCTGGCTGTTGCCAAATGCTGGGTACAAACATCACATGTTCCTGATTGTTTCAAGAGATGTTCTCTATAAGGACACTGGGTAACATACAAATTGGTTCCGAAATGTCTGTCACTGATGGTGTTAACCTTCATTTTATAGAAAACCAAGGCTCATAGATGTGAAATACCTTGCTTCAGGTACAGCAGTATCAATTGGCAAAGTATATTTTGTTCCCAGTCCTCACAGACTGAAGGGACAGTGTAAGGGCCCAAACAACACAGCCTAATTGGCACAAAGTCAGCATGCAGAATTCCCTCAGCTGCTGGAGGCACAGGCCTGAGGTAGAGGAGTGGCACAGAGAAGGCAGCAGTGGTCCCAGGGGACTCCTCCGGGCCCTGGGCGTCACCACAGCACATCTGACATCAGGGAGGTCAGTCCAAACTCAAAGACATTCCCAGGACCCTGGTGTGGTGAGACACCAGGTTATCCTGCAGAGGGCGTTAGTCACAAAATGGAAATGAAAACTGAGCGTGGTGGACACCCCAGTAAGCCTAGCAAAGAAGACAGGGACCAGAAGTTCAAGGTCACCCTCTGCTTTACAGAGGGTTTGAGAACTGTCTCAAGAAATGGAAGAGGAAAGAAGAAGGGTTGGGAAGGTACAAGCTAAGTCAGGGAAGCAGGGAGCTGGGACAGAGCCCCCGCTGCCAAAACTGGCTGTCAGCTGAGGCTGTTCTGTTACAAACCTGCTACCAGGGTGTGGGTCTGTGATGACATGCTTCCTTTCAATACGGTATGCCACTCAGCATCTACATTTTAGGATTCGTCCTGTAAGTTTTGGAAGGAAAAAAAATCCCCGGAGACCATCTCAGTAAAACAAAGGCACAAGCAACCCCATCCTTTCTAAAGCTGTTAATATACTTTTATTGTGTTTACATCTGCTTCTGGGGTAATACAGACTGGATAATAATAGCATTTCTATAAATTGGTTGTAAGGAGGGGGTAGCTATTGTTTCAGGTCAATTATGATCCAGCGCCATAATTTCAGCGAGTAAATCAACCTGAAATGCCAGTATTTGAATTATCTGAATGCCTCCCTCAGTCCAGGTCTTAGACCTCCGAGTCTCTGGCCCCAAGCAGAGCTGCTCCTTGACAGACAGGGGCAGAGGAACTGACCAAATCCCGACAGTAACTCCTGCATCCTAACAGGGAAAAGTGGATTGGAATTAGCATCAGCCCTGCTAATAGGCACCCGGGAAATAATCAGCCACTGTCCCCGAGGCTACATTTCTCATGCAATGTCCTTGTTCTGGGCATGTGACTAATTGCCAAGCTCTGATAAAGCAGTGTGTATTCAACGTAAATTATACACTGGATGCCAGGCTGCTACTCCAGCCCAATAGTGCTGGAACAGGTATTTCCAGCTTTGCAAGGTCAAGCCTAGAGCTTACTTAATGATGCTTGTGCAGGTCTAGAGCTGACCCCCTGTTTCAGCTCCAGGAGCCTCTCTCCTCCCGAGAACCACAAAGCTACAAACTGCAAGCAACTGTCAGCTTATCCCATTGCTTTTAGGTAAGTTGATCAGTAAGTGTCTCACAGACCTGCCCTGTCCCCGTCTTGTCTTGTTCCTGAGGACAGAGCACTGTCAGCAGCTCATCTTACCAGTCTTACTGGTCTCAGAGGCAAGTTCTCCTTTAAACGCAGACAGTTTGTGCTTTTCCATTCCATTTCCTTTTCTCTTAGACCTTCATAAGTCATGGAAATATATTCATGATATCCTAGTGGTAAAACCTCCCGTAAACTTGAAATCCAAGTTCATGCCTGGCAAGATGGCTCAGCTGACAGAGGTGCCAACTGCCAAGCCTTGTGACCTTTGCTCAATCCCCAGATCCTACAAAGTGGAAGAATTGAGAATCTCACAGGTTGTCCCCTGAACTCCACCCACACAATGTGGTAAGAGTGCCTCCTCCCGAGACACGCACTCGCGCGCGCGCACACACACACACAGAGAGAGAGAGAGAGAGAGAGAGAGAGAGAGGGAGGGAGGGAGGGAGGGAGGGAAACATGCACACACCCACAAAGTATTACAATATAATAAAAAAATAAAGCCCCAAGTTCATCAAAAGATAAATTCTTTGGTTCCTTCTAACCTTTATTTCCACTTAATTTTATCTGATAGAATTTGCTTGACTCTCCTCTGCTTCCTCTTCACTACTAATTGATTGATTGACAAATTGTATTTTTATTTTATGTGTATGACTGTTTTGCCTGTTCATATGTATATGCATCATGTGTGTGCCTGGGAGATGCTATTGGATCCCTGGGTCAGATGATGAACCTTCATGCAGGGGGATGCTGGGAATTTAACCCTAGTCTCCTGCAAGAGCAAGTGCTATTAACCACGTAGCCAACTCTGTAGCCCCCTTCTCACCCTTACTGAGGGTGATGACTGTACTATTATAATCAGGAATTGTCTCTCATTCCAAACGTCTGCAGGCAGGGTGTCTTCTGTCCCAGTGAGCCACCAGGCTTCTCTGCAGCCTGTGGTAGAGCTAGCCTCCTTTTGCTGCAGGATGTCTGCAATAGCTCCAAATACCCCATGCAATATCCCAATAACAAGTTTCCTCTTGTGAGTCTCTCTGTAGTACAAGAAAGCCCTTTGCCAAAGCTCTAGTGCCTTACTGGCCGGGAATGGGCCACAATCCAGGAAAGTAATTGCCAAGGGTGTCAAGGGACGTAATCCTAAGCACACGCTTTAAATAAAAGGAGGGCTCCATAGCAAGGAGGAGGGAGGATGGTGGCTGTGAGGTAGGCCCTCGGCCGTGTTTGCCGTAAGTAAGCCAGTCTAAAACACCAGATCAATCTTAGTGTAGTCCGAAGTACAAATGACAACACAACAAAATAGATCACTATCGACAACCCACAAGGTGGCGGATGTGAGGACTAATACATATGTGGAGATGAACAAGACATGTCCCTTGACCTGTGCTCTAGCTCGCATTGTAGGGAGAAGGCCCACACAATGTCACAGTATCACCATGACTGATAGGAGCAGTTGTGCAGACACAAAGATGGAACACCTAGCTCAACAGAAGGACCCGGACTCCCGGGGAAAGCCCGACTGGACTGCCTAATGAATCCTCGGAAAGGATTAGGTTAAGAGAACAAGGAATCATGTAGCATGCTACTTGTGATTTCCAGATCGTTGTATGGGGTCCTATGCTTCCTTATCACGGCTCATCTGAAGTTAGTGAATTAGAAAGCCCTTTCAAGCCTTGAGGGTGGTGTGAATTTCAAGGGTCACTTCCCATGAGTTCATTTGTGCATGTTCTGTGTCTGGATAAAATCCATTTTATGATCAGTGAATTCCATATTTAAACAAGGAGGCCACTCATCTAGTAGGAAAATGTCTGCAGGAGAAAATGAATGTGGCCTCATTGTCATGATGTCATCGGCTCTGTAATGGGCTTGTTTTTTAAGTATTATGAGAAAACTGCAGTGATTTAGACAGAGAAAGAATCAGTGGGGGTTGAGTGAAGGTCTTAAAAGATGCCATTTTTATTAGTTTGAAGAGTCACGTATGGGCACTGGCTGTCTACACAAGAAGGTTTTTGTTTTTTAAGTGTCTTTACTGTCTCTCTAAAAGTGTTCCTCACGAGAGACCCCAAAAGTCTCTCTGACATCTTTCTGATTTCAGTTTTTCGCCCAATGCAAGGGTGTCCTTCCTCTTCCAGAGGGAACCTCAGCGGGTACCTGGAAGGCCACATCTCCTTTGTGCTATGATGATGTTCAGTTTATAAATTGGGTACAGGAAGAAATGAGTAATGGTATTACTGCTGCTCTTGGCAACTTCAGCACACGAGTTCTTCCTTCCTGAGAACGTTTACCTCGGAACTTACCAGAAGTACCTCACTGGTATGGCTGTGCCAGCAGCATCCCTAACAACACCTCCGAGGCAATCACTGGGTAAAACAAGGGTTACTTCCACAAAAGACTTCACCATGGCAACAGTAACTCTGATAATGGAGAGGACTACTATCTTAAAGGGCCCCCAAAGGCTGTGCCCAGGGCTTGGTCTCAATCCAGCAGTGTTTAGAGGTGAAGCCAGCTGGGAAGTGTGGGGTAATGAGGACTCTGACCTTATTTGCAGGTGTATAGCTTGGTGAGTTACTAAGAGGTACTGGGAAGTACAAGATGGAACTTGGTGACAAAATAAATAATGGGGTGTGCCTGTCGAGCCCCCTCATTTTCCTCCTGATTCTTTCACATCTCAAGATGTAGGACTACAAAGCTAAGGGCACGCAGAACGAATGTTGCCTGTGTGTGTGTACGCATGTTGAGATTCGTGTAAGTAATCGTGCCTTCGAGAACACCCTCAGAAGCCATCACGGAAGTTATGATGCTTACCTTTGCCACAAAGGCTGGCAGATCAAGTATCGAAGACTTGCATTGTATAGTCAGCAACTCTTCACGGTTGGATTCTATGTGAGACATGTTTATTTTCAAACATGGCTTTAAACTGCATAAGTTACTTCTTTGCAGTTTGGTGTGGAAAACTATTACCTGCATCATCAGAAGAGAAGGTGCTGGCACTGAGTGCAGAGACTGTGATAACAGTCATTAAGTCACTATGCAAATGACTTGGAGAAGCGTGGTGTGGGGAGTGCCTGCTCAGTGCAGAAAAGTGCCTGTCACCAAGGCTGAGTGAGGGTCTGTGCTCTATACATTAGAGGGGGTAAACTGACTTCTGAAAGTTGTCCTCTGACATCCCCAAGCACACTGGAACATTCACCACACACACACACACACACACACACACACACACACACATTAATATAATATATTATATACTTTTTTTTAAAGCCTTGAAGAGAACTTAGCTGACGGAACAATGTGGCCATCCTCTAGACAGATGTGTAGTGTTAAGATGGTAGAAACTTTTGCTTTCTCTGTATTGCTTTATTTTGTGTAGTGGGAGTGAAAGGACAAAAAGAAAAACTTTTATTTTTTAAACTGAAAGGAAAGGTGGGAGGGGAAACCCCTTCAGCCCTCCTAGTCTCTCCGGCACAGACCCCTCCGGTTTGGCTCCACTCGCTCGCCTGGCTCCTCTAAGCTCCCTTGCTTCTTTTTCCAATCCCACCTGCACTGAAGCCTTTGTAGTCACAGGGTGGATGAGTGAGGAGTCTCACCTCATCCAACTTATCTACCTTACTCTTACCCAACTAGAAAAACTGGAAATAAAAATCCAAAACAGAATGTTCAAACAAGACTCAAAACTAGCCTAACCTGTAAATGAAATCACATTTTACTACAACTGGGATCTGTGCTAAGACCTGGCAGCCAACTAAACCTACAAGGAGGCTGGGCCAAAAAAACGATGCCCATCCACCCCTTGTGGGGTTTTCCTGCTCTTGATTTTCCTTGTTTTTCTCATCTGCTCATCCTGTCTGTTGCCCTCACTGGGGAGGCTACAATTGGTGGGAGGCGGGCTGGGAGTCCCGTGGAAATGAAGGATGATTAGCCAGTCTGTAAGCCCTGGAGGGTACGGCTCGTATCATGGGTTTGTTATGAATATCGTCTAGAAAATGAGGAGAACCCCAGATGTTCATTAACCCTAATGTGCTCTGATATTATTTGGGAAATGCTATGACAACCTAACCCAACATTCGCTCTTTTCAACGTAGTGTTTCAAAAACACTCAAATACCACTTTCCGTCTGACCCGTGACTGTACAATAATGGGTAGGAATGACTCTTAGGCAACCAGTGCTCTCTGTGTTGACACTTCCAGGACCTCCCCCAGCTTCCTTCAGTAGTGAGGGAAAGGGGCTGCACCCCAGGGGTAGAGTGTTTGCCCAGCATGCAGAAGGCCCACTTCCAAGGCCCAATCCCTACCACCACCAGGGAGGAAGGGTAGTGTTGTTACAGGTGAGAGACAGTATTACATAAGAAAGCGAGCGGCAGCTCAGATGTGTCCCAGTGTGGAACACTGGCCAGGAAAAGACCTCAGTTAAAGTACAATCACATTTCTGCTTGGTCCTGGGAAACTGGAAGAGATTGGAGCCTGGATGTGGATAGGAAGTACAGAAGCAGACGTTTGGAAAGGCCGGGCTGCTCTGTCCTGGTGAGAGGTTCTCCTTCGCCATACATTTGACCGGCAGCATTCAGATAGTTAGAGAACATCCGACCCACTGGCAGAGTCACAAAGCCAAGACAAGATGTCTTCTTGCTCAGTACACTGAAAAATGTAAGGTAGGCTGCTGTTTTCTAGCTGAACTGTGTCTCCCAGAATAAGGTTTAGGTCCCATACCTCACGTAGGATTTTACTTGAGAATAAGGCCTTGACAGATGATATAAACAAGCTAAAATGTAGGCATTTAGGGTGGATCCTAACTCAGTCTGCCTGGTGAGCGCATGAGAGGGGACCGCTGGACCTCAAGACAGGACAGACACAAGGAGGAGGGTGGAGATGAAAACTGGATCCCTGTGTCTCTAAATTGGGAAGCCTGAGGCAAGCCGGAGGTTGAAAACAGGTCTTTCTGCAGTCTTAGGAGGGAGCACAGCTTGAAGCAGCTCCCCTGTGGGGAAATGCTCTTGCTTTATTAAATAAGCAAGCACCCAGTCTGTGATACTTAGTTATGGACGCTTGAGGACACTCGTGCCCTGACGTCTAGCAATGACCAGAAAATATATAATGAGAATAAATCTGTTTATTGTACTGTGTAACCTTTACATGACAAAGTAATGGGGACTTGAGGCTTTTTAGTTGTGACAGATTTTGTCCTTTGCTTTTTTTCCTTCCTCCCTTCTTCCCTCCTTTCCTCCCTCCTTCCTTCCTTCCCTCCCTTCCCCCTCCCTTCTTCCTTTTTCTGAGAACACAGGACCTGCTGCCTTCCTATAGAAAGTGAAGAGTCAGTTAAATCCTTCAGTCTGTGGCCAGGCACAGCCAGACTGGACCTCTTTTAAATTAGACACTAGCTTGTTCTGGGGATAAACACAGTGCCCTGTACCCACAGCACTCCAGTGCTAACAAGCTGGTGACAAGGTCAGTGACTCAATAGGGCTGGGAATCCTGAGACCAGGAACTACTAGGCTGAGCTAGAAATCAAAGGCCTCACCAAAAAGAACTGGAAAACCCAAGTCTGGTCATTTAGCCATGATTTTTTTTTTTTTTTTTTTTTGCTGTTGCTTTTTTTGGAGGGGTGGCAGGAAACAGAAACTAAATCTGCAGATGTTGTAAAGGAGGACCCAGAAGTGCCCCCTTTCCTCAAGATATTGATCCTAGCTGAGAGGTTAGAAGCTGGCTAGCAAGTCTCTGGGCCAGGAAGAACTTTCTTCTGCCAGGTCGGGAGGGGGAAGGGACAGGGGCGGGGCGGGAAGGAGGGCTGGGGGCGGAGCGAGGCCTGGGAAGGGGTCAGCAGGGGGGAGGGGACGAGTTGGGGGGAGGAGCGGGAGAGGCTGGTGTGGGTGCACAGCCCTCACTGCCCCACCTTGATTTGTGTTGAATGAGACAAAGTCCTGAGCCCCAGCCCTGCTCCCTTCTGTGGAAGGAGTAGCCCAGGCCAGGCAGAAGGGGAGGGGAACTGACATCATGAAGGGCCCTTAAAAACTGTTGCAAACTTGGGCTGATTCCCCTTGTTTCGGATCTCATCCTCCGGAGTCTTCTTTTGTCAAAATACACGCGTGCTAAGAAGCCTCTTTTTATTGTTTTGAAGAGATTGGACAGCCAAGGTGTTTTCCCTGAGACTCGGTTTGAAAATCAACAAACAGCCACCTGGCTTGAAAAGAAAAATAGGAGAAATGGGGTCAGCTCTGTCATCAGCCTTGGGCAGCAACATGCCAAGTGGCAAGGAAGCGCTCCTGGTTCCCCACTGCCCCCCCCCCAATGCTTCAGAAGCTACCCAACCCACCCCCAGGTGTGGGGAGGGCCAGGCAGAAAGATCACAGTGTTTGGTGTCTCTCTGTGACTGAGAAGGCTTGCTCACCAGCTTTTAAAAACGTAGACCGGTGCCTCTCCCTACTCCCAAAGGTGAGAGAGAAGCCAAGTGTCCACATGGTTAACCGGCAGGGATCTTTTTCCTCTCTTGTACAATCGGAGTGGACTGAGGTGGGTCTACAAAGCCGGAGGTAGCTATAAGCATCTTTGGAAGTCGTTTTAAAACCAATACTGCCAAGGGCAAGGCATAGGTAAGAGCCAAGTTGTGGGGAGTGGGAAGTTTATTGGGAGGTGCCCCGCACCCTTCCACCCTGCACAGTAGTGGGGTGATCCAGGGTCAGCGGAGAAGCAGCAGGTTACACTTGCCCCCAGGCTGGGAGTCAGGCTGGGAGGAAGCTGACCTGGAGGCTCCAAGCCTTAATAGTGCCTGCCTTTTACAGATGTGTCTGACAAGTGCTGACGGGGGGACTTTTAAAGAACAGTGTCGCCAAGCCTTTATTTCCTCCCTCTTCCTTCTTTCGGTGTGGCTCCCTTCCTGGATGGGATGGGATGGTCAGCGGCCACAGGCACAGAGGAAGTCACTGGGATAAGGGAACGTCCCTTCAGGCCCACATTACCACCATGCATCCTGCCAGCCCGTTCTGTCCACTGCAGTCTTCTCTGCCTGTTTCTCCAGCGGCTCAGGGAGAGGATGTCTGGTCAAAGGGCATCGAGATGGGAACAGGAGGAGAGGAAATAGGGGGCCAGCGATAAAGAAATAAAAAGCCAAAGAGGGCATAAATAGAAACCAGGATGGTGAATAACAAACGTCAGGTATGTGGGGGGGGGGCACAAAAAAGGAGCGAGACAGAGGGGGTTGTTTTACAGAAAGAAACAATTCAAAAATAGGAAAATGTGAGAAACCCAAAAACAAAGAAGCCTGAGCCTGAACAGGAAAGCAAAGAACCAACTGGAAGTAAGAAACAGAACGCTAAACAGGAAGGAGTCTGACTGAGAAATGCCCGAGGAGAGGAGGAACAGAGGGCCCTTTGTGGCCAGTTTGTAGATTAGAGTAAAAAGACAGAACAGGAGAAGCCAAGAGTGTTTATCCCTTGCACTTGGCCAAGAAAAAAAAAAAAAAGCATATTTTTTTTAACCATGGAAGAAGCATCCCTCCTTTCCACCCCTTAGGACTTTCTAAAAGCACAAGGAAACTCACAACCAGGAATCCCAGATCTCCACCAACATTATTTGTATACAAGGTTTATTCTGTGGAAGGCCTTCCATCCTGAGTTCGAGTTCGGGGGTAGATAATGTCAATTTTCACATTCTCATAAACCTCAGCGTACCCCTGTGAGGTGTGCATCAATCCTTTAAAACTGTGGATTAAAAAAGGAAACGACTATTTGTATGACTCACACTTCAGGAGCCTGCCTTACCACTAATAAGTTAGAGGTTGCCTTGTGAGTTTCACTAATTTAACCAATGGAGTAATAAAAAAATGTAAATAAAGCATAAATGAGTAAATACCACACCTACCCAGGAGAAGTTGAGATTAGTTATCTTATTACTACAAAGTGTGGTTACTAAACACTATGATAAATTACCAAAAAGATGCCTCTCTTCCCCTTTCTGTAATTGTAAGTTATAAATATTATCCACACAGGGGCATGTCTTTCCTCACATACCGCTCTTGCCCTGCCTCTCTAAGGGGGAAGTAAGCAGGAAACGCAGCAGATAAATTCGCCTGCAATGGCTGAAGCAAATGAAAAAAGATATCAGAAACAAATAACATTATCAGCTTTTAGCTCCATAATAAGCTCTTATTTATTTAGACCCTATTAATTTGGAATTTATAATAACTTGATTGGGATCTGGGCAGAAATTTTCCTTCATTTAGCAAACGCTGTCTGGCTAAGGAACGCAGAACGATGTAAATGAGATTATAAGGGGAGTGCTTGAAATACATCTTAGAGCACTTCAGGCAACTCCTTACATATGAATAATTAATATAAGAATACATATTATTCTTATCCAGTAATTATCTGGTAATTCGGCAGGAATTTGTTAGGTCACCCTGCAGAGTAAGGAAGTGTGGGCTTGCCATGAAATAGCTCTATGACCATCGGCAAGACATTTAACTGTATCAGCCCGTATTTTTCTTACCTGTACAAGTGGATTGGTAATACCAGTTCCACTTAGTACGAGTGTTTGTAACAAGCACAACATGAACGAGTGGGTGGGAAGCCATTTTGAAATCTACACATAAGGTCGAAAAAAATATCTATTATATTATGAACCTGGATTCTACACATTCAAGCCAGTTTTGGTGGTAGTGCTTTATAACTCCAGCACTTGGGAGGCTGGAGCAAGATGGAAGAGATGGAAGAGAGAGAGAGGGAGAGAGAGAGAGACCTGTGACCAGTGACCGGTGAGATACTTCTGTGAACCAAGGCACTTGCTGTTCAAGCCTAATGACTGGAGTTGGGTCCCTAGAAGGTAAAGGGTTAAAGGAGAGAACTAACTCTACAAAACCATCCTCCACACATGCATGTGCCCCCCACTCACTGCATACATGTTCTCACGCATGTATACATACATACACAGTACCACACATTATACACATACACAGGGTACACACTGGGTGTACTCATTGCTCACAATGTGTATACATACTGTCATATGCACACTGGACACATATATCGTGTACACACAAGCATACTATTTTAAACACACTGTGTACATGCACACTGTACACACACACACACACACACACACACACACACACACAGGAGTAATTAAACTTTTTTACAATATGTAATTGATTGTGGGGGAGGGGTTAAGGTTCCAAATGAGTAGTGCTGGAAATGCCAAACACACAGAGGCTGTCACAGAAGTGCCATTCTGCTTGGGAACACTTCGATGCCCAGTGAGGCTGAGGACTCCTCAGAGTGTGCCCAGACAGTGAGCAACAGCACAAGTGACATGCATACTGCTTGCTGGCAGAAGTTGTGTGCCCTTAGTGTGCCTTTTTGTCTTGTGGGTAAAGCTATCTTTTAATTAGGTAACTGAGCCTCCTTCCCTTTGAGTGACAGACTCATCAAAGTGTTTTGCTCTTCAAATCACTTAGAAGCAAAGTTAAATAAAATTAAAAGTATACTTAAGATATCTGTACTTGATGATAATGTACTCCACCTTAACAAGCACTTAAAAATTATAAATTTGTTTTATCTGGGAATTTAGCTTAAAGAATTGAAGATTTGTCAAAGCATAACCCCTTACAGATTTCACAGCACTGCCTGCAAACGCTGACAGAGAGGCTTCCTTGACGTGTCCTGGGCACTGTGCACATGGTATTTCATAATACCAGCAATGATTAAGATCTCATGTATGCTACTGATCTGCTAGCGATACTCCAAGCAGCTCTTTTAATTCCAAAAGACTCAATCTGGCATTATTATCCCCTGACCCTATAATGTTCTATTATTATTATTATTACTATTATTTACAAGGTGGATGCACAGATGAGACATATACTTTAGTTACTAGCAGGGAATCCTACATCCTGGAAGGTACTGGGAAAACTGGAATCCAGGCCATTTAACCCCTTGCATAGCACATCCTCACTGACCTCTTGGAAAGCATGTACCTTGGGTTGCATTTTCCTTACTTCAAAGGTGAAGACTGAGACTCAAGAAAAGGCCAAGTAATTTGAGCATGTCATTCAGCGTGTAAGTGGCAGAGCCAGGATTCCTAATGGAGCCTGTCTCCAAAGAAGCTAGATGCCCCTTTCCCTTGAGATATGACTTCAGTGGGACCACATAGCGACAAAACATGAAGTACCAGAAGCATAAATGGCAACAACTGGGAGAGGAGATGGGAACTGTGGAACAAGACAACCGCTAGAGAACTGACTGTCAGGTCAGTGACCTTTGACCCATGCCACCCAGAATTGGGAATTTTCTACCTGGAGTCATTTATATTTTTTTTAGGTGCTATAATTGTGAGTGCAGCCTCGAGAATTTTAATGTACATGGATCAAGAAGTTATGATATAAATTCTCCCTAACTTGGATATGCATTCTTTTTTCTTCTCCTTTCATTTCTGACTGGTCACAACACACACCTACCCTGTCTAAAGAATGGAGCACACAGCGGCAGCAGCAACTACTACCACTACTACTACTACTACTACAGAGAGAGAGAGAGAGAGAGAGAGAGAGAGAGAGAGAGAGAGAGACTGACTTCCAGGAAGCATATACTTCAATATAAACTATTATGCACCGTTATTCTCGGGTGGTAGGGTGATGGAGTTTTTCCTTTCATCCACACTTGAATGGTTTGGTCTATTTTTCCTCTGTGTTTTGTTATTTCTAAATTAGTATGACTCATTCTTTCTGAATTCCAACTACACAAATCATATGCATAATGTATATACATACATATGCTATTTGAGGTCATTTCAATCGGCAACTTTTCTTTATTAGGAAGTAAAATCTAGGGCCAGTTATGTTGTCTGTGAAAGAGACTCTCTCAGTCCACTGCCTCAGTGGAGTGACACAGCCGCCACATTGACTGCTGGCAAAGGAACTTGGGAGGGTGGAGCGTCTTGGGTTAAGACAACTTGGTACCCTGTCCTGTGCACATGCACCTCATCTGGAACACTGTCTGTCACACATTTAGCATCCCAACCCCCGTCAACCCGCAACGTGCCATGTTCTCTCTCTCAACAAATAGCTCCATCATCCACCAAGTTTTCCAAGCCAGGCCTGGGAGTGACCCTTTCATGTCCCCCAGTCTTGTTTGCACACGGCTGACCTGTTTGACGTTTGAATCTTCCCTCCACCCGCCCCCTCTGCTCTCCTGGTTCCAGCCACCAATTTTCTGTTCCCTCTCCAGCTTTGTGGCTGTGCCCTATGCTCCCCGGCTTTCTCCTCCATCCGTTCTATACACACCTCCTTTGATTGAGTTGTCAGGATAAATTCTAAATATCTTAATGTGGTTATGAGATCTTGCATTACCATGTCCCAAGATTCAGGCCTACCATTTACATTTTCAACACGTTGAGTTCTTTCTTTTCCTCTGCTCCCACTGCCTGCACCATCTCTTCTCTGTGTGACGTCTACCCATCTCCCAAGTCACAGCTGAAACTCGATTCCTCCCGCACCTCTGGTGTGATCATACCTTTTCCACACACCCCACCTGCAGCTGAATGTTCTTCTCACAGCCCAGAAACCCTGTACTTTACCCCCAACCGCCACTGTCCTGTTGAACTGCTTCGTTAGTTCCGACTCCTCCCCAAGTCTGAAACTTCAGACGAGGCTCACACGCTGCTAGAATAGTATGATCCCAATCCTGTGCTAAGCACCAAGAAATCACCACATGGCTGGTGCACGACCAGCTCCGAGTTTCACCGTCAGTGCCTTTGTGGGATCATTTGGGGAAAGCTTTCGCCGAGCTTTTCACTGTTATCTATTTATCTTCTTTTGGGGACAGGCTGGTCTTGAACTCCTGCGCCTAAGTGATACTCCTACTGCAGCCTCCACGTAGTTAAGATTGCGCATACTATCCAGCTAATGGAGTCTGCGGGCTTTGTGTTAGACATAGAGCTCTAGGTCTTACACTCGACAAGAGCTGAGGTACACTCCTGTCCATGTGTCTGTCTCAACGACAGTGTCAGAAAGCAGCTCTACCAAACTGAACTTTGAGACTCCGTAGGTTGAATTGGTAATGTATTCTTTTTTATTCTTTCCTTTAATTAATTAATTAGTTAGTTAGTTAAATGTGTATCGGTGTTTCATCTGCAGAGGTGAGGAGAAGGTGTCGAATCCTCTGGAATTAGAGGTAAAGACAGTTTCCAGTGCGGTTGCTAGGGACTGAACCCTGGTCCTCTACAAGAGTAGCCAGTGATTTTAACTGCTGTGCTATCTCCAGCCCCTGTTCTTTTTCTTTTCTTTTTATTGTTTGTATTTTTGGCATGTAGTGTTTATTTCCATGGTCCTGTGGTTATGTACACACACTTGGGCAGGTGCTCATCTGTGTGTGCTATGGAATCCAAAAGACAAGAAGTCAGAAGTCATCCTCCTCAACTGTTCTCTGCGTTATTATTATGATGATTAGTATCTCTATTATATGTGTTATTATATTATTATTATTATTATTATTATTATTATTATTATTATTATTATTATTATTATTATTATTTTAAAAATCTTACAGATTCAGGGAGACTGACTGGCCAGTGAACTAACTCCAGGGATCTGTTTGCCTCTACCTCCCCAGCACTGCGGATTTACAGACACACACTACTGGGTCTGGGTCTGTTTGTTTCTGTGAGTTCAGGAGATCCAAACTCAAGTCCTCATGGTAAAGCAGTGTGTACTCCACCAGTTGAGCATTTACCCTCCCCCAGACGATTGCTCTCTAGCATGTTTTCCAAGCATTTATTTTAAAACAAGTATATTGTTAAAAAAGAAAAAAAAAAAAAAAGAAAGAAACAAAGCAGGGTCTGTCTGGGTATCCCTGGTTGTCCTGGAATGAGCTCTGTAGACCAGGCTGGCCTCAAACTCAGGGGTCTACCTGCCTCAGACTCCTGAGTGCTGGGATTAAACGTGTGCACCACTAGGTCTGGCCAAAACTGGGTATTTAAAAAAAACTCATTTCAACAGCAGCTAGAGACAAGTCCATTCTTTATTGTGGAAGACGTTTCAGCATGTAGATATCTAAAACGCACTGCTGAAATAAGGTGACACAATCAGGGTCACCGTGACCAGGATCAGAATTAAGAATGTCAGGACAGTGTTTGGAAATTCGAAAATACGGCTGTCTCCTCGGGTTAGTGTTGAGAAAGCAGCGAGGACAGTCAAGGTGCGTGCAGTCTAAGTGGTCTACAGCCATGTCTAGCAATGCACTCGGGGCACAAGTGAAATCTCTAGAAACTGGAAGAATTAAACATCGAGTTGAACAAATAGATAAAGCAGGCAGAGAGATGCCTAACTTTGGTTTTCAAGGCAAGAATATGTGGAGTCCGGTGACTCCCATGGAATTCCCGGTAAAAGAAAGCAAGGGAGCCTGAGGTCAGAGCTCTGGACCATACTTCCTACCTCACAGCTGACCCTGGACTCTATTGTCCTAACCACCACAGAACCCCAGATTCTCCCCAAAACTCCACCCAGGGTCCCAGCCTCGCCAGTCCTTCCTGTTTGATAGCTTCCAGATCTGTTGAGGTCACTACCTTACTCCAGCCCCATGGGCATGCTCCCGATTTGTGGGGAAGAAAGATCCTATGGGATGGTAAAGATGTGTGTGCACCAGTGTTAGGGGTCTGGCCTGATTCTAGTCCACTGGAGGCCACCGGCGCTGGCTTCAGTGTCTCAGTGTCCTCTTCAGTAGAAAGACTGGGACCACAGTACGTGGCCCACAGGGCTCTTTGAGGAGTAAAGGGGATAATCTGTGTAAAGCTCACAAAACAACACCTGGTGTAACCGCTCTCTGAACATTAGCTATTGTGGCCATGAGGGCTCGTTCTCTCCCTGCTCCCCCTTCCCTCCCTCCCTCCCTCCTTCCTTTCTCACAGCTGAACCAGGAACCCAGAGCCTAGTACTTACTAATCAAGTACTTTGTAGCTGACTTACAGCCCCAGTCCCTTCTTTATTTTTTCCCTTCCACCTCGAAATCCGTTTTCCTAAAGCGGCCATTTTAAAATCAGCTCTGCTTCTAATACTTTCCCTCTGAAAATGCTTGCAAAATGCTTGCGGGTGGCTTTTAGGAGCAGCCCCGGTCCCTAAAAAGGCCTCCAAGGACCGGCATCCTCCCTGGCTTAGCCTGTTTCCCTGTCTTGTGTCGTTTCTTCCGCGTTGACTCCAGACACCCTGACCTTTCAATTCCTCCGACTTAGGAGCTTCCCTCCAGCACAGGGCTTTACACAAGCCGCTTCCTCTGCCCGGAACTCGCCAGCTCATCCTTCCTGTCTGGACTGGAGCCGTACCACTTCCTCAGGGACACTGCCCAGCTGCCCTAACTGGGCCAAACCTCTCTGGGGCACCAGATAGATCATGGCAAGACTCAGGGTTAAGATCGACACAGACTCGTGAGTGATTAGTCTACTGTGTCTCGTTGCTGCAGTGAATGGATGTCCCTGAAGGTAGGGACCTTGTCTGATTGGGATAGTCCCCTGTCCCTCTCAGCTTTCACAGCCCAGCACAGTGCCTAGTATATAACACAATAGGTACCTTAACAAGCTTCGCAAGAAGGGATTGACTATGCGGTTGTCCTTGATATTCTTAGGATACACTCCTGTGAAGCTTGGAGACAGACGTGAGGAGCCATGTCGGTTCATGGGTCCCATATGTCTGTCCCCACTTTCTACTGCCTTTCCTTTATTAAGGTATTTCAATTCCAGGCTGATGTTTTTCAGAAAGAGAGTCAAGTCTGTCAGGGTCCTGTGCTTTGCCTCCGGGTTGTGATGATCTTTACTGTCTTGAATGAGAGGGTCTATCTATGCCTACTCCCATGAGGCTGTAGTAATGTTCTCTACTAGAGCGAAGGGCAAGCTCGCAGATCTCTTTGGCTCATGGGGGGTATGAGGAACTTTGGGGAGAAGCAGCTCTTCGGTAGTATGTCACCCTGCACAGGGAAGACTCAAGCAGCCCGGGTTTCCTTAAGTGCCCAGTGCTGCAGGAGAGGTTTTCCAGGGGTGCAGCTGCCCATATGTCGCCCAGGGTCTTCCAGGTCCTGTTCGCTGCCTTGAAATCACCATGTAAATAACCACATTAAACGCACTGCTTCCCCGGGTTTGACTTGGGCATAATCTTTCCTTTGCCTGTCAGTGACCTTTCTGTTTATTATTTTAAGTTTTCCCAGAAAAAGCCACACAGTAGAGGATGTTTTAGAGTAGCCTTTGGGTGTGAGTTCTGCTGTTCGTCTGCTTGTTTGTTGTTGGTTTATGTAGACATTTCACAGTCCCAAGAAAGGACAAGATAACAGGAATGCTGTTACAAGAGAAAAACTTCTACCCGGTCAAACCCAAAAGGGATTCCTTGGCCATTAGAGGGACTTGCTCCCTGGAATTTCTGCTTCAAACTAAAGACAGTTTCCATGAGGAGCTCCAGCGCAGGGCAAGAGATAGAGAAGATACACAGCTACCCCGGGACCATTGTTTTTAGTGTTCTGGAGAAGGCTCACAAGAAAAGGTAGTAAATAGAGGACAAACTCTTCCAAGGAGAACAACGTAATATACATGTGTGAACATTCCAGAGAAGCCAGCAGAGAGACAAGGGCTACTGAAGGCTGCCGAACATGAGGGGGGTTGGGTTTTTCTGTTGTTGTTGTATTTTCCTGTTTTTTCTTTTTTTAATTAGATTATTGGTTTACTTCACATCTGGATCACAGCTTTCCTTTCTCCGAGTCTTTCTCCCCTCTTCCCATCCCCATTCACACCTCCTCCCCTTCTCCTCAGAAAAACCCTATGCACGCATGTAACAGTTGTGCAGCTGGGTCTTCATGTGAGACCCCCTAAAGCAGGAGCAGGGGCTCTCTATGACTACACTGCTTGTCTTTGGATCCCCTTCCCATAACTGGGCTGCCTTGTGTCTAGAGTCAATGGAAGATCATGGGGTTTTACAAAGGTCACCGAGGAAAGAGCTGGGGGTAAGAAACAGCTTTATCAAGTGGCTGTCACTCTGAGCTCCTGCCCACAGTTTCGGTACTTTGCTCTCAGTTCATCTTTACATATCTGTGTGCGGTAGATTTCATTACCTATGTTTTAAAGATAAAGGCTGGCTGCTCAGAAAGGCCTGGCATAAAGAGGAAGAAAATGTCCAGTGGAAACCTGCCTCAGCTGACTCTGCCAGGTAGGTAGCTTGGCTCAGCTAGGTCTTGTACAAGCTGGCATTGTACCAGAGAGCACTTATCTGTAGAGTGGTCGCTCACTCTAGCTCGCCACAGCTAGACCTGGTTTATACTGATGGCCCCAGCTCCGTTAGTATCAAGTACCTCATTTCTCTCTCAAAAGCATTCCAACTGAGATAATGAGTTTATTGAATGGTTGTTTAACTGTCATAAAAATGGGGATATTACAATTACCGAGGTCATGGAGAGAGGCCACAAGGATTTAGTGAGGCTTTGCACATAAAATTCATGACAATCTGGTGGGCAGTAGGAACTCAGTGAAAGCCAGCCTTACCTTTCTTAGAAAAGAAAAAGCATCTAAGGAGGGGCAGCAAGGAGTGAGCCACACCCCCCCCAACAGTTCACCATTGTCTCTGTGAGTGTACTTGTGCAGTGTCCGTCTCAGTCCCTTCCGACTGAGCAAGTATGGGGAGCACCAGCCACTTTACATTAAAACCATATGGGGGTCACTGGGCTTGCGGCTCCCATCTCTGCACCAATCAAATTTACCACCTGCTCCTCCTGCCACATGGCTCAGAAGAAATCTTTTCTCTCTCCCTCTCTCTGACTGGAAGGTCTAGAGCCCAGATTGCTTAAAGAGGAAAAATGTCAAACCCACAGAATCCTTCAGAGGACCAGCGGGCCTGCCCTGAGCTCAGGCTAATTAAGTGAGTGACTTAAGGGAGCTGCCTCCTCTTCAAGATTAAGAGGTGGGTGTGAATATTTTCCTCTGGCCCTGGTAAATGTTCTTGATGACAGTCATAAAAATGCCAGGCTCTGTCGCCTCGTTATTGGAATGGAGGCCGTAGAAAACTCCTCGTTCCCGAAGAAGCTAATTGTCATGCTAGCACACCTAAACAGGTGTTCCTCAGATTGCTTTTTCTAATGCCTTTTCACTGAGAAGATCAATTTAAATGTTGCTTTGAGCTAATCAGTGATTGCTTCTGTGTTCATTTGGATTTATATCTTTCATTCTGTGTGCTAGAGGACACACTGCTTTCAGAGTCTGTAAATTTTTTAAAAAAATCCTTTGTCCTCTTCTATGAATTCAGTGTTTTGTATGTAACTTATGTAAGGTGTAGGGGAGATGACTTGGGTAAACCACCCAGTGTGTGAGCGTAAGAACCTGAGTTCAGATCTCCAGCGACCAACAGAGCTTGTAGGCAGAGATGGCGGATCATGGAGTTTGCTGGTCAGCCATTCTACCCAATTACTGACTTCCGGGCTCAGTAGGAATTCTGTCTTAAAGACGTAAAGGGAGGGGCAGAGACAAACAACAGACATGACCTCTGGCATCCACATACACTCGAGTAATGAGTATTCAAACCTGCACATGCATGAGCATCTTCATGCATATACTGCACAAGTGTATCTAAAACATGAATATGGACTTCGTTTATTATTGGACAGGCTTAGGTAAAGCCCATATGAGAATGACTGTGCTGAAGCATCTCAAGATGCTCTGCACCATGAGGCATGATGTGTCATACAGAGTAAGTGTATCCCAACCTGCGCCAGACACAACAGTTTCATCATCTTTAGACACGAAGTCTATGCTTTCTCTCTCTCTCTCTCTCTCTCTCTCTCTCTCTCTCTCTCTCTCTCTCTCTCTCTCTCTCTCCCTCTCTCTCTCTCTCTCTCTCTCCCATCTTTCTTTATTCCTTTCCTTCTACCTAGGAGTCCCTCCGTTTCATCTTTATCTCTGGCAATCCACCATTTGCTCAAGTTTCTCATCAAATGTCCTTTTGTTCGTATACCCCAACCTGTTCTATCTAAGAAAAAGCTTTAGGGTGTGTCTTAAAGGAGCTGGCATAGGCTATGTCTAGTTCTCCAAGCCTTACCTTACTCTGGCTCTTGGTCACCTGCCGAGTGGGTGTTTTTACTATGACTAGTCACCCAGTTACAGATTGTAGTACTAACAAACATGTTGGTAGTTTTGAAAATGATTTTTTTAAAAAGTTGGCTATGTTTGATCATAAATGGCCAGTGTGGGTTTAAATTCTAAAACATGGGGTTTTAGAAACAAGAGGTTGTTCATTTGTACTCTTATTTATGAAGGAGTCTGCCAGGGTTTGTTTGAGGTCATCGGCTGTGGAAGAGTCTGTGCTATGATACATTTCATAAACCTGACAGTTCACCCTGAGTAGAGAGTGTCACGGTTGACTATGGGTAACTATCTCTTCACACTGCCCTCTCTCCCTGTTTCTAAGCAGCAGAGTGTGGTTCAGTGACTTCTGTCTGAATAATAGGAAAGTGAGGTACTTGACCAATCTTGATGAGCAAACCACATTCCTAAATTATCACGCCTAAGCAAAGCCCTGAACGCTGCTCAGTGCACACCTTCATATGGGGGGGGGGGGCGCAAATCACCAAGTAGTGGGGTTTTATATTGCACATTGTCAAGCAGTGAAAAATTGTCATCCTTAGAAATGACTGACAGCTTCCATGCCTTGATCCTGCTGCACTGAGCTAGGTAATGTGAGAGGGAAAAAAAAAATCATCTTCAGTCATATATTTCCTGCCAAAAACTTGTGTGACAGGGCTTTACATTTTCCACGAGAAACTAATGGGAGAACCTGTGCTTCGCAAGCACTGAAGTCTTTGAAGAGTCCCAGTGAACTGGATGTGGCTAACACCTCAAAGAGAAAGGCGACCGAGGGTTGCAGCGGGAAGGACTGTTGCTCGGAGCCCTGGGCTGTTGGCTGATTGCCTGGGGAGAGTGGTGGCAAGGGTTTGCCAGCTGGCTGAGTGCACACCTCTGAAGGATGCGGTCAGCTTACAGCTTGGCAAACTATGTTCTGATGGAAACTGTAGAGGTCAGCAGACAGGCGCTCTCCCTGGGCAGTGCGTTAGCTCGGGCCACTGCTTTTGTATGAGTGAAGACATATCTGCACATCTAGATGACCAGGGCTAGCAGGGCTAAGTCAGGGCTCTGCTCCAAACCAGAGTCCATTATTGGATCTGATAGACATTGTCTCTTCTGCGATCCCAGTTGTATTTGAAGGTGGCATGCCATGCTATCTAATGCCAGTAAAGACAGTCCCAGGTCTGAAGTAAACCACACCTCTGCCAACAATGCCCACCTAATAGTCATGTTTTAAAGACTGAGCTCCACAGTTCCTGCTGCTCTGTCCAACTGTTGACTCATCCTCGGCCTTGAATAGCGGTCATTGTGTTGTTTACAGGTCTGACAGTAGTATCTCTGCAATGGCCGCTTAGGGCTTGTCTTCTCTGTTGGTTTGTTTGTTTATGGCTTTTTTTCTGTGTGGCTGTCCTGAGGTTCACTCTGTTGATGAGGCTGGCCTCGAACTCAGAGAGATC
Source organism: Micromys minutus (assembly GCF_963924665.1). NCBI lineage: Eukaryota > Metazoa > Chordata > Mammalia > Rodentia > Muridae > Micromys > Micromys minutus. Next base: position 9,497,308 of record NC_137955.1, on the reverse strand, counting down.
TACCTGCCTCTGCCTTCTGAGTGCTGGAATTAAATGTCTGCACCACCATTGCCAACTGCTTAGTACTTTTCAATGAATGAAAGAACTATACACGCACATGCACACACACACATACATGCACACACAGATGCACAGGAATGATCTGGGGATTTAGAGAGGAAGACATGGCATGCAGAAGCATTGTTTGCATCACTGGGATCAGAAATACTAACGCACTCCGCATCTTTTTGTATCTTTCAGACAAGAAAACCAGAACTATGCTGAATGAGTATTTGATGCCTCCATACACTTCCCATGGCAATGAAATGTATATATTGTGTGTAAACATGTGTTTACACTTATGTACATACATGTTTACACAGGTGTACATAAATGTTTGCGTCTGATTTATGCCTTTTCAAAGTTGTTCTTATTTGAAAAGATTGAGTTTAGCTTTCTGGTAATAAAAATGAAAGATTTATTCAAAAATACAAGAAATTTAAAAGTGCAGACTTAAGGAAGTTGACACAAGAATAGACTTGAAAATTTTGAATGGAGATTTTACTAACGTTTGTGTAATACTGAATAACTAATTCACTGATTTTCCTTCACTGGAAATTAGTCTGGGTTAGACATTTAGGCTTAGATGTTAGTGAGTTTGAAATATTGTTTTACATATTTTCATCTACTAACAGAGAGGTTGTACTAGGTGAAACACATCAGAACTTCTATGTTTCAGATCTGCTACATTACAAGTGTATCTAGGCAACCCAGGACTCACACCTTAATTCAATATTGGGGAACATTTTGTCTTTAGTTCATTGTACAATTTCCAGTAAATGGAGGAGGAAACATTGATGACAGATATTACAATATTAATTGAGAAAAATACTATAAAGAAAAATTTGAAAGTTTTAAATGCTATAAAAATTGTTGGTGTTCAATAGTTTAAAATTGCAAAAGTTAAATATAGTAACTCAAATTAGCATTAATAATTTGTGAATAGATAACTGTGAAAAGATGGCTAAATGACTTGCTAACTGCCTTTTTAATAAGATTATTGGTAATAAAATCAATTATGGTTCATTATTAACTATATTAACAGAAAATTAGGCTTTCCTAGCTATTGCAAATATTCAACATTTTAATAGACCATGGTCCCTTGTCGGCCTATGTGAAATGTAAAGTCTTATAAGCCAGTTCCTATCTATGAACTAAACTAGATTAGATGAGCAATTAATGGTTAAAATGTTATTATATCTCTTTTTAATATTTCTTCTCAAAAACTTAAATATTCTTGATTCAACGTGTACTTCTATCTGTGTAATATAATTTGACCATAATTAGTTTCATTTTGATTTTCTTTACATTTGGGGTACTTATTATCTTTTCTCTCATCCAGTGGGAATGCCAAGTACCAATTTTTGCTATTTAGCAAGTCAGCAAGGAGCTTCCTACTGAGTCCTTTAATTATGGTTAATTGAATATTGTAAATGGCTTTCAGGATCGCCATCTTGGCAATTCACTCCGCACTCTTTGCAGAAGTTAAAGCAGGAAAAATCCCTTCCTCTCCTTCAACTATCAAGGGTGGTGAACCCCTATACACACTAGCCTCCTTTTCCCCAAATGTTCCAACACAAACATGCTTTGCATGGGCCTTAGAACATGGCAGCTCTTCATTGGGTATTGGACAACACCTGTCTTTTTAAATAGAAGGATTTGTGTCTGAGGAGCTTAGCCTCCCTCCCCCCATCCCAGGGCATGTTATCCAGCACAGCCTGTTCACTTCTGTCCTGTATAGCTTCCTTATTATTGTGGACCAGACCAAGCTTCCAAGGACTTCTTGCTGCTCCACCGACAAAAGAAAGAAGAAGAAAAAACTTTGTGAATAAAGAGCCTCTGAGGATATCCGAACTGTTACCAGCAAAAAACAAGAGAGCAAAACAATCTCCGAGCCGGCCTTCCATGTGCTTTATGCCTTACCATGCACAATACACAAGAAATGAAGAATTTATTACATAAAATGTTGCCTTCTTCATGACTGTTTCCTGCTCTAGTCAATCAATCTTGACTATCATTATGAACTCAAGACCAAAAAAGAAGCTTTGGTATGGCATCTAGACCTGCCCTCTTTCCTGTTAAGACTTTCCACAGAGCAAGGCATCTGTTGAGGGACAGGTTTCCACAGGCTTGCTCATGTGCTATCCTACTCTAAGTGACATTTTCTTCCAGGACTTTTCTATTGCTTGCTGTTAAATTTGAGGCGCTCAGGTTAAAAGAAACAAATTCCAGGCTTACTCTCTTGGTTCCTACCTGCTGCTGCAACAAACTTTATACCTTAGGCTAAGTAACATATAAAAAAGAGAAAATTGTGCCAACCACTTCTGAAAGACAGAAGTTCTGTATCTGGCGAGGCACCGTTCTCTTCCTTCAAAGAGGGCACTTTCTCAAGCATCTTCCCAGGGCACAAGGAAGGATCCCCACATGGTAACACTAATTGCATTTATTATATATTTATTATATAATATTTATTATTATATTATATAACTCTGCCCTTGTGACCTAATCACCCCCTAAAGAATCTGGGAGCATACATGTTTGTGAGGTACAACTAGACTATAAAGCCCACCTTTAGTAACTCTCCAAGGTTGGGTGGTAATATACTATACATGCTAATTTTCTCTTGTATCTCTTTTTCTCTCCCATTCATTTTCCCCTTTTTTGCTTGTATTTTCCCAACTGTTTGATCATCAAATACTGAACACAGACTAATACAGCTCTTCAAGTCTTTTGTAATCAGGGTTGTATGACACAGTGGCTTCTCATGCCCCTTGCTAGTCAAGACTCTCCTGTTTCAGGTCCCCCCGCCTTCCTGCTACATACACATCTGTAGATTGTTGCTGAGGTTTAAATTCTGGTTGATTTGATTCCATCCTACCATAAATGGCAGAATTCTCTAACTTTTGGCTTCTCCTAGAGACATTCCTCAAGGTTCTACTGAATGGAATCCTTGGGCAGGTGACTTCCTTCTCTAGGTTTCAGCAGACGAGGTAAAGATCTGTTTATCTGAGGAAGGGAGAGACAGCAAATGTTTGTGGGAGGAGGCCCATTCTCCGCTACAGAGGTAGGAGAGGACAGAAAAGACTCAAAACATTTGGTCATCCTACGTTGTACAGGAGAAAACATGGGTTCTACCACAGTGGTGTGGCTTAGGTCAGTGTCAGCCTTCATTTATCAGAGCTGACTCTAGATTTAAACACATCCAAACAGCTAAATACCCAGGAACATGTGCTAGCCCTACATTATACATTGTATCTTTTGGGGTCTAGAATATCTGCTACAAAAACCCCATAACTTTTAAAAAGTCATGAATATATCAATGTCTGGTTTCTTCTGTGGTCGTCTTAATTGCAAAATTGACTATACAGCAAATCAAATCAACTGTGCCTAATTCAATTCAGTCATCAGCTGAAAATATCAAGACTTTTCCTTCTGAACACATGTGGCTGCTGATGTGCCAAGAAACATAGCTTGGGGTCATGGTCGGGTACACATTGACTGCGGTTAATTCCCAGTCCTGGTAGCTGGATTCGCCGCATTATGCTTCATGGCAGGGTTGGCTTATTCTTAGTGTTGTGAGCAGTCAGAACCTGCTGTATACAGGAGCTAGCTGTTAACATCCCCGTCGCTTCCCAATCTCACTCTTAAGCCACTTAATGATGTGCACATATAAAAACACTGTGTGCATGACACCACTCTGGGTCCCACGACGGCTTTTATTCTACTAGGTGGAATAGTCTCCCTTTGTGTGTGCACCGTTCAAAAGCGGATATAAATGTCCCCTTTCTTCTAAGTTCTTCTCGGATTTTTCCAGCCTTCCTTAGTGCTCAGTTCTAGATTTTTAAGCTGTATCCATCCACAACAGCTACCTCTTTATTGTTATTTTTTGAGTATTTTTTATTTAGGTGTATGCATTTGCCCGTGTGAGTCTATGTGCATCACGTGCATACAGGTGCCCACAGAGGGCAGAGGGCATCAGATTCCTTAGAACTGTAAGGTGTTTGTCACCTGATGTGGGTGCTGGGAACCAAAGGGATCCTCTGTTAGGGCAGGAAGCATTCAAACACAGCCATCTCTGCAGCCCTGAGCCTCTTTGTTATTAATACAAATGCCAGTGGGTTGTTCTCTGTTATGCAGTCAGCAGCACTTCCGTCAGATGACGTGTTTTGGAAGGGACTTGTAATTATGGCTTTTACCAGGCCTTTACATTTGACACACGTTGCACAAGCACAGCCATCTATATATGCACCCACAGAGCAGGATCACGCTCAGTTCTCCGCGTGTAGAAAAAGCAGTATGAGGCAGTCACTGCCCGTACGTAGGAAACGCTGGGGAGAGCAGAAACCTTTCAGTCCTTCTAGAGAAGAAAACTCTCTAGAAAAACTGCACTGTGGGAGGGCAGGCTGAGGGGGAGGGCAGCCTCCCTCCTCCCTCCTGGTTCTGAGAGAGCGCTCAGATGCTCCGTCATGGCCACATTCAAACATGAGGATGTAAACGTGTACCACGCCGAGGCCCACATGTTTGGTTTCGTTGTCCTTGAGCAGTGGACAACTGAGCACAGACCACATTGCATGTTGGTGTCACCTTCAGTGCCTCCTGACAGGAGGAAAATTGGACCGAAGTAGAAAGGAGTCTGTAAAGATTTGAGTTGCGATGTTACCGAAAGGGTCTTATTTTCAAACTCTGCAGAATTACCTACCGGTGCAGCATCTCTTGTCCTTGTTCGGCGGCTCCACGGATTTTTACAATTAAGATTTCTGTGGTATTTGCTCACAACCAAGGAGGCTGGGGCTTGTAAGGCGAGTCCTATTAAGACTGGCTAATTTCCCTGAAGCCCCAGGACTGCAAATTAGGTTGCTGCCACCAGGGTTTCCACTTGACTCAACTGTTCTCCAAGCTCCCTCCCTCCCCCCCCCCCCCGTGTGTGTGTGTGTGTGTGTGTGTGTGTGTGTGTGTGTGTGTATGTATGTCTCTCTCTCTCTCTCTCTCTCTCTCTCTCTCTCTCTCTCTCTCTCTCTCTCTGCTGAGGCAAAACATTTAGCATACAATGCTGTCAGTACCCTCAAATGAGATAATGAATGGAAGCAGGCCTGGTAAGTGTCCCCTGAGCTGCAGGGGAGCAAAGGCCTGATGGTGGAACACAGACAGTTGCAGTCTGAGCCAGCCTCAAAGACACCAGGGGAGAGAATTACCTCAAGACCTTAGCGATTCCTCTAGGCATGTGTGTGTGTGTGTGTGTGTGTGCACGCCAGCTATTAGGACCAAGCCCAAGTTTCTGCACAGGTTGGATAAGCCCTCTACAACAGGACTTATCTCCAGCTTGTTTTACTCCGGACAGCAGGAGACAGTAGCTTCCGTGTGTAGAGAATGAACAATCTCCAGTCACCTTGCCTGCAGGTGAGATGAACAGTAGAGGGAAGGGAGGCCAGGTGAGTAGCCACAGCCTGGAAAGAGCACGGTAAATGATACAGCTGTAGGTGCAGTCCTGCTGAGAGCCATCCAACACCCAGGCTAGAGAGGCGCAGGCTCTGACCGGCTGAGCCACTGCTGTCCTGATCTGGTGCAAATTCACATAGAAGGCCTTCAGCATCACTAGCCCTGGGGCACATCTCTAGTCAAGAGAGCACAGTTCAGAACAGCCTGCCTGCCACCACGTGCCTGGAGCATACACACAGAAAGAATTAAAGAAATAAAGTCAGAAGTCTAGGATGAATGTTTCACTACAGAGGCACATATTCAGCAGTGTCATACTTGGACCAGATACTGCTGGAATGCATCACAGAGTGGGAAACAGAAGGGGGCTGGTGAGATGAGTCAGTGGGTAAAGGTACTTGCTGTCAAGGCTGAGGACCTGAGTTCAAATCCTACCTACCACCCACACGGTGGAGCAGAAAGCTGATTCCTGACGATTGTTCTCTGACCTACACACACACACACACACGCACACACACGCACACACACACATCAAAGATTTTTAAAAAATCAGTATTACTGGGTTTTCTCCCTCTGGAGAGGCACCGTTGCAAATCAACCACCTCAGTCCTGTGAGTTTTTTGAGTTTTCCAATTCTCATCTGACACCTGTCTCACAAAGTTAACGATGGAAATAAGGTAACAAACATGGAAGTTCTCTGTAAATCATAAAGGTTCCCCAGGTGGATGTTTGTAGGAGTTGAAGTCATAATGTTACGTATGAAGCTGCGTTGTCTATTAAAGATAAAACATGCAATAGCCACCTAAGTGGCTATTAAGTGTAAGTATTAAGGACAAGACTTTAGAAAGCAAGCACTCTGGAAGCCCCATATTTATGTAAGCTAAAATCCTTACTGGAAAGTTTCCTAACCCCCAAAGCCTGGTTTTCTTCAGTGTGCAGTGAATTCGTGGTCACCTGAGCTAACACATCCAGAGAGAGTGCTGGATTAATTCAGCAAGTTTAATCCAGAGCAGGGTTTGGACTGCGGCAGGGTGACCATTTGCCCCTTTTGTCCAGAGCCGGTTGCTCCAGCATCCTGTTGGGGTTAGCTTTTATTCTGCTCTTGTTCCCCGGGCAGTTCTAGTTTAGAAGACAGATGATGTTTACTTGACCCAGGTCTGCTCTTTGCTCAGTCGTTCAGTGTTGGCAGCCATCACCCTAGGGTATCACGTGATACCTCCTCCTCCCCGGCTCCTGAAAGATCCAGCCTCTTCCCAGGCACGTCACGAAATATCCATATCGGCTCTGGACGTCATCTCTTTACCCCGCTTTATCCAGTGGGACGGAGAATTTCCTACCAGCATCTCCAGAGTGGCTTCTGCACTCTGGGAGTCACATCTCTCTGCTCCATTGGCGTCACGTGGCCATTCTGCATTGGATGACGGACTCAGTAACGCGTGCTCCAGTGGTGGATGGGAGATACGTCTACACAAATTGCACATGGAGAATGGGGAGGGAGTAAATGTCCCACGGAAGAGTAAGTAGGGAGATACCGGGAGGTATGAGATGGCTTACCATATGGCGAGGCAACAGAAAGCACTGGAGTGAAAACTGGTCCACCTGTGTTTGAAGGGTAGACTGTCCCTTGCATAGTTTCTGCCTCAGTTTCCTTTTGGGGAGAGTGGAAAATTAGAACACTAGAATTTTAGAGTCGGTTTCACTCTGAACGTTTGCTGTATGACTATATCCTGAGACTTCAGGGTTACCAATTCCAGCCTCCCCTCCCCCAGGTTTTTTCTCTAAGCGGAAAGGCAACTTACCTTGGCTTTGTTTCCAGTGTTAAAAAGCTTCCAACATCAGTGAGGATTTGAAATATTCCATTCCTCCTATTATGTCATATTCCTTAACTAGCCAACTTTCCCCACAGTTTACAACTTGTGTCAGACCCTGGGAAGATTTGCTTTTAGATTTTTTTTCTGTGAACAAAACAAGTCATAAAACTAGATTTATATTATGGTTTCCTTACAGTTGCATTTCACCCCAAGTTTCTTAAATCAAGGAATTGACTAGCATAATGGCTGAATGAATAAAACCGGGGAGCGATGAATGACTGCCTTTAGCAAGACAAGAGGAGCCTTATTATTTAAATATTCCTGGGTATATTAAGTGGAGCGAAAGGCTTAGAATCAAAAGTGAGAGGAATAGGCCGCTAAGTAAAAAAATGCCACCAAGCTGTAAATAAAATATGAAACTGGTGCGGAAAGGTAGTCTTACTGCGAAGTCAAACACTGATGTATGGTCCATAATTGTGGGACGTTTGTAAAAGGTGACATGACACCTGTCAATTATCCACAGCAGCCAGGAAATGTAGATTACATGAATAATTCAGTAACCCAGTGCCCTTTGTTGCTAAGCTGGCCAAGCCCAGATCCATACAGCAAGTAAGATATAAAAGAGAAAAGGATGTTTCAATTTCGAGAGCCTTACATTCCATGCCGAGATGTCTTCAGGGTGGGCTCTTTAGACAGCTGTGTTCCAGTTTTGTACTAGTGACTGAATAATTAACAGATGGGCCTTTTCATGTGTGACAAAAGCTGGGGCTTAGGCTCTAGAAACTGTATATATATATATATATATATATATATATATATATGTATGTATGTATTCTACAAGAATATGCAGGATCATAAATATATCATTATGTATCCCAATCATCTTACCTTCCCAAATAGCATGTGCTCTTTTAAAAAGAATATTTCAGGACTGGGTATGTTGATATGTGCCTGTCACCCCATCACTGGAGAGATGGAGGCAGGAGGGTCATAAGTTCAAGGTCACCTGGGCTGATAATGAACCTGTTTCAAAACACACATACACATTAATGGCGTAAGATCATGGGGTATATGTATAATATTTGTATACAGTAGGTAATTATCACATAAAATCTCTGAAAAAGGCAAAGTCTAAAGTTTCTACTTTAGATTCACAGAATTGAAGAATGTTATATTTGGAAGGTCTCTTAGAGGCAGCCCAGCACTGGTTTCCAGAAGACAGTGAAAAAGCTAATGATGGCAGTGTATCCGATCCCATCCCGAGTAACACAAGGAAAGGCAAATCAGCTACCCAAAGTATCTCCAGGAATCTTGTCCAGAAGTCATTGGAACCTCGCAAGAAAGCCTTCCTTGGCAATCCAAGCAGGAAGGAAGGAAGTTGCCTTCACTGACCTTAGGGGTAGTGGTTAGGATTATAGATAACTAGAGTCAACCTATAGAGTAACCCCTACTCTGTAATTTATCTTCCACCTTTCCCAAGTATCTATCTGATGCATCCATTTCAAAGATAAGGCAAAAGGAGGCTCCAGTGAGACAAAGGGACTTGCTGAAGCCACAGAACCTGGCAGTGGTGAAACGGGAAGGCAGCCTTGGACTCTCACGAAAGACACATTCTCATGGACAACTGTTAAAGACAGCTTGACTGCCCGGGCACATGAGCATCCAGGGTTAGAAAAATACCAGTTCCGTGGCTCTCAGAACCTGACACGAGAGCTAGAGAAATGGAGTTAACTGATTTTTTTCATGTGTGCCTGGAGCCAGAAGCCTCCTCCATTCCCGTCTCCTCCACAGCCATGTTAGGAACAAGGCCAGGGTCATAGGTCAAAGTTCAGAGAGAAGAGGAGGCCTTGTGATGCCCAGGGGACCAGGCAGGGAGTCACAGGGAACTGGGTGGAGCCTTTCCTCTCCTCTCCTCCATCTGCTTCCCTGAGCTACTGTAAGAGAAGCTCAAGGAAGTCAACAACAGAGGTGGTAAATTTGGGTGCATGCCCAGCCAACACTCTGGGGACAACTTTCCCACTTCCACAAAGGTTGTTGGTTCTTGGTAGCTTTCTTCCAGCAGTGAAAAAGAGAAAAACCCAGGTTCCATGTCAGAAAACACAGGAAAGAATGCTTTGTCACTGTGTACAGACACCCCTGCTTCCCATAAACAAAGGACTTTCTTTCCTAATCTAGGCTTATTTTCAGGTGAGCTCTGACCCTCTTTGGGATGAGCTGTGTTTATCCTCTCTGTAGAGCATTGGTACCAGTTTCCTCTAATGCTTACCTTTTCCTGTAAGCCGGTAGTTTAGAGAAGTTCGGCTTTTTAAGAGGCTAACCTATCAGGACATGGAACAGAAAGGGGACCACACATGACACTGAGACACATGACACTGAGTGTAGAGTGACTAAACCTCCAGCTCTCTGGACCGATGTCTTTGCTACCAGCCATCGAGAGTAGACATCTGATGGACTGTGCGTAGAGTTATAATGCACTTTGGGTTTATTGGAAAGAGCCGAGGTTGAAAGCTCTCTATTTTGATTCTCGCAGTCTCGACTGAAGCAAAGCAGAAGATATTGGGCATCTTGATGCTAAGGCAGCTTTGAGACCGCTTCTCTCAGTCCATATGTCACAGTATCCCTTTGACTGCAAAGCTGGGAGTTTCTTCCAACAAATGGAGGTAGTTATTAAATGAGCCAATGATGGTCCAAACTAATTAATGCCATTCTAATAATGCTTAAATGTGTCTCAGGAGGAACCCGGAAAGCTCTTTCATAGAACGAAACCAGAGGAGCATGAGCTGTGAATGGGCATCTTGGTAGATGGATTTACCTTCCCAAACCGCAGGTTCATTGATTAGGATGTGTGTTTTCCAATGAGAGAACCAGAGTCTGTCTATGGAAAGTTCCTAAGTCGTTACCTTGTCTGCCTGGCAAAGCCCTTGTCCAGTTGTGTCACAGAAGTTTTCAGAAAACTGGGATGAAACAAAGGCTTGAGGTCTTCACCCATGCACATGAGACCAGAGCTGGATGGGCGGTGACGAGGAACAGCCCCCAAGCAGGAAGAATGGCCAGGCCCTTGCTTAGGACCACCACACTGAGAAAATATAAACAAAGCATTCACACATCGAATTGATGTAAGCTAAAGTCATCTGAGAGGAGGGAACCACAATTAAGAAAATATCTCAATAAGATTGGGCTGTAGGCAAGCTCGAACAACATTTTCTTAATTAGTGATTGATGGGGGAGGACCCAGCCCATTGTGGGTGGGTCCATCCCTGAGCTGATGGTCCTGGGTTCCATAAGAAAACGGGTTGAGCAGGTCATGGGGAGTAAGCCAGTAAGCAACATCCCTCCCTGGTCTCTATATCAGCTTTTGTCTTCAGGTTCCAGCCCTGCTGAGTTCCTGTCCTGACCTCCTACGATGAGCAACAGTGATATGAAAGTGTAAGCCAAATAAATCCTTCCTCCTCAATTTGATTTTTTTTTGGCCACAGTGTTTCATCGCAACAACAATGGGACTCTCAGCAAATCCTTGGTTACTGACTCAGAGGATCAAACCACTCATCACTGCAAGCACGGACAGAGAGGCTGTATCAAACACATGATGCCCAGTTATCTTTGATTTCCAGACAGACCATTAATGCTTTCTTAACGTCTACAAGCCCTAAATATCACATTGTGTAGGTATGGTTAAACAAATAGTTTGCCTTTTATCTCAAATTGAAAGTTAACAGTTTTAGTCAGAGTTTCTACTGCTGTAACAGCGAACACTTTCCTAACAGATCCCTCAGGAGGCTGGCCAGAGTAGGTGGCTGACACCAAGGGGCTTTAGGAAGCGTGGAGTCTGTGGCCAAGAGCTTCCACCTTAGATTTGGGGGGGTCTCAGCTTGAATCACAGCTCTGCCACTTACCAAAGGGTTCTGGGTCTTAGTCTACTTATTAAAAAGACAAATGGAGATAAAAACAAAACAAAATAAACAAACAAAACCATTCACATAGTAGAATTCTGATGTGAGTGAAAAACACATAGGAAGTTTTTAGAACGGTTCTTGGGACAGCCGGAATATCTGCCGTAGATATTCCAACCACGGAAGCTTGGCGGAGTCCAGTGCCTCGAACACCTGGCAATGGTATCGCCAGATTTTTGATCAGGGCTTAAAATATATACATTTCCCCCATTGACAGGGCTTGGCATCAGCATCATCTCCTTTATTCTGTTGTTTTCCAGCACTGGTGAAAATTACGTTCTGCTTTTAATCGTGTCCTTTATACAGTTCGGGGGAGGGGGAGGTTTCCACACTAAACACATGGCTTCACCCTTCAAAAGAGCTGGATTCCCTCATGTCCTCCACCTAGTGTCCATGGCCCACTCAGCGGGACACGGTTGTTTGACATCAATCATCCTGTGTGTGGGTCCACAAAGTAGCGAAGGAAAATTCTACTTGTCAAAGGGGCTATGAAGTCCACTACAGCTCCACAGAGTGTGATTGTTCTTCTGGCCCCGTGTCCTCCATTAATTCTTCAAGTGACCTTGTGGAGGTGCCAATATCTGACACCCAGCCCCCAAACCCATAGCTCTGAAAGATTCTGCTCACTGGAGACATTTTCCTTTATCCTCTCGCTCTTCATGGTGTTTGGAGCTGTCTCCTTGGTGCTCTTGCTGGGCTCATGACAGACTTCTATTGTCCCCTCGCCTCCATTCCCATCGTGTGTGTGTGTGTGTGTGTGTGTGTGTGTGTGTGTGTGATGGAGAAAGAGGCCTGAGAAGGCATATGTGCCTAAGGCTGTTAAAAGTTTAATGTGGTCCCAATTTTGAAAGAATAAGTAAAAAAAAAAAAAAAAAATGGTTAAATTTATAATCACTGTTAAAAAGTGCTTCTCCAGTGACAGAGTGTCATGAAAAACTTGGCTGCTCATTGAAGACTGTGGGACAATTCTCCTGCTCTGCTGGCCATTGTGCACTGAAGAGTTTGCATTATTTGTGCAAATGGGAAGATTCTCTTGGCCATACTCATATTCCTTCTTCTTTTGAAATAGAACCCTCCACTGGCTTTATCTGAAACATGTGTTCGTGTGGTCGGAAAGGGTGCAGTAAAAACACAGAACGCAGAGCGACAGTGAACCAAAGAAATATCCCGATAAGACATGGAACACAAACCTGCCCTATAAAAAACCGTTTCCAGAGAAGGTGTACCAAAGTGACCATCGTGGATTTTCTGGCCTAATGTTCACATCTCATCACTGAGACCTGCACCCTGGACTTGGCCCTGAGAAGTGACCTCAGATAGTCCCAGCGCTCTGGCTGTCCCTTGGATGGTTGAGAGCAAATGAATTGTTTCTCTCTTGGAAGGTGCTGATGCTGGGGGCACTCTGGCTCTGAACACCTTCCAGGGTTGATGAGCATGTTCTGATACAGGTCCCAGTTAAAGAGATGCTACTTTGGGTTTCCTTGTTGCCAAGGAGGATCCAGGCACTTCTTTCCCTTGCCAGAGCCGAAGCAACTGTAATCTTCATCCTCTGCAACCCTCCTTAGCTGGATTGATTCCTTTAAGATTTGAGTTCTTTTAGAGTTTTGGACTACAAAATGGGCAGAAGTCGCATAGTGAAGGGAAAAAAAGTTTCCATTTTTTTCCCCATTTCTTGTATGTTTTCTATTAACTGGGCTAGATTTGTTTTGCAATAGTAAACTAGTGAAATGCATAGTTTGTGGAGCCCCAAGTCTTGTTCTAAACTTTATGCTCTCTTAGTTAGGCTTCTGTCTTTCTTTATGTTTATTTGTTTGTTTTTAATCATATAATCTTTATTTTTTAAATTATTTTATTGGATACTCTCGGTTGTTCCCTTCCTCCCTCCCATCCCTCTCCCCCTCAACTTGTCTCCACAAAGGTGCACCCTCTCCCAATCACCCCCTCCACCTCAGTGCATTGGCATTCTCCTACACTAGGAAAACGCACTGTCACTGGACCAAAGGCCTCTTCTCACACTGATGCCAGACACTGTCCTCTGCTACATATGCAACTGGAGCCATGAGACTCTCCACGTGTGCTCATTGCTTAGTTAGGTTTCTAACACTGTGATAAAACACCATGACCAAAAGCAACTGGGAAGGAAAGGGTTTATTTCTAATTACACTTCTAAATCCCAGTCTACCATCAAAGGGTGTCAGGTCGGCAACTGAAGGCAGGAACGTGGAGGCAGGAACTGAAGCAGAGGCTGTGGAGGCACACTGCTTACTGGCTTGCTACCCATGGCTTGTTCAATGTACTTTCTTATGGACCCTACAACAATCTGTCTAGGGAAAGACAGCATCACTCACAGTGGGCTAGATGCTTCCACGTCAATCATTAATCAGGACAATATCATCACAGACTTGCCCAGAGGCCAGGCTCACCAAGACATCTTCTCAGTTAAGATTCTGTGTTCCCAGATATGTCTAAGTTTGTGTCAAGCTGACAAAAAAAAAAAAAAAAAAAAAAAAAAAGAAAAGAAAACAAAACAAAACAAAACAAAAGCTAGCACATGTGCTTGATCTCATTTAAGAAGAATTAAACAGGACATGATTTTTGTAAAGTTCATTGAGCAAGCCATAACTGTTCTTACAAAGTCAAACAAGAACTTTAATGGAGAAACCTGCTGTGGGGTTCCATGTTCAGGGCACTAGAAAGAGCTGCAAAGCAGAGGGCAAGAGAATGAAGCTTTGTCATTGGCAGGAACCACCGGCTCACGTGTGCACCCTGGCAAGCACCGTTCTCAGCAGGAGAAAGCTCATGATGGACAACTATTGTAGGAGGCGTCTGTGTGTAGACTGGGCACTATACCCAGGGACCGGATGTTTATTAACCACCTTAATCTTCTGATACCCCAATAGGGAGTCCTCATTTTTATTACTCTCATTTGTAAGCAAAGTTACAAATACATACCCAGGCAAAGTTGAGTTCAGTGTTGTAGTCTAAGTCACCCACAAATATCACACGCAAGCTGAACCCCAAGGACTTTGTACAGCCCCACTTCACTTGCAGAGAGCATTGTTTAGATGAGGTAAAGGAGTGTTCTCGGGACTCTTGAGTTTCTGAATATCAGAACAGAGTAACTTCACCCAGCATCGGACTCCTGAATCAGTGCGCTACCTCATTTCAACACTCAGGCCTCCATGTTTTGTGGGGTCCTCCAGCCTGTCTGCCGATATAATTATGAGAGGGTTTGAGTTGAGAGAGAGAGGAAGAAGGAGAGGAAGAGAAAGATCAGTGGACAAAGAGGTTCCTTTGAAAATGAGACCCTGAGTTTGAGTTTCCAGCACCCATATAAAATGCCAGGTGTGGCCCTGAACATCTACAACCTCAGCTGTAGTTCCTCCTCATGGAGGAACAGACAGAGAATCCCCAGAGCTTGCTAGCTACCAGTTTAGCTGAAGTAGCAAGCTCTAGGTTCATGGAAGAAACTCTGTCACAAAAAAAAATAATACAGAGATCAATAAAACACAACAAAAACAAACAACTGTGGACAGCGATTGAAGAAGACATCATGATATTGGCCTCTGAACAACAGTGTGTATGTGAACATACATCTCAGCAAGCACACGCACACTCACATAAATATGTGCATGTACATACACCCCCACACATAGACAGGGTAGAGGCAGAGAGACTTGTGAAATGGCGTGTGGAGCAGAGAAGAGGCATTTGTAGAGAGGGAAAGGGATCCAGCTCTGTGCTTTGTGGAATCAGTGGATAGGGCTTCCCGAGACACAGGAGAGAAAACAAATCAGAAATTAGGTAAGGCAAAGGGGCCCAGCCCAAGCACGACCAGTGCTAAAAGTGAAAAGAAGTGCAAGTGAGGAGGCTGCTTAAGTGAGCCCGAGCCTCCAGCTTCTAGAGGGCCGATGATGGGTGGTGGGTGACAGCGCCGTTGCTGCGGAGGACCACAGGCCCCAGCACCAGGCAGGCCCGTTTCCCACTCAGGTGACACAACACATGTGAGGGTTGGAAGCCGAGGCCCTTAGGGCCCTGTTCACAATAAAAACATTGTTCAAGTCCTTTACACATGACTCAGGGTGCATTGTATGTCTGACTGAAAAAAACCCGATGAGCTGTACCTACAAGCACTAACGTGTTGGCCAAGTTGAAAGTGGTGCCCGGTTACATAAGAACTACAAATACCTGGGAGCAAGCACCTTGTATGGGACGGGCTGAACTCCCGGAGGCAGGGTGCCAGCATCTCCGCTGCCAGCCGAGAAGCACTGTGGTTGGACCGGGTGTTTCGTTTTGTTTTTAACCCTAGCTTTTTGGCAGTGAATCCTGAATGCCAAGTGGGGCCCCTGAACCCTGCCTGACACCGGCCTGTATTTTATAACATTATTCCTATTTCTTCACTATTAAAAAAAAAAGAGGTGGGTAACAGAAGTAGGGGAAAGAAAAGAGTAATTAAAATGTGTTCTGTGCAAAACACTTATGTGCTAAGCTTGCAAGAGGTTGAGAGCAATGTTGCAAAACAAAACAAAACAAAACAAAAATCCAGAACAAAAGAAAAAATAAACAACTATCTAAATATAGGTTCAAATCTTGGTTTTGTCGTGTCTTAACTGCGGGTTCCCTGATAATCATTCAATGTTCCTGAGCCTTATTTTTTTTCATCTGTAAAATGGGCACAACAAAATTACCAACCCCCAAGAGTTCATGTGAGAACATATGAGATAGTCACAAGAAATAGAGCTTGGCTTTACACACAGGGCCAGCAGCCTAGCAGACATTAGCAAGTATTACACATTCAATACGGGAGATGCCCCCCCCTACCAGTTCCCTCCAGGGATGCTAGGACTAAAAGAAAACTTCAGCAAGACAGCTCCTTGAACAGTACCCGTTCGATGCTGTGGGTAGGGACAACACTCTGCATGGAAGATTTAGAGTTTAGCCTCATCTCACTACTTAAGACTCAAGGAAGGTTAAATCCCAATAGACGTGTCTTCCCTTTCAGCCCAATAGATATTCCCCTTACTCCACTTTCTGCCCACAGCAAGAAGGCTGAGACCCTCCATGGGTTGTGGGAATAACTCCTATTTCCACTGGCTGGAGATCCAGCAGACTGACCTAGCAAGAAAAAGAAAGATTGTGACCACTCCTGTTATCCCATACGTGGAAGGCTGAAGCAAGAAGGTCAAGAGTTCGAAGCCGGCTTAGGCTACATTAGAAGGCTGGGCCTTAAAGGAAAAATCATGAAGAAGAGAAAAGAAAAACAGAAACAAAGAAACATACTCACCTATGCAGAGACCATGTCCCAGATATACTAGAGGAAAACAGGGTGAATTCCTCTACTGTTTGGCCTGAGTACTATTTAGTTATATTAAAAATAACTAAAATTAAAAAAAGTGTTGAAATTATAAACAATCTAGAGAAAAATAAATAGAAACTTATTCAATTCTAACTTATAAGTATAGTTATTAGCATTATAGCTGCCCGTTTTATATTCTGCCTGTGCACATCAAGTAAAATATATGTACCGTTTTTATAAAATACAACCAAAAATGCATGCTGTCTTAAAACTTCCGTCACGTGACAATCCCCTGTTTATATTTTTCCACATCATTAAAGCTTCCTCCATAATCTACAGCTTGATTTTAATGGCTGCTTGTGTTTTCCACACTATACAGAGCCAACCTTCTATTGCTGCACATTTTGGCTGTTCCTGTTCCCCCTATTGTAAGTATTGACAGGCTTTTGGAGAATAATGAAAGGCTCAAATGTTTGGCTTGGTTTCTCTCTTTGGGTAGAGTCGGCTGTTTGGTCTTTTCTTCCTCTTTGTATCCTTTAGCTTTTGGGTGGAGGCCCAGTGAGCTCCACAAGGGGTAGTGTGTGTTTAAGAAACTCAGCTAAGGAAACAAACTGATTGCAAAGGGCTCTGAACTCCGAGTGCTGGGAAAATGCTGAACACTGTAATTGGCCTAACGCTGCTCTCCAGAGAGATGCCATCTCTCGTGGCCTCCAGAGTCCTGGCGGGTTCGTAACTTTTCGCATCCAGCTGATGACAGATAACTATTCAGCACTTCAACAGTTAGGTGCAGCCCTCAGTATATTTCCTCAAGCCTCCCAAGCACTCTCTGCATAGGCTCCCCAGGTCATCCTTGGGGACGAAAAGCCAAACAGGATGACGCCAGCAAAACAGGACGGCAGGCTTTAGGTTTCATCTAAAACGACGGCCTCTTGGACCGGGCTGAAGCGGTCCTCGCTGAGCCAGGCTGCGGGTCCATGCGGACTGAGGAAAGCATGCCGCTGATGAACCACGGGCATGCCAGAGAATTGCGCAGTACATGCCAACGAGTAACCTCATCCGATAATCAAGCACGAGCCAATCTGCGGACGTTTTGCGTAACAGCATATTTGGATTTGGGGCTTAACTTTCAGGATTTGAGTTTCACGTTTGCCTGAGCATACTCCCAGCCTCCTGGGGCCCCTCCTGGGTGCCCTGTCTCTGCTTGCAAACGGAGAGAGCAGTTCTTCTGAGAGCTAGGACTTAGCTCTCCTCTGCAGGTAACACAGGGCTCAGCCAGGGTTCAGCTGTCTCTCATTTGGTCTTTCCGGCCTGCAGTACTTCTCCACACAGCCTGATTTGCTGATGGGTCAGCAGTGTGGCCTGTTGTAATTCTTAATAGACAGACCTGGCATTGTCATGACCTTAGATGCACCTTAACAATGAGATTTGTTGACTGGCATCTGCTAGTATAAGAAACCCTGTATAGTCACCACTGTAGGAACTGGCAAAGCATTACTGAACCAGCAAGCCTGTGGTCTGCCAAGAGCTCCCGAAAGGACAACGAGGCTTACACATATTCAGGTCCCTGCCTCCTCCACGGGGGCAGATTTCCTGCGAGTGCTGGTTCTGTGAGTTTATTTCGGATCTACGTGGTGGTGAGGCTAGCTGCTCGCCCTGGAATAATGGCTGCCGACGACAGCCGTGGTCTGGGTTCTCCTTGAGTTTGAGGTCAAACACCTGGGTGGTTCACCCATCCCATCTGCACTGTCTCTCAAGTGGTGGGTGTTTGTGTACTCAAGACGGCAATAAACATGAGAGTTCAAACAGCAAAAACTATCGAGAAGGGCAAGCTAATGCCTACTGAAGAGTCTTCCAGCGAAAGAACCGTTTACTTGTGTTCAAACTCCAAGTGAAAAGGAAACTGTTCCCTTAAGGCAGTGCTGACCAAGGACTCTGTTCTTCCCCAGGGAGATAAGGTTGAAAACATAGACTGCTCAGAGGCACTAACACATCACAATATCCATACTGTGGGGACACAAAGCCTCCCTAACAATCAGGAGACACAGATCCAGCACTCAAGTATGGTACCTTACCAAAGAAATGAAGTATGCTGTATCTTAGTTACCTTTCTGTTGCTGTGAAGAGAGACATCATGACCAAGGCAAGTTCCAAAGGAATAGGTTTCATTGGGGGCTGTTTACAGTCTCAGAGGTGAGCCTACAGCCCTCCTTGTAAGAGGTGTGGTGGCAGTAGGCAGTAGGCAAGTATGGCGATGGAGTAGTGTCTGGGAGCTTACATCTGATCTACAAGCAGTAGGGGGGAGGGGGGAGGGGGAGGGGAAGAGAGAGAGGGGGGGGAGGGAGGAAGGTGTGGGGGGGGAGAGGGAGCGCTGATAAGAATGTTTCCAGCCTTTGAAACCTCAAAGCTCATCCCAGTGACACACTTCCTCCAACAAGGTCAAGCCTCCTAATCCTTCCCAAACAGTTCCACCAACTGGGGCATCCAAATACATGAGTCTATAGAGACCATTCACATTCAAACCACCACAGTCTGGGTGAATATGCAGCTTGGTGGTAGAGAACATGCCTAACCTGTGCCAGATTCTGAGCTCTAGTCCTAGCACTGTGGAGTGAGAAAAAAAAAAAAAATCTTTACTTCAACATCCCAAAGAAAGAAGGTGAAATCTCAGGCCAGTTAGATGACTTAGTAGGTGCTGCCAAGCTGGTAACCTGAGTTGTATCAGAACTCACATGGTAGGAGAGAATCAACTCCTGCAAGTTGTTCTGCTTTTCCACACATAAACAATGATAAGCACACACATTTACACACATGCACATACACAAACCACTATTGAATATTTAAAAATGTTTTAAAGAAGCTGAAAAACTAGTGCAGCTGATGGTAAATCTTCATGGATTTTCTTTTTAAGTTCTCCAGAGCAAAAAATAATTAGATGTTTAGAAAAGAAAGAGAGAGAGAGAGAGAGAGAGAGAGAGAGAGAGAGAGATGTCTCTCACACCAATCTATTAAAGGTTACCACTAGCTCAAGATAAAACTCCATCTCCCCAACCCCCAGAAAAGAGCCCTTCTAACAATCATTAAGTACAGATAGATTT
This sequence comes from Micromys minutus, assembly GCF_963924665.1. Lineage (NCBI taxonomy): Eukaryota > Metazoa > Chordata > Mammalia > Rodentia > Muridae > Micromys > Micromys minutus. Next base: position 9,477,684 of record NC_137955.1, on the reverse strand, counting down.
GGGCTGGGTGGGGCCTTACCATGGCTCTAATGTTAGCCAGGGATGAGAGGAGCCCAACCTAACTAACTATCAGCATTGTCTGTGCTACTGGAGAGAGGTGAAGGCCAAAGCTGTCTCTGAGGTGGCAGTTTTTTCAAAGTAAAATATAAACTACTGGTATCCTGTAAATTCAAGAGTAAAGTCCAAATTCTTCACATATTGCATTGGCAGTTTTAATCTTCCAAAAACCTCAATAAGTTGGCCCCATACCATCTGTGTACAAAGACAGACTGTGGCCGTTGGTGATAATAAGGACAGCAGAAACAAGGACACTCTCTACATGGTCCATTCTGGATGTCAGCCACCCCAAAGCCTCCAGATGATTTTAACAATCATTTCTTTTACATGATAAAGATCGCTGGAAGGGTCTGAAAACTGTCTGTAAAATGCCCTTCAACCTTTTTAATCACCAGGAAGCTTACCCCAAGCTTGGCAAGGGAGTTAGTGTCTGCTCCCTGGTACTACCTCCCATGGCAGAGAGTCAGTCCCAGAACCCAGAGAAACATGGCAGCAGTGTGACCCTGGTTAGCAACGATCAGTTTGCTTCAGCTTTAGAACACTGGCTACTCAGTTTGGCCATGCCTGCCTCCCTTACATAAGGAACTCCAGCAATGGCTGGGCCTGGGCATGCCTTTATTTGCGGCACTCAGGAGGCAGAGGCAGGTGGATCTCTGTGAGTTCGAGACAACCCTACAAAGCAAGTTCCAGGACAGCTAGGGCTGGAACTGTTTATGAAACAAAACCAAGAAGAGAGGGTGTGAGTGTCCCCAGTCATGCAGAAACATGGAAGCTCTCTCTGCATTGCTCCTTCTGGAGGTCAGCCACCCCAAAGTCTCCCAGTCATGTTTCTTTGTTTGCCTTCAGGGTGGCTGTGAGGTTCCTCAAGCCATTTTATATCACCCCATTTAACCATACACACATGTGCTGAAGTCTCATCAGAACATAGAACGTGGTGCTTTGCTGTTTAGCTGGTGCTTGTCCCTGGATCCCTTGTGATGATTGGGGAAACACCTTAGGTCTAAAAAGCCAGTCTTTCACATTTTCCCAGTGTAAGGAGTAATAGAATCTGTCGTCCAGAGAGCATCAAGATGAACGTTCTCCACTCATCCTCCTCGAGGGTAAGACACGGCTGACGTATTCACAGAGATGCTTGCTTACACAGAGAGCAGCACCCCACACCAAGGAGGCCATGCTCTAAAAAGGTATGAACAGTGATGTAATGGTTGCTTTGATCAACCTCTGCTTAGTCAAGTGTATGGGAGAAAGCACCCGAGAGGCTGTATTACAACAGGCTGGTGGTTCTCAGCCTTTCTAATGATGGGACCATTAATTCAGTTCCTCATGCTGTGGTGACTCCCAACCATAACTTTATTTTTCTTGCTACTTCATAACTGTAACTTTGCTGCTGTCATGAATTGGAATGTATCTGATATGCAGGATCTCAGATACGATTCCCCCATGAAAAGGCTGTTTGACCCGAGAGATCTGACCAGAGGGCTGAGAACTTCTGCAGCAGAACACTCCCCGACTACCTTAAGATCCCGATCACCTCACCGAAGCATGTACTTGCCACGTATGGCTGGGATTCTGCTCCTTCCTTCTGCGGTGTCCCTCTGGTCCCCATCCCTAGGATCTCTTTCCTTGGCTAAGGTGAGCCTCTCCACAGGGGAGAATGAAAACCCTGGGAGAATAGGGAGAAGGGAGGGAAGGTGAGTTTAATTATTTAATTGTCAATTATCCCTCTCTTGAGTTGGCTGCCTTCTGTCGGAGCGACAGTAAGGACATCTGTGCTTCCATATTTCACCTCTGTGATGAGGAGAGTAATAGGGTTAACCCCAGGAAGCGGAGGCCAGTAATAAGGTTACTGCTGGCTATGAGTTCAGGGCACTGCTTGGCACAGTTCATGTTCTCTTAATGAAACCCCCTCTGATGTCTTTATTAACGAGTGTGGGTGTTTGCCGGCATGGTTTGTGCACCACATGTACCCCTGGTACCCAGGGAAGCCTGAAAAGGGCCTCAGATCCCCTGGAAATGGGGTTCTCTGGGGTTGTGAAGCACCGGTTGGGAGCTGGGAATCAAACCCAGGTCCTCTGAAAGAACAACCACTGCTCTTAACCACTGAGCCATCTCTCTAGTTCCCGCACCATTTCTTATTCACAGTCTTACACAGAGAAGTCTCCCTAGTTACATCACATCACCTTACGAAGAAGGTTGTGGTGTGAATGGGACTAACTGTAAGCCCCCCCCCGCTGCCGCTTTTTATTTTATTAATTATTATTATTATTATCATCATCATCATCTCCTTCCTTTCAGGCTCACTATCTATCTTCCTCTATCTCCCCTAAGACACAGATAACTCACCATGTTACTGCTCCCTGGGGCATTTGTATTTAAACAAGAATCAAAGCTTCGAGCCAAAGTGTCATTTAAAAAAATCTGTAGGTAGGTATAAAAGGGTGTTTTCTAGACCCCTTAAATCACACCCCATGTATGACTGCTTCCTCCAAACATCAGTGACACAGCCAATCAGGGAGTCACTTGAACCCTCATAAACTGAGGTCTGGTTTAGATCACAAATCTTGCAAACTAAAAGAGAAAAGTCAATTTAGAACCATAGTGAAACAAATAGTGAAAGCCCAGCAATCCCTCTGCCCCAGGCACTAGAAGAAGGTGCAACACATACTTCAGCGGGTCATGGCCTGACCTTAGTGTTCAGGTACACGCCGTAGTTTAACGGAATCGACAGAACACAGCAGATGGTGACAAGAGATTTGTGTGAAAGGAAGACAGAGACATCCCGAGGAGGTTAGAGAACAGGGGCCTTGCTCCAGGACTTCCAGGACTTAAAACCTTGGTTTTGAAAGGGCAAGGTGTCTACTGCCCCCGGGTTTGGGTAAGCGCATGGGAAAGCAACAAGGACCAGTTCTTTTTGGCTGGATGATGACCCTGAGGCTGAAGCAAATGGAACTTCATTGGGAAAGAAACAGGAGCCTGAGAATCAGGAACTTATTAACATCACTTGACACCATCTTTCCACGTTTCTTTTCCTCTCCACATCAGATCCCTCATTCCCGGGTGGTCTGTTGTGCCCCGTCCTGCCCAGCCCGACTGCTTTACTCTAGATGGAGGGCCGGAGCGACTGGATCTTATTTCAAAAGGAGAGGAGGAAAATGAAACCAGAAAGGCTTTGTGATGGACTTGAAGAGTTTCTCTAGCCATCTCTCTGTGTGTACATCCCTGTCTCTCTGCTTCTGTCTCTCTGTCTTTCTCTGTCTCAAAGTAGTAGTGGCGGCAGCTGTGGCAGTAATGGTACAGCTTTCCCCGACTGGTATTTCTAGCTCGGAGCTTTTTTATTTGTAGTGGTAGTGATGACGATGGTGGTGACTAACAATGAAGATGATGATGGTATGTATGTGTATACATGTATACACCATTCAAAATGGAAGCCTTTTCCTAATTCAGTGTGGTTATGCAAACACAGCCCGGTGATGTTAACAAATAGAGACCAGATGCAAATAACCCACTCAAATATAACATGGAAAAACTTGCCGGCACTAAAGAGAACTCTCCTCACCACCCTATTACATCACAAGAATTCCTCCCATTTGGAAATAAGCGGTAGAGGTGGGTGGGAATGGTGCTGTTAAGTTAAGACATTTCGGGCAGTCTTCAGTGACAGCAGTAGTTGCTGGCAAGGCTGCCTTGGAAACCACTGAAGGAATCTCGTAGTACTGTGAAACTAGATGTGGATCCCTAACAAACGTTAGGCACCTCCAATCTCAGGAATGTGCACAACGGGTAGAAATTAATTACAGCAGAAAATGATTCCACATGGAAGCCAGTCAGTCTGTGACTCATAGCTGGGTGCTCCCAAGAAAACTTGGTTCTCCACAGCCTGTTGAATTGGGTGTCAATGAAGATGGTGATGCTTTAGGACACTCCCTGGGGCACTGGGTGTTAACTCTTGGGCAGAGACACCCAGGTGGTTGTTGAGTGAGGTGTGGTGGAGAATCCTAGAATGGCAGCGAGGCTGGTACTCTTCGTGGAATATGTATGAGTTACAGCTTAGTCAAAGAAAACATGTGATGTGAAGACAGGAAGTCTTAAAACCTACAAGGTGTCTTCCCTTGCTTTTGTTTCCCAGAATGCTATTGCCTTGTGAATCAGGGGCCTGAAGAAGTCTTCACTTGTGAAGTGGGCCAGATTTCTGACTGTTAAAATAATTCGTGATTTTTGGCAGGTGGTGGTGGTACACGCCTTTAATCCCAGCACTTGGGAGGCAGAGGAAGGCAGATCTCTGAGTTCAAGAACAACCTGGTCTGCAGAGTTCCAGGATAGCCAGGGCTGCACAGAGAAACTCTGTCTTCGAAGAAAAAAAAATCTAACTGTGAATAATATGCATTTTATATATATTAACCCAAGACGGGAAAACCAGACTCTAGAGAAAAATTTGGAAAGTGTCATGGTTTACTCTCTGGAGCATAAATAGAAAACAGAACATTCCTAGCACAGACTCCTCCAATAATGGTGGAGTGTGACGCTTCCTCTATGAGGGTCTCCAGTGAGTCTGTGTCATTACCAGGAAGTTCTCCTTAGAGCCACCACCCCAAGTGCCTTCTCCAGCGGTGCTGGCTCATCCCTTGACCTCCTGCTCTGAAAGAAACCAGGCAAGAACCTACTGCTGTTATCTGCTCTTAACGCATCATTGAAGTTTGGGTCTATTAAGTCTATCCCCAATCTTCTAGTTTGTGAACTATATAAGCCCCAATTTTTGGGTTTTTTTTTTTTTTCTCAAAAAGGGAGGTGGAGGGATCTACAAACATCTCTAGTTGTCAATCTTAAGTCACAGACTTAGGAATAGCACACACATTACCATTTAGATGAATAATGTACTTGGTTCATAGACCAATTGCTTCCTACAGAAACTCCTGTGTCCTGGGCCGTCCCTGGTGGTGTGGTCAGCTTCTCTCCTTCTCTGAGTCTGGAAGGAGGTGCTAGCTCATGCGCCAGACTAGTAAGACGCTCCCTTGTACTGACTAAATGTCCATTTTCTTGCTGAAGAGAGCGGGATAAAGCTGTACAGAAGCACGCAGCAGTTTTACAAACCTGCCTCTACCACTGAGCTCTGTGTGTGTGTGTTTGTGGCTATTATTAGCAAAACAATGACTGGAAAACGTACCTGGGACAAAATAAAAAAGAAATCTCAGACTTTCTTTTTAAGAGAAAATTTCCTTAAAAAAATTTTTTTTTTCTTTTTCCAAGACTTTCCTCTAGGGGAGAAGAAAAAAGCTCCAGGGTAGCAAGATTGCTCCATCCATCCCCTGGGTACCCAGGGAAACAAAGTCACAGCGAGAGTTATCTGCCTGATGCCTTCTGTGTCAATGACAATGTCTGTATTAGTCAGGGTTCCCTAAAGGAACAGAGCCGATAGAATTCTCTCTCCCTTCCTCTCTTTCTTTCTCCCTCTCTCTCTCCCTCTGCTCCCTCTCTCACTGCCTCTCTCTTACACACACACACACACACACACACACACACACACACACACACACGGTATGATTTATATGCTGACTTGTTGGATGTAGTCTAGTCCCTGAGACTAGATGTCTCAGCCATCCCAAGCTGGTACTGCTGTCCCAGGATTCCTGGAGTCTATATGGGAGACTGAAGAAGTGGGTTCTAATACAAGCAAAGGAATGTCTCAACAACAGGATAGATAAACATGCCAGTGAGAATGAGGGGAAGTGGGCAAAAGAGAAAGAACTTCCTTGTTCCATATGTGGGCAGTATGCAAGCTGTATGTGGGCGTATGCAGGTTGTATGTGGGCTGTATGCAGGCTGTATGTGGGCTGTATGTGGGCTGTATGTGGGCTGTATATGGGCTGTCCATAGAAGCTGTAGCTCATATTTAAGGTGTCTCCCCTGTCAAACCACCTGGTCAAGAAAATCTATCCCAAACATGCATTGCAGCTTGAGTTTCAGCTCATTTCAGATGTAGTCAAGGTAGCACCCAAGATGTGTGATTACAATAGCCAAGGCCAGACCGCAAGCTTGGGACCCTTCACAGAGACCAGGGTGTTTAGCAAAACAGCACAGCGGTCCAGCCTCAGGATCCCTACGTCACCCACCAACACTGGTGTAAGTAGGTGCCTAGGGAGAGGAAACGGTGCCCAGGAGTGGAGTGAGGCTTAGAGAAAGATGCCAAGGTTCTGTGATTACAGCTGCAAGTCAGGACACTTGGTACCTTCCAGTCATCCTTCTCTGGGTCCAGATTCCTTTACACTTACGTTTTCAGCTGGGCTCCATGGTACAGGGGCCTAAAATCCCAAATGTTTGGAAGACAGAGGAAGAGGGCTACAGGGTGAGTTCAAATCGAGGTTATGCAGCTCGGCAAGGCCTTGTCCCAAATAGTTTTTTTTTTTTTTTTTTTTTTTTTTTTTTTTTTTTTTTAATGAGCTAAGGGCATAGCTCAGTGCTGGTGGGGAGAGTGGGGGGAATGGGAGGTGGGGGCTTGTGATTAATTCCCAGGACTGGAAAAATAAAAATAAAATGCCATCCCTCTTGCCCACCAAAACCTACTCAAAGGACTCAGCTCAGCACAGGCTGAGACAGGATAAAAGACAAGCAGAAAGAACAGCCTGTGTTGGGGTGTGTGTGTGTGTGTGTGTGTGTGTGTGTGTGTGTGGCATATGCCTGTAAACTCGTTAATCTGGATGCAAAGACAGAAAGATTGCCACAGGTTTGAGGCCTGAGTTGTCTGCATAGCAAGTTACAGTCTCACAAAAAACTCAAGTACACTAAACCAAAGAAGACTATCAAACAACAGAAAGGACTCTGGCTAGTGCTGGCTATGGTAGCCTTTACAAGTCACGTGTGGTTCCCTGAACACTTGAAATGTAGCTGGCTGAAGTCTAAAATACACAGAACCTTAAAAAAACATAATGTAAAAAAAGTGAAACATGTAATTAATCATTTTTTTTTATTTTGACTACATGAAACAATATTTTGGATAGATTGGGCTAAAGAAAATAACTTTATTGTAATTTATACCATAACATGAATACACTCTGAAAACATTGTGCTAAGTGAAGGAAACCAGACACAGAAGTCCACACCTAGTATGATTCTATTTATGTGAAATGGCCAATGGGCAAATTCACAGAGACAGAAGGCAGATTAGTGGGAGAGGGGTTTTGGAAGAAAATCTAGAGTAAGTACTAAGTATAACAGGTTCTTTTATTCTCTCTCTCTCTCCTCTGCCCTCTTTCCCCTTTTTGAGACAAATGTGGTGGATCCCACCTTCCCTCCAGCTCAGTATATTTGTTGTATATAACTGTGCTAAACTAAATTGCACATTTTAATTGGTGAATTATATACTATGAGAATTCATTTGCCATAACTGTGGATGCAAAATGCCAATTTTACCTGTTTAAAAATATGTCCATTAGAGTGGGTCTGCATTCACTGCTGGGCATGGCCTCTTGGGGAGGTGGAACAGGGGTGGGGGTGGGGTGGGGTGTAGGGGGTGGGAGTTTGACTGAGCTTGCTCCATGTCTGGCACAGGGTGCTGTGGGCTTCAGGGAAGCACCGAGACACTGCTACAGGGTGGGAAAGTACAGTCTGCGATGTGAGAAGACCAGAGCTGGTTTGGGGGTCTCTGGACTTGCAACAAGGCCCAGGCTGTGGGGTTGTCTGACTTTCGGATGTCCAGGTGCCACTTAGAAAAATTTAAATTATGTAAAGTGGCTGCCATCATATGTCTACAAGACCTGTGTGGCTAAACAGGACCAAGGATGGAGAAGCTTGGGGAAACCACAGCCAAGGACTTCCAAAGTCAAGACTAGGCAAGAGGGACGGCTGGAATTATTTGACATCTGTGCTGATCAAGGGATGGAAGGCTGAGGATTTGAGCATAAGTGAGCAACTATAAGCAAGAGAATGCCAGTGACAGGAGTTTATGCCTCTGAGCAAATAAGGAAATTCTGTCTTCAGCCAGTCTCTGGAAGAACTATTACCAGTTCAACCCATGGGGAGAGTGGCCTGCCTCCCACAGGTGGCTGCCCCAGGGCCTCAAGGCCTGTATCCACCTGTAGCATTTGCACACCTATAAGCCAGCCTTGGTGAGCTGCTCCCAATGAACCAGGAAGCTTGTCCTTGTCCTGGGGGATAGAAACTTCCTCAAGGGTCACTGACCACTGGAGCTTGACTGGCCTCGTTAGGAAGTACAGTAATCCAACCATGGCGTTAGTCAGAGCCCCATGCAAGAGGAATGCTTTGGGTTTCTTCTTGGCATTGTCTCTATTTTAAATTCTATTTAATTTATTTTTAGCTGTGGTCTTGATCTGTTGCCCAGGCTGGCTCAGATCTATGTTGCCCAGATTGGTCTAGAACTCGATACTATCCTCTTCTTCAGCTAGCAGAGTTCTGTGATTACAGGCGTGAGCCATTACACATGGCTTCTTCTTGACAGCCTCCTCTTCACCCAGATTTCTTTCCAATCCAATTCTCAGCTAGGCCTTACAACACAGCCTGCAGTCTCAAGTGCTTGGAACGCCGAGGAGACTGAGAGCAAGTTCAAGTCCCTCTTACTCGATGGAGTGGGACAAGCTTATGCGGCATGGCAAGGCCTTGTCTCAAAGTAAAGTTTTTAAAAAGCAGCTAAGAACATAGTTCAGCGGTACAGCACTTAATTAGGATGGGAAAAAGAGAAAGTCATCGTCCACTCTGCCACCAAAATTAGTCTTTCAAAAAGATTTAGCTCAGTGGATGCTGAATAAGAAAGCCATGTTTAGGATCTCTTGAAGAACAGCCAATGGCTGGCTTCTGGAGATCGGACAGATAATTGGACTGGAGCGTAGCTGAGGAGTATTAGTCACTTGAGCATTGGCCTAGGAAGAGGAGGGTCAGTGTCCTGCAAAGGAGAAAAGGAAACCAAACACAGCGTGCTTGCCAATATTGGCTTAAATTTCCGGAGACAATGTGGGCAGTTGAGCCTCCCTGTATCCTGGGATGCTTTCCCAGTGTAGTAAAACATCAGTTTTTCTCTCGAATGACCGTGTACTAGGTTTTAACAGACAGAGTAGGTGTCAGGAACCCAGAAAAGGAGGTAGATGAAGTTCATGAATTAGAGGTAGTATCTGAGGCTTGTCTGTCTCCCATCTTCCTGCCCTGGTGCAGAATCAGAAGAGAGATGCCTGTGATCAGGCTAGGCATGGGGACATGGAGGAGAACACCTTCGGTGTGACCCCTGAAGGGTAGGGGTTCACAGAGACTCATCTCTCTGTCTCTACCTTGGGAATATTTGGAGTGTGGATAGATAGATAAACTGGACAGCCATGAGATTCTGGCAGACATTTTGGTAACGTTTGTTTCATCCAGTGATTTAACGTTTGAATGATGGCTGATGAGGGGCGCTTGACAGATTTTGTATCTGTAATAGAGAAACAAATTTGGGTAGGGTGTACCCCCAAATAGGATAACAGCATAGTCCTCTTGGTTTTCTCTCTCTCTCTCTCTCTCTCTCTCTCTCTCTCTCTCTCTCTCTCTCTCTCTCTCTCTCTCTCTCTCTCTCTCTCTCACACACACACACACACAGTTTTTAAAGCAAACAATACTTAGATAACTATGCTGAGTAACACTAAAGGTGGAAAAGAAAAATAGACCCATGTACTCATTCTGGTATGCCTCTCACTGGACCTTATAAAATACAAACCACTAAGGGGTGGACGGGTGACTTCATGATGCTGTTATTATGGTCCTCTGAATAAATACTGCATTTTCCAGTCCTACTAATGGTACCACGTGGGGCAGTTGGCATATGGTTGAGCTCACCATCCTCATCTGAGGCACGCAGCTCAAGATGACAAAAGCTGCCTCAAAAGCTGCTTGACATTACAACTTGATTACCCAACTCCTTCTTGCATCAACACTAATCTCTGGAAACTGAGGCTGTAGTAACTAGTAAGGAGAGAAACATTGAATTCTTCCCAGGCCAGTCTTTCCCTCTGCTGTAGTTTGGGTTTACAATGCCTATCAAAAGGCCCATACATTAAAGGCTTTATCTACAGTTGGCAGATGATGGGAATGTCAAGGGTGGGCCCAGTGGGAGGTCTCCTGATTGTCTGAAAGCATACTTGGAAGGAAATCGTTGGGGCCACAGCCTTTCTGCTGCTTTTTCTTTATGCTGGTCACAAAGTGAGGATATTCTGCCATGTGCCAGCACCACCATGTTCTGCCTTGTCAAAAGCCTCGTCAGGAAGGCAAATGACCATTTGCTGATTCCTTGACAATCATGAGCCATACAAATCGTTTTACTCTATTATTTGATTACCCCAAGCATTTGTTGCAACAACAGAAACTTGCACACCTATTTAAGGCAAACCTTCGGTGTGGTTAGAAATGGTAGCTCCTGAGATTCTCTCTTCCTAGGTCAAGCAATGTTGATGATATTCTTAATTGCTCATAAGCAAGGAGCCTGGACGTTAACATCAGCTCACAGTATCAGCTATCCAGAAAGCCTACAAGATCAAAGAATTACTCTGTGCAGCAAGACGTTAAACGTGATTGAAAAGCATTGATTGTGGGCAGTCGTGGGGCAGGAGTGTGGTATAAAATAGACAGAAAACAGTTGATTCCAGAGAACCTCACAGAAGGAATGAACTGCCCTTTTACATTTGGCAGCAAGCAACCCATATTTTTAAGGCATTTAAAGGTCTAGATGGAGAAAGAAAGATTTTCTATCTCCATATAATTCTAAAATAGAGTTGGCAGGGCTCATCTGGAGTATTAGAGGGCAGGGAAGTTCAAAGAAAGCAAAGACATGCTATTTTCAGGTCTGACTGAGATCTCCAAAATGTCTGTGTAATCCTCGTATGTGGCACACCAGCAAACGGGGTGGACGTGGTGCCAGTTGGCTGAGCTAAGAAGCAGGACTCTGAAGGAAATAACATGATGACATCTGATGACATCACAGCCTGTGGGAGATGGCCAGGTGCTACTGGGTGGGAGCCCTTGGCACCAGGGTCCCTGTAGTGGGTCCAAGTCCTCACTGTCCTCAGTCCCTCTTGCTCATGCCATGGGGACTCTGACGCAAGTCTCTGACCAGCTGAAGGGAAGTGATGTGGCGACCGTACCCGAAGTCGAGTTCAACAATAGAGACAGAAAAGAAAATCTGTTTAAAACATACCATCATTCTTACAAACGGCTGTGTGGCATTTTAAAAGTATGTTTAGCATTCCAAGTATTTTTTCCTTTTGTGTCTTTAGAGATTGGCTCTGAGAGTGATGTTTTGTTTACTTAACATTTAATCAAAAGAGATTTGGACCCTGCAAGCTTTGGAGGAACAGACTCAGTAGCACTGGCTCTCTGGGTTTAGTCTGAAGAGAAAAACTTCAACCATACGGGGAAGCTGATGTCTGTAATATGTTCTGATCAGCTGGCCTAACTTTACAGGGCTAATAAAAGGGGAGAAGTTTCCCGTGCTCTGGTCTTTTATGAATTATAAATAACCATTCACTTTGGAAGATAGCACATCATAAAAATGTTTTCCACAAATATGCACAGATCCATTTTAAGACCCAAGAAAAAAGATGTTCAGAAGTCTCAGATGTACTCAGTTTTGATTTCACAGGGAAACATGTTCTTTTACCATATGGATGCTTTTAAGGGGGCCTTCAGCAGGGGTTTCAATAATAACACCCCAGTGGCTAAATAAGGGATTTCTTTCCTTCTAACATTATTTCTCTGTTATTAAAGGTGGAAAAACCTTCCACAAATAGCCTACTATTAGAGTGCTTTAGGGGGTACCCTGGGAGCCAAGGTTATGTGTCTGCTCCAGAAATACTGTCTGTAATTATCATTCCTCAGTGGCTCGGAGGATGCAGCCTTGAGGTTTCATTAGTTTCTTGATTCTGCAAAGTCTGGTGCGAGTGCCTGCTCCTGATATTCAATAGTCTACAGGAGGAGCTTTGAGTTGTTGTTTGTGAGGTCACAGGTCCTTTCCTCTACCTTCCCCCCTTTCATAGTAACCATTACTGGCTTCTTTTGTCCACGCAGATAAAAAGACTAGGTTTGAAAGAAAAGAAGTCAGATAGGAGAGCCTCCCAACCCCAGGCTTTGTCTTCTCTATAATCTACTAACAATATAGCATTAAGAAATGGGGCATTCAGATCTAAGAAATGACTGGAGAGGGTCTACAGGTCACAAAGGCACATTGATTACCCTCCCAAGTGCTCCATTGTGAGGGTTCTCAAATATGCACCAAACTGGGAAGAATTTTACAGTAAACAACCATATGACTCCCATCTTCCTGTAGATGTCACCATTAAAATATGACTGTTCTTGGGGCCAGAGAGATGATGGCTCAAGGCTCAAAGCATCAGTTTTTCTTCCAGAAGACACATCTGGAATGCACAGACATACATGCAGGCAGAACACATACAAAATGTACTGTTCTCTCTATCTCTCTCCCTCCCCACCTCTCTCTCTCTCTCTCTCTCTCTCTCTCTCTCTCTCTCTCTCTCTGCTTTAGACTGGAGATCTAATTCAGTGATATAATACTTGTCTAGTTCAAATCACAAAAGTATTTTTAAAAAAAATACAGCTGAGTGTAATGTAATAGAATATTCAGCAAATATGTGTAAGTCCCTGGGTTTAATCCCCAACACTGAGAAGAAAAAAAATGATAAGCATCAATCCTCCTCAGGGCAATGTTTATGCTCTTCTTTTGATGTGAAATATTGTATTGTTGAAACGTGGGAGTTGTAAATTTGGGATTCTGGGAAATATTTACCTGTGTGTCAAACCCTTACTAAGATACAGACATGGTGAGTTGGTGGTGGCCCACACCTTTACCCCCAGAACTCTGCCAGATCTTTGTGAAATTGAGGTCATTCTGGTCTACAGAGTGAGTTCCAGGACAGCCGGGGCTACACAGAGAGACCCTGTCTCAAAAAATGCAAAAACAACAAGAAACAAAGCAAAAGAAAAGAAGGAAAGGACAGGACAGGGCAGGACAAGAAAAGAAAGGAAAGGAAAGATCCGGAGCAGTTTCGTTACCCCGAGCTCCTGCGTGGCCTCTCTGCCGATGCCTGTCACTGTTCCACGTACCTGGAGGTATTCGCACTTAACACACACCTGCATTGCTGACTCCACAACAAGACTGTGCTCTAATCGGTCTGTTTCCTCTTGACAGGTGCCTAGAATTCTGCAGTTCTGTGGATTAGGACTAAGGCTGCTGTGTAGTGTGCCAATCCTTGGTAGACATAGGGATGCCTACTGTGTTATTGCTGGGTCACAGCTGGCATACAGTTCATTTCGAAAGAAACATTTTTTCTCCAAGGTGAATATCCTTTTGGAGGGTGGGGGTTGAAGACAGGATTTTTTTTTTTTTTTTTTTTTTGTGTAGTCCTCGCTATCCTGAAACTCACTCTGTAGACCAGGCTGGTCTCGAACTCACAGATCTGCCTGCCTCTGCCTCCCAAGTGCTGGAATTAAAGGCATGCACCACCACCACCCAGGTGTGAATATACAGTCTTATATTCCCAATAATGATATACAAGTGTTCCAGATTTTCTTCCCCAAGTTTTATGAAAACCTCCAAAGTCCCCATGGTCTGTAGCAGTATCAACAATGTTAAAAGTCCAAAGTTCAAAGTCTCTTCTGAGATCCATCCAGTCACTTAACTGTAATCCTTGAATTAAGTCAGGCAACCAGCTGTGCAAACTCCAAATTCTGCCATCTCCATGCCTGATGTCAAAGCAGTCTTCAGATTTTCAACTCCTTTTCATCTTTGTTGACAGCAACAAACTTCTTCCTCCTGGGCTGGTTCCACTGTTAGCAGCTTTCCTCAGCAGGTAGCCTATGGCTCTGGCATCTCAAACATTTTGGGATCTCTAAGGCAGCTTCAATGTTACAGATTCTCGTTTCAATTGGTCTGGGATCCACACATGACCTTCTGGGCTCCTCCAAGGGCGGGCTTCACTTCTCCAGCTCTGCCCTCTGTAGCACTTCAAGCTCAGGTTGATCCACTGCACCTTTGCTGTTGTTCTTGGTGATCATCCCATGGTACGGGCATCTCTAATATACTGGAGTCTTCCGTTGCAACTAGGCTTCACCAATAGCCTCTCATAGGCTCCCTTCATGGTGCCAAGCCTCAAATCCTTTGCATGACCCCTTCAATCCTGGATTGTCAACTACAACTGAGGCTGCACTTTCACCAATGGCCTCTCACAGTCCCAGGCCTCAGCTGTTCTTCATGACGCCTTCATACCTTTAAACCAGTACCACCTGGGTGATTCTTACACATTTCCAAGTACAGCTGCAGCATGAGGCACAACCTTGGTTATCTCTGGAACAGTTTTTGTCCTCTCAGAAAACACTTCCCAGGTGATTTCACCTCAGTGATGCTGGTCTCTTCTTAATCACCACTAATTTCTTAGCTCCAGCTAACCAGCATCAATGGTCCCAGTGGTCTGCTACTTCTCTTAGATATAAGGCCAGAGTTGGCCAAAGCTGCCAAGTTCTGCTGCTTGTAGGAGCTGGAACATGCCCCCTTGTTCTATTACATTATCACCAGATTCCTCTTTTCTAACTCCTTCACTGCCTAAGCTTGGCTGTCCTGGATCTTTCTCTGTTTATTGACCTTGAATTTAGAGATCTGTATGCCAGTCTCCTGGGATTAAAGGTGTGCACCACCACACCTGGATTTAAGCTTTTCTTCACCTAGAACTTGCTGTTCTAGGCTGGCCTTGAATTTAGATCTGCTTGTCCTTGACTCCTGGGATTAAAGGTTTGTGCTAAATTGCCTGGAGCTAATTTAGCTGGGTGGGGTCTTGCCCCAAGGTCCTTACGTCCTTAATTCAATGTAAAATTCTTGAACAGAGGATTTAGTTCCATTTCTCTTCCTGATGTCCCTTTAATACTCAAACCATACATTTTGCATCTTTCTCAATTTGCTCCTTTAAATTAAAATGTTCTTCATAAGGGTGAGCTTTAGTAACCACACAACAGAATTTATATCAGGCTGCTTTGAGACTTCCCTTTTCAAAGCAATTAATCTACATCTCTTCACCTTAACCTCAGGCAGACTCTTTGGACAGGGCAAAAAGCAGCCATGTTCTTCACCAGAATACTACAGAAGCAGTCTCTTAGCCACATACTGAAATTCTCCACTGATACCGCTTGATGCAAGTCAGCACATTTCAAATCACTCTCAGTAACAGTCCTCCATATTCTTACTAGGATAGGCCATTAAGCCCCATTTAAAGCCTTCTACAGCTTTCCAAATCCAAAGTCCCAAAATCCCCATTCTTCCAAACAAAAGCGTGGTCAGGCCTCTCACAGCAATACCCCAGTCCCTGGTACCAACTTCTGTCTTAGTTAGGGTTTTATTGCTGTGAACAAACAAGACCAAGGCAAGTCTTATGAATAAAAACTTTTAATTGGGGCTGGCTTACAGGTTCAGAGGTTCAGTCCAGTATCATCAAGGCCGGAACATGGCAGCATCCAGGCAGACATAGTGCAGCAGGAACTGAGAGTTCTACATCTTCATCCAAAGGAAGCCAGGAACAGACTCCGGGTGTTTTTTAAAAATATCCTGTTTAGTGTCATTAGTGTTTTTATTTTAAGCCACCCTGATTGCACATCCAGTGGTGTTTTGTTGTGGCTTTAATTTGTGCTTTTCTGGTGATCAAGGATCTTGAGCACACTGTCTATGTGTCCTTCATACATTTCCTTCCTTTTAAAACCATTTAACTGCTATTTTCTTTTGTAACATGTTATAATTTTATGAATCTCTGCCTCTGTGTTTCTATGGGTAGAATGTGAAGATCAGAGACAATAAAAAAGCGTTGGTTCCTTTTATTTCCTCCTTCTTTTCTGAGATAGGGGTTTCTTAGTCACCCTGGCTATCCTTTGAAGGCCAAGCTGGCCTCAGGCTCACAGAGATCTGCCTGCCTCTGCCTCTTGAAATTAAAAGTGTGCACGACCGTGCTTGGCTGTTTCTTTCTTTCTGCCAATCAGATTGAACGTGGTTTTGTCAGTGTTGGTGACCTTAACCTGAAGAGTCATCTGGCCATTCATCATAGGTCTCCATTGTGAGGATCTACTTGAATCTTTAGTCCTCTCATGACTCTTTGTTTTTATAGTTAAGTAACAAGGATTTGCTCTCATTCAGTATAAGAACAAGTCTGGCTTTGAACCTGTGGCCTTCTTCCTGCCTCTGCCACCTAAGTGCTGGGATTACACATAAAGCCTGACACTGGATGTTCCTTACTGATTCAGGACGTCAGTCTCCCGCCCTGTTTGTCCTATAATTTTTTTTCTTCCAGCCCATGGCATGTCTATTCATTTTTAAATGGTCCCCCTTGCTGAGAGGTTTCAGTATTTTTTTTAAAAGAAATTTACTATATCTAATTTTTTTTTTGTCAGTGGTTATTGTTGATAACTGACTCAGAGCACTTGGATTTTATTCAATGGTATCTCTACAATCTGTTTGTGAGCTCAAGAAAATTCAAAGGTGCACTTGGGTCTGCTGTAATAAGCAGTTTTGTCTATCAAAACATCTTTTTTTTTTTTTTTTTTTTTTTTTTTTAATGGGTGATCTGTAAGCCCCTTGGGAGTATCCTGGAGAATGAAGCAAGCTCCAGGTCTCCCTTTTGCTCTGTTTTATGACTTAAAAACCTCCTTGTGAAATCTGGAAAGAGTCACCACCGACAAGGTATGCTGTCATCGACTCAAACCAGCTTTATGCTTAGGAATATACTAAAAGAAACTCAAAGACAGCTGCAGTATGTGGGCAGACGACGGTACCGGAATGAAGAGGGGCACAGTCTTCTGTGAGAGAAGGACTTGCAGCAATGGAAGCTGGCAGTCAGGGTGCAGCAGTTCCTCCAGCCTGTTCTTTGGTGGCATACCAAAATCTTTCCCGGGGTTTCACTGCTCTGTTTGTCCATGGAGTTGATTTCTCCCTGCTTTGTTTGGACTGGAGGGACACCCAACACAGACATGATATTTTGAAGATGAAATCACATCTCTTTACCAGGTGTCCTTGCCGCTTGACCCACTTTCCTCTCGGGGCTCTCTGGGGGGTACAAGCTGACAGTGGGCTTCTCACCATTCATAAGCACTCACTAGAGCAGCTTTCTCTGTTGCCCTGAGTTCTCTTGGCTAGCTCCCTGTGCTTCTTCAGCTGTGGGTTAACCTGGGTCATTGACTCCTGCCTTTCTGTACTTCTTAACCACTAAACGTATCCCTGATTATCAGAAGCTGGTGGGTTAAGGAAAGGACAGAGTTGAAACTTGAATGGACACATTTCACTGTTTGGCGCAGGGTGAAATTTGCTATCAAGTTTTTGTTTTTCACTGATCTAGTAGACTTTTATAGATCTGATTTTCATAAGAAATTATCTTGAGATAGGAAATGGGAAAGAAGCACCAATTCCAAAAGTCCTGGGCAGCTCTGACTCTAACGAATCCTAAGCGGTGACTGTGCCACATGCCAGGAAAGGATATAAGGTAATGGTGTCTTTAATAGTCCACCTTCTAAGTCTAGGTGTTCTTAATGGGAGTTTTAATGAGAGGTGAGTGGTAACTTTTCTACCCCTCGCCCTGAAGAAAAATGGTAGGGTCAGGATGATTGTGTTAAAAATATCAAAACAGGAGCCTGGCATGGGGGAACATATTCTAAACTCCTGCACTTGGAAAGTAGAGGCAGGAGAACTGAAGTTCAAAGTCATCCTTGCCCACATCATGGCTAACCTCAGCTCTGTGAGATCCTGTCTTAAGAACAACCAAAACAGAATAAAACCAAAATAAATATCTAATGAGATGCAATCTTTTCTGTAATGAAGATTATGGTCCTAAGTAGGTAATAGACACACATGGTGGAAGTAATCACAGATGACAGAGCTGATGACCATGGGACAAATGATGCCTGCTGTTCAAAAAGGACATGTTTCTCCCTAGGTCACAGACTCTGTTGGTTACTTTCTATTGCTGTGATCAAATACCAAGACAGAGGCACCGGAAGGTGCTTTTATTTTGGCTTACCATTCAGAGGGGAAGGAGTCCTCCGGCATCACAGCAGGGAAGTGTGGCAAACAGGCAGGGTATTAGGAACAGCTGAGAGCTTACATCTCAAACAGCAAACCATAGGTTGAGAGAGGGAGCTGGACATGGCAAATGGCTTATGAAACTTCAAAGACCCCTCCCCACCATTGACATACTTTCTCCGGCAAAGCCACACCTCCTGATCCTACCCAAACAGTGCCATAAACTGCGGACCTAGTATTCAGATGCCAGAGACTATGGAGAGGAATCTACCATTCAAACGACTGTGAGGCCAGTGGCACCACATCTGCGTTTAACATCACACTCAGCCCAAGAATTAGCTAACCACCCTGCTCCTCCCTTTCAGAACAGTAATTCCCGCTATAGTAGCTCTTCCATGATGGTGCTGGAGAAGCCCAGTGAAGTCCAATCAAGATGAGTGCCAGCTGCGACCCTGGCATCAAAAGTGAACGTCACCGCTTTGCTCTCTATCTCTTCAGGCAGTTCTGGTGCTGACCACCCTACAAAGTCACGTTCTGCCTATGGACAGTCTTTCTACAGCGGAAGGGGAGGGGAACTGCCTAGCCCTGGAACCTTACATTCCTTCCTACCTTTTTGACTTATCCCTAAAGGTATCAGAAGCAATCCTGCAGAACCCTGAGACATCTTTTGTGCTTGAAGCT
The DNA here is from genome assembly GCF_963924665.1 of Micromys minutus. NCBI lineage: Eukaryota > Metazoa > Chordata > Mammalia > Rodentia > Muridae > Micromys > Micromys minutus. The sequence goes on along the minus strand of NC_137955.1, from coordinate 9,458,918 downwards.
GAGCTGAAGTCTATCAGCCTGACTGTGGGGTCTGTTGGGAGACCCTGGGCTGGCTGGGGTAGTGGATAATAATGTGCAACATGACAGAGAATACACTTCGATGTCCCCCGTCCCTGCCCTTACTTCCTCTTCCCGCCCTTCCCGCTGCTGTTCCTGAGTGGCGGCTCCAACATTCTGAGGCACAGGTCTGACAGCCAAGTGCGAGGCTTGGCAGGGAAGACTTAAACTTTTCTCATGACTGAATTAAAAACTGGCAATAAAAATGTTCCAGCTTGGTGATTATATTGATAATTGAATGAGAAATCTGTATGATGCGAAGCTTGACATTCTTTAGCTCTGAATTTGACATGGCGCCTGAGTTGAGTAGGAAGAGCTGTTATGAGAGCTAAGCTTTGTAAAGGAAGGCCAGGCCTCACCACGGTCAAGGGCTCTCCTTACCAACCTTCTTAGTTCTGCCCTGTCTATCTGAAGCTTCCACTATCCAAAATGAGGCCAGATCCAAATTTTCTTTCAAGTTGATTATTTGCCTCCCATTAATTCCATAATTACCATGAAGGTTTCACCACACTGTCAGAGGTACAATGGCTCCCCTGGTAGTGACCCTTGTCTCTGTTCTTAAATCAATCCTTAAGACTTGTCTGAATCTTTTTTTTTTTTTTTCTTCAGGTTGGCTCTGTGGTGCAAGGTCTGTGAATGTTTAGTTGACAATACAAGTGTGCCTCTCTCGTTTCCTGTTTTCAAGCACTGTGCTCAAGTTATTTGAAAGGCTGGAATATTTCAAATTACAATTCAGCAGTTTTACTAAGGAAGGCTGTAAAACACAATGAGCAAGGAGTTTTACTTCCCCCTTAAAATAGCTACTCCCCTCTTTTGAAATCCTGATAGCCTCCAATCAGTAGGAATGACTTTAACTCACACTGTAGCATTTTGAGCAGCTACTAGGCCATGGCTGGAGTATTCCTGCACACTGGAGTTCGAGATGCCTTATTAGTACACCGAGTGCATCTTGCCTGTGCTGGTATTGTTCTATCTTGTTAAACTCCCCCTCCCCCCCACAAGGCACAACATTCGGATTGGCTAAGGTATACAGTTGCTTGGCCAATCAACTGAAACTTTTCTCCTGCAACCCTAGCAACACCTGACAATGGTCATTGACGAATGTTAAGAGGAAACCCCTGGCAAAGCTAAACAGCCCTTGAAGATGGGTCCTGCCAAGGGCAGACAAGGCTAGTGCTACCTACAGAGCACTTTGTGTGCTCAGAGGAGCACTTCTGTCAGCTCTGCTCCTGTGTAACCGAACCTCCACACCTACCAGGGTGTTTTCAGTGGTCGGAGAAAGAGTCCTTGGAAGATTCTAATGCACTGCTCTTGTTCTGATCCTGATGCTAATTTGCTTTTAAGGGCAAGGCAAGAGGTACATTTTCTGAGGGTGGTAGGCCACCTGGCTGTATACTCAGTGTCACCTTCTCCAGCCTGCTAGCTATGTAACTATTGCTTCCCAGCCCTACTCTGAATCCTCATGTGCAGGTGACTGGTGGCCTCACCTGCAGGCGTACTGGGGCAATTCCTCTTAGGGTGCTAAAGCCCTCCTCACTCTGTGGGCTTGGTGACTGAGGGATCTGAAGGCAAACCCAGCAGAAGCTGGGTGGAGTGATGAAAAGAGACTAAGAAAGAGAGCCTGCCAGAAACATGCACAGACATAGGCAGACATGTTCCCTTCAAAAGATATAATAGCTGTATCCCTATGATACCTCCCCAAAGTCCCCGAAAGTCACCCCCGTTAGTCTAGCCGCTTTGAAAGCATATTTAAACCCTGGCTGAGAAATCTACCATTACTCCTCAGTTGCTAAGGAAGCTGAGAATGCCTAAACCATGCAACACATAATCTAATTTAACTTTTGAGGATTACTAGTGCTACACAGACAGACCTGAGGATACAAATGCAGACATTTTTATACACAGAGCTATATAGTGCACACACAGCCAATTGCAGAGACAAGCCTAGACAAGAACAGAGTAGGAGAATGTGTGTGTGTGTGTGTGTGTGGGTGTGTGTGTACTCTTGGGGTGGGGAACCTTCAAGGGGCAGCAGGGAATTAAAGAGTGTGAAATCCAAGATGGTATTAGTTTTTTGCTGTCATCTCTTCTCGTCAGCACCGCCCTCCAGTGTCTGCCCTGATGTTCATTCTCCATAGAGGGTTGGCACTATGTCAGCTTAAAGAACCCCTTGGGAGTATAATTTGATAATGACTTCCAGTCTGAGTCCTTCAAGGGATATTGATGGTTTTCAAGGGGGATTTACACAACTAAAAAGAGTCAAATCTCTAGTGGGTGGATTGTAAATGAGGAAGTATCTTTAGTCTCATACTTTTAAGGTAGAGAGGTCTCTTGTGGGTATTCTTTTTAGAAAAAAATGCATTTATTTATTTTGTGTATATGTGTATCTGAGGACATTCCACATACATGGAAGAGTCCACAGAGGTCAGAAAGAACATCAGATCCCATGGAATTGTGGCATAGGCAGTTGTGAGGTGCCAGGTGGGTGCTGGGAATTTACCCTGGATCTTCTGCAAGAGTAGTTAATGGTTTTAACTGCTGATGCATCCAATTTTTGGGGTATTCTTTAGGCTAGAATTATGTGCTAGAAAAAGTATTTCAGGTAGAGGGTTTACAGTGAGGAACAATTTATTGGGGGCCGGGGGGTGCCTCATGAAGGAAGAGGCTAATGCCGAATTTCCATGTTCAGAATTGGTTCTTCAGGGAACTTTAGAACTTTCTGGTGACATGAGTTAAAGACTTTTTAAACTTCTGAATATTATAACATGGTAAAAAACATCTTATACTGCCACCTGCATGCAGTGAAGTGTTCAAGGCCGGAAAGAAACTACATCATTATATAAATCTGCTGAATTGTGTTTGCCTAAGAGGGGCGGGCATTTTCTTGCCTATATTTTTCAGAAATGTTGGTAACTTGTTCAAGTTTACAATGGATTTGAGAAACTATCAAATGTTAAGACCCTAGAACAGTAACAACCAAATGGTTTAACACGACCAGATTTATTTGTTTATTGCCCTGGAGGTTGAGATATTTTATTCACCTGTAAAATGGAACAACAACAAAACAACCAGACAATGTGTGGTGTGGTTCCTTCCTTTATAACCCAGTTTCCTGGGTGTCAGGAGGGGCTCAGAGGAGTATGAGGGGCCTAGAGGGAAAGACAGGTTCTAGATCTGCATTCAAGGTTCATGGCAGTTATCTGAACATCACTTAATGGTAAACCAGGAGCTGGCATCTGGGAGGGTATGATGATCTTCACAGAGAAGTTTCTGTGCTGGTACTGGTGCTGCTGGTGGTGGCGGTAGAACACAAATTTGAACCCTGAACTCAGGAAGCATAGACAGGTGGATCTATGTGAGTTTAAGGCCAGCCTGGTCTACAGAGTGAGTTCCAGGACAGCCAGGGATGCACAAAGAAACTCTATCTCAAAACACACACACACACACACACACACACACACTCACAGAGAGAGGGGGAGGGAGGGAGGGAGGGAGGGAGAGGGAGAGGGAGAGAGAGAGAAGGGGGAGAGGGAGGGAGGGAGGGAGGGATCGAGGGAGGGAGGTGTTTGGAGATGGAGGGTTCCTGGCCAGAAGAAAGCTCAGCACATAGTAGGCACAGAAATATTTGTTGACAAAGCTGCACAGCCTCTGAATCACTCTCTTGAAATCAAAGATGGCAAAACCTCTAATCCTGACAGAGTGGATAGCTTTTTTCTCCCAAACTTGAAGATTGTTTTCTATTTCTATGGTAACAAGAAGACTTAAAATTGCCCAAATTTGAGAGACACTTGAGACGAAAGCCAGGACGAAGGAAAAAAAAATAACAAAAGACAAATGCTACAAGCAGCATGTATGACAGTGTGGTAAAGTCTCTGACATTTGTTTGGGGGAGATTGTCTTACTTCTTTGCTTGGAACGATGTGATGATTTCCAGAATGTAGCACACACCATGCTGCTGAATGTTCACAGAGTAGATTTTATTCTTTTCCTGAAAGGAGACGAAAAGAACGACCCATGAGCCTTGGTGGCAAATGAGTATCTGGAAGCCCTTGGAAATTACTCTCCTGGCACATGCCTGCATGTTACCTGCAATGAGAGGTCAGCCTGTTGCAAGTGCCTTTGCTTTTTCCCTTCTTCAGGGCTGGCAAATACTTATTGTCTACTATTTCCCCACATAATGGAAAAATCGTAACTCCGATAAAGATTCCTGGTACATGTAACTACTGGAGTGTGTAATAGCAGAACTGATCTAGCAGAGCTGCCGGGCTTTCCTACGGAAGTGTGACTAAGCTGAGGCTAGTAAAACAGCCATGGCTTCAGAGCCTGAAGGACAGCCAGGCAGTGGGAAGTCTTGGGCAAAGGGCCCCCTGGAGGAAATGAGTGTTCAAGGAACTGAAAGCAGGCCTGAGCAGCCTGCTTTGGCAGAGGCCCAGAGTGTGAAGGGAATACACTTGGGGCAAGGCCTGTTGGAGAGGTGGGCAGGACTAGACCATTCCTGATACACAGCTGTGAGTCTGGAACAGTGGGACTGTGAGGGATTGGTCTCCAGCCTTTGGCTTATGTACTGGCTGTTTTTGTGTCAACTTGACATAGTTTGAAGTTATCACAGAGAAAGGAGCCTTAGCTGAGCAAATGCCCCCATGAGATCCAGCTGTAAGGCATTTTTCTCAATGAGTGATCAAGGTGGGGAGGGCCCCGCCCATTGTGGATAGTGCTATCCCTGTGCTGGTAGACCTGGGATAAGAAAGGCTGAGCAAGGCAGGGGAAGCAAGTCAGTAAGCAACACTCTCCATGGCCTTTGTATCAGCTCCTGCCTCCAAGTTCCTGCCCTGCTTGAGTTCCTGTCCTGACATCCTATGGTGAAGAACAGCAATGTGGAAGTGTAAGCTGAATAAACCCTTTTCTCTCCAACTTGCTTCTTGGTCACGATGTTTTGTGCAGATAGAAACCCTAAGACAGCAGACTCTGGGGAGCTAAGGCTGTCACAGGAATGCACAGCAAACTGTTGTGTGCAATCCGGCAATGACAGCTTCTGGACCACCTAAAACCTGTCATAGCATTGCTATAGATTCCAGAAGCAAACCACCAGAGTCTAGCAATACAACCTCATGAAATACATTAAAACTAAGTCATGTTCAATGTTTATTGATTTATAAATGTCAACTCACTAGACACCTCAGATCATCATGACCTTCATACATTAACTCCTCAGGAGCCAGGGTTTGGCCATTTAATAACTTGCCTCCTAGTTGGGAGCCATTTTGAGATCCAGGAACTCTTTAAAAAGACAAAGGGAACTCAATTTTTATTTTATATTGAATTCTAACATGCAGGCCTTGTGGTTGCTAAGGCCACACAGAGTGAGAGTTTAGGAAGAGTTGTTATAAGTAGGTATAGATTAAATAATTAAAAGTTATAGGGAGGCTGGAGAGATTGCTCAGAGGTTAAGAGCACTGGCTGCTCTTCCAGAGGTCCTGAGTTAACTCCCAGCAACACATGGTGGCTCACAACCATCTGTAATGGAATCTGATGCCCTCTTCTGGTGTGTCTGAAGACAACCACACTGTACTCACATATATAAAATAAATAAATCTTTTAAAAAGTTATAGGGAAAAGCACTACTGTAAAAGCAAAGTCAAAAACAAGACTAGAAAGAAAAGGACATGGATTTTGGGGTTAGAGAGATGGCTCAGAGATAAAGATCATTTGCTGATCTGGCAAAGTACCCAGACTCAGGTGCTAATACTCACAGGGCTGCTAAGAACTGTCTATAACTGCATTTCTCAGGGTTTGAACAGTTTTACAGTCCCCTTGGATACTAGGCATGCAAGTGACACACAAACATAATGCAGGAAAAACACTGTTGTGTAACAGTTTCCTCCCATATTGAAACATTCTGTTCTTCGTGGCAGCTCTTATACTGGAACTAAAGCAGGCTAAAGTAGTTTCAGGAAGTCCCTGAAACTGACTAGATTCACTAGGCACTGCTCCTCCAGTGTAAACTATAAAAGCCGAGCTTTCTAGGCTTCAAAGAAGACTCAAGCCACTGCAGAGAAGATTCAGAGACCATCTGCCTGGAAGACCCAGAAAGCAGCTGAGTTGCCTGAAAGCGGTTTTGACCTACAGAGTCTCTAGGGAAGGACACTCTTCAACCTGTTGAGATCCCTGTAGGCTGTGCGGTGTGCTTGAGGTTCCCAGCTTTGTAAGCTGTCACCTGTGCTGGGGTGGGCTTTGGTGAATTAGCTGTCTTTGAATCATTTTTGCTCCTGAAAGTAACCTTTCACCCATATTCCTGTCAGTAATCTTAATAAAACCCATTTGCTTACCAAGTTGGACTTTGGTGGTATCTGCGCTTTGATTTGGCATGGGCTCCTCCCTATTAGGAGTGAGTAGATGTGTATGTCTCCCCCAGAAAACGTGTTGTCACACAACATACAATCATATACACAATACAATCTTTTAAAAACTAGAGATGAAGAATTGAAGCAAAATAGCTTAATAGAGCTCAACAAGTTTGTGTTTGTAGGACTTAAGAAGTTAAGAAAGTATATCACTATTTAGAAGATTTCTCATCTGTGGAGTTGAATATCCCAAGAGCTTCAGTGCTAAAGCAGATCTTGCATTCTGCTAACTCTCCTGAAACTTGTGTGTACTCTGTGGTCTGGAGGTGCCAGTGAGGACAGATTCATACTGAAAAACTTCAAATCAGGTTCTGCTGAAACTTCTTTTTCTGTCTGAATCATCACGATGGGATTCCTGACAGAAAGTGACTTCACAATACTAAAAAATACTGTATGTGTAACAGACCCTTAGCAAATCCACTTTGAAGTTTGGATGTTTTACTTTCTTGTATTGCTTTGCTCCGTGTATACTGCAAGCCTGAAGAGAGCATCAGATCCCTTTATAGATGGCTTTGAGCTACCATGTAGGTGCTGGGGACAGAACTCAGGACCTCTGAAAGGGCAGCCAGTACTCTTAACCACATCTATCCAGCCCCTTAAACTGATTTGTAAGTATGTCTTAAATAGAAATAATCTTTTGTCTAGTAATACGATATGCCCAAGAGATACCTGGTTGTCTAAATTCTACATCTAAATTCTGATAGGAATGAAAAGTAATAAAATATTTGGCCACTTTAGAAAATATTTGTGCTATGTGCTTGCAACATGACTTTTTGGTTATTATTATGTTATTGTTTTTGAGACGGGATCTCTTTATGTAACTCTGGATGTCTTAGAACTCATGTAAAACAGACTGACCTCAGACTTACAGAGATCCACCTCTGCCTCCTGAGTTCTGGGATTAAAGGTGTGGATCACCATGTTCTAAGGGTCCAGCTCTGCCTTAGAATTTGTACAGGGGATGCTATTTTCTACAAATGTGCCCTTCATACAGCTTTTGGCTCCATACTGCATACTTAAAACGTCTTGAACATGTCGCTCTTGTATCATCACATATTGGAGACGAAGAAAAGTATATTAACAGAAATTGGGGTCATCGATTCTTTAAACTATGATTCTTTTGTGGTGCTTTTACACTCTTTAAAAGTGGGAGCTCTGTCTTTCCTGGTTGACATGGGCAGAAACTGAAATAAATGTCTTTATCCACTTAAATAGTGTTGTATTATAGCTGATAATGATCTTAAAATACTTAATGAAAAATAAGTTTTCAAAGGCAAAAGTCAGAAGGCTGTAACTGTACACACCATTTCCATGTTGGTTATCGTTTCACTTCAAGGCTGCTGTCAGGGCTTACAAATGTTCCAGTGCTGAGATGGTTCTCTACAGACGAGCTTCACTGCTGCACTTTGAACTGTAAGGAGGACTAGTACACAACAGGCTGGCCCACTTTCACAGGACTAAGATAACACACACACTATATTCATGGCTAACTTTTCAACTTGACAACCAATGAAAGTAGGCTATCCACTGAACCAGGGGGTTATCTTTGGGGGTATCTTATTACTGGATAAAAGAGTATTTCCATGAAGCAAATGCAATGCCTCTGGAGAGTTAGTTGATCGAATGAAAATTTCAAAATTTCAAAACCGCCAAAATTTCAAAATACCAAGTAAACTTAGTCTTAGGAATATTAGTCAAGTTCCAGACTGGAATCGAAGTTTCCTGTTTGAACAGAGCATTTTCTTAGGTTAGAAAGCGGTTGCTCAGTAGTTGAACATCACTCTCATAGAAGATTGTAAGAGATAAGAGGGCAAGGACCATTGAGTGACAAGTATGGGATGTTTCCAGATCTTTCTTATTCTGAGGAATCCATGGTATGGGTTAAAACGATCAGTTCTAAGCCTTACCCTATCTTTGCTAAAAAGGAAATTCAAGAGAGCTGTGTCTGTGATCACTCTTGAAAACCCAGGAAGACATTCGTGGCTTGATTCTCCAGGATTTAACAAAGAGAATTTCCAAACTCTTCCCTCTTCGAATACGGAGCAGTTGTTCCAAACCGGCTGGTTCCGTCACACCCCACTCTCTTCTTCTTTTGCCCAAGAGTTTATTTGGTAGAAATGATGGCCTGGAAGATTCCTTGAGCATTTTTCCATCACAGGCATTTACTATTGATAAAGTATCATCTCTAAGACCCCATTCATTTTTCATTCCTTCTATCCACACACACGTAATCTGTCATTCCACTGGAGGAGAGATTAATGCTTGGTTCAGAGGTTAACTATGCTATTTGAGGCTTTTATTCCCTTCGAAACAATCGAATTATATTCCATGGAACATTATTGACTTTGGTTATTATATAAAAAATATATCCCAGTATGAAAAATAGGATGAAAATGAGCATAGCTTTGTGTCTGTCTGCAAAGGACTTGAAGTTCCTTAGATCTAATCCAATTTTCATGTCTTGGAATCTTCCTGCTAATAGCAAATTATTGTCTTAATTAGCTGAGATGACTAGTAATAATGAAGAGGCAATGTGGTTTGCTTTTTCTGCAGTCCTAAATACTGGGACTGTGTGCAGTTCTTACTACCAAAGAGTAACTTTCACAACTCACATGTTAACTTCAGATTCCCCTGTCCAAAGGTGCGGGCATTATGGGCCTCAGGAAAACTAATGCTCTGGAAACTTGATAAACTGGTATCTAATTCAATCCAAAGTTTTCAGTTTTTGTTTCTTTGAAATTCATGCTGAATAGCCCACGCTGGCCTTGTATGCCTCATCCTCCTGCCTCTGCTTCCTGTGTGATTAAAGGAAAAGAAGTGAAAGGAACCTTGACAGATCTCAGGCTAGGACTCCGCTTCCCTTCTTAGCGTCCCGTGTCTTCCTGCACGCCTGCTGTCCATCCGTCCATGCATCCAGGTGCTGTTTTGGGTGCCTGGGGTTGGGTGGGGGTTTCTTCCTTGAGTTTATTGGTCCAGCTACTGAGCGAACTTTGTATAGAGTTGACCGGGGGAGCCTATCTCTTGAGCTCACTGTGATGTGGGCTTCTGCGAAGCCATGATGAGTCACAGCCCTTCAGCATTCTGCTTTCCTACCGGTGTCTAATGGCCGACACTGGACATAGCTGTAACCCTGACTTGGTCTCTTGGGTAGAGGCATGGTAGGAAAGGGAAACTAATTTAGTTCCGATTTATATGAATAGCAGGAGAATAACTATTGTAAATCCTTTAGAGAAGCAGCACAACACCCACCTAAAGATGGCATATATCACTGAGTTCACGGGAGTGGCTAGCTATGGGGAGACATCTTGGTGCAGTAGGGGAAGGGGCTCTCAGAGGCTCTGCAGAAGGAGACATAAACCCAACTCCTCAGAGAACTTCTAACCTGGCAAGAACGAGAAGACAACAGCAGAGAGCAGGGTGATACTGGGAGGGATGGTATAAATGTCACACACAAGACAGACTCAAAGCGGTAAGGCGTTCAGAGAGAGAGGTCACACACCAAGGTGGGTTTTTCCAGAGGAAGTGGCCTTTAAGCAAGTCCTTGAAGGAAGGGGAGGAATTTAACAAATTCCAGGAGGAGAGAGAGGTTTCAGGCCTCAGGAATGTATTGAGCAAATGTGTGGGGCAGGCAGGTCCTGTTGGGACATAACAGCATTCCTGCTGGGGAACTGGGGGAAAATTCTTTTGGGTTTTAGAAGACAAGGCTGGAAAGTTGGGTTTGGTCAAGACAGATCACAGGCTGGGCTTTTTTCAGTAGGCAGCACAGAGCCATTTCGAGGGACTTGAGCAGGAGGGTGATACCAACAGAAGTTTACTTTGGGAAGCACGGCAGCTGGGTGGGGGAGGACTCAGAGGACAGGCTACACAGTCATGCCAGGCAGCCACAGTGAAGAGGAAGGAAAAACCGACCGTGAGCCTTGGGTAGTGCTGGGATCATCAATCGAATCTGGGGGAGTTGCGCCAAAGAGGCTATCAAAGAGAGCTGCAGCTTGGGGGATCCTGCTAGGTCACCGCTGGGATGAAAGGCATTCAGGGTTGTAAGGCAGTACTTTGAGTTTGAAATAGGTACTCTGATGGTGAGTGCTGTGAGCAGGACAGGGAGAAGGGATGAGCCAAGTTTCTGGGTTTGAATGGTGTTGACTCTCCACGGAGTGTCATCAAAAGATGATCATGATGGGCTGTGGGATGGGGGCACATTAAAGTTTGGAGGAAGAGAAACTAACAACAACAATGAGGCAGAGGAAGAGGAGCAGAAAAGAACAACAGAGTGCCAGAGAAACCCAAGAATGAGGGGAACTATTCAAAAGCAAGAGTGGGCAGAATGTCTGAGACCCCAGGAGATCAAGGAGGGTTAGACCATACTCAGTGGACCTCAGCTTTTCTTTGAATTAGAAAAAGAAGCGGGATTGCCCCAGGGCTAGGGCTATAGTTCAGCCTTAGAGCATTCATGCTGGAGGGCCCTATGTTCCATTCCCAGAAAAAAACTTAACAAAAAATGACTGGATCCCTCCAGGGAAGGTCCATGCCTTAGATCCAGTCTCTTTAGTTCATTGCGATATCAAATTCTTTAAATGTTAGCCCCCTCTAAAGGTATGTATTTTCCTGTGATGGAAATTAATCCCTCCCAACAACACAGCTGGATGAGTCATTTATTCTGTCCCAGGACACCAGTATTGTCCTTTTTGACTTTCTAATTCAGAGATCTGTGTACACGGGTGAAAATGTTCGGTGACCTGTGCTGCCCACGCCTTTGTCATGACTTTTTGAGGACAGATTAGAACTCACTCTACTTTCTGCTGTGATAGCCTAAGTTTTAAAGTCTCTTAAAATTATTTTTTAAGAGGTCTAGATACTAACCGGAGGGAAGAGACTTCCTCTTCCACTTGCCCATAAAGGTCTTCCTTTTTTCCCCCCCCAGCCTTTTCCTAGGCACCAAGGAGGTGCCTAGAAAAATACTGGATGAATATACAAAAACATGTCACCAAAATTTTCCTAACAAGCAGCTATGGAAAGTCTGCCAGCGTCCTGTCTCCAGGGACTTTTAGCCTGGGGCTCCTGATGCCCGACATGGATCACGTCCAATGTCTCAGGCGGCCTTCGCTTTGAGTGGGCAATTTTCTTTACAACGCCAACGCGCGTAGTCGCTTTAAATTCAGACCCGGTAGGCAGTGGGGAGCAGCCAATATGCGAAAGTGTCAGAGGAGCTAGGGCTTATCTCCAACAATAGGACAGTATCTCTAACACTGTTTACAGTAAAAACAGAAGGTGGAGCAAGAAGTCAGGGTGTCTAACGTGGTCATTAAGCCCGCGGCTTGGCTGAGATCTAACCAAGCTCTGCAGAGTGCGAAGAACAATGTCCGCAGGGTTCCTGGTTCAGACGGGGACTCGTTTCTCCGCCTCCGCTGGCGCCCGGGCACGGTCTCCCAGCGCTGCTCACTGGTCTTGCTGCCCTGCTGCAGGAGGGACCCGCCGGCCGGGCGCCGCCAATGCTGCAGGGAGCGCGGCGCGCGTCCCGAGCGCCAAGGACTCCAGGTCTCAGCTCCGCCGCAGACTCCGGAGCGCCCGCTGTCCGCCACCGAGCGGCCGAGAGCGACAACCGTCTCGCGATCGAGTTTGCACGATCTTCTGCCCGGGTGTGCGCTCTAACTGGAGCGGCCCGACCGCCGGATCTGCAGCAGGTCGCGGGCAGAGGGCAACTGGGGCTCCGGGTTGAACCCGGGCAGGCCGGCTCCTTGGCCCGAAGGGCTCAAAGAATGCGAGGGCGGGGCGGCGCGGCCGGCTCGGGACGCGCGTCCAGCGGCTGCCGGGCAGCATCCGAGCGCTGAGGTCCAGGCGCTCGGTCGGCTCGGCTCGGCTCCCTGGCCTGTACCGGGCTGGAGCGAACCCGGGGCTCAGGGCTGGGCGCGCTGCAGTTACGCGGGGCAGCCGCGCCCCTTCCCCACCTGGGTCGGCGAAAAGTGAAGTGGAAAAACAGTGGCTGAGCTCAGCCCTCCTCCCTTTCCCCCGCGCCGCAGCCACGGCCGAGGGTGGGGGAAGTTCGCTCCGCCAGGTTGGAAGGAAAGCAGGCGGCCTGGGCCGCGCCTCCCCCGCCTTCCTCCAGGCCGCTTCCCCGGGGCTTCACGCAGCATTTCTTTGTTTTGAAAGCGCCTCCTCCGCCCAGAGGCTTTTCCCCGCGGGGCCGGCTGACTGGGGGGTGGGGCATCGAGCAGTCGGTCCACCCTCCATTTAGTCCGGAACCCTCCCCCCTGCCCGCCCCGCGGCGACCCACGAGGAGCGTCCTCACTTGGCGGACATCAAAAGGAGGCAGGGCGCTGGAGGGCTAAGTTGAGTAGACTGGGGGCGCAGAGACCCACCCACCCTCCCCTTGGCAGACGGCCCGCCCCCTCCCGCGGGAACCCCGCCTGGGCCCCGCCCCCCGCGTCACAGCAGCCTGACATTCTCACAGCCCACCGGGCACCCAACCCGGGCGCCCCCGCCACCCCCGTGTCCACGGAGCGCTCTATTTATGTTTCAGCCCAGTGATTTGCATAGGCTCCGCCCACTCCCCTAGGCTTGCCCTATCGGCGCTCCTCCTTGGCGACGTCGTCACGACATAGGCCACACCTCCCGTGCCCCTACAAGGAGCGGCGGGCCCTAGATGGCAGCGTGGCGTCGCCACGGCGTGTGCGTGTCGCGCTTCCTTGTGCCGTTTATAGGGTCCCGGCACTTCCGCTGTCGGGTTAGAAGCGGCGCGGTCATGGCGGAGCGCGGACAGCAGCCTCCTCCCGCGAAACGGCTCTGCTGCCGGCCGGGCGGCGGCAGCGGCGGCGGCGGCGGCGGGGGCAGCAGCGGCGGCGGCGCGGGTGGCGGCTATAGCTCTGCCTGCCGGCCCGGCCCGCGGGCGGGCGGTGCGGCGGCGGCGGCGTGCGGGGGCGGCGCGGCGCTGGGGCTGCTGCCGCCGGGCAAGACCCAGAGCCCCGAGTCTCTGCTGGACATCGCAGCGCGCAGGGTGGCGGAGAAGTGGCCGTTCCAGCGCGTGGAGGAGCGCTTCGAGCGCATCCCGGAGCCGGTGCAGCGCCGCATCGTCTACTGGTCCTTTCCCCGCAGCGAGCGGGAGATCTGCATGTACTCGTCCTTCAACACCGGTGGAGGCTCCGCGGGCGGCCCCGGCGACGACAGCGGCGGCGGCGGCGGCACGGGCGGCGGCGCGGGCGGTGGCGGCGGCGGCTCCTCATCCTCGCCGGCCGCCACTTCGGCCACCGCCGCCGCCGTCGCCGCGGGCACCGGGACCCCGTCGGTGGGGGCGGCCAGCGCTGCGGACGGCGGCGACGAGACGCGGCTGCCCTTCCGCAGGGGTATAGCGCTGCTGGAGAGTGGCTGCGTAGACAACGTCCTGCAAGTCGGTGAGTCACGGGGCCGCCGCGGGCCGTCGGTCCTTCGGTCTGTCCCCCTGTCCCTCGGGGGTGGGGGAGGGAAGGGGCCCCCTTTGCTCCCCTGGGCCGCCTCGGGCCGGGCGCGCGGTGCAGCAGCCGGCGACTCGGACGGTCCCCGGAGCGGAGCGCCCATTTCCTCCCGCTGGTCCCCGCCCCCGTCTCCCCGGACGGGCTAGCGCGAGTGGGAAATGAATCAGCAGGACGCGCCCCTCGGCGGCGGGGCGGTGGGTGTCGGTGTCCCCGTGGTCTGTCCCGCAGGCTGAGCGCCGGTGTGCGGGGCGGGCGTGGACAAAGGCGCGGGCGGCCGCGGGGCTCGGGCTGGGGCGTGCGGCGCGGGGGAGGGGGCGCGGGCCGCAGACAATGCCGACCCGGGCGCTCGCTCTGCGCTGCCCGGCTCGCGTCCTTTCTTCTGGCGCCGCTCCGCGCCCCGCGGTCCGGGGGGGGGGTTGGTGGCGAGTCCCCCCAACACCGCTCGGCCACCGCTCCGCTCGGGGCAACGACGGACGGCGGGTCTCGCATACCCCGGCTACTTAAGGTGTCTGCGACAAGTCCGCGGCGTCCGGGTTCGGGTCCTCGGGCCACCCCCGCGGGGAGCGACGGCGGGCCGGGCCGCTGAGGGGCGCCGCTCGCGCTCCTCCATCCCGAGAGGCACCCGGCCGCCGGACTTCGGCCTGCGCCCGGAGTCGGGGCGCGGTGCAGAGGGAGCGGGCAGCGGGGTCCGACGCTGTGACCCGCGCCCGGCGTCCGCACCGAGGGGCCCCGCGGCCCCTGCGACGCTGCGCGCCCCGCACCACCCGGCACTTTGTTCTCCTTTCGGGCTTATTTGTGCCCCTTTCAATTTTCTGTCACCCTCCGAAAAGGGGAAAGCAAACAAAAGAGCCTCTTTATTTCTTTTCAGGGCTTGTAAAGTAGAAGATATTTGACAAAGGCGAGAGAAGGACTTGTGATTTAAAGCCGCACAGCCCTTCTTTCTCTGACAGACCAGGAGAGTTTTCTCAAATCCCTCTGCCTTCCACGGGGCTTTTCTTTTTCTTCTGTTTAGATATCTTTTCCAGCCATAGTTATGGGAACGTTTGAAATGGATTGAAGTGAACAATGCTGCAGCGCAACCTCCCTGTCCCCATATTTTATCTCCGGATTGCTGAAGGCGTATTTTATAACCCCCTCCCACTCTGGTTGAAATTGTACGGATGAGCGCCGAAGCAAATGCTTGAGAATAGATTTGAAAGGCTGTGTGTCTCTGTGTCTGTCAGTCAGTCAGTCTGTCTTATTTTTAACTTGTTCTTTTCTCTCTGTGGTCCAAATCTTTTTATCCTATTCCTTGGGAGTGGAGTGGGGGTCTGGACAGTGGCCCCGGCACAGAAGATTTGTTTTAATCCTGTTTCGTTAATTTGAATTCTAATGTAATCTGAAAACGTGATTTTCTGCATGGTCATTTATTTCCAAAGACAGCCCTCAGTGTTGCTCAGCACCCTTTCCTTCTGTCTAAGAGGGGGGTTGGTTTTTGAGGCTATCCACCCTTCCCCTCACCTTTCTTCCCTTTAAAATCTAATTAACATTCTTTCTAGTTACACCCCCCGCCCCCTCCCACCTTCTCCTCTTTCTCTGCCGGTTTGAAACCGATGGAAGCGCATACATGGTCTCTGAGTATAACTAACTGGAGTCTGAATTTTTATGGCTTGGCTGGCAATGTTGCGTCGTGGCCCCCGCCTCCCCCCTTTCCCCTTGCTGTGTTTGACTCTGCTTGTGAGCAATGAGGAATGACAGGAGAGCACATAGGGAGGGTTTCTTGGCTGATTGCATTTAAGCCAGGAATTCACTGTGAAAATAAAGCCAAGGGGCGATAAATAAAAGATGCAATCTTCTCTAGGAGACAGACACACAGCGTGGGCTTTGCCTGCTTTCATCAGTGGAAGAGGCCAGGGTGAACAGTAAGTTGTAAAAGAAAATAGTAACTTTTTCAATAGTCCCCAAAGGGGAAGGGCTGGCACTTGAATGAATGCAGTTGGCCCTGGGTCGATGTGAAGAGGCATGCATACCTCTAGGACTGTTTGAAGACTTGACCACCTCTTTGGAAATACTTACATATGTACTAGACAAATGCTTTACACATTGAAGAAAACGAGTTTTTTCTTTCTTCTTCTCCGAGTTCTGCCAGTTTCTTTAACATCCAAGTTTTCTTACTTGTGGCAGTCAGCGTCGAGATGGAAGGCTGTTAAATGAATGCCTGGCAGCTGGCACTGCGATAGAAAATGTAGAACCAGGTTTTGTCCACCTTTGATGAGGAGCAGGAGGCCAGCGTCACGTGGTGGCTGGAGTTAGTGTGCTTTAAGAAGCTTATAATTGTGATTTGCTGTAGTCACCCTCCCACCCCACCCCCACCCCTACCCCCACCCCAATCAAAACCAAACCAAAACCAAGCCAACAAAACACCTGAGATGGAAAAGAACAAACTACTAGGTTGGTGTCGTCATAAGTCATAAGCAGGTTTCTGCAATTGACAACTTGGGTTTGTACAGGAAGTGTCCCTGAATGCTGGTCACAATAGGGCACCCTAGTTGTTGGACTTCATCTTACAGGCTCATCCAAAGCTTGAACAGTAGGAATTGGGCTTGTTAGAAATGAAACTTGCTGGGTAGATTTTTCAGCAATACACTAAACCTTTGTATACGCAAGTGCTATTAAATTAGATACAAATACTTGCTTAATAATTGCTTGTCGGTGGCTATAAGAAAGTTATATAGAAACGTGTTTACTTATTTTTGTTAAATTTGGATGCTGTTTGTTAAGGAGGGTCTCTGTTGTATGTAGTCTTGATCTCAGTTAAGATAACGCCTAAGCAGCTTCCCCAAGGTTTTTCTCTAATCCTCTTGTATATGACTTAAAATCAGAGGTAAAGACAGATTATTTGGGAAAAAAAATCTTAAAAAATTGGGGGGGGGAGTGCTGAAAACATCATAAACCAACTAAAATCTCTAGCCGGAGTAAATATTTATGGTGTGTTTGACCAAAGCTAGGCGTTTATAATCTGTAGAATTATAGGTGATTGTGATAGTGGTGAGTGAACGTGTTCTGTATGAGAATGCCCACTGCATGTCTTCGCAGCAGTGAAAGCTGGGCTCAGTCTTCATTTCTCTCAGGTAGGATTTGGTCAAGAACTTTGGACTGGAATACCATGCAGCTATGAACAAAATCATAGTTGGTATATTTTAGCAAAGAGATGTGACCTTTTAAATAACTTAGGTCAAGTGTGATCGCACAAGACTTTAACCAGCATGCAAGCCAGTGAATTTCTGAGCTTGAGGAAACCCTGCTCCACATAGTGAGCTCCAAGCCAGCCGGGTCTTGTTTCAGAAAGAAATTCCCAGCTAATGTCACACAGTTTTAAAACAACAGAAGACTTCAGTGTAAAGAAAGGAAGGGCAGGTCATATAAGAGCTGTGGCGTCTGGAGAAAGGAGTGAAGTGACCTGGGCAATTTTTCTCAAATATTCTCAAACATTTCTCTCTTAATGCAACCACATTTTCAGAATTAAAGATTAACCTTTGAGTTACAATGTTTTTTTTTTTTTTGTTGGTTTTTTTTTTTTTTGGTGTTATTTGTGTGTGTGTGTGTGTGTGTATCTGTGTGTGTAGATGATTGTTCTTTCTGAGGGACTGGTATGTATTTTTTTCAAAGTTTATTTTGATTGAGATATTTATTTAGAATCAAGGCAAATTTAAGCACAACCAGAGTCTTTTTTTTTTTTTTTTTTTTTTGTGAGAAGGAAAGAGTTACATTTTAAAAGCAGTTGGCTATTTTTTTCTTTGGTAGTTATTTTTGGGAGAGAAAATATTGCTAGAATTTTATTAATATATTAGCTCACATATTCTTTTTTGCTGGGGGGGGTGGAGTCAATGCTGTAAAATACAAGGAGAATATATATTGGAATTAAAACGAACCAAAACTTTAGTCAGTTAATTTATTGGATTTTACTAGAGTATTCTTATTTTCTTTATTGACCAAAGAGGAGACTCTAAATTCACTTTCAGAGTTGAGTGTATTTTAGATTGGTTGGAGTGTGTCTTATTGCACCCACTTCTAAGGAGGAAATAATAGGGAACAATTTTGTGTAGCAGTGTGTACTAATTTACTTTTGCAGGGGGATTAGGTGCAGAAACAAGCTCTACCTTTGAACCTTACCCCCAGCCTTTTGGTTAAGGAGAAAGTTAATTAAATGCAGAGAAGACATTTTGGAAGCATTCACATGATTTTGCGTGTGGCTTGAGACGTTTGTTTGCTGCTTTTCTGTACTTGGTAGGTGAGGAGTGCTTGGCGTTTAGTGATGCTCCAATCCGTGCTAGTTGGTCTGGGTCCAGTGAAGAAATCTGTTCAGTGGGCACAACACTGTTAGCTCGAACACCTATCCAACAAAGGAAGGGAGAAGATGGCTCAGTAAAGTGCTTGCTGAAGAAGCAGGAGGACATGACTTTGGGCATCAGTACTCCCATCAAAAGGATACATTTATTACCAAGCACTAGGATGGCAAGAGCCAGTTGGCTCCTTGGAGCTTATTGGACAGCCTGCACAGCTGAATTGATGAGCTCCAGGTTCAGTAATAGATCTTATTTTAACAAATATGGAGAGTGATTGAGAGGCATTCTCACTGTTCACCTCTGGCCTCCATACATATGTATAATCAGATGTACACACATTCACACGAACTGTATGTTCATCACATGGCTGTGTACACACACACACACACACATCAACAATATTGGAAGACTTTCGTTAAGCAGTCATTTCTATTTTTGCTTCAGCCTTGCAGTTTTGTTTGTTTTTTATGCTAGGGGTTGAACGGAGAGTCTCTTTGATGCTCACAAGTGTTCTTCCACACAGTCACATCTGCAGCCGGGTTTGTAATTCCTTGCTAAATAGCTGTGTTATGAGTACACTCTTGGACTGCAAAGGCTGTCTCCCTTTTCCCCTTCTGTGTTGAATTTCGTTTCTTTGGAGAGTGGTAGCTTCGATGCTATTCTTTTGGAAACACCAGGATGCCTGTGAGCCATGGCCTTTAACGGAAGAGAATTACTGCAGTCAATCAAACACTGGAGCTTCTTATTCTCTTAAGTATGTCCTTGTTGGGCTTTAGGATGCTCATTTCGCCATTGCCGTTTCCTACGGAGAAGCGCAGGGCCAGCATCTCTTCGTCTGCATTTAGTTAGGGATGTGTGATTTCTGCTGGTAACGTGCACAGCACAGGCTGGCTTTTAAGATGGCATCCCTGTTAAAGCTGCACGATTGGATTGGATCTTCGCTATCTGTTTCTGTGTCGGACTGCAAATTTTCCTCAGTGCATCAGAATGCGTTTGGTACCTCAAAGACGCCTACTTACACATACATGTGCTAAAACAACTCACTTAGTGTTAGGAAAACTCATAGGGGAGTCATTCACCTCCAACTGCCATGACTTAAATTGTTCGGCTAAAAGGGACATACAGCCTAGAAAAGAAGGTACAATTATTAGGAAATGTGATTGTCTTAAAAATAAAGCAAGTGACATTTTTCATTACCTTTCAAATTACCATTCTATAACAAAAATTTGCTCAATAAAAATCCTAATTTATATTTATCTCTCTCTATTTGGTTTTGACTGTACACGTGTGCAGATTACTATATATTTGAGTTCCTCCCTCGTTTGAAGTAAACAGTATGACTTTGTCAAAGACATTAATATCAAATGATAATTTGGAGAAAAAAAGTCATCTTGATTGATGGAAAAGCTCTTCTACTTTTCAGTCTAGCTGGATTCTCAAGCAGTAAAGTTGGTTAGATTTGCTGAAAATGCCTGGGTATCTAATTTTCAACTCAGTGTTCTGTGTACTGCTGAATGTTAGTATATGGTCTTCATTTCTTTAGAACTAGGATGTTTTCTCTTTTTCCTTCCTTGTGTAGGGCTAAAGTAAGCTCTGAAGAGAAGGCAGTGTGAGCTCTGTCTCCAGACTGTTCAGTGACTGCTGCATACAGATGCTTCCCTCTGCCGAAGGAAATAAAACACAGTCCACCGTTGTCAGTGTGTCAGTGTGTATGTGTGGGGGGGGTTAGATATAGACTCTGCCGAAGGAAATAGAACACAGTCCACCATTGTCTGTGTGTGTGTGGGGGGGGTTAGAGATAGACACCATTTACTTCAGCTTTTCTTGAATTCATACACACAGACACAAGAATCTTATTTTGTAGCCCAGGCTGGATAGGAACTCACTATATGTGGTCTGGAATGGCCTGGAGCTCCCAACCATCCTGCCTCAGCCTCTCAGGTGATGGGATTATCCTTGTGAACCACCAGGCTTGGCTTTCCTTATTTTTCTGATAAAAATGTGGAGGCCCAGACATGGAGAAATTGTTCAGAGCAAGCCGTAAGTCGCAGAGAAGGATACCAACGTTCTGGTTCCCACAGCTTGTACTGGCTTGGTTCCCTGGGAATGTTGGGTAATCTCAGAAAGGACAAGCATTTCTTGAAGGTGAATTGATACAAATGCTGGTGAGCTACTTTATGTGACTGTTGTAAAAGTGTTTACAGACCGCCTTCTATTTCAGGCTAAATTCTAAGGACTCCAGAGATGGATATAGCATGCAAAACAGTGCTAAACATTAGTAGATGTTGGAATTAGTAGTGCTATGATATAAAAATCCATGAAAAGTCGTGTCTGCTTTGGCACAAAACTATTACAGGTGTGTGCATAGGGAAGTGCATGTAGACACCCATGTAATAAAGAGTTCTTGCAAAAATAACAGTAGTAAAAAAAAATGGGCAGTGCTTATACACAGCACAGATGTAATGCAAGAAAGAGGTTTGGTGTGAATTTACTATGTTTATGGTTGCACTTTCATTTGAGAAAACATTTGTACACAGGCCCCTGCTCTCACTAGCAAGCTGCCTCCTCCTCAGTAAAGGGAACCATCAGAGCACTCTGGGATTATGCCCATACACACTTCTTTTTCCCTTCCAGTCAAGTGTTGAAATTCTTAAAAGATTTTTTTTTTTTTTTTCATGATTTGGGGCAGTTTTTTGTTGAATCAGTTTGTCTTGAGAGAGCCGACTGTAACATTTTTACTGGTAGGAAGACAGTAAAAGCTAAGTTTATAAAGCCATTAGCAGTATATACTAGACATTATTCTCCTTACTCTCTTTGTTTTTATTTTGATTTTTGAGACAGGGTTTCTCTCTGTAGCCCTGGCTATCCTGGAACTTGCTCTGTAGACCAGGCTGGCCTCCTTGGCGAGTGCTCTTCAAGCCTCAGCAGCCCTGCCGGTGATTGTCCTTAGTGTGATTCTAGAGGATTCTCAAGCTTACAGTCACATGCTGCTTTTAGAGGGCCTTCATGGAGACCTGAAGGTCAAATGCTAACGTCTATCAGAGCCGCATCACAGCCAGTCATTCCTCCTTCCCCCAAACCCACTGGTTCCTGCCTACAATAAGCTGCATCTGCTTTTACCAGTCTTTTACCAGTCCCTGTCTACTGAATTTCAGCTTTTGTATTGGGTGACTAATCTTCCAGGAGGAGCTCAGCATTTGAGAAAGGAGTAACTCGAAGATTGCATTGGTCGTGTGTGTGCTCCAGAGAGAGTTCTCTGAAGGATATTTAAGGAATTGCATTTTTCATTTTAAGGCCCTTTAGAAATAACTGATCAGCAAAGATACTTCTTAGTGCTGGTGGAACAATGGACTTTCTTTGAATGAGATAATTTTATAGCTTTGTGCAGTTGTTGTGCAGATGTTAAGTGGTTGGACAAAGCTGAATCAGTTCTTCAAACCCAATAAGTTGATCAGATAAATTGGAGGCTCATTAAGTCAATTAATGTGCTTAAAATTCAGGTGACTGGCTGCCTGATTGTCTTATTTAACAGTATGTTTGAAGTGTTTTCATTGTTAATTAATATTAGGCCTTTATAAGAAATATCCCTAAGAAGATAATATAAAGATGATATTATCTTTAGATTATCAAAATTACCTTGAGAGCAGGTTTTAAATTCTTTTTTTTAAAAATAAAGGCTTGTTTATTTATTTGTTTGTTTGTTTATTTAATGCATATATGTGTTTGCATTTTTGGGCGTCTCATGCATGTAGAAGTCGAGGTCGAAAGGAAACATTGGATTCTCTGGAATTGGAGTTATGGGTGAGTGTGAGCTGCTGCATAGATGCTGAGAACTAAATCCAGGTTCTCTGCAAGAGCAGTAAGCAGTCTTTAAAAATAACTCTTTGCAGCTTTATTTAGTTTTATGTATATGTGTTGTGGTTGCATATATATATATATATGCCCCATGTACTGCCCACAGAGGCCAGAAGAGGGCATTTGTGATCCCCTGTTCTGAAGTTACAGGCAGTGGCAAGCCATAGTGTGGGTGCTAAGAATCGGTACCTAGTCTTTTGCAAGAATAGCAAGTGCTCTTAACCAGTGGGCTATCTCTCCAGCTCTGCAGTAAGCACTCTTTCAACGGCTAATCATCATGTTTGCCTCTGCATTTTTGATTCATGTCAGTAAAATTTAGAGTTCTCTACATCATTTTATCTATTACATTTATTTGCTGAGGCAGCCAGCATCCTAACATCTTCATGTGTGAAGTGCAGATGTTTCATAGTTTAGATATGAAGGACATTGTCTTTTGAAGGTACTGGCTTCTCTTAATAAAGACTTGGACAGACTGAAGGCTGTGTTACCTTCAGGGACCTTTGTACTCCCCTCCTGGTGTCCATCCCCTCCCTCCCTCCCTCCCTCCCTCCCTCCCTCCCTCTATCCATCCCTCCCTCCCTCCCTCCCTCCCTCCCTTCCTCTTCTTCCCTTCCTCTCTTCCTCCCTCTTTTCCTTTTTCCTTCCGTCCTTTCTCTCTTCCTCCCTCTCTTCTTCCCTCCCTTTTTCCTTCCTTCCCTCCCTCCCTCCCTCGATCCCTCCCAGACAGGGTTTCTCTGTGTGGCCCTGGTTGTCCTGGAACTCGATTTGTAGACCAGATTGGCCTCATGCTCAGAGACCCCCGTCTCTGTCTCCCATGTGCTGGGATCAAAGGTGCTTGCTTCCATGTCTGGCTCATGAACTGGTTTCTAAAAGGAATGCTCATGGCTTTCTGAACACTTGTTGTAAAATAAATCCTTTATCTCAGAGGTTAGAAACGTATAGTCTGACTGTTCCATGTAAGTAACCTAAACCCTGCCCTGTTCCTGAGGATTTTTTTTTTAAATAGCATCCTGTAAGCTGACTTCTATTTCTGATGGATCATATTTTTTCCCTCTCTCCATCCCCAAATATCAGCTGTGTAACTTTTATCTTGATTCTTCAAGCCAGCAACTCAGTCAGTCCTATAGAGGACTGTGCCTTTTCTGGACAGTTGGTGAAGCTGGACAGTGGTGACCAGCAGATGGTCTGGGATGATGGAGCTGCCGGTGAGAGCCAGCTCCTGAGCCTGGTCTGTTTTCTTCTCTCTCCACATCTCTTCCTCCCTCTGCTCCCTCCTCCTCTCCTCCAGTCCTCTGCTGTCCCCCCCCCCATCTCCCTTGATTTAGGGAAATAAGCTGAGGTCAGAGGGACCTGTGTGTTCCAGCTGCTGCTTAGCTGCTATTTTTAGCCTGGCCCTACATCAGTCTGGCACTAGGCCATGGTGGCATAGGGCCAGTACTTGGTGGGACTGGTGGCCGATGTTGGAAACTTAAGTTTTCATCAGTCTAACTAAGTTTGAGATATACTCTGTCCTACAATGTTCTGCTAGTTTGTACTTTTAAAAGAATAATTCATTTTTTAAAAAAAGAAATGGCTTTTAAAAATAGTCATCATAAATAATAAATTTTGAAACATGTGCTATAGAGATTTTTTTTTTTAGAGAGAAGAAAGATTTAAAGCTTGTTTTATTGGGTCAGACATATATTTAGCTCAGTATTTGGGCTTTGTGGTGGTACCAAGAGGTGCAAAGCTTACGTGACTCATTCATGTGCCTCAGCGATTTTAGAATTGCCACTGCTGCTGAGGTTGTGGGGTCCAAGATGAATTATATAATTATAGGTATCATCAGACCAACCCCCCCCTCCAAAAAAAAAAAAAAAAACCCAAACCCAGCGCTTTTCCCTGCCATTTCCTTTGCTTCACGTGTCTGTGGATTCAGATTTGTTAAACGGTCAAAGTCCCAAGATCCAGGCCTAGAGTCTACATATTTTTTAGCTGCATCATGGAGCTCACCTTTGCAAACTGAGCCTTACACTTTTCAGATACATCTGTGCTTTCAAAACCTGTCTGCTGTACTGAAAGTGGAAATTAGGGTTTGTGTCAGAGTGAACTTTGGAAAGAAATAAAAAGTGCCATGGTGTGAAATGGCAGAGAGTTCGGTGAGGAGGGTCGTACCGACGTTTTCTGCAAAGGTGCACAGAAAGCCGCGTGTGTTTTAGGGCCGGGTTGCGGTGTATTTTAGATGAGGCTGTGACTTCCAGCAGTGGCAGTGACGATCAGTCCCGAATTCTCTAGAAAGTGGTCCAATGTAAGGCTAATGTTAGCGTGCTGACCTGACACGCCTGCCTTCCTAAGGCAGTACAATGTGATGATATAAAATCAAATTGATTTCTTCTTTAAGGTATTTAAGGATGAATTCTGGGAAATTCACTTTATAAAAAGTTCAGGTCGAATGGCTTAGTGGAAAGTGGATGTTTCAGAGATTATATTGTGGTTTTATAGTTGTAGTTTTCCTTCCTTCTCGAGGCAGTCTTGTATATTGCTCAGGTTGGCCTTGAACTCATGGCCTCACACCTTTACCACCTCAATATTGAGATTGTAGGCATGCACTGCTCCACTCAGCTTTACGTTCTCATATAGTAAATCAGAGATGCTTAGCCAGGGCCTGTCAAAGCAGCCGAGAATAGCTCAGCATTTGCCATCATCTTTGCCTCTTTCCTGAGTACTGGGTTTGCAGGTGAGTGGCGCCATGCCTGGCATCTTGGAAATGAGCAAGGTGGACATTTGGATCAAAGAGTATTTTATTTCTTTCATGGTTAAGGCAAACATTTGATCACAACCGGAAAGTCTTGGAGCTGGATTGATGTATACATCACAGTGTGGTGATATTCCCATGTTGTCTCTCTGCAGCAGAGGCTGTATGTCTTCAGATAGAAGGTCTTTCTCTAGCTAACCTTGGAGAGTTACTTTGTTGTAGCTTAGAGAGTGACCAGGTGACATCAAAGGGTGTCTGCAGAGTATGTTTATGAGCTTCAATATGACTGATAGAACATTATAACCCATTGCATGGTAGTTGATAAATGACTATTGTTTGGATTCTTAATTTAATTCAGCTTTATTGAGTAAGTTACATAGTGTCAGTTTTGCCTTCAGAAGCTTGATTCAAAACAAGATGTGGTTTAAAGGTTAGACTGGTGGACCTTAGAACCATGCAGGCAGAGTGTTTGAGTGACATCCTCCTTGGAACTTGTCAGAGCCATTTCTCTTTGGTGTCTGTGAATCTCTCTTAGCAGTGTATTCAAAAGGTATTTTGTTGAAGCTGTTTTGCAAATAGTGGGGATCTCCAAAAGCCTGGGCAATAGTACTTTTGTTTTTAGTAAGGATGCTACAGTAGGAGGTCCTGAACACCAGCATTCAGGAGACGGAGGCAGTTCAGTTTAGGTGGTTCTGTCTTGGTCACGCTGGGCTTACAGAGGGAGGTTCTGTCTATAAAACAATGACAGACAGAATTTAGGAACCTGAAAGTAGTTTTGTTTTGTCATCCAGGGCAAGGGGACCTTCTGCCTTGTGTGTGTGTGAAAGTTTGACATGTAACAATTTACCTTGATGCCTTTTGTGACTGTCTTGTGATGTCTTTTATGACAATCCACCTTATGGCTGCTTTAGCAATATCTGCTGCGTTTCCGCAGACTAATTGCCCAAGTTCCCTTTTGCCTTTTAATACATTCTTCACAGTTGTGGAGCAGTCTCTTTTGGCTTGTCCTCCTAACAGTTGAGATTTGAATTTTGAACCTAATTCTGTTAAGAAGCATTATTGGGCACATCTAAAACTTTAAATATCTTGTAAAAATTGGCTTAAAAAGGTGCTGCCCTCAAACTGGGCACTCTCCTCCCAGCCTCCCACCTGCCAGTGTTACAGGCATGCTCCCCCACTGCGGTGCCTGGCATCCATTCTTGCCCCAGAGTACCTTTGTACTGGCTCTTTGGAAATTCTAGCAGTGCACAATCTGGTAGGTTACGTAGGTGCAACTGAGGTTGAAGAATGGTCTCTGTCCAGTGAAGGTAAGTAGACCTGTAGGTTATGAAATTCTAGTTAGTGAAGAGATCAACCTAACTTGAGAACTCAGCCCTGAAATTCGTTTTTAATGTGAACGCTGTAGGAAATGAATGACAGTTTCTTAGGAGAAATCAGTATGCCTAATCTCATCTCAGACTGCAGATTTCTATGCATCTTTGATGAGGGGAGCATCAGTTAGCTAATCAAATGGACTGAAAGGCAGAGTGCTAACAGATGTAAAAATATTCTGCCACATGTGGTTCTGAGGTCGTTTAGAGTTTGCCATTGTACAAAAATCTTCTTAAGAATGAATGATGAATCTGGTAGTTTGAAAAAAAATGCTGGTGAATTTTAAATCCAGGACAGCCAACTATGAATAGTATCAGTCAGTGTGTGTATAGTAGACATCAAAACTGTCATTTAAATGGATGATAGATCATATGCCAGGCCTGGGGTGTGTGCGAAACATTCTTTACTGAAAAAAAAAAGTTCTAAGTTTTTGTTTCTTTTCAGTTTTCTGAGTATGTGTTGCTGTGACTTAACTTTTTAATGTATTTTCAGTAAGAATGTGAATACTGGACAGACGGTTGGGTTTTGGTACTGGACTGTTTTATAAAGTGCCCCGCTGTGCCCCCCCCCCCCACTGACCCAAAAGCTATTTTGAAAGCAGTTCATTTATTGGATGGTTACAACTTTGAGTAGGAAAGCCTGGCTCACTCCCATGCAGAGCAGGATTTGTGGGTTGCCCAGGAGATCCTTGGCATGATGGATACCTTACCCTCTCACTTGATAGTTCACTTTTTATAAAGACTGTCATCCTCTGGTAGGCTCCAGCAGGAGAAGGGAGTTTTAGAACAGCCACAAGGTGTGACTGAGTTCCCCTCCCCATAGAGGAAACCCAAACACAATTTGGAAAACTAAACTTAGTCTTTTGACAACTGCCTCCCAGTGATGACTTCCAAAAGCTCACACAACTTCAGGGCATCTGTAAGATCCTGTATTTTAAGACTTAGTTTCAGAGTACAATGGGATTTACCAGAGGAGTATTTTTATGTTTTGTTTTGTTTTTTTTGAATTTAACAGCATTGGTGTACTCCCAAAGCTTGACTTTTGCAACAGGGTTGGTTATCCAGAAATGGAATGACCACCACTTTCATTTGCCCAGTCTGTCTTGGCTGTGCCCTTTTCTGGACTGCTTTTGCTCTGGCAGCTCTGCTGTTTCAAATCTGTTGGGTGTTTTTATGTCTGTGCCTTGGACAGCCATGATGACGGAGCCTCCACATTCTTTCTAGCTGTATACGGTTAGGGCACTTTACCTTCGCTGCTCTGTTAGTGGCTTTTCTGAATTACTTCATGCCACAAAGCTCTTTACAACTTGAGTTGCTCTGTACTTGTATATATTCATGATATGTAAGAACAGACCATACACATACACACACAAAGTGAGTGTGCCTATATAATCTTACAACAGGAGGAGATCAGCTCTTAGATTCTGCATGTATTGTAGTCAGTAGGTTGCTGGTTTTGGAACCTTCAGTGGGCTTCCTTTGCTCATAGTACCACCCCTGATCCTCATCTGCCTCTGGCATAAATATTTCTCTTGTCCTTCATTGTGTCCAAGCTGCACTGCCACCAAGAGTGCCCCACTTTTCGTAGTTTGTGCTTTGTTTGAAATCTGGCAAAAAAAAAAATCTTTGAAACCTAAATGATTTTTTTTTGATGGTGGTCTCTCCCCTCCCATTTCTCCTGTTAGATTGTAATGTGTAAGGTCCATGGATGCAGAAAAGTGCATGTCTGTCTGTTTGTCTGTCTGTGTGTTTTTAGCCCCGTGTCCTAGGGCAGCTACACATGGTTGGATCTCAGTAAAGCTTGCTGATGCAATGAAAGAGAGGTGTTTTGCCCTTGAACTATTTTTCCGACTGTCCAGAAGGAGGCACTGCCTCATTGAGCCATACCCCACCCTCTCACATGAAGAACTAGACGGTCGAAAGGTATTTCCGTGTTTTATATTTGTAGTCACTTGGAGCTACTCCCAAATTCCACAGAAGGTGTATTTGCAACCGACTTTCTTAGACGATGAGAGCTCCCTACTCTGCATATAGTAAGTTCCTTACCAATGTTAGATGCATTGGAATGTGGGCTTGAATTATATGGGTTGAGAAACTGACATTTGGAAAGAGCAAACAGCTCCGTTTCCAGTGGCAGGTTGCAGGTGAGTGGGAGGTGTGAAGGATTAGCGGCAGTCTTTCTTTCCCTTGAGTGCAGAGGTCACTTTTCTCCTTCCCGAAGTTCTCCTTGGTCAGAGTAGACACCTGCCTGCCATAGTGCCATATGCAGGGGGCAGTGTGGGCCAATTCAGTCTGCACAGCATTGTTTCTTCTTGCCTCTTCCTTGTCAGTCCCCTGTCCCCCATCATTTTAATCTTTTCTCCCTCATTAATCAAGCAGAAGAGTAGCAGGCCAGAGTGATGGATGTAAGAAATCCAAGCCAAGCATCTGCTGTGTAAAGTTCTTTCTGTTAGAGGTAGTCTTGGAAACACACCATCTTTTTCTGGTGTTTTACTGTATGTATGTGTGTGTGTGTGGGGGGGGGTCAGGATTGGGTCAGCTTTTATTTGAAATTTGTATAAACCTCTCCACTTTTGAAGTGCCAGTCTTGTGTTACAAGCATGGTTTTTATGTTCCTGCTCACCTGAGAAAGACATTTTGTTCTGTTTGAGATGCCCAATTCCCTATGCAGCAGCACCAGGCTGCCCGTGGTGCACCTACAGGTACTTGAGTAGTGTCTCCTGACTTCTGAATTTGTGGCAGCCATCTTTCCACAAAGTAGTGGTTATACAGCCCATGATGCAGTTAGCGCCTTTTTGCTCCTTGGAGCTGGTGCTGTGCTTAGCTGAAGATATCTTCTGTCCTTAGTAACAACAACAACCCCGTAGTTTCAGTTAACATTGGTGACATTGTGAGTTTGGCTTGAAACCAGTCCCATTTCCTCTTTCATCAGAGCATGCTTTTCAGGAGGAGACACGGCAGCATGTCTGGAGGAGATTCTCCAAGAGGCTCAATGTGACAGAAGCTCACAGCCCTGCTGTGGGAAGACCTGAGCCTCCCATGGGGGCTCCTTGCTCTGGTCACTCTGCTATCAGATCACAGCCTTAAAGGTCTGCCCACCTCAGGAAGCAAGCCTTGGGTTTCCCTTGTTGTCTGGAGAGATTAGATGGGTCTAGGTAACATCCAGCCTCAGCTTTTGCGCTTTCCCGGTATCTTCTCAACTTTCTGCTCCCCAGCGGGGTTATTTGTGGCAGTGGCTGCTTTCCGTGTGGTCTGGTTACAAGTTAAAAGCTTCAGAAGCCTATATAACTTGCCATAGTTTTAACACTTTTTACTGTTTTGATGATCTGATTTACACAAGTACCATATAAAATTCTACCTCTGCTATACAGTCGCTGGAACACTGAGTGAGCTCTGCTTTTTATGACCAAGTTATGGGATGAGTAATTACTCTCCAGAGTGAATGGCTCAAAATGAAATAACTGTATGCTTAAGGTACGACGTGACACCAGCTGTACTTAGGCCTC
Source organism: Micromys minutus (assembly GCF_963924665.1). Classification (NCBI taxonomy): domain Eukaryota; kingdom Metazoa; phylum Chordata; class Mammalia; order Rodentia; family Muridae; genus Micromys; species Micromys minutus. The sequence continues at coordinate 9,429,228 of NC_137955.1, read as the reverse complement.
AGAGGTATGTAATTATCTCCATACACCGACAGACACACGAGCACATTTACGCTCATGGCAAGAGTTTTATTTGAGGAAGAAAACCCACTTTCTGGTAAGTGAAAGAACATCCATTATTTTTTGAGGGATTCAGAAATTGTTTTGTTTTACAGGTACCATCTCAATCCCCCTACATTTCTTTAGGGCATAATTTAAACTATCCATCAGTGGATCCTGGAATAAACAGGTATACTCCGGCTTTTAGATATTAAGGGTGGTTTAGAGATTTGCCCAGAGCACCATGCCTCTCGTTTTCCCAGCTGCTGCTTACACTAACTTGATCTGTGTTTTATTCTTAGACTCAGTTTTGATTATCAGTTATATTCATTAAAGGCAATGTCCGTTTTGGCTTTCCACTGCAAGTGATATCTTTTGTTAGGTTACTTAGATGATAAGTTTTATATATTCTGTCTGGTCTCACGGATCACGAAGAATTAAACGTGCTAGTACTTTAAATTGACTTGTCCTTGGCTCACATAAAAATGGGACTTCTTTTAAATAAAATTTTCTGCTAGCTCCACAGGTGAGTTTTCTGCACTGCTGTTGCAATGCATTTACCTTGTTCAGCTGGCCACCTTCCCTACCAAAGGTGCAGACACTTGGCTTGGAGATTGAGGTTGGTAGTTAGGATCTAGCTAGCTCCCTGTTCACAAGCCCAGGAGGTGAGGATTCCTTACCTAGGGAGCCAAAGAAACCTGTAGTGGCTGCTGGCTCCTCCCCTGGGCTAGAGAGCTCCAGTAGGGATGGGGCTTGGCCTTGGGACTTGGAGTGGAGTGCAGTGATGGGAGCTCACTTGTTATGGTGTGATGTTTACGATGTGATCCTCCCGAGAGAAGCTGAAGAAATACAGTAACAGGCTACAGATGCCACAGCCACAGTGTCACCTGAGAGCTTTGAAAGCAACCTAGAAACGTTAAGGATTCGAATTCTTAAAATTATAGTTTATACATAACTTATGGGAAAACTAGTAAGTTGTTGGCACTGTGCTGATTATCAGAGCTGTCAGGAAAGAGACACGAATTTCTGTGACGTCTACGGTCACCAGCCATGTGCCAGCATTGAGCACTGGCATGTGCACTCACAAGCCTTGTGGAACATTGGCGTGCAGCAGGCTAGAATGGAGGTAGTCCACATGTGTGTTAGAGTTTGAGTTCTTAAATTAAATATATTATGACTTAATTAAGTGAAGCAATATTTTGTGTTAAATGTATGATTAATTTCACATTTTAACTTTAAAATATGGCCAATAGAAAGTTAAAGTTACCTATGTGGATCATACCTAATTATGTAGACATTTTGATCTGATCCAGTCACTTTAGTAGTTGTCATGGTTTTCTATGTATTCGAAGCTGACTTTTAGCAACTTAACACTTTAAACTTAGATCTGAGACACTGAGTCTTCATTTTCGTTTCCTTTCAGGTTGAGATGATTTTTCCACCTTAAATCTCTAAGATAGATATACTAAATGAAGGGTGGGAGATGATTACTGGCCAAGTGTTGGCTAATAATCTGTGCTTAAATATTACTTTTTATTTTCGTAAAAAGTTCAGTGAGTTGGTTTTTAAAGTTTTTTATTTGTAGGCAGAATATAGAGTAAGTGCTAAAATTATATTTAAAACGTATCCCTTTAAGACAACTTAGAGTTAATGGTAATTAAAGGAAGCAGCCTCTAAGCTGCTCTGCCTGCCTCATTCCCTTTTCTCTCTCTACCCCCCACTTTCTCTTTGTTTGAGGACAGATATATGGATTTTTCCCTGAATTTAAAAGTGCATTTGGCATCAGATTAAACACAACAGGGACACAGACCACAGGTAATTTCTTCAGTAGTTTTCATTGTGGTCCCCAGGACAGGGCCATCATCACCTGGGGTTTGGTTAGACATACAGTTTACTGTCTTTGCCATGTAAGTACTGACTAGAAAGTTGAAGCTAGGATCTAGCACCTCAGGTTTTAATGTCTCCCAAGCAATTTTGAAGTATTAACACCACCATTGGCCCAATACACACTGCTCAATGTACACACAGAGAAAGATACCCTGAATCTTCAATATAGATTTTAAAAAACAGAAATTCACTGAATTTGACTGCTCACACAAAGAAGGCAAGATAAAGTGAACCACTTAAAGATCCACAGCCGGGTGGGATTGTGCGAACCCTGCAGGAGCTATGGAAAGGGGGAAATGGCTTCTCATTTTCTGGCCAGCCTTCACCAGTGCCTCTCTGGCTGAGCCCAGGAAAAGCCAGGTGACCCAGGAGTTGGAGTGCTGCGCACCTTGGTGGTGATCAGCATTCTTGAAACACAAAGGTCATAGCACCCAAGCTCTGTGAGCAAACAGGCTTAGAAGTGGCACATCTCGTTCTATACTTTAAAATGAAGCAGTGTTTTAATTAAAATACTTAACAGGTGTTTGTAATATTAAGAATCTTGGAATATAATAGTTTTCTTAATGAATTATGTAACACATTTATGAAAACCAAATAACTTTAGTGCATCCGGGGAATTTTTTACAGGGACTTATGACCATAGGAGATGGCTGTGTGGTTTTTTTGTTTGTTTGTTTTGTTTTTTGTTTTTTTTTGTTTTTTTGTTTTTTTTTTTTTGAAGAGTTTGATACTTTCTTCCTGTTCTTGGTCTATTTTGACTCTTCCTAGTTGAGGGGTTACCAAGCTGCCCTGGTTGTTAGTGCCATCACATGGCATACCCGGGAAACTGTCATTTCCCCTTTAACCGCTTGCTCTCCTAGGTTAAGCAGTTTGTAGAGTATGAACTGTTAATATTTACAACCTACTTTGTAGGTGCCAGGCGGCGATCAAAAAAGTACTTTAAAAATTCATTGTATTAGGATAATCTCCAAAGATGTGTTAGTGGTGTCCAGTCTGCTCAGGAAGGAAGCGCCAGGTGTGGAGCAGAAAGGGATTTGATACAGAGAATTAGTTACAATGTACTTGCAAGGAGCTGAGGGAGAAAGTGGTGAGAGGTTAATGCTGGATCAGCAGATTGGTTTAGAGTATGTGTATGTGTATGAGCACATTACAGGTTTAGAGTATGTTTATGTGTATGAGCACATTACAGGTTTAAAGTATGTGTATGTGTATGAGCACATTACAGGTTTAAAGTATATTTATGTGTATGAGCACATTACAGGTTTAGAGTATGTTTATGTGTATGAGCACATTACATAGGTGGGTTCTGAAGGAGCAAATGAGGAGGAGGAGGAGTTATCAATATCCTGGGTCAGACAAGCTCAAGGACCTGCCTCATATCTCAGATTCTGCTGCTCAGAAACCACATCTTCAGCCCTTTGCTGATGTGCCCGCTGGTACCATTTGAAACAGGAACCAAAGGTCTTTCCCTCCTCATCTTACAGTTTCCTGTCACTGTTCCCACAGATAGACCCAAACTGGAAGACGGTTGAGGTGAGTTTGGGATTTGTAGCTGGTAGACTTTCAGTCCAAGTGGTTCTTTTATCATCACACGTGTGGAGGCTGAGGCGCGTCAGGCGGTTTCTGTACGGCAGAGTTGGGACAGCCGTGTGATAGCAGCCTTGGCTCCTTTTTGGATTGTGCTTCTGTGTCTGATGGTTGGACTTTTCTCCTTGTTGCTGAGCACCTCAAATGAGTGGCTGCTTCTAGTGATTTCTGCCTATTAAACACTTTCTTTTCTTTTGGTTTCTCGGAACACCTCTCTTCAGGTCATCACTGATTTTGTACCCAACACATGGGGATGTTTTGGCCTCCATTTCTCCTTGATTTTTCCCCTGGTCTTTAATTTTTAGGCGTGTTTAAGGCACTCCAGCCTTGACTGCCATAGAGCTGTGCTTGGACACAATTCCCTCTGCTTGAGGAGGTTCCTGCTTTTCTTCTCTTCCTCCCTTTCTTAAGTATTGACTACTCTCTCTTGGAATAAGTTGGAATTTAGATATAAGATGTTTTTCATGTTCACTTTTGTATGAAAGTCTAATAAACAGCGAGCAGACAGTGTTGTGACCTTTTCCTACCACAGAGATGGTGCGGTCTCTGAAGAGTCAGCATGGTCTCCTTGGGCGGAGGGGGAGCGCATAGGAGTTTGGAGAGAAGACTCACTTTCCAGTGCCTAACATCTGCGCACTGCAGTGTGGACGCTGAGTGCGACACTGGCAGTTGTCCTTATTTTAAATAAAAAGACAAAAACAAAAATAAAAATGTAACTGGTAAGCTGGAGCCCCCATCTGACTGGCAGCCAGGGCTTTCTTTAGTTCACTTGGGGAATGTCTCAATCTCTTACTTTTAAAATGAGGAGCATTACCAAGGTGATCTTAGGGCCTTCCTCTCCACTGTCCAGATCTTAACTCCCCTGCTGTCCTGAGAAGTAGTTGCTTCTGTTCTAAGTAACTTATATACCAACAAAGAAAGTAATCACCCTGTTCTAAGGAATGCTTTGTTTTATTAAGGACAAATTATTGTTTGTAAGAAATCATAAACTAGGGCAAAGGGACTTGAAGAGTTGGGATGATAGATCTTAGATATTTCAGGAGTACCATGTTACATGCAGATGAGGCTGTGGCTTTTTTGTGGCTCAGAGTAATCGCTTTGAAATAACTCCAGTCTAAACAGAGTGACCTATCTAGAAAACAAAGAGACCAACCTGTAAAGAAAGTTGCCATGATGTGATTCTCTAGTACTATCTTCAGATTTGCCAATAGGTGGTTTAAATGGACATTATAACCCTGCCTTGTTACACAGTATCCATCATAAACTATCAGACAGGCTTTTCTAGTCTGTATCAGTGGAGTGGATAAACCTCCAGGCTCTGTAGGAAGCGCTTCAGCCCTTTCCTAGTATTCTCCAGTTCTTTACCTGTTCATACCTAACTTTGTAAACATGGGAGGTTCATAAGAATCACTGAGCCCTTAGCTCTGAGGTTATTTGCTTTTTATTTTGTTTTGCTTTTCTCCACTAGAGAAAGTTTGAGGGAGAATGTTAGGTGTTTGGTTTCCTGCTACCTCTCTGTGCCTTTCCTTGTTGGTTTTTGTGGTTAATGTCAAGCCTTCTAGAATTTTCTGTGTCAGTGTGGTAGTCAGCTTTGAGTTGCCGTAAAAAGGGTTCCTGGAGATAATTATGAAGATGACAGGTTAATTCTATCCTGCAGCTTTGGAGGTTCCAGTCTAAGACTGGCCATATCTACTTGCTTTGGCCCTCTGGGCCTACTAGATGGTTCTTGTGGTGGAGCATATTGCTTATGTCATGGCCCAGAATGTTTGGTTTTAAAGGCCTCAGTTCATGTTCAGTTTGCCCTGTGGCTTTGGGCTTGTGCATGGTGGAGCAGACTCACCTAAAGTCAGACAGAAAAAGAGAAAGACAACCAGGAAAGAACTATGGTCCTACAATTCCCTGGAGCGCATCGAGCACACCAACAGTGACCCAAAGGCTTAGCAGTGGGCTCCACCGCCTAAAGGTGCTGCAAGCCACTAGGTGTACCACTCCAGAAGCATCTTTGCCACATGGGTCAGCGGGGCAGTCCCAAGCGTTGCTGCCTTCTCTTGCTTTCTCTCAGGTCTCAGGACTGACACACACACACACACACACACACACACACACACACACACACACAGAGAGAGAGAGAGAGAGAGACACAGACACACGCTCACTCACTATTAATTAAGAAAAGCTTCATAAGAAGAGACTTACTCCTTAAAACATGCCATGCTCACTGACGTTCTTAATAATATTTCCCGGGTTCCATTAGAAAACACTTTGTGTGACCGACAGCACTGGTTTTTGACCTGTGAGTAAATCATGACTGAATCACCATTTGCAGAACACTGCCAGTGTAGTAGTTGCACAGATACCTTAGGTTATGGGGAGTTTCCTGTGCACTTATTCAGAGGCCGTAAATATTTGATGCAAACAAATAATTACAATGTTTAAAAAAAAAAGAGTGCAAAGATTCTTTACCCTGCGTTAGGAAGCCAGACTTGAATGGGTTAGGTCATTGATACTCTGTTTTGTGTGAGAAAGAGCTGCACAAATGGAATTACTAATATATTTAAATGAAGACACAACAAACTACATATATTTCCCATATGGTTTCCCTTCTGGATGCTGAATGTTTTAGACCAGCAAATTCTAGTGAGGCTTCAGGAAATACTGTTTATCATGCCATAGAAATGTTAGCTGACCCAAATGACTTAATGGTTAATTGACTTGTAGAGGTTGGGCAGAAAGCCAAGGTATCCGGACGGGCCTAACAGTGCTCAGTGTGGGCTGGACATGATGGTTGCTCACCTATAATCCCAGTAATTGCCAGGCGGAGGCACATGATCATGGGTTTGAGGCCAGCCTGGAATCCATACCTAGTTCCTGCCACCAGACAAAGGGTTTGAAAATGAGTGTCTGAGCCATTCTTGAAGGAAGTGGAATATGTTTAAATTTTATTTAAAAATCTTGCTCTTGACTTGAGCGGTTGGACTTTGGAATAGCCTGCCCAGCATGGCTTCTATTTCTGAAGCTAGGGAAGCAAGTGTTCCTTTTGGCTGGAGGGTGATGGAACGATCACAGTTGCAGCTGCTGCTCTAGGCATTCTCAGCTTTGAGTATTAACTTGTGTCTGTCAGGAATCATAGTCTGTGGTGCGTGGGTCAGTCTGGCCTGCTACCTGTTTGTGCGTAGCCTGCAAACTAAGAATGGTGCCTTTATTTTTAAAGTGGTTAGAAAAATTATTACAGAAAACCATTTTCTGATATGTAAAACTCATATGAAATTCCAAGTTTTGAGTCATAAGTAAGCTGTTTTGGAGCATTCCCTGCTCATCGGTTTGTAGTGTAGTCCCTTCAGGCTGCTTAGCAAAATACTGAGTGACTTATGGACAATAGAAATCTGTCTTAGTTTTGGAGGTCAGGAAGGGCTTCTTGGAAATTTCAGGATCAGTGTGCCTGCAGGTTTGGAGCTTTGTGAGGGGAATTTTAGCAGATGGTACTTCGGTGAGAACTCATATGGCTGCAGATGTGGCTTCTTTCTTGTGCCTTCTTGAGAAAGGGCACTAATTCCACTTGTGTGAGGTGACACTTGTCCTCTGGAAGCCCTCAGTCTCCTCACACCATCATATTGGGGTCACCTAGCATTCAGATCACAGCAGTTTACAAATTCTCTGTGAATGCTTTCATGTCAGTGAGTTAAATAGTTATCAGAGACTTTGTTGTCTGCAAAACCTTAAATATCCACTTCTGGGTTCTATACAGAAAGCTTGCTACCCGTGGCCTGTACGGTTAGTGTTTCACACCAGTCAACAAAATTATGTATAAAAGTTTCAATGTAAAGTGTCGTCTCACAAAACTAGATAATAAAAATAAATTGGAAGTTAAAAGCATGAAATTTCTCCCACAGTTTGTAGACCAGCTTCTTGGGTGAATAATAGAGATACATTCTGAAAAATGCTATAGCTTTTGAAATGAGTAAGCGTGCTAAAAGTTGAGCTTTGACAGCTTTTCTTGTATTTCTGTGCCCACCTCCATTTCTCCCTCCATTGTGAGCATTATTCTCCCTCCAGTGAATACTCGCCTTCATGGTAAACAGTGATCATATTTTCTCTACCACTCAGTGGTTTTCAGTTCTGAAGCTTCCCTTAATGGGTTCATCCCTAAAAGGTTGGAGTTGGTTTTCTCTGCTATTTGCCAGAGAGTCCATGCAAATAGCCTGGGGGTGTATGGCCAGCATGAGGGCTCTGCCAGGTCTCCACATTTGTCTGCAAGCTCAGCTGTTGTGATTCAGATGAGGACTTTAGTTCCATTTCCATACGGTACCCCAACCCTCCAACGTGCCTTGTGCTAGATGTCACTTCCAGTCCATTCTGGCCCTTGGTGAATCAAGGGAGAAGCCTACTTTTCCACTCTGGTTATTTGAGCAGTCTAGTCTGTCAGTCCATGCCCACCATCTTTCCTTTTCTCCTGTGTTGGGGGAAAATCATAGTACTGAGTTCCAGCAAGACCAAAGTTATCTGTAGGTCTAGGATTAGCATAGATGTAAAGAAGCCATGTAAATAGAGAACTTTGAAAGGTGAGCATTAGAAGGATGATGCTTACATGTTACAGGTTTTTCTTTTAATCACTTAAGAGGACTTGGAGTCCTCTCTGAGAACCTGGTATGTTCTTTGTAGAAGTCAGAAAGTCCAGCTGTGTGCTTTTCAGGTTTCTAGTGCATTTGAAAGAACAGTAAAGGCAAAAGAGACGGGAGACCAGTGGCTGAGAGCAGGGCTTGATTAATGACAGCCTGCAAGTAGAGAACATTACACAGTGAGGAAAAACAAAGACTTAGAAACTCATTGGGAGCACATCAAGGCCACTTGGTATGGGGCCAAAGCCCCAAATATGTCACTGTCCCCTGAGGAGTCACTGCTATTGCTGACTGTGATCACTAAACTCTGTGGAAATCACTCAGTCACTGCTTTCTAAGAATGGTGTTTGCTCCTCACAGCCATTCCATGGTGACACAAACTGTGCTCAGATTTCTTTAACTTATGTGTTTTATGGCACTGTTGAGACCTTCACCAGGGCCTCAGATATGTTCTACCAAAGAACTGCACCCCCATCCTTTGAAGCAGGGACTTGTTAGGTGAACCATTTTGGCCTTAAATCTGAGAGTGCTTCAGCATCTGGGATGACTGGTGTGAAGGTTGTATTTGACACAAAAATGCTTACGTGCCTATTTCTTTATTGGTGTTGAGAAAAGTAAGATCTATATCTCAATGGAGTCTGGATCAATTCTGGAGTCTCAACTTTTTCTGGTATCAAACCCTTCAAAAGAACAGAGGCCATCCATGCACAGAGTGTAGTAGGTGGACTTTCTTCTGGCTTCAGGTACCAGTTCCTTTTCTGATTGGCTGACCAGTGTTTGGCGTTCTTGTTCTCACAGATGAGATGCAAAGTTGTTTGTACCAACTCCATAGGAGTGTTGTGAGGAGTCAGCGAGACATCGTATGTGAATAGTCTCCTGCTCAGCTGTGTAGGGAAGAACTCTGCTCTTTTATACTCAAAACAGACAATTTCCCATATTTTAAGAAAATACTTAATAAATTCTAGAACGTAGGTTCCAAGGATTGAACTCAGGTCGTTAGGTTTATACAACAAGCATTTCTGCCTACCGAGGAATCTAGCCAACATGGATCTTTCAACCTTAAAAATTAATGTCATTAAATGATCATTGTTAATTTTAACCTAGTTAAAGGTTAAACCTGCTCTTTTCATCTGACAGCTTTAAGGGCAGAAAACGTATTTTGTTTTCATTCACATATACTTTTTTGTTTTCATTCACATATACTTGGGGAAACTTAACGTCTCATTTGTCACAATAATCACCAACTGCCACTCAAGCAGACAATACAGGGGTGTCTTACATAAAAGATACCTTGTAAGGTCCTTAAAATATATCCGAGAGCTTCTCAAAGTAATAAATCAAAAAATCCAAACTTGAACTCAAGTCACATAAACCCGAGTCTCTGAGTAGTCAAATCTAGCCAATAATATAGTATACATTTATGTATTGTAAAGGTTTTCTTTCTTTTTTTAAATATCAATTTCCAGTTCTATAAAACGGTGATTAACACACAGTGCTCACTTACCGGAACATAGAAAGGATGTATTGACTTTGACCCAGTGTTCCAGTGAGCTAATTCTGCAATAGATAGTTGTGATTGAACTAAAGGGTAAGTTCTCTCACAGAATGAGGTGCTTAACTCACCAAGATACAGCATTTCCTAGTAAAGTTGGTAGTCTTCATGGCTTAGAATGAGAGGCAAAAGTACACAAGCTATATAGAAAACCCACTGAGGTGACATTACATCACTAAAACCGCCACTGAATATGTGCTGACTTCATAGTGCTTCACAGGTGAAATGTGTGTGTCAGAAGTGGGTGGATGAGTAAGCTCAGGTGAATTACCAAAGTTCATACAACCAGGGCAGAAACTATGCATGGAGTGAGGACACAGTGACATTCCTTTGCTTCTCCTCCTGATGCCAGATTTCCAGCAGAGAGCTGACCACCTTGCATCTCAGGCTGCATGATCAAGGCAGGGGGTGTGTCATTTGATTACATCCCAGACTGGAGGCCTTTCTTGATAATAGGTTGGTGATAAGAGGAGTTTCATCCACTGCACACAAAGCAAACTGATTATCCACGGGACTACTGCTAAGTCAAACTCTCAAATGGAGGGGCTAACTTCATAAAAGAGAACCACAGAAGAGAACTGAGTCCTGCACACACACACACACACACACACACACACACACACACACACACACACACACACACACACACCTGGTGCCTGCCCCCACAGTAATGTACAATAAAAGTCAAATTTGATGGGTATAGATTGCCAGAGCCTCCTCCATAAGGAAATGGATCCTGAGATAACTTCTGAGGCCTGAGATGAGCTTCCAGTCAGGTGCATGCACGTTTCCAGTGACCGTCCTGGAGCCTCACAGCTTATGAGATGGCCTGTTGCAGCAATACTTTCCTTTCTGAGGAAGGCAGCGAAGGACTCGCAACTTCATGGCCTCAATAGACTTAATCTAGTCTGTTCTTGGATTTTACGTTTCTGACTACCTTTGAACTAAAAAAAAAACTTTATTAAATTAAATTGATAAAAATAAAAAAATCATATTACAACACCTTTACAAGACAGTAGGAAATAAGTTATTGTATCTCCTTGTTATTCACAGGTGAAACGTTTTTTATGGTTATATTTTTCTAGGAATTAAAGGGCTTCATTATGTGTACATTGTTATATCTGGCTGTTGGTTCAGAACCAGAGTAAGAACTTCTTTCTTATATGTACTGTAATTATTTAATGACTAATAAACAGTGGGTTTATCTTATATAACTGCCGTCTTTGCCTTTTAGCTGGTCTGACAGGCAGTGTTCATCTCCTTAGGTACCGCCCGTCGCTGTGTCTCTTAGGTTTCCGGGTCGCTTGTGGGTAATGGGCATGTGGAATGTTTTTATGGGACTCCATATTGCATTGCCACGCTGCCTGCTGGCTTCTGCACTGACCGCCACACCGGATTGTTTCATATTTTCTCCACATTACTAAAAACGTTGTTAACTTCACTGTGAACATTTAGGGGTATTCATGAAAGCTAAAATGTTGGTATGTTTTTCACATTTTCTGATGATGGATTTTGTTTTTACTCTCCTCCCCACTGGCTGGTACAGGTTTGTAGAAGGTCACATCTGTGCTGAATCTCTGGTACCAAGCAGCCAGGGGAGAGTGTGAGGCGCTGTCAGCTGGAGGGGTTTAGGTCACTGGAAAGATTTTACTATGATTCTGTTTTGTTTTTTTAAGCCTTATATCTAGATTTGTGTAAGTTTTCTTGCCTTTCCTGGCTTTTATTTTTGTTTCAGTTTTTTGAGACAGGTTTTGTTTGTTTGTTTGTTTTTAACATAGACAGCCAAAGATTGGTCTGGACTCCTGGTCTTCTGCCTCATTCTCCCAAGTACCAAGGTAACAGGTGTGAGCCACTATGCCTGGCCTCTGGAGGTCACCACGCGGTTTTGTATTTCTTTTTGTTTATGACATTTCCTTCTCTTTAAGTTCCTTAGATGTCTCTCTTGTATTTTAAACTCTTAAAATGAATGGTGGTTCTAGCCTTCTATGTTTATTACGAAGGTATAAAAACAGTCCTCAGGGAAAACAAATCCCACTTTTGAATTTGAAAGTTGACACTATTTTGTAACGCAACCAAAAGTTCACAGTGGTGTTTTTGTTAACACTTTCACCTATGCCTTTTATTCCGATTATTAGGACTGTTCGTTAGTACTTGTTAGCTGACTGTTAGCTCTTAGTAATTATCAGCAGTTGTGTCTCTCTAGTTGTGTATCTTTTTCCTTTTAGGTGAGTTTTCTATAGGACTCTTTATCTCAGGATCACGTGTTGTTAGAGTGTCCAGGGAGCAATTAGGGCAGTCTGTTAAGTCTTTTGCCTCGAGACAGCACCATTGGATGTGCCCTGTGTGATCCTCAAGGGCGTGAATAACTACGCCACTCGTCCAGTCATCGTTTCTTGTATTTCGAGATTTGTCTGAAACCTTTACTGCATAAACAGCTCACAGGATGTTCACGTGCCGGAAGCACACATTATTCTTAACTGATTATGTTGAGAAAGTGTATTACAGGCTAGTGAGCGAGCATTGGGCATGTGAACTTTAGGAGGTGGTTTTCACCGAAGGGTGGCTGTGCTTTCTCCACACCACTGCAAGACTGTCCTGAGACCTCAGCACTGCCCATTGCTTCCTGTGTCCTAGTGTGTTGTGAAAGAAGGCTTATCTTTCTCCTCCCGTTGTTGTGCATGGATAAGACTTAAATGACAAACATTTCTGAGATCAGGCAGTCTTCTTTGGGCTGGGATATAGCTCAAGGGTAGAGTATGTGCTTAACACATGAGGGTCATTCCTCAGTCTTCACAGGTTTTTCTTTGACACCAAACCTTTTTTTTTTTTTTTTTGTCTTTAAGTTTCTGAATTATCACGTTCATCTCATTTTCCGTTCTGCTCTTCTGTTCCACCCCGTGTCCTGCACTGAATCTGTAGACATGCCATTGTTGCTGAAGGCAGTGGGCCTTCTCAGTCAGCTTGCCGTGAAGCTAACAAGTCCCCGCAAGGCCGCCGAGTTTCAGGGCTACTCTAGCAATGCATCTTTCCTTGAGTTTCCTAAATTCAAGCTTTTCTGATTTGTATCTTCCTTCCTGGCAACCCTAGCCTTCTCGGTAAGGCTCCCAGTTGGATATACTTTTCTGGGTCTTTCTCCTCTCAGACACCATGTGCCTGCTTCAGATGTTTACTTTCCTGAGCAACAGACTCAGTCCACAACTGTTCATTGTGTGTCTTTACTTACACGTTTGTGATTCATGCTTAACTCTGTCTCTTCCATATATGTCTTTTTCTTGTGTGCCATCCACTGAGTTATACAAACCAGAAAGTTATCACTACCTTATCGTTTCTAATTTCCCCACCCTTGCTGTGTGTGTGTGTAAGAGAGACAGAGACAGGCAGAGAGACATCTCTGACATCAGTCTTGACCTTCCTTAAGTCCAGTGGCGACAGTGGGTTCATTGTAGAGCATTTTATTGCTCAGTCCTTGTTGCTCTTCAGTGAACTGTCTTCTCTCAGGACCAGGTCTTCTAAAATGCATATAGGATCACATCCTTTCTCTGTTTCTAAGGTATTTTACTGATTTCTCACTATTTCTGAGGCCAAAATTCTTACTGCAGCCTACCAGCCTTTTACAAGCTGGCCTTGTCTACTTTAAGTTGAATTTTATTTCATGTTTCCTTACCCCTTCCACAGGTGCTGCATTTCTGTTTTGGAATTAGATTGGTTATTGTTAAAATTCTAGGAGCTAAACAAAAATCAGTGTTGTAGTGTTCTGGTTAGCTTTTATTCACTGTAAAGAAACACCATGACAGAAAAGCTAGTTGGGGCGGACCGGGTTTGTTTGCTTATGCTTCCTTCACTGTTTGTCATTGAAGGAACTCAAGCAGGGCAGGATTCTGGAGGCAGGACCTGATGCACAGGCCATGGAGGGGTGCTGCTTACTGGCTTGCTCCACATGGCTTGCTCAGTTTGATTTTTTTATAGCACCCAGGACCACAAGCCCAGGGATGGTACCACCCACAATGAGCTGGACCCTCCCCTATTGATCACTAATTAAGCAAATGCAATGCAGTTGGACTTATAAAGTCACCTTCTCTGATGACTCCAGCTTCTGTCAAGTTGACCTAAAACTAGCCAGTATACTATTGAAATATTTTTTTTTTAAGGAAGGAAAAGTTTTTGGCTTATAATTTTAAAATTATCTATTTTATTTTTTAATATTATACTATAATTACATCATTTCCCCTTCCCTTCTTTCTTTCCTCCCTTTATACCTTTCCATATACCTCCTCTTGCTCTCTTTCAAATTCATGATCTTTCATTAATCATTGTTCCACACCACACACACGCACACGCACACGCACACGTACACGTACAACTTACTCAGTTGTAGTGTTATTTATATGTCTGTTTGCTCTTTGCTGGATAGGGTATTTCTCCTCTTTTTTAAAATTTATTTATTTTATGTGAGTACACTGTAGCTCTCTTCAGACATACCAGAAGAGGGCATCAGACCCCATTACAGATGGTTGTGAGCCACCATGTGGTTGCTGGGAATTGAACTCAGGAGTGCTCTTAAGCTCTGAGCCATCTCTCCAACCTTTTTTTTTTTTTTCTCTCTTAACATTCTTTAGTTGCCTGTAAGTCTTTGTAGGCCTCCCTCACTTTTGCATGTCTGTTGTCCTTGTTCAGCTCCTGCTTAGGCAGTCATATTGGTAAGACTTTGTGGGTATGGTTTCTGACATTCCTAGGAGACATAGTCTTCCAGCAAACTCCTTGATCTTCTGGCTCTTACAGTCTTTCTGCCCAGACTCGAGCCGAGGTGAACCTTAGCCTTAGGTGGGGATGTCTTATCGGAGCTGTGTCTATTGGAACTGGGCTCCACAAGCTGGTGTTTTGATTACTTGTGGTTTTCTGTAACGGTCTCCTTTTGTTGAAAAGTGACGTTTTTCTTGATGAGGAGTGAGGGCTAACTCCACTTCCCTGTGGGGATAAGGACAAATATTTAGAATGTAGTTAGGGAGTATGCTGGTTTAGTAAAGTGGTGGTTGTAGATCCTCCTTCAGGATCCATGACGTAACTAGCACTGAGTATTTGGCTAGGTTTCCATACCAGGCATGATTTCCTTCTTGTGTGAGTCTTAAGTATACTTGGTTACTGCCAAGGCACGAGAGCCACTGATGTACCCTTAGGGTTACCATGCCATCGCTGTGGTCCATAGACATTGTTAGTTGGGTAGGACTGTTGGATGGTTGCTTCCGTCCTTTGGAAGCTGGCATGGCACCTTCTGTACCATAAAATTAGTCCTCAGGGAGGAAGCTTTCAGCTGAGTTCTAGCTCAGGAGCCTTTGGGCCCCTTTCTGAAGTGTACAGTATTTGTACCAATTGGGATATAAGTACCATTTCGGGTGGCAACCAAG
Source organism: Micromys minutus (assembly GCF_963924665.1). NCBI lineage: Eukaryota > Metazoa > Chordata > Mammalia > Rodentia > Muridae > Micromys > Micromys minutus. The sequence goes on along the minus strand of NC_137955.1, from coordinate 9,414,148 downwards.
GGCAGTAACAATAGCCTGTAATATTTGGGGAGTCTCTTGGACAATTCTGACTAAAAAGATGGTCTCATGCCTTGTGTTGGGATTTGGTTAGATGGCCTTTGGTTCTCAGAGGAAGTCCAGTTGTCAGTTCTCAGTTGTCAGTCCAGATGAGAAAATGTTGAAATATTCTCTTGCATAAAAATGATTGTTCTTCAGGCTTCTCGGCCACTGCCAAAATGGCCAAAATTTATAAATTTTTTGTTTTCACACATGTCCACACATGCCAGATATTTCTGTGAAACTGTTGACAACTAAAATATAAAGGTGAAATATGATTTTCTCTCTCTGTTCTGTCATTCCTTTTGCTTACATTTCTCATGATAATTAAGGATGTGATGGTACCTGAGCATCCTCTCCTGGATAAGTGTAACAACCTCCTTTCATGCTAAAGGAGATTGAGACCACCACAGAAAGACAGGGACACAGTGAGGGGATCAGTGAGTTGTGGGGACCCCAGCCCTAATGGATACCTCTGCATCACAGCTTCTACATACATGCCACAGGAAACATGGAGTGGGGGGGGGGAGCATTGCAAGGTTCAGAGTACCAGGGGATCGGCTGTGAAACAGTCTTCTCCCAGAAATGGCCGCATCAAACAAGATTGTTACAATCGCAGGATTTGTACGTTTTTCATACAGCTCTTAGTAGTGCAGAATATTAACACAGAAGGGGGTTGTGGGATTCCACACTTAGAGAACTACAGGGAATTAGTGACTGCCAGAAGAATTGGCTCTTCCCAGGGATGAGCCCCTGATTGGTTCTCAATGCAGATGGTTAGTTCCAGGACCATCTATACACAGACAACAAAGATGGACTGGGGGGGGTGTTTATATTTGTGTATACACATAATATATACAAGTATATGCACATACAGGTACATGTATGCAACAATAATAACCAAAGGTGGGAAGATACAGCTTAAGAGTAGAAGGAACACGGGAGAGGTAGGAAGAAGAGGGGACTTAGAGGGAAAGGGAGGGGGAAACTCAATGTAATTCTATTTCAGTTAAAATATATTTAAGAAAAAAAATTCTTACTCAAAAAAGATGCTAAACATTTAATAATTGCATAGTAATATTGGAAAAACGTGGGCATGGCACTTCAGTGTGCAGTGTCTTTTGATGTAAAATTAGAAAGCGGTCTATAAACTAGAGCACAGAATGGAACAGATGCTTGCAGAAGAGCAGCTTGCTCAGGAGGGGTCTAGATCGTCTGCTCCGCCCTGTGTACTTGCTGCTGTGGCAAGAATGCAACTTAGAACAGTTCCCCATTTCGCCAGGATTTTTGACATTTTTCATACAGCTCTTAGCAGTGCAGAATGTTAGCTAGTGCCAAATGCAACTATAACCTTTGAGCAAGATCATTACCACCTTGAACTCAGAGACATGAATATGAAACAGGGGTGCTTTAGTTAAGGTGTGAATATTTACCATTTGGCACAACAAAATTATCAGGCATTAGGGTTGTTTATCACCCAATTGCAAATTGGAAGCACCCCTAATAAAAAATCCTGGTAGGCCCTTTTGGTTTAACAAACCAATACCAAAATTCATGCAGAAATATGCATATAATAAGAATTTCATGAAAAAAATGGTCTCGCTTTACAAGATGTCAGCCAATATACTGCAGTAATTCAGTTTGTGAGGGAGGCCCGCATATGAAAGACTGCAAGGGGCCCAGATGCAAAAATGATAAATAGCATCTGGTTCATCTGGTAAATAAGGCATTAGGATGTAGAAAAAAAATCATACCTTCATGATGATGAATTTTAAATGAGCCAGACTGGAAGTCGCTCTAAACAGTTAATTATTTTTTATAACACAGAAGGAAGCTTTTACTTTCTTTAATGTAATATCTTGAAGCAGTCGAAAAGTCTCACAAATTAGACTGTGAAAATAAACATTTCTTTATATCAAAACTACCACAAGCAAAATCTAAAGAGAAGTTGAAGAAATTTATAACTTAATGAAGATTATGGACAGATTTATTCAGCATATGAGCAGTGAGGAGGCTCAGCAAACAGGAGTGTTGTTGGGAAACACACGTTGGGTTCTGTATCCTGCACGTTGTCCTGTGACCTCCACATACGTGGTATGGCATGAGCCTTCGTGCGAATACAAATAAATGCTATACCTTAAAAAAGTGAAGACATTGCTGACTTGGGACAGTATGTGAAGACACGGAAAGGGAGTGCCCAGTGATGTGCTTTGCTGCCATCGAGTAGAAAGAAAGGAACATTAAATGGTACTCATGTGCACAGTTTCTTTGGAAAGGTTCAAAAGGAAGTGATTGTCTGAAGTTTCTTGGGAGAGGCTTTGGGGAAAAAGGATCCCCATTCAGCCTGTTTCAGTGGTGAGCCACTCAAAACAAGATGACAAAGAACTTAACAGAAGTCTTCAGTTTATTCAGAAAGAAAAATGTAACTCTGATTTCCAGGCTGGAACTTTCGAATGGACTCTTATCCTGAGAGCTGTATTTTTGTGAAGTGTATTTTATTGTCTATCTAAACAGCTGCCCAGAAGTTTACTGTCATCTTAAAATTGTAGCCGTTTACGAGCAACCCGCTGCCTTTCACAGTCTGTTTTTCCAAAGGGTCTTTTGGCTACTTTGAGTTGATAACTGTATGAAGACAAAGAACTTAAGACCACAAGAAAGTGGAGTTGTTTTTACAGCACAGAGCCGCAAACCGCTCTTTCAGGGAATGGTTTATTCCCAGTGTTTTGTGTGAGGCAGCCTTTTGGGAGGGCCTTGCTCTTTATGCAGTCTCAAGTGAGAAGCAGAACAAAGCAGAATGAACCTTCCCTGTGCGGCATTTGCTCTGGCGGTACAGTGACTGAGAGTGTGTTCGTCCCACTGATACTGTTAGCACGTCTTCATCCCCAGGGCAGGTTCCTTACTGCTACTCAGAAGAAATGTAGCGAGTTCGGACGCTTGCAAGAGGACCGAGCAGTGTAAATGCCAGGTTGCCTCTGGTAGGCAGCCAGCAGCATCTTCAGCCTGTTGGTGCCACAAATGCCAAAGGAGAAAAAGCCTTTGCCCGACCTGCATGGCCCTGCAACTGTTGTGTTCATTACTCTGTCCCCCCATGAGAGTCTCTCTAGGCTTAGGTTTTAGTAGTGTACCCCTGATGGTTTGCCTGACAGTTAGCATCTGTAAATTGGTTTTCTCACTGGGTTTTAATTTATTTTCTGAAAATAGCTGTAGTGTAGCATTTACAGCTCTTATTACTACAACATCTCGACAAAGCTACCAGTGGTAAGTGTGTTATACTAGGGTGAGCCGCCCTGAGTGGTCAGAGTCCGTCTCTGTGTCAGGTCAGTTGTGGACGGAGGAAATACTATCCCGGACACATAGTAGGTATTAAAGAAGTTTGTTCAGCCTAAAGAGGTACCTTGATGGTTAGGAACATTTGGGGTTTTGCAGAGGACTGGCTTAAGTTCCCAGCACCTATGTTTAGCTGCTCACAACTGTTTGTGACTCCAGCCTTCATGGGATGTTGTTACCTTTCTGGGCTCCCTGGGCACCCATGTGAATGCTTGCATCCAGACACGGATCTGTGCATTAGCAGATGCTGACTAGAGCAGGGCAATTCTGCCTTTGTGACCAGCAAGCCTTCAGACAGCACTGCTCCACGTGATTTCTAACCCCCGGTTTACAGTGGTTACTTCAAGCATAGACTCTGTGTTCATAAACACTCACTGTTGCTTAAGGCACGTGCTGAGTTTGTTTGTAGAAGGCGTCGTTCTAAACCTGGTTGTTTACATTTGCTTGTTTATTGTATGTGGGTAGGTGCACACACACTACGACATGTTGTGGACATGAGAGGACAGCTTTCAGGGATTGAGACTCTCCTTTACCATTTTGTTCCTGGGGATTGAACCTGGGCGCCGGGTGTGGTGGAAAAGTACCTTTGTCCACACTCGCCTTTGCTGGTCCTAGAACTTACTTGTAAAGATTATTGCAAATTCTTACATAAGGAGAAAACCATCTGTACTTTTTTTCTGTAGTGAACTTACTCAAGGCAAAGAACATTTGTCCTGCACAGTGAACTTAGAAAAAGTACCTGCCAGATGCAGGCGGCCCTTTGGTCCTAAAGCTGGTGGACGCGTGCACTGCGGCACGGAGCAGTCCAGTCAGGCCGTCCTTTATCTTTTGGTGTCAGTGAACAGGGGGATGTTGCATGGAAAATTCAGAAACAGGCTGGGGCATGGCTTAGTAGGTAAAGGCACTTGCTGGGCATTGACAACACAAAGGGCTGGAAGTGGTGGCCTGTATCCCTAACTCAGTGCTCTGATAGCAGGACAGGAGGTGGACAGGAGAAACGGCCAGAGGCTCATGTGCGCAGAGCAGCAGAAAAAGCAGAGACCCTGCCTCAAGCACGCCAGACTCCTGAAAAGTTGCCTTCTGGCTTTCATATGCATGCTGTGGCACACATGATGCACATATGTGCACATACATGGTCTTAAAACAACTATACATTTTAAATAACTGACATTTTCTAACTGTTCAGATTTATGGCTGCTAATGTCTCACTGTACCTAACCTGTGTTAGACTTTATAGAGGTAAGGACGTGTGCGCACATACGCTGACATATCTCTGTAAGGTGTCTTGGTGTGAGGCATCAATGGGAAGTAGGGTATCTTAGAATGAGTCCCTCGCAGATAACGGGCGCTGCTGTAGTTCTGCTTCATTGATTGGGCTTGTGCCGTGTGGCCTCTTTTCCAGAACATGCAGAGCACTGTTGCCTCCCTGATAACCAAGCGGTTCTTTCCCTGTTGAGCTGAAAATCCGTATAGATATCTAGTTGGAGCCATGGGCAGGGCTGTTTCCCCGTGGGAACTGGGGCACGTAGGCAGTGTGACTAGACCCCTCTGCACAGTGCGTTCCTCACCCACTAGTCTAGCTAACTCTGCTGTATGTGAAGGTTAGGTAGCGTGGAATACAGATGCTGGAGGAGGTAAGACTGCAATGCAGGCCAAAGCTGGCCCTTTCTACATGCCTGCCAAAAGACCACAGAGCATCTCGTTTATCTGATAGTCATCCTTGGTCTAGCTGGTCTTGAGAGCTGCCTCCTGCTTGTTCCTTCTCTTTGTGTCATTTGGTGGAACCGAGTTTACACTTTGTTTCAGGGTGGAAAGCATCAAGTCTTTCCACTTCACTCTGTCCATACTCACAGCAGTCAGTCCGTGCATGCGACTGCCATTGATCAGCTTACTACACGGAAATCAGTTACAGCACTCACTGGACTTTAGTGATGCCCACAGTTCTCTGTGAGCGGTTCCCCGAAAACCACGCTGCCATTCAGCAGTAAAGGCAGGATGCCTTTGGAGAGCAAAGAAACTGGTGCCTGGGATGTACGTAAGAAATTACAGGAGATAATTGGCAATAGATTAGAATCAATAGATTGACCACAAGAACCAGATCAGTTTAGTTTTAAATAGTCTGTTAGTTTTACTTTCAGACAACACACTTACTATGGATTTCTTTAACCTGGAGACATTCTCCAGGTGACGTTTCTCTGGCTACAAAGCTGTATGTTCAGTTCCTTATGTGGAGGTAGCGTGAGAGAGTCTGATATCTAAGCACAGAGCATTTTGTGTTTGGTCCGTATCTTATGCAAGATGCATTCTATTTAAAATGAAGTTGTCCTGTTTGTGTTTTCAGACACCCTGTACTGTCTTGCTTTTTATGATTTCTTTTCAAGTGTCAGGCTTGGTGATAAAATAACTTTCTAGAGACAACAAGAGACTTGGCAGCTGACAGGCAGCCCCCCTAAATCTGGTTAAGGAGCGGGGCATTTGGAGGTGGGAGGATAATGCGGCAGGTGATGGCTGGCAGAAGATGGGAAGGGGAATGGCTGCCTCTGCTGTGGGAGTTGAGGTTTTGTTTTGGGGGAATGAAGACCTGGGGGGGGGGGTTGACGACTCCACCATAGAAGTACTATTTGAACCTTTCTCATCGTCATTGAAATTCTGGGAACGTTCCCTCATGCTAAAGCCTTTTCCCATTTGTGTAAGTAATAGGGCAGGGAAGAAGGGATGCTTTAGTCAGTAGTGTTTCTACTGAGGGAACGTTGGTTTCTGCCAGGTTAAAATGTTCTTTTTCGAGACAAAGTCTCTGACATTTCTGCTAACAGGTCTTCCAGTTTGAGCAAGCGCGCTGAGAACCAGCGCATAGCGGAAGCTCGGAGCAGAGGTGAGGAAGTGAGCTCGCACCACAGTGCTGGGAACTGAGCAGGGCTCCTGGGCAGGAGGCCTTACCTGTCGAGCCAGCTGTCCAGTCCCTAAAATGGGATGAGAATGCAGTGCTGGTAGAATGACGTTGAACTTAGATTTGCTGCTGGGATTTTTGTGCCCAAAATGTCTCATGTACAATTTAGATTCATGGGTCATGTGCAAATGGCTTTCATTTTGATTTTTAACAGCCAATTACTGCAGCTGGAGGAAGTCTTAGGAAGAAACTTCTGCAGGCCAGTGGACAGTCGGTGTGGACTGTTTATCTGTGTCACCTGAAGTGGGTTGCAGACTGATTCAAAAGGACAAACACTACTGTCCTGGACAGCAAGCACATTGTTACAGGTGGTCAAGAAAGTTAAGTTTATTATAATTTGCATCTTAAAGAGACAGGAGATATTTTTGTGTTTTTAAAGGGTTTCCCAAAAATGGAGGAAATGCTTGGGTCACTGTGTCTAGATGACGGTGATTAAAGACAGCACAGGACTCCCAGCAGTACTCTGATGAGAACAAGGAACCCTTGCTTTGTACTTACACAGGCCGGGGTTTGAATTCTCATCCTAACCTTTTGACAACTCTGTGACCCTTGTGGAAGTTACATGTCTCCCCTGGGTCTCCGTTAACCTTACTGAGATAATATATCCCAGCATTGAGGTGACTGCATAGGTACTGTCACCCCCAGGGCCCTAGAGGCTGCGTAACCATGTCTGGCTTCATTTGGGTATCGGCACATACCCTGGACAGTGGTGCCTGGTTGGGTTTGCTCCATGGCTAGTGTTGGGAAGGGGTTTTAGTGCCATTCTGTGGAGGCTCAAGGGAGAGCTTTCCCCAAGGCCGCATCTTTAAGAGGGTAGTGGTAAGAGATAGTGCATCTGAGGCTCTGCCTGGCAGTTGACCATGGCTGAAGATAGGAAATACTAAGCTTACTCTGCATTTGTTGATACGTTGCATACTAATTAGGAACACACTTTGACACTTGGAAGTTGTGTAAGGCTCACCTGCCTGCATTCTAAGTTGATGCCTGTCTCTGGGATGCTGTTTATTGAGAGTTCTTGGGGGAAGCACAGACCTCAGTGGTCCTTGGCTTATCCCTGATGCCTCCATGGTTCTCTTCTGGCTTCTCAGTGATTTTCCTTTGCCAATCTCCCCATTCGGTTTAAATAAGGATTAAAGCATACTTCCTTTAGCTGTTCCGTGGCTATGCTGTGTGGATGGGTGCTGATTGGAAAGCCTTTCTGAGCAGGTGTGGAACAATGACTAGTCTTTTTAATTTCACTTTTTAAAATTTACATTTTTTTAAACCTCTGTTGCAACAAATGGTGGGGCGCCATGTCCACTGTTTTCAGTCCATAGTTAATGCTTTCTCCAGACTTCCCAGCTGCTCAGCATGTGCACAGCTGACAAAACCAGAAAAGCCTTTGCAGTAAGGTGAGCTGGGCCGCCTTTGAGTAGGACAAAGGGCTCTGGTAGAAAAGGGGCTTTGACAAAACGGACAGATGTAAGGCAGCTGGAAACTCGAGTGTTGCTAATCAGGAGTGTGTTTCAGAATCCGGAACTTTCCAAAACACAGGTGGACGTAAGAAAAAGGATCCCACAAGTAGTAGGTTCATAGACGGTCCTGTGCTAAAACCCCCTTCCTCTGGGGTTGCTTTACAAAAACGGGGTTCTCATACCTTTGAAAGGTTTGCTTTCTCAAGGAACATTTCTGGCATTCATTTTCCTTTTGAGGCACTTTGCCCTGGCTCTCCTGCCAAGTGCCCACTGCCCGGCTTACTCATTTATGGCAGGTTCCTTTCTCTTTACTTGCTAAATCAGATTCTTTTCACGGGAGCATTTGGCTTGTGTTGAGTTCAAAGGGGCTTGCTCTGATACTTGTGAGTTTATTTCTCTGCAGTTGGCTGTGTATGTCTGAAAGCAGCTTTCAGAGAGGATAGGCCATCTGCTTTCAGGGAGAATCTACTTTCCTCCAGTCAACAAATGGATAATGCCAGTAACAAGATACAGTAAATACTAGTGCCCATCAAGCAGCTAGGGACAAGAGTTCCCTGGTGACATGGCAATCCAGTGTTGGTTCAGTCCATGTTCTCATCTGTTTCCCAGGCTGGGGATATCTGTAATTATTTGAGAGAAAATAATAGGAAATTGTACGTTCAGGATACAGGGAACAAGCATAACATTGCTTTTCTGTTCAAAGTTACTTCGCAGGAAAGTGCCGCTTGGAGTTAATTGAGTCAGCAGCAGGTTGTAGTCTAGCATTGTAAGGCAGAAGCACTTAACACAGCAAATGCTTTTACAATGTGTTTAAAATTAGTTAGAATTAATGACACGTCAAAGCCATCCTCTGAAAAGCAAAATAACCCACGGACCTGTCTCTTCTCTCCCCTTTGCAAACTGGAACCATTCACACTCAGAACTTTGCTTATTCCGGAGAAGTCCTAGGAAAAGAAAGGGCTGGGAACCTAGACTTGATGATCGCCCTCAGGCCCCCCGGGGATTTACACTGAGGCCAGTGCAAACATCTTCAGGGCTTCCAGGACCAAATGCATGTGGAAACAGCATCACATGGGGGAACAGAATCCCAAGTCTAGGGACGCCCACTGGAAGATGGTTGTTTCTGCTTCATAGTAGCAGTTTACTGTCAGATGTGTAGAAGAAATCTATATGAGCTCCTTCAGGTTGTGGTCTCTCAGCTCAGGAAATGAGTGTTGGTGCAGTGTTGGCTCCTCCATCTGTCTGTCAATCATCTACCTACCTACGTACGTTATGCTGGTTTACCAGTTCTCCCTCAGTGCTCTCTCTTCATCCCTTTCCCCTCCCACCGAACTCTGTTCCCCTCAACTCTTCTTCCTGTTTCTATGTGTTTTTACGTGTCGGTGACCTACTGCACTTACTTAGGGTTGCCTGCATGAGCATAGGGTACTGGTGGTACTCTCTTTTCTCTGGGTTATGCTTTCGGGTTATCAGACCACACCCAGTATCTTTCCTGCAGGGTCTAGAAGGGTAACTTTGTGTGGAGCAGGAGGCCACTTGTACATTTATCCTTCACCCCCATTCATATCTACACTCGGCTACGAATCTGTCAGTATCATCTCTGCATATTAAGTTAAGCAGCACCAGGGTTAATCGATGGAAGGAGTACAGAGCTAGACATGGTGATAGCTCAGTAAACTCCAAGTTGATTTCTTAAAACCCGACTTCAGAACAGTGGATTTCAAAAGTTGAAAAGCACTTGGTTAGAAATTCTATTTCTTTTTATGTGTCAGGGGATTGAGATTTCAAGTCCCTCACTTATAAACTCAGGTATTGTGTTCATTTGGCCTTTTAATATAAGTTTTGTAACTAAGGCTGAGCAGGCCATGGACTGTACTGGTAATTGGATTTTTAAGTGTTATAAGGTAATTTATTGCTCTCTTAATTGTTCAGATGAAGTAAAGAAAATTGCTTTCTTCGGAGACTGTGGGCTGTTGATTTTGAATGTCTACATATGTTTTTGAGGAGAGTTGATTGAAGATGCCCTTACTTGGTATATTTCTTGGAAATGAAAGAGTCTGGGAAGGCTGTGTTTCTCAAGTATTTAACAGAGTAGAATCATAGTTACAGTGTGACTTTTGGAGGCAGAGTAATGTTGGGCAGGGTGGGGCAAAGGTTCAGCTTTGGCCTCTACTTTGTGCTGTACCTGGGGTGGACAGCTGTTGTCTTTACAGTTGGTTCTGCCCACCAAACCCCATGGCTAAGCTAAAAGTTCACATAGTCTACAGTCTGCTTAGCAGCACAGCACCCCATGGAATGCCTGACCTTTACTCTGGCCACTGTGGCAGTACTTCTCCCCGAGGTGTGGTTTCTGCTGGGGGCTGCCGCAGTCACCCCACTGGAAAGCCAATACATAGTACATCAAGCACTCTCCAGAGTTAAGGACAGCGGATGGCTTCCGTTGGTCACTTTTGTCTTCCTCGTTTGAGTGACCACCAAGTTAACTCACTTGACCTTCCTAGTTTCTTTGAGGATTGGATGTTTTCATTCAAATGTCAGCAAAACCTTTTATTTAACTGTGAAATGCTGTGCAAGTGGTAGTGCTGGCATCTGAGCGTGTTTTAGGATGCAGTGTAATGTTGAAAGTGCCACGGCTTAAGCAAGTTAAAGATGAAGAGGGAAGTCTAGATTACAAGTAAACTAAATATTTTTGAAACTTGGTGTTTAAGGGACAAGGGAAGACGTAAAGAGGTACCTTTTCATTTTAATTTCTTTTACATAATAAATTTTATTAAATTGTTGAACTGGAAAATGCTCTTAGAAGTATTATAAACAGTACCAATGAATTTGTCCTTTATAGAGTTCTAAAAACTTTCCAGTGTACAAACTAGGGACCTGCATCTCCGGGAGACTGGTTACCATGACTGTCTCACTAGTGAGGAGTAAAGGAGTCCTTTGAGTTCAAACCGATGTCTTCTGACTTTCTGCCTCATTGTGGGGTCTGCCTGAGGTTTTCTATTGAACTTGGATATGGACTTGTTTGCAGTCTAAAACCATAATATTCAAAATGTATTTCCTTCTAGAAGGTCTTCTCTCTGTTGTAACATAGCTTCAGCATCATACAGAAAATGTATTTCAGACAATCAAAATAATTTTTCTTAATTACTTTGGATTTACCACTAACTAATTTGATTTTAATCAAGTTTACCTCAAGTGTTTTATTAGGATGTCAGGAAATGTCCTGGGCATTGGCAGTCTATCAGCCTTTATTTTGGAGACAAATGACAGCTTAGCTTTCTTGGTCTCTGGGTATTGTGGGCTCCTCCAGGAACGGTGACATAGGCAGTTCATCATTTAATCTACTTTGAGGTGACTTCTGAAGAGAACACAGACCGCTCACCTGTGTAATTCACTAATACGTGTGGTCCAAATGTATGGTCGAAATTTAGCCACATTGAGGGAAAGTGAGGGAGTTTGAGCACAGAAGGAAAATTAGCCAGCGTTGCCATAAATATGCTGGCCAGCTCCTACTGCCATTTATGCTTCCGACCCCAAAGCAGCAGCTCCGTGGGAGCTGAGATTATGGCCTGTCTTGCTGTCTGGGGCTGTGCAACTGAGTGAACTTGGATCTCCTTCCCTCCCTGGTTCTGGTTGTTGGCCGGGACCCTACTACATCAGGATTCTTTTTTTTTTTTTTTTTTTTTTAGGGTTCACAGCCTTTATTGGTTCAACAATGAACAGCAAAGAAAATGTTTACTATCATTCCAGGGGGTTATGAAGACGTGAACACCACTCAGTGAAAGCCTACGTCAGGATTGTTGGGTAGCCAGTCAGGCCATACTGGTTGAGAGTTTGAAGCTTTTGGGTTTGGATTGGAATTCTGAGTTAATATCTTTTGACCTTGCCAAATAAGTTATTCACTCAGAGCCTGTTTTCTTCGTCAGTATTGCTTATGAACTGCTCAGTGCAGTAACAGGTTTAGTTAAGATGTCATTCTTCCTGATGAAAGCAACATTATGTAATATCTTTTTTTTTTTAGAGTCTTCTGAGTTAGAGAACAAACTGAATCTGTGTGCCACTGGAGAGTTGTGTTATGAGAGAAGGAAAGATGGCTGACTCTAAGGTTGAGTTGTAGGCTGTTGTACTGTAGAAACAGACAAAGACTAATATTAGAAAAATAGTTTGAAGATGGTCATTCTGATGCATACCTGTAATCCCAACACCTGAGAGCAGAGGCAGGGGGATGACCATGAGTTCAACACTAGCATGATCAGTATGAGGCCCTATGTCAACAACAATAACATATTTTGATTGATCATGCTGAGTTTGGTGTATTGGGTTGAGAAATTTACTGTCTCATGCCAGGTTCTTGTACACATGAAAATCTGCTTTACCAGTGAACCCATCTCTGTTTTTTGTTTGTTTGTTTGACAGGAGGAAACAATAAGATTTTGTTTTCCAGATCTCTTCTCTTACTGAGTTGGTTGAAAGGTGTGACCATGACTTTGAAGCATGTCCTTTGTGTCTCAGGGCCTGAATCACTGGTCGCAAAGCCTTTATAGCTGACTTTGTAAGAAACTTGGATGCTGTCAGGATGTATGAAGAGGTGGTGTTTTGTGGGCGATTTCAGCCCACACCTTTGGATATTACACCAAGAACTGAAAAGCAAAAACTCCTGTCCTGCATAAGATGATCCCTTGACTTCTCCCCAAACTCTGAACGGACTCTTGGGAAGCTCATGTGTCTTGTGAGCATGGTGTTTGGAGGGAGAAGGGCCTGGCAGAAAGCTGACCTTTGATGCCAGCTTGCTGTTTGATGATGCTGTGCCTAAGCAGGGCAGCTCCCTGGGATCGCTTCAGTTTCCCTTGTCCTCAGGTGATGGAACCAGTGTTGGCAGTAGCTGTGTGTGACCTCAGCATGTGAGTGTCTTGCTGTGGTGTCTTCATTTCCCTGTTAGTCATTTTGCTTCTGCTAGAGATGGGGCACCCTTGGTTTTCAGAGGTTTGGCTGTGAGCAGTTTTTCATATTGTGTGCCTCAGTGTGTCTGTTACAGAGCTTACGTGATACATCATCAGGTTCTAAATAAGGGTTATGTCTGCTCGTTTTCCTGCTCTGCTTTCAAGCTTTGCTTATGCTCCTATGACACGATTTCAGACTCCATGTAATCATGTTTGCTTCCCCCAGCGACCCCAATTTCTACCTGTCATTTTAAAAATGTGACCCTCAGAAAACCATGCAGAACCCACAGGACAGACACTATGAGTTCTTGACACTAAGCATGCCTCAGAGCTGTAACTTCCTCTCAGAGTGTTACTTTAAGCAGACAGCATCTCTGTGTGTAGCCTCTGCAGTGGTGCCTCTTACATGAGTTGCTCCTTTGATAGACCGTCAGCCCGTGTTGTGAGACCTACAGAGTATTTCATGTTTGTCTTTCCCTCTGTGGCTTGTCACTTGTTCTGCTCTGTGGAATTTTCATGACCCTCTCTTCTGGGTGGTATTAAGTCCCTCTGGTAGTCACCTCATTCCCCTTAAAAAATACTTTAAATTAATCCTCGGACAATTTTATATATGTAAACAACGCAACTTGATTATATGCACCCCCACCTCTCCTCAGGAACCCTAACTTCTACCTCCTACTCCTATGGGTATTCTCAACATGTCCTCCTCACCCCTTTATGTTACCTCCTTTTTGTTAACTCACAGAATCCAGTTTGTGCTGCCTGTTGGAACATTGGTTAATCGTAGCATCAGAACGCTCTGGTGTGCGAGGAGCCTTGTGTGTTCAGGAGGCAGCTGTCCCCCAGCCTCTGGCTCCTACATCCTTTTAGCCCCTCTTCCGAAGTGCTCTCGGAGTCTTGGGGCTGGCCTCAGAGTCTCATTCCCGTCTCAGCACTCAGTAGACTCATTGGCCAGTCATGAGTCTGTTAATTGCTGGCCACTGGAGGGAGGAGCTCTGGCCGAGGCTTAGGGCAGCACTGATGTAGCCACTTCCTCATTCTTTCTGGCCACGCCTGTGAGTTCCTCCCAAGTGGTAAATGGAAATGCTCACTAGGGCACAGTCTAAGAGAGGCTTTGGGGCAAACAGCTAGTGTCTCTGTACTGTTCTGGATGTGACTGGCAGAGAATCCTGACAGTCATTTTTGGGCTCTGTTACCCATGTATTTTTACTGGGTTTACGTGTCACTTGTCTTGGTTTGAAGCTTTCAATTTAGGTTTCTGATGTATTGCCTTGTATCTTGCAAATTCTGTATCAGTTTTGGCTTCTGGCTGTATTAGACTACTACTATGAGCAATGCTGATGGAGATTCACCCTCATTGCCATGTTCATTTAGCTTTTAGTGATTGCTACTCCCTTACTGTTCTTTTCTTTGTATTCAGTCTCCATGATTTCTAGTCCCAGAATGCATATTAAGTGTTAAAAGGATGGCTAGACCAGCCATGGAGGAAGTCTTGAAAACTGAGAAATGTTCCTGTTTACCACAGGAACGAAAGCATGTGGGAGGATAATGCTGTGTCAGAAACACTGTCAGAATCAGACTTGTGGAGCCTATTACACCCTTCCTGTTAGCCTACACTTCTTAATTCAAGTCCCTTGTGTGCACCAGCAGAAGTTTATTAAAATTGTCATCACTTACCTGTTGCACTGAGCCAAGTCCCATTTTCTCCTGCTGGTTCTCATGATCTCCTTCTTTCTTCTCCGAGTGTACCTGTGTGCTTAAGCTTGTATCCACACAGAGTACCTGCCTATATCTTGTCCTTTCCCTTCTTGGTGTGTGTGTGTGTGTGTGTGTGTGTGTGTGTGTGTGTGTGTGTGTTTGTGTGTGCGCGCATGCGTGCATGCTTGAAAGCGTCTACACAGAGCCCCCATTGTCTCTCTTCCTCCACCCCCCCCCCGAAGTGGTATACTTAGAGAAGAGTTATTTTCCAGACAGATCCATAAAATTTTGGATTTTAATATAATTTTAGTTCCAATAGATTTTAAAAATACAGCAGGATTTGGCTATATCATTTATTAGAACTGGAATTTTACTTGACTTAGATTTGTCTCATAATACACAAAATTTTTATCATTCAAAAAATCAGCCTGTTATGGATTTTATAACACGGATTACAGTGATTTTATTTTTGTTGTTTTTTTCCATGTAGAAGAGATAGGAAATGCTCATCTCGGGCTTTCCAAATGAAGGTGTTTTAAATGAGGCCTCTTTCTCCCAAACAGTCCCCTCTAGAACAGAATTCTCTGTAGTTTCTAGTTTCTTGTACTCTTCGGCCATAGATGGAACTTAGAATTCTAGTGGTTCAGCTTTGTTAAGAACAGAAAGTTTACACCTTAAAGGTTAAGTATCCAGTCGGATCTAATGCAGGAACTCAGTTATTATTCTATAACAGCCATTACTGAGTCTCATGTGAAGATTGAATATTTGCCTTGTAGGACATAATGTATAATTTATATTTTAATGTATGTGCAATTGAGTCTTATATCTAATTGAGAAAATAACTATGTTTACATATGCTGTAATTGTGGGGCAGCAGTCAGGCAGTAGTGGCTTGCCCATAAGCTAGGAGGTAGGCTCTGCAGATAATGGAAACCAACACATGAAAGAAACTCCGTGCAGGTGGTGTGGGGGAGGTACATGTATGTGACTCTGGCTCTCTGGAGTAAATGACGCACCCGAATCCTGTCAACCAGTGTGCTGTTCTCAGATCATGTCACTTGCCAGTTTATACACCCAACTAGAACAACCAAGATTTCAGACCTGAGGACACATGCCTTTGATATATATATATACTGGATTGGTCACTTTCTAGGACTTAAATTATTTTGAAACTATTAGTGGGACAGCTGAGACAGTCATTTAAGATTGGATAATTAGTTCTCTGTGCATAGCTTTTATATTATTCAAACCCAGATTGGGGGGGGCATTCAGAATCCTTTTGGGTTGCTAAAGCTACACTGTTTCAAAAATAATGCTAGACTATAAAAAATGGTGGGCAGTTTCTAAGCTGCATAACCTCTGCTCAGTTCTTTCCTGGGATACAGGAGCAGAGAGCCATGTAAAGAGGAAAATGTGCCTCAGCCTTTCACAGACGAAAGAGTGAGATTACTCCCAGCCCTGCCTGTGTGCCTCCCACGCAGGGATCAGGGCAGCAGAGCCGGCAAGCAGAGCACTTGTCTCCAGTGTTAGAAAGTAGGTCTCTGTGGTTAAATGCACTGACTGCTCTTCTAGAGGACCTGACCTTAACTCCCAGCACCCACACGACAGCTCACAACACTCTGGCATCGTCACACTCACATACATTCAGACAAAACACCAGTGTACAGTAAAAAGTTAATATAAAGAAAAAGTAGACATGGAAAAGAATAAAGCCAGAAGTGATAACATCCCTGCAAACAAGATTCTGGAATTATAAAGACTTGCACATGCTTAGGTTAAAAAACAAAAACAAAAAACCCCACAAAAAACTGTTTTGACCAGTGTAAATTTTCTGCCATGATGCTGAGTTCTTAGTTTCTAGTCTTGTGAGCTTCTGGATAATTGGTATTGTCAGTGAGGAAATTAAATTATGCAGATGTTCAGTCCCTGAAGTAGGATTTCCAGTTTCTTTCTCTGAGAGTCAAGCTGTAGTTTTGTTGGCTGGGAGGTCAAATTGTCTGACTTTTCCTGTTCACTTTAGCAGCCACCCTTGCGTTCAAGTGGGTTTTGTTGTTGTTTGTTTTATTATTTTTTTAATGCTACAGGAAAATCTTGTGTTTCCAGTGAGGCAGATGGGAAACTTGGAAGTGCTAACATGTCTCTTTTCTTCATGGTTCATATTCCTTGGGGGTCCACAAGCTTTCCTGTAAAGAATGGTAGAGGGGTTCTCGATAGTGCTGTTTTCTGCAGTAGCTACACGAGAGAGAGGGAGTGTGTGTGTGTGTGTGTGTGTGTGTGTGTTGGGCAGAGAAGAGAAAGAGAATATGAATGAATGAATCCATGACAGAACTTGCACCCTTCAGAGCTGTGAGTTTCCCAAACCATGTCTAAGCAAGTCACTCACTTAGGCAGGGTTACCTCTGCCTAAATAGATCTCAGGACCCTGTCCTCAGTCGTAATGCTCCAGTTACACTGAGTTCTAAGATTATGATTAATGCTTGACACATGCAGGTGATGTTGAGGCTGGGATTTGAGAACTGCAGGTTAATGTGCCCTGTCCTGGACTACGGAGTCTGGGCATAAATCAGAGGAGTCAATACCAGCAGATGAAATGTCTGCGACGGCAAGGACCATAGGTACAGGGATCCCGGAAGTGGCAGCTGTTGCTTTGAGTTCAGTAGTACTCACCCAGCGATGGTTGGTTTCTGTAACATCCTGTTTACCACGTGTTAGCTTTGTCCTCTTTATATTGATCATAACCTGTGATTGACAGGATCCTATGCTTTAAGGTGTTACAAATGGATTCGTTTCCACAGAGGGAGGAGGTGACAACAACAATAGCAACAACAACAACAACAAAGATCCACTGTAGATAGAGTGGATATTTAAAAATAGGTAAGCTCTGTATTCGTTATATCTGCATTTAGTACAGCATTCCCTGGTTTCTTAGATCTTTGTGTTAACAGAAACCACGTGAACACATCGTGGCATTTCTCTTTCACAGTTGTTCTGCCTCCACCACCACCCTAGCCATGGGAGGCACACATAGTATGGCCAAGAAGGTGGCATCTCAGCTGTGACTTTGTTAAGGCAGAGGCCTCTTTAAGTTCAGAGACTGGTGTTTTCTGTTATTGGGAGAACAGTCTAAAATGAAGAACCTTAGAGCAAAGTCAAAAGCATGTTCAGAAAGAGCAGTCCTCCGTGCCATGGGGCCAAAGTATAGGCCAGGAAGCACAAGGAGAGCAGATTAAGCTCTGAACTAATTTCTGTTGGGACATTAGTCTCTTTGTCATGACTTTAGAAAAATTCGTTTAGTGTTTAAAAGGGTACTTTATAAATACAATGAGAATGCTTTCTCTTGCTTAAAAGTCACAGTCTTTTGAATCATAGTTCAGAACCTTAAAACGTGCATGTGTATGTTATTCATAGCACACAAGGAGACTCAGTGGTTTCTCTGACATCTGTGCTCCTATGAGATGTGGTCACTGGGACTTTGAAATATAAAAGATGCCTAGTCATTCAAGGAACAGACTGACTGCCCCTAGGGCCTTCTGCATCCTTGTTTGAGGCCTCTTGCTTTGGCAGAATTCCTTCTTCCTATTCCTGCCCTTTCTTATCTCAGCACTACGTACTTTGACTCTCTTCTTCCTGGGCTGTGCTGTAGGAAACACCTTTCTGACTTTGAGTTCAGAGGGACCTAGCATTGTACTTACTAAGAGACATCAAACTTAGTTGACAGGACTAGTTCATCCTTATTTCTTGTATGTATGTGTTCCACCTACATGCCTGGGGCCTGCAGAGCCAGGAGACCGGGTACTGGGTCCTCTAGAATTGGGCTTATGGATGGATGCGAGCTGCCGTGGTGGTTCTGGAAATTGAAATGGGTCTGATGCAAGAGCAGGAAATACTTTCAACTGCTGAGCCATCTCTCCAATCCCTCCATTATTTTTCCCCTTTAAAAAAAAATCCCTAAAGAACATATTGAAAAGCATAGTACGCATCTTTGTTAAGGCTTTCATTGCTTTGAAGCGCCAGCATTACTACGGCAACTCTATAAAGGAAAACATTTACTTGAGGATGGCTTATGGTTCAGAGGCCCAGTCTTCATTGTCATGGCAGGAAGCGTGGTGCACACAGGCTGGGGCAGGAGCTGAGAGCTCTATTCCGATCCCGAGAGCGGAGCCACCAGGGTGTCACTTGAACTTCTGAAACCTTAAAGCCCACCCGTGTGACACTTCTTCCAGCAAAGCCACACCAATCTAACAGGGCCACTACAACAGTGTCACTCCTTATGAGGCCACCCCAGCATGACATGATGGCTCAGCAGAAGACAACTGTTCCTCAGCCTGATGGCTTGAGTTAGACCCCTGCGTCCACATGGCGGAGGGGAAAAGCAATTCCCTGACGTTGTCTTCTGACCTATACATGTAGGTCATTTTAAAAGATTTACTCATGTCTTTTATGTGTATGTGTGTGCGCCTAAGTATATGTAAGTGCACCACGTATGTCTAGGTGTCTGGAAGGTCAGAAGAGGGGGTCAGGTCTCTTGGAATTGGAATTCTAGGCAGTTGTGAGCCTGTGTTGTGGGACCGGGAACCAACCCTGGGGCTCCTGCAAGAGCTCAGGTGCACTTAACTGCCGAGCCACCGCTCCAGCCTGTTGACAAACAAAAGAAAAATAGACCAATTTAAGAAAAGCAACTAGAAAGCAGTCAGACTGAAAGACAGTAGAGAATTGAGGGGAGGGCATGCTACAGGGTCCAACGAGACAGGCTGCTGCAGAGGTAAAACTGCCCGGCCTCACCACTCGTATGAGCCGTGTAAAGTTCTGAACTCTGTTTTCCAAAAAGAAAAGAATCTTGGTAAGGTCCCACTAGTGAGAGTGACAGGCAGTCTCTGCGAGGAGGCACACAGCGGCCAGTGCAGGTGCTAGCTTGGCTCTAGTTATCCTCCATGCGGGGGTTTTAACTAAACACTGAGGTAGTCCAGGCCGGCCGATAACTTCCTAGCCAGCTATGGAGCTGAGGCTGCCCTTGAACTCCCCAACCTCCTTCATTCATTCGCTCCTGTTACCCTGTGTGCTGGGGTGACATGCCTCCATCTAAGATTGTGTTCTGTAGAGATAGTGTCACCATAGCGTTAAGCAGAATGTCTGGAGATGACCTAGAAATAAGCTCTTGTATAGGAGGTCAGAAAACACTGCAGTTCCTTGCACTTAAAACAGAAACCAAACCAAACCCGAGGAAGCAGTTTTGCCACTCTTGTGTAGGACCAGGAGGAAGCAGGGTGGAACATGACTTCTGCCCCTTCCTCCCAATACTGGGTGAATACAGAAATACTGCTCATTACTCCTGAGTGAGAACCTCGCTGCCAGAGATAGGGCTGGGGTAGATATTCTGCCACTCTATACCCTTTGTTCTGCAGTGTGGACTATTTGAAGCTGCTCTTTTAAAAAAAAGTTTCTAAAAATGTAAATTATGAAGGGTCTTGAGTTTTGAAATGTTGAGTGCTGCAGGGTGACTCATTGCTACAGTCCCCGTGCGTAGCCTGCTCAAGGTCCTCAGTATCATCATACAATATCATCATAAGAAGGCTTAAGAATGAAAACAGCGTTTCAGTACCTAAAAATTAACGGTATTTTCAGAAGCGAAACTTGGGTAGTTTATTTAGGTAGTGGGGGAGCCTGTGTGCTTAATTAAACTCCTTCTTCAGCACTGTCAAAAGCCAGTCAGTTGTGAGTTGGTGAGAATATATTACAGACTCATGGGAAGACTGAGTTGCAAGGAATGTTTTGAACCCTGAAAAGAAAGGGGTTAAAGGTGGGATGCAGGTAAGAAAGGGTTAAGGGCATTATGCAAGCTGTTAAATAAAAAGGAAGTGCATTACAAAATGCTGAGCTCAGGAGTCTGGCTGCCAGCCAAGCCTTTGCTTCCCTCACTACAGCTGAGGGCTTTCGAAGCTTCCCACCACTGGGTTTGTCTGAACTGTTTAGGAATGTGGCCGCGGTCGCCAGCTGACGTCAGCGCCACCGGTTCAGCCCAGGGCCAGGGCAATGCTCAGACTCTGCTTGCCGGAGTGGGCGGGATGGGGCGGGGCGGGACCTTTATGTGATTGACAGTGAGTGGGTGGGGTTGCATTGTGAGCTGGCGAGGGTTACAGAAACCTTGGGTGGGAGGGAGCAGGTTTGGAGTTTTTAATACTAAGATTATCGATAATGATACTTTGTGGTAAGGGCAACAGCTTTTTCTTTCTTCCTTTCTTTCCTTTCTTTTTTTCTTTCTTTCCTTCCTTCTTTCCTTTCTTTCTTTCTTTCTTTCTTATTTCTTAGTAACTTCTGTACTTCTTCAGTTTAGTAATTTTAAACAAAACCAAATATAACTTACATATTAACTTGCAGATTTCAAACTTTATTTCCCTGCTTTTTTGAGAAAGGAAGAGACTATAAAGTCTTGCTGATTTTTCAGATAAGGGAACAGAAAGGTGATTTTTGCTGGATACTGAGGTCCTTGACTTTTGTTACTAAAATCCATTTTCATTTTTGACTTGACACAGGAAAGAAATCTAAGAAGCTCTTATGCAGTTTTGTAAAGCAGAGATCAAAATGTAGAGAAATAGAAGTGGAAATGAGCCAAATTTGAATATATCTGCATGAAAACCAACCTACATGCTCTGTTATTGAGGCTGATGCATTATTAGCCTTTGAAGAAAAATGTTGGCTTTAACCATGATGACGTCTTATTAGGCTTAGAGCTGCTTTTCTCTGACTCTGTCCCTTTTCTGTGATGGTCACTGTTCACTTTTGTTTTTCTGTGATGGTGAACTTCACTGTTCACATTTGTTTTTCTTGACTTAATTAGATCATTTTGCTTAGTCATAACTCGGAGTTTTTGTACGTCTTCTAACTCTTAGTTAATGTGAGTTAGAACCACAGATTTATTAGCTATTTTTGTGTGTTTGGTGGGGGTAGTGGGCATGGAACAGTCCTGGTTGAAGGCTGTGAAAAGGGGTCACTGAATTTCCTGGAAAACTTAAATTACTTGACTAGGTCAGCAAAGAAAAGCTACTTTGATTGGCTACTGAGGTTACCCCACGCTGTTCATTTTAATTGACTGGCTTATAGTAACTTAACTGTTTCAGGAACCCCCCCCCCCCCCGATTTATAACAGTGGTGGTATTAAGAAACTTCTTCTAGAGAGAGATGGTTCAGTGGTTAAGAGCACTGACTGCTCTTCCAGAGGTCCTGAGTTCAATTCCCAGCAACCACATGGTGACTCCCAACCCCCTGTAATGGAATTAGAAGTCCTCTTCTGGTGTGTCTGAAGACAGCTACAGTAAACACATACTCTGTATTAAACAAAAACACTTCTTCTGTGTGATCTTGATCATTCCATTAGGCACCATGGCATTCACCCATAGACTAAGAAAAAATACATCAAAAAACTTTGACTTTGTTTTTGGCAGAGGCAAAATGGTCAGTCATAATTTATCCAAGGGCTTGTGTGGTCAGTTCTAAACTGACAGAATTTAAGGCTGTTCTGAGTTTTTGTAATAGTATTGTAATAATTGGAGGATCTTCTTTTCCAAGCATGTGTGTGCATGTGTGTGTGTGTTTTATGGCAATATTTAGATAAAAACATGGGCTTGTGTGTAACTATGTAAGATGAGGATTGTGGTTGGCCATATGAGTTTCTGGACCCTGCACCTCTTTTCTGTACAAAAATCACTGTTAAAGACAACATCACTAGTTTTTTTGTTTTTTTTTAAACCCATCTTTTGGTATCTGCTTTGGATCAGCTAGGGTTATTATAATGTGTGTGTCACATTTCATCTCAGAATAGTTAGGTCTTCACAAACAGGAGGACAAAAGGCTTCATAAAGTATTTATCAGTGGAAGGTAATGAGGGCTTCAGTTATCCAAGATACCTGTATCAGGGCTTGGAATACCAGCAATTGGATTTTTCTGTTAAAACAAAGTCACAGATCATTATCTATATACGTTTGTCTTACAGGTCGGGTGGGTAGAGGGAGTGTGGTGGTCCTAGGAATCACTGGAGACAAGAGGCCAGATGCAGATAAGATGTCCGCACAGGAGACTGCAGAACAACAGGTACCCGTAGGATGCTCAAGTAACCAAGGCATAAAGAGGAAGGATGCAGAGGTAGTAAGGTACCACAGTGCTATTTGCCTCCTAGTCTACTGAGCCCTGTTCAGTCAATGTGATGTGGATGTGTCACACGGTCAGGGCTCTAGAGGAACAGGGTCAGGTGACTGGGTGACTGAATGCACTATTGCAGAGAGGCTTATTAGAGTGGCCTACAGCATATGTGCTTGGGAATAAGCTGCACACTGGAAAAACAGACCAGGATAGCTAGACAGTCTAAGACTAGGCAGCTAAGGAGTCTAGCCCTGGGGTCTGGAGGATTTCTGGGGAGCCACTGACCTTCGGTCTGTGTTGGAAATCTGCATAACTGGATTCTGATGTCAGTGAAGGATGGTGGTGGCAGTGACAGATGCCAGCAGGGCAAAGACAGGCACAAAAGCACTGGCTTTCCCCAAAAGCCTCTTTATATCAGGGTTATGTGGGGAAGGTGCCTTCCACTCTGGGGCAGGGGTACCTCCCCTCAGTTAATTCTTCTAACCAGTACCTTCCCAGACTCACAGAGATGATGTTTCTTAGCTGATCCCAGATCCAATGCAGTTGACAGCCCAGATGATCTCACCCACTGTTGAAGCTTCTCTTTGTGGAGCTTCATAGCTTCTCCCTGGAAACCATGAGGCTCCCTGAATATTTTAGCACACATTTTAGAAATTCCAGTAGTTTCCAGGAGCCCTTGCATCAGATACCCTGCTGCTTTTGATCTTCCTCCTAGCTGCTTATATGCCTGTCAGAGCATATACAACTCTGATTCCTAGGGGTGTGATAGCCTTCTTTTCATGGATTCTCTCAGAAGTGATGAGTGACTAGCAGATGAGGTTTTTTAGGCAAGTGATTAGGATCTCATCGCTCATGAGATATGAATCATGCATTTGGTTCTTGTAGCTCATCCTTTGGGAGTGATTTAGTGAAGCCTTTTCCCTCCTGGACTCCAGTAGCCCATGTACCCTAGCCGGCTGCCTTGTCAGCTATCCCACGTGTGTGCTCTGACAGGCCTGCTCGGAACTCGGGTCCTCTTATCCAGCAAGCACTTTTACCTACCGAGCCTTTTCTCCAGCCTCTATTTATTTACTTACTCGTTTTCATTTCTATTTTCAGGCAGGATCTCACTAGAGCCCCAGGCTGCTCTAGAATTTCAGGTCTTCCTTCATGCCTTGCTTCCTAAGTGTTGGGGGTTACAGGCATGTGCCAGCATGCTTAGCTAGGACTTTGATTTTTGAAATACTGTCAATGCATGGATATCTTTTCTCTATTCATAAATTAATGGTATCCATTTTGGAGAATGGATTGACTGAAGCAAATCTTGCATAATTGGTTCTGCTACATAAATTACTGTGTTCATGCATGCATGTATGTATAAAGAAATAGATCAATTAATTGTAATTAGGAAGCTACAATGAAAAAAGAGACTTGCAATGATGTGACTGTCACAAACTGGAAGTTTCAGAACTGGCAGCTACTTGAATAATTTAAGCATACCATCAATATATAAAGGAATGCACTAAGGCAGTGCAAAGTTAAACCACTTTGAGAGCTTTAAATATCCAATAGGTGAAGAATCAGAACCAAGAACGTGGGTCTGTGGTCGTGACCGGTCCTGCCATTAGCACTAGTGAGGTGCTGTGAAGGTGGACTATAACTAGGCTAAAAAGGAGATGACGTGTGCCTCTGTTCATCAAACCTCCCCATGGCGTTCTGAAAGGCTCAGTAATTTTAACCCAAAGAAGAATTTGCTGTAGAACCTATCATTTTTATTGACGTGAAAGCTAGTACGTTGCTAGATGAAGGGAAGGAGAAGACAGAAACTACCATTCTAGGATATAGTGTGGACTTGCTGCCCTAGAGATGGGAAAGAGGGTGTGGCTTTGCAGACACGCCCTAAATTTCTTAAAGCGCAGACAACAGCGTTCACTAATTCCCTAAGAGAAGTCTGCTTTTCACATCTCTCAGTCTGGGTGCATTTTCGTTTGGAGGTGTTTCCCATGCTCTGTGACTGTGGGATGGAATCAACTTTTTCCTGCAGAGGTGATCCTGTCAGCAGCAGGCCTTGGCTTGTGCAATCAGTCCTTGGCTTTAGCTGCCCAGAGGAGGTTACAGAGATCACAAGATAATGGCTCCTTTATCTTGCTGGTTGTGTTACTCAGATGCTATCACAGCCGAACCAGGTCCATGAACCTCTGCGTAAACCAGGGCGGGGCCTGCACTTCCCATTAAGGTGATGCTGGTTTTTGTTTGTTTGTGCTCACAGATTTCATTGCAACATTTAGATGTTGAGATTAAGGTCGGCTTCCAGGCTCCCAGTTAAAGTTGCATTACCCAACAAAAGAAGCAATGTGATCATTTCAATTTAAACTACCTGTGATCATTTCAATGTAAACTAATTCTGTTAAATAACATTAAACATTTGGTTCCTTAATTTTGCATTTCATGTGGCTAATGTGTTGAATAGCTCAGGTATAGAAAGAACATTTCGTCATTGGAGAGATGTCTGCTAGACTAGACCTGCCTAGAATCACATTTCTTATCCATCAGTGTGGGTCTCTAGTAGTCTTTTGTTCTGACAAATATGCCTTTTAGGACAATGAAAGCATGTGACCCTTACCTTCTGGTTGCATTTCTTATACAAAAGAGAACATGCAAACAGATAATGCAGTGGTCTAGGCTGGTGTTAGATGAACAACTGGGTTAAAGGTAGCTTGGTTTTATTAAATGGAAGAGCTTGGAGATCATACTTAGAAGCCTGGGTTGAAGCCTGATTCTCCACTTACACCAAGTACAGACTTGTGTTTATTCTTTGTCTCTTCACTTTAGTTTCTTCACTTGTAAAACAATAAAAGACTGGTATGTTAAATAACTGGAAGATGCCTTATTTGTGTAGGTTTTTCCAGTTAGAGTTTCTTTGTGTAGTCCCGGCTGTCCTGGAACTAGCCCTGAAGATCAGACTTTGAATTCACAGAGATCTGCCTGCCTTTGTCTCCCAAGTGCCGGGATTAAAGGCGTGTGCCACAACTTTGCTAGCTACAAGCTGCATAGAAAATGCTTTAAAAACTATATTCTCTGTGACCATTGTAGAAACTATAGGCACCAGGATTTTTAATCTGTAACAGTAACTTGAAAATTATTTCATCTTTGCTTGGGAGGTATCATTCTGTACAAACTGTTAAGAGAATTGGAAAATCCTAAGCAGAACTGCTCACATGCTTTGGGAAATAGTCAAATGACCGTATAAGGGCTGGAGAGATAGCTCACCCATGCAGGAGGGTCACTCTTGTTGGGGTGACAGTGAACTGTTGTGGCTTAAGAGTTTGGGTTCTCAGGGGTTGGGAGCTCATTGCTCTTGCAGAGGACCTGAGAATGGCTCCTAGTACCCAGGTTGGGTGGGTCACAACCATTGGTGACTCCAGTTCCAGGAGAGCCAATGCCTCTGGTTTTGACCCCTTGGCATTTGACCTCTCTCCCAATGCAGATTGTGATAATAATAATGGTGAAATTTACATCTTATTTTTACACCATTATTTAATGTTGACATTGTAATTACCAAATTAAGTGCCAGACCTTGATATGTGTGTGTGTGTGGGGGGGGGGTGTATGTGTGTAAGAGTTATACTTAATTTTTTTTTTAAAGATTCATGTTAAGGAGGTCAGAGGACAACTTGCAAGAGTATGTTCCCTCCTTCCACCATGTGGGATCCAGTTCTCAAACCCAGGTTGACAAACTTGGTAGCAGGCACTTTTACCTACTGAGCTGTCTCTCCATCCCTAAACCTTTTTTAAGTTGTAATCAAACTTACAGAAGTTGTGAAACTGAAAATACTGTGGACACCTTACTGTTAACAACATTGATCTTGTCCCGGATGAGCACTTAGCAGACACACCTAAACACATTGTTTTAAAAATTCATTAGGAAGTGTATTCTCTATACATTTTTTCTTCAATTTTTCTCATCAACAGAACAGTTGGCATCTTCAGTAAGTTTAACATGGACAAGTTTTAAATAATCCACTGCCATATTTCTGTCTTGTCAGTTGGTCCAGTAGTACTCCACACGAGGTCTTTTCACGCTCGGTACAGGAGCTGCTTGAGGTCGGACATTGCGTCTGGTGCTCATGTCTGTTTAGCCTCCTTATTTTGGAGTATTTCCAGACTTGTACCTTATTGAGACACTGAGCATCGGAAAGAATAATCTTACTTCCTCAAGTTTTGGATGGTATCTGCTATATTAGTAATACATCCTCTCCAAAGCATCACAGTCGGGTAAGAAGTCAGCCTGCCCCTTGATGGCAGTGCTAATTGTGATCATTAGTCAAAATGTTTTCCAGTTGCTTCACTAATTAGCTATTATTTTTTCTCTTGGAACTAATAAGGGGTCTATGCGGGGATATCTGAGCCCACAGAAACCTTGCTCCTCATCAGGATTTCCCTCTAGACTTGAACTCCATTGGGGATCATGTCCGGTCTCATTGTTACTAAAATGGTTGCAAAATGATTAAATGGCCTACGTCTAGATTTTGTTTTATATGTATTATACTGGATTTTGTTTTACTCATCAAACATTGAGTTTTAATAACTTTTTTTACAATTTCTCAAACATACTTAAGTGATTTTTAGAACCCCATGTATAAAAGAGATTTGAAGTATCCTTTCCTTATTTCATGATGAACCCCAACAGTGGCTTTCTTTGTCCCTCTGTAACATAATGCTGGCTCCTTGACACGTTAACTGCTGGATTTCAGCATTACTTGTGTGTGTTGGGGGTGGAGATCATGAAGGACTTTATGTCTAGTGAGCAGCACCTAAGGGAGCTATCACTTATTCAGAATTGTCTTTTTAGTTGGAGAGAAGACAGACACATGTTTTGACTTGAATGTTAAGAAATGTCACATCTTTTTTTTTTTTTTTTTAAAGGAGTCTAAGACAGGAATGAGTGCTGCCCACTTAGCCTTGCTTGTTTCTTCTAAATGAAGTTGGTCTTTACTTTAAAAGCTCTCCTATTCTCTCTCTCTCTCTCTCTCTCTCTCTCTCTCTCTCTGGTCTAGAAGTTCAATGACTCTCTTACCTCTGCCTCCCTACTTCTGGGATAAGGAACATACGTGGCTTTATTTTTGTTTGTGTTTTGTTATTCTGTTGTTTGTTTATCTGTTTGGCTACTTTACATTTTAAAAATGACAAAGACAGAAGAAACGCTTGAAAGGCCAGAAAACATGGTCACATTTCACTGGGTATGTTCATACTGTATTCACTCTCACTTTTAGTGTTTTCAGTTTTGTTTCCTATCCTTTCTGACAGTCTAGGCAGCTCAGTGCTTTAAACTATGCCAAATAGTTGCGTAGTTAGTCATGAAGGAAAAAAAAAAGGAAACATTATTAATAGTTTACTGTAGTTCATTTCAAAATTCTCAGCTATTCAGAGAAAACTGTTCTTCACATTCATGGGCCCATTGCATCATTATCATATTGTTTTGAAATATTAGGAAAGTCTCAGTTGTAAACTGTTTGTGAGAGGGATGACCAGATGTTGCGAGTTGAATTTCTGACATACTGAGTCTGCACATCTGTGAAGACCTTCCCCCAAGGGCCTTGTTTCAGAGAACATGACGGGCTTCTTGCTTTTGACCGGCTTCACATGACTGTTGTAACAGGTTGTTCCTGGGAGCTCAATGGATGAAAACTAGAGTTTTCTAGTTTTGTTTTAAACAGATAGTGACAACTGGGTGTGTGTGTGTGTGCTTAATTAATAGGAAAATAGAGCAGTAGGAAGTTAGATGGGGCAAGGGTCCCAGGCCCCAGTGTTCCTCCAGAATGTAGCTTGACCTCTCTGAAGAGCGGATGTTAGTGTCTCTCTGCTTTACTGACAGGACTAGAGTTGAGCACAAGATACTGGGGCAGAGATCCCACTTACTTAAGGTGGAGAGGGAGGCCTGATGTAGATGACAGGAATGGATAAAAGGCAGTCGAGAACAGTGAGTTTGGGAGAATACTGGGCTGGGTCTGCTATGGCCATGAAAGAAGCAGTGGGGGCTGACACAGTACATTCTTTGGCAGGAGATGGTCTCACGTGCCATCTAAGTATGAGGCGTTTGGAATAAGATGCTTGGTGGTTACAAGTAGGGATTGTCTGTATGGAGGTAGCTGGCAAGACCTGATCAGGGAGGGAGGCTCAAAAAGAAAGGAGCCAAAATAGGAATGAAGGTACCGATTTGGAGTTGAGCTGTGTGCGTGAGGATAATAGTGGTGGAGAGAGACCAATGGCTAGGGAAAGGAAGCCTTATGTGTGCTTGAGCCTTAAGAGGCTTGAGGTTAGGCCAGGGATAGGACTGTTGATTGCCCTGCCCTGCTGGGCACTAATCACCTTATCATTAGTGTGGCTGACATCCTGGGACTTGCTTAGTGGATTGGATGTGCATAAAGCAGGTACTTCAGAAGAAGGACAGCTGTATGCTGTGTCGGTGCTGTGGAGACGTTAAGGAGGGTGAGGCGTGTAAGCCCCACTCTACTGTGAAATCAGTGGTACCTCTTGAGAGGACCCTGATCATGGTCATTAGGACATTGTGAAGTAGGAGAGGAGGTGGGTGTGGCTTGAGAAAGCCTCATGAGGTATGTTAATAGTGATGGCATACAGGTAGAAAGCAGAGGGGCATAGAGGTGACTTTGAAAACAGGACTTTGAGGAGAGCATGCTGTGCTTGAGCCAGGACCAGAGTAAATAAACTGGGAGTTTAGCCCCTGTGACTATTACTGATGTTAGGGCCTTAATCAGCGTTTTTGCTCTTGTATCCAACACCATCTTATGTTAACTAACTAGATTCCTCTCCATCTCTCTGGTTCAGACTTTGACCCTTGCGCCTGCCTGTTAGATCCTTTGTTAGAGAATGAGGTTGCATTAAGACATGGCATATGTTGAATTTGCCCAAGGAAAATCTGGAGCTTTTTGCCTTTTTCTTTGTGTGTGCGTGTGCGCGCGCGCGTGTGTGTGTGTGTGTGTGTGTGTGTGTGTGTGTTTTCAGGGCTTGGCTCAGATAGTAATGAATTTTTTTTTCTTCTTCTTCTTTTTTTTTTTTTTTTTTTTATGAATTACATTAGCCATTCACAGAACAGAAGCAAATAGCCATTTTTAAAATTCATGTCTTCAAATGTTAATGTGATGCTTTAAGGTGTAAGTGACCTTTCTAGCCAGCCCAGACTTGTCAGCGGACCAATATGAACAAGCTGCTATTTGTTCTAATACAGCAGGTTGGTTTTTTGTTTTTTGTTTTTTTAACAGAGAATCTCAAAACAATTTTGCTTCACTTTTCTCCCAAATACTCCCAAACTTTGCCCTGTGCTCTGCTTGAATTTAGAAAGAACTGAAGTTGTTGAATAAAACTGCCTATACAGAAAACAAGCGGGGCCATCAAGTTGGTACGAGCGTGAGGAAAACTAAGGTGGACCAGCAGCAGAGCGCATACAGCCTCACTCGTAGTGCGTGACTGGAACACAGCAGCCGAAATACAGATTGGCAGGCCCAGGGACTTGGTAGCAGCAGTAGTGCACGTGAAAGACTTGACACCTAGGCTCATGACCTCTGCTGTGTACGGGCCCAGCATTGCTGATGCTGAGGGAAGAAGTGACTTGAGCTGGTCATTTACACCTACGTCAGTGCTGTGGACCCCCCCACATACATTCTCAGTAAATAAATAAATGTTAAAAAATCGTAACTAGTGCTTATTCTCTTGACTACAGAGATAGGATTGGAATACGGAGTTAGTTTTGTTGAAATGTTTTTGGGGGAAAACATGGAAAAGGGCAGTGCTTATAAAATTAATAATTTGCAGAATACTTTCAGCTTTTATTGCAGTTACGAAACACAAGTTGAGTTTTTAATTTTTGATAAGTTGATAATATTTGCTGGAAATGTTATATTCTCTTAAATGCCTATAGCTTTTATTTCCAAAAGTGTTATCCCAAGTATAGTTTCAGTTCCTGGACTCCATTCTTCAAATGATGAGTCTGGGAAGATTTTTTATTGTGTATTAGGAGACACTGTTGTCTGGGCAGAGTCTAGCTAATAGTTGTCAGATCCTGGACAGGTCATTTGACCTCTGTGCACGTTCTGTCATTTGGTAAATGGTCGAACATGTGAGGATGTTTCAAACATAACTTAAATTCTTGTTAGTTTTGTTTGTGGGCAAGGATATGGGGACCAGTAATAGACTTTATTTTAAATATATATTCTAAATACTACATTTATTTTTCCCTAGAAGAGTTTTCACTTAGCAAAATGAATTGATTTAAAGTTTGGACCACAGCTGCTACAGAAATGTGTGCCCAGTCACTGTTTTGGTAAACACAGACTAGTAACCAGATGGTAGTAATACTTTAAAAAGTTGAGCTTTACGGGCTGGGAACCATCCAAGTGGGCTGTTGAGTGTTTGCCTAGGTACCTTGGATTTAGTGCACAGTGAATGGGTTTGAGTGTGTTTCATTGCTGCGGTGGCTACAAGGAACAAATAGTATCATGTAGAATACAAATAATGCTTACTAAGCTTCTGTTTGGTTTCTTTTGATAGATGCTCCAAACGGCTGCCAGTCTGTACTCATAAACAGATGTTCCTTAGCTTTAAGTCAGAATAACTGTTCCAAACCTAGTTATGCATATTTAAACAACTGTTAGGAATTGATTAAATAGGATATGGATTTATGATATTTTCTAAAGTTGTTAGTTTGTGCTAGTGATTCTAAATAGCAAGGGAGTTTTTTTTTTTTTTTTAAATTTAATTAAAGATGGTATGGCATCAGTTAAAATTGACTTCAGTGTTCAGTGGTTGAGAATAATTATTTGAAGTCTGGATTGTAGTTGGGTGATTGAGCACTTGCCTGGTAACCGTGTTGTGTGACTTTTTTTCTCTGGGGAGACACCACACCTGTCTACTCACCCAGACTAGCAGATGACAGACTGAAGTATAGATCCCACCAAAACCCGACTTGGTGAACCAGTGGGTTTCATTGGGGTTGAGTAGAAATGACTCAAAGATGGCTGTATCACCAAAGTCCACCCGTAGTGGTGACAGCTTACAAAAGCTGGGAACCTGGAGCGCACTGCACAGCCTTCAGGCAGTTGAAGAATGTCCTTTCCAAGTAACTCAGTCTATCTAAACCTCTTCCTGGCAGCCTGTCTTTTCTGAGACTCTTCTTTGTAGCTTGGTCTGCCTGAGGGTGTCTTAATAGTCTTTACTGAGAAGGAGTCTTTATTTTTCTTCTGGGAAGAAGGGGCCTAGTAAATCTGGTCAGTTTCAGGGACTTCCTGAAGTTATTTTGAGTTGTTGACTATCATGCAGAATCTCAAAGGAAATTGTTGAATAATACTGTGAAGGTCTAGGTTCTAGTTCTAACACTCAAAAGGGGAAGCTAATTATCCCACCATCTTAGCCAGTAATGATGAATAAGTTAGACGTCAGCCACGTGGATATCAGCTGGGCTGTGTTTTGACAAAATAATCCAGTAGTAGTATTCATGTGTTAAATGTCCAGGGTGATAGTGTTGGAGCTATTTCTTCTAGGTATGTTGTAATTTACTTATTAAGACCTTTTCCAGTTAGGATATACTGTTTATTAAGTGTATAAACCTTCCATGTTCAACAGATTCTGACAATGGGCTAGATTCTTTATTGAATCCTTACTCAATACTGACTCCTGGTCTGTTCTACTTCAGTGAGTTTGTGTGAATGTTCTCACTATGCCTAGCACTAAACTGTGTTTCCTGCTGAGGATGGAGGGTGATGAACAGAAGCAAGTATAATTTAAACCACGAGGACTGCACAACTCAAGTGCATACCATTGCTTTACTCAGATGTCCATTCTGTGTCTCTTCCCTGTCCGTAGTTTATTCAGTGACATATATTATCACAATTTGGAGAGGGAAATGGCATCCTTTATGTGGAACAGATTGCTGATGAGCATTGTAGAATACAACTTTTAACACGAGAATATGACTTCCAGAAAAAGAGCAGTTGTAATGTTCTAGATGTATCAGCAGCTGTTGGAAAGTTACTGCGCCTTGTGCTCCAATGCCTTCCGTCATAGCAGCCTGATGACAGTGTATTCAGAAGGGAGGGATCTAGAACACAAGGCAAATGGCATTCGTGGCTGCCATCAGACAGCTTTCAGGATGCTACCTTGAGTCATAATTCACTTGTGCCTTCTTTTATGGACATCATCATATACGAGGCTTAATAAAAGTTCCATGTCTTTCAAAGAGAACAACTGAGAACACTAGTACCTCGGAGTGTGTGATGTCAGGACAGACATGCAGCGAGCAGCATATAATTCTTACACTATGTAGAGACATTAAACGCACGTTAGTAAGATAGCAGATGCATTGGTACTGAAATTGACATGTAAAATAGCACTCTTTCTCTTCTTCCAGCCAACACTCCTTCACCTGTAGTGAGTAACTAATTCATTATTATAGCCTATGGTCCATAGGAGACTGGCAGGACGGGGAGGAGGAAGGCATTCCAAGTCCTAGAGCAGCAGGATGTGCTTATTAATAGAGAAACATTCTGTAACTCTTGGTAAAATCATAGAGAAGATTGCATCTTTGGTTTTGCATTAAATTGAGGAGTCATTAATAATGTTAGGCAACTATGTCTGGTATCCACATTGCAATAGAGAAAGGCAACTGAACCGGGCTCAGGCACATTTGAAAAATGTCTAGTAAAATTATCCTCAGTTAAATAGTGCACCTTGTTAGATGTGGGCCTGTGAGACTGTATAATTAGCTAACCGAAAGGGAGTTCGCTTTTTTAAGTTATTCTTTCCTGTATGTAGGGAAAGGCAAGTGACTTGTGTTCTTTTGCTTTATGGAAACTCAGTTGCCATTTGGGATTTCCCTTTGTCCATAATTCATTCATCTGTCTATGGAGTCAATATTTGCTGAGCATCTGTTATGTACTGTGAGGTTCTGAGAACCTCAAAACGAATAAAATCAACCTTTACCCTTAAGCAGTTTGTAGTTTAGTGGGAAGACCTTTAAAGGGGGTGGGAGGGGACTTTGTGGAAATCTAGAGACTTTACAAAGCTGCTGCTTATTGGGAACTACACAACTCACACACTTTCACTGCATAGGACTACAGTGCAAGAGACAGGTATGAGGCTGCTTCATGCTTGCTGCTTTTACCCATATTGTGTGGCTCATTTACATTGCTTAGAGCCTGTCCTTTGTGATTAGTACTGTTTCAGTTTTCTGCCATATTGTTGATTCAGTGCACGGATGGGAGACTCTTGAGTTGGGTCTGCTTTGGTGCTCTCATTGGGAATAGCGCTCAGTTGAAGCATTATGGCTGCATCATGGTCGATGAGTACACATACTTTGGAATATTTATCTAGGGATGGGATTCGGGGCTCATGGATAGAATACAAAGCATTTTGGCTAGATAAGGATAAGCCATTTTTGTAGGTCATGGTTCTAATTTAAGAGGTCTAATGGCAGGTTCTCCAATGTTCATTTAAGTCACATACTTTTCTAAAGGATTTGGGGTTTTATTGTTGTTGGTTTTGTTCTTGTTTGGTTTTCGTTAAGATGTAGCAGGAATACTTCAGGTATCCAGTATGGAGATTAAATGCCCTGGACTCCTGGTCATTACTGTGTTAACTAGAATAGTTGTCCACAAATCAGGAAGTACGGGAAGAAAAGAGAGGTGTCTGAAGCTAGATACTATGCCCCTGATTTGTTTATTGCTGGGGGAAGATGAAAGGGGAAAAAGCTAGTATATATTAAGGATACAAAAAGCTTAGTGGCTTTTAACATGTTGTGCTCATGTTTGGAAGTGTAATTCTATTTTAATCTCTTTCCTAATGGAAGAAGCACATGACTGACTTGGTGGGGTAATCTTGTTTGAAAATTGACAACTCTTTGGCACAAGGCCCGGATTTCTTTTCAGATTTTTGAGAAATTAAAAAAAGCAGATTCTTACATGTTGCTCACTGGTGTAAGAAAAAGAAACGAAAGAAAAAAGATTTGTGCAAAGGAAGAGTAGTCCCCCCTCTCTGACACCCCTAGGCTGGAGAAAGCTTGTCACTGACGTTCCAGCCACCAGCAGAGTGCTTACGGTATGGAGGACATTCAGATTCCTCCAACTTGGCCTCCAAGTTCATAAGAAATGAGAAGAACTTAAGCTGCTTTACCCCCCCCGGGGGGGGGGCTCTCAGCATATAAAGGGTTGCCTGAAGTCGAGTTTGCTCCTTCTTCAAACATGTCTCAGCACGAGTGTTCAGACCCAAAGCTATGTTGGGTGAGTGACTGGGAAATTTTTCACTACATTCAGTTCAATTCAGAGAACATTTAATGCGTACCAGCCATGTGCCTGGTCCTGGTAGGTACTGAGCACACAAAGATGAATGAGGCAGCTTGCTGCCCACTGAAACAGGCGGGCGTATAAACAATTCACTATAGTGTTTGTGCTGACAGTTATAAGAATGGTACAGAAGAGGATAAATACTTCTGTGTCTATAAGGGACAGCGATGTCTAGGTAACAGGCTTTCCACTGTGTTGAAGGGTGGGTTTGAGAGAGGTTGTGGGTGGGACTAGGGCTTACAAAGAGAGGCATATTTGGCAGAGGAATGAAGAAGGTTAAGGCTATAGGTAGAAATTGAAACTAAGGGAAGCTGCTTTGGCTAGGTTGAGAAAAATCACATCAATGGGAATAGAGTATCAGGTATAGACAGGGTATTGTGGCACTCTGTTTGAAATGCCACCTGCAGAGGAGCACACAGGACACTCACTGAATCCTAACCAACCCTGGGCCTTGTGCCTGGAGCATCTTTGTTTCGCTTTCCTTCCTTAAAGCCTGGGAGGGGTGGAGTGGGAATTATTGCCACATCAGAAAGTGAGCACAGAGGGGGTATTTTAACACATGTCGATAAGCTTATGGACATTTGAGCTTCATAACCGTTTGATTGTTTTTGCTAAATATTTACAGGACTCCCAAATGTCGAGCAAACAGTGCTCTGACCACTGAAGGGAGAAGAATGCAGTGTAAAGCCTGGGGCAGGGTAAAACTCGCATTCCTGGGAGAAATGAGTGCAGCAGGGAGGAGCTCCAGGACCATTTGCCCTTGGCCATTTTGGGAAAACTTGAGTAGCTGGGTGTATTTCTTAAGGCTATCTGTACTTTTATTTATTGAATTGAAGTTTGTTTATTTAAGGATAATGTGGTTCCAGGAAGTCCATTTCCAGGCTCCATGGTTTGAAGCTCTGCCGCTCTGGAGGCTGCCCTGCTTCCTGAGGCTGAGCATCTGGCTAGTGCAGGGTTTTCATTGTGATCAGTAAGAACAGTCCTGGCTTACGAGTGACTTAACCTGCTCACAACTGCACAGCAGAGGCACTGTATTTTGGGCAAACCTGGGCTTCCTTAAGTTCTTTCAGAAAGGAAGTTGGCATTGTAGCAGAAATGTTTTAGAATCAGGAAGTCAGAGTGTGAATCACAGGGAGTAAGTTACACTGATGGTCTGCATTGTTACTAAGAAACCAAACTGAGCTTTGCTTAAAAGTTTGTTCCTTTTGTTTCAGGAGATCTGTAGAAAGGTGTGAAGCTCTTTCAAACTTGCTACTGCTTGGTTTTGCTTCTCCAGTGGCCTCAATTCTGACGTATTACACAGCCGTTACTATGGTCCTTTTTATCAAAACGCAAGAAATTACCTTGGCACAGTGATTTTAGTGTGACTCAGACTTGGTTCTGAGTTCACCATTGCTTTTACTAATTCCTCTTTGCATTTGAAGATCAAGTTCGGGGCTTTGAATTGCACGTGGTTGTCATGTTTCCTGAACCCTTTCCATTCTGACTGTTAGCAGTCTCTGACTTTGATGTTCTTGATGTGTGTGTGTGTGTGTGTGTGTGTGTGTGTGTCTGTCTGTCTGTCTGTCTGTCTGTCTGATGGAACTAGAACTTGGCTCTATAGGCTGGGCCAGCCTAGTCCTGTAGCTCCCAGGATTCTGTCTGTCTGTGCTTACCATCATTTTTCCATTTCCGAGATTTGTGTGCACATGCTTCCTTGCTTAGCTCCTCACACTGTGGAACAACCCTGATTCTAACACTTAAGAATGCTGGTCATAGATTTTGAAAGTGGTCTCTCAACTTGAGTTATCTAATACTTTTATATTGGATTGAGGCACTTTTTTTTGGCAAACATACAATAGAAATCAGGTTAATACACTTGTGATTATGTCAGGGTGTGGCTGATACTAAAAAGGCTTCTTGTTAACATCATTTATTGATGCCAGGTTCTCCCACTTGAATTAACTACATTTTGCTTTTTATATTTTCTTTAAAGTCTTGTTAAAAAGATAATAGCATGACACTGTGAAGTCTATGTATATTGTTGAATGACTCAGTCTGGCTACCTGACAAATATTACTTCACATAGTTATTGTTTTCTAGTGAAAATACATCTGCTTTCTTAGTAATTTTAAAGAATATTTACGCCTCTACAATAGAAGGGTCCAGCCATACCCAAGTGAAGGGGGAAATTAAGTTCTCCCTACAAGTGGAAGGATTTCCGAAGCCTTTGTAGATAGGTGCTGAGATCGCTTGTTCACAGACATCGTCGAGGGAATCTGTTGGGGTTATTCTAATGTGGTTCTTCCTCACTCAGTAACTTCATCATCAGTTTCTTGCTGGTAGCAGTTGGCTCCAGTGCCCTTGTGATTACCTTCCCCAGTCCCTTTGCCCAGTCAGAATGTTTGTAAGGAAGACGTGTCTGCTCTCCCGTTGATTTGGTTGGCTCAGTACAGACCCATAGGTTACTTAATGCTTTGATTTAGAACCTAATATTGTTGCTGTTTATTTTGCTTTGCAGACAGTTGTCCCTTGGTCACTGAGGACTTTCCCACATTGTAACCGTTTCCTAAGTTAGAAACAAAACAAATAATAACTTCAAGTTTGGAATTAGGTTTTCCACCATCTTTGTTCTAGTCCTTTCCCCAAGAAAATTTGGTCCTTTTTTTTTTTTCCTTGAAAAATAATTATTTAGAAGCCGAGGTGATTTGGCCATTGTTTTATACACTGGTACTTGTCATGAATGAGAAACAAAAGGCAACTTTCTATATATCTCCAAAGTCATTTTTCTGCTGTTTGGAAACAATGAGATTTACGTGGAGGCAGGTAAAGAAAGTATTCTCTTTTCAACACACAGTAGCAGTTAATCAGACATGTCACTGCACTGTGGCACACTTGTCATAATGGGGGGGGGTTAGACAAAGGAGAGGGTCCCCAAATCCTCAAGCTAAGCTCACCAATAGCTCCTAGCTAGTTTTTATGTGCCTTAACTCCTAGAATCAAACCTTAGGACTTCCACCTTTTCTATTACGCTTTACTTACACACAACTCTAGAAATGCAGTGCTTTCAAAGAACCACAAGGGCCGCAGCACTGAGGGTGAGCAGTGTACGAGCCTCTGTGAGGAAGGGAAGCAGAGACCGGCATGGAGGCTGTGTACGTGCCTCTGTGAGGAAGGGAGGCAGAGACCGGCATGGAGGCTGTGGCTACATTGCCGAAAAGATACAATACGGTCTCTGATACTGACAACCCTGGGTGACCAGGCAATGTTGCATCAGACTTTCTTTCCTTCGCACCCTTCCTGTGCATCTCTCCCTTGCTGTTTCTCTAAGTCCTCCTCCGTGCTCCTCCTTGCTCTCTTTTACATTTATCTGGTTTGATAAAGTCTTATGACATATGTGATCATACACATATGTATTCCTAAATATAACCTGCTTAATCTATATAATGTTACTTGTATGTATGTTTCAAGGCTAACATCCTTTAAGACTAGCTTTCATGAAGCAGGTATGCAAACTTCTAGAGAAGAGAAGCAACCAACAGTCTTGCCCAGCTATAACACCCGTGAAGCAACAGTAAACTTAAAAATGCTGCTCAAGTCTCTTAAGCTAGTGGCATGATACTCCATGACTAAAGAGTTTCATCAATGTGATAAAATTAAAATACTGTTTGGGGAGTAACCTTTTGTTGTCGTTGTTATTCGGGCTAAAACTGGTTCTCCAGTATTACTGAGAGACAGAGTTTGTGACTACAGAAGACTACTATATAGTTAAAGTCATGATCGTGAATTTCAGATCCGCATTTAATCGGATTATCCTAGCTTGGTTTTCTTTTCAGGGATGAACCTTTTGGTTCTAGTTTTCTCTCTCAAAATTTATATAATCAATATGCTGTCACTGTTAGACTAGTATTCATTTTCACTGAAATACTGCATGTTCTCAAAACAAACGTGAATATGTTAGCACTTTAATCTAGAAAAGTAACAAGTGGTTTGTTGGATGATCACTGATGAGACTGGAAGTAAGAGCCCCACCTCCTTTTTTTCTAGAAATGCTTTAAGGCCAGCATTTCTTTTTGGATAGATGATTTGATACATAAACTTTTTTTTTTTTTTTTTGATAAAGCCTAGAGTTGTCTTTTCAGTCTACCGCAGAAGGAACAGTTTAGAGAATTGCAGTTGCCCTGAGTCACTAATGGTCTGGTTTTGGAGTTGTTGGGGGATGTAGCTGCAGCAGGAGAAGTTGTGTGACGGTTTCTAATGATCTCCAGATACTGTGCACATGTGCAGAGGAAACTCTGCTGATGGAGAGGAGGGTAAGGAGCCAGGAGCCAGATGTGCTTTGTTTCATAGAATTGGAAGTGTTGGATCCAGGGAAAAATGTTAGGAGAGGGGAGAAAGAGGCCTTAAAGTGGTAGGAGACAGGGTCCTGGCTGTCACTTGCCTCTAATCTT
This sequence comes from Micromys minutus, assembly GCF_963924665.1. Lineage (NCBI taxonomy): Eukaryota > Metazoa > Chordata > Mammalia > Rodentia > Muridae > Micromys > Micromys minutus. The sequence goes on along the minus strand of NC_137955.1, from coordinate 9,374,857 downwards.
GTAGGCCACGTTGTACTCTGTGCTCAGAGGTGTCTGGAGTAGGGAACTGCCTTCTATTGGAGACAGAGCTTTTCTCACACTGCTTCCCTCCCTACCTTGGAAAAGACAGACCAGTGTGAGGGTTCTCTGTACGATGAGACTTGAGTATAAATAGAGCATTGCATTGGCCTTTTGTTCTTCAGAATTGCAGAACCAGCAAGCCAACCTTATAGTTCAGTTCTTAAGTAAGTTTTTGGTTCTCACTTTTGATTATGTGGGCAGAGCATTTAAATGTTTGGCAATTGAAGTCACTTTTTAAGATAGTAATTTTAGATGATTAAAAAGATGTTACCAAGTACCTTTTAACTGCTCTCACATTGTTTGAAATGAATTTATCTATGTTTACTCGGCATTTCACTGTAGCTTTGTGATGAACTAGGACAGTGATTAACCATACACCTTACAGCAGTACCTCTGTGACTTCACTTCCCACTGGAAATGGATTCTAGACTCTCTTTCCACTGCCCTATGCCCTCTTGTAGGTTATCAACAGTGGGCAATACGGTCTCTGTGGGCTGCTGGGTTTCTGCTGCTGACAAAATGCCTAAGAAAACCAACTGAAAGGAGGCAAGATTGGCTTTGGCTTCTGGCTCCATCCACACTCACTTGGCTGTGTTGGTTATGGTCCTGTGGTGAGGTAGGAACATCAGGAGAGGAACCTGAGGAGGAACGCAGGGAAGAGAGAGCGCAGATGAGGGGAGATGGGTAATTTCCCCCAAGGGCAAGTCCCACTCTGCTTCCTCCACCTTAAGGAGGCCCCCACCTCCTCAAGTTTCTGATCCCTCCCAGAGTCCTTAAGCACTAAGGCCATAAATGGATACGTTCACTCATGAAGCCAGTCTTCCTGAGTCACTCACCTCGCACCCCACTCTGAAGTCTGCTCCTTTAGTGTGGAATTCAGTCTTCAACATGAGGTTTTCAGGGAACACTAAGATATAAAGCAAAAGAGCCAGGATACATATATTTGCAGGAATTTGGTTAGGTGTTCAAGTTGGCCTTGAATGACTTAGAAATAAATCATTTAAAATTTTATATTTAAAAATCTGTTAAAAATCAAGACAATAGCCTGGGTTTTGACCATGTATTTTGAACATATGTATACGTTTGATTGTTTTGACTTTTAGAGTCTGAATTTGAGAGTCTTCAAGAAGAGCTACAAGGTTGACTTTCCCCTTAATAACAGGTCACTGAACGAATCTGCAGTTGTATACGTTTTGGGAGAGGGACATCTATTGCTCTTTATCACAGCCTCCATTGTCCATGACCTCATTGCTACCTCTCCTCCCCAGGGAAGAAGGGTCTCTTTCGTTTTCTTTTCCAGGTATGAAAATAAATCCAGTAGCTAACTGTAGTGGGCTGGGATTAGAGAGGAAGTTCAATAGCTCACTGTGGCCAGGCTGGGGTTAAACTTGTTTCTTTGGGTCCGTGTTCCCCCCTGTCGTATTACCATTAGATAAGTCAGACTTTGATCTGAAATGTCGCCACCATGTATGTAACTTGATACTTTCACACCCTTTGAAACTATTGGCATTTACATTTTTTGTTAAAAGTGGACAGTACTAGAAATTCTGTTATGTTATTTTTGTAATCTTAAAATATAGCAACATGAAATCACTACTCATAAATAACTTTATACAACTGTGGTTTGATATTGAAAAGAAAGTTGTAGTTAGATCTTGGGCCAACACCTGAACTTTTCTGGATTATCGGCAGTATCCACTGTTACACTATCCTATGTTAACATAGGATAATCTGACTTTCAGAAGAAATGAAGGAATTGTTCTGTGCAGCGTGCTACAGCAGCATACATAGTAGTGACATTACTTCCTGCTTTCGCTCCATCACATCATGCTTCCTGGATGACGCTCATAGATAATTTTTTTCAGATTTTCTCGTCTCACTCCCTACACTGGGGCAGTCTGATGTGCTGGTTTTCATTTAACCTGTTATTAAACTGAAAGCTTAGCGTTGGACAGAAGACTTAGCAGTGAAGGGTACTTGCTGCTCTTCCAGAGGATCTGACTGGTTTCCATATCAGGTGACTCAAGGCCATTTGGAACTCTGACTTCAGGAGATCCACTGCCCTCTTCTGGCAAACACAGACAGACTGACAGACATATAAACGTAATATTTAATTAATTTGCATAATACTGATTGTGGTATGGCAGGTATCTAATTTAGATATGTCATTGTGTTTGAAGCAGGGTCTTCTGCAGCCAGGGCTGGCTTCACACTTTGTAGTGGAGGATGACCTTCGATTCCCCCGTCTCTACCTCTCTCCCAAGTCTCAGATTGTAGGCATTTACCACTGTGCCAGCTGTTGGAGCTACTTTAAATGCCATCTGGGTCTTAACTTTAGCCAACCACAGTTAGGATGTGAGCTCATTATGTGGAATAAACCCTAAGGAGACATCTTAGACATGTTAAAACCCTCCTACAAAGTTATATTGGAGCCACAAAGAGATCTTTGCCTTTGGCATTCAAGGATTTGGATATAAAATACTGTAAACACTTTTCTTGACCGTTGTGAGTAAAGAGTATATGATATTCTGGCTAACCAAAAATTAATAATATTTCTAATTCAGGGTATTTTACATGACCCCTTGACTAATTGTGCTGCAAATAATAACAACAGTGTGTTTGGTCAGTGCGAAGATGATCAATTTTCAACAGTAAACTTGCCTTTCCTGATGGTGATTGGTTCCTTCATGGCAGAAGGGGAAGGTGCTGAAACATGTCCAGCATGTAGACACCCATAACCTGTCTCGGTTTGGGCTTTCAAGTGGCTTGTGTGGGTTTATGGTTTCTGAGCTCTCAGCCGAGCCCAGAGTGGTCTTTAGCAGTTTACCACTTGCTCATCCTGGACAGTTTCCACATGACAGGGGCAGCTGTTGTAGGTCCCTTACTACTATCTAGGAATGCGGTAAACAGTGTTGAATCGGGTTCTCTGCTGTGTAAGTCCTCAGATCTCTTGTTAACATTTCAGTGTGCTTCCTGGACCTCTGCGGGACTGAGGCCATGGGACAGTGCAACCCAAACCCACCTGACCTTGGAGATGCAGTGGGGGAATAGAGGTCTGTAACTAAAGAGAGATTTCTGAAAGAAGTCAGCTCCAGTCTAACTTCTTAGCTGTCAAGTAATTGTCCTTATTTTGTCTTAATTGTTCTTGATATTGTCCAGCAATCCAGTGACTTAGAATTGGAACCTTTCTGTTGCTCATGAATGCACCTCCTTCAGCCAGGAACATTGCCTTTTACCAAATAGTGGGTTGTGGCTGCGGCTGTAATAGCATGGCCACACGTGTTCATGTGATTTGTGGGAGTTAAGAGAAGAAATGCAGACTACTAAGTATGCAGGTAGTTGAGATGTGCATGGGTTCATCCATCTTTAATGGGATTTTAAAGGAATGAAGTCCATTCAGCATTTTAGGTATTGTGTATACATAACACTCATGCCATGGGAATCCTGTCAGCTACCTTGGACACAATTATAAAAAAAAAACCCAAAATCATGTCTTAATGTTTACTGCTTTAAAAAAGATGGGTAAAAAATATTTAAGTAAAAACTCAATATTTACGTGATTTAATACTTCTTTCAAAGCTTAAAAATTACCAGTGCCACTTATGTGACCCTAGCTATTGCAGAATGTATCCTCCACTTTATCTCCGTCTTTTAAAAGTTGTAAAGTCATTTAAGATGACTCTTAGTGACCAGAGCTAATCAGAGGTCTTGTGCCATTTCCCTGTTTGTGACATTTGTGGGTATCACCGTTTCTTCTGCTTAGCTCTGTGATGTACAGACATTGTCTTATTGTGTGTTTCGCATTGTGAGAAGAGGGAGCAAGAAACAGTTAAATCAGCCAGCCATTCCTGGGGCTAAAGTTAGCAGCAGAAATGACAGTTAGGCGCTCCGGTCTTTGCTTCCTTCACCTTTGGTCCGTTATAGTCCATCTTTGGTGGACCCTCCAACAAACCGCAAGGCAAGCCTCGCTCAGTGTTAAGGAGAACTTTGGGGGACAGTTGGCAAAGCTTATGATGACCGTCAGGATATGCTGCCATTGTCAGGCTGCCAGAACATGTTCCAGGAACCATTTGTACATCGAGTTCCTCATGCAGGAATATCTTGCACATTTTTATGATTATAGTTAGAGCATTTTTTTCTGTAACTGACAAGTGTGCAGAAGGTGCTCCGTACCAGCTAAAACAGGGAACTAAAAAGCAGTCACACTGTAGGCTGGAATGCCTTGGTGATTTTATCCACATACTGAACGCATCTGTTTCGGCTTCTCTTTTATCACTGTGCTTAGTGTAAAAACATCCCACACCCGAGAATAAGTGTATCCACCTTAGTAGTGGTCCTGCAGACATACACGGAGCAGAGCTGGTTTGCTTCTCAGCTGGTTCTCCACAGTCTGGGACAAACGCTAACTTGGAGTCTTGCAGACACTGGTGTTCTTTGAAACTTCAAAATAAGGAGGGACTCTGATTTGTCTGGATACAAATTACTGGCAACACAAAGCTGCTGGCTGAGTTTAGATGCTTATTCTTCTAAAATGCAGCTCTGCTGGTCTGCACTGAAGCGCTATGGCTGCTGTGGCCACTGTGAGTATCTTAACTGGAGCATCTAATTTTTTATTAGTCTATGACTCAGATTTGGGACAGATTTGAACTGCAAAATATAATTCCATTCTTCATGAAAGTTCCAACATGAGGGGTAAAAGGGCACTTTGTTTTACTAGAAATATATTCAAATAAAAAAGTAGCATTTTACTGAAATTGAAAGTTATTTGGAGTCAATCAAGTCTTAAGTCTTCCTTTCCCCTTGTTTGGGACAGATCACTTTGTAAGAATGTGCTATAAAAATGCAAAATGGGGGAAAAGGATGGCTCTGTTCATTGGAGTTAGGAGTATGCTGAGTTTTGAGTCACTGCAATAGCTGGTCCTGGTCTGCTTGTGTAGCAGAATTGTGTTCTTGGGAGCACAGCATTTCTAGAAGCAAGTGTGCTCGCTGGTATAGGCTGGGTGGGGTTTTAGTGCACATGCCTAGGTTCTCGGAGCATGTGGCATTGCTTTCCAGTAATGATAGAAGCAGGCATTGCACAAGAGGACTTGTGTGCCTTACATACACATCAGCTCCCATGTCATCCTTACAGCAGGCACATGCTGCCATCAGCTTTCTTTGCAAAGGAGAACGATAAAGGCCAAGCAACTTTCCTAAGGTTCCTGAGGTGAGGTGCCGGAGCTCCAAGAGTTGCTGGCAAGTGTTTTAGGCTCATTTTTTCAGATGCAGCTCTGCTGGACAGCACCATAGCACAGCCTCAATTCTGCCTTTCTCATGTGGTGCAGACTTTGCCTCAGGCAAAAAATGTGTTACCAGGAGTTGCTGGTATTTTTCATTAATTGAATTGTTTCTAATATAGAAAACCCCTCCAATTAAGGGGCATCCCATGGGCATTGTAAAACAATCTCTTTGTAAAAAATACAGATTCTGATTAACAACAGTTTAATTTTTTATATTTTGATTTATATTTAATGAATGTCTTATTTAAGATGGCAAGGCAATATGTATTTGGTTGTACTGATGACATGTGTCATTAGAAAGTAAGTACTATTCCCCACCCCCTCCCCCTCACTATCCCACACCTGACAGAGTGGGAGCATTTGGGTTGCACAATAAAGCACAAACTGTGTATATTTTAAAATATGTATTTGATGCTGGAGTTTCCCCTCTGGCTTTGTGCTTGCTAGCCCTGCGCTTTACCAGCGAGCCACTCGCCCAGTCCCCATAGGAATTCTTTGTGTAAAGAATTGTGTATTCTTCCTTTAGCCCGCTTGCTATGTTTACTCCAGTATTTTGAAAAGAAGAGCCTTCTTCGGGCTGTCATTAGAATCATTTGGGTCAGTGGTTCGGGTTCCCAACTCAGCAGCAATGAGCATCATTGGGTGTGGATCAGAGACTCAAGATGTGCTGGCCTGGCCACCTGTGTTATCACTGGTTTCCATGTGATTCACATGCACTCCAGTTGAGGACCACCAGGCTGTATTTTATGTGCCAAGAATGTTCTTCGGTTCTTTGGTTTTGCAGACTCTTCTAACTAGTGCCTTCTCTGAGGAGGTCCTCTGTGATGTGGCTGCCACAGACCTTTGCTGTGTCCAAGCTTCTAGTTTAATTTGGAGTGTAAGAAAGGGTTGGAATCTTGAAATAGTCTTCAGTTAATTTAAAGTATCCTGGGCTGGAGGCCAATACATGTAGTTTTTGGTAACTTACGTGATGTGAGGCAGGCATTGCTTGAAGACACCAGTAAGTTCTTTTCATGTGGTACTTAGAGGCCTTGCCTGTTCTAAGAGCTGTATATGATCCTTGGACATAGAAATGAAACCCGTGACATACTTCCAAGAGAGCTAATGCTAACCCTTGGTAATTTTTACGCATAAAGGATCTGCATCTGTTGGTCTGCTCTCTGCTTTGAACATCATTGGTGCTGTATTTGTGCAGGCTTACAGAAACTCCTCTTTGAATCCCTAAGGGGCCTGCAGTGGTCCATCTAAAGCAGTGGTTCTCAGCCTTCCTAATGCTACAACCCATTTCTCATGTACTGGTGACCCCCCCACCATGAAATCATTTTTGTTGTTAGTTCTTAACTAATTTTGCCACTGCTAAGAATTGGAAAGCAAATGCAGAATGTCGGATATTCGACCCCTGTGAAAGGGTCATTTGATCCCCAAAGGGGTCTCCACCCACCGGTTGAGAATCGCTGACCCACCGGCTCTCAGAGAGCACCTCCATTTTTCCTTCCAATAGCCCATCTAAAAAGGAATCATACTCTTGCATTTTATTCTGATCATGAAACTGATAAATAGGGTTAGAACCTGGGTTAGATCCAAACCATAGAGGCGAGTGCTGAGGTTGAAGTTAGGCCAGAACTTTGGGAAATGGAATTTGGCTTGCACCCTCTCTTCTTGCTTTGAGACCAAATGACCTCCCTTACCTCTTGGCTTGCTAAACAGAACTGTCTTCAGGGTTTCCCCTCTACCACTGGCACTGGAGGAAATAGTCAAGCATTTCTGAGGGCTGCAATCAAAGCAGGAAACAAACTGGTTAGGGTCTTCTGTGACCTCCTTGGTTAGCTCTGGGTCCTGGGAGAAAAGATGTGCTGAGATTTGTTGTTTGGGCAACAATGGCACTAATAAACTTCATCTGCACTTCAGAAGCTGGAGACCCAGGAGAGAGGCCTGAGTAAGGCCTAGAGGCTGGGGTAATGAAGGGCTTGGTGCTAGAACTGGGAAAGTTTGCCTCAGAGCAAAGATTACATTTACATTGATTGCTAAGCACCTTGCAGAGTAGGAAGCCCGAGGACCATTTGTTTATGAGCCACCTCCCTCCTGGCTGCCCAGCTCTTTGGCTGAACAGTGATTGACACCCTTCAAATGCACCCCTGCAAAAGTACTGGATAAGGGGTCGCTTCTGTGCTTCAGGGCTAGCCTAACATGGGCTGATGTGGTTTTAGTTTTGTCTTGTCTTTGAACTGCTCTGCTTAAACTCCTGCCTCTTTTTAGTGCCTCTAGAGATAGCCAGGTTGGTGTGTTTCTTCTCTGAAGAAAGTTTTAAGTAACTTAATTTCAGTCCTGGCTACCACATAGGTAATTCTGATTAATTGGATCTTTGTATGAAATCTAAGAATTTACATCAGTGAGGAGGAAACAAACCCAATAATGCACAGAATGCTGCTGGGAACCCCTGGTTAGGGCAGTCCAGGGCATGCTCCGTAAATTTTTATGTGGTCTCTATGATGTGCTGTGCTTCACAGTCTGGCCTTTGCATTAATTTGCCATTGTCTCTCTCAAATATTAATGAAGTGTACAAGTGAGCCTGTTTGAAACAGCCATTCTTAAGTTGGATGTAAAATAAAGCTTTCCCTTTAAAAAATAATTTTTCAAAAAGATGGAAAGTGCTTCATTAGCAGTTACCAGCAAGGTCTCCTAATGTCTTTCTGTAAGCTGTTTAAGCTTAGTATTAGAAATTAGGGCTAGAGGATTTAATTAGCCAGCTCACAGGATGCAGTCTCTTTAATTTGGGATTTCCCTTTGAGAAAATTATGTGGTTAAAGAAGGAATATGATATTTTAGATAAGTTGGCTTTAAAATTGCATTTACTGTCTTCATCTTGGGCCCCGTAGTATCTGTTTGCTGATCTGAAGACTGTGCATGATTTGAATTAAAATACTTTGTTTTCAGTCTGAATGTTGCAGTGTGGGTTATTGGACTATGTGCAGTGGTTTTGAATGGGAAAGGTGTATTGTTAGATTGGGGGGGGGAAGGATTACCTCATCTACTTTACCACTTACGAATCAATACTGGTTCTGACACATTTAGCCAGACTAGTGTGCTTGGTATGGAATAGATGCGCTGTTAATGAGTTTCACACCAACACTTGTGAGCTTAGACCTAGCTTTTAAGAAAACCCTCTCCCAATCCTGGCCACCCTTTCAGCTATAACATTGCAGTGCCTTGCTTCCTGCCTTTAATTTCCCCGGGGGTTCTTTTGATTTAGGAAAAGGGTGAAAGATGTATTTGTGTAAGCACTACACCACGGCTTCTGTTCAGTTCTCTAACAAAGAATATGCTACTTGAGTACTTCATGCATGGACTCATTTTTTCAGAAAAGAATGTGCCATGAAAGGAATGCTTTCAGGCCTGTGTGTTGATTTCATGTCTGCCAGTCTATTCTAGCTTAGAAATTTTCTAATGCTCGAGTTCATAACTGTTAGCTGAGAATGTAGACTCAGATGCTCAGAAGGGCCAGCCTTTAAGCTTACTGGTGTGTGTGCTCTAAAACAGCAGGCTTTTCATGACATTACAGTTCTGTCCCTTATAAAACACAACTTAATACTTACACACAGAACTGTTTTCAAAAAAAAAAAAAAAAATCAGTGAAGAATAAAGTTTTCTTTTAAGGACTTACTATAGATAACTTTACTGTGTTCGTGTGTGAAAAATTTGCTCCTTCTCTGTTTTTCTGCTGAGTACACTGTTGGTCTGTCACTTTAAGATCCAAGTACAAGGGCTATGGCTCAGTAAGAGAACTTGTTGCTCTTCCACAGACTTGAACTCAGCTCCTGTGGCAACTATGTCTGGTAGTTCACAACCCCCTGCAACTTCAGCGTCTGTGCTCCGTGAGCTAACACATAGGTGCACACTCAAGCAGACACATACTCATCAATGGAAATAAATCTTGAAAAAAAAAATCCAAATGCGAATAATAATTGTGCAAAGTACAGTTGAACTGTTTCTTCAGAGCATTAAAATCACAGTTCTAGAGCTGTTGGGTCTCTTAGGGAAGATTCCTTAGTGCTTTTGTTTATGGGGGTTTATTAGCACCTATATTGTGTTCTGGTGGTTGGTTTGGGTTTTTGTTTGTTTCGTTTTGGTTTGGGTTTTATTTGCTTATTTGCTTTGCCAGCTTGTTAGAAGGAAAGGTCATCTGAGAAGAAGGAACTTCAATTGAGAAAAAGCTTCTCTAAGATTGGCTATAGGCAACCCTGTGGAGCATTTTCATGGTTAATGATTAATGTGGAAGGGTCCTGCCCACTGTGACTGGTGCCACCCCTATAAACCTATAAGTAATTGCAACACATTTATTCAGTAATAGTACTAAGTATATATTAATGGAAATAAATCTTTGTTTACAAAAACTTCTATAACTCTCACTAACAATATTTTGCTGAAATAAGTGGCATTTTTGACACACAAGTCTCTTCAGTGTTTGTCCTTAGGAAAGCCCAGCGCTTGTGTCTGTCTGTCTCCGTTACAGTGAGTAGTCCGCATCATGTCAGCCTCTCGAAACCAAATATGCATTCAGGAGAGGCAGTGTGAAAGGTCAGGAGCGTCTAGGTATGCTTATGAAAGATTCCAGTATCCTGGTTGCTCTGAAGGGCACTTGAGGATTGGGGGAGGTGAGGCGGAAGTTAATACCACGTTTTAAGAATCACTGTATTACAACATTTACAGATTTACAGTTTTTAAAATGCTGTACATAGTTTTTTTTTTTTTTTTTTTTTAATTTCTGCATATGAAGTTGACACGGGGCTAAACAGGAAAACAGGAGAAGAGCTGGGAAGAGATATGTCTTAAGTTTTACAGGTTTGTTCTCAGATCAGAATGGTTCTTCTAGTGTTTTCCTAGCCACTTGCCTCAAAAAACCTTTGTGATCGTTCTTTATTTACCAAGCTACCCCAGGAGAGCAGCCTCCTCCCCCCAAATTCCAGTAGCTTAGAAAAAGAAAGTGTTCTGGATGAAGGGAAAGTGTCCCCGCCCCTCTTGTTTCTCCAGCTGGGAAGGGAAGGAAAGGGAAATAAAATTTAATGAGCACTTTTACTATGTGCCAGGTGCTTTGCACATGTTACTTCGTTTTAATCCCCCAAACAACCTTGCAACATGCTTCTAGCCACGTACTTGCACAAATAAAGTGAGACTCCAAAAGTCTGAATAATGCATCCAAGGCACACAGCATCTAAGAAGCAAACACACGTGCGGCCAAAGTCTCTATTCCAAGGTCTGCGTCACGTTACAGCGCCTTACACGGTTTTCCATCTGTTCTGGGGTTAAACCGTGGAGACTGACGTGACACTGTGATAAGAAAACCGTTTGCTCAGTGAATGCTGCTCCCCGGGATTAACTTCCCAATGGAGTAGACAGGCCTTTTTAAGGTTTTTAATTTTTTCATGCATGATATACATGCATGTCAATATCATGCTTGGTTCCTAGCCGTGTAGCCCACAGTCATCCCCCTACCCTCCTCTTGCTGGCCTTCATCTGCCTTCCATACATGTCTCCCTTGTACTCTCAAATGGAATCTCTTCTGTTCCTGTCCCTTCTCCCACGTTCCCTGGCTGTCCCAGAACCCGCTCTGTAGACCAGGCTGGCCTCAGAGATCCACCCATGTCTGCTTCCTGAGTGTTGGGTTTAAAGGCAAATGCCACCACTGCCAGGCTGGTTTCATTTTCTTAAAATGGCCAAATAAAATTCTATTCTGTATATAAGCCACCTTTTCTGTAGCCATTTACCTATTGATGGCCTTGAGGTCTGTCTGCTTCTTGTTTCTATTGTGAATGTCACAGAAATAAGCAGGAGTCTGTTGTGCTGCGCTGACTTTGGGAATGGCCCCAGGAGTGGTGTAGGTGAGTCATATGGCACCACCTTTGTCTTTTGAGGAGTCTCCGCACTGCCTTCTGTAGTGGCCGCACCACGGTGCAGTTCCAGCTGTGTGCCAACGTCTTGGCCAGCTTACTTGTGTCATGTGTTCTCTTGATGACAGCAGTTCTGACTGGGGCCATTTAGTTTGGGGGCCCTTTGTTTTTGTCCCTGGGGTTATTTCTTGTCCATGCCTATTTTGAAGTGTTTTCTTCTAACACTGAACGTTTTTAGGTATAACAATTAAGGTCCATCTTGATTCCTCTGCTGTCGGACTTGACCCAGTGGGGTGTGTGTGAAGAGAGGCAGCCGGTCAGACACTGGCTGGGCCGTGAGCTCTGATGGAAATGCACCAGCAGCCCAGATACTGCTGCATGTGGAGGCGAGTTTGTTGTGCATGGCTGAAGAAGGTGGTGTGTTTATGAACATGGAGTTAGGTTGCGGCTTAGGTAAAGTGATATCAGTAGGCAGTCTCTGCAGGGAAGTTTCCAGTTGTACTCTGGAAGAGGAGACAGTGGTTGGTTGTCATTTCTGTTACCGGTGTAGGCAGAGGTCAGTCTTTTGTAACTGGATGGGAGAAAGGCCTTGCCCTGCCCTGCCGTTCCTGTGCTTAGGAGGCAGAGGTCCTAGATGGGATGGTGGTCAGGCCAGTAATGCACATTCACGTGGGACTTCACCCACTCCCCATGACAGGCTTCGCTCCACGTGCTGCGGGTGCCGCGGGTGCTGCTGGTGTGTGCATGGGCGCATGCGCAGAGTGGGAGACATGGAAGTCATTGCATTCTTTTACATGTCTAGTTTGCCAAGTGCCGTTAGAGAGGCTCCTTTTTCCTGATGTATATTTTTGACACTTACTCCAAATCAGATGGCTGCGGGCCTTTTTCTAGATCTTCTCTTTCCTTTGTCTGTCTCTTTTCCAGCACTATACAGTGTCTGTCAGTTGGCTCAGTGGTGTGACTTGAAGTCAAGTGTTGTGGTCTCTTCAGCTGAAGTAAAAATACTTTTAGAAAGAATACCAAGGGAAACAAAGTGGGCAAAAGAGAAGGACTGGGGAAGAAGGGGAAAGATCGCAGTGCTGGAAAACACACAGATGAAAAGTGGGGAATAAATCCATGAACAGAGTCGCCTACAACGCTATATGTTTAATATACAGCGTAGTGAAAATAAAGGTGCAGTAAGAAAACAGAGGAAGTAGCTTGGGGTAGCTTCTTTTCCGTGTATGCGCTGTGAGGCCATAGGTGTGGCATAAGGTGTGTGGTGTGAATGGGGTCTTTTACTAGGTGTGTGCCTCGTGGAGGGGAATCTGGGCCTGAGCAGCTCTTAGCTTTCCCTGCCTTACCCAGTGCAGAGAGAGTGTGGGACACACCTGCCGGCTGCCCGAGCTGAGCTGTCCGCCGTTACCCGCTTCCTTTGCCTGTTAGGCTCCTTGCTGGTCCACTGGGCCTTGAGTGTGGACTCAGCATGTGGCCATGCCAGTTTCCCTTTGTGTTATTGCTGCAGCACCTGTAGGTATTACAGCGTTGTCGGCCTTGTTCTCTCCCGATCTTCAGTCCGCTTGTCCAGTCTCTTGGTGTTGCTCTTGTTTCTTTTCCTGTTTAGTAAAGACTTCTTACTCCTAAAATTTGTCTCTGAAGATCTCCGCCCTAGGGTGACTGGGGTGCTTCCCGAGTGCTTTATGAACATGGGAAGCAATGGCAGCTCTGAGTTGTATAGGGACAAAGACCCACTCCCCCCCCCCCACACACACACAGGGTGATGCAACTGTGGGTGCCAGGTAGTCTACAAAATTCAGTTCTGAGATCCTAAAGAATCAAAAATAAATAAATGCCTCCAGAGGTTGGTATACCCACTTACTCCAGGCTGCAGGCTCTCCAGAGTTACTCTCAGCTGATAAGCTTGGCTCCCTGTCACTGAGGGTGTGCCTGTCAGTCCCTGTGCACTCTGAAGCATGCCTCTGATGCCTGCATTTTTGACTTGTCAAGAGTGCAGACCTCTTGCTCTCCATGACTATATCACAGGGCTGACTATCTGTGCCTCACTCTGGGGCTATGGAAGATTAAAATCAGACCCCAGGATGTGATCCCTATCATCGGGTCTTCATGGTAGCTCAGGTATAAACAGTAAGTTGTTCTCGGAATAGTGCCCTCTGCCCTCTGAGTCCTATATAATAACAAAATGGGATTCTGATAGTGCTGGAGGAGTCACTGACCGAAAACCCAGGTGCAGTGAGGCTGGTGTGATCTTATGCTAGGCCAGCCAGTCTCTTTTCTGTTCTGCTGGCTGGTTTGCCTTTCAAATAAGGTTTCTGTTTGCCTGCTGCCTGCTGCAGAGGCATCGAATTGGTTCTCTGCTCAGCTCCGATGACTGGGGTTCAGTATGTCTTCAGTCTCCTCGGTGCTTCCGAGCTGTTTTATCACCACCTCTGTGACTTTCAGAAGTCCTTCCTCTGCCCCTGTGAACAGTGTTTGCATTCACCCTGGCTTCTGCTTACACAGATTAGCGAGTTTGTTGCCCACCATCTTACCAGGGGCCAACTTTGTTTTTGAGACAGGGTCTCAGTGTGGCCTGGATCTCACCGTGCACACCCAGATGACCCTGAATTTACAAATAACTGCCTGCCTATGCCTCTGGAGTGGAGTGTTGGAATTAAAGGCACGTGCCAGGGTGGAGAGAAGGAGGGACGCAAGCGAGGTGGGATGTCTTCCCAGCCCCTGGCTGTGGTGGAAGGACACATCGTCTCCTAGCTCCTCTGCTGTGTGCACTGGCATGATTTTAGGACACACAGATGTTAGTGGAATTCCAAAGTTGCTCAGGTTGAAGAGGTCAAAGCACCATTGAGAGATATACAGTGTAGTGGGGTTCTTCTCACTGACTTCATACCTCAAGCTCTTAGAAACTTGTCCACAGCTGTCCTTCCCATATGAATGTGCGATCTTCCAGTGTTTAAGGTAAAGCTGTGCACCTCATAACCCTCAGCTGAGGGCAAAGGGAAAATGGCCCCAAACTAGATCAGCCTCTGTGTGATGAGTACCTGCTGCAACATCAGTTTGGAGAGGTCCTGCTGACCTGACAGTCGTGCTGACAGAGAGGGCATGAAGAGTCAAGGGAAAGAGGGAGGAAGCCATGGCAGACTCACGTGGAGTCTCTGTTCCCTGTCACTGGACAGGGTGGCAGGACATAAGGCACAGACAGCAGTTGACTGCTTGTTACCATTTAGAAATTCTTCTATCAGAGGAAGCTGGAATTTTTAAAGGGATTTGGCCACTTGAAAGATGACTTCCTTAATTAATCTTTGAGGAGCTCAGATTAATGAAGTTTTGTGACATATCTTGTGTTTGTAATCTTTTGGGTTAAGTTTCTTTGGGAGTCAAAATATTTTAAAGTTTGATTTAAACACCTGAATAGAAGAATAATCAGTGCTCGTTGTAGAGTCAGGAACTCCGTGGCCCCCTTCAGCATTAATGGTACTATTATGTCTTTATCTGTCTACCCGTGTGTGACTTGTAGTGTGGAGCTTGCATGGAAAGGAGCATTTTTACACTGCTGTTTGAGGGCTCCATCAGTTTTCTGAAGGACCGTTTTTCTTTAATGGTAATTAGTGTTGTTTAGAATACCTATCCAATTATCACGTTGTTGACTTTTGATTATGATGTAGATTGCATGTAAGGTGTGCGTGCATGAGAGAGAGATTGTGTGTGTGTGTGTGTGTGTGTGTGTGTATGTGTGTGTGTGTGTGTGTGTGTGTGTGTGTGTGTGTGTGTGCGCACGCGCACACGTGCACTCCACACATGTTGCTGAAGAATGATCACAGTCAGGGCCAGTAACAAGCTAGGAATGTGCTCTCCTTCAGCCCGTATGGTAAACTGTTGAGGACTGGCTAGTCTTGTTCTCTCGAATCCTCAGTTATGGGTTCTGTCTGTGTTCAGAATTCTCCAATATCATGTTTATGGAGGAACAAAGTCTCTTGGGTAGTGGGCAAGGAGAAAGGTGACTGTGGTAAGTGGGAAGATGTTCGTTTTATAAATGTCAGTTTACAGCTCTGCGTGCTGCGGTGTCAGTGTCTGTACACACAAATATGTGAAGTGGAAACAATTTTTTCTAAGTGTCTAGAATACAGTTGGAGCCGCCTTCTGAGTCAGCCATTTTGTCTTATCTTTGTCTGTCCTATGCATTTTTATTATTACATATAGTACATCTGGTATGTACTGGCTAAGGCAGGATCTCCCGTATTTTTCACTTTTTGACATTTTTTAGGTATTTACTTTGTGTATTAACATTTTTAGTAGGAAGAATGGAAGACTATTACATATCTACCCTTTATTTAGTACTGCTGTCTTTCCACAGAAAACTTTTTATCAGAGGGATAAAGGAAACTAGAATGTTTTTTTTTAATTATGTATTTTATAGATATGATTGCACTGTCCCTGTCTTCAGACACCAGAAGAAGGCTTCGAATTCCATTTTAGATGGTTGTGAGTCACCATGTGGTTGCTGAGAATTGAACTCAGGGCCTCTAAGAGCAGCCACTAACCTGCTGAGCCATCTCTTCAGCCCCTAGAATGTCTATTTTTAATAGATTATATTTGTGTGTATGGGGAGGAAGACCCAAATACCTATTATATGACAATTTTCAAATTTCCCTATTGTGAAACAATAATTTGTGTTTATGAAATACCCTTTTTTAAATTGATTAATTTGGTTAAAATTTTGTTACAACACATTTATCTTGTCAAGATAAAGTTGCCTTTCTCTGTGAGGTTTCTGTTCTTTGGGGTAACTCAGAGGCAGTAAGAGGGGTCCCAATGTCATATGTGTGAATCCTTGCCAGTGTCTGCCAGTCACCCTCTTGATGGACTCTTTGTGACAGCAGAAATAGCAGAGGGCCAGGAGAACACCGAGGGCCTCCTGATTTAGCATCCAGGTTTCTGGTAGGCTTTTGAAATCAAGAGGGAAATCGAGTCCTTGATGTTCCCAACGGGATGTTTTTTCCTTCAGGTTTGTCCCTCACCCATAAAGGTGGCTTTGGGCATGGGTGGCTTGATGAGTGGATGCTTATCTTTTGCCTTTACCCAGCATCCCCGAACTTCCAGGTAGCCTGTCCATGCACTTAGGGAAGAAGTAGAGGTTTGTTCACTGGCTAAGTAGGCCCCAACTGATTGGTACTCAGTGGTCGTAGGAAGTGTTTACCTTAGCTAGAATCTCAGCTTCTTCAGTGGGGCAAACACTATACTTCCAGGTCGTTGTAAGTAGAGTACAGCTGGTCATTGATGATGGAACTTGGAGAAGATTCCTGTCTGGTTCTGAGTTGGAGGTGCATTGCCTTCAATGCCCTATTCTTACGGGTGATACCACACTGTGGAGCGGGTTATATAACCTTGTATCTAAGCTTTCCTCTGTGCAAGGTTAAAAACGTAATTATAGGAGTTACTCATACTGTGATATGCATGAATAAATCTCCCTATAGCTGCTGTTGATAGATACTGCAATTTAGGGGCAATATCATATACATATGAATACACACATATTTACAGTCACATGTATTATAGAAAAACACTGAAAAGTTTCTCTGGTCAAAGTTAGTTAAAGGGACGGACCTCTGCTACCTTTGCTGTTTTATTGGTTGCTTTGTTGGCAGACTAGAATGAATGTGAAGGGGGTCAGTGTGGCTGATAAAAATGATAAATAAGCCAGGTGACTTATACTTGACATTTTAAACATACAAGAGGAAAGACAAGAACTAGATCCTGGTCACGTATCCCACACAGCGATGCTGTGAAGGAACGGCTTGCTTAGGTGTGGCCAAGGTGCACTTGTGCGCGGTGTACTGCGGTCCGATGGACCGAGCTCCAGGTGCTGTGATTGTCACTTGTCTCCCTGTTAGAGGCATCTGTGGCCATCATTGGCTTGAATGTCCCACACGCTTCTCCTTGTTGCACTGTCTAGAGCCATCTGTTTCCAGTGGGAACTTGCTGCTTCGTCTGAGTGCAGAGCTGACCTCTCCCTTTCTTGTCACCTAGGTTTCCACTTGAGTGGCACAGTGACAGAACCTGCAATACAATCGGAGCCAGAAACCGTTTGCAACGTGGCCATCAGCTTTGATCGTTGCAAGATTACCTCAGTGACCTGCAGCTGTGGAAACAAGGACATATTTTATTGTGCCCATGTTGTGGCTCTGTCTTTATATCGCATCCGCAAGCCAGACCAGGTCAAACTGCATCTACCCATTTCAGAGACTCTCTTCCAGATGAACAGAGACCAGCTACAGAAGTTCGTTCAGTATTTGATCACGGTGCACCACACAGAAGTCTTGCCAACCGCTCAGAAGCTAGCAGATGAAATTCTCTCCCAGAACTCAGAAATCAACCAAGTTCATGGTGAGTATGACAGATGATGTCATTTTTCTCTAGATTATTTTTCATTTACCTACCCAATTATGCGTAAGATGCAGTGTGAGAAATGGGTCCTCAGTAATGCTCTTTGATAGAGGATTAGCTTAGCTTTACAGCCTACAGCATTTCTTTTGAAGTATTTTATGCTGGAAGGCAAGCCCTTTGGCTGAGAGCTAGGAGGTAGGGTATCCTTAGGTGTGGTTCAGGCTCGCCTTGAACTCAAGATTGTCCCTCCTCAGCCTCCTGCCTCTGCTCCCTCTCTTTGGAATTACATATATGCCACAGCACATCTGACAGTGTTTTTGTTCTCAGAAAAATTCCATTTGTTAAAAAATACATACTATACTTCAGTTTAGTTACATTTCAGATATTAGATAAAAAACATTTGTCATTTAATTTATGCTTTTCACCAAATGAATATGTATGTATTTTTTTTTTTTACTTTAAAATTTACTTTCTAGTGCAGAAAATTTTTTATATGGTACCTTATAAAAGAAAATAAACTTTAGAAAAATATTACAACTTACAGTTTATGATACATGTAGGTTAAAAAAAAACCCACAATTTTTAAAAATTAACTCAAGAATACATAAAACAGTTTAGAAATACATCTACCACCATTTTCTCATACAATATACTAATACAGTGTAAGTAATGCTAGCCCGGGGAGATAGCTCATCTACAGAAAGCTCTGACCTTGCAATCAAGTAGACGTGAATTGTACTCCCAGATCCATGTTTAAAGGGCCAGGCACACCTGTAAATTGAAGGGTCCTTGGGACTTGCTATTCAGCCTACCTAGTGTACTTCATTCAGGTTACAGGTCAGACGCGCGTGCACACGGTACATAGCACTCAATGAATAACACCTCTAGCTTTAACTTGTAGCCACTGCATACACAAGGCAGGTTGCCTATGCTTAGAAATAATTTTGTAAGTAATTAAAAACACATTAAAGAAAGTATCACAGTCTTGGCTAAGCAGAACAGGGACCTGTTATTATTAAATTTATTTTTAGTTACTTATTTTGAAGTATAGGACAGTCATCCAACCTTACTCTTTTAGTTTTGTGAGTTTCTTCAAAGACATTAGTTCATAGCACAGGTAGAAATGTTTATGGAAAGCCACGCTTTGCCGTTTGTTAACTATGAGATGGTACTCTGTATATGAAGTCTGAATGCTGTTAGCAAGTACCCAGAGCAAGTAGGAGGTGACTCTGAGCACTTTGAACTCTCCACGCCCCACTCCCACAGGCTCACCTTGACTTGTGTGTAATCATTTCCTGGGTAGTGATGGCATTTTTGTCTTGATCTTTTCTTAAACTCTGTATATCATACAGTATGATTTTGATATATCTTACTTAAAGTCTTAATAGTAGAATTTACCCACCTTTTATTTGCCTGTAATTTGTTAATCATGTATTGGGTGTCTACCTGTCTAATTTAGGGAAATATAGTGTGATCCACATATACATATAAATATAAATATTCTAATAGACACAATTTAAAAAATAAAAAGCAAAACTAATGTCATTTCTGATATGTATAATAAATACTGCTTCAACAAAAATATTTATACAGTTTATATTTTTATATCAACCCTATTAGATTTTCAATATTTTATAAGTAAGATTGGGTATATTTTTCTCAGTGAATCTGTAAGATTTTATACTATTACGATGAGGTATAAAATAGCATGCAATGTCAGTAGTTCACAGTGGTTATTTATGTGTCAATGATTGTATGTAAATAGCATATGTGTGTGCACTCTGGGTGTAGCAATGCCATTGTTTTGGGTTGTTTTTTGTTTTTCCCATTTCCACTGCTGATGGGCCTTGTTTACGGTAGAGCTGCTATGAGCATTCTTTTACAAGCCTCCTGATATGTGCCGTGTGTGGTTTTGATGTCAGGCAAACAGATCCAGTCAAAGTCCTTATGGTGCTGTCCGTGGCAGGCTCTGCTGTAGTAAAGTGGCCATCACTTGGAAGGGGCCCTCCTGTTAAATAGCAGGAGTGCAAACACCCGTGCTGCACGCGAAAGGACATGCATATGCAAGAGCTTCTCTAGAAGGCATCTTACTCAACCCCCTCTGCCTTGTGAAAATTCACACCACCCTACTGGCATCCCAGAGATTTCTCAAGAGCATTTAGGGCAGTGGTTTTCAACATGGAGGTTGCAACCCCTTTAGGATCACGTTAGATATTTACACTTCATAACAGTAGCAAAGTTACAGTTATGAAGTAGCAGTGAGATCGTAGGGTCACCGCAACACAAGGGACTGGGTGAAAGGTCACACAGTGGGAAGGCTGAGCACCACTAATTTAGGGCTTATTAAATGTTTCAGTGGACAGATAAGATATAGTTCTTTACTTTTTCTTAGTTCAAATAACCCATTAAATTAACTTTGTTCTCTGAATTTTAACCTAAGGTATCGGCAGTAATTATATATTCGATGCATTTATCTTGTTTTGAAGGCTAACAGCTCCCAAAGATTATCTTAAAAAGTCTTTTAGTCCATTAATATGCTGAAATTGTGTCCCTAATAAAATAAACTATGATTGCTTATAGGAACGTGTTCGCACAGTGTTCTTTCAGAGTCTCCGAGTGAAAAGGCAGTGCTGAAGGGAACTGAGGAGCAGCGCAGGCTAGCCTGGAATCTGAGCTTCAGAGCTTGTCTGTTAGAAGTGCTTGAGAGCAGAGAACCTGGGTGGTGTGTGCCACCAGCCCTCCTGCTTAACTAGCCACTGGAGAAGGGCCATTTACACACGCACTCCAGTGTGACAGTGTCAGGAGGGCGGGAGACAGGCATGGCTTTACAAGATGAAATGAGAAATACCTTCCTGGGAGGACCTACTGTCAGCTGTCAGACTAAGGACGTGGTGGAGGGTGGGGCTGAGTGTACTCCACAGGCATTTGACCACGGGTTCTCACCTGCCTCCAGACACCTGTAAATCTCCTTTTTAAAAATTTGTTTTCGAAATGGTAGCTTTCTTGTATGATTTCGGGCTTTTTTTGAAAATCAAGAAAAACTAATTCCATGAGTCTTGCACTGTTCGCTCACAGTGCCAGTGTGAATGCAGTAGCGTGCATGTCTTGAGTCCTCTAGTGACAGACACACTTGGGCAGTGTGGTTTATTATAAAAGCAGTCTTGGTCAGCTCTTTGTTCATTCCACTGTTCATACAGTTTCCTATGACTTTGTGATCAAATTAATCGCTGTATACTCAGAGTAGCTGCAGGGTGTTTAATGTTCAAATCCTACCACGGAGATGGCAACTGTGTACTTTTTAAAGGGAACTGTTTGCTTCTATCTTTATATCCTAATGCAACTTTCTACCTTTGGTACTTTTTCAAAAAGAGGTGAGTGTCTTCGCTAAGTACTTACCAATAGATTTATTGATTTCCAAGTACTGACTCCACTCTCTTCGTTATGCCAATTGGTGCTTTTCTGGCTGTTTCTAATTAAAGGTGGTGTTCTAGCAAGGCGTGATAGCGTGTCCTGAAATTTCAGTTCTCTAAGGAGGTAGAAGCAGAACTCGGACTTTGAGGCCAGCCTGGTTTATGTGTATAGGAAGACCTAGTCTCAAAGCACACTCCTAAAGGAGATGGCTTTCTGAGTTAAATTGTGCTTTAGGGACAGAATATTGAATTTGAACACTGGAGTCCAGTCCATATGTAGAACAGATTTTCTCTCATACTTAAGATGCTTCTCCTCTTTTATGACAGCGTTAGAAAAATGATGCTATGGATATGTATGATCCAACCTTATCTCCTTGAGATGCTCGCACCATAGTTTGAGAAGATGGCAGGTTAGCAAAGTGGCTCAGCAGCCAGTGATGCTACCACTCTGACTACCCGGGAGCCTCCTCCATCAGAAAGACAGACTGATTGCCTCAGGTGCCCTCTCACTCAATTGTGCATCACTCACACACACACACACACACACACACACACACACACACACACACACACACACACACACACACACCTTTTGTTTCACTGACTACTCCATGGGCTAACTACAACAAAGGAACAAGTTTCTGGGAAACGGTATTGACCCTGAGGTCATTTAGTGATCCTTTCAAACCTAGGCCCTGGGCCAGTTCCTGAAGTACGCCAGCTCTCCCATGCACCTGATACCATCTCAGTGCTGTGTCAGATCCGGGCTGACATGACCTCTAATGGCCATCTCGGCTCTGACCGATCTGCAGAAACAGAAGACGGCCAGGATTCTCACTGGACGGTCTCGTCTCTGACTGGATCCTCTTATCATCACACATGCTCTATTTTCACGTGACTGTCAACATGGAGACTTTTTTATGACCTGTGTATGTTGGGAACATGTCTGAACACAACACTTAATAAGCACCCCCTCATCTTTTTAAAACAATCCCCTTTAAATTCTGTCTTGTTCTTAGGAAGTTGGTGATTTATTTCATAAGAACACATAAACATGTTTGAAATCCAGTAGTGAATGACATTTGGGGTGTCGTCTAATGTGGGGCCGCATGTGGAATTTTTCTTCCCTTCATCTCCCTGTGGATTCACTGTAATCAGACTTGCTGTAGCAAACAGCTTTTGGAAGGATCCTAGGGAAGTATTTGATTATTACTAACCTCTTTTGTGGAGCATCCTAATGTTGACAGTTGGCTCAGTCCAAGTATGATCTACTTACTGGTAGTCAACACTGCTCGGGAGAGAAAGTCTCTCTAACTGCACTATCTCCAAAAAGTAGTAATGGGGAACCTATAGAAAACTTGGAAGGACGGATTTTAGAAGTATGGGAAGTTAAAGAGAGAAGCCCTCAATGACTCTGCTCCCAACTCCAGTGTCCCACTATAGCACCCCATGAAAACAACATTGTCTATGCCTTACAAGATAGTTTTTCCTTCGTGAACATACATATACACACACATGCACATACAACTTGAAATGTTTTAAAAGAAAAAGAAAACTGTATTGGTAATTTTCTAAATCAGTATAGCTAACTTGCTTTAGTTTTACTGTTATAAGATATGCAATTGTCCCTTTTGTGGGTATATTTAATTATTAACCCCGTGAGTGACGTCCAAGAGGTACTGTCCAGCCTTTTCTATCTATAAGGGTTGCTGTTGGACCATCACTTGGTATGTGAGGTTTTTGGTTTTTTATTTATTTACTTTTTTTTTAGTTTTTAACTTTCTTTTAAGTAACAGAGTTCCAGTAGTATAGATGCCAAAATAAATGGTATATGCATTTTGGATTCTATTCTTAACTATCAAATCTCCCTCTAAAAATGATATTTTACTATCATAACCAAAATTTAGTAATTGCATCATGTATTAAGTGTACCTTTAAAAGTCTTTGGGCTCTGTGATCCACAGCTGTCATCCTCAGCTGTCCGTATGTAGATATGGACATCCACAGACCCACACGTATAGGTTATAGCATATCTTCCCTTCACACAGAGCCTCAGCATTTCACTTGAGCAAAAGAAGTAGTCTTGAAGGAATTAAATCTCTCACCCATGAGGGTTTGTGGGGGCGTGTAATGCAGAGTTGGGCAGGCTACAGCCTATAGAATAATAAAGGAAGATACTTGCAGACTCTTGTTTTGTCTATTATTTTGTTTGTTGGTTGGTTTTTGTTTCTCTTGCTTGTTCTGGAAACAGTGTTTCACATCCTGAGTCGCCTCCTGGGACTAGAGGTGTGTGTCACTGTAGCCAGGGCACAAACCAGCATTCTAAAGCGTCCTTTACAATAAGGGAGCAGTTGCTAAAGCTTGCAAGCATTGAAGAGCCTTTTCTAATAAAGGCTGAGGCTTTTGATCTAAAAAGAAAACCTTCTGAGAACTTGGCATAAATATTTATATTTGTGTACCAAGAAATTGCTAGGACATTTCATCAGAGAAATAATGGAAAATGACTTACCTGTTACTGTGCAGCTCTCTTACAATGTTTATATGCTACATTTTTAATGAGTGTTGGAAAACCTACACATGCTTTATTGCTTTTTACCTATAACAGATACATGAATAAACTCCTGAAGACTGAAGTAAATTAAATTATATTAAGGGATGAGGGATGGTCAGAAGAGAGGGAAATGGAGGAGAGGCTGGGAACCTACAGCTCTGAGGGTCCTGCGGCTCATTTACTTTCTCGGCCTCCAGCTAAAGGAAGCTAATTGGTTAGAGCGTAAGAGGACATGTCAGGCTTTCCTCTGTCACCAGCCCCCACAGCTAGGAAACCAGGCTGTTCTCTGTACAGCTTCTGGAGGAGCCACCTCATCCTCTCCTGGGACTTCATGGGATGAGTGTAGAGGAGCTGAGGGAGGGTCTTGCTGTTTGAACTACAACAAAATTATAAACTGAAATAAAAGCATTAGTCAGACACCATCTTAAAATGAGAATTAATTACATGTCTATTCAGTACACATCATATTTTTAAAGTGTTCGAATTTTCTTTCTACTCTTAAAGTTGTTCTTTTGAGTCTTAAGACACCAAACTTTGCTATTTTGTCCTTTTCTACTCAGAGCTAATGGTTGATGTCATGGTTTTGCCCTCAGTTTGTAAGACAGGCCATTGATTTCATGTTTTCTAGCATGAACAGTAGTCACGAAAACTGTATGATAGCTCTCTTCCATAGGTCCTCAAAAGAGACTAATCACCTCTGCTCTGCCCAAATAGAGGAGAGTTGACAATTTCAACAAGGGGAACATTACTTCTAAGTATCAGTGGCTAAAAGCAATGTTCGGAGGACAGTGAGAAGGCTTGATCGGCTAGGCACACGCCAGCGTGTCCGAGGAACTGAGTCCAAGTCCCAATGCTCACTTGATGAAGAGAACAGATTTGCACGTGTACCACACTATGAAAATGTAGAAAAATGAATGCCTGAAAAGACAGTTTCCTGGAAGCAGTTGGTCAGAGAAGAGGAAGAGTTACATCTCATCCTGCATTAGAACTCAAAACACACCAGAAGCTGGCAGTGACTGTGTCATCATGGCTCAGTTCATAATGCACATGTGGAGTCATTGTTATCTAATGCCGAGATTAGTGTGTGACAGTCATTTCAATATGCATCTTAAAATGTGCTTCCTTCAGAATGGGGAGAGGTGCCTTGGGTCCTGAGTACGTTCCACTATTATTAAGATCCACAACATGCCTAGACACTTAGCATTCTCTCTGATGGCAGAATCCTTGTTCTTTCCTACTTGAAGGGGGAAAATGTGATTGAGTAGGTCTGAAGTGGTGCCAAGGCATCCAGTATGCCCTAGGAACTTCTCATAGGTTTGAGCAGAACTAAGTCAAGTGGTAGACTTTGACTAGACAGATTCCTTCGTGTCCGTGAATTCTCTATCACAGTACCACATGGGAGGTGAGTCAAACTCACACATTATCCGTCTGGAGGCAAGTAACTGTTTCACTGCTAACCCCTCCCCCACGTTCACACAGTAGACAGTTTTCCTTTCCCCAAAGGCTTGAAACTGAAGAGTTGAAATGTAGTAACAAAATACCCACAGTGTTTGATTAGACACTGGAAATATTATAGCACTCAAGAACAAAGAAACAGGATAGCTTTTGAAGCATATACTGCATGGATGTAGTGATTTTGGTTCCTGCCTAATTCAGGGCATTGTCCCTGATTATAGATGACCATTAATAAGTAGATATAGATTCTGCAGCTCTTACATTTGCATGTGAGGCTAAGTCAAGCACTATTAAAATGTACAATCAAGACATACCAAGATTCAAATAATTAAGCCCCAGATTTAGAGTTTATTAGTTTATTTTTAAATATTAGTTGATTTGTTATTGAACAGGCTAGCTAATAAACCGTGCTGAAGATGGAACCTGTGGCCTTATATATGGTGGGCAGTTTAGAGTTGCATCTTCATTCCAGCATTAAAGCTTAATGTATGCATTTATACTTTGGAAATACATGTTATTGTAGTAATTAGTAAGATATTTAATCTTTTGGCCTATAATGTATGTGATGCATACCTCTGTATGTAAAGTATATCAAATAAAATCTTTTACCCATTAGTTATCTTTGCTTTCATTCTTATAACTAAGTAACCACATTTTTCTACAGTGTATCAGCAGGCTTCTAATTTTTATTGCCTCGGTGGTGGTTTTATCCCAGTAATGAAGAATATTGGGTCAAGATGGAAGCCTGAGAAGCATAAGTCGTTTTCCAGAGGATACATATTCTTTCTAAACTGTTCCTTGAACTAAGATTCTAGTGCAGGCTTAGACCCTTCCTTACCCTTGAGTTCACATCCTCCTTCCCATAGCATTCTAGCAGACTAGGCTAATTCCAGCAGAACGAAAGACACCCCAGACACTCAGAGGCAAACCAGGTGTAGTTATTTCTCCAATTGGGTAATAACCAGAGTCTGTGTGTCTGTGTCTGTTCATTTGTGTCTGTCACTCCTCCTTCCCCCCACCCTCAGTGTGTGTGTATATGTCTGTGTGTAAATGATTCCTTAACGTTTTAAAATGTAATTATTTTAAGGCTGTTACTTTTAAGTGGGGGGAGGAATCATTGATCATTATTTAATGCAAATCAAAAATAATTCCCAGATTATAATATCATTTGGTCCTCTTTGCTTCAGATAATTAAGAATTGAGTATAGTCTGGAATTTTTAGAGGGTCTCTTAATATAGGTCACTTGGTCAGAAAATAACTTTGTTGCCTCCAATTCAGGTTCACACCTACTTAAAATGCTTGGATTGCTGACCCTGCATTTCTCTCAGAGTTCAGGACCCTTCAACTGAGAGCCCTTACTGGAGACACAGCACAGCCCACCTCTTGTCAGGCAGGTCCAGGTTTAATGAGAACTCTGTGTTGAGAAGGGAGTTCCAACAGAACACACCCACAAGAAAATACACAAAAGACGGGCAACCATTCTGAGAGTAGATGGTGGATGTTAGTCCAGATCATCAGAAGGAAGAGTAAGAAGGAATGAGAACTAGCAAATATGAGCTGCCCCTGAGATTTCCAGGGGGGAGTTTCAGTAAGGTATTGGAGAGAACTTAGTTGAGACCCTGTAGTTTAGTTATTTGGAGAGTGTCTTCTGATACATTTCCATAAAGCATCTATAGCTTCTTTCCACAGAGGGTATTATGGGACGGTCCCAATAATCAAATTTGATGGATGGATGGATAGGTTAGGGACTCTGAATCCTTCTGATCCTTCTGAGATACTCTGATATCTCAGATAGTCTTTTAAAAAGAGTCCTTGGAGAAAAGTTATTTTTGGCAGGGGGGGTCCTCTTTTTGATACCTTCCTATGTTTGGCTCCCAGATGGTTTAGGTGACGGGGATGACAAAATCCTCACTCTTATGCAGCTGGGCCATCAGCCTAATTGCCCAGTCCCTAATTAGAACAACTTCTTCCTCTTCCTGGGAAAGTCTCCCAGCTCTCTAAGAGGTTACCCATTCTCACTGTACCCACTGCCTTTCCTTTAGCATTTACATGGGGCTTCACTGGACTCTGTCCTGGCTGCCTTTCTGAACCTGGGCTGTCTCCCATGGCATGCCCTCCTTCCTGATGAACATCTTCTGCTCTCTTTTTGTCCTGTCTCCAAGGTATTCTGTATTCCAGACTCATTATATTTAAAATTGAACTCCCAAGTCTGAGCATTCTCTATGTCAGTGAATTGTCCCATATGCAGTATAGTAGTTTAATCTAGAAATTACTGCCCCACACATACCATGATCTTACCGCTCCCTCACATGCTCACATCGTCAAGTCTTCCTGCATCTATAGTACCTTTCCCAGACAGTTTGTGTTAGGAGATAATAATTCATAGTCTTTTAAATAGCCTCATTGTCAACACAATCTTAGTGTGTTTATGTATGTTTTTCTTCACATGTTATTTTCATTCAACAATATTTTAGGTGTATTTCTATTGTAGTACATGGAGACTATCCACATTTATTTTTATGGCTACCTAATTAATATTTTGTGGTAGATTGTTGCAATTGATGCACATCGGGATGAAGAGTATTTCGTTCTTCTGCTTCAGGTAGCATCCTCATGAGTTCCCACTCATCGTCCCTAGGGAAGAGAACCTGAGCTGCTTAGCCTTTCTGTCTTCCAGGATTGTCCTGTGCTGCTCTGCCCTGGGCCTCTGCTCTCAGGTTGGATGAACGTCTGTTTCTCCCATCTACCACGATTCTGCCTCAGGCCTCTGCCCAAGCTCTCTTTTTAGTTGCTCACACTGACCCAACCCTCTTTTCCCTGCCTTTAGATGACTTCTAATTAGCTTCTAATCTTCTTAAGGCAGATCTCTCAGCTCAGTGCTGTTCCCTCAAGGTATTGTATTCTAGCAATCCATGCCAGCTCCAAGGTCTCATAAGTCTTCTGAACTCTGACTTACCTTTAAAGAGCTGTCCCCACTCACTGCTACACATATACATTTGCATTTATTGTTATACTGGTTTGTCTCTTACTCAGAACCATGCTTTCCTAATAGTATGTTCAATTCAACTATAGTATGGTATAGAATTAACATAAAGGATTATAACAAGTCATTAAAAATAAAAGAAACAGGACAGATCAAGTTTAGGACAGCCATGACTACACAGAGAAACCATGTCTCACAAAACAAAACAATAAAACAAAACAAAACACACAAATGAAACAGATGGCAAGTATCAATTTCATTTATGCTAAGGTGTTAAGTCAGATGTTACGGGTTAATATAAACCTGTGATCAGAAAAGTACATAAATGCATAACCATAGTATAAATTATTGTAGATGCAAGTTTTAAAAAATAGGCTTTAAATTAGTTCAGAACAGGAATTCTGTGTGTTTTGGAATACCATCATATCTCCGTGTCTTGCCAAGCGGCAGGATAACAGAGCTGACACTATGGATAGACTGAATGAATAGATGTCACTTTTTAGGGTGGCTCTATTCCACTGTACCCTTCTCCTTGGGTCAAGCAGACCCTGTACCTACAGAGACATTATCTCCTTGATCAACTAATTTTGTATTCAGTCATTAAATGACAAGTGACACATAGTCATCTATTAACTATCTGAAGGCCCAGATGGATATGAGACATCAGGAGGGAACTGTTCTCATATTTAAAAATCTTAGAGATCTTGGATCTTAAAATGCCGGTGTTTGATTTTCTGAAATAATGAAGCTTAAATTTTTTCCATACATATCTGGGTAACTTTTAAATTTCTCTGGTAGCCTTCGCTCACTGGGTTTATTGCATAGTTGTTATCTTTTGTGTACTTCAGCAATCAAATATTTATGCTGTTTGGCAAGGTAATACTACAACCTGGGTTAGCACAGCAGCTGTACTGCTGCTCCCATGTGTCTTAGTTTCCCTTTTTAATCTTTGTTTTCTGCAAGGAAAGACTTGCATCAGCACGTTGTTTATACAGTAGCAGATAATGGTGAGGCTTCCTGAGTTATCGTAGGAAGGAAAAGGACTCTGCCGAGGTGACTCGTTCCATATTTCTGGTGTCTTTGAGAAATACTTTCCTAGTATGTCCTATGTAAATCTTCCTACATCATGCATTTACAATGGGACATTTTTGTGGCTTTTTAATTCTTTAGGAAAGGTGTAAACTTCTCTCTAAAAACAAAGAGGCTCTGCTCCTACAACGTGGATATGCTAGAGTTCAACAGCAATCTGCACTTAATAAGCATAGAATAAGGAAAGTCTTAGAACTCCAGAGTGATCTGCATGTAGTTAGTCATAAATTGCTATGCATAATTGAAGCTGAGGTTACCTTTAAAAGTGTCTAGGCAGAAACAGTCTGACTGATTTCCACGAATTTTCTCATGGCCTTCGCATACAGTCTTAATAAGGACGTGCTCCCTTCCCTCTGCAGGTGCTCCTGACCCCACAGCGGGTGCTAGCGTTGATGATGAGAACTGCTGGCACCTGGACGAAGAGCAGGTGCAAGAACAGGTTAAACTCTTCCTGTCCCAGGGAGGGTACCATGGATCAGGGAAGCAGCTTAACCTGCTCTTTGCAAAGGTATGGTTGTCCGGTCGGAAGACGTGTTCCAGGTATAGAAGCATTGATGGGAACTGTGTAAGATCTGTAGGGACTGGGACGGAGATCTTGAAGCTAATGAACCACGGAAAAATGTGTGTGACAGTACAAGCTTTAACTTGTTTGATTGACTTTCTGCAGCATAGGGGGCCATTTTTGTCTCTCTTAGTTGCTATAAAATGATGTTAATTTGTTACAGTTTAAAGAGAAAATGTCTTTTAATAGCAACAACAAAGTAAATGGTTTTAATGTTACTTGACATCCTTTCAAGTGGTTTTTTTTTTTAAGTTAGTTTTCTCACATGGAGCATAACCATAAACCTAACGCTTCTTCCACACATATAGCTTAATAACTCTAGTGATACTTAATGTCAGTTTGATCTGTAAATTAGTTTCATAGACTTGAGAGTTCTAGCTTCACTAAGTATATAAACTAAAAACTTGAGAAAACTTACCAAGCTTTGAGGTAACTGATGAATTTCTTAGAAAACTCATAGTAACATCTCTTTCCAGTGTTTTGATAGTAGTGTTAAAGAATGGTGTGATGTTTATTTCAACTACTAAAAACAAATGGCCATGAAATACCTCGTATCTTTAGCACAGGTTCTCTGTGATCAGAAGCAATGCAGAGCATTTGTTAGCACAAAATCATTTTTAAATACTGGAGAAGATGCCTTAAAAATACTAGAGCTAGCAAGATGGCTTGGAAAGTGAAGAGCTCCCTGCATGAGCGTGAGAGCCAGAGCCCACATACAGGCTGGGGTGGTGGCATGCTTGTACTCTCAGCCTCAAGGGGTGTAGTTAACAGCCCGGCCGATGGTAGTTACAGACTTCCAAGTTCAGAAAAGAACAAGTGGAAAGTGATAGGAGCCCTACATCAGCCTCTGATCTCTGACCTCCACTCTGAGCACACGTATGCTTAATAACCTACACACGAACACATACATATGCTGCCCCCCAAACATACACACAAAACCGGTGCTAAACCATTATATTTCCCTTGAGGATATAGTCATTGTTATAGATAATCTACTAAAATTATTTTTAGGGGGAAACAGTTAATTTTATTAGTTGATCCTTTTGTTAAACAGCTCTGATATTCTTAAAAATTGAAAGTTGTGGCTTTAAGCTTTGTGCTCATTTTCAATTCAGAGAGAATAGCATGAATTCTGTTATTAAATATGGCCAGAGACAAGTGTATTCCATTAACAAGATTTGTCTTACAGGCTATATATAGATTGTCAGTTCTACAAAAGTTTGTCTATACTATAATGCATTTAAATCTATGGAGACTTCACACATAATTTAATTATTTCTTGGCACACAGGTACTTCAGATTTATTATTCTTTAGAGTTAATATATTAGCCATGAACAGCATATGTACTTGAGTTGATTGTGCTTAGTAGTTAAGCATTTATTTCATTACTGTTGCTGACTACTAGCTTAGGAATGTGTCAATATAAGAAATAAATCAAATCCATTAGATTTGCAGGCAGCGGAAGCTCTTCATGTGTCTTCATGTCTGCAGAACACCGTGTGGCCAGGTGGAAACGAGGTGGCATATGTATTTTAAACCAGTCTGCAGTTGCCACTTTTGTCCCTATATGTTACATATGTATTACATATGCATGTGAGATAGCAGAAGCAGATAATCTATGTTACATATGTATTACATATGCATGTGAGATAGCAGAAGCAGATAATCTTAGAGATGTATGGATGTGTATAGTGTTTTTAAGGCAAATATGGACTCTGATTCTACCCTTGGGTGGCCTGAGTATTAATTAACACAGCATCTCATGTATTAATAACACAGTATTGTGTTATATCAAAGTTAATGTAGAGATTATTTGAAGTGTTCATAGAGGAATATTAGAAACTGGGCAACTGCAGGTTTTAGTGTTTCCATGAGGTTCTGGCCCACAGATACTTTGGGAGGACGGTATGCTAGTACTCTCATATGAAATAACTCAGCAAGAAAGAACATGCCCAAATTATTAATATATCTGAAAAATTAAACTTCTTGCACAGTTCTGTGAATGTAATAAGAAACCGTGAGTTCTGGGGTTAAAATTGATGAATTGTGTGATGTGTGAATTACGTTCCAAGGAAACTATTACACTATCAGATCAATTCACATAAGTCCTAAGCCATGGTGGAGTGCCTTGGGTTCTGCTACTCTGGTAAATAGTCATAGGACAGTCAGGAGCATGTGAAACTGTAATTGTGAGTGTTTATGAAGCATCACTTTTCATGAATTTGTCAGGTTCAGATTCCTTTTTCTGTGCACTGTGCTCTGTTGAAGCATGAATCATCAGTTTTGTTGAGTATAGTCTGACCACAAGTTAGGTTTGGTTTAGATAAAAAGCATGCTCTGAGGAAAACCTTAAACACTGAAGGCAGGGGCTGTAGTACATGCCTGTAATCTCAAAAGGGTGACTCAGCAGGGTCATGAGTCAGAGGTCAGCCTGAGTTGTATAGAAACACCCTATCAAAAGACCAGAGAGACAGAGAGACAGAGAGAGAGACAGAGAGAGAGACAGAGAGACAGAGAGAGACACAGAGAGAGAATGAACTTTTTCCCTACACGTGAATCATGGCATAGTTGTTAAAACATTTGAGATTGAAAAGTTGAAGAAACTTCATTTTAGGATGCAGAGTTGCTTTTCATACTTTTGTGTGCATAAGAGGACTGGTGTGTAATCTTCTCTCTCGTACATACATACAAGCACAGACCCACAAAATAGAAATAAGGTGTCTGTCTCTTGTTGTTATTTATTTACTTACCAATTTTCATATTTTTTGTTTGGCTGTCCCTGCTAGGTTCGGGAGATGTTGAAGATGAGGGACTCCAACGGGGCCCGAATGCTGACCTTGATCACCGAGCAGTTCATGGCTGACCCTCGCCTGTCGCTTTGGAGGCAGCAAGGCACTGCAATGACTGACAAATATAGGCAGCTCTGGGATGAGCTTGGTAAATGAGTTTCCTGTCAGACTGCATTGAGCTGTGTGTAGATAACACCACAGTGGGTATTTAAGAACATGGTCTGAGGGATGCGGGAGAGAGCTGCTCCCTGCTACCTGTGCAGTGCTTTGAGCAGATGAGTAGAAAAGCTCAGACTGCTGTCTAAAGAAAGCAGCTTCAAAGGGTGCATGGAGTTGAAGTGAGCACAGGAATCTCTCTAAGTACTTGGCAAAAGGGTCTGTGTGTTTACAATAAATGGCTCTGTCCTAGGACTGATCAGTGACTATTCCATCTCAACTTTTGAGTCTGCCTTTTTTTCCTTCATTGAAATTCTCAAAAGTGATTTGGATGATTCTCTATTTTTCCCCACCTGATGCAGACCTAGGTCACCCATTATTGTTGAGAATGGAAAAGATAGGGCACACTCTAAAATATTTTGTCTACAATCTCTGGTCATTAAAGATGTAAATCTAGCCGGTGGTTGAAAAACATGAGACCTTTTCTTGTGCTCAGCATGAAAATACGGGGTGTGAGCCTCCTTGTCCAGTGCCCATTGCTACAGAAATACAAAACGATAGATTAGTTTCCTGAGAGGAAAATGCTTGCTACATGTGTAGAGTTGAAGTCTCTGTCAATGAGTGGCGAACTACTACCTGATTCATTTGGGTCCCAGGCCTCGATAGCGCAAGAGGAACAGTTATCTGTGAAGGTCCCGTCGAATCATAATGGAAAACACTTTCGAGAGCAACGGTTTGCAGATGAGGAATCTGAACCTCTCGGAGGTTCTAGAACTTGATGAAGTAGAGTTGTTAGGATATGGCAAGCTCCTAAAAAACAAATGTCAGGGTTTCTTTCCTGCTTCTTCGGGAA
This sequence comes from Micromys minutus, assembly GCF_963924665.1. Classification (NCBI taxonomy): domain Eukaryota; kingdom Metazoa; phylum Chordata; class Mammalia; order Rodentia; family Muridae; genus Micromys; species Micromys minutus. The sequence goes on along the minus strand of NC_137955.1, from coordinate 9,341,405 downwards.
CATGACTCCTGGTAGAAACTCGGGTAGGTTTGTTTCTATACAAGTATGTCTGCTACTTGCCAATGTTAAGATGTATCTGTTTTTCTCCAGTATTTCTTAAAAGTAGTGTATTGTGTCCAGTACTTGGCGTGGTCCCCTGAAACATCTGGTAGTAGCCCTCTCCTTCAGTCAAATTTAAATCAATCTGTAAACACAGTAAATAGCTTCCATGTGTTGCCATGAGGTTTGAGGGCACAGTGTGGAATTGAAGAAGGGGTAATACATGGTTTAAAGAAACATTTCTTACCGGAAAAAGTGAATGATTTAGTTTTCCAAATCAAGCCTTTTTAGCTTGTGATGCTATAGTGCACGATTACTCCACTAGTTGGTTCATAAAGGCTAAAAAGGACTAGCATTAAAAACCAATAATGAAGGGGGATCATGGAGGGAAAAAAATACTAGATTACCGAGAAGTGTATAAGGTTTGAAGCTGTGGCACATAGCAGTGTGAGAGCCTAAATAACTGGTTAGGAAGCAAGTGCCACTTGGATATTTTCAAAGTGAGAGGGGGAAAGAGGGGAGAGAGGGAGGGGGAGGGGGAAGGAGGAGAGAAGGGGGAGGGAGGAAGAAGGAGGGAGGGCACAAATGATAATGTAGAGTAATGTTTGCTTTATTCACAGTTAATCTGTAGTCACATCTCACCTTTCCAAGTTGGTTTTGGAAGATGTCCGCCGAGACCATTAGTCAACAGTAGGAATTGTCACTGGGTGGAAGTTTTTGGCAGCTGATCCATATTCCCAGGACAGGACTGCTTTATAGAGACTCGGGCTTTACTCAAGTTGTTTGATTGCAGACAAGGATCAGAGCACAAATACAAACACACATGCACACACAAACCACACTCTCTCAGCTCCTCCCCGTGCCCCACCCTTAAATCTTTGGTAGACTAGTGAACAAGTAGGAGCTCGCCGGCCAAGGCAGTGGATCTGAGGTTTGAGAGGAATCCTCACAAGTCAGAAGCATCACACCCTCGTATCTGTTCACCAAAAAATTAACTTAAAGTTCCTTCTAGACTACAAAAGGAAAGGCTTTTGCTTCTTAATAAAATGGGGGAATTTGACTTTGTGCCCCTACACAGGGCTCACATTGCTTCAAGGCTCTGCTCTGGAATTAAATGCTGAGCACTGCCAGATGCCAGACATTGAGGAGAGGCTGAGTTTTGTCGGCAAATGGGATCTGCAAGTTAATTGGTGTTTTCTGCAGGCTTCTGGCTGTGAAATGAAATTGGAAGCCCTTTAGCCACATGGATAATACAGGACCTGAATACAAATGTCACATGTCACCATCAGGACCCACTGTGAGACAATAGTGTTCCCACTCCAACATTGCACCATTACAGATCATTTAAATATGGGGATTACATTTAAACTAAAAGCCCCATTTGCCTTTTACTGCAATTTAAATGTCCTCTTAGCAAAAGCTAAGTGACAAATTAAATGGAAAAAGTGCCCACATTTTTAAAGCTGTAATGCAAAACAACCTTTTATTGCTTCTCATGTGCCACGGATGAATCATTACACTTGTCAACCCTAAACCAAGCCGTAATTGGAGCAGCTCCTGCTATCAACGTGGGGCCGCTCCCTTCATGACAGCTTAATAAAGCCGAAACTGTTAAATTAAATCTCAGATGCTTAACTCCTTAGCACCAGTGGATTCGATGGGTCCATGTCTGGCAGTGGCCAATGCAACAGGAAAGAGAAAAAGATTCCTGGCATGAAAGCCACCGTGGGATAAGAGTGTACCGGCACTGTAGCCAAGTAACTGCTTCTTGGCAAAGGACTTGGAGCCATGGGATTGTCAGCCAGGAGATGACAGGATCTTTTTCAGAGGACCAGATAGCCCCTTCCCAGGATTCGTAACTTTCTGGTTAGATGTGATTTATGAAGTTTCACACTGTTGATGCTTCAAAAGTAGTTGGAAGTAACACATTCTTTTTTTTTTTTTTTTTTTTTTAACTTTTCCTTTTCGTATAAATATGCAAAGTTGGTCTCGGTAGCCCATTTCTTCCCCCACATTCTCCAGCTCAGGCTACTTGTTCCCAGGATTTCCTGTGCCTGTGATGCTCATTCGGTCTGAGGTACTCTTTGTGACTTCTCCCTGATGCTCGTGACCTTGCTGTTACATCTCATGTGCACACGCATTTACCTTGCGCATGGATATCAGTTTTACTCTGTGTGTGATGCTCATTTTCCAAAACACAGGGCAGTATTCTGAGGATAAGCAACTTTGTATCCTCAGCAGCTATGGGGGAAAGGACTACAGTCTTAAGACAGAAAAAGAGAACCCGTGGCAATGGTGGAGAGGCCACAGGTTTGATCAGGGCTCTTTGTTTGATAATCCGTGGAAGACACACTTCTGAATTCGCAGGCTTTATTAGTGATACATGTATTTTCTGGAAAGCAGATCTTAGAATTAACTTGTGGTTTGAGAGAGCAGCCCAGTGCTGACCCCTGGCAAGCACACCCAACGTTAGCCCCAAGAGCTGCCTGTTCCCTGGGCTTAATGACCATGCAAGTCTTTAGGGTGTGAAGGGGTAGAGTGTAACCTCTCAAAGGCTTCAATGGGTCTCTTTCTGTAGATGTTTTATAAGACTATAATTTTACTTTGCATCATAAAGCTATATAGATTGTGGCTACCAGTCTATTAACACCTAATTAAAATGGATGTCATGTAGAGGAAACAGTTATGCGCAGTTTAATTACAGTTTTGTCGCAGGGAGAATTCTTAGTTTCTTCACTTGGTCAGTTTCTCTGGAGGAAGACCATGGCCTTTGCTGTGTGGTACCAGGGACCCTTCTCCCAGGAGAAGATGGGCTGCAAGGGGCAGAACAGACCCACGCTGAGCTCGTTCACGAATTCCCTGAGAACAAGGTGATGGCCCTTGGAACTCTTCACCTCTTCTCTTCTTTGTGAATAGGCAGAGTTAAATGCTTCTTTCTAATTTCCTTGGAAGAGTAAGGCAACAGCTCATGTTCCAGAGTTAGGTGTGAGACCAGAGTGGCAGTTAAATAGACCCAGGCACGTGGAGTCAGGGTAAATTTACGGTCACTAGTAGAGAACTCAACCCAATTGGAGCCGTATTTATGGAAAAATACTAAAAAATGACCTGCTTCCTAGACACAGAATGTTATCTCATTTGCATCTTAGATACAAAAAACAGCTCTTCAGCACCTACCTTGTTATTCTTGAAGTCACACATTCAGAATATATCCTCTTAATTTAGGATGCTCTTTGTTCACAGACAGAAATAAAAATCTAAACGTTCTGTACTGGGAAACATCACCTTACATCTCTGAATGCAGCAGCCTTTATAACCGCCACCCTGACTTTCTGTGGTGAATTCAGACTTTGACACATACTGAAATCAGAAGTGCTGAAAACCCAATTGAGGAGTCACTTGCTTTGCATCAAGAACTAGTGAGCATTACAAAATGGCTTGTTGTATACAGGCTTATTACTTTGTCAGGGCCATGGAGCAAACAGCAATCCCAGCATGCCCTTGCAGCAGCAGAAGGATGTCAGCACAGATGGGGAACATCCGTACAGTTGTCAGGGCAGAACTCAAGTCTGATGAACGCCCCCTCGGGACTTGATGGTCATCTATTGGTCCGTCTTCCCTTGTCACAAGAAGAGTACAGCTTTGCTACTGCGTGTGCTGCTGGTACCTCCCTTCTAGAAGTTTTCCTTCACTTGACACAAAGCAGTGTATCCAGAAGAGTAGAGGCACTGAATCCAGAGTTCTGTACTGCCAATGGTTCTAGTAAGGAAGGAGTCAAACATCAAGGGCATCAGGAGACACATAAGTTAGGTTATTATAATGAGCCAGGAATCCATTGACAATAGAAACTTACCTGTGAGCATGGTTTGTAAGGTGTTGACAGAAGGGCTTCCAGGGGAGAAGTACAAATGTTCCAGGACGAAAACGCAGTGTGGACCAGGACAAGAGTAGGCTTAATGGGAAAGGTACTTACTATCAAAATAACAGCTGTAAGGTGTCCAGTTCAGCTTTGTTCATTGGTACTTAACCTAAGAGAGGAGGAGTCGAGACAGAGAGGACCGTGGTGGTGGTGGTTGGTGGTTGGTAGTTGGTGGTGGTGGTTGGTGGTTGTGGTTGTTGGTGGTGGTGGGTGGTTGGTGGTTGTTGGTGGTGGGTGGTTGGTTGTGGTGGTGGTGGTGGTCGGTGGTTGGTGATGGTGGTGTTAATTTTCCATTTTGGTCTGCTGCTGTTGACAGCACAGTTGTCTACACTTCTCAAGTACTGCACTCAGCAGTCTCTTGCCTGCTTCATATCACTTAATCATTAAAACAGCACACTGTGCTGGAGGTCTATACATTTTAGTGTTAATTCTACAGACAAGAAAACAGAAACTGAAGAAGGTGGTGGAGTTGCCTAGACAACATTATCAGTTTATCATAAAATATCATTAGATGTCTCTGTCAAGCATTTATTTATACTCTCCACACCGTATGGAGGTGACCAAGTGGCCATGATGCTTAGCAAAGGGGCTTTGTCTGTTCGCCTATTGTCACTGCCACCGTCCTGGCTGAACTCGCTCCAGGCAGACTAGCTGCCTATCAGCAGCCATGTCTCCAGGGACTCAACTTCAAGGCCTTCTGGAAACAGACACATTGGTGACTAACAGATTTATGCTGCTTTTGAGAGCAGTCGTGATAACAGGAAGGTGATCACAAGCACAGAACAAGCTTACAAAGTTGGGATCCAGTGATGTTTTGGCAATGGTAGATGTCTTTGCCCTGGTTTATACCTGGTCCTGATGACAGTCCTAGAGTTGGAAACACTATTTGATCGCAGGGCTATGAATTCTCTTGCTGTGGGGTTCAGAGGAGGAGAGATTTGCTCCGCTTCATGGAGTAATTTGTAGTTAAGTCAGAAGTTAGAAAGGAAAGAACATGCACTTTACAGTGAGCAAGCCTATGATAAATACTTTGTGTGCAATTATCCAAACTGTCTTTCTTTGGGCTACAGTTTCTAGGGTTTAATTATCCATTTAAAATCCCATGTAGGAAAGAGAAAAACTGTAAATATGTATTAATAGGAAGTAATAGACTCTTGGGATTAAATGAGGTCATTGAAGGTCACTTGGTTTCATTACAGAACAAATTGGAAATTCTTAAAGATACTGTAGTCTAAGTTATCTGCATATAAACAAATTTATATGGTTTCAAATAATTTCACTTTTGTGGTTTTATAAGCTTCTATTCTAAATATAGACTGGCTATAAGCCAAATGCTAGTTTGACTAGAAGTTAAGATATAGTCTGCTGTAGTAAGCCATGTGTGATTACTGTGTTGGAGTATTTATACCAAAAATGGACTCTTTGTTTATGTTGTTGATCTATAACAATTCATTGACACTACACATTCTCTCTGCATTAGTTGCTAATAGAAATCTCAGAGTTGTCATTAGATGTACTCTTTCCCCCTTAAAACAATTTCTAGTAAACATTTGTCTCCTCTTCCTAAGAATTATTACTGTACTTTTCCCCAAGAAGCAGCCACCAAAGGGTAATGCAGCGAAAATGCCACTGCTGGGTTGTGGCTCTAAGACAGTGTTGTCCTGGTGTAGGGTACAGATACAGTGCTTCTCAACTTTCCTAATGCTGCAGCCTTCCCAACGTTGTAGTCACCCCAACCATGAAATGATTTTCGTTGCTATTTTGTAACTAATTTTGGTATTGTCATGAATCATAACATTAATATTTTTGGAGAGTCTTTTGCCAAAGGGGTCGTGACCCACAGGTTGAGATCGCTGGTGCTGTGTGAGAGCAAGCATGAAATAATGAAGGCTGTGGAATTTCTCCCCTTGTTGGAGCAGCATACAAAGTTTATTGAGGCCTGAGAGGCCCCATCTTAAGCCATTTGGCATTTGCAATGGCTTTGGGAAGAATCAGGCATGCCATGTGCTAAATCAAGATAAGAGGTATCAGATGGCAGGCCAGAAGCAGCAACCAGGGTGGCTCTTGGTGTGAGCCGGCACAGGGCAGGGCACATCACAGATGCCATTCTTGCATTAAGACGTGGTCTACAAGGAGGGCAATTCCAAAGGTTTGGGCCATGCTTAGCAGAGGTTCCAGCCACTGTCCATCAAGGCCCTAGAGCTAGAAGAGAGGGGGAGGGATACAAGGCAGGCGCAGCACTGTGACTTGATTTGTTAGATGCCAGCCTTCCTACGAACAGTTCTGTGGAATAAAAAGTTTTAAGATTGTAAATGTATCTATCTTCAGTCGTGATTTCTTAAAAGAGTTCTGGTCTTGAGATAGAGAATGACATAGCCAATTTCTGCATAGTTGGGTGGCAGAAAGACTACAAAATAGTTTACAACAAGTGAAATTTTGTGAGGCACTGTAGGCTTATCCAATAATTTCATAACATTTTAATGACTTTTCTTGATATTCTGAAATTCAAATTTAAGCTATACAACTGGAGTAGGAGACCACCGCTTCTCTCATTAGTGTATTGAAGTGAGCTGATACCCCTGCTGGTCTTTCTTTTGACTGGTGATAAAGCAACCAAGAAGGAAGAATGTATCTGCACATGGGTAACTCACTGGGCTTTCTCTTGCACAGGTAACCTTCAAGTGTAAAGGCCGATCTCCTTTTGACCCCGGACTGTTATGAACTGTTGATATCTTGATAAGAACATAAAAAGAAGTAGAAATCAGAATAGGTCCCTTGAAATGGCTTAGATTAGGAGCACAACTTGGATGAGCCAAGATGGCACAAATGAGCAAGTCCCGGTCTATCCCAGTTGAAATGGAAAATCATGCTGGAGTCATTGACGGCACTGCTAAGAATTCAGAAACCCCTCAGAAGCACACACTACAAGTGTGTGAAGCATACACACACATGCACGCACACATGCATACTTACATACACACATACACATACATGCATCCATCTATGCATGCATGCATACAGAGAGGGAGGGAGGAAGGAAGAGTGTGTACCTCTGGTGAACAGATCATATACAGAACATGTTCTTTCCTAGATGTATAGGCCAAATCATATAAAGGATATTTCTGACAGTATTAAACTGCCTACTATTTAATATTAATAGTCTTCTTGTCATTGGTCTTTATTAAGACATAAAACTTTATAAAGAAATGAAACATCTATTTTAAAAAATCTTTATCTCTTTTTAAATTATACCATCTTTTCCCCTTCTGTTCAAGTAACTAGAATATTGAAAGTAATACGTGTTGTTTGCTTTTTCCTTTAAAAGTGAACAATGCACCCGGCATAAATACTTGTGAGGATGAACATGAGCAAAGCTCTGCACAATGCCATCTCCCTTCTTGGAAGCCACAGGGAGCACATTTCTGATGTAAAAATTTGGAACGTTACTCATGCCTGTTGGTTCTCTGGTCTCCCACATTTTGATTGATCAAGCCTTCTCTGTTCAGGATATTCATGGGTGCCCATGTGTGTTTTCGTACACACATGTGTCCTGAAATGCAAACAGTTTAGAGCACAGAAGGGCACCAGTTCCCCCTTGCCATCCGTGCTGCAGGTAATCTATTGCATTAATCATGTAGCCTGTGGGAAATGCATGGGGAGTGATTATACTATCATACACAATGCAATCAGCATGAAGCACTTGTCAAGACCAATACATCAAAGTTTAATTCAGTAATAGGACGAATTAGAGCAAAATGAAACATTCTGCTCTCTAGGAAACCCAGCACCCACCATAAGTTCTTTTTGCACTCAATAGAAAAGTCAGTGCATTCCCAGATTGTTTTTATGAGTGAATTTGTGTTCCAGTTGGACAGACCCCCCCCCCCCCGCCCTCAGTATCTCACACAGGTATAGTGCTAACGTGTTGACTTGACCAGCAATACTCTCAGAGTATTGGTAACTCTGATCACTTCTTAGTCCAGCTTTTGATGGATTTCTGTCCTAATTGGCTCTCAGTGCCCAGCAAAGGGAAGAGGATTTTACCAGTGGCTCAGAGGTGCACATCAGCAAAAATATGGGTCAGTACTTTGCCAGAGGAGTAGCAGGCTGATTCACAAGAACCTACTTGTGTGTCGTGTAGTACTGTGTAGGAGAGTGGTTGCTGAAGTGTGTATTGGGGAGCTCACAGCCTTACCATCTAGTCAGGACACAGAAGAAATAAATGAGAAATTAAAAACCACCCAAGACAGCCGCAGAAGTGTCATATAACATAAAACATGCTGCAGAAACAATTTGAGGGTCGACCCTGTAACCTCTACATTAAAATGACGTAAGCCACTGTTGTAGGAACTTTCCAACTGACTCCTTTCAGAAAGATTTACATGGAGTAGTCATGACCATTGAATGAACCATGGACCTGCTTATAAAGATGGCTCAGTCATAGCCGGAAAATGTTTTTGCAGGTTCCCAAGTGCACATGCCTTCTCTCCGATTGGCTGTGTTTGCTGTCTGTCTCGGGGTCATCTGCCTGCCACTGTGCCTTTCCCTCTTCATCTCTCTGCTGTTTTTGTCTTTCCTTTTCTCCATCCCTACCTTGAAAAGGAGAAGGATGTTCAGGGTGTGGGAAGCGGTTTCTGTGATCTCCCAGAGAGTGGAGCTCCTAATGAAGGCAAACGCACAGTCCCGACAGATCAAACGCAACAGGGAAGCTTGTGTATCAGATAGTGAGCACAACCCAGGATGTCAGTTAACTCCTGTTAACTTTTCCTTCTTGACAATTAACAACTACAACAACAAAAAACTTTACTTAAAATATGTTCTGGGAGCCTGGCCACACCAAAACTAAGCACATGGTGTTTATCAGAAAGTTTGGCCGTGCAGAAGGCAGGCAGTCTTAAACATTGTCTCACTCTATCCCTTGGGTCTGATGTGGAAACTTTCCAGAGATGTTTTCATAAATGAAAAGCTAGTGTATCAGATTTAAAGAAGAATGTTTTGCCAGTTAGACTTATTTTCCAAACAGGGAGTGACTGATGTATTAAAACTTCACTCTGCTGATAATAGCAGTGTCATAATTAGGGTCACGGTTTTCATGTGGTCTGACCCAAGAAGTTCTGTGACTGTAGATTTGCTAGCACAACTAATTATGCCAGTGATCTATTTGTGACTGCAATTAGGTATTTCATGGCCTCTAAATAAATATGATTAGATAATTGGGCCATGCGTGAAATTTATACTGTTATAATAGCCTCTGAGAACAAAAGGAAACACTGGATTATTTCATAATTATCGAACCCTTGGAAGTACTAAAAGGGATTCTTTTCTTTGCCTGCTACTTTCTGGTAAGGCTTTACACGGCACTGGGATGTGGACACCGAACATTCCATCCAGCAGCACACGTGTTTGTGGGTCTGGAACAGGGAGAATGAACCAGCAGTTAGCACTCTCGCTGAGAGATTGGGATGGCACTTGGCTTGCTCCTCCTCCCTGCACCGGCCTGGCCCTTTTCCCAGTTGTCCCCATCTCTGCTTTCCGGTGCTTTGCACACTACTTAATCATCCTAGAAATTGGGGAAAAGAGCAACATTTATAAATGATTCCAAACAAGATGAACAGCTTTATTTTAATTAATCTACGTCCTTTCCCCTCTAAAAAAAACACCCCACAAAAATCTATGACCTTTAATCACTGAATTGATTTGATATTAACAACAGTAAACAGGAAAAAAAGGGAAATACTGCGAGAGTCTGCAGCTGATTCGTTTGCTCACAATTCATGATGCCATATCCAGCAATATACTCCACCGGGCAGAAAGGGCCCTCAGTTACGTGAGTCACCCCAGAAATGCTGACATAGACTTAACTCTAACAGAGCTGACTGTAGTGTTTCCAGACAAAGCTGATTTCATCTGACTTGAATAATGAGATGTGAATCCTATGTTTAGCTTTTGCCCATCTACTGTTTTAATCTGAAATTAACGTTCTATGCCTGTCTGTTCTGAAAACTGCAGTTCCATGTTGCTTAAGTGGGCTTTTATTTAGATAGACCTGTGATTCTTGTTGGATGTTCTTTCCTTTCTATGATTCGGTGTATAAGAACACAGGTGGAGGTGGGTAGAGTGAAGGCTTATGGGTTGAAAGCACTGGCTGCTCTTACAGAAAACCCACTCTTGGTCCCTAGCACTCACACCGTGGGTCAAAGGACCTGGTGCCCTCTTCTGATCTACACACGGACCAGGCACACACACACACAGCAAACAGACATACATGCAAGCAAACATTCATACAATAAAAATAAAGATACACTTTAAAAAAGAGTTAAATAAAGCACAGTTACTAGCTGTAAGGATTTCAGAATAATTATGTTAGCTATAAAATATTTATGCTTCTAAAATACAAAGGATGAAATGATTCCGTCAAAAGACTAAAATCATTAGTCTTGGAATTTGCATAAATCCAAACTAGAAGGAAAAAAAAAAAAAAAAAAACTCTTTGTGTTACATGGCCAGACTAAAACGTGAATTGCTGTGGTATTTAAAGACACTGTTTTGTGATGGACGGGATTCTTACTCCTTCCCTTAGTAACATCATCCCTCCACTTTGGTTTCTTTTCTACAAAGTGGTGCTTTTTGTTTGTTTTTTGGTAGAGTAATGCACTAATTATGTAAATATTTAAAACAGGGTTAATGTGTTATTTAAAGCAAGGTTAATGTGAGGTAAAGATTCAGTAAAATGACAGCAGTTATTGTCAGGTAAAGAAACATGGGCTCCATTCACGTTTAAATGCTCATTGAATTAGACAGAGTAATCCTTGTACCCTAAAGATAGACATTTAAGAACGTTAAATGTGGAATCTAATTAGAAACCCAACATGTGTAACTTGATATTGTTAGGATTCTCCTTGAAGGGATAAAAATTTGCATACAAAGCAGCATGTAATAGTAATGCAGTGTGTTTGGATACCTCCTATTTTGCTAAGTTTTTATAATGGCTTCTTGTTCGGCTCGTTTGGCTTACAGCTCTTTCATCTGTTGAGTGATTTATTTGAATTTGATTATTTGAGCTAATGATAAACATCTCATAGGGTCAGATACCTCCTAGAAGGGCATAGAAGCATCCCTGGTTGAGAGTCATTGTTGTGAGTGCTGTGTTGCATTTTAGAAAGAAAAAAATACAGCAGCAAATAAAGCTAATGCCCTGTACCATGATGCACACACCAAGTCATGTGATTGACAGGTTGTCTGTGTTGATCACTTCTTTAAAGGATCTGAGTAAAGTTACACCGTTTTACTAGTGATGTGTATTTGATGAGTTCTTGACCCGAGTTTTCCTGGTACAATCGCAACACACCTATGGTAGCAGTTGAGCCTGATAGGTTGATGGGCCCTTTATATGTCCAGGAAGAAGTCATTGTTCAATCCTTGTCAATGGGTGGCACCAGATAGATGGGGGCCATTCATTTTTCTACCCAAATGCAGAGTTATCTGCTATCCTAAAAGGGAGTCAAAACTTCCTGTAAAATGGTATCTCTTGATTTAAGTAAGGTACAGACTGAAAAAAAAAAATCAGTTTTCCAGAGTCTGTGGTAACTTAGAACAGGGCACACCCTGATCTCACGAATAGTGGAGAATAAAGTCTTACAAATTTAATATAAGAGTTTGTTAACCTGACTAGGTAATTTTTTATTTCAGGCAAAATTATAGCCAGTAGTTAAAAATAAAATCACTAAAATTGCTATATTTAAAAACAAATACTCATCTATGGCAAATAAATGGCCAATAGCTTACTTTTCCACTTCATAATTTAGCGGGTTTTTAAGTGCTTAGCAATTGTGATAGACTAAAGTTGCCACCGGCTGTTTGTTTTTCTCTTTGCAGTGTGACATCAGTGTTTCTTCTCCTGAGTCTGGGGAATGTTATCAGTTGGGACAGGTTGTGGGTGACAACTTTAATAAGAGAACAGCAGCATCTATTTGTGGCATTTCTGTGTGAAGTGTGGCTGTCTGAGGCTCTGCAAAGTCTACAGTTGGCAGAATTAAGTAGAAGTCATTGTCCTTTGTTTCAGTTAGGGGACTGGGTGGGTCCCTTCAGAGTTGTTTGGCTGAGGTCGTTCATATTTTGTCTTTTAAGACCAACCAGTGCTTTTTGGTGAAAAAAAGTTTTGGTTGTTGAAAATGTAAACAGTGAGGTTATTTGAGGTGGGGTAGAAATGGTATTGATAATCCATATGTCTAAATGTTTCCTAGAAAGAGCTGGTGGTTACAATTAATTTTTGTTACCCACTTAATTAATAGTTAATTAAACAGTCCTGGGTTCACTAGTATTCTGTTATTGGCAGAATACAGAAGTAATCAAAGACTTTCCAAACAGTCGGTGTTCTATTCTGCACCTTTCTCTAACTGGGTGTAGTCAGATACTGAATGTGGGTAGGCCTAAGATTGCTAAGTTGACAGACTATTTTTTTTAGGTGCAAAGTTTTTGTGCTTTTCTGTGGGTGAAGGACTCAGCCTCCCTAGTTTGGGGTTATTCCCTTTGATGTTCACAGAGTGAAGACTAGGCAGGCAGTAGACAGGAGGAATGGATGTGTGCCGGGTGGTTGTACTCGTGACTTTTCTGTATAGTTAGGATGAGCACCATGACCACAGTAACCTAGAAGAGTTTTCTTTTGGCTTTAATACCACCTCAGAGGAATAACCTGCAGGCCTGCTGGCTGGTGCCAAGAGCTTGAACATACATCTGCCAACCCAGCACAAATATATAATCTACATATTGAGGCTATATAACTGAAAGCCGTAATGCACTTCCTGAATCCTCCCAAACAGCACCAACAACTGGGAACCATTTACCAAATGTCTGAGCCTGTCAGGTGTGGTGGTGCACACCTTTAATTCCAGCACAAGAGGCAGAGGCAAGTGGATCTTTGAATTTGAGGCCAGCCTGGTCTATAGAGAGAGTTCCAGGACAGCTTGGGCTACACAAAAAACTCTGTCTTAAACAAACAAACAAAAACCCACAAAAACTAATGTGGTGTAAGTATGCCTGATGTAGGGAGGGGCACTACTAGGAGGTGTGGCCTTGTTGGAGTAGGTGTGGGCTTGGGTTTTAAGACCCTTGTCCTAGCTGCCTTTGGAACAAGAAGTGGAATTCTCAGCTTATCCAGCCCCTTGCCTGCCTGGACACTGCCGTGTTCCCACCTTAATGATAATGGGCTGAACCTGTAAGCCAGCCCCAATTAAATTGCCTTGGTCACGATACCTGTTCACAGCAGTAAAACCCTAACTAAGACAACAAACAGAAGACGACTTCAGATTCAAATGCCTGATTCTTTGGGGTGCATATCTCACTTGAATCACCGCACTCCACCCCCTGGTCACCATAGATTCCTGGCCATATCCTAATACAAAAAAAAAAAAAAAAAAAAAACGCATGTAGTCCAATTTAAATCAACCCATAGTCTGTCACATCAGCACAGCTTAAATGTCTAGAGTCTCTTCTGAGACGCAAGGTAATCTGAGATATAACTTCTACACCAAACCCTGTAACTCTGTGTTCAGTGTCTGGGTTTTTAATTTCAAAGGACTTCAGTGGCTCTGCCCCTCAAGCTTTGCTGCCTGCAGCATATGTTTCTTGGGCTGGTTCTACCTCATGTATGAAGCTCTACTTAGCAGAGATCTCACAACTCACATCTCCAATATCTTGGGTCTCCACTGCAATCCAGGCTTTACTTGAACAGCTTCACTTAATGGCCTCCCCTGGCCTCTTACCTTCTTAGGACCTTCATCCAGGGACTCCCCTACCACATGAAAGGACAGATTGGCTTGTGGTTCCAGAGGGACAGGAGTCCATAGAACAGCAAATGGCAGGCATGGTGGTGGAACAGGATGCTAAAAGCTCACTCCTTCAAACCCGAGCACAGAGCAGAGAACGTGAACCGGAAGTTGGACAAGGCTATCTAATCTCAAAGCCCGTCCCTAGTGAACATTAGGTTATACTACCTAAACCTCCCAAACAGTTAAGCCAGCTGGGACTCGGGTTCAGATGCCTGAGCCTGTAGGGTGCATTTTTAATTCAGATCACTACAGTGGTATAAAACGCTAGAACTGAGTGTGGTGTGGAAAAGTCTGGTGATACTGGCATTGTTTACTTTGATTAACTGAACCTGTGGAACCAATGTAAACATATCATATGGAATTGTAACCCATAAAAAGTATGCTTTCTATCACAAAAAGCATACGTTGTTTACTGTGTGTTCTGCAGGGCCACTGCAGGACTCTGGAAATGCTGACTTTTAACCGAATCTCACCACTTTCCCCTAAATCCTTGAAAGAGTTAGCTTTTCACAGAAACCATAGGGTGGGATAATCGTGAAAGAACTGTACTCCCATAGCTGCAGATACTCCAGGCACACTGGAGGGAAAGGAGATAAATGCTCAGTAAGACCCTGAATTAATAAAATTTGGAGAATGACTTGTTCAATTTGGTTAATTTGGTTATTAAAGCTAATTACAACCTTGGTAGTGATGACTATTAAGATAAAAGGCCATATCTCTTGTGGCACTAAACTTGGTTCTAGCATTAAGAACACCCATTCAGGATGAAACCTCTCTTCAAAGAGTTGAGCAATAAAAGAATGTTTCAAGCAAATGAATAGACTTAGATTTTTGAAAAAAAAGAATATTTTCCTTCTGTAAAATGGAAATTTTCTAGATAGGGAAATTCAAGCATGAAAATCCAAAACAAGTTTTTTGTTTGTTTTGTTTTGAATTTCTTCCTCTGGTCATAGAAATCCTTGTTGAAATGAACCAAGAATACTTAGGACCTTGTGTTAAGGGCCCCCAGGCTCTCTGGGTTTGATCCTTCTCATGGTTACAGTTTGAATATTTGTAGCCATCCCAGCTTCACATGTTGACAGCTTAACACTTAGGTACTAAGAAGCTGAGCCTTTGGAGGTAAAACCCTGGCCAAGATGTGCCAGTGTGCCTTGTGAGGATGCCTCGGGAAGGTACTGCCTGTCAGGAAGGGTCAGTCCTTCAGGAAGGTCCAGTCACTAGATGATGAAGTTGCTGAAACCTTGCTCTTGCTCTTTGGCCTCTCATTTTCCTCACTATGAAATGTAGCAACTAAGCTGATTTAAGACATTCAACATGGAAATAGCAATAATTTTGGAGAAAATTAATATAATGAGTTAATGAGATTTGCTTGCAGGGTTTTAAATAATGTACCTTGTAGCATATAGTGGGCATCCAAGTAAGTGGCAACTTGCTTGGTTTTCCTTCAGTGGTAGGGACCAGATTCAGAGCCTTGTGTCACAAATGTTAACCATTCTATACTGTGAACACTACAGAAGCATCATTAAACTAAGGTTTTCACTGACCAGAGGACATTTGCATCCGGGTACCCTTGACTACTTTGTGCTTTGTATGGCACTACCACAGTCTTCTGACCCATTCTCTACTCGAAGGGCCTTCAGATTGGCCGTTGTTGTTGCTGTTTCTCTCAGCCAAACAGCCACAAACATGCTTTTCCAAGTGTGCTTTTAGTTCTGCTGGGCAGATGTGTAGGAACAAGTCCTGGATCCTATTGTAAAGTGTCTTGCAGGTGGCACCCACTGCGTTCTGTCCCTCAGCAGTTCACGAGGGTCCCAGTGGTTCTGCCTCTCTGCCTTCTTGCCTGCAGTCGACACTGCCTTGTCTCAAGTGATTGTAACGTACACTTTCCCAGTACTTAGGAATGCTGAGCATGTTTGTTTGTTTCTGCAGAATGGCCACTCTTTATTTTCTCTTTAAAGAAACACCTTTCTACGGTTCTTTTACACTCTTTCAAAAACACTTGACAGAATATTGGTGTGGGAATTCCTGTTCACCAGTGGATTCCCTCTCCATCAGCACACTCCCCACACCAGTGGGGTCTTTGTTCAATGACTGAATTTAACGCTGACAGTTTTTACTCACCGCTCGTGGTTTTTTCAGGAAAGTTGACACTAAGTGCTGTGCAGTTCCCGGGTTCAAATGACTGCGTGGTGGTGGTGGTGGTGTACGCCAGCCTCTGAAGTCTCCTACTCTTGAGTAGTTTGACCATCTGAAATGTTTTCTGTCCTCTTCCCATGTTGTTGGCTTTCTTTCCCTCAGTTCCCAGAGTAACCACGGATACCCCTCCCCATCTCCGTTAGCTTGCTGTTCCAGACGCGCCCTGGCTCAAGGCTGTCTGTCCTATGGGGCCTTTCGGATTGGTTTCCTTTACCAGTGATTTCTTACTCTCCTATATGTGGCCACTTGTAGTTTGTACAGTTTTCTTTATGGCTGTTGAGAAGACTGTATGTACTTCGATTGTTGCTCATTGTCACAGCTGTGACTTAAGGTTTCCTTCCCCCAGTGTGACTTCTTGTCACTCTCTCATTTTTTGTAGAGCAAAGTTTTTCATTTGGTCAAAGTCCTTTCATCAGTTTTTCTTCCATGGACCACGCCTTTGGTACTCTGGCTAATACTTCTTACCTAACTCAAGATATTTTACCAGAAACTTTGTGGCCTTAAGCTTGATACGTAGGTGTACGGTTTCCTTTATTTTCCTTGGTTGATAGTGTTGGGGTAGTTGCTAATCTTCTGTCACTGAGAGAGGATAAGCTGAAATGTTTCTGATGGTTCTTAGAGTTCTGATTATTTTTGCTGGGATGTTTAAAGCCTTAAGTACAGCTTAGGATTCTCTCTAGGAAGAACATATATAATATCTGACTTCATACCTGTCCTCACGTCTACAGTAAAGTCCCTCCACCTATATTTTGACACAGTCCTTTTACATTTATGTCATATATTATGGACACCATTGCATTGGTTCTTAGCCTTTAATCTGCCTTGATTGTTGTCTTAATTGGTAGAGCTAAGAATCGAACCCATGACCTTGCATGTAAGTCAGTCAGAGTTTTGTCGATAGTTCTAGACCATGTGTATCTCATGAAGCCATTGATACGGTTGAATATATCAGTGGTTGTCTTAGTTCCTTTGTTTCTCTTTTCTCTGTGCTGATTGTTTTATCTATTTATTTTTATAATCTTCATCTTAATTCAATTTTTACTGAGTTTGACTTTGGTTCTTTTTACTTGTATTTTTATTTTATGCATGTACAGATCCATAAGACAGTATTTTGGAACTTTCCAAAAAGCAAAAATGACAAAAATAGTTTGTTTCCTCAGACATCATTTCTGTCATTTATTCTTAGACAGTCGGCTTTCTTTTTGATGTTATATCTCTTTAATCAAGTTTTTGAAGAATTTCTTTTTTCCTCTGGTTATACAGAAATCCTTGTTGAAATGAACCAAGAATACTTAGGACCTTGTGTTAAGCTCCCAGGCTCTCTGGATTTGATCCAAATAGATCTAAAATAGATTGTTTAGCAACGAATGCTGTGGTTTTCTTGTTCTGAGAATATATCTGGGCCTCCCTGTTTGCTGGTGATAGGTATTGTTGCTGCCTATAGAATTTGGCATTGGCTTTCCAGTTCCTTTTAACACTCAACAGATGCCATTCATTGTGTCCTGTCCTGTGTGGTTTCTAGTGAGAAATGAGTAGTTATTTGGACCATTATTTAATTTTTCATTATCAGTGATTTTCATTTTTTGGTTGTTGGTTTGGTGTGGCTTTGGGTTTTTTGTTTGTTTGGGGTTTGTTTATTTTTTATTTTGCTCTTCAGCATTTTGAGTGTGCTGTGGTTGGTCACAGTTTCTCTGAGTTGACCCTTTAGTGATGCTGACTTAAGCTGCTAGATCGGTAAGTTAATATCATTCTGCATCTGAGCAGGTTTTAGTAAATACTCTTCCAAGGCTATTCGCCTCCCATCTTCTTGTCCCCAGTGACACAGATGTTAGCCGACCTTCACCATTTGCTCGTCTGTTGAAGGGTCTGTTGAGTGCCATGTTGTTGGTCTTCTGTTTGGCCCGTGAGTGAGCTTCTCCCCTAAGTTCACTCTTCTCCCATGTTGTCGCTCTTCAGTGTTTGGTCCCATTTGATAAATTTAGTTCACACTGTATTTACTTATAGAATTTCTGTTTAGTTCTTTTTCATGATTTACATTTCATTACTGAGGATGATATTACAGGTTTTTTTTTAATTGCTTTTATTTTACCTTCATCCTGCAGAACACAGTTACTGTTACTATCAAATCTCTAATTCTGACATCTTGCTCATCCTACTTGACGTCTGTTGGGGTTTCTCTTGAGAGCTGACACATTTTCCTGTTTCTTTGTAGACATTTTAAATATTGTAAATGTCAGGATTCGATTAAAACTCCCTAGAGAATGAAAAACTGAAAACAACCAACCAAGGTGATCAGACTGTAACTTGTCACAACACTTGTGGCTGAGGGCTCCAATGTTAGCGGTCTGAGCCTCAGCCGTTGTGCCTAGCTTCTGTCCCATGTGCATGCTGTGACGAGGACTTGGACAGCCCCTCTCACCATCCCTGAGCTGGTTTTCTCCTTTTCCAGTACTTGCTGGGGGAAACCAAGTTTCAGGTTTTCCATGTATTTGCCCCCATAGAGAGTGCTGTGAATGAAGCTGTTAACCTGACCTCAAATCCAGGGGGAGAGAAGTGTTTGAGGGGGATGGAGAAGAGCGGTCCTGTGTGTCACTTGCCGTCTTAGGTCCTCTCCTGGACCAGCTCACTTCTAATTTCTCAGTCCTTGGGTTTCTGCTTTCCATTTGTCCAGAGGTTGTCGTTGTAGTCACTGGGAGGAAGAGACAGCGGCGAGCTTACACCATCCTGGCTGACCATGTTTTGTTTATAACTGGCAACTTGAAAATTTTTAAATGTAGATTATAAATAACTGTGGCTTAGACAAGCTGAAGCTGTATTTTTTAACTTTGTATGTTTTATTTTTGCAGTTTTAAGTTTTTAAGCTATTTTACATTGACGGTACCAGGTTCGGTAAATATGAAAGGCAGTTGCACATTGCTTATGGGCAAAGCAAACAGTGTCTGTCTTGTTCCTTTCTACCTTTCTTACCCATCTGACAGAGATTAAACAAAACAGTCATCCAAGCATGTCTTCCTAGAGAAAACATTGTATCACCTTATTTAGAAATTAGTATTTTAAAATGTGTGAAATGTTTGTGTTAACTATACAGAAAGCATGATAAATTCACCATTTTATTTAAATTATGAGGCATTTTTTCCCTTGAATTCATGTATACTTTTTTTCTGAAAAAAAAAAAAATGGTGAAAGTTAGGTTAGTATGTCTCTCAGCATTTAGTGGTTAAATGAAGATTGGTACCTGGGAGGTGGCTTAGGAAAGTGTCCTAATGGAGCTTCCTTTTATTCTGATTTGTTTTGGTGTCTCTGAGACAGTGTTTCACTGGTCTGGAACTCACTGTGTATCACAAGCACCCTCAAGACTTGTGAATCTCCTGCCTTAGCTTCCCAAGTGACAGCTGTGTGTCATCTTGCCTGCCTTTGAGTTTTATCTGTAAATGATGTCTTTTACTGACTTCTAAACGTAAACTATTACTCCATTTATATTTGTGTGTGCATGTATGAGAACGTGTGTATACACATGCACATAATTATGGATACTAATAAACATAATGCTTGAAATTCTTGTAAGGGGGCTAGGAAATTGTGTCCATAGTATAACCTTATTCTTTTATTATATAAAATAAAATACATTTTATTTGGGAGAAGAATGATGTGGAATAGTATATGCAGTACCTGTGTGCACACTCTGTGTTTAAATTGAACCTTGTGGTTGTTGATGTTTCTGGCTCTAATGTGAAGTATAATGGAAGTAAGAAGGTAATGAAAGAACTTGTGTGCAATGGCTCGTTGGCCTTCAGGTTAAACTTAGACTCTGGGATGTCTTCTGTCAGGGGACCCGCCAGGCTCGTTTCCATCTTGAAGTGATTCATATTTTTCTCTAGCTGTTAGTTGTGAACATTTTTATAATTTTCGAAATGTATATCTTTGTCTCTTCAAACTAGGTGCTCTGTGGATGTGTATCGTTTTAAATCCCCACTGTAAGTTGGAGCAAAAGGCCAGTTGGCTGAAACAGCTAAAGAAATGGAATAGTGTTGATGTGTGTCCGTGGGAAGATGGAAATCACGGCAGTGAATTACCCAACCTAAGCAATGCTCTGCCTCAGGGTGCAAATGCCAACCCAGGTGAGTCCACAGTGGCGTCCTGCCCCTTCTCACCCTGCACATGTTTGCACTGGTAACAGATAATGAATGTGGGGACTTACTTCATTCCAAGATAATCCATGTTTCTTTTGAACGAGTGAGTGTGTGTTGATTGTAACTGGGAACATTGTATGCTTTTTAAAATAGTTACACAATACAGATGGATGTGGTAATCTTATACATTAGTGTGGATTAAATCGATCCACTAATGGTTTAGTTTGGATTTTACTTTTTAGTTAAAAATATAGAATAGGGAAGTGTTGGGTTACTGTGTAAAAACAGTGTTGAGAAACTTGAGGAACGTGTTTGCTGACTTGTTTGGTCAGTTCACATGTGGACTAGTGTGTACTTAACTGCTTTAGAATATGGCATGGGCATGTGAACCAAGGGCCTGGTGTTACTGTTGGCACTTGCACCAGGGAACTTTATTGTGAAAAGATTGTGGAGTTATTTGGTCTTACCCAGAGGCAGACAGTGTCCCCAGTCTGAGATAGTCAAGAAATGTTCCCATATGTTTCCAGAATAATCCATCATTTATCCTATAGTTTCTGTTTCTCTTCTGTCCTTTAAAAGCAAATTATTCCTTGGCTTTACTTTCATCTGTGAGAAGCTGCTGAATTTTTTTTTCCCTTTGGTCTTTTTCAAAATCACATTTTTAACTCAAGTCTTGGGCAAATCTACTGTTAGTCAGTAATTTGTACCAATGGTCTAGAGTTTTGTGCTTGGTGGGGGGATTTGAAAGTGATTTAAATCACATGATAGAAGCAGTGTTGGAATTAACATTGGAAAGATCCCGAATCATGCATTCTTTGCTGGTCAGCAGAGAAGTTGCTATTCCTGAAGAGAATGCTGTGCAGGGTGCAGAGGTCAAATGTGATGTTAGCAAAGAGTGTCGGTCTTTACAGTGGACGTCCACAGGGAAGCCAATCAAAGAGGGGCTTCGGGCCTAGGTGATCGTCACGCTGTTTTCACTGAAAGATAACGCCTTGGGATTTCAGTATCTGAACTCCATCCTGCCTATATCATGTTCATGATGATCTTACTTAATAATTAAACGTACCCCTCAGATCTCCATGTTTTTCCAAGTTGTCAGGTTTAATTGGTCAACGTTTATTCTTTCATTGCCAGGGCAAGGTTCTTTGATGTCTACCTAGGCAATATCTTTAATCTTCTGTTTTTATAATTTGAGGTTCTCTGAGTTTTGGTTGCTGTTATTTTGGGGGGACTTGTGAAAATTCTGCAGACATTAGAACCCAGGTGGCAGCTAGAGAGATGCTCAGTGGTTAAGAGCTGAGCTCTTTCAGAGGACTCGCCCTTGTGCCAGGCACTCACGTGGTAGCCTGCAGCCCTCTGTTACTCTGGTTCTGTTCAGTCTAACGCCCTCTTCTGGCATCTGTCGGTACCAGACATGTGCACACCAACGTAATTTAAGAAGAAGAAACTAGCTTTCAGGACAACACAGTTCTTTTCACTTACAGTTTGACTTTGGCAGGGTAAAGCCAGGTCTGAATTTATTCTAAATAAATGCAGTGCCTGTAGCTTTTGTGCCTAAAGGTATCTGCTTTTTAGCAGACACTTGGAGTCTTTTCTGAGGGGTTGTGAGAAGAGCCATTGCTTCCAAGGGTTAGTTGCCATTCTTGCAGAGGGTGTGGTTGCTCATACCTAGAATCACCACCTCAGTGTTCTCTCTAGAGGAGAGTCTGGGCACTGAAGGCTCAACCCAGTAGTCAAGGATTCACACTGAGCTCACTGCGAATGTGGGAGAAATGTATGTGTTAGAGCACACATAGGCCTTCTGACGCCCACCATGGCTAGAGTGCTCAGTTAGGCTTAGCGAACAGCATCTGGATCCTACTCTTTTGGGAGGATGTTTAAAGATCAGAGAGTGAAAGCCAGTTTTTCCTTCCTTCCTTCCTTTCTCCTTCTCTCTTTCTTTCTTTTGGTGTTTTTAAAAAATAAGAAATTTTCACCTTTTACTTTCCCAATTTTCCCCAATTATACACTCCTTATTTTTTTAAATGCCTGTGAGTTTGTGCATATGGATTTTCATGCTCATTAGGGTCATTTAAATACAATTTTTTGAGAGTTTAGCCCTTTTGTGACTATCAGTTCTTTTGGTATCTTGGAGCAAAGCAATGTTGAAAGCTGTGTGTTCTCTACTTCTCTCTGTGCCACAGCAAAGCAGGGCCGATTCAGTTTCTTCTCTAAGGAAGGCACACTACGTGCTTGGATTGTATCCTAGACAGAGAACCACATCAGTACTGGGAACACACAGCTCACTCGTGGAGCTTGTATAATAAATAGCAAGTCACTCTTAAGTTGTAAGTTTTACCTTTGCAGCTTGAAGTAAAGAAAAGAAATACTAAGACCACGCTTCAAAATACCTAGGAAAAGTCCTTAAAATTCTCTTTTGAAAAATGCATTTGGGGTATTTAATAATAAGAGGTCATTAAAGTCCCCCCCCCCCCCGCGCCCTGGGAATAGCACGTTTATTCTGCTTGACAAAAGGCAGTTAAAGTTGGGGCTGTCCTTCCAACTTTGCAGAATGGTCGTTCATCTGCTTCTAGCAAGGATCCTAGTCAGGAGTCACAGCAGGCAGTCACCTGCACCTCCTAATCTGTCACCTCTGTACTTCCATATGCCATATGCCTCTAGATACAGGTAACTAAGTTGAGACCACTCTGAAGTAGTCCCACAGCCATTGCAAATGACTGCATTGGCCAAACTTAGTAAGGGATGTGTTTGACTCTTGGCAGTCCTTGTCTGTGACACTGTGACAAGTCATCATGTTTCTGTTGCTGCTTAGTTCCCTCAGCAGGACAGAGCCAGGGAGATGAGTCCACCAGGCTGCGCTTCTCAGAACAGTTGTGTCAGTGTTTGTGGTGGGCCTCTGTCTGCTCAGAGGGCCAGACACGAGAAGATAAAACCTTGCCATAAAGGAAGCTCCTCATTTTGCATCTTATTTAGTTGAGTCTCAGAGAGCAATGAAGCAGGGTATCCTTGAACACAATTCAGTACATGTAAATGAAATTGTTTATTGGCCCCCACGGTTCAGGGGAGGCTTGTGCCATAGTTGAAGGTAAGTTTAGAGTTCGGGCCCAAAGGGCGGGAGTTCCTGTAGTCTCCTTAGGAATTGAATAATCCAGGGAGCTGAGGTGAGAAAACCCTTTATTCCCCAAACATTTCTTTTCTTTGTCAGGTCCTGAACCTTGAACCCCCTTCGGACTGTATGCTTCCACTCTCTTGTGGTGCCCCGGCACACGCTATGCTGGGGACATCACACCAGTCATGGAACCTGCCCAGGAGTCAGGACACAGCCTGTAGGGGCAAGGTAAGTGCGCTGGTTTGTTTTGTAGCTATGTTGTGTGGCTTTGTGAAATGTTAAACATATGCATTTATGCCCTTTGGGATATAACGTTGCATTTAATCATTATATCCCAAGAAGCATAATAGTTTTAATTGTGCAAAACCGCACAATATAGTTAAAAAATACAACCAAAAGCACAACCTTTACGCATATTTTTAAGGCTGGCTGCATCATCCTGAAAGGTTCCATGGCTGGTGTAGCATCTCTTGCATAGTGTTTGTGAGAGCTGTTGGTCCCATCGGGGGCAGCCCAACACAGCACCTCAGAAGTAGGGAGCAGTGAGTTTTCATGTGATTTTTTTTTTTAAGACAAGTGCCTCTTTTGAGTCTGTTTGGCATGGAGACTAGACGTGACAGGTTTTTTTTGCAGGATGCCTTTAACGGTAGCTTTAATGGCTGCAGAATGCTTGTGTTTGATAAAACAAGTAAATGTCTGGAAACTCTTTAGGCTGACTGCCTTCTAGCACTTAGGATGCGAGACTGTTCATTCACCCTCCACCCTCTGCTTAGCGGTGCAGGACTGTGTGGGTGTGTTCATGAACATCTGGCTGCAGAATGTATGGCTGATTTATTCACACGTGGATAATAGCTGACACGGCTTTCTGAATTGTGGAAAATACAGATTCATCGAACAGGCCTCATCGGACAGTGTTCACAAGAGCCATCGAGGCATGTGATCTTCACTGGCAGGATAGCCACTTGCAGCACATTATCAGCAGTGACCTGTACACCAACTACTGTTACCATGACGACACTGAAAACTCCCTCTTTGACTCCCGGGGGTGGCCCCTCTGGCATGGTAAGTGGCCAAACCGGAAAGACATTTCCATGACTTGCCCCTTTGTTTAGTTTCTATAGCATTATTAGAGTGGGAGGTAGAGAGCTGAGGTATTCAATGGCCGATGGATGAATGCTTGGCACAGGGAGCTGAAATTTCCATTCAGATCCAAATCCAGAAATGGTTTCCTATATCTTCTTCTGTGGCACTTGGGGAGAAGCATCTCACTGTGGTAGCCTGCTTTTATGGATGAGCTGACAGCAGATACTTTACCTCCTTTTGGGGTTTCTGTTTGTAGAACACGTTCCTACGGCCTGTGCAAGGGTGGATGCCCTGCGTTCTCACGGGTACCCCAGAGAAGCACTGAGACTAGCAATAGCCATTGTGAACACGTTACGACGACAGCAGCAGAAACAGCTGGAAATGTTCCGGACTCAAAAAAAAGGTGATTATGGAGAGATTGTCTATTGGAATGGGATTCTTGGTGAGGATGGAACTTGGTTTCTGCTGGAAGAGGTGGGGCTTTGAAAGTACAGCCATAGAAATGGCTTCATTCACCACTCCTAAAAATGTTTGCAAATACACTCATGTGGTATGCAGCCATACGTATCAGACAACCTCAAGGTAAACACAAAGAAAAAAATTAATTTATAACATATCTGTAAAAATAAAATCCAAGTGGCTTTGGTTAAATGTTGAAAGTTTAAAAAAACATTCCTACTTAATTTTTGAAGGAGATTCTGTTTTTTGAATAGCCGATGGTCTGTCTGAATCATCTAAAATGGAAGCTAGATGCCTTCTCAGTGTTAAGTTCAAAAACTAAGAACTCTACAGTGGCTGCCCATCCTTGAATCCCAGCAGCACATCTCAAGAGGGCACCCTTAGCCGATGACTCCGTTTCTCCTGCTGGTCTCAACAGAGGGGGCTAGGAAGAGCAACTCATTCCTGGAAAGTCTGAAGCAAGGCCAGCACTCTATTATAGCCATAATCATCTGTGCTTGAGGACTTGTTATTTATGGAAAGTGTTCAGAACAGAAATCCCTGTCCGGTGGGTTGGCTGGTTGGTTGGTTTTCCAAGGTCTCCAGGACTGACCACACACCGTAACTTGTCTTTATCTCAGTTTGTTAGTCTTCTCGTTTTGAATAACCACCATGGTAGTAACAGCAAAGGCTGTTAGTGGTTCTCAGCTTGCTGACGGGTAGTAAGACAGATGCATCTGCTTTCCTAGTTGTGTACCCGTGCCTTCTGTAAGCAGTCATTTCTTGGGATGACTTGCTTTGTGCTAATTTGTTTTTAAAACTATGAACAATTTTAGTTACTATTGGCTTTTGTTGTTGTTGGTTGTGTTTTTAATCCTTTGATATTTTGATATACCCACCCTAAATGCAAATAAATAATGAAAAGTTGTTGGAATAAGCTGGAGGTTAGCAAGTGCTGCCAAAATTTCCTTTATGATGAAACTACTAGGGTGTGGACTAGTACTGTCAGTCACGGTGCTAATTCCAAGTTTGATCGGACTGTATGTCAGTGGCCTCAACAACAGCAACTCTGCTCATTCTCCCAGAATGCATTGCTAGGCCCTGTAGAAAAAGCGTCTCTGAGATCCACTTCATCAAAACACAGAGATTGTGTCTGGTCCAAGCTAACTTCTGAACTGTGTAAAGGATAGCTCTCAAACTAAGAGGATGCGCAGAACTTTGTTTAATGTCAAAAGAACTGGCTCTTAATGATCATGTCTGGTTTGTTAGAAACCATGTAAATTTTCTGAGGAATTTTAGTTTTTAAGTTCTGTTTTGTAAAAGTGTTCCCTGTAAGAAGCACAAGGTAAAATGTTGAAGTGAGTTCAGAGTCACGCTGGGTTAGACCGCTGTCGTTTGCCTTGGAGTCATGTGTGCTATCACCCAGGCCTGGGCCACCTCAGACACAGTCTGTGCCGTCCTGCAAGAGAGGAAGCTTGTTTCTGGTGGTTCTTGAGTATTGTTAGGACTGCGTATCTGTCCCTGATTTGCTGTTGTTTACCCTAATATTGAAATGACATTAATATTAGGTGTTCTTTACAGTTACCTGTGAATGGACCGAGGTTAGTGAATGCAGTGTCTGAGTATTTCAGTTCCCTTGATGTGACTTGTCAGCTTTATAATTCTGAAAGAAATGTATAAAGAAAATATCCTTTCCCTCTCTTTAGAAGTGTGTTTCTTAGAAGCCTTTCACCTGCCTGTGGAGAGCAGTTCTCTTAACCATGCACCGTTTTTAGGACAACATCCAGAGTTAGCTGTACCAGAGAGTGATGCTGTTGTTTCTCTTCAGTTTGTCAGCTTTGCTTCAGATAACTAGATTTTATTTTCTTTTAAGAAGGAGATGCTACTGTTGTATTATTTTGGTAAGAAACTTTAAATAGCATTTTATAGTAGATCATACTGTAGAACACTTGGCAGGGTTTTTTCTCAGCACTTTCACACGAAAGAGCTAACATTCTGTAAAGAAAATGGAAAAAATACCATTTTTGTCAGGATCTACATGTAACTTGTGCTATAGCTCACTCCTGCCGAAGGTTTACTCTTAGTCCCTCTCCCAGAAAGGAGAGCTGCAGTGAAGAGATGAAATTACCCAGGGTGCCGTTGGTCCTGCTCCTCATTGAGATGACCCCGTGAGAGGTGGCACAACTCCGACCGTCCCCGACACAGAGGACACAAAGGTGGCAGGATGATTCCCTGTGTCCCCAAAGTGTGGCAGTACTGTGGATGTTGGCACATGCTGTTGGGCACATGAGTTACACACATGTGGGCAGCCATTCTTGGACTTGAGTACCATTCAGATTGATTGGTAGACGAAACTTTACAACTCATAAGGTGGACATTATAGTACCTTTCAGCTAACAAGGGTCTTTCCATCTGAATTAGTTACTAATTGTTCAGAGTGTTGCTATTAAATCACAGTCTATATTACCCATATTTCTCTCCCTTCATCTCCCTTCTCTCCATTTCTCCTTTCCTTTTTAAAACAGAGCTGCCCCATAAAAACATAAGCTCGGTAACCAATCTGGAAGGCTGGGTTGGACACCCCCTAGACCCCGTGGGCGCTCTCTTCAGTAGCCTCATGGAAGCTTGCCGCACTGACGATGAGGCCATCTCTGCGTTCTCAGATTGTACAGGTAAAGCCATTGGTGCTTCCCTGCTCTTCCTTCCAAACCTAGACGATGCTAGTTCTTGTTTTCTTTAGTGATGTATTTCTTTTTACTTCATGTGCATTTGGTGTTTTGCCTACATATAGATTTGTATAATAGTGTCAGATCCCTGGAACTGGAGTTACAAAGTGTTGTGAGCTGCCTTATGGGAGCTTGGAATTGAACCCAGGTCCTCTGGAAGAACAGTCAGGGCTCTTAACACCTGAGCCATCTCTCCGCCCCCTACAGTATGTCCTACGCAGCCATGTAGTTAACAGTATCTGTGGGTTAGCAGTAGCTCGAGCTAGGAAGTAGGCACTCAAGCCTCAGTGGGCAATATTTGTCAGTGACCTGAACAATGCTCTCTTCTGGCACATGATCCTGCACTAATTTAATAACATTTATGACATGTTCAACCTTGATTATGATAAAGAAATAAATACAACTATGCACCATAGCTTTCAGAACTAGAATGTTTAGTTGCTTTCAAATTTGTCTTTGCATAAAAAGTGACTTAAATATTTTGAGACTAGTTTAAGGGAACTAGCAAATACCTTTCAAATGTTTGACACCAGGTATTTCATAACAGAGATTTCTCTTCAGTCTCTTGGAAATTCAGAATCATCCCTCAAAAGCTTACGTAAGGCAGAGGTGAGGAAGGGTAAGGACTGTCTTTTGTTAGTTCTGGGGTGAGATGAAACAGGTCTGATATTTTGTCTGTCTCGGTGTCACCCTCAGTGGTTGCCTTCCTTAGTTGGGTGACCCAAGTTCTGTAGGGAAGGTGACAGGGCAGGGGGGATCTGAACTCCGTTTATGACTGAAGTTGCAGTTGCACATTGACACTCCTCAACTGAGCCCGAGAATGCTTCTCTGGCCTTGACTGATCTTGGCTAACAAAAGGGCCCCAAAGTTGAGCTGCATATGCTGTATTCTCTACTGATCTCACTGGAAATGTTAGTATTACAGAAAGTATGCGTATCTTAAAGTGTACCATTATAGTCATGTAAGTTTTTAAACTTTTTATTATTAGCATATATTGGTTATACAATATAAAGAGTCTTAGAATGCTGATGGCATGTCTTATTTTTGTTTAAAATCTTTTCTACTCTTTAAGATCCTTAGTACCCCAGAAATCGTAATCCCGCAAAATGTACACTTTATCAACCATAATCACGGTTTAAAATACACTAGAAAGCTTTGCATTTTAACACAAAAATTGGATGTTCTGACTGCCTCAGAGTTAAGGGAGTTCAGTCAGCAGTACTGATGAGAGCATGTAATGTAAGAACATTGTGCCTGTCACTATGAAATGTAACTTAAGTATTCCTTTGTGACATTTGATAGACAACACGGGACAGTGCAAATCCTTGGAGTACCACCATCTGCCTGCACACAAGTTCTTAGAAGAAGGGGAATCGTATGTCACCCTGGCTGTGGAGGTGGCCCTGATCGGGCTGGGGCAGCAGCGGGTCATGCCGGACGGGCTATACACACAAGAGAAAGTTTGCCGGAATGAGGAGCAGCTCATTTCTAAGCTTCAGGAAATCGAATTGGACGACACACTGGTGAAAATTTTCCGCAAGCAAGCAGTCTTCCTCTTAGAAGGTAACGTGCTAAAGGGGGTCTGGTTTATGTACTGACCTTTGTTCTGTTAAGAGCTCGGTGTGGAAACACTGGATCTGGTTGGCTAGCTTCACAGACCACCTGAGGCGTGCTCACTAAGAAACCCGTCAACCGACTTGAAATATACACGCTTAGGTCTTTATCCTTTGATTTAGGTTGTCATATAGGCTTGTTTGCCATCAGCTCCATTACGGTCACTTGCTTTGTAATGGGTTCTTTTTATTTAGGCTGTGTAGCTCCTGGGATAAACGCAATGTTGATACTTAGTGAGATGTTCTTGGTGCCCATGTTTCTCTTTGCTTGATGAAGTAAATATAAAGTAGAAACTGACTGGCATTCCTGTAGACTTGTTGGTTCTCACAACATCTGGCTTTACAATGGCCTGTTTAATGCCAACAAGGAACGAAGGGCTACAGGAGCAGCTTCTGCTGTTCTTTACTATAGTAATGCCGTGAGCTCCGTTAGGTGCAGGTTCACCGGTAGACGATCTGAAGCACTGGGAGTTTCTTGTTATAAGATCTAGGTCTGATGGTCCTAAACTTATATTTTGGCTTCCATTGTTGCTGAGATATGTTTTCTCAGAAGCTTAATTAGTGTAGCTTAGTGTCTGCAAATGTGGTTGTCTTATCAATAGGAATTTCTCTGAGATATATACTGTGATCCCGGGATTTTTCTGTTTAGTGGTAAAATGTGCTCACATTTTATATCATGGAATGCTGCAGAGCAAATACTAATTTAAGACCTCTTTAATTTTTCCCAAACCATAAGATCTGTTTGAGAGATAATACTCTTTTCAAATATATTGTACATTTTAAAAAATGAAATGTTTCTTAAAGCAAGCCTTAATATGATTCTTCACTTTTGGGGGGTAAACTCTCATTTTAAATTCTGTCACTGTTGGCTATTAATTATTGATTAATATATAAAGATAAAAGGCCTTTCCTGCCTATTTTCAAGACTAACCCTGATTATTTAACTACTTTTTTTATTTTTCAGTTTCCTTCCACATAATTCCTTTTGATATCTAAGCAACATCATTGGCCACAGTGTCTTTTCAGTGTGGTCTTGGTTTATCCCGACTTTTGATTGCCATTATATTGAAGTTCTAGAAGAGCACATGCGAGTTTTCAAAGCTGATAGTTAGTGTGTGGTATCTTTATCATTTACCTTTTTTCTTCTAACTGTGTCTCTCTGCTTGTTATTTATGGTTTGGGGGATTTCTTTTTACACTTAGTTTTCAGTTAATTCACTCTTACCCAACTTTTTTTCCTAAGAGCTCTGTGTAAGGAAGGACTCTGACTCTCTGACCCTCTAAAGCCCAGTGGTAGAGGGTACAGGACAAGGGCAGTCACAGGAGACTGTGGGCCATTTCTGTAAATTCTAAAGAGAACAAACTTCGTCAGTGAGTTGATGGCATGAGCCCTCAGTTCTCTGTGCATTCATAGTCGTTAGGAGTCGGGAATTTCACCCGAAGACAGGGGACAGTAGCTACTGTTACTGACTCTCCACTGACCACGGCCCTGGTGCTTAGTCACACGTTAGAGAAGCACTTTTGGGAAAACTTCAGGCCAGACATCAGGGCTTTGTTATTTAGTGTTCTCCAATTGAGAGATCATGGTCTTTATTAATCTAAACGTGAATTTGTACTGCCCGATGTGGTGTTTACTTGTTGACTATTCAGTGTGACTCTGAATGACAAAGAGGTAATGTGGTGGTTTGAGGAACCTTTGAGGGAGAGTGGAGAGAGGAGGGAGAGGAGTCTGCAGTGTCGATTGCTGTAGTTGGTCTTGAAGTAAAGCGGATTAGAGAATTCAGTCATCTGGGTGCTGTACCATCGTGAGATAGCCAGATATATATCTAGTAGGTTTCTTATTTCTCACAGTGTTTTGAGAATTCATAGACTGGAATCCAAGACCAAGGGGTTGGCTAATTCTGCTTCTCAAGAAGGCTCTCTTTCTGTCCTTACTTGTAGAGCAAGATATTTGCCATCCCCCTTTTTTTTTCTCTTTCCTCTCCTTATAAAAATTAATTCTTGAAAATTTTTGAATTATTCTCACCCTCCTCCTCCAACTCCTCCTAGGTCTCTGCCCCACTTCCCTACCCACCGACTCTGTCCCCTTAGAAAAACAATCAAGTCTGCTTTGTACGCTCACATACTTTGGATATGTAACATCCCACTGCAGCAGGATGAGCCAAGCAGGAGCCTCGCCCCAAAAGAAACTGACTCTAGCTCTCCAAGCAGCTATGAGTTGCTAATAGCTTCTTAGCTAGGGGTAGGAGGCAGCACTACCCGCCCCCCCCCCCACGCCATGCTGGAACTCTATCTGCTAGAACTTCTTTTGCTGGCATAGTGCCTGTGAGTTCCTGTGAACAACTGAACTGCTGTTTCCTAAAAGCTCTTTCCTTTTAGTTGTCACCACCCCCAGATCTCAGTGTCTCTGTCCTCTCCTCCACAGAGGCCTCTAAGCCCTGGAAGGAAGAGGTGTGATATATATGCCCATTTAGGGCTGAGCATTCCAGCTCTTCATTCTCTCCACTTTGACCAGTTGTGGGTCACTATTAATTACCATTTACTTCAGAAAGAAGCTTCTGCGGTGAGGGCTGAATGATGCTCTAATCTATGGTTGTAATGATAGGTCATTAGGAGCCAATTAATTTTAGGCTCCTTTAGCTGAGTGATTGTAGTAGGTTCTCTCTTGAGGCCTGGGACTTACATAGGCACAGGTTCTTAGATCCAGGTTTGGGTGTGACTTGTAGGGAAAGCCTTACATCTAATCAGAAAGTGGTTGTTTGCTCCATGGTATCTCTACTAAGATTGCACCACTTGTGGGCACCAGGCTGGTCTTTATTATATTTGAAGAGTTTATGGCAGAGCAAAAAGGCACTAATCCTGATATTTCTTGCACTACTTCAGAACCTCATTTAAGCATAATTCTTTCATAGAGTGTGTCTGAAAATACGTTCACGTTGTGGTAGGAGATTCCTATATAATTAGTTCATCACAGCAACTTCAGTAATGCAACTTATTTGTAAACAAAGGGTAAATGTATAACGTATCTACTTTTCACAAATACTGTATTACTAAGTATTTTGAAATACAAAGATTAGTAGATTTGGCAAAATTAGAAATTCGTCATGGATATTATAGTTAAGAATAAAATATGAATTGTCTATGATTTTCAAAATATTTAAATAGTGAATAACTTAAAAATACCTGAAAAGTGAATCACAAAATGACTTTTAGATCATTCTAGAATGATCTAGAATGTACCATGCTCCTACCCAAAACTGAGTTGAGTAAACCTGTCTCACCATTTCTTCTGAACTGCATTTCTTACGTTCTAAATTCTTTTCCAGGGTGGTTTTTCTCATGGAAAACAAATGTGTTCTGTGAGCAGTGGTGTCATGGTTCATAATTCTAGAAATCATGAAAAAAATGTTACCCAAAGGTGACATGGAAACCAATTTATTAAACACTGCACAGTAACTAGCCCTCGGAGCACCTAAGTGCTGAGTGCTGGGACCAACCACTGTGGTTCCCTTCAAAGCTGAAGCCCGGGCTTCCTCAGAGAAGCATCTGGGGGCTCACAGGGACCGGTGCTGCCACCGCAGCTGTCAGGATCTACTAAGAAATGAGTTTTGACAGCTTAAATGTGATTTTGCTTTCAAAATTGGCCTGCTGGAGCCCAGAAGAGTACATTTTCATTATTTTAATGTTTTTCTTTTGCTTATAGTGAATACCAAATGAGTAGCTTATTAATCACTTTATGGAATTACCGTTTCTGCTTATTAGAAACAGTAGCACACGGAGCCCGTGCTGAGGCTTCAGTGTCCTCCCGGAAGTGAGACTGAGCTCTTTACTGGACATGGCCTGTCTGTCAGTCAGCAGGGGCGTAGCTAAGCAGTGTTCTGGGCTCAGCTCACACATACTGAGGAAGAGTGTGCTTCTGCAGGCCGCTCTGGGAGGTGCCTGATGGGTGAGCTTTGCTCCTTAGTTCCCTGGTTCCTGTTTTAGCAGCGGAACACTTGGGGGAACTTAGAGCCTACCTTGGGTACTGTGTCCTCAGGAGCCTTTTGACTAAGGCATCTTTTTCCTTTCTACTGTTACTTAGTTCAAATTCTTAACTCTATTAGCTATAAATTTGCATAAGGAATCTTTAAGTACAGTTCATAAGGGCTATTAGTTTGTTCTTTTGGAATGTAAACTGTATGTTCTCTTTCACAGCTGGACCCTATAGTGGCTTAGGTGAAATAATCCATCGGGAGAGCGTTCCAATGCACACATTTGCCAAGTATCTCTTCACCTCTCTCCTACCTCATGATGCTGAATTAGCATATAAAATTGCACTGAGAGCAATGCGGTACGTATCTGCAGCCCAGCCTGCGAGGCAAGCCCGCCTTCCCCACTGGGAGAGATGGTCCTGAGCTGACCTCACTTTCAGTCATGTCTCTTAGGCAACAGAAAAGTTAAGATGTTATTTATTTGCTCCCTGAACTGTTGTGAGGCGATGTATTTGCTTGAAGGGGAGCATCCTTCTCCCGGCGCCGTTAGACCGTGGCCATCGTAGCCCCTTCTCTTAGTGGTGGAATTTGGGAGTAAAATAACAAATACCCTAGAGCGAGTGTGACAGTGATGAAAACCTTTGTATTTGAGACCCCACGAGGCAGCACCAGTACAGGAAGCCTCTGTTTCCGAGGACACGGTGCTGCACGACTGGAAGCCAGGCGCGATGTGTCGGTGTTAAAGGAGCCCATGTTAGCTTTCCTCGGGCTGCTCACTTTAGCTCCACGGCGCCTGTCCCTTCCTCAGGATTTTTGGTCTGCTTCTTCTCACTTGCTTCTTCTCACATCCTTTGAAAAATTAATTCACCAAAATAATTGCTTTTATCATGAGTTTGCTGAAGGTTGATACTTTCTGATGTGTTCTTAAGAGCCTGCTTTTAAATCTTGTATGCAACCTATTCAACCCGAAGAGCCTGAAGGGAACATCTTCCGTTCTTACAGCATTAGCCCTTTCCTTTTTGCTTTTTAAATAATAAACCACTCTTGTGTTTTTAATGGAAAGTTCATATTATATATTATAATAATAGACTAAAGCCAAGCCCTGTATAGATCTAAAAGCTTGAGAATGTTTGATTCTATGAGGAGAAACTTTTCATCCTTGTCTGGAATGGAAATGAGATTGGCACATGAATCTGCCCAAGAATTACTGGGTCGCCAAAGTTACTCTTACGTCCATTTTATGTTTGTGTAAAACCATTATATTTGTGCAGTTAGGATTGTCTGTCTGTCTGTCTGTATCTATTTCTCTCTCTCTCTCTCTCTCTCTCTCTCTCTCTCTCTCTCTCTCTCTTTCTCTCTTTATATGTGTGAGAATTACATGCCATTTAGGGATGGAATGTAATTCACATGCACTTTTGACCACAGGGGACATCTGTAATTTACAAGAGGAATCTTCTAATACTGTTGATCTTTAGATAGCCAGAGAAGTAAATCAATAACTAACATGAGCAACAGCCCCTCCCCCAATTGCTTTGTACCACGCGGGTCTGTAGTTTAGAGTACACGTTTATAAGTGGACTTAAATTCCCATTTTAGAAGCTAGAATTCCCATTTTAGAAGTCTTCTGGGGGCCAGATGTTGTCTGTATACTTATTGTAATCCTAGGACTTCCACTTGGAAGAAACTTAATATTATGATGCCACCAAGTACTTGTGCTGTGCCAGGCCAAAGCAGAGGCTGAAATGGCGGCATGCTCCTGTGCCTGCCTGTGGCTCACATAAAGGAATCTGCTCCCCTGATGGATAAATGCCTGGGTACTAGCAGGGCACAGGGAACTGCCTTCTCTGCCCTCTCTTACACAGGGCATAGGCAAAGCACCAGATCATTGCAGGAGGGCGATGGAGCTGTAGGCTTGCACCTGACACATGAGAGAAGAGGGGTCAAGAAAGGACAGCACCTCCACGCACTTTCTCAGCTCCCAGGACTACTTTGTAGCAACTCCAGCAAGAATCTGATTAGGGAGGCCAGCATTCTTGAATTCTTTTAAAAGCCGAATAACAACCTTGCAGAAATCCTTACTTCTTGCTCGTCTACCCTTAGCACTTTCTAATATGTTGGTAATTTTCGAGGCATTATTCCAGTTAGAACTACAATGTTGATCTCTTTGGTACTTACTGTTAGAAGAAGTCACTAATGTGATTTGTTTTCCAGACTTGTTTATTGTCAGCATAGATTGAAGTCAGAAATCATACTAAATTCACGTTCAGTTCTGTTCAGCCTCTGGTTGATAAAACATAGGTCACAGGAATAAATGCTGTTCAAACTTAGAAATGTAGGGAAAGGAGCCCATTTTATTTTTTTCCCTTTATGTTTTAACAAGTTAAGACTTTTTATCTACTGCTCTCTGTTGCAGTCTCAGTCTTAAATACCCATCTTCATCTTGTTTTGTTTTTTAATGAGCAATAAGATTAAAAAATAGTTTATGGAGATTAAAGCTCATATTTCATAATTCTTGTGTCTGGATGTTCCTGAATCTCGTGCAGAAGTGCTGCTGCTTAGGAGTGAAAGGAAGAGAGCTGTACAGTTCCCCTGAACTCATGCCCCAAACAGCTTTCATCTCCATAAGCATCCTGGCTTCTTGTGTCCAGGGTAACGGACCAATAATGATGGGATGGTCTTCCTTCCTTTCTCATTACAGGTTACTAGTATTGGAATCCACTGCTCCAACAGGAGACCTCTCCCGCCCCCACCACATTGCATCAGTTGTCCCCAACCGCTACCCTCGTTGGTTCACTTTAAGCCACATCGAATCCCAGCAGTGTGAGCTGGCATCCACCATGCTAACTGCAGCCAAAGGTAGTGTGATTGATGTCCAGGAACCTCATTGTTTTGGTGGTTTACACCCTTCATTTTCCCCCAGAAAACCTTTTTATTGTTGTTTCTAAATCAAATTCTCCACAGTAGTATTGCTATCAAATATGTTTCAACGATTCTTTTCTGAAGATGCTAACTTCATGTTTTACTCCTGAGGCAAATGGGTACTTCCATTTGAGCCTGGTGTCACCTCTGTTTATATCGTGTTGCCCCACTGTGCGACACCCTACCCCCAGTTTTAAAAATGAAATCATTGTGACTTAGAAATAGAACAAAAGATTTGGCTAGTTTTGTTGTCCTTAGAATATTCACTACAATACGCCCGCAGAAGCTAGAAGAACTGTTCTCCCGTGTTGGTTGGTTCTAGTTTACATGTGTTTTTAGTCACTGGGGGTGGGGGTAACTTGGCCGATCACTACGTGAAGCTGAGATTCGTGCACTCTCCTGTAGCTGTGGGACATTTAGTCACAGCACGTGTACCAGCTGTGAGCCTCCCAGGGAAGTGAACATGCGCTTTTCGATTCATGTCCTTTTGTCCTCTGGGTTTGCTTCTGCGCGTGGTTGCATGATTTCTCTACTTAGGTTTCTTCGCCTACATTGGACTCCGTTTGATTTGGTTTTCCCTTGATCCTTACAGGTGATGTTAGGAGGCTGGAGACAGTATTAGAATCCATCCAGAAAAACATCCACTCCTCATCACACATCTTCAAGCTTGCCCAAGATGCATTTAAAATCGCAACTCTCATGGACAGTTTGCCAGACATCACTCTTCTGAAGGTGTCCCTGGAGCTGGGCCTGCAGGTACTACTTCCTACTACTCCTTGGGCCCAAAGATGGCTGCTCAGCAGTCCTCATAGGGCTGCTTTCATTTTAGCTTCTTGGTGACTCTTTAACACCCAGGTCCGTGGACTTTTTGACAGCACTATCTTTCAGAGCTCTGATCAATTCAGCTCAGCCAGATTTTAGTTCCTGCTAAGGCAGCCACACAGTTAGAATCCTTAAGTGTGTTCCTCAACTTTAAAAGCATCTTTCCCTGACTTACAGCATTAAGGTTTCTGTCTCTCCTGTGAATAAGAGGAGAGAGAACCGACCTGAGACCTGAGTAAAAGTAGTGCATGCAGGGAAGACTCAGTTGAAAGGCTTGACTTTTTAGAGGCAGCATGAATTTTTATTGATGTTTCCATTGGACAGTTCTGTTTCCTTTTTCTACCACCAAGAGAACTGGGTAAAAGACGGGTCAGCCGGGCCCTGCTTGAGATTGCTGCAGCGCTCAAGTGCAGGAAACACAGGTCTTTCAGTCCCGCCACAGGACTCTGCAAACCAGCAGCTGTTTCGCTTATAACATTGGTTTCCTCACTCATTAAAAAGTAGTTCTGCCCCACCTAAGCAAGGGAATTAGAATGCCCTGATTAGATTATTGACTTGTTTTTTAAGTTATTGATTCTTCCTTTCAGTGATGTATTAATAATGTTTAATGCAGTGGGAAAATGCATGTGCCACTGTAACATGAGGTGCTGTGTAAACCAAGATGGAGAGATTGCTTTTAAGTTTGTTTCAGAATTTATTTTCCTAAACATAAATTCTTCTTCTTTGGCTTATTTTGTTATAAGTTGTTGAGGGTGTGATGCAGAAAGGAACATTAATGTCATTTCTCTGCACTCTTGGAATTCTGGGTACATGGCAAATTGACGAAAGCTTACCCCTTGCCTCATTCTTTCTAGAACCCAAGAAAAAAGTCCATGGGTTAGGGTGTGCAGATACTAGATACATTGTGAGCATAAGGAGGGGGTACGTTTATCTGGAAATTCTTATTGGAATGTAGGAGGGAAGCGATCAGCAGTGGGGGACAGATGGCTCCTCCCCATAGATCGAGTGACCTCACGGTCAGATTGAAGGAGGTACCAGAGTTACTGTTCTAAAGCAGTCTTTGCCCATACGTGCCCCGCTTTTGATGAATTCATGCGAAACCTCAAATTATCCTAGAATACTAGTGCTAGGAAAAGACAGCCAGACAGCTGAAGTTTTCAGCCCCATCCTTTGACTCACATGCCACTTGTCACATGTAGCTAGTGGACCCGCCCGAAGTACTGGGTGGGCTTCCTGCCTCCCAAGCCAGGACACGACCAGCTGGAAAAGCCAAGGCTAGCTCTAGACAGACCGTAGATCTTTAATATTCACGTGCTTTCTGGCCCCGGAAGTAGAGCCTACCTGATAGTTTACACTCTGAGAGGAATGGGGACACTGACAGAAATGATCTTAGAAACATTTTGTTACTTCTAGGTTATGCGAATGACACTGTCAACCCTCAATTGGCGACGTCGAGAAATGGTGCGGTGGCTGGTGACATGTGCTACTGAAGTCGGTGGGTAACTCGGAGGAGAAGCTTCATGGGTACTTGTGATAGGATTTCATCTCACATTATGAGAAACCCCTGTGCCCTTGCACACACCAGGGACCCTCGTCCCCAAACCCCAC
Source organism: Micromys minutus (assembly GCF_963924665.1). Taxonomy (NCBI): domain Eukaryota; kingdom Metazoa; phylum Chordata; class Mammalia; order Rodentia; family Muridae; genus Micromys; species Micromys minutus. Next base: position 9,303,009 of record NC_137955.1, on the reverse strand, counting down.
CCTTAGCTTCACAGAGCTTCTGAACTGTCATGGTGGTGACATTTTAAATGAGGGAATCGGTGATTGAGCAGTTTACTCAGTTCCTGTAGCCCCGTCATTCCCCTGAGGGAGCGGATGGTCACTGTGTGTTCTGGGTGGACTTGGAAGTGTGTGAGGCTCGCAGCTGCTTATAAGAGAAATGCTCAAAGTCTGTAGTTTCCCCTTTGCTCTGTCCCAGAAAGAGCACGGCACACACAGGGTGACCATGGCTCCTTACACTGCCTTTCTTCCTGTGTGCATCCCAGAAAGAAGCACAGCTCTCACCGAGAAGACAGGAGACACTGTAAAATGTGCTTACTATTTTTTCCCTCACACGTAACATGCTATTTCAACATTCGTGAACTTGACCTCAGTATAAAAATTACCTTTAGAGTATTAAAGTGCTCTAGTGCTGAAGCAGTACAGAGACAGCAGGGCTTTTAGAAGCACCCACAACCCTGCTGCCCACACCTCCTTCGTGTAGGTGAGCTCTGTAGCCCAGTCCGCTCTTCCCTCCCGAGTCGGGGTGATAATTCCCTAAGTGTAGGCCTTAAAATTTTGTGTTGCGTATTTTTAAACTTAAACATACCACACCACATATATTAAGTCCCTGTTTGTGGGAAGGTTGCCCCCCCTTTTTAATTTTGTTGGCCTCCAGTTCTGTAGTGCATGACTGGCAAGAGCCCCCAGTGAAGGAGTACTCATTAGTAAAAACCATCGTCTGAAAAGGCGCAGTGCAAATACCAGCCACCAAGAGGATTGCGTCTTTATTATAGGAAGTTCATGTTCCTTTCGGGCATTTCACAGAATAACAATGCATGTAACCTTATTCTAGAAGACTGCTCCCAGGCACGTTACCTTCAGGGCTGCTGGTCTAGGTCCTGTTCTGCGAAGGCTGACCATATCAGCATCCATCGGAACCTTAGCCAGACTTCCAGCAGTAACAGGGTTTGTTTCTGGTCCTTGCAGGTGTTTATGCCCTGGACAGCATCATGCAGAGCTGGTTTACACTCTTCACTCCCACCGAGGCCACAAGTATTGTTGCGACTACCGTGATGTCCAACAGCACCATAGTCCGCCTCCACCTGGACTGCCACCAGCAGGAGAAGCTGGCCAGCAGTGCCCGGACGCTGGCACTGCAGTGTGCCATGAAGGACCCGCAGAACTGCGCCCTCTCCGCACTGACCCTCTGTGAGAAGGACCACATAGCTTTTGAGACGGCGTACCAAATTGTCCTCGACGCTGCTGCCACCGGCATGAGCTACACACAGCTCTTTACGATAGCGCGGTACATGGAGCACCGTGGGTACCCCATGAGAGCCTACAAGCTGGCCACACTGGCCATGACCCATCTCAACCTGAGCTACAATCAGGACACACACCCTGCCATTAATGACGTTCTGTGGGCCTGTGCGCTTAGTCACTCCCTCGGTAAGAATGAGCTCGCAGCTATAATACCTCTGGTGGTCAAGAGTGTCAAATGTGCAACGGTACTGTCAGACATTTTGCGCAGGTGCACTCTGACCACTCCTGGCATGGTGGGACTTCATGGAAGGAGGAACTCTGGCAAGCTCATGTCACTGGACAAAGCCCCCTTGCGGCAGCTCTTGGACGCCACGATCGGGGCCTACATCAACACAACGCACTCCCGACTCACACACATCAGCCCTCGGCACTATAGTGAGTTTATCGAGTTCCTCAGCAAGGCCCGAGAGACCTTCCTAATGGCCCATGATGGACACATTCAGTTCACACAGTTTATTGACAACCTGAAACAAATCTACAAAGGCAAAAAGAAACTGATGATGTTGGTTCGGGAGAGGTTTGGTTGATGGAACTTGTATGAATGGGGAGGGGTGGGGCGGGAGGGCTGGTTTGTTTTTACTTGAGCCTGCCTTTGTACCCTTTTTAACTTAAAGAACAGAGCCACACCGGTATTATATGTGTATAGTTATATTGCGTTTGCAGACTAAATTGTCATGTTGTGAAAGTTTGTGTGTTTTTTTTAAGTTTTTCCCTTTTTCTTTCTTTTGTTTTTAATTCTTTTTTTTTTTTATTGGTTTGTGTGAGAGAGGTTGAGAAGGTTTGGTTTACACTGAGTATATGTTGTCAAGTGGCGAAAGTCCACAGAGCTCTCCTGTTTTCTGTATACGTTCACAGCCTCAAAAAAAAAAAAAAAATAATTGAAATGGCTTTAAAAACCAAACAGAACACCTCCATCCTGTGATAAGTACCTCGAATGGATTCAGCTTTACTCCTCTCTAACTCGTCCCCACATTTGCAGCATATCTAACAAACCAACAAAACGAAGTACTAGTAGTGAGGGGCTGACCCACGTGGCTTTGCAGTGCTCTTCGTCCAGAAGCATGGCACACAATGCTTGTGCATGTGGAAACTTAGCGACTGTCAACATACATTCTCAGGGATTTATCCAAAAAATTAAAAAAAAAAGAATGAGAGCATTTATTGTACTGTATATATATTATAGTATATGTCTGAATATTGAAAATATAACATTAACTAATTTATAAAAAATATTCTATGTAATGCAAAAATACTTGAAGCTGCAGTAGCTTGGTTTTAAACAAAAACAAAAAAAAAAAAAATGGAGAGAAAAACCTATCAGAAGGACTAAAGTGCGCCTTGCTTCGGGGTTGGCTCAGGCAGTGAACTTCATGCTGGGCATTGACGCAGAGCCACCTACCAACTGCGAAGTTGGACTGAGAGCTACCGGGAAGATTCTATACGTATATATATCTATACAGCTTCTGTATGCATATGTATATGTATACACACAGACACCAACAACCACTACACCACACATGCTTGTAACAGGCAACACACAGCCGGAGCAGCAAGCCTTAGCGTTGAGAACATACAGTATGCCAGAACTGGGGTTCGTGCCTCCTAGCCTAGGAAACTTAAAATATCCTTTTGACACAAAACGCAAAATGTTTTCCAAAACAATTGACGTGATACATTACGCCTTTGCAGTGAGCTAATAAGCTAACGTTTGTGCACAGATAACACTCTATATATTATATATCTATTCTGCATAGGTATTTTGACTTTGTGCAGGACAGAAAGTTGTGTAGGTATGACTGTTCTACTTTTCAGTTCTCTCTCTCTCTTTTTTTAATATTTTATTTTCTCTAGAATTACTCAAACAAAAGCAGCCTTCTATCTTGCCTTGTCTTAATGCTTTAAAATAACCAAACTGGAGATCTAACTACCAAACTGTTCATTATATTATTAAAATACCAACCTTGGTTACAGTGTAGTGTCTCTGCTTTAGCTGATGGTTCTGTAACCTTGTGCTTTTTAAAACAACTTTATGTTTTGGTGCAAAAGTCGTCCCGTGTCTCTTGTTCCCTTCATTAGAAACCATGCTAGAGGTATGTTTGTAGGTATTTTTGTTTAGAAGAACTATTTCATGCGCTCCATTTTATTTATTATAATAGGTAAAAAGAAAAAAAAGGTTGTACTTCCTCACTCATGTAAACATGCTCATGAAGTTGAAAGTAATTAAGATTTGATACACTGATATCAATTTATTTATGTAACTAAATCACTGTTTTATAAACTTGTTAATGATCAACAATTTTTGTTTTGATTAAAATTAGTTTTTTGAAAGTTGATTCTGCCTCCTTTATGGTAGATCTACCTTGTTACACTCGGATTGCGTGGTTATTAACTATTACGGCATCTAAATGTTCAGTAACAATTATGTTCATCCTCCGAATATTTATGCATCTACTCCAGGCGCAAGATGAGAGCCGGAGCTTGCTGTCTGCTTGGTATGGAAGGCAGGTATAAATGAGAGGCTCTCAGACAAACATCCAGGCAGTAGCTGAATTGGGTTCAACTGCACAGCACAGTTCATCTGATGATGACTGTCATTCAGGGTGCTAAGTACTTGGTGTGTTTAATAAATGCTAAGATTGTGAGGCTTTCGAGTGTATGGGGTTTTAAAGGAGATTATAAGATAAGTTCTGTAGATTCAGTATAGATCTGTGCTGCATACTACCTCTGTCAAAGGTGAATATGTAGTGCATGTATGCATTTTGGAATGCCACAGAATGCACAGCTTAGTGTACGGTTAGGTGCAATAGTTAATGTTACTTTTATATCAGCTCAGCAGAAATGTCTCAAGCTTGCAGAATGGAACAGAAAACAACTCCTTCCCCCAGTAAATACCAATCATGTTACCAATTAGCTGGGCTGGATACTTTTCTAAGTGAATCTATGCACTGATTTTTCTTCTTGCAACTGGCCTATTTCTCTTAGTGTGCTGTCTTCCCACATCACCCATGTTGAAGCATGTACTGGAATTCCTCTTTTTAAGACTGCACCCCATCTCATCAGATCTACTACATGGTTGACTCATCCATCCGTCCGTGGACATTCATCCAGGCTGCTTTTAATTGGGGAGAGATTTCTTAGAAAGATTTCCAATTGTTCCAATATGGATACATACCCAGAAATAGACATAACAAGAAGGGGTGGGGTTTTTTATATAGTATCGTGAGGATCTCCACTTTCGGAAGACATCCCCTTTTAAAATATGTTTAGTTTAACATCTTTTCTTAAAGGTAGATTACAACTGTCAAGAAGTTAAGCCAGTAAGTAGAAGCAAAGATAAATTAATCTTTGTGACAGAAGTTCATTTATTGCCTAGTAGAAAGAAAACCTATATGGTGGTATAGAATAAGACTTACGACGCAGTGGTACAGAATTACCTCTTATTGTAAGCTTACTCAGTTTTATAATAGTTCATATTGCTAAGGGCAAGTAAAAGTTTATGTAAGCACTGGAGCATTCCAAATGAGGTAGACTGCCAAAAGGCAGCTGTGGCATCAGAGGAAGATGATACGTATGTCAGGAAGTGACTGTATTCCCTGGTGAAAACCAGTTGGTTTTATGGACCATCTTTACAGGGAGTGTGGACGTGTCATGGAGAGAGCCATGGAGCCCCTCAGTGCTGTGGTGTCAGCAGCCCTGCAGACAAACCGATGTCCTTGTCCTTGTGTTCTCATCTCTAGTGTCTAAGAAACACTGAGACTAAATCCAAGTAGCAGGAAGGAGAATTAGAAGTAGCACGTTTAGATCATCCAGAAGCAAAAGAGTTGACTCCTAATTGGAGCTCTTATTCGAGGATAAGAGCTATAGTTTGTGGGTGGCAAGTATTCCATGGCCTTCAAATACTGGTTGTCAGCGGAATGAAAACAGGTCACTGTAGTCATATGCTATAATAGCACAACAAAATAAAGGAGAATTGAATTTTCTATATTGCTTAAAAAATGGTCAGAGTGTGGGGGGGAAGAAATCATTTAACATGATACATTTTAGTAAAAGACATGTGACCAGATAAAAATATTCACCAATATGGACAAATTCAGTGTAGTTCAGGCAAAACCAGGAAATATATTGGGAAATCCATGTGATGGTCCATTCAGTAACCTTTCTACTGTATGACGAGGTAGCATCATATCGGGATAGAAGCACCTGCAGAGGGAGGTGTGCAAGCTGCTCGTTGCTGGCCCAGGGCATGATTCCTGGGGAAATGAAGGAACTGGCCATGCAGGTGTGTGAGACACCATATTCTATGTGGTAGAAGTGTAGAAGGCACTAGAATGTCAGCAAAGGTGCTTATGGGGCAGATGGGGGGTGTGATGAGGTGATCAGAGAGGGGTAGAGCTGAAGTGGTAGACAGATTATTCCTAGAGGGGCTTCTAAGCCGTGGCCAAGATTTTTTCCTTGATAATTCCAATGTGATGGGGTCATGATCTGGTAAGGAGGCTGAGAAGCCCTTTGTGGCTACTGTGTGATCAGGAGCATAAGAAAGAGGCAGGGAGAGGGCTAAGGTCATTACACAGAAATCATTTGAGTTTGGACCAGCTAGGTTCAATAGAGATGGTAACCAGCACTTAGTCTGTGGGACATAAAGTTGAGCCATGTCCTGGTTTTAGATGCAGTGTGTTAGAAAACTACCAGAAATGACTCCTTAGTTTCAGTCTTGAGCTGCGGAGAGATGTTCCATTAACTAAAATGGAGACTATGCTTGGGAATGAGTTTCTCAGGAGAGCAGGAACTCAGTACCACACACTTTAAAATCTGATGCCTGTAAGGACCACGTGCAGCTGTCAACGGGTGGTTCGGGGAAAGCTCAGAGCTGGAGAGCATCTTCAGAGTCTAGTTTTAAAGTGTTTTATATAAAATGAGCTAGTGAGTGGGGATAATTTGATTCAAAATAAAATTCTAAAAGTGTTACTTGCCTAATTGGATTGTTACTATTACGTTACCGCACACCAACTGGGTGTCACAGTCTTGAAGTCTAAATGGTAGTTCCTGTCCTGCACTGGGCCCTCTGAGCATGTCTTTGTTGTCTACGGTTGACTTTAGTTCAGAATAGTTTTCTATATGCAGAAAACTGCTTCTTTTCCACTTCCCATCTTCTGGTAAGTTCCCATTTGGAAAAAGCCAAGGAGGCCCTGTTTGGATTGGCTCCCAGCAGGTAAAGGGGTGCTATTTACTGAGAGAGATGATTCCCAGGAAGCCTCTGCAGCTGTGAACCCCTTCGTATCTTGTGTACCGACAGCAGCCGGAGCCTTAGGGATAGCTGCCTTAGCAATTGTTTGCACGGATGTCATAGCTTCTGCATTTTAGAGAATATTAGTTGCTTAAAATTCAACTAAAGAAGCCATAGGCTTCATTCTGTGCTTTCTGCCACCCCTAACACCTTCCTTTACTTCCTTTTGTGAACTGTCAAACCTACAGAAGGACTGAAGGAGTAACAAAGTAAAAGCTGCAGCGCCCTAACAGTCTGTGTGAACTGTCAGTGACCTTTGGTGACCCACCTGTCTGTGGGAAGGACTGGGCTCTGCTGAGAGGTATGACTGCTACCTGGGGCACCCAAGTCCAAAGCGAGAAAGAAGAAAAGTTCCTCTTCTCAGCCAAACTGGAGACACCTCTCTAGGAAAGGAAGGAAGAACTGTGAGGCAGGAAGGGAAAAAAGAAAACACTTAATAATAAAATAACATTTCCTTGCATAGATGTGTATGAACATTCAGTGAAGAGGGTGATGAAGGAAAAGCTTGGCTTTATTGGCAAATCCCACCTTGAAGAATGGAGACCCGCCTGTCTGGAGGAATTCGCTTTTCCTCTGTGGGAGGCTTTTCAAAGGGCCGCTGCCTTGTTAATATGTTCCTTTGAGAAGTGCAGTGTCAAGCAGATAAGATATCCTCTAGAAGAGCTGGAACATTGTTTCTGCTTTAGAATAAACAGTGTGCTGCCCCGTCCACAGACACTAAAAGGATGTTGAGGATTAGTATGGCAGGTTTGGGTCCCGTAGACTTTCTATGGGGAGACTGACATGCTTACCACATAAGACAGTGCACTGATGAGTGCGTGTGTTCAGTCATGCGTGTGTTATTACCATCCCAAGTTTACTCATGAAGGTCCAAAGACACAGGCCATCCAAAGTCGCACAGTCCCAGAATGCAAACACCTACAGGCCCTGGCAGCTGCCTCCAAAGGCACTCCTAAGTGCTTCATGCTGTTGCTTCTCATGGAATTATATTTATTGATCATGTACTGTCTGAGCACTGTAGAGCCCAAGAAGTATATGACATGGCTCCAACCCTCAAGAGGACTTGCTAAGGGGAACTTAAAAATGAGATGACAGGGAAGAAGCTCTCCTGAGTTTTCAGGTTTTTGTTCAGTGGGGCTGTATGACATGTGACATTGCTTTTTCCACTTTCTAAGTCATGCTTTCTCTTTCCTCACTCCTCTCTCCCTCTCTCTCTCTCTCTCTCTCTCTCTCTCTCTCTCTTGTGTGTGTGTGTGTGTGTGTGTGTGCCTGCATCTGTGACGTCTGTCTGTCTGTCTGTCTAAACTCACACCAGCTCCCCTAACAGTCTAGAGAGAACCTAAGCATAAGCATGTTTTCCATGCTAGGATTCCATGATTGCCTAGTTTGGATTTGCCCATCACATCTGCATCTTAGTCACTGGTTAGCAAAAGAAAAAAATGGGGGAGGGGTGAGAGGAAACGCAAGCACATTTCACACTAGCAGGAGCTACCAGATCACCTCAGTGTCCCCACTGCCTCGTCAGCAGGGTTTGCATAGCAGAGTGTGGTCCATGAGCCACCTGCACTAGAGCCATCAGAGGGACAGTCGGACATACTAATGTCTGATGCACCAAGTTATTAGTAAGGGATATAGGACCGTATATAATGAAGCGAAGTTTAAGAAAAAAGTTTGCTTTTTACATTCAATATACATTCATGTTACACGAGGGGTGGATTGAACGAGATGGTCTGGAAAAGCAGGTGTGCGGGGTGGCCTCCGGACTAGGTCTCAGTTCTATCTATGGAGCCCAGACACCTCTGTCTTGCCACCCAGAGAACTGACATCTGCCAAAGGGCAGAGAGCAGGCTTCTGCAGAAGCTGAACGTGATACAGGAGAGAATGGCTGCAAGGTGGACCCAGGCAGGCTTTCTCCTGAAGGAAAATAGTGGAGTCCAGAACATTCATCAAGAGTTCTCTTGAAACATCTCGTGCAGGGTGGCTCACTGGGAAAATCCACATTCTCCTGAGCACACAGCACCTTAAACAAGCAAGCCACGGGAGCATGCAGGAAGTCTGCAAACTTGCAAGGCAGGACCCTCCCTAGAAATTGCACTGTTGAGCCCCGGAGCAGCCCCGCCCCGTCTGGTTCACAGCTGAACCGCATCTGCAGCCCCTGCTTTGAGCTATTCTATCATGCCAGATGATCAAAAGCCTCTTTGTTTTGTCTTTTCCAAGTCGTGCCCAAACACCCCCTCCCCATTTCTCTGGCAGCCAAACAAAGTCAATGAGCATCCATGGTAAATTTAATCTGTGGGTAAAATTCCCCAAATCCATTTTGATTGTGTCACTCTGAGAGACCTGGATGACTCATGACCAACGATGATGTGTGAGGACCATTTCTTGAAACTGCCTAGCAGAGAATTTGCAGTCAAGGTTTGCTTGCCCTTCAAGTCTGAATGTTTTTTGTTTTTTGTTTTCTGCCTGGTGACTCGGGGGAGACAGAGGTCTGGGAGGTGGGTTTCTGTCTTTGTGGGTTTCTCAAAGTGCCTCTGTTTAGTTTCTTTGACAGCCACTTGGTTTATAAAGTGACTCTGGGGCAAGATTTGCTTCCTCTGAAGCTCTCCAGGGGCACACCTAGAACTTTTGTAGAGAACAAGATTACTGGACTTGCAAAGCAGGTCCTCACATTGGGTACAAATGGCCCTGTGCACTCTGTGGGTGACTTGGGTAACTGACTGCTATTCTTGGGTAAAGGAGCCAGAGAGGCAAGTGCCACTGTCTTTTCTTTCCATGTGGGGCTACACACGGGGATGGGGAGGCTAGGTGCATCATCCCTTGGGTGTCACATATGCTAACTTGGTTTTTGGAATGCTCTAGAGCTCAAAGACTAGCCAATAAGTCAGGTTTGGGGCTCTATCTGTGTCTGCCAACCAATGCTGGAATTGTAAGTGAAGGTCATCATGTGTGGCTCTTTTCCTTGGGTCCTAGGGATCAAACCCAGTGCACTGTAAGCCCTTTATCGATTGAGCCATCTCCCTAATCACGTCCTTTTTGTTTTCATTAGGGAGACGTTTATACGTTTCTAATCTGATTGTTGCCTAGCCCACTGGTGCTTCCTGTCCTGACAACACCGAAGGTAGCCAGCTCAGGGTCTTCAGGTCAGTAAGGGAACATAAGCCATTAGTCACAGGGTGCCTGACTCACCTTGACTTCCATTAAAGCTGGGATGCTTTCTGTTATGGATGTAAAGTCTCCAAGCCCATTAAGGAGGCCGTAAAATGGTTTACTTTGACGTGAGTAGGATGGGAATCTCAGAATGTGTAGGTAAAACCAGGACATCATGAGCTTTGTTCTGCAGGGAAGGTGACTTTACCAGTGATGGGTGGGTCTCAGTTGCCTTCTAAGTCCCCTGAGCCTCATTTGTCCATGGAGTTGTGACATGGGGTCTGAGCTCTCTTTAATACTATGGAGAACAGGTATTGGAAGGACTCTGCCCTCTTACAAACCTAGAAAGCCAGATGGTCACCAAAGGCAAAGAAGGAAGCCAAAAAGCAGTGGCTGGGGACACCTCAGTATTGGAGGGCTTACCTAGCAGGCACAAGGTCCTGAGTGTGCTCCCCAGTTACACCTCCACCCACGAAAAAATAACTTTATGTGAGTGTGGTGGTACATGCTTGTAACCCTAGCACTTAGGAGGCTAAAGAGAAGAGATTTGGGTTCAAGGCCACTCTGGGCAATATGGCAAGATGTTGAGGGAGGGGGAGGGAAAAGGAGGAGAGGGAGAGATGAGGAAGGGAGGAAATGGAAGGAAAGGTATCATGGGGTGATCTGTCACTGGATATCAGCAATCGACAGATCTAAGAATAAATGAAAATCACTGTCTTTGAATTGGTCAGCATATTGAAGAGGATGAGGAAGAAAGACTATACAGTCCCTAATCTGTAACTGCTGACTTCTGAAATAACAGTGCCAACATCACACAGAGAATTTGCTCCACTGAAACTCAGGCTGGCCCGGCCCAGGGTTATCTCTTGCAAAAGGCTGGTCCCGGACGCTAGTCTCATTGAAAGAGAACAATCAGGCAAGGAGTGGTAATCAAAAAAGGAATCAGCCCAGGGTCTATTCAAATATGTTACAAGAAACATATGAAAGAAATGCTAAGAAAAAGAAATGGTTAAAAAAAAGAAAAAAAAATGCAGGCATCAGAAAAATGTGGTCAAGTAGATAAAAGCCCTGATCCTATTTAAAAAAATAAATGAATTCAAACAATGTGGCACCTCAATCTAAAAGCTCAAAGCAGAGAATTAAAAGCGGGAGGAAAAGCAGCTATTATCAGCATTCTTCTCGTCCTTTGTCAATTCACAAACAGACTCAGAGCAATTTTCTGTCTTAACTCACCCATCCTTGCAACAGCGCTCTCCCTTCACTCACCTTAGAGAGGAAGAACCCAAAGTCAGATAACTTAACCAGCAGTACATTCTGGCAAGCATGACTCAGGAGCCCTTGCTTCTAACCTCTCGGTGGCCTTGGCAAGGTGCTGGGAAACACTGTAGAAAAGGCATAATAAGCTCACAAGGGAACAGCTACTGCAGAAAAGGGGAACAGGCAAGGCAGGAAGAAACGGTGGGAAAACAACAGAATGAATGGGAATGAAGAGGTTAGCAACAAAGAAAAGAAAATACTAGCCAGAGATTTCAGTCCAATGAGATCTCCAAACACTGTTCCTATAGCAAAGACCCTGCAAATAGAAGAAAATAAAGGCTCAGCTCACTCAGGAGCGTTTACAGAATACAGTCATAGGGTGGAGGTGCATACCCTGTCCAAGAAGAACTTACACCCTCAGATCACATCACAGCACCCAATCTGCAAAGATAAAGAGAATCCCAAAGGCATCTATCTGTATGAAAAGAAAACCGAGTCCACATGGTAATAACACATTGGAATCATGAAAAGTCAACGTAGGCAATCTAAGAATGTCATACCCAGCAATCAAGTGGACTACAAAAGCTGCTGAGGGGCTGAGGTTGCTCAGTGGTTAGACGTGTGTGCTGTTACAGAGGACTCCAGTTCAGTTCCCAGAACGTTAGGAAGCTACAGCCACATGTAGATCACGTGCCCTCCTCACGCTTTCACTGTCATGGTCCTCATGTGCACATACACGTGTCAAACACAATACACATGGACAAACACATGGGCAAACACACATATAAATGGACCAATTCACATGGGCATGGACAAACACAAACACATAATTAGAAATAAAGCAACAACAACAACAACAAGCGGGTACGGAGCCTTTTCAAACACCCCAAAAGAAGCATTACACATCACTTTGCAAAGAAGCTACAAGGTCAATTTTCAGCCAACCAAGAAAAGTTCTGGCTAGAGAAATGGTGGTAATCATTCAATCATTCAGCTTCGACCTCAGAGTAAAGACATCTGTGGAAACTGTGGTTGGTAGGTGGGGTGTGCCCTCTCAGTTTAGAAATAATATTTCTTAAAGACTAGATTCTGAAAAGGAGAAAGCGGGCAAGCAGCACGTGGTGGTTTGAATAAGAATCCTCCCCCCCCCCCCCACAGGTTTGAATGCTCGGTCACTAGGAAGTTGCACAGTTTGAAAGGATTAGGAGGTGTGGCCTTGTTGAACTAGATGTGCTTTTTTTGAATTAGGTGTGGTTTTGTGGGAGGAATTGTGTCACTGGGGGATGAGCATTGATTTTTCCAAAGCCTAAGCCCACCTCTCTCTCTCTCTTTCTCTCTCTCTCTCTCTCTCTCTCTCTCTCTCTCTCTCTCTCTCTCTCGTGTGTGTGTGTGTGTGTGTGTGTGTGTGTGTGTGTGTGCTGACCATGAATCCACTCTCAGCTTCTGCAGCAACATGTCTCCACCGTGATTTCTTCCACGGCAGTGCTGGACTAAACCTCTGGAACTGTAAGCAAATCCCAGCGAAATGCTTTCTTTTATAGGACTTGCAACGGTCATGGTGTCTTCTCACAGCAATAGAACAGTGACTAAGACACAGCAATTTTCAAATATGTTAGATCTGAAAGTCAATGAATGGGTGTTTTAAGCAGATGCATGACAATAATGTACGTAGAGTTAATTTTGAGCAATTGGGTAGCTGTTGAATAACTAAGATACACTGTTAAGTGGAGAAAAGCAAGTCATATACACACATTTATATATTAGCATTTAATGAGTGAAAGGATTATATTCTTAATATGCTTATGAATGTATAGATTGTTTCTTGAAAGTTATATGTTCATTTTCCCTATGGAGAAGAAATCTGCTTTGTTATGATACAAGGTTAGGTGGGGACTTAACTTTTCATGCTTATCTTCAGAATCTTGTACCATTACACCCCATCCTTACACAGACTAATCAGTGGTTATTTCTAACCCAGGCTTTGCTACAAGTTCACAAGCATCAGGTCTAAACAGTGTTTGGTCCCTTTAGCCCCTTTTCTGGCACATTTGGTTCAGCTATGAGTTCCCTTTGCTCAATTTCAGCTGACCCACTTGAGTCCACCTGAAGAAGCAAGTGCCACAAGCCAGGGACCCTCTAGTGGCCTCGCAGATGAATGTGCACAACTGGAGAGAAAGACTTGTTCCAAGAAGGCTAGGGAAATTGATATGGATCACAAAGGGGCTGAATGAAAGTGGCCATCTTTTTTATTCTCTACAGAAAACCTGCAACCCACTGAGGCCAGAGCACTATGCTGGAAGAGCTGAGCTTTGGGCAACGGCCTCTTTCTTTACTGTTGAATCCACTGACTCAATGGGATCCTCAGACTGGACAGGGGAAGAGTTGGTGACGAATTGTTCCATTTCTATGTGTCTCGCAGGATCCTGGGCTTCCTGAAAGAGCTAATGGAGCACCTGCTGCCCAGAAAGTTCAAAAATGGCCACCCACGGCTGAGTGATTAGCTGCCTCTTAAATCTGTAAAGTGCACACATCAAGATGCCCCCTGTATCGGGCTCGCCTCCCTCTTCAGGCCAGGCAAACCAGTTCCCTCTGATAAAGCAGAGTTCTTGGCATCTGCATGAAAGTTCTCTGGGAGTGCTGTTTTATCTGGCTTCCAGCCAAGCCAGAAACTGCCTCAGTTCTGAGGTCTGAAGTCAGAGTTCCCTTGGCATGAGATGGTCAGTCCCCTGGCTTCTTCCACGTGAGCTCCTCAAGTCTGCAGTGTCATCCTTACGGTCTGAACTGCATCATCTCTGGGACCTAAGACTGTGCAAAGTACCCAGTTTTCCTCATCCGTTACTAGGGCAGACGCTGCACACAGAATTTTATCTCCTCACAGCTTCTGGGGCTGGTGCTTGGGGCTTAAAGATTTAGTCTTGTGCCTGTCTCTACCTGAGCCCAAATCTACACTTTGTTCAACTGGGTCTCCGCCTCATTCTTTTTGTGCTACAGGCCTTTCGGGTGCTTATCAAGACCTACACTCCTCCAAGCTCACTACCATTCTTGAACGAAAGTGGGCTGGCTGAATTGAAAAGCAGGAGCTGACGTTTGGAATCATGCAACTGTATATTTTACTCTTCTTTCCCTGTCTCTCTTTCAAAATCAAAAGCACTGAGAAAGTAAATCTTTGGAAATAATTGGGACCAGTGGAATATTTGAAGCTATGGACAATGTAAGGAAGACCACCTCTTTTCTCCCAACTTTGTGGCTTAGATTCTACTCCCCTTCGAGCTGGGGAGATGGCTTAGTGGGTAAAGCAATTACCGTGTAAATGTGAAGACAGTTGAGACCTTCAGTATTCACACATATCATGGTGGGACTAAGATGATTACAACACTTAGAAAGGGGAGACAGGGGACCTCCTGAAAATGATGGTTAGCTAGGCTGGCTATATTCGTGAGTTCTTGATTCACCTGGGAGATTCTGCCTCAAAGGATAGGTAGGGATCTTCTGATGTCAGGTACACATATGAACCCTCAGACATGCAAAAGTCCATCCGTGAACATGTACCATACCCAAAAAGGGGGGGGGGACTTATTTTAGTAATAAGGTAATATGTCTCTGTAAATTTGGGTGGTTTATTGGGATTGGAAGCAGTCTTTAGAAAACTGCCTTTAGTCTGAGGGACTTTGACAGTACCCCACCTTGTTTCTGACAGTCCCACCCTCTGTAGTTGGAGACTGTATAACCTCCTTATCTGCCATGAATTGCTGAGCAAGGTTTAATGAAGGCACAGTATAACTGGGTGTCACCAGGTTGGAAGCAGAAGGTTTCTGTGACAGCTCTTGGTAGCTATTAATTGATCAGTTAGTTAGTTCTTTTCTAAGGCGGTATCTGGGATAGTGATGCTCTTTGCACTGATTTGGTTGGGATGGAGTATGTGGATTACTGGGTTGAAGGGATAACTTATGGGCTTGTCACAGGGCCCCTGAGCCCCCATGAGTACCACCCATCACCACATCCTTCCCACTGTTGGGCCTGGAGAAGCACGTCTGCTCCAGTCTTTACTCAGAACACCTGGCACCGGATAACTCAGAGAACCCAGAAGTGTGTCTCACTCGGAGGCAGGGAAGCCGAAGATCAAGGCACCAGCGCGCTTGCTGTCTGTTGATGGCTGCAGCTCGAGGCTCCTGAGATGGACCTTGAGTGGGTCTGCTTTAGAGGGAAGCCACATCCTCACGGGACAGATGGCAGAATGGCTGAAAGGCTGCCTAGGTCAAACCCTTTTTACAAGGCATCATGTCTCCTAACCACGTTTTTGAAGGCTCCGTGTCTTATTATCACAGTGGGAACGGCTGGCTTTCAGAAAGACCACTGACCATCCAGAGTGTGCTGCTATGCACTGCTGCGCCTAGTGATGAGCTGTGCTAGCCCAGCTCAGGAAGCACGGTGTGAGGGAGGTTTGAAAGTTGGTGAGCCATGGACACGCCTGTAAGGAATTTGCCTGTTGCTGCCAAGTGACAAGAAGCATGTTCCATTGTCACCATCTGAGCTCAGGCAGATGACCCAGGACCAAGGTGAACCTCTTTGGACTCTGACCTAAATTCTCATTTTTATGGTCTTGAAATTCCTCGTTGGCAGCACCTCCCTGGTTTACAGGTAGAAGAAACCCAGAGGATATTTATTTAAACACAGCTCTGGTGCCAAAACCATGTCTGACTCAGAGGCCACGGTTGTGCTGCTAGTGGGTGGGGCCAGACCTTTGCAAGAAATCTTTCTAAGAGGCAAACCATTACAGGCCTCGGGAGACTGGGATATGTAACGATTGCTCGTTCCTCGGGTAGTTCTTAGAGGCAATGAAGGCTAAACTAATTAAATCAATAAATAACAGGAGGATCTTGGGGTCTTCTCAGACCCTAGGAATACCTAGTTCACAATGGCAGTCAGCACGGAGGAGGGCATATGGGGTCTACTTTGCAGAGGAACTCAGAGAGATGGCCACTCTGAGAAAGAAATGGCAGTGTGGCTCTCCCTAAGCAGTGGAGAGAATGCCTTAAAACTGGGGACATCAGAACCCATGGCCTTGGAAAGGGGCATCACCATGGAGAAGGGTCACTGACTGTAGAAAGGGAGATTAGCAGCTTATGCGGGAGGTCTAATTTTGGACCTCTGGGAGACTGGGCTGCCTGCAGTGTGCTCTGACTCCTTCCACCTTCCGTCTTCCTGACACAGGAAGGCCTTTGGAGAGGAGCCTTAAGCACTACAAAGCACACAGCACAAGGTCGATTACTGAGGAAATAGACCTCTTGGGTTTACCTTTAAGCTAACAACACTCAGTGAAAACCTTTGCTATGCCTGCACTTGTCTTAGCCATTCCCATATTGTTTTCTTATTTATACCCTGCTTTGTGAGTTTTCCACGTTTCTCTCACTTACAGAAATGTAGAGAGGAAGGACTCAGCTTCAGAAGTGTGAGGTCAGCTCTCCACAGCTACACTGGGGTCATAATCTGAGCCTGGCTTCGGCTGCCAGCTGTGACACAGGTCTGGGCCAACAAAGTTGTAATTTGGACCCCTCCTCTGTGCCCTTGACTTCCTAGACCAAGTCCTCTGCATCATGTGACTAGTAGATACTTTCTACCCTGCCAGACCATCCCCTGAGCATTCGGCTGCCTCCTTTCTGCTGTGGGGACAAAGCAGCCTCAGGCATTGTTCTCAAAGCACCCAGAAAGGACAGGCTCAGAGAAGACAGGTGGCATCAACTTCTCTGCCCCAAGGCAAGGAATTCATTTGTGAAAGCCCAGTGTCTTAGTTAGGGTTTCTATGGCTGTGAAGAGAAACCATGACCATGGCAACTCTTATAAAGAAAACATTTAATTAAGGCCGGTTTACCAGAGGTGTAGTCTATTACCTTCAAGGTGGGAAGCATGGTGGCATGCAGGCAGACATGGTGCTGGACAGGTAGCTGAGAGTTCTATATATGAATTTGCAGGCAGCAGGAAAAGAACTGTGAGCCATTGAGCCTGGGTTTGAGCTTCTGAGACCTCAAAACCCACCCTCGCTGACCCACGTTCTCCAACAAGGCCATGCCTACTCTAACAAGGCCATGCCTACTCCAACAAGGCCACGCCTACTCCAACAAGGCCATGCCTACTCCAACAAGGCCATGCCTACTCCAACAAGGCCACAATTCCTATTAGTGCCACACCCTACGGGCCAAGTATTCAAACACATAAGGGTCACACCTAGTCAAACCACCACACTCAAGCTTCCTTGGGGAAGAAATATAGCCTAGAAGGTTCGTACCCATTAATCTCACTAGCAAAGGGGAAAGCAGAGACCTCTGCACATCTGAAGCACACAGGAAGGAGGGAAGCAGAGACAGGAGCCTGTGTGGACAAAGGGGCTTCTGGTCCACCACAGCTGGTCCAAGCTGAGGCTTGGTTCTAAGACTAGAAATCTTTTCGAAGAGTGGAACCCTGGTTGTCCCCAGTACCAAGAGAGGCTACTGTGTGTCCCAGGATGCAGGGCTAGTTGGCATTAATGGGTTCTTCCTCAAAACTGCCACTGTGCCCAAACAAGGTATAGCTTCAGAATCAAGCTAAGGCCTGGCACTGTCTCTCAGGTGATAGACATGGCTTTGTGCCTACAATGTTGCCTGCCCCTTCCTTCAACAGTTTGAATAGTCATGTGATAGTCATGTGACTTCTTACTCCAGCACAGCGCCATCGTTCAAAGTGATTGAAGTATTCATAGGTGTTAAAAATCTAGTACATGTAAACTGAAATGCTGCTTACCCCCAGGTTTAAATCTTTGTTCCTGCTTGATTCTCACAAGTACACACACACACACACACACACACAAAAGCACACACACATGCACACACATACACCTGCAAGTACACACCCACTCACAAGTAAAGCAGTCACATACATACACACTCACACATGTGCACATGCACACACACCTGCAGATACACATATGCTCACAGTATGCATGTACACACATGTGCATTCACACATTTGCGCGCGCGCGCACACACACACACACACACAAGCAGTCTCACCTCCTTGTTCATCCCTTCTGTTGCTCACTTTTTACTGCTTTCCTGGCCTTTTCAGGATCTAAAGGGAAGGGGCTATTCAAGGAAAAGTACACAGACTGCAGCCTATGAGACTATGGTAAGAGGTCAGGGCCTACGGGAATGCCCACATATGGCATGCTTCTGTGAGTTCTTTGATAGCTCCCTTCCTGGGGTGGGGGGAGGGGGTTCCTCTTTCAGCACTTCTGTGGGCAATGCTTCTCTGGTGCTTTTGATCACAGGGGTTCAGAACCCAATCCTTTGGTTGCCCCCACCATTCACATTTCATCCTGGGTAACTTGGGACTCTGGTACCCCTTCCTCCAGCAAGGGTGCGCTTCCCGGTTCTGTCTCCTTGTATTTCTGAGTCAGGAACCCAGCTTGGCAGCCTGTCTAATTCCAGGGGACCCACACCAAACTCCCCCAGGGAACTTCCTTGGAAGACCATGTAATTCCCATGCTCAGCAACAGATAACCTCTCACACAGTGTGAACTTCTGGACAAATCCTTGCCTTCAGTCCTTCCTTAACTCTAGAACCTCCAGCCACCCACCATACCCCCCAGCCACCCACCATACCCCCCAGCCACCCACCATACCCCCAGCCACCCACCATGTCCTCAATCTATAGACAGGGAAGGCTTCTACCTAGGATCCAGCACCTCACTCTGGAGAACATTAACCATGTTCAGTTTAGGGGTAATCCTAGGCTACATTAAGACAGAAGGGTCCTGCTTAGTAGATGGATAGACAAGCTAAATTTCCAGGCAGATTGTATCCCTTGGGGACTTCACTGACCTACATGGTTGTCTTGTGATCTCAGTCTCTTGAAAGGGGACCAGCAGGCTGTCTGTGTCTTCTCACCCATGAAATTCCCAAGCCTCTCCCAGGTAGTACCTGCTTCTTGGGTGGCTTTATTGTCTCCTAGAGACCTCATTTTCCTGTTATGATCTCAGTGTTAGGGATGAGGCAAAGGGAAATTGAATTGCTTCCAAATCCACAAAACCCAAGAGGCACTGTCCAGAGAACTGGTTTGGGCTGCCTCAGTTTATGGAAGCAGAGAACTGGAAGGTGAGGTTCTGCCTTTGCTCTTCTACATGCTCAGGGCTGGGGACTTGAAACTAGTTTTGCATATATCACTAACTAGCTGTTAACTAACTAAAACTAACTAGTTGTGTGTATATATATATATCACCAACTAGCTGAGCATCCTAAGAAAGGTCACCCACCCCCTGTGACCATGAGGGCTTCTCTTATAAAATGGAGACAGTCTTTATCCTTCAGGGCTTGTGTAGCTAGAAATAACAGGTTGAAAGTAGTTAAGCCTCAGTGGATAAAGGCTGCTCCAACTCATGACTGTCACTTTATTACTGTGGGATGTGGGGACCACATGGCACATGCAGTTGTCTCGCACAGGTCTAATGCTACAATTCTGAGGCTTTAGTTTCTCCTTCATCAATCTCTCTCCACCTTGCTTTGGTCACTATCAACAGTGCATTGCCTATACCCAGGAGGTAACCTCTAACAAGTCCCGTAGAGTCTGCCCTCCCTCAATTTATCTTTAAATGGCTCATCTTTTCTATACTTTGCTCAGTGAAAACTCAACAGGTCCCTCGTCTGGACCATTCATCTTAAACTTCTCTTCTTGAAAGCTTCCTAGGTCAGCTCTTCCCAATCTAATGTCACCACCAATGATTGACAGTTCCTTCTGTTGCCCTATGGCCCCTGCCAGGGTAAGGATGTATGCTTGTGGAATTCTTCACATGCTTGTTTTGTCTCTTCTGTACTCACTGTGTAAAACTCCCAGTGGAAAGAACAGGGTCAATTTCATTCATCTATATACCCTAGTGACCCACACAGATAACAGGCATGGGCTCTTAAGAGATGCTCACTAAACAATGGGCAATGCCCCACACACAGACAGTCCCTGTAGTTTCCTCAGGCTCAGCTCACTCTAAATCATTCTGCTTTCTTATCAAGTCTAGACTCTGAAATCCACAAGAAGGTATCAAAGCTCTGAGTCTGGCCTTCGAAAACCTAGCCTCAATCTACTTGTTTACAATGTCTATCCCTCCAACCCTTATCAGGGTTTTTCAATGTTGGCAAGACTGAAAAATTGAACCAGATAAAGTTTTATTGTATGGTCTGCCCAGTGAAGAATAGAATTCTGACCTGAATTCCTGACTGCGTTAGATGCCCTCAGCACTGCCCCCATATCTGACAGAAATGTCTCTAGACCTTGCCAAATGTCCCCTTGGAGGATCTGTTCCCAGTTAAGAAGCATCCCTCCAGCACAGCCAAAGCTCCCACCTGTTACTACAGCTTCAAGTCCAGGAAGCTTCAGGTCTCTCTAAGCCTGACCTCCCAGCCTCGGCCGCTATCTACTCTGTGAAAAAAAGATTCCTGTTAATTCTTTTAGCCTCAAGCTTAAAGAGCTTCAGTCCTTTTCTTCTGACACCTTCCCTGATTTCCATACTGAAAATCTTTGAAAACCTGAGTGATTCTGTGTACATGCAAAGCCTGGGCAGCAAACTGCAAAGGTATCATCTGTTTAGTGAGTGGACAAATGTTCATATTTGACACCTATATAAAGAAACAGAATGCCCTCAAATAATAGAATGTCATTTTTCTTAGAAAATTCATAGTAACTTACTGTTAGGAAGGTCTGATTCAGCTGTGAATCTCACTAACAAAAAAACCAACACCCTGAGTGAGATCTACCCACCCGTGCAACAGTGGCATAATTGTTTGGTGATAACCAACTACTCTCTGATTGCTTTAAGGCCTGCTTCACTAGAAAGAACCCATTTCTGGTACTGGTGTCTACAACTGTAGTTAACACCCCATGTCTCTGAAGGTTTAAAGTTAGAATAGGTCACATTGAAATAGCATCACATTGCTTTCTAAATACACATTTATACTCATAAATGAAAAACTATTCTCAGCCTTAATCAAAGACATTTCTCTTTACAGTGAATGACAGTGACTGCAGAGGCTCATGGGTGTCCAAGATGCTGAGAATAAGTTCCTAATGAAGGGCTTAGCCCTAAACAAGAACATGTATACCACTTCCTCAGAGGCTTAGTGAGCACAGTAGGAAAAATGACAAGAACTTGCAAAAGCCAGAAGATGTGATGAAAGACTGAGACATGCAGCCTCTATTAGCTTTGTTTTGCAGCTGTGATAAAACACCATGACTAAAATCTACCTACAGAAGAGTCTATAATGGTGGGAGAGGTGTGGCAACAGGCAGTCAAAGCAGGAAGTAGAGAGATCACATCTACACACACACACACACACACACACACACACACAGAGAGAGAGAGAGAGAGAGAGAGAGAGAGAGAGAGTTACACAGAGACACAGACAGACAGACACAGAGAAAGAGAGATACACACACACACACACACACACACAGTAATACAGAGACACAAACACGGAGAAAGAGATACACAGAGACACAGACAGAGACACACACAGAGAGACACAGAAAGACGGACAGACAGACAGACACACAGAGAGAGAGAGAGATACACAGAGACACAGACAGACAGACAGACACACACACATCAGGGACAAACTAGAAGTGGAACAAGGCTATAAACTGTCAAAGTGCATCTGTAGTAACAGACTCCTTCCAACAAGACTCCAGCTCTTAAAGGGTCCATAACCAAGCAAACAGTACCACCAATCAGGCACCAAACGTTCAGAAAGGTGAGTGTATGGGAGCATCACTGATTCAAATAATCAGCCCATCCATTGTGATAATGAACCCACAACAACTTTGATTAGTTGTGTGTTGGAACAAGTCGGGCTCTGTCAGCAATCAGTCATGAGGGGAGCAGGGGTTCATGAGGCCAGACCCCATTACTGCTAACCTATTAACTATGGATAGTTGCTGGGAGCAGGTTGAGGTGTATCCAGTCATGTATCTACCACAGAACCCGCCAGGCTCCAATGGTTAGTTCCAAAACCAGAGTCATTCACATAGCCTTGGTTAAGCTCTATGGATTTTAAACAAAACAAAAGGGAAGCAGGTAGGGGTGTGTGTGTGTGTGTGTGTGTGTGTGTGTGTGTGTGTGTGTTTAGTAGGGAATGAGAGATCGTGGGTTTAAGAGTTGTTGGTATATATTATATATGTGTGTGAGAAACCATCAAATAATCAGTAAAACATTTTTTAAGAAAAATAAGAAATAACAACCTTGTAGTAGGTAAGTAAAGGGAACCCATCCCAACTCTAGAGTGAGAACATTCAGGCAGAGGCTGAGGACCTCAACTCAGATGTCTTGAGGGTCTTGTCCTAGGTGAAAGCCTCTTAATTCTGTTCTGACTAGTGGAGTCTGCAATCTGAAGTCTCTTCACTGTTTGCCAATGACTTGGGTGAATGGTGCATGTTTGTATTAGTCAGGGTTCTCTAGAGTCACAGAACTTGTGGAATGTCACTCTATATTGAGGGAATGTATTGTGATGACTTATAGTCTGTAACCCAACAATGGGCAGCTGTGAATGGGAAGTCCAAGAATCTGTAGTTGCTCAGTCCCACTCGACTTGTTGTTTCAGCTGGCCTTCTATAGAAGTGGCTTCCAACAGATGTGTTGGCGAGTGAGTGCAAGCAGTGAGGAAGAGGGAGTTCTCCTTCTTCCAGTGTCCTTATGTATGCCTGCATCAGAAGGTGTGGCCCAGGTTAAAGGTGTCTACCTCCATGCTTGGATCTGGATCTTATTTTGTCTCAAGCTGAACTTGAACTCAAAGATTTCCTTGCCTCAGTCTCCCAGGATTAAAAGTGTGTACTACCATGCCTGGGCCTAAGCTTTTCATAGTCAGAAAGTTGTGTTTTCTAGCCTCAGGATCTGGATCACAGATCAATTCTGGATTGTAGTTCATTCTGGATATAGTCAAGTGGACAACCAGGGACAGCCATTACAATGTTTCTAGATACAGTGCTAGGCTCGTGCCCTAGTAGTACCCTGGCCAGTACAGAACTCCTTGTATTTTGTATTGTTGTTGGTACTAAATGCTAAAGATATCCAGCTCTAGGTATTGGTTGTGTAACTCTGTCCGAGTGAGCACACAGCTCTCTTCATTGTCCATTGGGAATACAACTCCAGAAAGAGCCCTATCTTATGTGCCAGTTGGGCTGCCTCCTCCGCTCTTCACAGTGCTCCATGTAGATCAAAGCCCCAAGAACCATGGCCCTTAAAATGCCATAAATTCTCAGTAGCTTGTAGTGAGCTATGGAAACGAAGGGGTCCTAGTATGTATCTCAGGTGTCATAAAGCTCCCGGTTCCTCTGACAAATCCTTGTTGACCCTGCTTGGAGAATTAGAAGGTTGCTAGAGCTTTCTTGTAGACTTCTTTATCCAACAAATCCCTGAGCTCTGGGCAGTAGAAAAACATGGCAATACTTGAACTCACAGAAACTCTAAGGTGTTTCCAGAAATGCAGAGTCAGGAGCACTGGTAGGGGTTTAAGGGCTGAGGCAAACTATAGCAGATTTCCCAGACACCGCAGGAACTGGGGGAGTTCAACTTGGATTTACAGATAGTTCAACTGATTCTGTAGCCACTGAATAAGATTTGGGCTTGGAGACAGCGAAGCTCATCTCCAGATTAGAAAGGAGTTTAGGTAGAGGCACCCCCATTTCTAAGACACCCACGCAAAGGTGAGTCTTCTCTAACTTCCTCAGTTTTTTAAGCCTTGACATCTGGCAAGGATGTAGAGAAACTCTGATCAAAACTCTGACCTTCAGCTCCCTCCCACTGCTCCTCCATCCCCTTTCCAGAAGCTTCCTCCCCCCTGCCAGCTCTGCCTTCACTAAATTGCATTTATTCAAATGATAGGTCTCAGAAGGATGCCGGACCCAGCAGAAAACCCCCAGGGATTTGAACCTGCCGGTTCCCCTGGAGCAGAAGTATTTCAACCCTGAGGCTCTGGTCACTGAGCCAAGCCCCCGAGGGGACAGAATGCAAATTTTGTACTTTAAAAGTCTGGATGGGAGAAAAGGTGTCCTGGATTCACTTTCCCCACCAAGAGTGCAGGTACCCTCACAGCTGCAGCAGGCTCGGGAGGCGGAAGACAAAATCAGCTTCCAGCTCATGAGATGCTTGCACAGCCCTCAGCATCTCTTCTTCAGCCAACACCCACCTGCTTTGCATTTTATGAGTGCCTACTATGTGCAAAAAACATAACCATCATTACAGTGAGCAATGAAGAAAAGATATAGACTATTGTCAGTGGCACTCGGGAACCAGGGCTCAGGCTTGATTGACATCACCCACTTGGACTTACGCCATTGGGTCTCAATATCCCTATTTTAGTTCTGGTACAGACCACCGTGCACTAGAAGAACAATAGCCACATATTCATCAGTGCACTTTGCGGGGAGCGCATGTACCTGGATTACAGATTAAAACCTGTGAGGATGTAAAAGGGTCCAACCCCACCAGCTCGCTACTGGAACTGGGAACTGGGATCCTGGTGACAGATGCTGGGTATTGATGCTGGAAAACCATTCTGCAAAAAATCCCATTGAGGCTTCCAAAGACCCGAGTGCATTTTGGAGAGGATGGATCTGATACTTCTTGAGGCAAACCCTGTCATTTCTACTTCCCTAAGAGTTGGCACCAGGTGCCCTAGTTACCTTCTCGGGCTCATGGGGGACTCCTGTCTATGCCCAGAATGGTGGTAGCATGTGATATTTGCATATACCTTCTTAAGTTCCCATTGCCTGCATAAAAATTTTTTTCCAGCTTATCCTGGAGCCTGAGATTTCAGACTCACTGAGGAATACCACAGGAACATAACTGTCTCAACCAGTGAGGGACTAAAGCTAGATGCAAAAGAGCCAGGGTTGTCTTCCCTGGTTAATCCAGTTTGGATATAGTAGAGGGCTGAACAATCCAGAGGCCCACAATGCCTAGGTCCTCCAAAGAGAAGGCCAAGAGAAGATGGGCATAGGCTTCTAGGCTTGTCTGACTCCACCCACTCAATCTCCATCTTCCTCCCTTGGGATATAGAGGAGCATGAGCGAAGGATATTGGCCAGAGGTGGTTTATGTCAGCTTTATGCCTTTTAGTGGTTATGCCAGGTAAGGGGTAATTGTCTGAGTTATATACGTGCTTGCATCTTATCCAGGTCTTTTCTTCTTCTTCTTCTTCTTCTTCTTCTTCTTCTTCTTCTTCTTCTTCTTCTTCTTCTTCTTCTTCTTCTTCTTCTTCTTCTTCTTCTTCTTCTTCTTTCTCCTCCTCCTCCTCCTCCTCCTCCTTCTTCTTCTCCTTCTTTCTCTTCTTCCTCCTTCTTTCTCCTCTACCACTACCTCCTCCTCCTCTTCTTCTTTAACGAGGTCTTTCTGTGTAGCCCTGGAACTTGCTGTGTAGACCAGGATGGCCTCAGACTCAGATATCTTCCTGCCTCTGCCTCCCAAAATTTGGCATTAGAAGCATGTGCCACCACCATTTAACTCAGGCCAAAATTCTTATATAAATTCTTCAAGCCTCATGTCGCCAGAACATGACCTTATTTGGAAAAAGGACCGCTGCAGATGTAATTAGTTAAGATGATTTCCTCAGGGTAATTTCAATCCTAGATTCTGATGTCTTTATCAAAAGGGGGAAATTTGGAAGCAAGTGTGCATGTGGAAAAGACACCATGTGAAGCCAGAAGCAAGGGTGGGTGATACTTTTATGAACAAGGGAACCTTAAAGACTGATAGCAAATCCATAAGGCAAACTCACTGTCCAGAAGGCCTGCCAGTACTGTGACCCCAGACTTCTGAACTGCAGAATTACGGGAAGTCAGGTGATCCTAGCAAAGTAACACAGTGCACTGTGCAGCTTGGCCTTTGGATCTTGAGAAATGTTCCTTGCAGAGCCAGCTCCCAGATGGATTAGTGTCCTTACCCATGATTCCCGTAGTGGAAATGATAGTAGTGTCAATAACCCTACTTCAATTACTATTTTTAATTTGTTTGAGCATCAGTTTGTTTACTTGGCCTGTTTAAGTGCTGAAAACACCATAGAAAAAGATAGTTCTTGGAGACTACATTTTAGAGACCAGTATCAGCAAGGAAAATGTGTAACTGATAATAGTCAGATGTGACAAGTGTCATTGGGGAAAATAAAAGTCGATGGGGAATAAGGACTAGTATGTGGGTATAGGGGTGATTTCAGGAGAGAACTCTGGAAGAGAGTGACATAACAGTCATCCCTAGATGAGGGGAAACATCGTCACAAAGACTCTGGAGAAACACACCTCCCAGATACAGAATACACATGTGAAGGCTAGGGTCTAGACTATGCCTTCCGTGAAGGCGAACCCACTGGAGTCTGGAATACTGGTGCAGATCAATGAAGGGCGGGAAGAGACCATCAATCTCTTCTACCAATGCCACAACCCATGTCCCCTGATGTCCTGGTCATAAACCCGAGGAGAGGAAGGAGCTAACAGAAATACTTCCTGGAGATACACTGAGACGGCTTCTGAAGATGCACAGGAAGTGGGTATTCTGTTGGAAACTCAGATCAGTATTAGTCTAGTGCCACCAGACAAAGGCCCCCGGTCCTCCTGCTCAGCCAGAAAGCCATTTTGTATGGTTTCCCTTTGGAGAAAGTCCTACACAGAAGTCCTATGGAGTCCTTATTTCTACCTCATGCCAACTTCCGTACACCCAGGGACAAGCACAGCTGACGTCTAGTATTATAATCTAGCAGTGGCAAAAGAGGGATTGGTATTTCCAACCCTTAGTAATTGTTACCAGTCCCAGTGACTTTGATGGCTTTCCCCAGAAACAGGAGGGCCTGGAGAGAGGGAAGAGAAGATGGTAGGTGACCCTGACACGTCTCTAATTTGCCCTATGCTCACAGCTGAAGGCACACAGTATAGGTGCAGCAAAAGCCTCCAGAACTGGTCACAGGGGCGGGGGTGACTGGACTTTATCAATGCCCAGTTTTGTAAATCGCAGAAAGAAAAGGAATCCTTCCATAACAAACCAACCCTGCTGTCTGTGTGAGGCATTATGCAAGAGGCCATGCCAGTGAAGAAAGAGGTGTCTAAGTCCTTGTCCCCAGAAGCTTCCAGTCCCACTGTGGGATCTAAGAAAGACTCTGTGTGCGTTCACATTTAGACCAAAGGGATGATTAGCAAGGAATTAGAAGAGGAAAACAAGCTCAGTAGTTTAGGGCCACTTCTTATTTTTTCAGGGTAAGAAAGGTCTGGTCCCAGTGCTCTGTGGTTCAGGTCTGAGGAAGATGAAGAAGATGGAGGTACACGGGCAACCTGAACCTGGTCTTGCAGCTAGGCCTCCTCATGGATTCTGTACCCCAGCTTTAAAGGCCATTGTGAGGTGCTGAAAGGGAGGAGCCTGGGGGTGTGGTTTGAGCTGCTGAGTCAGAACACCTTCTGAACCTCTCTCACTTGGCCATGTTTTCCAGAACTGGTTTTGTCTGATGCATGAGCCCAGGTTGTGCCCCCTAACGGTCTGTAGAACTCCCAGACTGCTTGATGCACAGTCATGCATAAAACATGTGCTACAGCACACACACACACACACACACACACACACACTGAGGGGGGGGAAGGTCACTTTGACTTTTCAATGCTTTGTGCTAAGGGAAAAAGAAACAAAGTTAGCGTTCCAGCCTTCCACCCCCAAACTGTCCCTAGAATGGGTGGACACAGCCTTCCTTTGTGCAGTTTGCCAAGGTCTCAGCGTGCCATGTGTGGCTGCTGTTGTTCTGATCCCTCTGGTTAAGGAGGAGCCTGCCCTCCCTCAAACCTTGGAATCTGGCTCATTTCCTGTATCTTGTATTTCACTGGACATGTGGCGCCCAGTTCCCGTAAACAGCATGAGGGTTGGGGATGTGGTTGGGGATGTGGCGGTTCAGGCAGACCTCTGTACCTTCTGCTGAGCTACAGGGCACGTTCCCTCTCTCAGCCCCTCATACTAGAGCAGCCTGGGGTGGGGGTGGAGCATCTCACCTGTAGCACCCTGGAGGACGGACTCCAAGCAGCCAGCAGGAGAGGAGGTGCGGAGAAAGCCACAAACAAGGACAGTGCTGTGAGATGTACAGACCCCTTGGGGACCCACGACTTCAGCCAACCAGAAGACTAAACACAGAAGAACGCTAAAGGACATTTGAGGTTATAGAAGTCTTTGGAGACTGCCTGCCTGGGCCTTGATTTTCAATGCTGTGAGGCTTCCCAGGCAAAGGGAGCCACACTTCGCTAGTCAAGGCACACCCGGCCGACTTACATTTGATCTAGGCTTAACACTTTTAATCGATAAAGTGCAGGGTCTGCCCGTTCAGTTTCCCAGGGGTCTTGTGTTTGACCAGGGCACGGGGAAGTGATACCAAGGTGAAGCTGCCCAAAACAAGTCTAAACTTTCAAATGGAAAAGCTTTTTGACCTTCTTATTTCCTGTGTAGAAGCAAAACCTATTATCCATGAATGTGATTCAGGAAGCACGCACAAAGCACCTTGTACCAGCTAAAATATGGACTTAGCTGTTGTGAGGCAGATGTGAAATAACCCCAAAACAAGGCATTTCTCTGAGGAAACTGACCCCACACAGCCTGACGTGAGTCCCCTTTCTCTTCAAACTTCTATACTCTACTGATATATGGATAGATCTACCTGGCTGGCTAGCACAGCAGCAGTGCAGGTGGGGAAAAGAAGGGCAAAGAAGGAAGAATGAGACTCTGAGCTACATGTGCCATCTGGTCTACCTTTTATTGGCCAGAACTCAGGCTTAAAACTAGAGCTAGCATTGGGAAGGCTAGGAAATGTAGCCTTTGCCAGGTAGCCTTGTCCTTGGCTTGAAAGAGGGATACAGCATGGGTATTAGGGGACAGTTCACAGTCTTTGTCTCACATGTTCAGTATGGAAGATGCTATGCCAGGGTAAATGGGGGGGACCCATTGACAACAGATTCACTCAGCTCTAGAGAACTACAATCTTTCAAACACATAATATCGAATACACAGGGCAGACTTTGAGAAGGGCACTTGAAGAACAGAGGAAAAGTCCCAGGCTGACTAGAAACTGGAATTTGATCTGGATCTGGCAGGGCTGTAAGAGGGGGTAATCCCAGGCAGAAGGATTAAACTGCTATTTAGGAAATAGCCAGAGACACAAGACAGGAGTAGGTAGAGTGGCTTAGAAACAGTCACATAGATCATCCTGGAAGTATCTCCAAGCACAGAGAGCTGAGCCAGCACATCTAAGGACGGAGACCCCTGTGGAAGGGGTGTGATCATTGGATGGGCTGTAAGGGAGTGTGAGTGTGTGTCCCCTGTACCCACACAGTGAGGATGAAAGTGTTCCAAGGCAGTGTCACAGTAAAGATATCACCAGAAGGTCATCCTCAAGGGAGAGTGACTCCAGCCTGGGCTACAGGTGACCTTGATTCAAACAAAACCAAACAAATTAAATAAACCGCCTATGGGTGTGAGGATGGAGATTTAAAGAGGATTTTGTTCAAATAAAGAGACAGCTATTTCTCAGAGAAGAAAGCCAAAGAGGAAAAAAAAAAGTCTCTTAAGCTCCACTTCATTCTCCCTGGGTAAGTCAAGCAGCTCTGTTTATGGATCCAAACTCAGAGGAGTCTTGCCCATCCAGCCCTGAGCCCTGAGCCCATATCCTGCAGTCACTGATGCCCACTCTCAGTTGAGCTACATGATTCCTGGCCCAATTTCAGAAGAAAACACACCTAAAAGTTCACAGGCACATCTTGAATTCTTCAGAGTCATATGTTCACCCTCTATGCATTTATTCAAAGAAACGTTAGCTCTCTAACCACAAAATAAATTTACCTTGTTCAAAGTTTCAGAACTATGAAAACCAGCACAGTACTCACACCCACAGTCCCTCTGTCCTATGTTTGTCAGTCCCTTCAGGTACCCATAGCTCTAATCACTTTATGACCAATGTGTACCTTCCTCTGTGATTTTTTTTAAAGATGTGTATGCATGTTTTGCCTACATGCATGTATGTGTATCATATGCATGTCTGGTACCCACAGAGGCCAGAAGAGGGCATCAGAATCCCTGGAACTGGGATTACAGACATTTATGAGCTGCCATGTGGGTTCTGGAAACTGGACCCAGGTCCTCTGCCATGAGACCCCTGCTCTTAAACATTGAGCTTCTCTCCACCCCCCCCACCCCCACCCCCCACCCCCACCCCCGGTAATCTTCACTTACAAGACTAAAGCTGCCTCCTTTGCTTGAACTAGCTGAAAGGAAAAGTACTGGGCCCAGGACACCCCAAGAACAAGTTCTCAGCATAACAGAGATTTATTTGTCCCATGGGGACAAAGGACAGGATAACAGACAAAGACAGGAGACAGAGGAGGAGGAGAAGGAGGAAGAGGAGATAGAGACAGACATGACCCATAGGCAAATGGGAGTTTAAAAGGGGGAAACCCCACATTAATGAGGTGTTTCATTTAATTAGGTGAGTTAAAAGAGCTTTTGCTTGCTGGATTTGAATACTATTCACAGCTCAACCTTCGTAGTCACCTCGGGAGGAGGAAGTGGCCAAATAAGGGAACGGACCTTGGAGGCCAGCTTTAAGGATGTCATCTCATGTTTTTTAGCAAGGCAGAAAGAATCTGGGAGGAGGACAAGGCTGCTGGGGTCAGGCTCCCCAGCTGGCCCAAGTCCCTTCAGTTTCTTGTGGTCCTTGTGCCCCTTCCAACTGCTCTCCCACCCTGCTTAGGTCTGTGGTCTCAGGTCTCTTCTCCCTACAACCTTGTCATGTTTACTTGACCACTCCTCCAGCACACTTGTGTGTACTTACACACACTCATGGATGCGTGTACTTACACACATTCATGGATGCATGTCCACAGGTGGCTGCCTGCCCCATACAAAGATCACACTGCTTCCAGAATGAGCTTCATCAGATGCAGCCATGGCAAAACCACCTCGTGACCAGATAGTGTTGCCAGGGTCAGGCTGGCTCTAAGTACAGCCTTTGACCTCAGCCCAGGACCACTTCCTACTACGTTCAGTGAAACAAGTTTTCTCCTGACATATTCAGTCATTCCTCTCTGCCTTGGATTGCTTGCAGCCCCCTTCTTCCATTCATAAATCCAGATCAAATTCTAACTCTTTGATGGAATCACCAATGGGGATTTCTGCATCTTTGTTTGCCAATGCCCTTTTCAGAGTCTGTGCTGCACATTTATGGTAGTATTATTACTTCACACATTGATTATCAGCAAGATGGAGGAAGTGTTTGATCTTAAGTAGGGTGCTTTTGTCTTAAAATAAAAGAAAAGTCCCAAGTTTATTTGGCTGAGATGAAGGGCCTTTCATTTGGGTGAACTGAGACTCCTTTCAGCACAGGACAGTCACAGCCTGGAAGCTTAGACCAGACCAGCAGAGTGATAGACTTAAGTTTCATTTTTCCATAGCTTCAAGCCAAGCACCTCTTCCTGATTCCTCATTTGGTAAGGTCAGGCTGGATATTTGAAATCAGCCACAGATGAAGCTCTCATACCCTAGAACTGGTGTAAATGTATCTATTTCCTACTGCCACAAGGAGTTAAACAGCTGCTAGCACACTGCTGTGGATTACTGGTTCTTTCTGTTTGTTAAGATGTGCCTGGGTCTTAGAGGTTCCTTTGTTTAGCTAATGGTTCTGGTCATTTCTGCCAACATCACTTCAGTCGCACATTTTCCCCTCGCTCCCTTCTGGCTATGTTATCAGTTTATATTTAACTAATAGGCAGATGCTGCTGCCATTACTTGACTTTGAAAGGTTTCTCATTATTTTTGTCTTGAATCCGCTAATAGTCTTTTTTTTTACATGAAAATAAGTCACAATTTACCAGTAATAAGTAATAATTATTTCTGTAATTGTCTTGATCCATGCTAAGATAGATTAATCAATCTTACTGTCCTAGTTAAAGTTTTATTGATGTGATGAGATGCCATGACCACAGCAAGTCTTCTAAAAGTCTTCTAATTGGAGCTGGCTTATAGTTTAGAGGTTTAGTTCATTATGATTATGGCAGGAAGCATAGCAGCACACAGGCAAACATGATACTATGGTAAGACACCATGACCATGACAAGTCCTATAGCATTTAACTGAGGCTGGCTTACAGTTCAGAGGTTTAGTCCATTGTCATGGTAGGAAGCATAGTGATGCACAGGGCAGGCAGAGGGCTGCTGAAGAAGGAGCTAAGAGTCCCAAATCCTGATTATAGTCAGCAGGCAGAGAGAATGAGCCACTAGGCCTGGCTTGAGCATTTGAAACCTCAAAGCTTGTCCCCACAACAATATACCTTCTCTAATAATGCCACACCTACTCCAAGGCCATACCTCCTAACAGTACCACTCACTATGAGCCTATGGGGGCCATTTTCTTGCAATCCACCACACTTATTAATTTCACTCTTGGACTGTGTGAGCAGAATACAACCTGTTGATGTGCTCCTTTGGTTTAAAGTGATGATGACCATTGTTGCAAAACTTGCATGAGTTTTTGAGATAGAAAAATGATCCATCTTTTCTTGGATACCATAAGGGCAATAGGTGGAGTGTTAAAGAAAGGAAGATACAAGGATGTTTGCTTTGAAATATTAAATAAAGCAGGGAGGTGTTGGCTGATGGTGTGAACTGAAATAAAGAATTAAAGGAGACTTTCTTTTTATGTCTGTGAGTACACTGTCACTGTTCTCAAACACATCAGAAGAAGGTTTTAAATTTCATTACAGATGGTTGTGAGCCACCATGTGGTTGCTGGGAATTGAACTCAGGACCTCTAGAAGAACAGTCAGTACTCTTAACTGCTGAGTCTCTCCAGCTCCCAAAGAGACTTTCTTAAGTGTGCCTTAATTTAGAATATGCTTAATCTGAGTAAGTCACTGTGAGACAGAGGAAAAGCACCTGCCCAGAATACGTGAGGTAGAGTCAACAATACAAAGGCACATTTAGGGATGTGTGTTCAGTCTCTGTTTCCTTTTTTGAAATAGACTATTTTGAAGGCATATTTGTTGTTTCATTTAATGAATCCCTGATCATAGCTAAAAGGATTAGGAGTGATTGCCTGATATGAGCTGTGCTACTGTGAGTAGCTTCTAGAAAAGCATAGAGTTAATTAACCCAACTGTGTCAGTGCTTTTGGGTATTAGGTGTGAAGGGTGCTGGATTCTGGGGGAACTGGAACAATAAAACCATTTTGGAGCTACAACAATCTTTCCCTGGATCATGTAACAAAAGAGGAGAAATCCAGTCTTCAGATGGAGAGAAAGAGGAGATGGAGAAGGTGGCCAGAGAGAAACTGTGGTGACAGATGATTGTATGAAGAAAGGAAGATGCAACTGTCTTGGTCTGAGACTTTCTAGGTCTAGTTCTAGTGCAACCTTGCCCCCCTCCCAGCATGTTTGTGTGCATGCGTGTGTGTGTGTGTGTGTGTGTGTGTGTGTGTGTGTGTGTGTGTGTTTGTGTGTGTGTGTTTACTGGGAAATCAAAATCAGGGCTCTACGCATGCAATGCAATTGCTCTACCACTGAGCTATTTCTCCAGCTCTCCAAATACTTCATATTTTGAGATAAATTCTTTCTAGGTTCTCCGGTCTGGCCTTGAACACATTTGTAGTCCAGGCAGGCCTTGTGCTCGTAATTCTTCGGTCTCACTCCCCTTGGTAGGTGGGATTACAGGCCTATATTAGCACACATGGCTAACATAGCTTTTTCTAAGACTAACCTGTAGCTCTTGTCCCTATACTCCTAGGCCACACCCAAGTTACCATGTAATAAGTCCACCTTTACTTGTCTCAAGTCATTGAACTTGCTCAGCCCTGACTCTGAGAGACTGCCGTCTATAATCGAGTATCTGAGATCATTTCCCAGACAGAGTCATTTCATCTGTAAACTGATTCACATTTATTTTTAGGGCTATCTAAAGATTATGAAGCATCCAGAAAAAAATACTTAGGCCTTAATAATCATTGAGTGGATGGGAGGTGATGTTTTCTGAAAGCACAGAGCATGGCGCCTACATTTTGGTTAACCACAAGTGCTAGTTGGTCAATGTTTTGCTCTTGAGTCCTCATACTCTTGATCTTCTCTCTACCTGAGATACCGTTTGCTATCATGTGTGCTGAGCAGTCCTCCCCTTAGCCTTCCCCTAGAGTTTCTAAGAGAGCTTGCCTCTATGGTGTCATGGTTATCCCGTATTATTGTACCTTTGTAGCATGCATCAGTGAACTTTTGATTTCTCCTCTGAACTTTCAGTTCCTTTAAAAAAAAAGCTATATTTTTCTGGATATATTCAACTTTTGGCAACAGACTTCATACATGACAAGATTGTAAGTATTCAATTAATAAATGGGCAAACAGAGATTTCTAATTGAGACTTCGGAGTCAAAGACAAATGACACATGAAGATAATTTTAAAAGAAGATACCTGAGGTCATATCTTCGGATGACATTACTAGGGGAGTGAGACAGGAGAAGGAAAGGGGGAGGAGGGAGCTCCGAGGTGACAGCAGACCTGAAAAAAGTCAGAGGAAGGCAAGGTGTATGAAGAAGAAAGCACATATAGAGGAATCACATAGAACAAAAGGGAACTCAGGGAGGGGCCAGAAATGTTAATAAGGTAATTTATGCGGGGACTAGACAAGGAACTTTGGGATCCATTAATGAGATATTTGAAGACAGAATCAGAAATCTGGTCAAGGGGATGCCAGATAATCGCATGTATTGAGTTAGTGGTTAGTATGCACGGTTCGGTTGAGAACTCACCGAAGAACGATAAAGTAAAAGAATAATGAAAATGCTCATTAGGATAGGGACCCTGTCCCACCTAGGAGTGAGTGGGCTCCTCGGCTTTTTTTGTGCTTCTTCTCTTTGTTATTTACCATTTTCATGAAACTTCTTGAATGTACACCTTTGTCAATGAACTTTAATAACTACTGCCTCCACTCTTTGATTATTTATAACATAACAGCTCTATTTCTGTAATTTTTTTCTATGGAGTTCATCCACCTATCATCCTTGTACCCACCTACCCATTCATCTATCAGTCTTTCCATATAACAAATATTTATTTGGCCATGACTAAGGTCTAGACGCCCTACTTATAGGAGTTACTTGTAGAGAACAAAGATGGCTCTTAGGAGTTGTTAGTCTTATCACAAAGATCAGAATCTGCTGCCTGCCTCTTCTAGGGTTTTCTAGTTTCACTTTTGGGAGTCACAGCCACCTGTTAGTATTTGAGATTTCCTGGTGTTGGTCTTGACTCCATAAAGATAAATTGGAAGCGATCAGCCTCATCCAAAGCCAGCATTCATGGAGCAGTTGTTCCAAAACCAAGCCAGAGTCCAAAGGAAACAGGCTATGTGGTTCAGAAGCTTCCACGAGAGAGCTGGGTGTCTCATTCAGGGCTTGCCATCTGCAGCCGAAGACATAGGCTGCCCTCTAACATCTCTGAGGAAGTTCATGATTTATTGGAGGCACCAGAAGAAATATAAAGCTAAACAGTAATCTAACCCCTCTGGGGGAGTCTTGCTTCTGGCTTTTACATAATATTAGGACCTCAGCAAATAGTTTCCCTGAGATAAAAACTTCA
Organism: Micromys minutus; assembly: GCF_963924665.1. Lineage (NCBI taxonomy): Eukaryota > Metazoa > Chordata > Mammalia > Rodentia > Muridae > Micromys > Micromys minutus. The sequence continues at coordinate 9,267,363 of NC_137955.1, read as the reverse complement.
GCAAACATTCAACTGCAATGCTTGAGAAATGAAACCATTCATGACTTTTTTTTTTATGTTGTAAGACTTGAGTCTCATCCAAACTTCTTTTTGGATATCAAATTTTGGAAAATCCCCTAGTACAAAGGAATATGAAGTCTGTGATGTGAGCAACACAGTACAAGCCACTCTAGCCCCAATCTCAGAGACCATGGGCAGCTTCTTCTTCTTCGATCCTTCCTGTAGACTGTCCGTCTAAACAAGGCTTCAAGACACTTAATTTCATGGTTCTTCAGAACAGAAGGAAAAATATATTAAATTCCCAGTGTTTCTGAGGGATCATGCTTCTATAATCTGAGAACAAGTTTTGTTTATAGACAACAGCAAACTCAACTATAAGAGACTTTAAGCTGCTGAGCCAGACTTTATTTTTCTCAAATAATTTGAAGTGTGGAGGTCAATAGCCCAGGGCTGGCACAACCACTGGCTGCTGCTTTCGGGTCCTCTCTGTCTTTCTGTCCCATCATTCTTCACGTGCAGCTCTGAGCTTCCTGTTTTCAAGTTAGCTTCCAGGAAGGAATAATGTGGATGCCAAAGCCTTTCCCTGGAGAACGGGACATGCTTCCTGTGGCTTCTACTGGCACCGTCCTGACCACAACATAGCCATTCCTACCTGAAAGGTGAATAAAGACCCCAAAGACACCAGTGGCTTTTCAGACCCTGTAGTAATGTGGTGCTGGGATCAAATGTCTAATAAGCCACTCTATAGCATTGGCTGCAACACTCTGAAAGCCATCTTGGAAGCTTTGAAGGACAAGAAGACTCATGTTGAAGACATATGTTTGAAGGAAAGGAAGACCAGTGTTGTGTTGTTTGTTTAAGTCAGTGAATTAAAGCTACAGACTAACAGCCAAACCCCAACAGTTACATTCTGCATATAATGGTATCTCCCTAGAACTTTTCATAACATTTGATTAAGAAGCAAGATGCTGGGATACAAGTATAGTTCAGTGGCAGAACACCTGCCTAGCATATGTGCCGCCCAGAGTCTGATGTCTAACCCCCGAGGAATAAAAATAAAAGTGTAATGCTTCATGACATATCAATCTGAAATGCCAAGAGGGAGAGAAGAGGATGGTGGGAAGGGGAAAGAGCGGAAACTCTGGTTTTCTCGAGAACATGAAACAGCTTTTGCCTTCGGTGCTTCCAAGTGATAGACTCTGGGCTAACAGAGGAACTGAAGCCCCACTCTAGTTGGGATCCATAAAGTAACTAACAGAGATTAGTCCTCAAAGTAGACATCATTGCAAGCCCCTCTGGAAGCTGTCTGTATGCTTGGAATGACATTAGTCATGAAAGCGAAATGTCCCGTGTAGTTGTCAAGACAACATGTTGTCTTGCTCCACACACTGTACTCTTGCATGCCAGTGTGCTCAGTGTGCATGATCCTGTGAAAATTTACAGTTTCACACTCTCCATGCTCTTCCTTTGGGCACATGTGGTGGTGGTGGCAGGAATGTGAGTGTGTGTGTGTGTGTGTGTGTGTGTGTGTGTGTGTGTGTGTGTGTGTACATGCATGTAGAAGCTATGGTGGAACATCAGCTGACTTCTTTTATTTCCTTCTGCCTTGTTGCCTCGAGACAGGGTCTCTAGCTGATCCAAAAGCTTACCATTAATGCTAGGCTGTCTGGTCAGCCGGCTCAGGATCCAGCTGTCTCAGGAGTTGGTTGTATCTTTATACTTCCAGAGAAAGCACTCTGACTCCCAATCCCCTCATAACCTCCACTTTTCTTAAAGAGTTCATTTAATACATTTTAAGAATCTGCTTACTAAAATATGAGTTTCCTCTGCCTCACATAGCCAAATATGTCCTCCTGCCTCTCCTCTCTTTCAACTGTGAAGCTGGAGACAGGAGGAGCTCTGAGCATCCCTTAAAAATGGGCTTTCGGAACTATACAGTAAATTGTCTTATATTTGCCTTATTAAAAAAGAACATCCAGAGATAGTGTTGAATAGCACATATGTGTGCACACACACACAAACACACAAACACACACACGCACACACACATGGGCTAGGGGGAGAGAGAGCTGACACAGAGACAGAGACAAAGACTGAGAGGCTCAGTCCTGGCTAAAAGGCTGATTCTTGGGCCCAGGAGAACAAAACATCAGGATTCGTGACGCTGAGGGTGGACTAGGGATAAAGCAGGTAAGGAGAGAAATCTCCGTAAGACAACTAGCATTCCTGTATGTTTGTCTGTCTTACAAAGTCCTTAGAATAACGGATGGAAGACGAACAAATAAAGAGTTTTAAGTGGACGAGTGCCTTCAAGTTTACTGCAGTGTGTCCACAGGCAGCCTCTCTCTGAGGAAGCAAAGGAAGCCAATGCTGTGCAGAAGCTGCAGGGTTTAATATTCCTGATTAAGCTAAAAGGCTGCTGAGGAAGGTGAGGCTTGGGGCAGCTGCCCTCTGCCTAGGGCTGCACAGCTGTGGAGTAGCTGTGTATGAGCCTTGGCTTGTGAGACAACAACTAACTCCTCAAGCTCTCCTACAAGACGAACCTTTAGAGTCCTACCCACCTTGGCCTGTACTGTAAAGCAGTCTCTCATTCAACTTTTGGAGCAGGGGGTGGGGGAGTGTTGGCAGCTCCTTCAGGAGAAAACACTGGATGCTGACCAAAATGGCTGCAGAGTTGAGTAAAGTCGCTTCCCTGGTTCCATCTGGAAGCACTTCAGAGGCATAATTTCATTCCAGCCAAATGTAATTAGGAATTTGATCTGATTAAAAAACAAATCGGAGGAGAGAAATGAGATTTCTCCTCATCCCCTCCCTTTCTTCACAAATAGGGCTCTCATTAACAGGGCTCGTGCATGTGACCTTAAGGGTCTGCTTCCCTCTGCCCCTGGCCAGGCACCCTAAAGAACCATGGCCCCAGGAGGTGAATGGGGGAGAGGCCAGCTTCCTGCAAGAGAATGCTGAGGATTTTTAAAATTCTGATTTCGCTTCAAGATACTAGCAAGGCATAGCAGCTGTACGTCCTCCTCCGTGGGAATGAGGCATCCAGTTAATTATTCAGGGAAAGGCAGTGGGAGAGCAGCTCTCTGGGAGGAAGGCCGGGGACCTATGTCACCAGGGCTCTAGTCAAGAGAAACAGCAGCAGGCAGCTCTGGCCTCCTGGGAGCATGGGTGCCTCAGCCAAGTTTGGTGGAAGAGAAAAGGAAAAAGGTAGGAGAGGAGAGGACCCCGACTCAGTGTGTTATTGGCCATGACCCAGATAATCTCTCTCTGACCTACTCCATCTTATCTCTAAGGCTCTAAAGAGGGCAATTCAAACTGAGAGCAGAGAGGTCAAACACCACAGGCTGCAGCAGTCAGCTTCTCCCAGACACACCATCCTGTGACTCTCTTGTCTGTAGGAACATCCCTTTATCCATCTTCTGAATCTGTTTTTTTTTTTTTCCTTCTCAGTACAAGCCCTGCATGTACATGAAAATGGCTAACGGAAGCTAGCAGTGTCCAGTGCTCCTGGGTGGACGAGTTAAGTGGAAAGTTACTAAAAAGAGAACTGGGTACAAGGAAAGTTCTGGAACTCACAGCTATGGTAGGGATAGCACTGAAATATGAAGTGGGAGGGGCTGAACTGGTCCACCCTCAACAGCACCTCAAGAGCCAATGCTCTGTCTCCACTGCATAATTTCTAGAGGATCCCCCTTTGATTCTCAAGTTTGTTGACTCACGGATGCAAAGAGGCTGCTGCAGGTCCAAGCATCACATCTTTACCCAAAATCTGTTTCATTACCAGGAAAGCAGAAATTTCCCTTGAAGTCCCAGAAAACTCTTTATCTCCCTGGCCACAAGTGTCACGTAGTTACTGGGAAGTGCAAAGAGACTGGAAATTTAAGGGTTGAAAAACCTTGTTAATCTAATTCAAACTGGACTTCCTAAGAGAGACAGAGGAGATGGTTACCAAGTAGGCAGAGAACAGAGCATCCTGGGGAAGTTTTGAACTAAGTGCCGCTAGCCCTCTAGTAAAGAAAACTAAAGCTTCTCCGGGTAAACTAAGCAGAAATTTGACTCAGCAATTTATCAAGCTGGGAAGTGTCATGAAGGCCAAAGAAAGAAGGAGGAAGGGAAGGGGAGAGGGAGACAGAAAATGGAAGGGAAGGAAAGAGGGAAGAAAGAAGGAAGCTAAATGTATTCAGACTTTAGGGTAAGCGACCTATGCCTGAGCTACAATTATATAAAGTGTTTTAACTCCCAACCCAGGGTCGCTGTATTCCTGGACAGTTGGTATGCGCTGCCACCAAAATCCAAGAAGCCAGAAGTCTGTGCTATCACCAGCAAAGATTTAATATTCTGACATGACTGTAATAAAATGTGCCAAACAAATTAAGACGCCCAGGTTGCCCACAACCCCTTGCAGCTTCCAGGGTGCCAGGAGGAGCATAAGACTGCACCTCCTTCTTCCAGCACCCCTTTCTCCCAGTCCTCATCACGGATGGAATCGAACTGGCAGCTGGTGCGGGAATTAACGTGGGAACTCTTCGCTGACTTCCAGACAGCTCAGAAGGCCAGAGTGCTGTGTGGATTGTGGGTATCTTTCTTGTAAAGAAAAGTTGGATGGAAAGCAAGGTGCCACGGGCTCCTACAACTCCTAGAAAAGTCCCGATACCGCATTAGATTTAAGATGGCTCCCGGGAACACCAGTGAGACAGCAAAAAGGAACCGAGGCCAGGGCAGTTACTGCTTCCCCCTGAAGTCCTAACAGCCCAGCTCCTTCAGAGTTACCTCATCAGGCAGGGCTTTCATTGGGGCACAGTGACAGTGTGGTGAGATATGATTGGCTGAGGATTTAGGGGCTTGGGATTGGCTCAAACATAAGCTTATCCTCTGGACAATAAACTCAGATCTGTACCCTGATGCTGGTCTCTGGAGTCTGATTTCAGGGATTCATCATGTGACTCCTTTGCCTCTCATGCCCATTCTGGGTCCTGTTTCCACAGAATGGTACAAGACAAATGATGGCCCAGACATGGTCCCCTGAAAAGACAGGGAAAGGCTGGGCTTGTTTCCACTGGATGTGTGAAATGGTACTGGTGATGCTTTGTCCTCTGTCTACATTAACTGGTTAAGAATCCGGAGAGAGAAAGGACAAGAAAAACCCAACTTCAAACACTAATTCAGGGGGGCGGGGAATGGGGGATCCAGAGATACATTTAATTGTATGTCCAGATAGCTAGAGTCTCCATCAAAGTTTCTTTCATTTATTTCTGTTTTAGAAGACTAAGAAATTTGAACAATCAGACAGATATTTTAGAAAGTATGTGATGTCAAGTTTCAGGTTTGATATTGTACTGAAAGACTGAAAAAGATAAAGACTTCTACTGTGGGTGGTCCAGGCCAGAGGATCCCTCTCTGTGATTTAACTCTGTTAGAGAATTAGTCACCCAAATATTTTAATTTTGGTATATGAGTATATGTGTGTTTGTGTGCATTCATATGTATGCAGTTACACACATAGGGAGGTGTGTGCACACACACATGTATAGAGGACATAGGGCATCCTCCGGTATCATCCCTAAATCTGTTTAAGGCAGAGCATCTCAATATCCTGGAGCTTGTCAGCTAGCAAGCCCCGGACCTTTCTGTCTCTGCCTCTCTAGTGCTGGCATTACAAACACATGCTGTCGTGCTTGGCTTTTTAAATATGGGCTCTGGAGATTGACTTAGGTCCTTGTGTTTGCAAAAGGCAAGCACTTTACCAACTGGGCCAGCTCTTTAGCATAAGTCTCACAATTCTTTTTTTTAGCAGTGGGTTTATTTAGGTCATTAAAAAGAAGCCACAGTAAGCTTGCTTTGGTCATACTTTGTCTTTGTGGTTACTGTGACCTGCCATTTTAATGCAAGACCCTGTGCACTGTGGTAGAAGACAATTGTCTGCAAGAGACATTAGCAAATATTTTGGCTGGGGAGTGTTAGCTTCTGGGACAATTAGGAATATCTAGTACTAAAGGCACATGTGAATACCTCTTTCCCTATAGGAATGTGGAGTGAAAACCTGAGATTCGAAATTTTTATCTTTAAAAGGGGGGATCAGCATGCAGATGAAGAATCTTGGGTGGGCAAACCCAGAGGCCTCTTGGCCTCACGTAAAAACTCACCTGGAGAATATAAAAGCTCGCGCATAGAGCCAAAGCAGAAAGCAGAACAGGAACGGCAATAACTCGGACATTAACAACGAGCCTTTATATTCATGGAGCCGTTCAGGGATTATGAGATACATTTGTATAATCTTACCAGTCCCTGTGCTCTGCATTCTACTTGCTGCACAAGTCGGTGTTCCTGTGATCCACTACTGTGTAGCAAGCTTTCCCAGGGTCAAAGATTGCCCATGTAGAGTGACACATTGGTGGGGAGCTCCAGGATGCTTGTCCTAATGTTTGCAGGTGGCCTGGGCTTCTCAGAACCTGGTACAAAGGAGAGACAGACAGACAGAGAGACGTAGAGAGACAGAGACAGACAGAGACACACACAGAGACAAACAGACAGAGACTGAGAGAGAATGAATATTTCAAACATGGCACCTTTAAGACTGAATACACTTTTTACACAGCAGATAATGTGGGTTTTTTTTTCTTTCCCTTGTCTCTTGATCACAGAGATTGGATATGGGGTACAGGGGAGGGTAACCTTTCCTCGAATTTTGAAATTGTGTTTTTAGCACTAATGCTCCAGGAGGCTCCTGCGCCCTATTGGTATGAAGAGTCTGTCACTTTAAACATCAGACCCAAAGGAACCTTAGAGCATATGGTATCACAGAGAGCGGGACATGGGGATAAACAGTTGCCTCACAATCCATAGTTAAGTCAGAGATGAGGTAAGGCTGGGTCTGGCTTCCCTGAGCTGTCCCATTGAGGAGAGTCCAGTCCGTGTTCTCTACTCTTTCTGGCCAGCTACGGCTCACACACTTGAAGCTGCAGAGGGTACAATGAATGAACTCGTCCAAGCCTGTAACTCTTCTGTTTTATCTTTGGGAAGGGTCCTCTCCAGGGAGGGGCACGGGTTGAACATCTGCATACACTACCAATGAACCTTGTCTGGGTCCTGTTTCCTAATGTCCCAAATCGGCTGCCAAGCTGCCTGATTACAGCTCTCTAAAGGAAGGGGACTGTCATTAGAACATGGAGGCAGAGCTTGTTTCTTGACTTGGAGCCCACAGTGACCCAAGACCCACAGTACATAGCCCATGAGTGGCCTGGAGGTGAGTAGGGGAGGGTGCCTTCTGTCTGTCCATCTGTCTGCTCTTACTCAGAACTTTCCACCTCATCCCTCCCCTTCCCCTCCTCTCCTCAGTGTCAAGATCTGACTGTGTAAGATAGGGTCTTCAGAGAAACCTAGCCTATGCTTTGTTCATGAGTATAGACAAAGTTTATGAAGAGGGATTAGCTTGTGCAGCTACAGAGGCTGCAGGTCTGGAGATCTGCAGGTGAGTCAGCGCACTGGAGACGCAGGACAGCTGTTGTTTCAGCTACAGTAAGATGGCAGGAAGATGCCCACAAACTCACAGAGGGTCATCCCTTTGTTTTCTTCAGCTCCTCCTCCCTTAGCTTGTTTCAGTCCACCGTCACCACACTGAGAAGCAGTCAGTCTCATTTAGTTTTAGCATCATACTGAAACATCTACAGAGACACCCACACACCCAAAAATATATGACCAAGTGCTAGAGAAGCTATAGGCTAGTCATTACTTACAACCATCACAACATACACTGGGCACTACTAGGGGTGGCTGTGGATATAGAAATGTTGCCATGAACACAGCAGGATAACTGTGTCCCTGAACTGGCTGCTAAGACATGAAATCGGAGACATGGAAGGCCTTCCAATCACCTCTCAACCTCTCATCAGCTTTGCTATTATTTTCCTCTCCAGCTTGTATCTAAATACATCTCTTGTCCCTTCTCCACCACTCCTTACCTGCTGTGAACTGATGGTTTTGTCCCCTGCTCAGGGCATTTGCATGAGCGACATCCTTACCTCCATCCTGTGCCTGGAAACTTCTATTTGCCTTTCAAGACTCAAAAAGAAAAAAAAAAAAAAAGACTCACCTGAAATGTTATTAAGTATGTTGGTAATTCAGGACCACGGAGGACTGTGCCTGGCACGTGCAGTGCCCAAATGTTTGATGGAACCAGTGGTTGCGTTCATATTTGTATTAACTCATTTCTTTGGCCAGTCAATGAATAATTTAAAGACACCAAGTACATGTCAGGCTCTGGAGTAAGTGCTGAGATACAGGAAGGCAAACGAAATCTCTGGAGTATGTGTTTCAAGAGGAGACACACAGAGATCCAAGTAAGACACACACACACACACACACACACACACACACACACACACACACCATGATAAAACTCACAGCCTTTTAAAAGGCACAGTTAGAAACCAACACAGAACAGCGCAGAGTGGTCCTCTTTGGCTGAGAGTTGGTGATGATCCGGTGAGCACAATTAACTGAGGAAGGACTCGTGGCAAGACCCATGTCCATGAAAACTAGGGGGAGGCCATCCAGGGAGAATGGATGGCAGAGTAGAGGCTGTGAGTCTAGAAAGACCTTGGGGAATTTGAGAGACAGAAGGACCACACAGGAACTGCAAAGAGTTGGGGGAGCAAGGCAAAGACCAGGCAGAGAGGAGAGCTCGGCTTGGCGCTGTTGCCCCTGCCATCCTAGCTGTACAAGATTCTTGTCCTCCTGTGGTGTAGTCCAGCTTTATAGCTGTCTAGGCTTTGCCGAGGGAGGCTGGGCTGTCTACTCCAGAGGCAGAGAAGGCTTGGTGCCTGGATGGCACTCTGGAAAGTTTGCTGAAAGGCTTATTGCAACCCTGTATAACTCATGAAACTATGAGCTCCTTGAGGACAGGAATCCCATCCATTTCTTCATCCTTGCATCTCCAACTTCCATCCCAGACTGAGGCACAGTGGGTACTCCTTACCCTGAGTAAATTTTGCTTCTTCGTGGGTTAAGGAACACAGCTGGGGGCAGAACTGTGGACCCATAAACACTGAATACACAGTGGACTGTGATCAGTTCACATCGAGGTAGGCTTAAGCTCTTGAGGTGAACACAGTAGAGGGGAACAGGTGTGAAGGTTGAGGGTATAGGGGGCTGCAAAGTTCCCAACAGTTATGAAAAGTTATGAACTATACTGTTCCCCGACTGCAGAGAATGTCTGTGTCTGCTTTATGGTTTCCTCCCTCATATTATTCTAAGATTAACCCTTTGCACACTGGGGTCGTTTAGCTATTACGACCTGTTTTATTTATGTGTGCATGCAACTGGTTTCACTTGAAGGGAACAGAGCCTTAGGTTCTTTCCGTGATTTTTTTTTCAAATCATATGCTTGTCTCAGTCGGGTTTCTATTCCTGTACAAGCATCGTAACCAAGAAGCAAGTTGGGGAGGAAAGGGTTTATTCAGCTTACACTTCCACATTGCTGTTCATCACCAAAGGAAGTCAGGACAGGAACTCAAGCAGGAGCTGATGCAGAGGCCATGGAGGGATGTCACTTACTGGCTTGCTTCCCCTGCCTTGCTCAGCCTGCTTTCTTATAGAACCCAGGTCTACCAGCCCAGGGATGGCTCCACCCACAATGGGCTGGGCCAGGGTGGCTCCACCCACAATGGGCTGAGCCCTCATCCCTTGAGCACTAGTTGAGAAAATGCCTTACAGCTGGATCTCATGGAGGCATTTCCTCAACTGAAGCTCCTTTCTCTGTGATAACTCCACCTTGTGTCAAGTGGACACAGAACTGGTCAGTGTAGTACTTGTATGAGCATATTGTCTTTGCTTCCACATTAACCTACTTTACTAAACTGCTTCTGAAAAACACAACCACAACCTTGGTTTGTTTCACAGATCATTGAAACAAGAACTTCAACAAGGAGGGGGGGGGGGGGAATTTAGTCTCCTGACCACCCAGCAAATTACAGAAAAGTGGTTTGCTGTGGTTTGGGGTTTGTTCTTTAGGTCCCTGGAGGAGGAACAGATGTTTGAAAAAAAAAAATGGTAGGGAGTGAGGAGGTCCCACAGTAAATGAGGAGGGCGGAGGGTTCAAACCGAGAGGAGACAGGTAGCTAAGGAAAGCATCCAAGAGGAGGCAGCAAGGAGCAGGTAGGAGAAGTATGCTGTTATCAAGTCCTCAGGGGCCAAAGAGCAGGGGAAAACAAACAAACAAATGATTACCCATGGTTGCCAAGGCTGTAAGTGAGCTGTTAGGAGGTTGGTGTTGTCTAAAACTATATTTTATTTATTTCTCCAGTATTTTCTAGGGAGGCTTCTGGGATGCACCAGCTACTGGAGAACTAAGGTAATGGTCGGTCTCATTGGGTGACCTGATGTCTCTGGTCAGGTGAGCACCCTGGACATCTGGAATGTTCCCAAGATCCCCCAGGTGGTTCTGAAATGCAGCCAACTTTCCAGGCCAGTGAGTTAGGGATGTATAAAAATAGAGCACAAAAAGGCAAACTGGAATCAGCAGTGAACAGGCGAAGACATTGAGACGTAAGGAAATCCAAGCAGGAGCAGTGCAATCTGGGAACCAGGTGGTCCTGTCAGTCCCAGGTGATCCTGTCAGTCCCAGGTGGTCCTGTCAGCTGCATGGCCATGTTTTCAATACAAGTGAGTTTCTCAAGAAGAGTGCCTTAATGTCAGGCCCTAAGATGACAAGACGTTCCTCTGGTGATTGCCACAGACAGTATATCCTGCGCACGGTGCTTTTAGGCCACACACCAAACCATCAGCTCGAAAAGCTGGATGCTTCCTGGTGTTATAAATTAGCTTTTTTTTTTCTTTAACTGGAATTTTTTTATATTGACATTTAAATGTTGTCCCCTTTACTGGTTTCCCCTCCAGAACCTCTCTATCCCATCCCCCCTCTCCAGGCTTCTATGAGGGTGCTCTCCCACCTATTCACCCACTCCCTCCTGCCTCACCACTCTGACATTCCCTTTCACTGGGGCATCCAGCCTTCACAGAACCAAGGGTCTCTCCTCCCATTGATGCACGACAAGGCCATCCTCTGCTGCATATGGGGCTGGAGCCATGGGTTCCTCCACGTGTACTTTTTGGATGGTGGTTTAGTCCCTCGGAGTTCTGGGGGGTCTGGTTGGCTCAGCTCCTTCAGTCCTTTCTCTAACTCCTCCATTTGGGGACCCTGTGCTAAGTCCAATGGTTGGCTGTAGCATCTGCCTCTGTATTTGTCAGGCTCTGGCAGAGTCTCTCAGGAGACAACCTGTATCAGGCTCCTGTCAACATGCACTTCTTGGCATCCACAATATTGTCTCAGTTTGGTGGCTGTATATGGGATGGATCCCCAGGTGGGACAGTCTCTGGATGGCCTTTCCTTCAGTCTCTGATCCACACTTTGTCTCTGTATTTCCTGCTATGAGTATTTTGTTCCCCCTTCTAAGAAGGACTGAAGCATCCAGACTTTGTTTTTTCTTCTTCTTGAGCTTCATGTGGCCTATGCTATCGGGTGTTCTGAGCTTTTGTGCCAATATCCACTTATCAGTGAGTGCTTACCATGGGTGTTCTTTTATGATAGGGTCACCTCAGGATGATATTTTGAGTTCTGTCCATTTGCCTAAGAATTTCATGAAGTCATTGTTTTTAATAGATGAGCAGTACTTTATTGTGTACATGTACCACCTTTTCTGTATTGCTTCCCTCGTTGAAGAACATCTGGGTTCTTTACAGCCTTTGGCTATGACAAATATGACTGCTATGAACATAGTGGAACATGTGTCCTTACTATATATTATAGCTTCTTTTGGGCATATGCCCAGAAGTGGTATAGCTGGGTCCTCAGATAGTACTATGTCCAATTTTCTGAGAAACCACCAGACTGATTTTCAAAGTGGTTGTACCAGCTTGCAATCCCACCAACAATGGAGGAGTGTTCCTCTTCACATCCTTGCCAGTGTTTGCTGTCACCTGAGGTTTTAATTTTAGCCATTCTGACTGGTGTGAGGTGGAATCTCAGGGTTGTTTTGATTTGCATTTCTCTAATGACTAGGGATGTTGAGCATTTCTTTAGGTGCTTCTTGGCTATTCGATATTTCTCAGTTGGGAATTCTTTGTTTAGCTCTGTCCCCCATTTTTTAAATAGGGTTTTAAAATTCTCTGTACTATAACTTTTTGAGTTCTTTGTATATATTGGATATTAGCCTTCTATTGAATGTAAGATTGATAAAGATCTTTTCCCAATCTGTTGGTTACCATTTTGTCCTAATGACAGTGTTCTTTGCCTTATAGAAGCTTTACAATTAAGCCATTGGTGTTCTGTTCAGAAAACTTTCCCTGTGTCCATGTGTTTGAGTCTCTTCCTCACATTCTCTTGTATCAGTTTCAGTGTACCTGGTTTTGTGTAGAGGTTCTTGATCAATTGCACATCTAAGAGTCGCTCTGTAGGCATTTTGGTATGACTGACAAAAAGTACAGCTCCTGACCTCACTCTGCAGAAAGACAAGGGTCTTCAGCTGTTCCTGCCTCACATAAACCAAAGCTGGCGAAAGCGCAGTAATGAAGACTTGGGCTCTCGTGTGGGATCCCAAACCTGTCACTTACAGCACAAGGTTGTCCATAACACTTTCTATCACCAAATCTCCGCTCTCTTGCCTCTGGACCACACGCAGCAGTGAGGGAAAGGGAGTCAGCATAGTCAGTGTGAAGAATGTGATGTCACGCCAACCTCGACATGAATATTCTCCGCTATTATTGATAGACTTCTCTCCTGACGAGCTAAATTCAATTTTCCTTATACAGAATTTTCTAGAAGGTACAAACTTATTAAAATGATATTTAAATTTCATACAGTCCTGGGTGATTGACTACTTTTGGGCTATTCAGTTGTCATGAGGTAGAATGGAGACCCACCACATATTTACTAACATAACAAGAATAACGCCCTTCCCAGATTCTAGTAGACTTGGTGTTGGTTTGATTTTAGCTGCCCTCATGTAACTTGCAGAGACTCTCTAAGGTGTCAAGGCAGCTCTTAGATTCACAACTGCTCCGATGTCTCTCCCGTGTGGACGTGTTCAGGGTAAAAGTCATCCTGCTCCTTCCATTGATTGTTTCTCTTAATTCCATTTCCCCAACCCCCCACCCTGAGGGGAAAACCCCTGTTTAGAGGGCTAGAGTGTCTCAGCAGTTTAGAGGTCATGCCCTTTCAGAGGACCAGATAGGTCCTGGCACCTATCAGGTGCTTCATAATTTCCTGTGATTTAGGTTCCAGGGATCCCATATAGGCGCTCGCTTTCTCTCTCTCTCCTCTCCACCACCTCTCTCTCCTCCTGTCCCTCTCTCCCTGATCTCTTCCTTTCTTTCACACACACACACACACACACACACACAAAAGACACCACCCAAACCGGTTCACTTTAGTATCTACCCAGAGAGAGATAATAACCAATAGAATATTCTATCTAACCTTTCTCCCCACTTGTGTGTAAGTTAAACTTTTAAATCCCTATATTAGTTCTAAAATCTGTGTCCTTTTGCTTACCGTTGTGTCAAATGACTCCGGAGAGCATGTGGCCTTTACTTCGGTGTCACCCTGCTATGTCTCACTATCCTCCAAGGTGTGAGTTTGCTCGAGTGACTACAGCACAGTCCACTGCCTGGGTGGTTTAAAGCAGCACAAATCTTTTCTGTTGAATCCCTGATGTAGAGTGTGGACTTCTGGCTTCTGCTGGAAGCTCTGAGGGAGTAATCAGCTCTGTGCTAGTCCATTTGTGTGGTAGTCACTGGTTGTCTTTGGCACCCCTTGGTTTGTACATCTCTCACTATCCAACCTTCTTTATGTGGCATTTTCTTTGTGGTCCGTTCAACCCAAAAACCATAGCTGTTTACTGTGTCTATCTACCTTTATTTAAAGGAGCAGTGCAGATTTTAAGTTTGCTCTTCTTTGTTTCTTCAACTCACTACAGTCAGTCTGCTATCCAACCAGGAGCCAGGCTTGTGCTGAAGGGCCAGGTCGAAGGGAGGACGCAGGAGGAGGGGTCAGCTAATCCCTGTTCAGATGCGCACAGCAATCAGGTGAATGGGCTGTCTGTATTATACTGGCACCAGGGAAGGGGACAGATGAGGAAGGGACAGAAGCCACAGGTGGCAGCAGAAACAGAGCTGAGGGCTTCCTGCAGCTGCTTAGCCACCTGGCTGGACAGCTGTTTTTCCTCTCAGGAGCTATGTAAAGCAAGGACTGCCTGACTTGCCGAAGATTCTCTAGACTTACTGCATGCCAAAATGCCTGCTCAAATCTGTCAGTTCCAGTGAGCAACTGTTTCCGAGTGGGTGTGACAGACCTGGTGTTCTGGGGGTGGAGTCACCAACCTGTTTGGCTACAAAAAAAAAAAAAAAAAAAAAAAAAATGCTTAGTGTAGACAAGAAATGGCCATATGGACCCAGTGTCCATTCTGGTAGTCTCCTTGAGGGCTTGATTACTACAGGCAGGTTTGCAGTACTTTGTATAGGGTATTTTAAAAGCTATGATCTTAAAAAAAAAAAATCAAATATACATCTACAGTTAATTTGATGCTAGGTAATACTAACTCTGACCTCCGGTTATGCCGAATGGCTCCTGTCAGATGAGTTTAAACCTTTCCACAAGACCAACCATCCTTATGATATTGTCAAACGTTGATTCATCAGTAAGAATTGGGGAAATTTCTTCTCTATCTTGTGTGCAAATGCCTACATTAGAGCCCAGTTTTCTCTCTTGATCAATGAAATCCAAGTCCGGGAGATCCAGTGACTTCTTCCAGTCTCTTCCGGTCTCAGTGGGCACTGGGCACACATATGCCACACATATGTACATACAGGCAAAACACTCATACACATGCAATAAAACTAAATCTTTTTATGAAAACCAAAGAAAGGGGGCTAATTTGGCTCAATAGTTTTAGATGCTAAATGTTGAAGGTTGATTGGCCTATGTTTGGCCTCATGGATGAGGATATTTCGGGCACAGTTTGATGGTTGGCATTTGTGAGGATCAAGTGTGTAAGAGAAGGAGTGTATGCAGGCTGGTGACGTCGGTGGAAGAGAAGATAGGAAAACAGCCACATGCAGAAGGAGCCTGTTCTCTTGTGAACTGACTCCTTCCATGAGACCAACATTGGTCCCTCCCAAGGCTGGTCACCTAATTACTTTGTCCCCGGTCCTTGGGGCTTCTGTCTCAGGAATTCTGTGATGGGTCACAAGAAACTGTATTTCTAATGACTTGAATGTCCACTTACCCGTTAATGGACACCAATCTAGCAGCATTTTCACAGTGTTTGCAAGAATCAACGCTTGGCCACCACCCAAGTCAGTTGTTGGCTCCACCCCTTACTATGTCCTTTACAAGCCGGACCCTTCGTTTCCTCATTTGCAAAATGGGTGGTGACGCTGTAAATACAACGAAGCCTGTAGAATTCTCACATAAGGCTGTGCTTAACATCCTTTCCGCTGAGAATTTACAGCGGAGGGCTGGAGGCGTGAGACTGGCTGAGATGAACTTGTTGTAGGGGAAGGCGAAGGGCTGTGAGCAGGAAGCTCAAAGCCACAATCCAGGGGATTTCCAGCAGGAAGTGGGGTGTGAGGGGGGTATGAGAGGCATGGAAGGCAAAAGGGACAGACAGCACGGGGCCTTGGAGGGAGCACCACGGCAGAAATGAACGCCGACTTCCTGTTCGGTAGCTCTGCCAAGTGGCGAAGGAATTTTGCATCGCTCCTGGAGACCCTGTGTGGGGACCATGGAGTCCTCAAACCCGCTCTTGAGATTCCTTTAACGCGGAGGGAAATTGCAACACCAGGTTTCTCACACCCACCCCTCTTGCTTGTTGGGGCTGCTCAGTGGGAGGGACTCTCGCCCCCCACTGTTTTGTTTACCCCACACATTCCTGCTGCTCGGTAGGAGCGGCTGCCTGGGCTTGGGAAGTTTGCTCTGACTTCTAAGAAACAGGAAGTGATTATTTGCCCAAAGCAAACAAACTCACAAACTACAGGGTTCATGTTCAGTCCAAAGCTGGAGTCCCAGGAGGTGCGAGTGTAGGCTGAGGATGTGAGGACCCAGCAGAGAGTCTTCTCCTTCCCAGTTCCCTGCCAAATCAGCACTGCAGTGACCAGCAGGAAGCTC
Organism: Micromys minutus; assembly: GCF_963924665.1. Taxonomy (NCBI): domain Eukaryota; kingdom Metazoa; phylum Chordata; class Mammalia; order Rodentia; family Muridae; genus Micromys; species Micromys minutus. Next base: position 9,251,204 of record NC_137955.1, on the reverse strand, counting down.
GGGCTGAGAAAGCCCTGGTCTGGAGCGATGCATTCCGGCGCCAGGCAGCATCCTTTCCCGGTGAGAGCGTCCTTCCCATGACATCAGCAAAACTGCTTCTATTTCTCCTGGAAGTGGAAGATCAGTAACCTTCCGCATGCCCTGGCTTTCCTCCAGGAAGACAAAGAGAGAGAACATTTATTGGAAGCCCTTCGGAGGTTGTGACTTGAACTTGGCACCCACGTTCGGTGGGCTGTTTCGTTCCGCTCTACCCACACGTTAGTGAAACAGACACATTTGCCTTTTCCAACAGAATTCCTGCAAACGCCTCTTTCCGACCTGTAAATGGTTTTGCCTTTATCGTTTGGTCACTGAGCGTTTGTGTGCAGTATATTCAGTTCCTGGGGCTATGAGACATAATGCCCGTGACTCAAACCCAGATCGGGCTTAGGAAAGAGAACCTTGGGAGAAGAGAGGGAGTCTTGAAAGGATGTCCCAGACAGGATGGCTCAGAGAGCACAGTAAGTCGATCCACCATGTTATTTTTTCAGGCACAGCCTTGGGGGAAGGGGGGCAGCAGGCGGCGTAGGGACTCGCTAGAGGGGAAATGAGTTCTCTCCTGGCTGGCTGGAGTGGACCTGACAGTGGCGTGGACACCATATTTTAAAATGTTGGACCACAGTGCTCTGCTTTTCTATTCGTTGGCTTCGGCACTTCGGGTGCCTCTGTTACTTTGTATTTTAAATGGCGCCCTCAGTAGTTAAGTATCTCACAGTTTAGGGAAATATTCACAAAAAGCATGTAGGACACATAACCTGGAACTCAGGCATGGCAGCATGCAGGCAGATTGGCAGAAACAGCCCAGGTCAAGCCCACATGCCTCCCTCTTCCCAACTCCAGATCCACGACAAGACACCAGCAGATCAGTTGCACACTTGATCCCCAAGCCTCCTTCTTGACAGGAGTGCCTGTGCCGTCAGAGTGAGACTCTCAGGCTAAACTCTGAGTGTAATGTAAGCATTGTTTATTCCAATCAGTTGATTATTAATAAGTCAGTGTTCAATGTTCTGACACTTTCTCCACCCAGGCCTTGACAGAATAAGACAGGAAGAGAAAAAGGAAAGGAAAACCACAGGTTTGCTTCTGCCCCGTTTCTCACTGGCTTGGCCAGTCTGCTGCCTGCTTCACCCTGCTCTTCTCTATACTTGCTGAGGGAGCCTGGTGACAGGTGACTCTTGTCACCTGTTGAGGGGGCCCTTGCTCGGTTGCCTTGGCACCTTCTGCGGCAGAGAAGGTCTAGCAGCTGTGTGGAATTTTCTGAGCTGTGCTTGGTGTAAGTGTCTGAGAAACTGGGCCGTTGAGATACCCCTTCATCTCTAGGTGAAGATGCCTTCGGTGAGAAACCAGACAAAACAAACAAACAGAACACAGGTAATGGAGAGCAAACTGTGCCTCGGCGTGGACTGCCACCAGTCAGCAGGAATGGCGGATCTGTGGCTGGTGGAGATGGTGTTTCAGGCTGTGCTTATGGTAGAACTAGTGAAGCTTTGTGCTGCAACAGATGGTGACCCTAGCAAGAGTACATCCATCGTCCCCACTTCTGGGTTTTAGAAAAAGGAAGGGAAGCTAGGAATGTGTTTGGTAGAGGTGTGGTTTGCAGAGGTGGAAGGCGGTGCCTCTGTGGGCCCATGCTGAGGTATCCCTTCCTGCTGAGGTACCAGCCAAATGGCAGATATAGTATGAAATAGAGTTTATTCAGGGCATGGGAGGGGAGTTGGAGGAGGAGAGAGAAAGAGAGAGAGAAGAGGAGTGGAGGCTGGCCACGAACAAGTGGAGGGAGAAGGGGGAGGGGAATGGGGCAAGAAGGGACAGAGATGGTAAGAGCAGGAGAGTAAGAGACTGAAGAGGGGCAAACAGCTGGCTGTTGCCAGGTGACTGTGGGGCGAAGCCTAGAGGGATGCTAGTACCCACCCTGCTTGCTTGCTCCCAAGCTTTTGTGTCTGACAACTTGGCTTCCAGCTTTAACTTGTTCAGATCCTTTTCTGACCTATGCTGGGGTCAGGCCCTTCCTGCCAAGAAGGAAATATCTGTCATCGATACTCAGATGCTGCCTTCATCCAGTGACAGGTGGAAGCTGGTGGCTAAAACCCCATTCCCTTTTGTCCCGGTGAGATAGTGTTAGGCCTTCCTTTCACAGGTCTGTGGTACTCATTAGAGAATGTCCTTGTGTTACTACCGTAGATCTGTCTTCCTGAGGTCATCTTTCAAGTTTGTCCTCAGGAAGCTGCTGTGAAAAGGAAGTGGTTACATCTTGTAGTAGAAAAGTCTGGGATGGGGAGATGGCTCAGTGGTTAAGACTGCTCTTCCAGAGGTCCTAAGTTCAATTCCCAGCAACCACATGGTGGCTCATAACCATCTCTAATGGGATCTGATGCCCTCTTCTGGTGTCTGAAGACAGTGACAGTGTATATATATATTTCATAAATCTCTAAAAAAAGGTCTGATTTCTGATTTTAGGATTAGCTTGATCCAGGAGTCAAATGATACCCTTCACTCTCTGCCCACAAGGACCGCTCTCAGCATCATCCCCCCTAGCTCTTCTAGCTGTTCTCCAGATTGTCAGCTTCAGGGTAACAGTCACACCTGCTGTTCAAGGGGAAGAGAGATGTCACTGCCCAATAACTGGTGGTCCTGGGGATCATGTCTTAGCCCACCCCCAGCATTTATATTTGACCCGGTGATGTCCTTGAAGCAATGCTAGGACCCGGACTGATGTTGTCAATAAATAGAGAAATGTCCAGAAGAAGCCAGTGAGGACTACCTGCAAATGACATCCCCACCCCCATATTCCACTGGGAGTTTGGCACCTTCAGCTTTCTGTTCCAGGTGAGGAGTCTGAGGCTCAGATGGTTGTTTGTTCAAGTTGCTTAGTTGGAAAGGGACAAGGTTCCCTGGGCACCCCAGCTTAGCTTTGCTCCACTGTTCTCTCTGCTGCGTTCATTGACTGCGGTGCATTTCCAGTTATCCTGCCTCAACCTTCGAATGGGGATCAAACCTTGGTTCTCAGATGCAGATCTTGTTAGTTCTGGGTTCCATGCCCTTCTGGGCCAGACCATTCCCATAGCGACTTTTCTCTCACTTCTGCCTTCAGCATCTCCAAAGGGTGAGTGTTTGATGGTGGATGCCCTATGAGCAGGGAAGGTTCCCTACATTCCTTCTGGCTCTTCCTCACATATCTCTACCCTGTCTAACGTGCTAGCCCTCTTTCACTGAAACCTACCTTCACCAGACCTCTTCAAAGCAATCAACCTAACTTTTATAGAGATTAAAAACTTGGGTTTTGTGTTTAGCCAGTTACAAGATAGTTAATTAAATGATTTGGTTCCCGTGCTGTGCACAGCTGGTGTCAGGAGGTTCTGGAGCCTGGGTAGCTGACTCTTGGTCCCCACCTGCTTCAGGATGCCTGCGTTTGCCTCCCGGTAACAAGTGTTCAGTGGGCAGAAGGCAGAGTGGGCATCCTAGAGGGGCCATCTGCCAGCCCTGAGGGTCATCCTGCTGTGGACAGCAGATGGAAGGCTTTGTGAGAAAGGGACTATTTGCTGGCCAGGCTAGCAGCTAAGGGGAAGTGGCCTGAGAGTGCCACCCCGTTCCCGAGTGCCAGTACACAAGGCATTCCTGAGAGCATGGCAGGCAGTTGGCACACAAATTAGCTGTGAACCATTCCTTCTGTGCCACATTCCTGCCTGGTGACCTGAAGCTGTAAAGGGAACAGCAGAAACCTGCCTGGTTGTTCTTAGGGCCTTGGCTTTAGTCTACAGACCCATGAGAGCCAAGAACTAAGGATACCAGCCTTTCCCTCTCCTTCCTGCATATCCCAAAACTCCCGAGGCCCCGTGACTTTTCTAGGGCTCTTGGAACAGGTACACATTTGCTGCTCTGCTGTTTGGACTGGTGGACACAGGATCTGTCATTTAAAGCCACCACTGCCCGTACGTGCTTTAGTGATAGGAGGGAGTGGTCCTTCCTTTGAGTCCATTACTTTCTAAGGGAGGCCCTCTCGAGAGCTGCAAGTTCCCTGTCTGGCAAGAGCACACAGCTTGGATTGTTCAGTGTGAACCGCAGTATCATCACCTCTCATTCCCCAGGTACCTTTGGATAGTGTACAAAATGTACCATGCATGAGCCAGGCCTTTTTCTGTTTTCCCACGCCACCCCTGCCTCCTTTTCTGAGATGTAGTCTCAGTATTGTAGCTCTGGCTGTCTTAGAACTCAATGTGTGGACCAGTCTGGCCTTGAACTCACGGAGATCTGCCAAGGAAGACTTTTGTAATGTTTTTTTTTTCTCTTATAACTTTATTTAAAAGAGAGATACATGTACAGATGTTTTAAACATTTTGGCATAAAACTGTATGAATATATTTTTGTCAGTACTTGATTTTTTAAAGGTTTGGTAGTATGCATTGAAATCTTACTAGTTACCGTAAGCTTTAACTCCCTACTACTTCCTGGAGTTCCCTGCTGAAGGGCTCAGTGCAGCAGTGAAGCTGAGACCACATCTCAACAATATTCCGTCCTCTTGCTGCCTTCTGCTCTGACCCCTCATCAGCCTGAGGTTCCGACAAGGCTGACTTAGTAGGCCTTCTTCAGGGAGAGGATGCCTCCCAGAGGCAGAGGACACACTGAGTTTAGAATGCTAGATGACTGTGTTAAAACTCGGCGAGAACTAGAGTGAATTTTAGTATTTTAAAGCAATAAAAAATAGAGGCACAAAATGCAAAATCCAAACAAGACATGAAAAAAAAAATAATGAAAATAATTGGGTCATTTTTCTCTTCCATTAAACTCCTATGACAGGAACTTCAAAAGGAGCCAAAATCAGAGCGTATTCTATGTTCCTAAATGGTTGGGCTAATCTTCACAACCAACTACCGGGGAGAAGTGGATTCTGTGCAGAAAAGAGGGCTTTAGTATTAGAAAGCTCCAGATTTGATCAGGTCCAGCATTTACTTGCTGTGTGACCTTAGGTAAACATCTTAGCTTCTCTGATCCTGTCATACAAATTAGTCAACTTATTGTATCAACCAGTTATGTGGTACAGAGTGTATGAAGATTACATCAGATTCGTTCACAGCAGTGGGCAGAAGTGAACAGTCAGATGTCTTCACTCATCACTGGTTTATAAAAAGAGAGGTCCTCGGGGCAGGGTATTGCTCTTGAGCACTGAGGTTAGAGCAAGCCCCACCCCCTTTTTGCCAGCCATGAGCACTGGGGTGAGTTGCTTAGTTTCTCAAAACAACTGTTTTGTCCTCTGTGACTGGAAATGCCAGAGTGCTTACCTTGACCAATGAGAGGGAGAGCCAGGCCAGCATGTGCAGAACGGTACTTAAAACAATGCATGGTTAAGAGCACTGTTAAGACCTGTGACCCCATGATTAGCACACACCCACCGCTGCTGTTTGTGTCGGCTGCTGCCATAGGAAGACCAAGGAGTGACAGTCTGGGGCTCAAGGGCTCTTACCTTCTAGTGACAACCAGGGTTTGTGATGATTCATTATCAACTTGACACAATGTAACATTACCTAGGAGGCAAACTCCCAGGCTTGTCTGTGAGAAAGTTTCTAGATTAGTTTAATTGAGTTAGAAGAACCCACCCTGAAAGTGGTTAAGATGTCTAATGGGCCGAGGTTTGAATTGAATAAAGAGAAAGGGAGCTGAGTGACTTTTTTATCTCTCCGTGCTTCCTGTTTGCAGATGCAGTGCGTAGCCAGCTGTCGCATGCCCTTTCCACTATGATGGGTATCTGTCATTACATGCCACAATAAGCCCTTCCTTCCTTCCTCCCTCCATCTCTCCTTCCCTCTCTCCTTCCTTCCTTTCCTCCCTCTCTCCTTCCTTCCTTTCCTCCCTCTCTCCTTCCTTCCTTTCCTCTCCCTCTCCTTCCTCCCTTTCTTCCCTCTCTCCTTCCTTCCTTTCCTCCCTCTCTCCTTCCTTCCTTTCCCTCCTCTCTCCTTCCTTCCTTCCCCCTCTCTCCTTCCTTCCTTTCCCCCCTCTCTCCTTCCTTCCTTCCCCCTCTCTCCTTCCTTCCTTTCCTCCCTCTCTCCTTCCTTCCTTTCCTCTCCCTCTCCTTCCTCCCTTTCTTCCCTCTCTCCTTCCTTCCTTTCCTCCCTCTCTCCTTTCTTCCTTTCCCCCCTCTCTCCTTCCTTCCTTCCCCCTCTCTCCTTCCTTCCTTTCCCCCCTCTCTCCTTCCTTCCTTCCCCCTCTCTCCTTCCTTCCTTTCCCCCCTCTCTCCTTCCTTCCTTTCCTCCCTCTCTCCTTCCTTCCTTTCCTCCCTCTCTCCTTCCTTCCTTTCCTCCCTCTCTCCTTCCTTCCTTTCCCCCTCTCTCCTTCCTTCCTTTCCTCCCTCTCTCCTTCCTTCCTTTCCTCCCTCTCTCCTTCCTTTTGTTGCTTTTGTTAGGTATTTTGCTGCAGCAAGAGAAAGAACCCATTTGGGAGCTATAAGGACTGTCTCAAGGTGGGACTGGTCAGAACTGACAGCAGAGTCACGCTGGGAGGGAGGTGCCAGAGGGAAGGCGGGAAGAAAGGGCTAAATCAGGGTTAAGCAGAGCAATGCCTGGAGGCTGTAGGGAGGAGGCAGGTTGGGGGCTTTGGAGGATACAAGGTGTAGCTGGAGAGGCTGGAGGGTTGTTCAGTGCTTGGGATGGAAGAATATGAAGAAACTAAACGGCCAGCCCTACCCATGTAAGTGTTTTGGTGCTTGGTGAATTTTTGTCTGCATCCTGAGCCTTTCACATGTTGGGTCATGACTAGCAATATCATTGATAAAAAAAATAACTGACCAACTAAAGAAAACTAAAGCAAGAAGTAGAGAGAGAAGGAGAGGCAAGGTGGGAGCTCATAATCACCTTGAGGGAGCCAGCAAATGAAGGCCTTCCCTCACTCTCCCCAGGTAAAGTGGCTTGTGGGTGGGTAGGCGGAGCTTCAAATTCCATTTGAGCATCTAGGGGCTGAGATGGCATCTGCTTTAGAGCTGTACTTATTTGACACAGACAACTCATCTTTCTCATGAGAATGTGAGATGTGAAGACCAGGAGAGGTTTCAGCTTCACTAGACCCTACTCCAGTTTTCCTTGTGAGGAACAAGGGGCAGGTATTTGTGAAACGAATGATCTGTTATCATAGAGGAAAAGGCAGATAGGCAAATGGATCGAGCATTTATTAACTAGAGTAGTCAATCCTGCTGGAATTGGTTCTGTTTCTCTTTGTCCGATCCCTGGGATCAAATAACAACAATGCTTCTGTGTACAGTCTCCCTGTGGAGAGGCAGCCTGGCCTGAAAGACGGGAGTGGTGTCACGCCAGAGAAACTAGCGTCCCTTTATTGGTGAGAAATATTGGTACCCTGGGGACCAGAAATAAGTGTCAATATTCAACATGTCCACTAGCTCAGCCAAGAAGCCATTACACAAAGGTGCCCTTTTGCTCTGGGTCACCACGGTCTCAAGGACAAAGGTTTTGCATGTGGAATTTAGTTCCCCATGTACCTTTAGCTAAACACTTTCATGAAGGGTACAGTTGCATGTTGTGGCCTTGGTTGAATGCCTGGCACATAGTAGGCATTAGATGGAAGTAGCAATTATAGTCATTAACACATCATCATTATTATGCATGGTGCCCACCTGGCACCACACGCAGACAGATCCTTTGATTAATATTCCTCTGCAGTTGAGAAATTTCTATTTTAAAGATTCAAGTCATAGACGCACAGTAGCGAGTCTGTCTTGAAGAAGAAAAATGAAAGGGTACAGTGAACAGCGCTCTGAGAATTAGACTCCCCTCATTATGGTGGTAATGCGACCCTGCTCTGGCTCCAAGCTCCCAATGTAGCTGAACTGTAAAAGACGGGGCCTCGACTAGGGCCCTGGAGTCAAAGGAATGATTGCAGGAAGCCATATAAATGGATTTGATCTCTTGTTAGAGGTCCTTATTGTCTTGGTGGGGCTCTAGAAACCAACTTATTATCAATAAAAAAGAATACACATTTTATAGGAAGCCATTTTCTCTGTCACCAAACATTTTATATACCTGTCAATAATTGTAACTGTTAAATATGATATATTGATGGAAACAGTGGGACAAAAGGATTTCTTCCCCTGATTGGGGTGAACAGATTTTATAGTCTGTATTTTATGGATGGAGGTAATCTTACTCACAAACTTTAGCTATCCATAATCCTCTGTGGGAAAGCAATAAAAGGAGGGAATCCTAAAAGGAGCTCTTTTGGCCAAGATCCCAGAGCTGTAGACCCTACCCTTCTTACACAAGGCACAGAAAGCTGCCTTTAGCACCAGAGCAGCAAGGTCCTTATAGAACTGGCCAGGCAGAGGACCCCGCTGTTGTAGAGAAGGCCCTCCTTCCCAAGGACATCTCTCCTGGACATGAACTTTGCTCTCCAAATGTCAATGGATGAAGAGAAAAAGAACCATAATCTCCTGAATTTTATTCCTTGAGGAAAAGAGGGAAACACATCTGGAAATGATTTCATGCAAACATCTGCTTAGAGGTAGCAGCTTTTCCCTGACTCCATTTCTCTGCCTTCTCCTTGCGCTGTGAGACTCTGTCCGTGTTCCTCTGTGGGCGTCTGGATCTCTAGCTGTCTCATTGGTATGGCCATTGTCAGCGTCTCCTGGTTCCTGGGCAGCAGCTGAGCTTTATCCCCGGCTCTTCTCCCTGTGGCTTTGGTTGCTCAGATCCCAGATCCCTCTTTCCCTATGCCTTCCTGGAAATACTAGAGGATTCTTGAAGCAGGAGCTGGTATCTCACTGGCCATGCCTGATTGGTCTGCTGGTGACATTGGGCCTCTGCAGTCTGCTCTGTTCCTTCTTCCTGGGCGTTTGCAATCTGCTACCGTCTTTCCTGAACTCACTCGTTTCCTATCCCTTCAAGCCTTTAGCATAACCGTCTTCATTTGGGCTTCTGCTGGCCTCTCTTCTCTTCAGTTAGATCCTGGGAGGGAACATGAGGAGTTTGTTACACAGGAGGCTGACGATGAGGCCTCAAAGAACCATTGCCTTCCAAGTGGTACTGTCAGTATTCAGACCGGTGGTTATTTAGTAACACAAGCACAAAGCAAAAGAACAGTGGTTCTTCACCCAAACAGCAGCAGCTGCCTGTACAGTCCTTACATGACAGTCTGAAGGGCCTGTGACCTCAGCGTACCTCAGGGTCCAGAGGCAGAGGACCAGAACCAGAACTTGCAACCCTTCTTCCAAGTCTAGATTAAAAAACAATTAAGAGGCGGCATAGAACTGACATGGAAATAGGCTCACCAGGATACACTGTACGGAGAACAGTTTAGTCTTGAATGTGGTAGTGGCTAATTTTATATGTCGGTTTACCATAGTGCCCAGATATATGTCTAAAGTCTTTTCAAGGTAGGCCTGGGGTATTTTCACAATATAAGATTGACATTTCAGTCTGTGAACTTTGAGTAGTTTACCCTCATTGATATGAACGTCCAATAAGTTAAAAACTTAAGGAAAGGATTGGTTTGCCCTCAAAGGAGGGTCCCAGATGACAACCACAGCATCACCTCGTCCCTAAGTTTCTAGCCTGGGACAACTAACTGCAGAACCCCTAGCCCACAGAAGCACACGAGTCAGTTCCTTCAAAGTAATCTCTGAGCAAATAGATAAATGGACAGACTGGAAGACCAGACTGACTTTCTTCCATGGAGAACTTTTACAATATAGGCAGAGTGCCATAATCTTAGTTTATAGGTAGAGAAAATAACATCATCTGTGTTCTGGGGTCAAAAATCTTACTTTAAGAAATGTTCCGATGCTTTGTCAAATGAGACAGGACACCCCTCGAAGATGTCATGTCCTTTCTTTCAAGAAAAATGAAATGAAAAGGGAACCAGGCTGGGCATGGTGGTGCTCACCTGTAATCCTAGCACGCAGGAGGCAGTCTGGACATAGACTGAGTTACAGGACAACACAGAGAAGACTTTCTAGAAAACTCCTGGACCAAGCTTACACCACCATCACCACCACCACCATCACCACCACCACCATCACCACCACCATCACCACCACCACCAGAACTACCACCACCACCACCACCACCACAACCACTACCATCACCCCCACCACCATCACCACCACCACCACCATCACTACTACCACCACCACCACCATCAGCAACACCACCACCACCATCACCATCACCACCACTACCATCGCCACCACCACCATCACTACCACCACCACCACCATCGCCACCACCATCACCACCACCATCATCGCCACTACCACCATCACTACCACCACTACCACCATCACTACCACCACCACCACCATCACCACCACCACCACCACCACTACCACCACCATCACCACCATCACCACCACCACCACCACTACCACCATCACCACTACCATCACCACCACCATCACCACCATCACCACCACTACCACCACCACCACCACCACCACTACCACCACCACCACCACCACTACCACCACCACCACCACCACCATCACCACCACCACCACCATCACTACTACCACAACCACCACCACCACCACCACCACCACCAGTACCACCTCTACCATTACCACCACCACCCACCACCACCACCACTACCACCTCTACCTCCACCACCACCATCACCACCTCTACCACCATCACCACCTCTACCACTACTACCACCATCACCACCAACAACAACAAAGAAGATCTTGTTTGTTTTTGTTTTTGGTGTGTATGTGTGGGTGTGTACAGTTACTGTAGAGATAAGGTTTTGTATGTTGTATGGATGCATTACCTATCAATTAAAAAGTCTATGGTCTATGGCTTAGGCAGCAAATAGAAAATGGGATATTTGGGAGGTGAAAAGGATTCTGGGATAGAGCCAGGTGTGGGAGATCCTCCTGGGAAGATGTATGGAGCCCGATGCATGGCACCTGAGCTCAGGTAACCAGCCACATGGCAGGGTGTAGGTTAAAATAAATGGGATATTTTCAGTTAGATCTAGTCAGTGAAGAGCTAGCTCTGTGGCCGAGGTGTCAGAAGTATACTCTGAGTCTGAGCCTTTATTTCTGGGAGCTGAAGCTGAGAGGAAGAAGCAGACTATGATTTGGACACATATGTGTGTATGTACATGTGGAGGTCAGAATCGGACGTTCAGTGTTTTCTCTGTTCTTCTTCCCTTATTTTCTGAGGCGTCTCACCAAGCCTGGAACTCACCCGTTTGACAAGACTGACTACCAAGTCTAGAGATCTCCTGTCTCTGTCCCCTTCATTTGTTTGCTTGTTTTTGTTTTATGCTGGGGATATGGAACTGAGGCAAAAATGATGCGTGCCAAACATTTCCTAACTATGCCATCGTCCGAGACTCTGGCCATTCTTTTTCTAACAGTGACTTTCCTAAAGTATCATGACATACATGACTTGCTGAGTCATAGATGCACAGGCACTATCCTAAATATTTTTTTATGTATTCTCTCAGCGCATCCCGTACAATTCCTAAGAAACATGGGTTATCAGTACTCTGTTCTTACGAAAGGGGAAGCTGAGAGTTCAACAGCCCTTGCCCCCAGGTGATCCACCAGTGAGAGGCAGATCTGGGATTTGAAACCAGGTCCTCTGGCCCTAAAGTCTAGGCTTGCTTTGATGTTTGGTAACTTTAACCTCGGGTAAGAGAATTGTGTGCTGAGAGCAGGAAGAAAGGAAGGGACAAAGAAGAGGCTGTGGGGAAGAGTGTTAGCATTTTTTCTAGACTCTGCCCAACAGTTACCTAGCAACAACCAGGTTTGCTATAAAAGGATTGTTTGCCCCCTTATTCTGTCCTCTCCCCGCTTTTTTCCATGTGTTTCCGGCCAGCTTCTTCCCTTCTTTTTCTCTCTTTCTGTTGCTCTGTCCCTTTTCTTTCCCACACCCCCTACCCATGCCCCAAATAAACTTCATTTTATACTAGACCTGCGGTATGGCTGGGCACCCCTCCCGCCGCATCAAGCCACTGTATTGCAAATCATATCAACCAGGGAATAAAAGCATGGTTTCTGAGCCATATGCATAAAAGCTGAGTGTTTCCTGTTTAAGAAAGTGCTACTAACAGTCGCTGATATTTGTTTAATGTCCAAACGCTATGATGAATTATAAGCCTGACAGGTGGGTACTGCTGGAGCCCCTTAGTAACTAAGAAAAAATGAACGACCATGAGGATAGGTTATTAAGGGCACCAGCAGGGAGGCTGCACAGCACCGACTCAGGCTTGGGTTCAGCCTCTCAGGAGAGTGTGAGAGACCAGAGGCTTACTTAGTGTTGCTGAGAAGATGGCAACTTTGCCCCATCTTCTCAGCCTAGTGCTGTCTTTGGCAGGGTGGATCTGATCCAGGCTTTTAGGTACAACCAGGGCCCAATGGGGAAACCTGATCAGAAACAGATCCTTTGAGGGCTTGCCCTGGCACCCATCCTCCCTCCCTCCCTCCCTCCCTCCCTCCCTCCCTCCCTCCCTCCCTCCCTCCCTCTCATTCTCTCTCTTACTCCTCTTTCATCCTTCCCTCCTTTCTTCCCCCTCTTCATCTCCCCTCCTTTCCTCCTTCCTTCATTACTTGAACGAAGGCTATATCCTCAGAACCCTCATCTATAATATTTTCAAAGAGGAACACACATCAGCCCAGTGGTCCTTACTGAGTACACTTGATCAGATTAGAAAATCAGTCCAATTGCCTGATTGGAAGGAGCTTATTTGAATGGCTTATTTGAATGATGTGAGAAGACCTGCAAAATCCTGACAAGGGTCTCCTTCAAAGGACTAGAGTCTCATTTTCTTGTGCCTCCCACGCACGGTGCCATTTCTACAAGGAAATCCAAACACAATCGGTCATGATAAGACTAGGCCCCGAACAAGAATATGACCACATCACCCAGCAGCTGTAATCTTCAGTGACCTTTCCTGGCTCTGCCCTGGGACCCCTGCATGAGCATGAGGCCCTCATTCTTGCTTGTCTGACCCTCGCAGGAGGGATGCTCATGCCTCTGGCAATGTAGCCACACTGCTTGCCCACCTCACAGTGGTATGTAGAAGTCTTCTGTCCTCAGAACATCAGTCTAGGAAGCTCATGGGGCCAGCACCTCTCATCCCCAGTGACATTCACTTTGCTCCCATGTCTTCAGTGGGCCTGCCAGACTTATTCACGGTGAAATGCTTGCTCACCATATTAAGTAATTTTCAGTGAGAGAGCAGAGTTCAATCTAAAGAACATTTATAGGCAAATAGCGAACCCCATTGCTGTTTAGAAACCATACTTGAGAAACTGAATCCCATCACTGCTGTCAACAAGAAATTAAAAGCAAGAAAAGCTTGTGTTTTTTCAGATTAGAAAAAGTCCCTTCTGGAGACATGAAAAAACCCTTTTCCCTTTTGGTGGTTTGGAGGGGGAGATGCAGAGAGGGCCTTAAGAAAGTACCAGTGGCCATGTGAAGACTGACTTGGGATGCTCCTGACCTCTGGGGTTCAGCAGCAGGAGCTCTGAGCAGAGGCTGCCAGTGGCTCTGTGTTTGTGCCTGGTGGACGGGTGCAGCAGCTGCTCAGAGCCAGGTCATTTCAATAACAACAGGAGACCGCAGTTCCAGATGAATGGCATCTCTCAGGCTGAAGAGCTCCCACTTCCAGACTGATTAGAAGTGCTTGAGATCCATCACAACAGGGCCAGTGCGGTGTTTATGGGGGAATTGTCACCGGCTCCTGCCTGGGAAGGTGACATAATGGAATTCCTTCCCTTTGTCCGGATGACAGGGTGACAGCACCGTCTAGGCTCTAGCCCTGCGTTCTCTGCCATTCACAATCCCTGACAAGCCAGAGGACGAACTACGAAGGTGTGTCCTTTCATTGGCGTGGGTTTCTGGTACTCAGTGGGGAATGAGCCGGCTGGGGCTGAACCTTCTGCAAGAAAGAGCTCTAAATGGAAGGGGTGGGTACTGAGGGCCCAGGCTGCTTCCTGAGAGGCTTCTGGATGAGAGTGGTACCCAAGGTGTCTCTGTCATGGTGGGTGTCCAGACGCAGACTTAGAACATCTTTATCTTGCCTGCACCTTGCTCCCCAACCTCACATGGCTGACACAATTTATCTGTGTGTAATATTATGTCTTATTCAGAAAGTTGTGAAACATCTTGGTGTGTTATGTTAGAGTGAATTCCATACTTAAGTAAAATGGTCTCCACTGACAGAAGTGGCCGGATAGATGGGGGATGTCTCTTTTCTCAAGCTAAGCTTTGGCCCTGGAGATCAGGGAAAGAGATGGAAGAGCAGAGAAACCCAGAAATTAGTTCCTCGCAGGCACGTAGGTCCCACTTAAAGGGGTTCTAAGAATGGCTTGGGGTTTGCTGTCCCCGTCTTGCCCATTGCGCTGCCGGAGATGTCCAGCATACAGACATAACCAGATGACTACAGGTGAATACAGCAACACGTCCCAACAACTTGTATGCTATGGTTAAACTTTGTGTGGAAGGTGACGGTGATGACAGTGATGGTGAAGGTGATGATGACGATGATGGTAGCTTTGTAACATGGTCACAGTTACCCAACACTTGAGTAAGTACTACGTGACAGGTACTGTTAGGTGAGCGACACATAATTAATTTCTGATAGCAGCTCTATACTATTAAGCATTCCCATGTAACGGAGACAGAGGCTCAAAAAGATGAAGGCTTGGCTGAGGTCACCAGCTAGAGCACTATACTTTCAGAGCCCACACTATTCTCAGCAAACTGGTACTGATGTGGACTATGTGCTTACACCTGCGCAGAGACATACTGACAATAGCGAGTACTGGGCAGGTACCGATTCTCTATGTATACTTCCTGTTGCTTCATTAAATCAAACCCTGCAGCAGCTTTGCCTATGAGATAAATGCTGGTGTTATTATCTGTCCATTTTATAAGCAGGGAAAACAAGCCACACTGTCCCATCGCTGGTGAGAGACCTTCAAACCTGGGCCCCTGGATTTATAAATACCTGTGTAGTTACTACCTGTCATTCCACGATAATACCTGCTACCCACACCATACCACATACACCACACACACATACATCCCGTACACACACATCATACACTACACACACCACACACATCTTACACAAACACATACACACCACATATACACACCATATAAATACAGACCACTTACATATACCACATACATCACACACACACACACACACACACACACACACACACACACACACACACACACACACCACTTACTGACAAGGGACACCATATTATCAAAACTAAAGTGTTTTTGGAAATTTCCAAAAAATGCCACAGCCTTGAGTTGCTGTCTGGCTCAGCCCCTCATTTGAGCATTCTAGAGAATGGAAACAGATGGTTTTCCATGGGTGTTAAGGTGCCCTTGGGGATGGGGTTCAGCACCTCCTTTGGTCTCCTACCCCAGTGTTTTATCTCCTCTGGATGCCAATGGCCAGCCGCCTTTAAGGTCTCTCAGCTGGAAAAATGACTATGAATAAAACAAACGAAGCTCTGGGTGATGGAAACTCCTGATGGCGCCTGCAGTGGGGTAGTTCCCAGCATCTGTCTCCTGCCACTTTGAGCTCACCCTTTATTGCCCAGAGACTTGGTTCCTGTTTTGTCACTGGCCACTAACTGGCAGCTCAGGTACTGGGCGTCCAAGACTGCCTCATTATTTAAGGCAGTCAGAGTTCCACCCCAGACTGCAATCCATTATCATTCAAATGAGCCAGCCACAATGGGAGGAAAAATATGCAGGCTGATTTCTCTCCAACAGACCCTTCTCAGTACTCCCTAATTACAGCCGGCAGTTGATTGGGACGGTTGCTCATGGAGGGCTGACATGGGGCAGCCACAGTGCTCTCATCGAAGCAGAACGCAAACAGTATCTATCTTGCTAGCATGGGCTGGTCATGCAGGGTTTATTCACAGACTGTGGTTTCAGTGCACTGAATCGATCAGTCAGTAGTGTCTTACAGCGTTTTCCTGGTTTCCCTGTTTTGCTTGCTCCCTTCTTTAAAATAGAATTCATTCCTGATTTGACTTCTTACCCCTGGTTTTCTTTTCCTTGTCTTTCAAATGCATTCACAGTGGCATTTTCCAGCCAACAGTCAGCATTGTTCCAATAAGGAATGAGCTTAGTCAGTCAACAAATGATTACTGAATACCTACTAAATGCCATCACTGTGTTGGGCATAGAAAACTAACATCTTCTTTCCATTTTCTATAGCATTTCTGGCCAGAGTTAGATATTTAACCAACGTGTTGCAAATTGTGGTGACTGCACTTTAAACGGAGAAAGGATGTTCACATGCTTGAATGGTATCTTAGAATGTGTTAGAGGGACCCTAACTTTTAACACAGTTTCTTCTCCAAAGGACATTTGTCCTAAGAGACCCTTCTAAGATTTCCTTTATTTTAAGTACGTGTGCATTGGCATGCTATACATGTGAGCCCAGGTACCCACAGAGTTCAGAAGACAGTGTCAGGAGCTGGAGCTATGGGTGATTCGAGCTGTCCAATGTGGAGGCAGGAAACTGACCCTGGGTTATTCTAACCACTGACCCATCTCTCTAGGCACTGCAAGATATTTCTTATTTTGGGGGGTGAGGGGAGAAGATTTTTAAAACAGCTGGGTTTTCTTAGGAAGAGTTTAGGTATTAGGGGAATTTATTGGCTGGTGTGCCCGATTCTTCCATCTCCTCTTATAAGTGCTCTGAGTTACTGCTGGATAACTGTTCTGTGTCTCCAGATAAGGTTAGAATTTGATACGATTGAGTGTATGGTAGGAGGGAACCTCCTTAGGGTCATTTGGTATCTTTTCTTTCAGTTGTCTCTCCTTCTAGACATTATAAGCACCTGCTATACAGTTTACCCACTGCTTAGCGAATATATTCATCAACTTTCTATCACAAAATACCTGAGATAATTCAGCTCAAAGAGAGGAAGGGTTTGATTTGGCTCACAATGTCATAGGTTTTTGTTTGTTTGTTTGGTTGGTTTGGTCTGTCCAGAGTCAGTTGGCACAAGGTTTTGGGGCCTGTCACAAGGTGTCATGGTGGGGATACATGGCAGGGTAAGTTGTCGACTTCATGGTAGTTGGGTAGAGACCAGAGTCACATCATCTATTTTTCTACAACATGAGCCCAATGACCCAGCTTCTTTCTCCTACATCCCACCTCCTAAAGGCTTTCCTGTCTGCCCTCACTAAGGAATAAGTTCTTCAACGCATGAGTTTTGGAGGGACTTTCAAGGTTCAAATTATACTCAATTTTTGCAGACATTGTGGGGAACACTAGTATTTATTCATTAAACAATATGTATTGAACGTCTGTCCCAAGGTAGTTCTGGGCCCTGGAGATTAGGGGACCAAGAGAGCTTGAGGTCCTCCACTCCCAGATCATCACACTTGACTACAGTATGGTAAGAAACCTGGGGCTGGGGAGGGGAATTCAGTTAATCCCTTGCAGAGCATGAGCAAGGCCTAGGTATAAGGGTACCTTAGGTATAAGTTATCCCTTCCCTAGCGTAGCAACACAAAACAGACAGAAACAACCAAAGGAGCAAATCCAAGATACAGATGCAAGAACATGATGGCCCTGCCCTCAAGGACAGTTGTGGCAGAAGTGACGCTGGTAATGAAGGAAGAGTGGGGTTAGAGTCCAGGTGCCAGTACCAGGACAAAGCTGGAGGTAGGAGGACCACAGTGCCTTTAAGAACCCAGGGAAATGAATGAATGTGAATACTATCTTCATTGTCCACCTGACTATATTTTAGAGTCCCCTTGAAAACACACCTGTAGGTATGTCTGTGAGGATGATTCCAGAAAAGGTTTACTTGAGGAGGGAGGAATCACTCAGATGTTAGTGACCACAACCCTCACACTGGGAGAAGGAACCCAAACATCAGCACCCATTTCTCTGTGCTTCGGATGCTCCATGCAGCCACCACCAGGCTTCCTCTCCCATTCCCTCTAGCTTCTACCCTTTGAACTATGAGCCAGAGTAAACCATCCTCTGATTGGCTGCTTCTGATCAGCCGCCAGATTACAACGACTAGAAGAAGTACTGACTGCAAACGTGTGCTAGGAATGTGGTTAATAAAACTGTCACAGGAGATTTTGAAGAGACTAGAAAATTCCCTGGTCCCAGCATGGGAGGCGGCTGGAGAAGTGAGTGTGTGTGCGGTGGCATGCTAGGCCCTTCTGAGCGTTATTAGCAGGGAACAGACAGCTCTTGGGGTGGAGTTACTAATGGGAGAGAAAGAAGAGATCGGATATGAACATGAGGTCTGGCTTGCAGGACAGCCTGGAGGTGGGGAGACTTTGGGGAACTGCAGCACATGTCCATGGGATGGTATGGTGCTATCAAAGGCTGAAGGTAGAGGCTGTAGAAAGAGGCCCAAGGAGGCAGGAAGGGGTAGAGGTAGGGTTCTGACCCATGCTTGCTTTCCTCACTTCCTGTCCCAGCACACAGAGCCCCCTCTGGCCTTCTTTCTTTTAGAACTTTCACAGGAGCACAAAATAACCATGCATACAACCAACACAGCCAATATCTCCTTGAGGCCTGTTAGGCTGCAGAATGTCACCTCACAGCAGTGGAACAGCTGGCTGCAGGAGTAAAGAGACTCACAAAATGTACAGTCAGTGAGAAGCTGATATCCATCAAAGGACCAAGTCTACAGCCTTCAGCCTTCAGCAGCTTTCCCACCAGTAGAACAGCAGTTCTCAACCTGTGGGTGGAGACTCCCTTTGGGAAACCCTTTCACAGGGGCTGCCTAAGACCATCAAAAAACATAAATATTTACATCATGATTCAAAACAGTAGCAAAATTACAGTTATGAAGCAGCGACAAGAATCACTTCATGGTTAGGTGTCACCACAGCATGAGGAACTATATTTAAAATGTGCCATTAAGCAGGTTGAGAACCACTGTTCTGGGAAAGCTCCTGTAGAGCTCTTTCAATCAGCAGCTCCAGCCCTTAGCCTGAATCCCTGGAGACTGGCTTGGTAACTTGGCTCTGCAGTGACCATCTCATTCTGGTCCCATGTTCTTGAAAGAGCAGCATTTACTCCAGGTTTGCATCTTCAGGCTCCAACACATTCCATAGACAGTGCTGCCCTTTTGTGATGTCCCTCTTGGCAATGAGAGAGGAGAGAAAGGGGGCAGCAGTGAAGATGGCTACTTTGAAGGACTTTCCTGCCCCCTCTTCCATAGGATCCTGTGGTACCATGCTAGATGACATTGCCCCAAATCCTATGTCAACATGTAGGTGTGTGGTTGACTGATGGGCTGACAGCCTTCTCTGTGCTACCTTCCCATATCATAAGGTCTGTTTGTTTATGCCCAAGTCAGATTCTCATCTGTAATTAGTAGCGGACCTACTATAGCCTACATCAAGCATTCTTTCTCATTCTCCTTCTTTCCAGTCCCCTGTTCTTCCTTTTCTGCTCCTTTTTTTTTCCTGTTCTCTTCTTTTGACTCTTTTGAGACAAAGCCTTGTGCTGTATCCCAGGCTGGTCCAAAACCATCTTTCCCATGTCTGTATCTGCATCTGTCAGCTGGCCTGGGATGTGGAGTGTGAGCATGTGTATAGTGTATCTTCTTGATTATTGAGGAAAGAGGGTCCAGCCCACTACGGACAGTGACATTCTTGGGCAGGTGACCCCAGGTGTATATAAAGCAGACTCAGCAAGTCATGGAGAGCAAACCAGAACTTCTCCATGGTCTCCAAGGCATCAGCTCCTGCCTTGAGTTCCTCTTCTGACTTCCTTAGTGATGGACTGTAAAGTGGAAGTGCAAGCCAGATACGCCCCCTTCTTTCCATTAAGTGGGTTTTGGTCATGGTGTTTATCACAGCAACAGAGAAATGTAACTAGGACAGTGATGTCCTAGTTCTGAGGTCCAGGCTGCTTCTCGGAGACTCTGATGGAAATGTACAGTGATGCTCAAGGCAAAACTCACCACCAGTGAGACTAGTCTGCAACCTGCTGGAGAGAACCATGCTATGCCGGGCTTGTGTTCTCCTCTTGGGATGAGGTGCTCACAGCTTCCAGGTGTCTTCCAGACCAGCATGATGCGATCCCGATTCCTCTACTCCAGACAACAGAATGGAGTTAACTGTGGGACACCCGTTCCTCCTGAAACCTGTGCTTAGAGGAGGTGTGACTGCCAAGACCAGGATGCCCCTTGGTCTGGCCCGTGCCCACACCACTTAAGGATGAGGCTCACACAGACCCTTCATTGTATACCCACAGGCAAATGCTTTTCCTCCTTTTGAAGTCAGGACATCTCATAACTTAGATCAGCTTCTGCTGGCTTCTGAACATCATCCTGCAGAAACATTTTAGCTCGTGACTTAGGGTTTTGAGAGTTAGGCAGAAAGAGCGCTGAATCCCCCAAGGGGCTACTGTGAAGCAGCCCTGTTCATTGCTAAACGTTAGCCTCCTGTTCTCAGCACTCCTGCCTTGATCTTGTGATCCGGCTGAGGGAAGAAACCACAGTGGCCATGAGGGAGAGGACCTGAACTCCAGCCCTTCCTCAGTAGCCGGTGGTGGACACAAATACACTTTCTCACTGTCTATACCCCATGTATCCAAGAGCCGCATTTGTTGAGCTGTCCCACTTGCAGTGTCTTGTGTAATTGTGAATGGCAGAGAATTCGGTTGTGATGTTCACTGAGCCACAGATAGTATAAGAGCCTGGAAGACCTGTAAGTGCTGGCCTCTGCCAGAATCCTCTCAACCGGACCTGTCTGTCACCCTGGGCATGACAAGTAGGGATTCCGAGATGCAATGCTTGTGAATGTGCCTTTCTACTCTTTTGAAAGGAGTTTTCCTAGGGGACCAGTGCCCCAGAGCCCCAGCTGTTCAGGGGATATAGCACTCTGAGAACGGCTCCATAGGACACCCTTCCGCCGTTTGGGGGCTCTAGTGCTGACAGCTGTGGGGTTTGGCTGATGAAGCCAAGGGAGGGTCCCCAGAGGGAATGCGAAGTGTCCAACTGGCCTGGACAGTTGTGTTCTCTGAAGCCCTTGAATGGATTCTTGTAACAGACTGGATGGCTGTGTCCTAACTCCCTGACATTTGCAGTCGCGAGTTTCACACCTGTACACTCAGCTGGCTGCAGGCTGTTGGGGAAGCTCCAGGGCTTACATGGGGCAGTTGAACACAGCTCTCAGTAGATAAGCATTGAGTTTGTCTATCGGTCCACTCTGGCTTTAATTTTTCAGTTCCCTTTGGCTTGTGTTCTATCAACCAAGGAGCTCTATGTTGCAATTAACAGAAAACTTGACAGAGACGGACGGAAATAAAGGGCACATCACTATCTCATATAATTGGAAGATTATATGTGCTAGTTGGAGAGATGCCAAGCTTGGGTGTTTCTTAGATTAATGACATCACCAGGGACCTGTATTCTTTGTGCTTCTCCCTCTGTCCTCTTTGATATTCATTTCATCTTTGCAGCTGTTCCGGGTGTCACGTACGAATGTGATGACATCAAAAGAAAGAGGGACATCTCTGTCTGTGGCTTGTCCTTAATAGGGAGAATTTTCCTTCCGAGTCTCACTGGGACTGCTGGATTTGTCTAGATTAATCTTCTAGGTTGGAATGGGTTTGGAGGAGTCAACCAGAGCCAAACGTGGTTTCTAATGATAACTCTTTCTAGGGTTGACAGGTCGAGCTTCCCAAGTTCTTACTTGACCACCCACCTTTTCTTTAGCATTTTACTATGGTCTTTTCATTCTCCTTTAGGGTTCACCGTAAACCCCACCAAATTCATCATAGATACATAGCTCACATCTAGATCCCCCTGAAGCCAGGCGTGAACAACAGGAACTGTCTGCTGTTCAGCATTTCCTTTGGCCCGAGCCTCCTGTCTTCAGTCCCTCCACTGAGGCAAACTTTCATTGATCACATACTGCTGAGTGGTGGCAAGGACCAGGCTGGAGCTCAGGAAGTGGGCAGTGTCCCAGGTCATAATTACCCCCTCTGTGTGGACGGCTAGAGATCATAGCTGCAGGCCGCTTTCACTTCTAAGTCCCTTGAAAGTTGTTCCCACCGAGTCTGCACTCTGGGAGGGAAGAGCTGTAGGGGTTAGGAAGGGAAGGTATAGACTTCCCACTAGTGAAGTTTTGATCTATTTCACCATGACCTGCAGTGCCGGGGAACACGTCAGGTTGTCTCTTTAATCTGTGAAAGAATCCAGCAATTGGAAAGCAAAGGTTTCATCTTGTGCAGCCTACACACCACTTTCCAGCATTGCTGTCCAAGTCAAAGGATGCCTGACGACTCCTATCTCTTTCCTCACAGCTATTCCACCCTCCTTCACTCTCTCCCTCCTCCTCTCTCCTTCACCCCTCCTTCCTTCCCTTGTTTGTTCCCTCCCTCTCTCCTTCCCATCCCTTTCTGGGTGGTGGAGGTGCACTGGGGAGGCAGACACACAGGCATCTGACACTCTGTGATACAGGTCATCGTTTCCAAACACTAAGAGCAGGGCATTCTCCATGAACAACAGGGGCAGACAATAGACCGGTTGGGCAGAATACCATTCATTCTTGTAGCAGGCCAATACACAGTGATGTGTGGTCGCTGCAAATCATGTTTCAGTTTTCAAGAACACACAGATAAGAATTCATTTGGAGGGGTAGACCAGGACCGTATCATCATTTCTGTTAAAACTACTGTGAAAACTGAGATTCAGAAAAATGGAGCCACAAACTATGCCGGAAGTTAATCACAGATCCTCTTCCTGCTTTCCACCACGTCAGGCTGGTCATTGGTGATGGATTTGAATTCATGGATGCCCAGCAGTTTCCTGTTGGCTGTGTTGTATAGTTCAGAGGAAGTGTCCCAGTGGACTATGACCAAAATGCCACCTGTCTTCTTTGTAGACAAAATTTATTGACCCAAGGGCCAATAGTCCTGGTCTGTTTTTTTAAAGTCATAGTTTGTAAATAACATTTTTTAGAGATCCTCAGCATCTAACCTTGGAGTTTGTCAGCAAGCAATCCCATGGCTAAAGAAAATGCCTGCCTGCCTGCCTGCCTGTCTGCCTGTCTGTCTGCCTGTCTGTCTGCCTGCCTGCCTGCCTGCCTGTCTGCCTGTCTGTCTGCCTGTCTGTCTGCCTGCCTGCCTGTCTGTCTGTCTGCCTGCCTGCCTGCCTGTCTGCCTGTCTGTCTGCCTGCCTGTCTGTCTGCCTGCCTGCCTGTCTGCCTGCCTGTCTGCCTGTCTGCCTGTCTGCCTGCCTGCCTGTCTGTCTGCCTGTCTGCCTGTCTGTCTGCCTGCCTGTCTGCCTGTCTGCCTGTCTGCCTGCCTGCCTGCCTGCCTGCCTGTCTGCCTGTCTGTCTGCCTGCCTGTCTGCCTGCCTGCCTGCCTGTCTGCCTGTCTGCCTGTCTGCCTGTCTGCCTGCCTGCCTGCCTGCCTGCCTGTCTGCCTGTCTGCCTGTCTGCCTGCCTGTCTGTCTGTCTGTCTGCCTGTCTGCCTGTCTGCCTGTCTGCCTGTCTGCCTGTCTGTCTGCCTGTCTGCCTGCCTGCCTGTCTGCCTGTCTGCCTGTCTGCCTGTCTGTCTGCCTGTCTGCTGTCTGTCTGTCTGCCTGCCTGTCTGTCTGTCTCTCAGAGCACAGGTCTGTACGTATATATGAAAGCATGGGCATGTTTGTGTGCATAGGTGCACATGTGCTGTGTTGTGCACCCAGCTGGAGCTGTATGTACACACATAGCCTATTTTTGCATGTCATGCCTGACTCTCTTGGTTTACAAACTTCCCAGGCAACACTAGCTGTGTTCGGAAGAGCTTTGGGGCCAGTTTCTGTTGCTCTTCTAAGAAATGAAATGGCCTTTCAGATGGTTTTTTCACTTGCTCCCCTCCCCCAAGCCCCCTTCCACTCGACAGAACTGCCTACATTTCCCATTTAGGGCCTGTGAAGAGCAGTGTATCATTTCATATGCCCTTGTTTAGCTTTTCCAAATCTAAAGCCAAGGCTGGCACAGCTACTGATTAGCAGAAATCAAAGGCAGAGGCTGGGCTTTTGATGGGAAAACTGCTACATTAAAGATCATTGGTTGTTTTGCAATTGCAGGGTAAGGTTTACACTAGTACCCACCGCTGAATGGCCATTAGATTGCAAATTACTGGTCACTTTGCCTAACAGCTCAGTCATCTGTAATCATAGTCATAATATCACCTATAGTGGTCAAGCCCAGGCACCTACCAGGAGTCTATTACTGAGGTGCCAAATGGTTAGGCTGCATACGGTAATGGTTATCACCGCAGGAAGGATGAGAAACCCCTCAAAATCCTGGGTGTGTGGTACTCTGCCTTCATTTTCCACTGGGAAGTACAAGCCATGTCCAGAATGACTTTAGTACTTGCTATCTCTCTGTCTCTGTCTCTCTCTCTCTTTCTTTACCCACTATGACTTAACCTTTGTGTGGCTGTCAACCTCCACGCCTTTCCTGAGAGGAGGTCTTCTGGACCAGCTGGTATGTGAACCCTTATGAGCAGAGAGGGCAGGTCATCATTTTCCTTGAGGTTTCTGCTCTGGTGAATTGTATATGTGTGTGCAGCAAAGAGGGGGTGCCTCTAGAGATGGAAGCAGGCTGTGAAACCAGAGAACATTGCAGAGGCATGCATACATCTCTGTGAAGACATGAGTGGCAGCTTCAGAGACTAAACAGTATATAACACTACATGTAGGCTTCTGTGGCTCACAAAATGAAACCAGGAAAAGATGAGGCAAAACAAATGGAGCGATAAGCCCTTAGCCAACCTTTGGCCTCTCTCAAGAAACAGATGGTGTTGTTTGCTCCAGGAGGTTGGTGAGGAGACTCAGAAGCTGCTGATGGAAGAACGTGCAGAGTTAAGGGGAAATCATAGGGCCAGTGCTAAGAAGAGGCCCACTCACTTCTGGATCCCAAAGGATTAGGAACAAGGCAGGAGGAAAGGCTTATTATCTCCACTTTGGGTTTTTGCCTTTTAGGAAAAGGACACAGTACAATGCAGTAGCGACTGAGGACCAGGGAGATACATACCTGGACACGTCACCTTCCTGTGACCTTCATTCACTCTGCTCCTACCACTCATGGGCCTAAACCAATGAGAAACGAGGGGGCAAGGGAACCTGTGGGTACCATCTACAAAGGGCGGAGTCAGGTGAGAGGTGAAAAAGTTGTCAGGAAGGAAAGGGGCACAGGTAAGGAGTGCCCCCTAAGGATTTGCCAATGGGATATTGGAATCTTTATAGTCAGTGAATAGGACTCTTAGATCTACCTCCTTGGCATTCTAAGGCCATAGTCCCTCTCTTGCCCTATACTGCCTGTTACGGATAGAACAAGCCTGGTGGATTTTACATGTGCCCTAACCTCTGCGGTTGTTTCTCTAGTCCACAGAATAATAAGTCTTCACCTTATACTTGGACTCAGCTACTCAGTATTTTGGTAGCCAAACTGGGGCTTCTGGATGACAAGAAATCGCCCCTAGATGATTTATTGTCAGTGAAACTATTAAGCACAGACTTGGGACCTGGGGGAGGGGGCAGGGAGAGGTGGTTTAAGTATTTCATGGAAAATGTGGTAGGTGGTGAGAGGCTGTAGGCAGCTCAACGTCTGGACAGAAGCCTGCCCATGGCTCACCCAGAGCCTCCCCGTCACGACACTCTACAGTTAGGGAGAAATGGTGTTCTGTTCAGTTC
This sequence comes from Micromys minutus, assembly GCF_963924665.1. Taxonomy (NCBI): domain Eukaryota; kingdom Metazoa; phylum Chordata; class Mammalia; order Rodentia; family Muridae; genus Micromys; species Micromys minutus. The sequence continues at coordinate 9,225,502 of NC_137955.1, read as the reverse complement.
TGCAAGGAGTGCTCGACCCCAACCCCCAACTCTGCCTTGGGGGAGCTAGGAGAATGCCTGCTAGCTGAGAAGAAAGGGTAGGACAAAAACACCACTTTCTCAATGTGAGAGAACCTGTTTGCCAAGTTCCTCTCATCAGGGTGACAGGAAAAGACTCACTGGGAATGACCTTCTGTGAAGGTATAAAAGAATAATGTTCCAGTGGTGTTCTTACTTTGGGGATTGTGAGCTCTAAATGCCCCTCCCTGCCATGCGTCTTTGTTTGACCCGATGACAACTCTCTGAAATGGCAACCAAGCTGTGTCCATCTCTCAGATGGAGAAACAGAGGCACAGAGATGAAATTTCCTGCCCAGTGTCACACAGGAAGTAATCAGTGGAGCTGGAATTCAAACCTGCATCTTAGGGCTCCAGATCTGGACTCTCTTATCTCTTCTTTCCTTGCTAACTTCTCCTTCATAGGTGCCAAAAGGCAGGGAGTTCTTAATGGCACAGAGGTGTCGAGCCTGAAAGAGGCTGAGCTGAACTCAGCCACCATCTTCTTTCAGAGGGACAGCTAAAGACTCAGTGGCCAGGTCTCTGGGTTCCTACTAGTACAAATGATGTGGTTGTTCAGAAAACACTGAGCAACCTCATGGTGGCTCACCCTCTGCCTGGCGACATCCTGGCAATTTTCCTAGCTCTGTTTACTATGTAAGTTTCTTTGAAGTAAAGTTCCTTTTATCCAAGAAGCAATGTGACCTCCAATCTTGTTTTTATAAAACATCTCTGACGTTAGCCACAGGAGGCAAAACCCTGAATGTGTTTCTGAGGCCCCTGTACCCTGAATTGGATGTGGTCTTTGTTTCTACTGTGAAGAGGAGTCAAGCCTGGGGTCATTTGGTAGCCCAGGTAAGATATGAATGCTAGGAACACAGATGAGAGCTAATATTTCATCGGTTTCTCCAGAGCCAGGACACCTGAAGGAGCTTTTTTGCCCACCTGGCCAAGTGCCTGTCACAAAGAACAGAGTGTCTTGGACCATGTGACCACAGAGGAACTGCCTGGGCCTCTGAGGGTGCTGCCAGCTCTGAGCAGTTGATTCCCCATGCTGGCTCTGGAGCTGCAGAGAAAGAGCAACATTCTTCATTCAGAGGCACAGGCCAGTAGGCCTCCTGGCTGTCTTTTCTCTGGGAGCAGCAATTGCTACTGTGGGGAGGGACAATCAAGGCTGTTGTCCTGACCGAGACCAGAGGCCCTGCTGCCAGATGCTGAACCAGTTGGCGGAGCCATCACTGCTGCTCCTGCCTTCCTACTTCCTATGTCCTGAATCCTAGGCTCGGGTCAGTAGGTCTCGCCTTGCCTAATCCAGAAAATCCAGGGACTAAGAGAGTGAGCCCCTGTTTGTTCAAATGCCAGACATTTCTACAGTTCTCCCTGAACATGTCCGTATGAATATGGAGACATTTTTTATGCCTAAAAATAATTTTGTTGCTAACTTGGAAAATAGATTCCCCTTGTTTTTCAGGTGGTAGATACTCTTTGTCTTTGTGGCCCAAGTGATAAAGGGGACACAGTTTGGTCTCCTAGGCTCTCTTCTCTCTGTGGCTCTTCTTGAGAAGGGCAGACATGGCTGGGATAAGCATCTCCTCTCTTGGGTTGGGCACATGTGCTCTCTGTTGCTGTAAGTAGCTGGTGTGGGAGCACAGCATAGGTTTGGTTTTTCAGAGAAGTTCAGAGAATAGTCCTGTTCTGGTTCAGGGCATGTCAGCTTGTTTCGTGTTTGGTCAAGGTCCTGAGAACTCCTAAATCCTATCAGACTTTGCCCTAAAGGCTTCCCCACATCATCTGTTTCTCACTCAAGGAGGACATAGATGACAACACTGAAAGAAATTAGAGGAAGTTTTAACAAGGGAAGAAATACAAACGTGTGGGCAGAGCGTGACAGCATGATCCAAGCCTGACATCACAGGGCTCAAGAGTTGGACAATCACAAGTTCAGAACCAGCCTGAGTTACATTGCAAGAGATCCTGTAAGTGCTGGGAGCAGTACCTCAGTGTCGGGGCACCTGCCTCGGTGGCATAGGCTCCAGGAGCAACACCAAGCATTGCAAGACACCAACAACACCCCAGAACAACAGACCCAAAATTAACAAGAACAGGAAAGGGAGGGAATGTGGATGAATTTGGACCGTGGGGGAGGGACAGCACAGTATCCTAGAGCAGGTCGGTCTGAAGGGTCAAGGACAGGAAGCAGCATATTCACGTTGGACAGACAGCCTAATAGTACATCTCATAGCAACAGTCTGTGGAGGAGAGGAGTCAGCCGACTCACCACGAGGTGGCCAAGTGGCCAAGGGGAGAGCAGAATACTCAACTTGGCTCTGTTCCTGTATGCCTATGTCCATTTCTGCCCATTAGATGTGTGTGTGGGTGTTTGTGAGTGTTTGTGTGTATATGTGTGTGAACACACACACGTTGATCCCACACGAAGATGCAGACCTGGAGACAGAGCAGGAAGAGGAGATTTGGGCAGATATGGAGGGAGAAGGAAGGTACTTGTCAGGGCATCTTTAGGTCTCCACAGCCTGACCAGCTCTAAGGGCCGAAGTACCATTTGTTTTGTGCCACCTTGTTTTTTCCTCATAGGTTTATTGTTGGTTTTTGTTGGTTTGTTTTTTGAGACAGGGTCTCATGTAGCTCTGGCTATCCTAGAACTCACCATGTAGACTGGACAGGCCTTGGATTCAGAGAGGTCTGCCTGTCTGTACCTCTTGAAGGAAAGTGTTGGGATTAAAGGCATGTTTTTTTTTGACTGCTCATCCTCATTTTATTTGTCTAATAATGACTTTTAAAATATTATTAATACCTTTTTAAAATAAAGTTGTTCAATTAAAAAAATATTATTGATACCTTATAGCTGGGTAGTGCTGCATGGTTTTACCAACACTCAGAAAGCAGAGGCAGGCAGATTTCTGCGTTCCAGGCCAGCCGGGACGACACACAGAAACCCTGTCTCAAAATTCATCTCTCCCATATATTTTCTTCATATGTTACCAGTTTTTCAAAACACAGGAAAAACCTATCGTATCTCATAAATTTTGGAGTTTTGTCTTAAATACTTCTTAGCTGGGAATTGTTTGGCCCTTTCCCGGGGGAACATCTGGCTGTGTCTGGAGAAGTTGTTGGTTTGTCACTAGTCTGGAAGGCTTGCTGCTGAGTGTACAGTGTACAGAGGCCAGGCCAACACACTGCTAAGTTTCCTACAGGGCTCAGCTTAGTCTCTGCCCAAAGAATCCTCTGCTGTGGAGAGTCAAGCAGTAGTGAAGAAAGTGCTGTAAGAGGAACAAAGGCCTTGCTTCTGTTAATGCAGTGGGTGAGGGGGACAGGCGTTTTGTTGCTTTGTTTGGTTTGGTTGGTACAGGAGGAATCTGTCACGGAAGTGTCCCTATTCTGTCTTTGAATGACATGGTCCTCTGCTGGATTCTTTTGGCCCCTTTCTCTGGGTATCAGCAAGACTGGAGGATTTGGGGCTCCTTGGGAGCTGAACTCTCTGGGCATCCTGAGCACAGGCAAGATTGCAGGACTGGGCTCCAGAGCTGCAGAGCTGAGAGCTCTTTGAGGGAACATCTCAGAGAATGAAGCTACCCTGCTGGCTGCTGAACTGTCACAGCAGACCCTATAGGGCAGTTTTAGATGGTTTAGTCAGGCTCAAAAGCTTTTACCTCTATCAGTCTTTGGGGTTCTCTGCTTCTGAGCTCAAAGCTCTGACAATATTAATATGCAGACACTTAACAAGTCTTGAAGTGGTCCTCAGACACAAAGGAAGTGCCCCAACTCAGGGAGTAAATAAATGAGTGTAGTCAGGTGTTTTTTGTTAAGGTGTTGATTAACCCAGTCTTTGTTGCTTTTTCCTGCCCCACCCCCACCGCTATCACTTTTCCTGACTGTTGGTCATTTTCCTGACTGTTGGTGCCCCTGTTAGAGTAGAGGGCAGGCCGAGGGAAACTCCCTAGCAGCTTCCTTTGGGAAGTATTTAACAGTCGTAATGAAAGGTAAAGCAACAGCCACAAGCACCTATTAAAACAACAGCAGCAACTACCACACTTCCCCTTCTCAGCACCAGGCCTTCACCCGGCTGTGGGAGAGGAGGCAGCTGTGATATTTATGACTCCATTTTTTTATTTTTCTAAACCAAAAATTAATTTATATTGTTTAAAAACAAAATGAGACTGGATTTTTGTAAAAGGGGAATTCTCCATCCACAACCATCCCCTTCAAAAAGGCAGTACCAACACAACGATGGTCCCATAAACATAGACATTGAATGCATGTGTACACACACACACACACACATACGTATATGTCTATGTTTAGATATAATAAATATATATATAAAATTAGGTATCAAATATAACATAACGAAGTATAGAAAAAATTCACGCTATATAATGTGCACGTATACACTGTATATACATACATATACTTAGTAATGTATATTGGAAATTCTTCTAATCAATACTACATCTTTCTTTCTTTCTTTCTTTCTTTTTTGATAAATGGGTTCATCGTAGCATATAGCCTAAACCTTAATCTTGTTAGCTAAAAGTGACCAGTTTTTAAAAAGACTATATCAAACCAGAAAGAATGCTCAAACAAGACAACAAAAGCCCTAACAAAGCTTTCCTGCAAAGTTCTTCTTTGAGGCCACTTGCTCTTATTACTTGTAAACTCCCCATTTTCTCATCTTAATGACATTTTCATACCCCCCCACCTCCAGCATTTTGCCGATTAGAACTATCTCCACAGAACCATCGACTGAGTAGCCAAAGGCTGGGGTACGGCCTGTGAGTTAAGCCGTTTGCTTTCGTAAATTACTGCTTGTTTGTTCTGCTTTCTTACAGAAAGCCCGCATAAACACAGCCGAGAGATTTTGACAGCGAAAAGGCCTGCCTGGGCTTGGGATGGCAATGTTTTCGTTTAGGATGGTCTGGATAGACAGCTAGAACGAAGCTTTGTGCCGAGCAGGACCAGTTCAGATTCTAGAGACGCGCGCCTTCCTGTCTTGGCCGCATTTCTGTGGCGCAGCCCAGGATCGGTGTAGAGGAAGAACCCATTCTAAGTAAAGAAAGAGCTGGCCGCATTTGGAAGGCAAAGAGGGGGCAGGCAGAAGAACCGTCGGGGCGCACAGCGAACTGGAGCCCCGGGGCTTTGAAATCCTTTTCTGTGTTGTCACTTGAATGTCGAACACGTTATTCTCGGTGGACACTAAAAAGAAGTACAGGTACCGCGGGCTCCAGGGGGATTCATTATTCAAGGCACAAAATTTTCTACTCTGGCCTGCAACACATTATAATTCAAATGAGCCGAGCACAATAGAGGGGGAAATATGCAGGCAGATTTCTCGGTGTCGTGTTTTTTCCCTCCTCTCTGAAGCCCTGTAATTACTGCAGGCAGGTGGAGCATCTGGGGTGTGGGGGAGCCAGTCCACTGTATTTTTACCTTCACAGGAACGCGACTTGCCTTACCGCATCAATATATTTTATTTTTAATTAAGTGCTTATTGTAAAAATCCGAGTCCCTGCACGGAAGTCTGATTTACGTACCTCCCCTCTCCTTCCCTCCCCTGCCTCTCTCGCTGCTATTACTGTTTCAGTTTTCTTTCTAAAATCTTTCATCTTTTCGTGAATGGGTTCTGGCCTTCCGTGGGCTCGGCGGCTGCGGTGATTTGTTTGGTCGCGGGACCGTCACCTCGGTTCCCCGAGTCGGGAGTCAGTTTCCCAGGCTCCTTTCGTCGCGCCTCTTCTCAATGGCGGCGGGACCCTGCCTCTTCCCCACCCAGTGCCAGGCGGCCCTGCAGTGTGCCGGGATACTGGGATCAGTGCACCCCCAGCTCGTGGCGTGGTCAGTGGAAACTCCGGGCGCAGCCTCAGGCTCGCCCTGCCGGACCGGGTCCCTAAAACGCCAAAGCTTAGCGGGCTCCTGCGCAGGACCCCAGCCCTTCTCGGAGGTCTGATATCCTCCAAGAGGAGATGAGGGGCTGCAGAGAAGGTCCCCCCTACGAGTGACCAGTGACGGAGGAGGTGGCCCAGGGACCCCAGTGTCACGACCTCGGGCGGGGCGGGGACTCCCTTCCGGAGGATTCTTGGTCTAGATGGGGTGGATGTAGGGGTCGGGGGCAGGTCTCCGCTGGATCCGGGGGTCGTGCCTCCTGCGCCTGTCAGAGAACAAGCAATTGTAAATGGGTTTAACAGAAATCCGTGGGACCCTGCCGAGCCTGCGACCTCTGTGTTGCCACCTCACAGACACCTCCATTACCTGCTTTGATGGCTCCTAGGGGTTGGTCCAGAACCAGGTGTGTGGGGGTGGGGTGGGGAGTGGGGGTAGGGATTCCAGAGACAGCCGCAATGTGGATGGGTCAGCATTTGCAGAGAAAGGCGACCACCATGAATCACTATTGAAGTTCTTCCAGGACAGGAGACTTCAGAGGGCAGTTTAAAAGCAGATTGAAAGGAGAGAGAACCCAACTCTGGAATAACATAGAGACTCAGAATAGATAGAGGCCTTTTCTGCTTCTCGGGGCTTCCTCAGCCCAGTCTTTATTTGTACCTCAGATTTCCTGGCTCTCCTTCACAGGGCACGCACCTGTCTGGATTCCTGATACAGAGTAGAGACCCAGATCCCCATAAATATATGTAAAGAGAAGAGTTAAGGCTGGACTGACTGTCGGGATTGGTAAATCTTCCTGGGGCCCGAGGATGCCCACCACAAGAGTTAGTATTCCTTGGAAGCTGCTTCTTCTGAGGTGTGAGTCAAGATCATGACTCGCCAATCCCCCACCATCGTATCCTAGGCCACTCCTCAGAGGCAGGGCTGGGGCTCCAGGATGCTGATGGCTAAGCTTTCATTTTGTTTCTTATTACAAAGACAGTACATCTTTATCATAGAAGTAATGAAAAAAAAATAACCCGCAAACACAGAAAAGAAAGTAAACAAACTTATTGCCTAGAGACAAAGCTTCCTGTACATCGTGGTACAAACATGACTATTTTGTAGAATAACTGGTTTCTCTTCTTCTAAACAATGTGCTGTGGATATGTTTTCTTCTCAAGCATCTTTTCCATGATGCTGCTCAATGGATGTACGGCCTCCTTAAAGATTAAGCAGCACCTCTGTTGCCAGGTTGTGGTGTGATATTTTTAGCCATTCCTTTACTGGGTTTTTAGGACGGTGACACTTTAATTTCTAAAACCTCTGTCCACAACATTTCAGGGTCATCCCCTGCTGTGTCACCATGCAGGTCTTTAATTATTTCCTTAAGATGTATTCCTCAAAATGGCTGGGTCAACTGTTCCGCATTTTAAAAAAATTTTTGTTACATTTTATCAAATCAACCTTTGGAGAGGTTGTGTCAACTTACACTCCCACCTGCTGAGAATGCAAGTCTGTTGCTGGAGTGCTGTCCTCATCGAATACAAATGTGTGTGTGTGTGTGTGTGTGTGTGTATGTGTGTGTATGTGTATGTGTGTGTGTGTATCTATATATCTATATCTTTTGCCAACTTTATTTTTAACTGGAATATTCCTCTTTTCCTTATTTGTTTTAAAGAACATCTTATATATCAATTTTTCTCCCCCATACTCTGCGGTTTTCTGCAACTTTGCCAATTCACCACCAACCCCATAGCAAGGACCGAACTTGGCACATGCTAGGCAACCGCTCTACCATTGTGCTGTATCTCAGTCTGATTGCTTGTGTGTTTGAACTGACATAGCCAAGATTCTTTTAAAAAAGCATTATTTATTTATATATTCTTTATTCTTTTTTACAATTCAGCCGTTATACCCCACCCCAATCCACCCTCCAACTCTTCTACATCACACACACACACACACACACACACACACACACCTCCAAGAGGATCTCCCCACCAGACCTCCCCACTCTCTGGGGCCCCAAGTCTCTCAAGCCTTAGGTGCATCTTCTCTGACTGAGTTCAGACCAGGCAGTCCTCTGTTGTACATGTTTTAGGGGCGTCATATCATCTAGTTTTTGCTGCCTGGTTGGTGGCTCCGTGTCTGAGAGATCCCGGGGGTCCAGGTTAGTTGAGACCGCTGGTCTTCTTATAGGGTCGCCCTCCTCTTCAGCTTCTTCCAGCTTTTCCCTAATTCAACAACAGGGGTCACCAGTTTCTGTCCATTGGTTGATTGTAAGTATCTGCATCTGACTCTTTTAGCTGCTTGTTGGGCCTTTTTTTTGGGGGGGGGGGAGGCAGCCATGCTAGTGTGTCTGTGAGCACACCACAGCATCAGCAGCAGTGTCAGGCCTGGGGCCTCCCCCTGAGCTGGATCCCAGTTTAGGCCTGTCACTGGATCGCCTCTCCCTCGGGCTCTTCTCCATTTTTGTCCTTGCAGTTCTTTCAGACAGGAACAATTCTACAGCCAAGATTCTTAATACTTTAATTTAAGGTTTCTGTTTTTGATGTTACTTTATAAAGGCCTTTTGTATGATGGAATTTCCCAAGCACCCACCTGTATTTTCTCCTAGTGCTTCTATTTTATTTAAAAACAGTTTGTATTAAATTTGGGGTTTTTTTTTTTTTTTTTTTAATGAATCCAACTTTATTTTCCAATCTTTGTTATTGGTTCTGAATAATTTTGATCAAGCCATATACTATAACTGGTTCCCAAACAAGTATAACTGAGGGGGGGGGGGAGACCCTGTCTCCAAGAAACACTTTGACGAGGACTTGGCCATGTCTGGAGGTGCACACAGCAGGATCTAATTTCCACCACTTTTCATATTACTTAAGCCCTGGTTTTGCATCTGTGTAATGGTGGTGAAGATCACATGGTGATGTTCACATGAAACACTTGTGCGTGGTGCAGTGGGACTAGCAATGAGTAGAAATAGGTTAAGATGAATAGTGTGTGAAACAGAAATACAGACATCGTCACCAGCTACAGATAGAAATAAGCTTACAAAGTGAGCGCACTGCTGTCTAGTTCCAGAGAGTTCATCCAAGTCATTCAGAGGGTTCCCTGAGAACTGGCTGGTATCCCTAAAACCTAGACTGCACTGAGCACCCGTATTTCAGGGGAGCCTAGTGTTAGTTCTGTTCACGGTCTTACTTCCAAAGCCTTCTGCTGGACCTGCTGTGTGAAGGGAGTCTGAAGATCAAGCTGACACTTGGAGAGCTCACAGGACAAAGAGCACTTGGGGTTTGCACTCAGAGTGAGCAGCCCTCTCTCTCCCTTCCTGGCTCAACCCCAGCTGAGGATTGCTGCAGAGAAATAGTCACTAGACATGAGCCAGGGACACCAGTCAGCTTAACAGAAGGAATCAATGGACACTGTGTTTTCCCTCTGCAAATGAGGAAAGTGACATGGTTAGGAGGCACAGGCCTTGCCCAGAATCACAAATACCAGGGGTAGCGATTGTAAAAAGAGAAGCTGCCTCAAAAGGGGCCATTTCCTATGTCAGGCAGGACCCTGTTCACAAGGGATGGAGCGTTGCTCTGGAGCTCGGGGAGTGGAGGCCCAGCATATCGTTATGAAGTATGGACAATGAGTAGCCATTCAAAAGGCTGATACTGCCTCTGCTTAGAAAAGGGCAAATATTTTAGGAATCCCTTGTTACTAGGCAAATGCCTGGTTGCTGTTTGGAGGACTGGAACTCAGCTGCATGCGCAGTACCTTGGGCTTTACCCTTTCATTCTGAGTTTTGCTTCAGCCAAAGAGTGGTTCCCTATTCTGGCTGCAGCTGGAGCAAGCTGTGAGGATCTTAAATGTAAAGATGGCAGGCCCCACTTCCAGAAAGAGCAGTTAAATTGGGACATATATGCCATTGTTAAAATGTCTTATCCTAGCATTTCTCCACTTTTTAGGAATTACCTGAAAATTTTGTTAAGATGTTCCAGATTCTGGGATTCAGGGAATGCGATACCTTAAGGACCACAGTGTTTCTTTGTTTGTTTGTTTGTTTGTTTGTTTATAGATGAGAGCAATAACTAAACAATTGTTCTAGAGTGGAAATTTAGCAAAAAGCAAACCTGTGATTCTTGTTCCCAGCCTGGAGGTCCAGCACACTGATGACAGCCATTCAGGCAAAGTCCCATCATCATCTTGGAGACCTTACATCATCTTGGAGAAGAGGAGTCATCTGCTTGGGCTTATGTCTCCATTGTTAGAGTTATTTGCTCTGTTCCCTACTGGGACTGAGACTATATGACAAGAGTAACCACACAGACACTGGAAGAATAAAAAGCTAAGTCTTCTTCATAAGGAGGAATGTGAACATGAACGGTGAAGATATGAGGACAGTGCATTCTGTGATTTTACCGGAACTGCTTCCGTTAATATCGATCATCAACTTGACAGGCTCTAGAGCCATTGATGAGGGACAAGTCTGGGTAGGTCTAGAAGGGAGATGTTAGATTGGGTTAATTGAGGTATATCATGAGTAGCAATGTTCACTGGGCTGGGGTCCATTGCTGATCTAGAGGAGAAAGCAAGCTAAGCCCCTGCATTCCCCCCTCTTGGCTTTGTGACTGGAGACATGATGTGGGCAGCTGTTTCAAGTTCCTGTCCCTTCACTTTGCAGCCATGAAGGAAGGGTGTACCCTGGAGCTGTGAGCTAAAATAAATAAGTCCTTTCTTAAGTTGCTTCTTGCCAGATATTTTATTACATCGAGGGAAAGAGTAATCAATACAGGTGCCCACTTAGAAGTTTCCACAACATCGGATGTGTCTTTTTGTTTTTTTTGTTTTGGTTTTAACTATTGTTTTGGTTTTTTTGAGACAGGGTTTCTCTATGTAACAGCCCTGTCCTGGAACTGGCTTTGTAGACCAGGTTGGCCCTGATCTACCACCATGCCCTGCTTAATGACATGTCTTTTAAAAATCTCAGTAAATGAACTAAATGAACTATGATATTACTGTAAAATTATTGTGATGGCCGGAGTTGCTTCAACTTGAGAGGACCTAGTGTCATTTGGGCAGGAGGAGACTCAATTAAGAAACCACCTCCGCCAGATAGTCCTGTGGTGAAGCCTGTGGGGGTAATCTCTTGATTAGTCACTGATATGGGAAGGACCTTCTCATATGATGTGATCCCTAGGCAGGGGGTTTTGAATGGTATAGGAAATCAGGATAAACAAGACATGAGTGGCAAGCCAGTAAACAGCATTCCTCTGCATCAGCTCCTGCCTCCAGGTTCTTACACTGCTCAAGTTCCTGTCTAGTCTTCCTTTGATGATGGGCTGATGGAGAACTTGAAACCGAAGTGAATTCTTTTCTTCCCACATTGCTTTTGTTCATGGTGTTTCATCACAACAATAGAAACTCAACTAAACTACACTTAACGACCTGAATTAGTTAAAGACAGACCGGTCTATTATCGGTTACTGTCAGGTCCATCCCTCAAGTGCTATTCTGTTGAGGTTTGGTCTGTCGCTATGAATTGTAATGTTAAGTTCTGTTATAAGTTTTTGTTGTGCAAACAGTATTTCTTAATTTAAAACTATTTATTAAATAAAAATGGCTACAGCCAATTACTGGAGGGATTAGAAGTAGGTGGGTTTTGAGTTATCTGGTGAAAGGTGGCAGAAGAGAAAGAGAGAGAGAGAGAGAGAGAGAGAGAGAGAGAGAGAGAGACAGACAGACAGACAGACAGACAGACAGACAAACAGGCAGACAGACAGACCATGAGAGGAGCTGGATCATGAGCTTATGGCCAGGAAAGTAATTGAGGACCACCGCTGGGGAAATAGCCATGTGTCTTATTAGGGTTTCCATCGCTATGAAGAGACACTGTGACCGTGAAATCTTCTGCAAAGGACAACATTTAGTTGGGACTGGCTTACAGTTTTGGAGGTTCAGTTCATCATCCTCATGGCAAGAAAGGAATCATCCAGGCTGACACGGTGCTGGAAAAGGAGCTGAGAGTTCTGCATTTTGATCCAATTGCAGCCAGAAAAGACTATCCTAGGCAGTTAGGAAGGTCTCTTCTGTACTGGGCGGAGCCTGAGCAAAGGACCTCAAGGCCCACCTACACAGTGACATACTCCTCCCAATAGTGCCATTTCTCATGGGCCAAGCTTATCCAAACTATCACACTAGGCCAGCAGTTAGAAAAGTAGATTAGAGGTTACTCCCCACCCCCCCCTCGTAATTGTCAAAGCCAAATAAAATAACCACAGTCTGAGTCTCATTTATTTGTGAGCTGGTCAGGGATAAGCTTAGATTGGTTGTACTACATTATTCAGCTTATAGAAGACTCTAGCTTTTTGTTTTTCTCCTGGGTCTTCATCTTGTTTCTCCTTATTTTGATCATTTCTCTGCTTTCTAGAAGCTTCACTGAGCAAGGGAGATAGAGATGAAGCTTGTATGAGGCAGCGTGACATCTGCACGTGGGTCTGTTCATAAGCTTGATGGGAGGAGAGTGGCCTTCATTATCACTGTGGGCTATCATCAGTTTGCTGGTACAGAAGGTCCCACCCACAGTTTAACAGCCAACAGTAAGGAGTTGGTAGAAAAACAGAACCTGAAGCATGTTTTATTAGCCCCCTTGAACACACTATTCCTTTCCATATTGCTTATTCTCATGGTCACCAGCAAAACCGTCACGAGATGAGGAATATCAATTGGTCATAAAACATGGTAAGGCAAGGTGACTTTCATGCTTGAGAAAGGTGCTTTGTCTGTTTCTCCTAGCCCTGCTTCTATACATTACATAACAAAACATACCTCTGGTTCCCATTGCTCGATGTAATAAATATCTTGGTGAAATTTTGTATGGAGTTTGATTACTCAGTCAAGATCTAAGTATCCTGCCGGGAGCAGCACAATCACCCCAGTGATGTGGCTCCATGCCTTTGTTGAATTGAATAGTTGCTAATCCAGCCAGAGAAGAAAGTCACAGGCAATACGAACTGATCAAGCACAGCAAGCCTCACAGAAAAGACTAATGAGAAGTATAACATTTCCCATCAAACATCCATCCATCTCCTTTCCTTAGAATATTTCCTATTTTCTCCTTTTCTTAGACCGTAGAAAGCGACTCTAGGGACCCAGTCTACACTGGGGGAAAATGTCATTTTTTTCTACAAGTATTCCAAAAATGAGTTTAAACAGACACAATCTGCTGGTGGTCAGTGTGAGGTTAATAACTCCCATAGCCAATTTGAACTTTCTTTAAAGAAAATATAACGCCTCCAACCTATCACCCTACCTTTCCGTATGGTATCACTGGGCTATTTTCTTTCTGGACAGTCTGAGAGTAGAGCTTAGGGATGCTGAATAAATTAGGAGCAGCAGGGTTGTCACTTCAAGGGCTACCGCTTGAGAGTGCCCCAGCTGAGGGTAACATTGCTACCGTTAGCTGTTGAGAGTAACATTGTTTCTGTTAGCCGGAGAGCTGAAGCCATGGGAGAGCTGAAGCCATGGGACTAGTGGTACCGCCAGTGTGGTCCCCATCCCACCTCATTTGTACTCTTGGCAGCATTTCTGGACATAGTACAGTGCAAGACCCTGTGTTGGCATAGGTCTGGGTTTAAACAACACTAGAGAACCAAAGTGGTTGTGCCACTGTATGAGTACATGCATGTGCATTCCTGTCTTCTGTCTGTCTGTCTTGATCTCTCTCTCTTTCTCTCTGGAAGAACATGTGGAAGTTACATATCAAGGTCAGGTATCTTCATTCTCTACTTTGTGCTGCTGTTCTTCAACACTCTTTCTCCTCTTCTTCTTCCTTCTTCCTCCTCCTCCTCTTTCTCATCTTCTTTTTTTTAGACAAGGTCTCCATCGCTGACCTTAGAACTTATTCATTCACCTATTCTGGCTGATTAATAAGCTCCGAGGACCTGCCAATCAACGCCTCCCCAGCCCTGGGACAGCAAGCATAGGCTTCCGTGCCTGTTCTTTAACAGAGGTGCTATAAATGCAGGCCCTTGTGCCAGCAGGGCAAGCATTTTACCCACTGAACCATCTCTCCAGCTGGCAAATGATTTTTTTTTAAAAATTAAAAATAGCTTTATTTTTGTTTTATGTGCATTGGTGTTTTACCTGCATGTATGTCTGTGTGATGGTGTCAGACCTTGCAGTTCCAGACATTGTGAGCTGCCATTTAGGTGCTGGGAATTGAACCTGTATCATCTAGGTCGTTCTTTTAATCACCGAGGCATTTCTCCAGACCCCCTCAAATGATTTTAAATTTATGAATTTTTAATCCATAAATTTGAAGTTCGAAAGGACCTTTGAAGAACTAGAAGTCACTATATATTTCCTATCCAGCAGCAATTTGTCTGGTCAGACTGCTGAAGAATGAAGTTCCTATTTCACAGATGTGACAGTTTTGCTCAAGTGACAACAGAGTTCAGCAATAGAGAAGACACCTTTTGCTCCTGGGCCATTTTTATTGTATGCCTCCTCTCTCACAATTTAATGAGCGATAAATTAAAGGTGTTTTAAAAAGCGATCTCTGAACTCACAGTTCTTGTATTTAACAGTGTTTCCTTGCTGTGGAGAAGCCTGGAATTCAGATCCAGACTTTCTTCCTTTAGACATGCTAAATCAAACTGGCTGCTTTCTCAAAGAGAATGCTTCTAGACTTTAACAGACCTTTTCTTGCTTTTCCTGATTGCCAGAGAACAGTGCCCTGGAAACTTGATATTCTAGGTAACACTGGAAAAGAATACAATTTATACCCCACTGGGTCAGTTCTTGCAATCTGCAAGCTAAGGGAGACCACAGGGCATTGTCCAGAGCATTTGCCAAGCCTGTGGTTAGAAGACCTAATGAGATCCACAGGAAAAGACAGGCTGGAGGGAGTAGAGGCAGTGGAATGCGGTTTATCAGTCTTGACCCTGGGCACGATTCTCACACCAGATCCCCAACCACAGCGCCTCCTGTTGGCTCCCATTGCTTCCTTCAACCACCCTGTGCTGCAGGACCAAGACAACCTGAACCTGGCCCACCCAAAACATCTACGAGCATCCTGGAACTTTCTAGTCACTCTCAGAATTTATCTCCCTCCACCAGGTGGTCAAGCTAGACAGTGTGGCAGTCCTGTCTGGCCTCACCACTTTAACAGAAGCTTCTGCGGGCAACTTAAATTTAGCACAGAATATAGTTGGGGCAGGTGAGAATAGCCTGCTGGATGTGATTCCTGTTTCTGATACAAAACATTCAATGGCGTAGAACAACGCAGGTTTATTATTGGAAGTTCTGGAGGTCACATGTCCACACTGGACATGAGTGTCATGCCTCTGCTGTTCTGATCATGACTCCCTGTGTTTCTATTGGGCCCACCAACATACCTAAGGTCACTGCTCTACTTCCATCACTCGAGCTCCTTCCTAAGAAGGTCCCTTTCCACCTGAGACCAAACACTGAGATCTTCGGAATGGGAAAAGCGTCTTTGAGTCTATTGTGACTCTTTGCATCTGTTTACACAGCTACAAAAAAAAAAAATGCCTCTCTTCCTCGAGGGACTAAGGAAGAATTGAATGTGCTAATTTATACATATAACTTCCCTATTCTGTGCCTTGCACAGTGGAGGTATTTTATTCTGGTCGGTAGCTTATAAGCCAGAGACCAAGAACTGTGGCTTCTCTTCTCTGACCCTTGAGCTTCTTCTAGCTATTGCTGAGTCCCAAGTAGGAAATCAATAAATGTAATAAATAATTATCTTGATCG
Source organism: Micromys minutus (assembly GCF_963924665.1). Lineage (NCBI taxonomy): Eukaryota > Metazoa > Chordata > Mammalia > Rodentia > Muridae > Micromys > Micromys minutus. Next base: position 9,209,828 of record NC_137955.1, on the reverse strand, counting down.
ATGACGGTGACTAGCATACCATAATTGCTCTAAAATGATTTGTGGGTTATTTATTATTTTGGTGGTAATGAGTGAGGTGTGGGATATCTGATTAAATTCTATTATTTATTAGATCATTTGGATTATCTTTTTCTTTTACCTAGTTACCCTAAACACTAGTTAGAGAAGAATTTGTTCATAACACAAACTACAGAAAACAAATTGTGCTGCCCTAACTTTTCTCCTTGTGCTAGAAACTTCTTGGTTTCTGAGGGGACAGCTGACTGTTCTCTACTGGAAATTCTCTCTGAAGGCCCCTGTCCATTAGGTCACACAAAGCCAGCCTTATTATTTAGAGAGCACACAATGCCCCCTCACATGGGGCACGGAGAGGAAAGAATTTTTTTTTAAGCCAGTTTCAGTCCCCTGGAGCTGCAAACTGCCCTCAGGGCAAAGAAGCCTGCAGAGTAATTGGGAGGAGCCTGACGGGAGGGGGCTGTGATACTAAAGGATTCATTTCTTTCTGTATGCACCAACGCCACACCATTTTATAAGCATTTGCCTCTGTTGCAAGCCTGTGAGTCAAGATAAACAATTAAATAGTAAGCGAGGGTCCGATGAGGAAAACCATGGCTTCGGCCCTCAGAAAAGAACAGTGAGAATCACTAGCCTGTTTGTCTGTTACTGTTGAGAGCGTGGTTCCCGTGATTAGGCAAGGGAACTGGGTCAGGGAGTAGGCACTGTCTGCTTGGAAGGGGCTTCTGGGTCCCTGGACTTGGCAGGTTTATGCTTTTTTTCAGGCTAACAAAGGTAGATAACAATCCTACTTTATTCTTGCATCAAGCTACTGTTCAGCTGCCTGGTGAATTAGAACAGGCTCCTGGGTGATGTGTCCAGAAAATGGGATGAGGGGGCTGCACAGATCAGACTCCAGAACTATAAGAGGGGGTCATGGCAAAGGCGACTGCACTAGAGTAAGATGCTTCTCATGTAGAGAGACACAATGTAGAAGAGTCTGAAGCCTACATCTCTACAGTGTCTTCCTGGGCTTCCACACTGCATGTCCAGACTGGCCAGGGCCCAGAGGAGACCACATAAACTTAGGACACTTACACAGTTGTGAAATTACTAGCACATAGAGGTTGAACTTGACTATGGAACTCTTAGGAGGAATAGAGGGAAACATTCATACACCGCGTGGCCATAATAAAACTCATGTCCCAGGAGTTATGAATGGACAGATACTGAGTAGTCTTGCTGTCTCATTGTTCTCAGAGCAGAGTGGCTGGCAGGATCTGGCCAGGCTGCCTGAAATGGCATGTATCAGAGTCCAGAGCCAACTGGTGCCCGGGACAGGCAGTGTGGATCTAGGTCAGGTTACCCCAGTTGTATGAGAAAAGAGAAGAAAGGCTCATAGGCAAATCTCCCAAGGTATTAACATACAGGCAGGTAAGAGGGACTGAAGCAAAGTGCTGAATCTGGAAGGGACAACCTGAAGAGCCACCATGGCTAGTTACAGAGTCACAGCTCAGGAATGGAAGCCCAAAATTACTTTCAACATAGTGTCTCCTCAGAAGAACCGGGCAGACCCAGTCTTTTATAAAACAAACATAAGAAGTCCAAACAAGCTAAGTAGTGGGCTGTGAACAGCGTACATACTCTTTGAGACAAACCTTGTATATTAAGTTCAGTGTCAGGCTGACTTTGCTGTTGGGAGGGATTTTAAAAGCACACAGTAATATCTCTATTCACTGTTTTGTCTTTCAATAGTTTAATCATTTGTGCTCAAGAGATGTGAAATTTAAATTTCCTAAAAACAAACAATTCACATGTTTTAAATGACACACCGTTCTGAGCAGCACAGAGAAATCTCAGACCAAACTGCAAGGGTCCCACCTGGGTCACGAGTCACCATTTCTTTGCTCATCTGTGCTGTCTACACTGTCTGCCCATTGGTCACTGAGTAGCCTGCTCAGTACGAGATTGTCACGGCATAGTGGTGCTTACTTTGAGAAATTCGTATTTAATGGCAGCCCCTGAGCACAAGAGTAGTGAGGCTGGCTGCTAGAGCACCCCAAAGAGAGGCTCTAAAGTGCTCCCCAGAAGTGAATGAGCTATGATATGTTGACAGAAAGAACACATTAGTAATGTTTTGTTACAAGACATTATGATTGTTCTATTTTATTATTAGTTGTTGCTTGGCATGAACTGTACCTGACATAGAGTGAACTTTGTTCAGTATGTGTGTACAGGGAAAGGTATTGTAATATAGGGTTTGCAATGACCCACAGTTTCAGGTGTCCCTGGGGGTCCCTGGAAGATATGCTCTGATGGATGAGTAGGGAGTTGCCATGTCTTCATTTATATTCCTCCCAGGTAGAGTAGAGGCACAGACAACTGGCTTTGAGGACTCCCTGTGGCACCATCCATTTCTCTATCACTAATGGCAACGTTTAGGGTGTCTTGTGTTCTAAAACTTCCACTCTAGGAAGCCTGACATGGGGCTGAAGAAATGGCTCAGTGGTTAAGAGCATTGGCTGCTCATCCAGAGGTCCTGAGTTCAATTTCTAGCAACCACATGGTGGCTCACAACCATCTATAATAAGATCTGGTGCCTTCTTCAGGTCTGCAGGCATACATGCAGGCAGAATGCTGTTTACATTTAAGAAAAGGAAAAAAAGAATCCTGACAGAGAGGGAAATCCATCAGGACTCAGGACCTGCTCACAGATAGCTGAGCATCCAGAGGAGCCTTACAAGCGCTCTCCCACCTGTGCCACACATCCCCACTAGCTATCCAGGGAGGGAACACCTGGAATTCTTGAGGAACAGGTAGGGTGGTACTCTCTGGGAATGGGCCCATTCTGGCCAAAGAGAGAGAGAGCCAAGTCACAGGACCTGTCCATAGACAGCTCAGCACCCAGAAGAGCCTCATAAACATTCTCCCACCAGATCCACGGAGACAGAACCAAATTACCTCCATCAGAACTCACTGCCTGCCTGCAAAATGTTAAACACCCAGAAGCAAACTCCTTCCTGAGCCCACAGGCCCACAGACCCAGAGGAAAAACAAGCTCCATTCAGAGATAACAAGATCACCGAAAATCACAGATAACAAGATGGCAAGAGAAAAACACAAGAACCTAAGCAATGGAAACCAAGACAACCTGGCAACATCAGAACCCAGCTCTCCCACCACAACAAGAAGTAGATTTCCCAACACACCAGAAAAACAAGATTTAGACATAAAAACCATAATTTATGATGATGATGGAGGTCTTCAAGAAGTACATGAATAACTCCCTTAAACAATTACAGAAGAACACATGTAAACAAGTAGAAAGCCTTAAAGAGAAAACACAAAAATCACTTAAAGAACTACCAAACAAGAGAAGGAATTGAAAATGAAAATAGAAACAAAAACAAAATCACAAAAAGAGACAATCCTGGAGACAGAAAAATTAGGAAAGAAATCAGGACTCATAGATGCAAGCATCACAAACAGACTACAGGAGATGGAAGAGAGGATCTCAGGGGCCGAAGACAACATAGAAAACACTGACACAACAGTCAGAGAAAATGCAAAAATCAAAAAGCTCCTAACCCAAAACATCCAGGAGATCCAGGACACAATGAAAAGACCAAACATAAGGATAATAGATGTAGAAGAGGGCAAAGACTCCCAACTATAAGGCTCAGTAAATGTCTTCAACAAAATCATAGATGAAAACTTCTCTAACCTTAGGAACGAGATGAACATGAACATACAAGGAGCTTACAGAACTCTAAATAGATTGAACCAGAAAAGAAACTCCTTCTGACACATAATAGTCAAAACACCAAATGTTCAAAACAAAGAAAGAATACTAAAAGTGGTAATGGATAAAGGACAAGTAACATATAAAGGCAGACCGATCAGAATTACACCAGAATTTTCAACAGAGACTATGAAAGCTAGAAGATCCTGGACAGACATCATATAGACCCTAAGAGAACACAAATGCCAGCCCAGGTTTCTATATCCAGCAAAACTCTCAATTACCATAGATGAAGAAACCAAGATATTCCAGGACAAAACCAAATTTACACAATATCTGTCTACAAATCTAGCCCTACAAAGGATAATAGATAGAAAACGTCAATACAAGTAGGGAAATTATACCCTAGAAAAAGCAAGAAAATAATCATGCAGAAAACCAAAAGAAGAAAAGCACACAAACATAATTCTACCTTTAACAACAAAAATAACAGGAAACAACAATCACTGTTCTTTAATATCTCTTAACATCAATGGACTCAATTCCCTAATAAAAAGGCATAGACTATCAGACTGGATACATAAACAGGATTCAGCATTTTGCTGTATACAGGAAACTCATCTCAGAGACAAAGATGGACACTACCTCAGAGTAAAAGACTGGGGTTGAAAAAACCTTTCAAGCAAATGGTCCTAAGAAACAAGCTAGAGTACCCATTCTAATATTGAATAAAATAGATTTTCAACAAAATGTTATCAAAAAAGATAAGGAAGGACACTTTTTTTTTAATCTCTGGAAAAAATCTAACGAGATGCATTCACAATCCTGAACATCTATGTTCCAAATACAAGGGCACCAACATTCATAAAAGAAACACTACTAAAGCTCAAAGTACCACACACAATAATAGTGGGAGACTTCAACACCCCATTCTCATCAATGGACAGATCATGGAAGCAGACCCTGAACAGAGACACAGTGAAACTAGCAGATGTTATGAACCAATTGGAATTAACAGACATCTACAGAACATTTCATCCTAAAAGAAAAGAATAAAACTTCTTCTTAGCATCTCACGGTATCTTCTCCAAAATTGACTATATAATCAGTCATAAAATAGGCTTTAACAGATATAAGAAGATCGAAATACTCCCATGCATTCTATCAGTTCACCATGGACTAAGGCTGGTCTTTAATAACAGCAAAAACATCAAAAAGCCCACATACACATGGAAACTGAACAATGCTCCACTCAATGATAATGATAAGAAAGAAAGAAAGAAATTAAGGATTTCTTTAGAATTTAATGAAAATGAAGGTACAATATACCCAAACTTATGAGATGCAATGAAAACAGTGCTAAGAGAAAAACTCATAGCTCTGAGTGCCTCCAAAAAGAAACTGGAGAAAGCATATATCAGCAACTTGACAGCACAGGTGAAAGCTCTAGAACAAAAAGAAGCAGATAAACCCAAGAGGAGTAGATAGCAGGAAACAATCAAACTCAGATCAGAAATCAACCACATAGAAAAAAAAATAACTATACAAAAAATCAACAAAACCAGGAGCTGGTTCTTTGAGAAAATCAACAAGATCAATAAACTCTTAGCCAGACTAACTGGAGGGCACAGAGAGAGTATCAAAATTGACAAAACCAGAAATGAAAGGGAAGACATAACAACAGAAGCTGAGGAAATTCAAGAAATCACCAGATCCTACTACAAAAGCCTATACTCAACAAAACTGGAAAATCTAGAGAAAATAGAAAAGTTCCTAGACAGATACCAGCTACTGAAGTTAAATCAGGATCAGTTAAACAGTCCCATTACACCTACAGAAATAGAAGAAGTCATCAAAAGCCTCCCAAACAAAAAAGCCCAGGACTGGATGGGCTCAGGGCAGAATTGTATCAGACTTTCACAGAAAATCTAATACTAATACTCTCCAAACTATTCCACAAAATAGAAACAGAAGGAACACTACCCATTCTTCGAAGACCCAATTATGCTCATACCTAAATCACACAACGACCCTACAAAAAAAGAGAACTTCAGACCAATTTTCCTCATGAACATTGATGAAAATATACTCAATAAAATTCTTGCAAGCTGAATCCAAGAACACATTTAAACAATCATTCACCATGATCAAGTAGGCTTCATTCTAGGGATGCAGGAATGGTTCAATATATGGAAATCTATCAATGTAATCCACCATATAAACCAACTCAAAGAAAAATTCACATGATCATCTCACTAAATGCCGAGAAAGCATCTCACAGAATTCAATACCTCTTCATGTTAAAAATCTTGGAAAGATTAGGAATTCAAGGCCCATACCTAAACATAGTAAAAACAATATACAGCAAGCCAGTAGCCAACATCAAAATAAACAGTGAGAAACTTGAAGCAATTTCACTAAAATCAGGGACTAGACAAGGCTGCCCACTCTCCTCCTACCTATTCAATATAGTATTGGAAGTCCTAGCCAGAGCAATTAGACAACAAAAGGAAGTCAAAGGGATACAAATTGGAAAGAATTCAAAAATATCACTATTGCTGATGATATGATAGTATAAATAAGTGACCAAAAAAATTCCACCAGAAACTCCTACAGCTGATAAACAACTTCTGCAGAGTAGCAGGTTATAGAATTAACTCGAGCCAGTAGCTTTTCTCTACTCAAACAATAAACATGCTGATAAATAAATTAGGGAAAAGATACCCTTCACAATAGTCACAAACAATATTAAATAACTTTGTGTGACTCTAACTAAGTAAGTGACAGATCTGTATGACAAGAACTTCAACTCTCTGAAGACAGAAATTAAAAAAGATCTCAGAAGATGGACAGATCTCTCATGCTCATGGATTGGAAGGATCAACACTGTAAAAATGCCCATTTTCCCAAAAGCAATCTATAGATTCAAAGCAATCCCCATCAAAATTCCAAGTCAATTCTTCATAGAGTTGGAAAGAGCAAATTTCAAATTCATCTGGAATAACAAAAAACCTAGGATATCGAAATCTATTCTCAACAATAAAAAAAACTTCTGGCAGAATCACCATCAAGCTATATTAAAAAGCAATTGTGATTAAAAAAAAAAAAAAAAACACACAGTATTGGTACGAAGTTAGGCAGGTAGATCAATGGAACAGATTTGAAGACCCAGATATGAGCCCACACACCTATGGTCACTTGATCTTTGCTAAAAACATTCAATGGAAAAAGAACAGCCTCTTCAACAAATGGTTTAGTTCAACTGGCACTCAGCATACAGAAAAATGCAAATCGATATATTGTTATCTCCTTATACAAATCTCAAGAGCAAGTGGATCAATGACCTCCACATAAAACCTGATACACTGAAACTAATAGAACAGAAAGTGGGGATGATCTTAGAACACATAGGAACAGGGGAAGCTTTCCTGAACAAAATACCAATGGCTTATGCTCCAAGATCAAGAATTGACAAATGGGACCTCATGAAATTTCAAAGTTTCTTTAAGGCCAAGGACACTGTCAAGAAGACAAAATGGTAGCCAACAGATTGGGAAATGATCTTTACCAATCCTACATCTGATAGAGGGTTAGTCTCCAATATATACAAAGAACTCAAGAAATTAGACTCCAGAGAATCAAACAATCCCATTAGAAATGGGGTACAGAGCTAAACAATGAATTCTTAACTGAGGAATACTGAATGGCTAAGAAGCACCTAAAGAAATGCTCGGTATCCCTAGTCATCAGGGAAATGCAAATCAAAACAACCCTGAGATTTCACCTCAAACCAGTCAGAATGGCTAAAATCAAAAATTCAGGTGATAGCAGATTCTGGGGAAGAATTAGAGAAAGAAGAACCCTCCTTCATTGTTGGTGGGATTGGAAGCTGGTAAAACCACTTTGGCAATCAGTCTGGCAGTTTCTAATTTGGACATAGTACTACCTGAAGGCCCAGCTATTCCACTCCTGGACATATACCCCAAAGATGCTCCAACATATAACAAGGACATATGCTCCACCATGTTCATAGCAGCCTTATTTATAATAGTTGGAAGTTAGAAAAAACCCAGATGTCCTTCAACAGAAGAATGGATACAGAAATTGTGGTACTTTTCCACAATGGAGTACTACTCAGCTATTAGAAACAATGACTTCATGAAATTCGTAGGCAAATGGATGGAACTAGAGACAATCATCCTGAGTGAGGTAACCCAGTCACAAAAGAACACACATGGTATGCACTCACTGATAAGCAGATACTAGCCCCAGAAAGCTCTGAATACCCAATACCCAAGAAACAATTCACAGACCTTATAAAGGTCAAAAAAAAAAAAAAAAAAAAAAAAAAAGGAAGGCCAAGATGTAGATGCCTCAGTTCTTCTTAGAAGGGAGAACAAAACATTCACAGGAGGAAATACAAGGTCAAATAGAGGAGCAGGGATTGAAGAAAAAGTCATTCTGAGACTGCCTCCTCTGGGGATCCACCCCATATGCAGTCACCAAACCTGAGTAAGCACTATTACTGATGCTAAGAAGTACTTATTGGCAGGAACCAGATAGGGATGCCTCCTCAGGAGCAGTTCTACAGTCATACAAATACAGCTGGGAGTGATTGTAGCTAACCATAGGACTGAACACAGTGACCTCAAAGAAGGTGCTAAAGAAAAAACTGAAGGAGCTGAAAGGGGTTGCAACCTCATGGGAAGAACAACATTATCAACCAACCAAATCTTCCATACCTCCCATGGAGTAAACACCAATCACTGAGCACACATTGAGAGCACACATGGCTCCAGTTGCATATGTAGCTGAAGATGTTTGGCATCAATGTGGGAATAGTCCTTTTGTCTAGTGAGGATGTGTTTTCCCAATGTAGGGGAACACCAAGGCAATGAGGTGGAGAGGGTGATTAGGAGCGAGTGCACCTTCATGGTGACAAGTAAAGGGGAAGGGGGGGAGGGGAACATGGTGGGAGAAGGGGATAACATTTCAAATGTAAATACAGGGTATATGTAATTTTTAAAAAAGACATTAAAAAAAAGAATCTTGAGAAAGTGCCTCAAGTCAATAAGAACCAAGAAGACATGGCACTTAGGCTTGTTATCTTTCCAAGAACATGAAAAAATGCCTGGCAAAACCAACGTAGCAGGGAAATGTTACTTCAGCTCACTGCCTTGGGGGTTTCAGTTCCGGGTCACTTTGCTCTGTGTTTCTGAGCATATGGTTGAGGCAAAACATCACCACAGGGAAGATGTGCATGCAGAACTGCTCCTCTCATGAAAGAACCAAGAGAAAGATAAGAAATAGTCAAGTAAGATATACCCTTCTGTAGGCATGGTAGCATATCCCTTTAATCCTAGAACTCAGGAGTAATAGGAGTAATAGATCTCTGAGTTCGAGACTAATTTGGTATACACAATGCACTCTAGGCCAAGGATACAGTGAGTTCCTGTCTCCAAAAGTACATAAAATTAAATATAAAGAATATATGGAATGTATGCATATATACGCACATATCATATACACTTTATATTTGTACTTATGTATATGATACACACACACACACACATACACATGTATAGATTTATGACATGTCCCCCACTGACTTTCTTCCTGCAGCTGATCCCACCTCTGTAGGGCCTATTGTTGATGTTAATGTCCTCAGGATCCAAGCATAGCTCAACAGCCACACAAAACTCCCACACAGGAGTGTTCTGTGGAGGGAACACTTCATATTCAAACAACAGCACTACTCAAACAGTTTTACAGTAGAGTTGCCACATTTTGCAAATAAAATCCCAAAACATTTTGTTAAATTTGAATCTCGGGAAAAATATGAATAGAATTTTATATGTGTGCGTTCCCATACGAGGTGGAATGTACTTACATTGTTCTTTGTTTTTTGAAATTTAAATGTACCAGGACATCCTGTAATTTGCATGGCTACTCGATCACATAGCCCATACAGAACCAGCGGCCAGGCATGAGCCAGAGTTTCAGCGCAGAATAAATCGAGCAAGTGTCTCCCTGCTACTCAACCTCAGCTAAGGGTCCAATTTAAAAGCCAGATCTCCAGTAAGCAGGACATTCATTTGCCATCAAACCTCCATTGAATTGTAGTTTGTAATTTACTCCTTAAATTACCACTCACTGATAAGCCTTAAATAAGCTGATAACCGTGTCCAGCTAGGTGCTGCTGTGGAGAAAGCTGGAGCCTACTCCAAACCTGGAGGACAAAATCATATCGTCTGCCCATGGCTTTCAAACAGCTTATGGATATTTCTTCTACTCTGAGCTCTGTACTGAGAAAGAGACCCGTGCACCAAGTGAGAAAGTAATAACTTTGCTTTCACTGGGCCAGAAATTCTATGGCTAGAAAGACCCAGAGGTAGCGGGCAGATTTGACAGTCTGTCAGTTTCTGGGTAGAGTTACTCGTCAATCACTCCTTCCTGCAAAATTGTAGAAATGCCTTTTCTTTAAATTGAGCCATTTGCTCATGGTGTGGTTTATGCCCCAGCTCCTGGCATTTGAAGTGACTCCACATTTTCAGCCTGTTCCTTCAATCAGAGTGGGTGTGTCCTCAGGCTGGCACCCCTCCTCTCATTCCTTCTTCTCCTCTGAGACCTCACTGCCGGGGGATTTTTATACATGTAAAGACAAGAAGACAACAGAAACACGGCCTTACTGTATGGAGATAAGAACACGATAGTATTTTATTCAAGAAGAATGTAATAACAGTAATCTGAAAATAATGATACCTACAAGGTCCTTGGCAAAGCCACCCAGAAAAACAAACACAATAGACAAGAAAGGTTCAGTGAATCACAACAGCACCTTTCAGCACCCAGAGACCCTGGAATCAGATTTAGATAAACAGGTCTCACCAGCTCTAGATTCTGCTGGACACGTCCCTCTTTATTCCCCGTGCCAGTTGCACATTTCATAATGACAAAGTGCTGGCTCCCCTTCAAGACCCTCAACCATGCATGAAAAGGATGAAAAGGATTTCTTGTGAGCTTTTAGATGTCTAAATTTAACAATGCCCAGTAGATACCCCTTTGTATATCAGAGAACTGTTGGCTGGATTGATGGTCAGCACATCTCAACCTGTGTGGGAATTATGTAGAAGCTTATCCAAGATTCAGATTGTTGAAATTAACCAGAGTCCCAGCTATTCTGGTCTGCTGGGTAGAATGCAGGGTCTGTACCTTTTCTGACTCCACACAGCAAACATTCCTAGGTTCGCTAGGGTTCTAAGAACCACTGCGCTTGTCTAGATGCCTGACCCTCACCTTATCCTGTTGCCTGTATTGTCGTTTGACTTTCAGTGTGTGATTATCTCTTTTTTCTAAGTGCAGTTCCAAGAGGACTAGAGGATACGTGCATGATGAGCTAGCTCCAAAACCTCGCTTGACCAGTTATCCTTTCTTCTGTGCTGGGATACACAGAGAGAGAGCCATTTGTTTTCAAATCAAGAGCACAGCTCAGTTTATCCTTGACTGATGATGAAGAGTTGGATCTGCGGCCATGCACACTTTGCAGAAGTGGAGCTGGGAAGGCAGGCAGGAAGGATTGATAGGAAGGGAGGGCTCCAATTGTATCCTGAGAGAGCAGTGAGTGGAAGGTGCATATAGCAACTACCTCCTCTTGCCTTGCTCATTGTTGGTCCTGAGACAAAAGCCATGGACTAGACTGAACCTGAACTTTGAAGTCTGAATGATGGGAATGAGAGAAGATGGAGGTTGACAATGACCTCAGTTGCTGGGGGCGGTAGATTACCGTGATAGATTCTAACTGGGGTACAAGTTCCAGTTTCTAGCTTGGGAAAATAGTCATGCCACTCACTGCCATAGATATCATAAATTGAGAACATTCTTTTTTGAAGGAAATGATACATTATTAAACGATGCAAACAATGAGATTGGAGAAAATGTTGATTGGAAGAGAAGAGTCTCGAACTTCAAGAAATACTAACATTTCTGAGAGATGCACACAAAGGGGCTGAGATGGAGAGGCCGGTCAGAGAGCTAGAAAGATACCCAAGCTGTGTACAACACACCACACCACACCAAAACAAAACAAAACAAACAAAAAAACCAAATGGAAAAGGTAGGTACTTCAAAAGCTGACCTGTTGAAAGTTCTAGCAAGAAGAAACCAGAGTTGGCTGGCTTAGGCAATGGCTGAATGCTGGTGGAATGGGTGTGAGGACTTCAGTGTTGCAGTGTTTGAGAATAAACAAGATGAGAGATATAGGAAGGAGAGAGAGAAAGGGTGTGAAGGAGGGAGGGAAAGAGAGGGAGAGACAGAGAGAGATGCAGATGGATGATAGATGATAGTTGGAGATAGATAAATAGTTAAAGATAAAGATAGATAGATAGACAGACAGACAGATAGATAGACAGATAGATAGGTAGACTAATATAACATTCTATTTTAAAAGAAGTTCAGTTGTGAAGGAGAAGAGAGTCCCAAAGCTTGAGTGGAAGATGGACTTGGACAATGGTTTGGGAACTTGTGTGATCTTGACCTTACAGTGAGTAGAAGGAGCGATCTTTGCAGTACAGAGCTATCTAAGTAGATGGTCCTCCATGGTCACCAGAAGGACTGAGCAGTAAGCATGTGAGGATGTGATAATTCAAGTCCCACTTGGTGACAGTCTCTATGTTGAAAAATAAACAAGGTGAATTGATGTCAATGGCAAGACAAGTTTGATTAAAAAGGGGAGGAGCTTAAATGACTAGGATGGGAACCAGGGAGTCCTGGGAGGGGAGAATGAGTTTTCTGGAAATTATACAAGACATTGACTTTTGGTGACTTTCATCTATCTTTAACTAGTCTGCATCTCTTCCACTCTTGCAATGTCTCATGTTGTCTGTACCTCTGTTTCAAGTCATTTAGCTGTTCCAGACTATGACCTCTACAATGTGACATTACATTGCTCATAAAAAAGGATAATAATTTTTCCAGAATCAGTGAGAGTCTGGTTGATCTTGTATGAGCAGAAGAATCCTTACTTTGTGAAATATTTGAAGTTTTGTTTGTTTGTTTGCTTGTTTGTTTTAGAAGGTAGGGATATACTCAGGGTACTTAGAGGGCAAGGTATATCGCTCTTCAGTAGCTAGAAATACAGATCTTGGAGCTACTAGAATATATAAATGGCTAAGTCCAAAGAAATTTGACCCTGTTGTCTATTAATATATGGGTTAGCTATTTATTCAGCTGCTCTAAAATTCCTCACAACCAGTTACTCTAGGGTTCCTAGGGCAACAGTTCCAACCCATCAAACCCAACATCTTCTTCCCTTAAAAAGAACTCCCATTGCTTGATGTAAAATTCATTGATGGAAAACCCATCATTGCATATAACCTGAAACACTAGTGTAGTATCTCAACTATACCAAAGAGGAGACATGAAAGTAATTTAGAGTAAGAGGCTGATTCTTTTACCCCTCAGATCTATAGAACACACTAGAGGAGATCCCCAATGTCTGTGCCCATCTTCATTTCCTGAAGAGCATATGCATCAAGGAATCAGCTCTTTGGATCTAGGTAGAGCTCATGGTCATTCCTTCTAATAAGCTTTCTAGTGCTGACACAAAGGCTTTGGTCTGTGAACCACACCCAAGAATCAAGAAATCAGAATGAGGAAGCACTCGATGCCTTCCTAATAGAATAGATGCATTTAGAATTCAGAGGAGTAAAATGCATGTAACTGAATATTGATGTCACTTTCTTTAGAATTGACATTTTGAAGACATATATATGTATATACACATAATATATATGTATGTATATACATAAAATCATGGGGAATGTGACAGACTTGAAGACAAATTTATACAGGACTAGCCTATTAGTGCATCAAGTATATCACAACATGACTTTTGTTGATGATGACAAACCCGGGGGAAAGTGAAAGGATCAGGTCCTATCTTCATCAACTTTCACTGTAGTTTTGTTATTGAATAAGTTCCTGAATGCTGACACTGACTAAAAATATTGCCCTTTATAAAAAACATAATTAGTCTCTGGGTTAAGAAAATGGCAAATAGGCTTTAAGCCTACATGCGTATCTGGTGGAACTTTAAAGTGATGTGGCACACTGGAGAGTTATCTGTTGTGGCCACTTGTCTATGCATTGTAGAGCATCTACAGCTCTACCCAACAAGATCAGTGGTGGTGCATGCTTTGAATCTCAGTACTTTGGAAACAGAGATAGGTAGATCTCTGAGTTCAAGGCCAGCCTGGCGAGTTTCAGGACAGTCAGCTACACACAGAAACTCTGTCTTGGAAAACAAAGAAAAACAAACAAACAAAATCAGTGGTGATTCCAAGCCTTGGAACAATAAAAATGTCTTCTCAAATTTCTCATTAGATACCTGTTTACCTGATAGCCACTAACTTATAAGAACCAAGAAGGAAGAACAAATGTAAGCAGGAGTTTCCAGAATCACATTACCCTAGAACCCATTTCCCTGGAAAGGATCCAGGCTTGGCTGTGTCCTCCAAGTTGAATTTGCAAGTTTATGAAAAGACAAGAATGGCTTGAGTCACATAGATGTTCTGATCACAAAGAAGATAGAAGCTAATTAGTGGTCAAGATGTTGCTTGAGATAGAAGTACACAGTTTCCCAGGCACGCACCAGTGATGCTTCTGTTAAAACTACCAACTGAGGATAAGGCAACAACCTTGTTATTCACTAGCACCATGGAGAAGTCAAGGAGTAGATGAGATAGGACCAGATCCTGATACTGCCTCCTCCTCCAGCTTCATCTGATGCCCAGTGCATCCTCTTATTTTGGCTTTTGTGAATTTTAGAATCTTTCAGGTCTTAGGGTTTCTTATACCCACTTCTCTCTGTGTCTAAGATGGTTTATGATTTTATCTGAATGGATCTAGGTGGTTTTTATAGTTACAATTATAGTTATAATTACTCTTACTCAGAAAAGTCTTCCTGGATTCCCAGGTGTGAAGCATGCATATGGTTCTCTTTTGATACTATTACATGGCCCTATATAACACCAACCACAGTATTCTCAGTCAACTCCTTCTCAAAGTCTGCTTTTGCTCCTGCATAATAACTCCCAGAGGGCAGACACTATGTCCATCTGGTTTCCTAGCACAAAGGCTTAAAACACTGAATACATGCTCAGTGGTTATACATTGTATAATGTATTCATCAGTGCATATGAGACAAGGACCAAGCCAGCAGACTAAGGTCAGATTAAAAACAACTGAGAAATATAGTATGCAAATATGTTCCTCTATCGGAAGGAAGTTGGAATATGGAGAAGTTGGCTCGACACCAGCTGTCTGACTTCCAGCAATTTTTTCAGGTCCAGTTGGGTATATCACACTAGGGGTTCTAATATTAGCCACTGCTATATACAGGGAGTTGGAGCTGGGGAGAGAAAGGAGATTCCAGAGGACAAGGCCAGGGGCCTAGTGGGTGTGGGTCAGCAGTCTACCAAGGAGTTGGCAAAACATTTTGACTTTTGTTTTATCTGGGAAGTATTTTCACATTTTTAAAAAAAAAAAAATTCTGAGACAGGGTTTTACCATGCCTTGACTATCCTGGAACTCACTGTAGCCCAGGCTGGCCTCAAACTCATAAAGATCTGTCTTCTTCTGCCTCCCAAGTGCTGGGATGCTACTACATATGCTTGTGAATTCATAGTAAAGCAGGGTTCTGGTTTATTTTTAGCATCTTCAGTTTCTTACCTTTGGAAAGATTTCTTAATTTCCATTCATTGCCCATCTGTTCATGGGAACATTAACTACCTCAAAGACCAACTAGCAGAAGAACTGAAAAAAACCTGTGGGCAAGTGTATACCTGTACAGTGCAAAGACCTACACAAGTTATCCTCAGCTACATGTGTGGTTGATTCTTACTCTGAATCCCAAGTTATTTCTTCATGGAACTTCAGCTACATAGGATGCCTCTTGCTAGCAGCCACACCCTACAACATTCAGCAAACATTTAACGTTCCAGTGCATGTAAGGGCTCTCCTGGGCCCCTAGAGAAAGGGTCTACAAAGCCATGCAGGTTGTGATCAATGCTACGAAACAGACTACAATGGGTCAGGAATTTGAGAAGAGGATGTCCGGATTGCACTATTTTCCTTGAGATGGTCAGTAAGGTTAAATACTTGAGTAGACAGCAATCTGAACAGGAAGCTAAATGACCAGTGGGGAAATTTACTGGAATTTGCATGATGCTGTTTAATTTGATCTTTTCAATAGTCTGGAAAGGCAGTTGACTTTACAGAAGAGGAAGAAGCGTGGGAACGAAACACTGTGTGTAACACTGTCACAACAATACTGACATGTCCAGGAGCCTTCTGAGCTGCCGTGCGTCCTGCCCTTGGCTGCTTTCTCTCACCATGTGCTCACCCACCTTATTTTCTGCATCCACTTTTCCTACCAGCAACTGGATTCTTCTCTGAGCTGTCTCTTAAAACGTGGACAAAGAACAGAGCAGTTAAGCTGGCAGTCTTGACATAAGCCCATTTTCACAAGGATGTCCCTTCTAAACTCTAAAAGCTAGCTCATGAGCACCCAATTTTCTGATCTCTCCACCCACCTTCCTGCTGCAGGTATCCTAACATCTTGCTTCTAAGTGGTATTTCTGCTTCCAGCTTGTTCTCTTTGCAGCAGTTGGGCTGATATTCTGCAAATGCAAATTGGATCACATCACTCAGAGATAAAAACCTCCAGTGGCTTCTCACTGACACTTAGATTAAAATTTAACTTCTCATCCCGACCTCCAGCCCAGCATGATTGCAGGCCCTTCCCATCTTTCCAGCTTCATCTTGTCCCACCTTTCCCTTGTGTATCTTGTCCCAGTCAGTCAGGTCTTTTGTCAGCCCCCCACCCCCACCCTAAAGGGTATCCTTTTTGCCTGTTTCATAACTGGCATACCTGTGTTCATTATAGCTCTCAAATTTAATGGTACTTGCTTTCTCTAGTCATCTTGCCTGAGCTAGAATTCCACAAATACTTTCTTTCTAACCCCAGAGTTACCTGTAAATGAGGGAGCTTGAGGCCCGAGTCTGGCTGTGGTAGGCTTCACTGTGGGGTTGGGGAGCCATGGGGCCATGGGGAACAGGCCTGGAGCAATAGTGGCGTCAACAGGTGTCCAAATGTCAGAAATCTCATCCTGAGATCAGAAGGAGTAGGATCACTAACCACTATGCCCTGGGCCTCATGTAGCCTGGTAGCCAGGTTTAACTTCCTTTCCCTTTATAAGGTCAGGTTCACCAGCACCCGGGATTCCTCTTTATGCTAATGAGGAATCCTCATCATCCTGGCTTCAGGCCAATGATGTACGCTCATCCCAAAAGCCCCTACCCACACCCACAAAAGTTTAAATAGCCTCTTTTCTCCTCATTAAGCAAGCTGTTTCACTGAAGCTGCCTCCTGAGAGTCTGTTCTTGCCAAGCTCACCTCTGCCTGGGGTCTCCTTTCTCCCAGCCATTCTGCCTTGCTTTCCCTTCTAGGATCTTCTGGTTGTGATCACTTTGCAGGGAAGTGGAGTCTGAACATTACTTTATGACAGGCTGGAAGATTCTGTGTGTGCATGCGTGCGTGCGTGCGTGCGTGCGTGCGTGCGTGTGTGTGTGTGTGTGTGTGTGTGTGTGTGTATGTGTGTTTTCCTCTCTTCAGTATCATCAGAATCAAGTGATTTGCTTTGAATCAACAGAGCGGTAAGGGTAATGGCCTACTACCTCTGTACAAGTTTCCAAAGAGTGAGACTATTTCTGCTGCCAGCAGGGAGCTTGTTGCTTTATTGTCCTGCCTACTTTGAGGACATTTGTTCCCATATTGAAGAGCCATGTGAGCGTGGCTTCTGGCTACCATCTGTGAAGGAACTTAGGTCCCCAGCAGAACCACCCACCAGAATCTGAGGGCTTAGAACTGAGGTGGAAGCTGAGAGCTTAGAAAGGATCATAAACTCTCTGCTGACTCCCCAACATAGCCTCGTGAAGACTGAGTCAGAAGACCAAGAGTGTGAGTCTGAAACAGGAGCTGTGAGACATTGAATGAGTGTGGTTGTAGGGTGCTCAGTTGGGAAATGTGTTACAGAACAGTGAATATCTTAGTTAGGGTTTTATTGCTGTGAAAGAGACATCATGGGCGTGGCGATTCTTTTTTTAAATATTTTTCTTTAATATTTATTTATTTTGTATATGAGTATGCTGTCACTGTCCTCAGACACACCGAAAGAGGGCATCAGATCATATTACCGATGGTTGTGAGCCACCATGTGGTTGCGGGAATTAAACTTGGGCCCTTTGGAAGATCCATCAGTGCTGTTAACCTTTGAGCCATCTGTCCAGTCCGGGCCATGACAACTCTTATAAAGGACAGCATTTAATTGGGCTGGCTTACAGTTCCGAGGTTCAGTCCTTTATCATGACGGTGGGAAGCACGACATTGGGCAGGCAGACATGGTGCTGGAGAAGGAGCTGAGAGTTCTGCATCTGGATCCACAGGCAGCAGAAAGTGACAGTGACTCTGGGAGTGACTTGAGCTCCTGAGATCTCAAAGTCCATCCCCAGTGACACACGTCCTCCAAACAAATCCACACCTGTGCTAAGAAGGCCACACCTCCTAATAGTCCCATTCCGTATATGGTAAGTATTCAAACACAGGAGTCTATAGGTGCCATCCTCATTCACACCACAAGAGCAGATAATTAGCAGCCTGAGCAGTCACTTGTCAGCATTGTGTGAATAAGCAAACATGAATTCTTTTCATGTCCTCAATCTCCAACATGGGGATGGGGAAGAAAGTGCCTCAAATACCACGATCAAACCTATTTGCACTTAGCTGTCAGCTTTCAAAGCCTACACAGCAAACCCTGGCTAGAATGTCTTTTGGCCTTCGGAGAAGCTACTTTTAAGCAAGTGCATCTACCTTTGACCTTCCATTTCTGAGACCATCCTTTCCTCCCTCTAAAATCCAGTGGCATCCTAATAAAGCTAAGATCCAGTGATATCCTAATGCAATGGATTTCATAGGCCAACATGCATCTATTCTGATGATGCCAGAACTCCTCAATGGTACACACAACCCTTCCTGTTTTCTTGGTTAGCACCAACTCCATTCTCATATGTTAAGACCCCAAAATGAATAATTCATGGCTTATGAGTATACTTCATGAATATACAGGATGCCATATAAAATAACATAAATGTTTCCTAATAGAATTAATACACTTTCCAAGCAGTTCAGCTTGAGGCAATTATTGCACTTCCTGGGAGATACAAATTACTTTGCCCTCAGCCTCATGCCAAATAACCCCCCTAAGACACACACTAATTACCCAGAAATACACTGCCTGCCATAGCTCATTGACTAATTGACAATCAGTTTAAAACTTCAGCAAAATATCTTAAAATTTAGGTTCCAGATTTAGCAGGGAAACAAATTTTGTTTATCTCCTCATTTTGGTCTGCCTCATTGGCGAAGTTCTAGTACGGCTTGTAAGTAATGACCAAGCAGGCTGATTATAATGATCAGTGGGGGAAGGAACCTCATTCCATCATACCGTATAGCATTTCCATCTCTTGTTTCTGTGATTCTATTAGGAACAATTACCAATAATATATCCGTTAATGTGATACAAAAATAGAACACAACCAAGTATGTAATAGTTATTGCTAATGTGGTCTGTCAAGCCCTTGCACGGGCCTCACAGACTTCTTTTTCATATAGGCTTAGATAAGGCCTTTGGGTGCTCTGGGTCCTTTGTATTCTGATCCAAGCACACACACAGCATGTGCCTTACCTTCACACTCCTCCTGCTTCAAAAGTAATTTGTGGGTAAAAGTGACCCCCCCACGAACAGTTATTTACTATACATCATTTATTTACAAGTAATTACTGGAGACTTACCTTCTATAGGAGGCCACATGAACATAAATCTACCTAAATCTTATTTATAATCTCCTAAAATATTTCAGGAGTTTTCATAAAACTGCAAACTTTTGCTCCTGATTTTCTGAAATAGTCCATTCTTACAGAGAAATACACTCAAATTTCAAACAACTGAGATATGTCCCATCTAATGTCAGTTTTAGATGCTTCAGAACAGATATGAGGTGGGATGGGGAGTTGTAAGAGGACATTCTTGGCTGGGCCTCTACACTATCTTGCCTCAAAATTGTATCTGGCTGAGGTCAAGCCAGAGAAATGGCTTGACCAGTCAGGGGATGACCGTCCACACAAAACAAGACTTCCAAAGGCAGGAAGACAGGGGCTTGGGAAGTAAATATGATGGTCCCTCACACCCGGCTTCTCCCCCTTTTTCTGTGTCTTCTATTCTCTGCCTGCTGGCCGGGTACCTCCTGCTCTTGAAATGATGACTGCAGGGTATCTGTCAGCGGAACTGGTGTGCCTCCATCACATCTGACCGGTCCATCAGGGAGGACAGCTTTGATCCATGCCCTTGGTTAGCTTTGGCTTAGGATTCAATAGCCAAAACAATCACTTCTGCTATAGCTGCCTACCAGAGAGTCCCCAAAAGAGGACTTTGTGTGGCTAAATAAGAAATGTTTTGTTAGAAAGGGTCAAGCAGGTTCTAGAGTGCGAGATGTGATAGGTAGAGGGTTCTTATAGGAGAAAGGCTGTCTGATCTGGAATTTGAGTGTGTATGATTTAGTCAGGTTATAGGAGAAGACGGTTCCTGAGCAGGATTACTGTGGGAGTCACCTTGGGAGATAAATAAATAGCAGGACTCTAGGGGACATAAAAGCACCACTGTGGGAGAAGTTTGCTCTGAGAGGAGGAGGGCCATCTTGAGGACGTATGTCACACAGTTAGTCCTCCTCATGCTCATGTTCAGGGCACTTTGTTCAGACTTCAAAGTGTTTCCCAATCTGAGAATGACCTTGAACCTCAGGCCCTCCTGCACTTCTGGAGTCCCGGGTAGCAGGTGTGTACCGTCACACCCATCTGTGTGGTGCTGGGGTAAAAGCCAAGGCTTCCTGTGAGTCTGGAAAGCGCAGCACCCACTCTGCTCCACATCCCATTGTAAAGGTGACAAGGTTTTAAGTTCTCTTCCTGCTTTTCGACTGTTTGCTAATGAGGGATTGCGAATATTGCCAGACATTAGACTAACATAAGAGAGGTTAAGACATGTCGAAGTCACACCCTCAATCAATAAGTTTGGTATAAGTCACTAGTTTTCTGGAGAAGAAAAGGTGCTCATGTGTATATGAACACAATTTACTAGTAGAAGTTATGAGTAGCATCCTACTCACATACTGATAAGACATAGGGTAATGTTCTGTCACCAAAGGGTCTCAGCTAGATGACACCCATCTAATGTTCTCCTTAGGTTCTGCAGGACATTTGAGTCAGTAGTTAACCTGGAGGTTTTAGCTCAATCATGATCTGACAAGATCAGCTACAGATAAATGCTTGGCTACTTTTCAAGTTTCATTCCCATCTACCTGAATAGTCCTAACGTGGATGTTGGTTTTGTATTTTCCATCAGCATCAGTGATACCATGGAAGAAGCAATGAAGCTGGATCTCCACTTGCTTTTCAGTGATGTACAGCCTTCTGTGTTAAATGGGTAGTAGAAAAGTTGTTGGCAACAGAAGAACCTTCTCCTGGATGTCTGTGATATTCACAATGTAATCATCACAAGCATGACACATTTTAATTTGTACTGTGAACATTTTTGTAAGTCTAGACCAGAGGCCAGCAAAGTTAATAAAGTGCTATATTATAATTTTTATGCATCTTTACATTTTGTGGTTGATAGATGTCTCAATTTCCTACCCTGGCTATTACTCTTCCCTTCCCTCACCTCCTTTTTCCTCCCCAACTCTCCCCCCTCCTCTTCTCTCTCCTTTCCCCCTCCTCTCTCTTCCCTTTCTCCTTCTTTCCCCCTTCCCTCCCCTTCCATACCCCTCCCTTCCTTCTCCTCTCTCCCTCTCCTTTCCCCCTCCCCTCCCTCCTCTTCTTCTTCCCTTCCCCTCTCCTCCCTTTCCATTCCTCTCCCCTTTCCTCTCCCCACTCCCTTCCCTTTCCTTCCCTTCCCTTCCCCTCCCTTCTCCTCTCCCCATCCTCATCTCCTTCCCTTCTCTCCCTTTGCTTCCCTTCCCCTCCCCTTCCCTCTCCTCTCTTCTCCCCCTCCCCTCTCCTTCCCCCTTCCCTTCCCTTTCCTTCTTTTCCCTTTCCTTCTCATTTACTTCCCTCTCTTCTCTTCCCTTTCATCTTTCTTTTTTATTTATTTTTTTCTTCTCCCTTCTCTTGCTTCATCTCTTTAACAAATGTAATCACATGTGGGTCACACAAAGATGATGATTGCCTGGACTTGGAGCATGTGCTATGGTTTGCTGACCTCTGATGTGGACATTCAACACACAGTAAATCAAGCCCTATGCTGGCTAATTTGTGTGTGTACTTGTTCCATAAGCTATCATGGTGGTGATGCTGTTCACGGAGTCAGAAAGAACAGCACATTATAACATAGTGTCCCCATAGTTTCAGGCAGCCAACTGCTTCAAAGGCATAAGACACATCTAATCACTCTGAGATGTGTTTTTAAGTGTTTGTTCACTATAGTTTTAGTAAGCACCTTAATTTTAGCCCATATAATTTATAAAAATAATGTCTGTGCTTAACTATCAACTCTGAATGGTTCTGAAAATATAGCCACCATCTTTTGTGATCTAAGAACAGACTAGTGTGTCACTGGGCAGGACCCTGATTCTTAATTCACCCCTCCCCCCAGCTTTCTGTAGGATTCCTGTGTACAACCTCAGTTATCAGTGTATCTGGCCCTTCGAATTTGTTCCTGGGTCTCATTATCAGAAGTCTGGTGAAGCATGGAAGCTCCTTTCTGATTATTCTAGTCATCAGCTCCTGACCTTGTGCTGCCTGAGTTATCACTGCCCTACAAGCCTGGAAATGCACCCTTCATCCATCCTCTGGTCTAATCTTGCTGCTTTTATGCCTGAACAATTTGCCAGTTTTAATCTGATATTATTTGTAGCTCTTGGGTAGTCTTCTCCAGCTCTGCTCTCTCTGGGAACTAGTGTCTGGCATATATTTGGTACCTTTTAGATATGAGGAGATTGAATCTTCCAGAACTACCTAGGTTCCAAGGGTCAGTGGTCCATGGGAAGGGATAGTTGGGTCATGGAGGCTTTGTGGGATCATGTTCCTCCTCAGGCTCAGGTCAGTCTCCCACATTCTCACTGCCCCTTGACTTCTGAAGCGTGTGGTCTATGAGGGATTGGAGATCAGTGGAAGAAAAAACACCAGACCATCTTTCTGCTTTGGACAACATCTCTTGCAGGGGTCAGGTAGTCTACTTGAGGCTGTCCTGCAAGCCCTGACTCCTGAGCACCAATGACCTCACCTCTCTCTTTTGTCCCCACATCTGGCTTCCTGCTGGTGCTAATCTCTGGATTGCTTTACCCTCCCCTTTGCCCTTTCACCTCCTCTGTAGCAACTCCGCTGCATTAAATTCCTGTCTTTGGCTCTTTTGTTAGTGGGACCCTGTCAGATAAGCCTGACAAACTGTGGTGAGAGGCCTGACCTCATGGTCTCCACCAAAAGCACTATGGGAGGAGCAAGCCATGATCAGATGGAGCTTTGCTCGATGGTTCTAGAAGATGCATTGAGCAGAGATACCCTGGGGGATTTGGAGAGAGCCTTGAGGAATCTGAGATCTTCCTGTCTCTTCATGTATGTATGCCACAGGCTTTGTTCTGGGACAGGAGCACATAGCTTTCATCAGATTCTCCAAGGCCATTCAAACTATGTTAAAAGCACCGCACTAGTTGTAGGAAGCCCGGTTAAGACTCTCGTAAGTAAATGTTCCGTGCGTGTCCTAGCAGGAAATAGGTCTCACCTGAGATAATGAACTCGGAATGAGGCTTTAAAGAAGAGGCCACCTTCAAAGTCTGGGCAGAGTGACATGAACAGTCAGGAGATGGCAGACTCTCTCAGTTAGCAGCTATGTGAAGCTATGAGAGCCTATGACTTAGGGTCGCAGGAGGACACCGCGTGACTGGGACTTGTGATGGCTCCAATCGCTCAGTATAAGCAGAATTCTGGGAGAATTCACCCACCCATAGATGGGCAGACTCAAGAGAGGAAGAAAGGAGGAGGGCCTGGTTGACCACATCTGCCTTGCCCCGGCAGCCAGTAGCCCCGAGAGTCTGAGTGATGTGGTGGGCAGTGCAGAGGGTGGCGAGAATGTGGGTCAGAGCAGCTTGGATGGAGAGTGAGCAACACACACAGAACACACTGCTGAAACTACCCGGGAAGGACTGACCTGTCAGATTTGGTAGCTTCAGGCAACATTGCTCATCATCTGATCTGGATTCTTCTTCTGATCTAGCCTTTCCCCCAGAAACTTGGCTCTGCCTACTAAAGCCAGACCAAGAGAAACAAAACAGAGTACTCTGCTGTTAAGTTCAATTTCCCATTGTGACTTACAAACTCTCTGACCGTGGAAGTCACAAAATGTGCCTGGGCCTCATCCATAAAGTACAGGGGTTGGATCTGATGTTCCCTGTGGTACCTTCTGGCTTACACAGTTTATGATGCTTGAAGTGGGTCTTCAGCTCTTTTCCTATTAAAGGCATTCAGTGTTCTGACGCCTTCTAAGGAGGTGAGCATCCTTCCCTTGTACATTATCATTGGCATGGTGGCGTCACAAATGCTTCAGAAGAGCAAGGGCTACTGTGCCCCCGTCCCTGCAAGGAGCAGCCTGTGAGTTATTAACCGTGCTGTTGATTGTCGAGATTTGTCTAAGTGCTGCCCAGGCTACAGAGGTGTCACGTTTGCGTATCACTGCATTCTGTGTCCTAGGAGAAGCGTCACATAAAGAAACAGGCCTGCTGGAAGAGATTAAGGATTGCTACAGAAGAGAGCTGGCTTTTTTTTGGGGGGGGGGGAGCTTTAATTTTATTAGCCGATGCAAATGATCTTCTCCAGAAATGTAAAAACAAAAGGACAAGAAAATGATCCCCTGTGTCAACATCAGGATGTCTGACTTAAAATCCCATTCAAGAAGCTCCCCCCAAAATGATCAGACACTGAATACATTAGTTTGCTGACTTTGACAAAACCACTCTGCACAAAGAAGCAGCCCCATGAGGTTACAGATAAACCAACCACGTTAAAACTTAGCTTTTTTTTAATGTCAGTCACAGATAGTCTTAAGAGCCAAGTTACTGTTTAAGGGCTAATGTGTTTAGAGAGGAGAAAGAAAAAAAATCCACACTGCGTTATTAGGCAGATCCTTTTACATACAGGGTCTGGATCAGTTTGGCCCCGATTGTGCCTCTTGCTTTATTGTCCTACTTCAAACACAGGGCCGTGGGCATCATCTCAAGGAAGGGCTGATTGAACTGTCGCCCTGACACTTGTCAGCTGTGGATAATACGGGTTTCAGTCTGTCATGCTTTCACATAAACGAACCGTGACAGAGATAGACTGTTGAATAGAAAAAGCAGTTTTACTGAGGATAACCTTTTTTGAATTAATGCAACAAATAACAAAGCGTGAAGGGGAGGGAGGACCACTCCTCAGAAGAGGGGGGACATTGAGTACCAAATGGTTATTATCCTTTTGGGCCATCAAAATTGCTCATTTATCAAAAATGCATTATTGAGAGGAAATGCAAAAGTCCAGTGATTATCATAGAAATGATGGTAAGCAAGTCTATGTGGTGGTCAGTATAATATCATATAACAGAACCCAGGTACAGCTAGGCAGCACTAAAAACAGAGGCATTGTGTGAACACAAATGCAATCTATAATTCTTCCTTGAAAATGGTGGCGCATGTCTTAATTAACAGAGTGAAACGAGAATCTGAAACTCTTTTTTCCCCCTTTTGATTTTTTCTTCATCTTCTTTTTCTAAAAAAGAAAGAGCTCTCAACAGAAACTGTGGAAAGCCCACATTTCAGTCTGGACAGTGGGAAGAAGGGTTTGAATTTACAGGCCTGTAATTGGAACAAATTGGAAACAAAAGAAGAGCTCATTCAAGCCATGTGATGTGGCCACAGGGCTTCTGTGTACAGTATGTTATGAAAAAAATCATGTTTCTTGAAAGCAGAGAACTCTACTGCAGGCTCCAAGCAATTTGCATAAATGTCTCTCCCATGATTTTTTTTTATTTATGGGACCTAAGTTTCTAATTAAATACTAATTAATACTATCACCAGAATTGTCTCCTATCCCCGGTTCTTCATAGCTTTGTCACTTTGATTAATGCACAGTCATTTATTAACTTATTTAACAAGCTGGGGTGCCTCATGACAAACTAGATTAAATTATCCTCATAACAGTCTCATTACTGAAAAAAAGAGAGAGTTTGAAACTTAATAAAAATTATCCTCAATAATGTTAAAGCCTTTTCACTGTACCCTTAAAAGATAGAAATAGGTTTCTTGTTTGATTTATAATATATGGAGTTGTATAAAGCACCCATTAATAAAATTTATAAGTTCATTTAAGCTTGCATATTATGGCACTGCTGTAGCCGTGGGTGCGTATTATTTAACTTTTGCTGTACTTATGAAGATAATTAATGTCTTGACCAGACAGGGACTAAAATACCCACTAGAATGAAATAATTAGAGACATAAATAATGTTTAGATTCTTGTGGGCTGCTTTCTAAATTAATTGTTTTGTTTTCTCTCCAAACTTGATAAAGAAAAAAACCACGAGTTCACCAAGACAGTGACGGTTGTAGGTTTGTCTCTGGACTGGCAAACTCTCAGAGGCTGAGCTGCATCTGGGCTGTGACAGGGAGATGTGTGGCAGCTGGTCATCCTGGCTGAATGGTCAGCCCTCATCACTCCCTGGCTCCCTCAAGTGGCCAGGTTCTGGGCCCACGTCTACCTTGGCAAGGCCTGTTTGGTATGGACAGTTGAATAAGGTTGCTCAGAAAGGAGAACTGAAGAAATGTCTTCTCTAAATGCTGAGGTAAAATCCCAGTTTTTCATTCATAGGAGAGTTCCATGTGCCTGTGCTGAGAAACCACAACTCAGGGAGGAGGTTGTAGCTTACAGGTCCTGCTGCAAAGTAAATATGTACAAATACCGGATCACCCGTGCTGCTGCTGGTCTGGCTATTGTCTAAAGCTTGTATAGACTCCGTTCAAGGGCACATTCTGTCCTTGGCTTTGATTTCCTGCTAAAATAACACTTTTCAAGTGTCTGACCTTGGATCTAAACTGTGGATAAAGTCCCATTCTTGCTTTCCTCATCCCTTGCTATTTCCTAGATGGGAATGAGTTCATGACTATGTTCTCTGTAAGGCTGTGGTGTTCTGAGTCTTTGGGTAGGGCTGTTGGAAAGAAGCGTTTGCTCTTTGGTCACAACAGGAAGGGGTGAAGTCTTGTCATTTTCATAAATGCTTTGGCATACACAGTGCTGTCTCTGTCCCTCTAGACTCCTGAGAAACCCATCAGCCTGGGTAGTTAGTGCGGCTGCTCAGAAATCATCTGGGGATTTTAGTTCCCAAGCAAGGGATGGGAACCTGGCACGCTTCCCCTCTTCGTCTATGGTCCTCTCTGCTACTGTTCACCTCTCTGTCTCTCCATCCCTTCTTTATTGCACTCTTCTTTTTCTTCCTACGTCTTTTGTCTTTTTCCTTCATTCAGAGCAGAGAGATAGAGTGAGAACCCTACTTTGTTCTGACACTACCTCACTGGTCAAAGTGGCACAAGCTATTTCAGCAAAATTCTGTGCATGGAAGAATGGTTTTACATGAGGTTAACATGTTTTGGAAGACAGCTCCTCCAGTTCACACCCCACCCCTGAACAGTGAGAAGATGGCAAGATCTCTTTACTATTAATTTCTCTTGTTCAGCATTAAGACCTCCATTTTTTCAAGTCTTTCAGTAGAGATCTCTTAGGACATGGTGGTTTTGGCCCAAGACAGTTCAACTGCAGAAGAAGTGTGGTTACATGTTTCTCCAGGTTTCTTGCAGGCAACTTTATTTGAATTCTGTGTTTTATGTTTCCAGATTTACCCAATATTCCTTATGAGTATGTAGATCAAATTCTCTTAAGCAAGGCATCTCTAGGAGGACCAAGTGAGATTTTACAGACTGAAGTAAGGTACCATGAGAAAGGAGCTCTTGGCTAGCCCAGGGAAGTGAGATCTCCAATGCTTTTATTCCTGCCTAGATGCTTTTGGTGGGCACCCATTGGTTTTATAACACTGGAGGGTGGAGTGAATGTGGCCACGTGGATGAATCATAGGTTAAGGATGCGAAGTTGGAAGGAGAGATCAGATTCCACTTTTCAGTGGTTCTGAAACTGTAACGGCAAAGCAAAGTCCAAAAGCAGACTCTCTGCCTCCAGTTTCCCAGTTACTACTGCAGCCTCTCTGGAATGAGACTCAAGAGTGCATTTATGACAGACTTCCAGTCTCACAGATGAAAAAGAACAGTCCATGGACCAGTTGTTACATAGTGCTGGGTGGAGAGGGGGAGAAAGAGAGTCTGGACTGATAGAAAGTGAGGGAGTTTGTTTTTAATCATCTTTACCCCCAAGATAATACTATAGCAGTCCTGAGGTCTTTTGTAGACTATGCTTACCTATGGCTGCATCATCAGGTGTGTGTGTTTGTGTGTGTGTGTGTGTGTGTGTGTGTGTGTGTGTGTGTGTGCGTGTGTGTATCCCCAGAGCCATAGAGAGAAGTTTGACCACAATGCACATCTCCTAGGCTCTCAACAACACTTCTCCTGGTCTTTACCTTTTTTACCTGAGGCTGTGACATCAAAATTTGCATTTTTATGCTCATCTTTTTATTCTGATAGAAAAATCCTTCTCTGAAGCAGAGTCTAAAGGAGATTGGGGTGCAGATGCGTCCTGAGCCAGGGATGCTGTAAGCATTTGAGTAAACAGATTCTTTAGACAGGTTCTATTTCCCACCTCTAAAGCAACTCCGTAGAACAATCAAGGCGTGAAAATGGTCTTAAATAAATTATCAGAGCTGCCCATGGCTTACTTTGAGTTGAAGTTCAGCATGATGCACCTGCCTTGCCCTGACAGTCAGGTTTAGTGTGGTTTTACCTTTGAGTGACATGGGAAGACAGAGGAGCCCTTCTCCAGCTTCCAGTGAGGACTTACTGGCTCATTAGAATGTCTCTTGTGGTCATAAAGGCCCTGGGAACAGAGTCACCACAAGTGAAAACAGTTTAATGCAATGGTCATTTCATGTTCACAGACAAAGGTCAGGCACAGTGGTGGGCGCTGAAGGAAGGTGGAGATCGAAGAAGGTTTGCTTGTGGTTCTTTGAGGGCTAACAGTTTCTTTTCCTCGGGCTCAAAGAGTAAGTTGTGAGGTCACTCTGAGACAGTTTGGACATCTTGCAGCCACTTGGCAGAGTACAGAATTCTTGTTTCCAGATGGTTCCATGAATGTAGCCATGGACACAGGCAGAAGGGAACAGTAGGGCCTGGAATCCAGGCCTATACCGTGTGGGTTTTGTAAAATTACCCAGTGTGAGTGTCAGAGAACACAGAGAAACTTGCTTTTGTCTTTAAAAGTCTTGTGTTTTCTACATTTCCACTTTGGTAGATTTTGGGGTTTTGTCTTTTAGTGTTTATTGTAATGCTAACTGTGGGCCTCCAGCCCCCCCCCCCCCGTGACCTCGCCCCCAACTTATTTCTGATTGGTTAATAAAGATGCCAACAGGGAATAGTTGGGCAGAAGAGACATAGTCAGGATTTAGGGTTCCTGGGCTTGGGCTCAGAGAAGTACAGAGGAGGAGGGAGAGGAGGGAGAAGCTGCTTTGGTTAGGTGGGTCATAAGAATGTGGCCAATTCGAGTTAAGAGATCCCAGATGAAACATAGTAAAGAGTAAGTAATAAGTCGGGATTATTGATAGGGAAGTAGATTCGAACAGCATGGAGGGTAGGCAGCTGCCCAGCTATTATGTGGTTTAACGCTTATTGTAAATATAAAGGGAACCAGTGTGTTTTTTTAAATCAAGGAACTTAAATGCTCTAAGGTAGGATAGAAGCCCTGTGCTGGGACTTAAATACTTACCACAACAGGTAGAAGATTTGAAGTGAAGAAAATGCCGGTTGTATTAGTAGAATTTAAAAATAAATAAAGCATTGGAAATGTGAGCTCAGTTGTTTCCTTGCCTCTGTTGCATGTACATGATAAAACAGAGCCACAGACTGTTGGTTTAGAAGGCCACTATTAGCATCGTTGAAGTGCTGAGTAGTTGAGTGTAGGTAGACAGAGGAAGGAAGCAAACCACAAGGAAGGTGAGGAAATGGGGAAAATGAAAGCATAAAAAGTAGGTTTGTCGGGACTGGTGAGGTTCACAGTAAAGATGGTTGTAATTAGAGAGTGTGGCGGTTTGAGTACACTTGGCTCAGGAAGTGGCAGTATTAGGAAGTGTGGCCTTGTTGGAATAGATGTTTCCTTATTGGAGGAAGTGTGTCACTGTGGGGCGAGACCCTTCTGTTATCCATGTGGAAGCCACTCTTCTCTTGTTTGGCTTCGGAACAAGATGTAGAACAACCCTCAGCTCCTCCTGCATCATGCCTGCCT
This sequence comes from Micromys minutus, assembly GCF_963924665.1. Taxonomy (NCBI): domain Eukaryota; kingdom Metazoa; phylum Chordata; class Mammalia; order Rodentia; family Muridae; genus Micromys; species Micromys minutus. The sequence goes on along the minus strand of NC_137955.1, from coordinate 9,179,526 downwards.
GGAAGCTGCCATGCTCTTGCCTTGATGATAATGAACAGAACCTCTGAACCTGTACCCTAGCCCCAATTAAATGTTGTCCTTTATAAGAGTTGATTTGGTCATAGTGTTTGTCCACAGCAATGAAAACCCTAAGACAGAAAGCAAAGGAGAACAAAAAGATATGTCTCAGATGGGGGATTCCAGGTGATTTCCCAGGTTGGCATGGAGCCAGGAAAGCAGTAATAAGAGAAGAGGGGGGCAAAGGTGTTGAGTGTGCTGTCCATATTGGATATTGTCTCTGATGCTATGGCAAGATCTGAGATACAGATGAGATTGATCTATTCGCACATGGGTGGAGATGTAGAGTGCCGACTGGCAAGAAGATGATATAAGAGAAACAAGTAGAAGACAAATGGTCTCTAGGAGGGCAAGGAGGATATAGACAAGGATCATGTCTCTAAAGGTCATGGGAGGGTGAGGTATGCTCTTTGTGGGGAACAGGGATGGGACAAGTTGTACCCTGATTGGAACAAGGCTCCTGTAGAGGCAGGAATAGAATGGGACGTACTGTCCCACCAAGGTAGGGAGAGTTGCTTGCTATAGAGTGAGGTTGGTGAAGGAGTTGGGAAAGTCCTTGGAGCATGGGCTCCAGGAACAGGCATCAGAGAAGATGAAGGCAGACTTGGCTATGGGAGGAGAGGCAACAGCAAAAGATGTTCATCTTTTACCACTGTGGGTGTTCTGCTGCCGAATGCTCTACTTATGAGGACTGTGAATAAAGCAACTTCATAAAAATGAACACGAGAAAAGGCTGTCATTCAAAAACACCGAGTCATCTACCTTTTAACATGGACAATGGCCACCATAAATCATCATGGACTATCCACTGGAAGACCCACAACCTTTTCTTTAGTTTCTTTTCCCAAGCAACTTATTTGGATTTTCTGGTAACTGTTCAGGAATTAAGGCACTATTTTTGGAAATAGAACATGCCGCCTCCTTTGCCACCTCCACCTACCCCACTCATGCCAGATTCCTTCTTCTCCTTTAGAACTGCATAAAACCTGCATTCTATGTATCACAGCAGTGGTGGCAGCTGCTGTAGTGGGGGGAGGGGGTGCCCATGGCCCCTCCTACCTTAATACAACTCATGCCTTTCCCACCTGGCCACAAGTGTGTGCATTACTTTATTCACACTGCAGTGTGCTCGGCCATCAGGTGCCATAACTCTGCTCGATGAAGCTACTGCTAGCTCTTTGAACGTGTGGCAGAACAATTGATAGATTAATTGTGGTTGTTGCTAGTTGGACGAAGTGAATCCAAAGCTGCAAAGCCCTGGCCAAGCCCAGCCACTCCCCAGGAAGACGTGGTTTGTGACAAGCAGCTGGATTCACATTGGGTGCTTCTGAGAACACTTCTCTTCACTCTCTTGGCCTCACTTTGACCCCTGCCTCCTCCCGAGTGTCTGTACCATCTGAAATTGTCACCGTTCCTCCAGACTCTGTTCACCACTGACAGCTTTTCAAGGATGCTTTTCAAGCTAAGATCCATTACTATTTTCTTTCAGGACTAGCATCATCTCTGGCTATAAGGACACTGTGTTGTCATCGTCGTCGTTGTTGTTGTTGGAAGGGGGTTCTGAACACCTTCAAAATTTAGGGCCAACCCTCTTCTCCAAACACCTGCACAAAAGCATTTAAAATGAGTCAGTTTCAGGGTATGTTTTTTTCTTTGCTGGAGCAAATGCATTCAGAATTGTCTCTGCAGGTGTTTTGATGAAACCCTAGAAACATCTCTAGGCACCGTACTTTGAGATGTGTGATTTGATCACCACCGCTATGCCAGGACAGGTCTGTGCACAGAGCTGTCTATTGCTTTAGTTTGGATTTTCTCACTTGCTTCTCAGAACTTGGTCAGTTAGCAACAGCATGGTTTTCAGATGAGCTGCAGCAAACCAGAGGAGATTCACAAAAATTCACACATTTAGTTTTTATTACAGCCAGAACTAAAGCCAGGGCCCTGGCTCTGTGTCTGGTTTTCTCTCCCAGATTATCCTGCCATTCCGGACGGAGGAGAGATTAGACAACAAGATTGTTCCTGATTTGACACCTGACAAATTAAAGAAGGAACCCAGTGCTACACCTAGTTGGAAGCCTTTCTCCTTAGACATGTAGTAGATGTATCCAGTGGGCAATGTATAGCCCAAGCCTGAACACCTTGAAATATTATCCCTACAAGGAAAAGCACCATTTGGTAAATGTACAGAAACATAGAATAGATTTGTATGTTGTCTTTGAGTAGAAATCATGCTAGTCCCTGTATTGTTCCATATTTAATACACACGCCATTAAGCAAGCTCAGGAATAATTGAAAATGAAGATGGAGAAACAGAAACCTAACGCTCATCACATAGCAAAGACAAGTGTTGCTTTGGGAAACTCTTTGGCAGTTACAAGCCTTTGCAGTGGGAACTGTGCAAGTGTTGGGAAGCCACTGCTGCAGTGGAAAGGGAGGTGCCATCAACTGCAGGTTCTTCATCTTAGTCCCTGTTCTGCAAAGGACAACCTGTGCAGTCTTAGCCAAGGACACAAGCTCTCCTGCTTCCATCTCTCCCACATCTTCATCTTTGAAATGAGTAGACGAGATGTGATGATCTTTGAGATTTCTTCCTCCAAGAATCTATCAGGATGGTAATTCTTTTCGTGTTTTTCCTTTTTTTATTGGATATTCTCTGGATTTACATTTCAGATGTTATACCCTTTCCCCCAATTCCATCCCCACCTCTCCCATTGCCTTCATGAAGGTTGCTCCCTTTTCCAACCATCCTCTCCCCCCCCATCAGTGCCTTGGCATTCCCCTACACTGGGAAAACAAACCTTTGCTGGACCAAAGGCCTCTCCTCCCATTGATGTGAGAGAATGCTATTCTCTGCTGCGTGTGCACCTGGAACCATGGGTCTCTCCATATGAACTCATTGGCTGGTGTTTTAGTCCCTGGAAGCTGTGGTAGGTTTGGTTAGTTGATAATTTTGTTCTTCCCATAGGGTTTCAGACCCTTTCAGCTCCTTCAGTCCTCTCTCTAGCTTCTTCATTGGGGTCCCAGTGTTCAGTCCGATAGTTAGCTGCAAGCATCCTCAACTGTATCAGTATGGCTCTGGCAGAGCCTCTGAGGAGGCATCCATATCAGGCTCCTGCCAGTAAGCACTACTTGGCATCAGCAATAGTGACTGGGTTTGGTGGCTGCATATGGGGTGAATCCCCAGGTGAGGTGGTCTCTGGATGATCTTTTCTCCAATCCCTGCTCCTCTATTTGTCCCATTATTTTCTCCCATGAGTGTTTTGTTCTCCCTTCAAAGAAGGACTGAGGCATCCACATTCTGGCCTTCCTTCTCTTTGAGTTTCATAATTTCTGTGAGTTGTTTCTTGGGCCTTTTGGGCTAGTATGCACTTATCAGTGAGTACGTAAGGGTGGTGATTCTTTTACGGCATAATTAAACACTAAAGCCTTCTAAGTGGGAAGGGGTGGGGGCAGGCAGTGGAGCAGAAAGATGGGCCCTAACCAGGTGCAGTCACCTGACAGTCCCCGAAGCAGCTGCTGCCCCTTGTGCTCTCGCCTGCTGCTTGTCGTCATGATGGTGGCACCCCAAGATGTTGCTGCCACAAGGGTGTGAGTGATGACATGCTTGAATCCAAGTTGGAGCTTGTGGGCGGCAGCAGAGGTGAGTTCTGCCAAGCACATGCACCTGCTACCATGCTTGGCACTGCTAGGTGTTCAGAGGCAGAGCTTAATGCCAAACATGATATCTTGCTAAAGGAAGGCAACTTTGATAGCACAAGTCCAACAACTCAGAAGCTGTCTGCCTGCTGTTGCCTAAGTGGATCTGGAATAATGGAAACGTTTTTCGGAGAAACAATTAAAACAAAAGAACAAAACCCACAAACAGAGAAGGGAAGCCACTTCAGAAAATAATGCGATACCGAATTCTCAGCTTAAACTTTCCTTTGGTGTAGGTTGTGAGCTTTTAGCTTCTGCAAAGTGTGGAGGCCTGTTCACGCTTCACTCATCATGAATGAGATGCAAAGTTAATTTCATGGTGGAGAATCCCCCAAGAGGCTGCTTGTTTTCTGTTCATATAGAAGATGTCTTTGACATGAGTATATAGGAAATTGTGTGTGTGTGCGTGTGTGTGCACGTGCGTGTGCGGGCACATGTGCCCTTGCTCGAGTGTGCACTCGCACATGCATGCACACAGTGTGAACCACTCGATTAGAGCCCTTTATTCAGGCAGGTGCTATTGTGAAATAGGAGAGCTGATAAACGCATTAAGCACATAAATTATTTATTGGTTCTGGGACATCATGACAAGAAATGAAATATATTTGTGCGGTGTGCTTGCACATGGAGAAAATGGAGGGAATTTTTTTTCTCTAGGTGTAAGCACACTGCCAGAAAGCAGTCTGTCTTTGAAGAACAGAAGTACAGAGATGATCTGACAATTGAAGGTTATAGTTTTGCAAAATTGTTTATTATTCATCGCATTTGGAAACAGGGCATCGAGAGAAGATAATCATCTTCTCCAGCCTCTATCTCTTTAGCATGCTTCAATTTAACTTCACCCGCTAGGTAAGACTTAATAAGATGTGTCTGTTGGCCTGCAGAAAAACCAGCTTGATAAGAGCCGTGCGTGTCATAAAGCAGATCAGAAGGGGACTTGGTTGTTGAGCACTGCAGGTTTTTTTCTTCTTTTAAATAAATGAATAATCAGAGTCTCGCTCTAGTACTTGCAGAGGGCATTAACATCCCAAGAAGCACAAAACATGTCTGGGGCCCAGATGCATTATGGGTATTGCCAGGGACCGGCCTCCATTCAGCCTCCAGCCTGTCTTTAGGTGTGCTGAGGAAGAGACTCTCTGGGGATTGGGTCTCACCATAGCTTTGGCCAGGCAGGAAGCAGTGCTGCGCAGAGCTGTCAGGCTCTCTTTTTGAGGGTGAGAGGTCAATTTTAAGTGGTGAATACCTTTCCAGTCATGGCCCACTGTGACTACGGTAAACCAGTGAGTCTAATGTGCGAAATTGAAGTAGCAAATGCTTATAACCTCATCCACTTTTCAAAAACCAAACAAAATTCAGCACAAAAATATAAAAGGAGCTTCCAGCGAAGTCTCAACAACAGGAAAAACAAAACTCCCAGCCTGTACTAACCTAGTGGCTGCTATTTTTGGCTGTGGGCAGAGTTGGCCAGAGGTTCTTGGGCCATTGGTCACTGTGCATAGCAGTCTGACTGGAATTTTTTGTGAGCCGGGAAAGGGTTGGTTATATTTGGCTTTTGGAAGGGAAGTCGGAGAGATAGACAGGCCAAGCTTTGGGTCGTAGAGTCTGAGCCAACAGGAGGGGAAGCAGTCACCCCATTTCCAGTTGAGGAAGTGGGTAGAACAATATATCTAAAACCTTTGGCAGGGATCAGGTGAACACATTACCCTGAGAGAGGAGATTTTCCAGTCAATGGCTGCTTTTGGCTGGCCTAGCCTGGGACCAGGGCCACGGCCCACGGAGCATGACCTCTGGGGCAGGCATCACACCTCCGCTCCTCCTTTAGCCCGTGGTGTTGGAGCAAGTCTTCTCCTGGCCTTGCAGGCCTGGGAGTTTCCACAGCATTGTTCATTACTCAGTTTTCTCCTCTCCTACACTGGCTACTAGAAAATGGTCACATTGGCTTTCCTGCATGTCCCCTGTGCCCACCCCCACAGCTTCCATATCCCAAGGCCATTGTAAAACTCTTGACATGGATTAGGTTGCCTGCCTGCCTAAAGCTCTGGGCTACGGATATGAATGAAAACTATAAAATTTTCAGTCGTGTTATAAAAAAAAATGCATTCAAGTCATGGTAGGAAAACAAGGTTATTGTTTATGAACTTACTACTAAAAATATGTATTTTGTAAGGCTCATTGATTTATTTACAGTTGGAGAAGCCACATAGACATACAAAATGGTTCATTAGCTATTCATTACACCTCCTTAGATGCTTTCTTTTATTAGAATTGCCCAAGGTACCAATGGCAAGGTTGGCATTTTCAGGGACAGAATCAATGCTCCAAACTCATCCATTTCTGAGAGGCAGTTTTAGTATATTGATGATTTTTATAGAAGTGTTTTACCCCATTAAAAACCCATAACTTAAAGTGTGGTACAGGCCGGGCATACATTAGATGAAAAACGGTTTTGTGTAAAAGATTTCAAATTTGTTAAATCTGCATTAAAGAACTGTATTTTGAAATTGGTTCAAAGGTTGGGTGAATTCTCCAGGTGGAAATGACATTTTTTAAAAAATAGATTTCTCTGAAACAGTTTCCCGAGTTTTCATTAGAATGCATTGCAGTCAAGAGCAGCATTCCAGGATTAGTGGGCACAGAGGAGGCTCCTCGCTTACTTTCCTGTTTTCCCCCTTCTGGGAAAAGGTTCAACTTCCTCACCTCTGATGGAGTGAGAGAAGACGGCCTAGAGCTTGGAACATTTAGAATCATTCATTCATTCATTCATTCATTCATTCATTCAGCATCTACTACTTACTTACTTACTGATCAGTCAAGGACAAGCTGTGGCGTGAAGGCCTGATCTTTGTCTTCTTGCAGATAACATCCTACCAAGACAGTAAACGACACTTTAATTTCATGAATGAGAAGACACTGCAGTCAGTCAAGGAGAATGTGGAGATGGTGACTGGTGCAGTCAGTGGGAGTATTGACTCTGCCTAAGAAAGTCATTGATGCTGAGGAGAATCCAGCAAAGAGAACAAATAAAAGAACCTTCTAGAAAGAAGGCCAACCTTGATAGGGAGCAATGTACCTCCCCAATCCTTGATAACATCCTGAACTACTTTCTTAATCAGAAACTGGTGATGGGGCTAGGAAAGGAAGGGAAGGAAAGACGTATCCTCACAGTGATGACGTCAGGTAGCAAGTACAGAAGAAACACATGGAAAGCTCCACCCCCAGAAGGAGTTTGTTTGTAAGAACCTTTCACTTGGGATCAAAACCAAGTCATCAAGCTTTTTGTTTAGAGCCTGAAGAGAAGCCAGGTTTAGTGCTTGAGTCTCCTGACACTGATTGCCTGGCATTGGAATCTTCATCCATCTGGCTCTTTTCCTGTTCTACTCAGCCTGCTTCTTTTGCTTCTCACCATCCAGTCTAGCCAGACCAGTCTTCTGAAGACATCTCACTCAGCAGGGAATGGACACCATCCTGTGTGTGCTCACGTGGTCCATCCAAATCTTAGGTCCCTTGTTATCTTTATGGAGTACTCTCTGCCCTCTCCACTTTAGTCCTGGGAGAGGTCAGTTCAGAGGTGTGCAGTCAAGGAGGAAGGTGCTTCTCTCACTTAGTGGATACACTTAGGTGGATTTCTGCTCTGAATGCTTAAGAAGCATCTCATGAAAGACCCAATAGCTTTCTGGGTAACTTGTAACAATTACAAAGGTGTAATTTTGATAATGATATTAATTTTTAATTATTAAAAGTCTCACCTAAACTAAATTTATAGGACCTAAGCTGAAGTTCACAATTGTGTAGTTCCTGGGAGGTGTTTAGTAAGATTGGAGGAAGAGGGGCAAAAATATCTTACACCAAGATTGCCATACAGCTATAGCTGATATGCCCTTCATTCTAGTGGATGGTCACTAGCTACTCATGGAGTTTTGTATACTTTTGAAAACATTAACTGAAGAATAGATTTTTTTAAAAAAGTTATACATTTGCTCAGTGGAGTATTACTCAGATGTTTAAAGACTGGCACCATGAAATTCACAGGTAAATAGAGAACTAGGAAAAAAAAAATCTCAGAAAGACATACATAGTATGTACTCACTATTACATAGACGGTAGCTGTTGAGTAAAAGGTAATCATACCACAGTGTACAGACTCAGAAAGGGTTTGGGTGAATGGGCAAGGGAGTGCATGGATCTCCCTGGGAAAAGGAAATAGAATAGATTTTGCCTGTTGATTGAAGGCAAGTGGACGTGGGAATAGGAAGGATCGGGAGGGGGGTGGGGAGTGATGGAGGGAGAGGCTATGGAGAGAGATGATTGGAACTGGGGGGCATTTGGGGAGTGGTATGGGAACCCTGCACAGTGAAAACTCTCTGGAATCTATGAGGGTGATCCTAATTAATAGATCACCTGTAGAACCTGAACCAACAATCTGCTACAAGCAGGCCAGGTTTCCAATGGTGGAACTGGGACACCAGCCCAGCCACAAACTTTTCAACCTACAATCTTTCCTGCCTGCAAGATGTGCTGGGGGCAACAATGGTGATGCTTGTGGGCTTGACCAGCCAATGACTGGTACAATTTGAGGCCCACCCCATGAAAGAGAGCCCATGACTGACACTGCTCGGATGACCAAGAACAGGAATCTGCAGAGACCTAAGCTAGAACCAAGCTCAATTGGCCCAATAAATAAATAATTGGAGAAATGATTACTGCTGTTCTACTATACTTATAGATCAATGCCTATTCTGGTCTTCCTCAGAGACGTTTCCTAAGGCAGCAGATGGGAACAGATACAGAGACCCATAGTCAAATATTATGTTGAGAGAGATTCCAACTTGGATGTCTCCACTGAATCCCTCCCTCCACTTGTAGCTTGGAGAAATTCCATAGAAGAGGGGGAGGAACTGTAGGAGGAGACAGAGGAGTTAAGGACTTTGGGAGAACTCGGCTTGTGGAATCAACTAAGCAGAGCTCATGGAAGCTCATAGAGACTGAAGCTGCAAGCATGGAGCCTACATAGGTCTGTGCTTTATCCTTTGCATATATGTTGTGGCATTGTATGGTGTTTTTGTGGGACTTTGGACAGTGGGAGTAGGGGTGTCTCTGACTCTTTTGCCTGCTCTTGGGACCCCTTTTGTCCTACTGGGTTGCCTTGTCCAGCCTTGATGTGAAGGCTTGTGCCTGGTCTTAGTACATGTATCTTGTGCTGTGTTGGCTTGATATCCTTGGGAGTTCTCTTTTCTGGGGATGATTTGGGGGGTGGATCCTAGTGAGAGGGGAGGTGGGGTGAGCTAGGAGGAGGGGAGGAAGCTGCAGTCAGGATGTATTTTATGAGAATTCTTTCCCGCCTCTCTTGGTATAAGTGTCATACCCCTTTGCCCCTACTGTGTCCAAGCACCTTGGTCTTCTTTCCATTTTCAAGGCTGGTGTGTTTCTTCCTGCTCCAGAGCCTCTGCATCTTCCTTGCCTCTGTCTGGAGACCTCTTCCCTCATCTCTCTCTAGTAGTATTTTAAACATCAGCTCAAGCATCAATTCTTTGGAGAATCCTAACCCAAACTCTCAGCCCAGGGCAGGTCCTAATCATGCATTCTCTCAGTCTCTGTAATGGGGACATTAATTGTGTAAATAGTTATTTAACATCTGGTTCCTTACTTGCATGTGAGTTCCAAGAGAGCGTGATAAATAGATATTTGTAAAAAGACAGAACAAATAGGTTTTCCCAGTGAGCCCACCAACACTTCCATATACCGAGCATATAGTAGATGGTCACCATTCATTTATAGAACTGATATGAGATGGAAGACAGGCCTTTGTCTAATAATGTCTGTTTTCAAGGTATGAGTTTGTACTCAGTAGGAGTGTGTCTCACAAACATACCTGTTACCTAAATGCTTTGAACAGCCTCACCAGGGTCAACCCCCCAATGGGGAAGCAGCTGGAATGTGTTTCTCACCAGTGCCTTGAGTGTTCTTTAATGTTAGCAGCAGAGTTACCGATATCTTTGCAGTGACCTGTGCTGGTCAAGGCAGGGAACCTGTCTATAATTAGCTGACCGGATGTTTCGTAGTTTGGGAGGAACATGACTGGAGGAAGGGAAGGTACAGGTCGATACAGCCACACATCTGAAGAACAGTGACAATTTCTAATAATCTGCCCCCCATTGCCCTTCCCACACTCGTTCTTCTATTATTTCAACCAATCCGAGTCTTAGATTCTCAAATGGGGTCACCATATGTGCTTCCAACCTGACTTGTATGGAGCCTTGTTTTGTTAGTCACAATTAGTTGCAGGTGCAAAGACTGAGGGCACAACTAACTGTGTCTGGAATCACCTCCTCACATAGGCAATTAAACACTTGCACACTCAGAATTAGGTTCAAGTGGCTAATTGCACCCGGAAGTAGGTAATTGCAGGTGCAATTAGCTGCAAGTGCAGTTTTTCACCCGAGACTAATTGCTCCCAAGTAAGGAGATGGGGATTAGAAATTCAGCACCAAATGTATACGTGGTTATTGCAACCACCTGTGATTTTAATAGTCCTTCCTCCTCCCGACTTCAAGTGCAATGGCCTCCCTTTGGTCTTTAGGAACAGTTACATTGTATACTCATTCTGTGTATGTCTCTATGGTAATCCCTTCTCTGATTGGCCTTGTTTTCCTTGAGCAGACCTCCTTCTTTAGAACTCTCTCCGTTTCCTTTCTTCTGGAAACCCTAGCCATTTAGGGACCATGTGCTCTTGGATTGTTCAACTGTACCTAATGAAAACCTTTCAGAGCTACCTGAGAAATGCCGGTGAGTTGAGCAGCTTAGTGGGTAGTAACTTCCAATTAGGTCTTGATGGGAGCTTCTTGAGAAGTGTCATTTGAACATGGTACATGAAAAGCTCTCCTGTCCACCTCAAGCAAGGCGGAGGTGGACCTCCACTAAAGCCACCAGAGGCATGTCTTCATTAGCAAGTTCAACCTGACACCTTTTTCATGACATTCCTGTATCAGTAGGAGTCCGACTATATAGACACTATACAGACATATACATTTATATAATTATAGCATACGTTTATGGTATACATATCCGTATATTTTATGATTATAAAATTAAAGCATAAGCATGACTTTTATTTAAATTGAAAGAAAACCCAGACAACTAATGCTATTATAGGAAGTCACTTGTAAACATTATTTAGAGAGGTGATTGATCAAAATTATTATTTTAAGAGAATTTGACAAAGGGCATTGGTTTAACTCATATTGTTAGGCAAAGGGTCAACTGAGCCTGGTGTATCTCCAGTAGCCTCAGGAAGCACCCTATGTGCAGATGGGATAAAGTGAGGAGCTAGGGTGACAGGTCCTGGCTACCCAGAGGCCTGTGCCATAGTATCAGGACCTAGACACTGGTGGCACTACAGAATCTTGGGGGAGGGGTCCTTCAGAGCTGGGACCTAAGAACTTAGGAGGTGCTGGCTGAACTCAGAGAAGAGGACAGAACTGAGGCAAGCACTTAGTGGGACCGTGCTTAGCTGTTACAACACCGTGGATGACGGCCAAGCATGGTGGCACCTCATAAGGGGCAGATGGATAGAGCATGCTGTGACAGAATCGGGGAAGTGGCAGCTACAGGAAAGTAAAGGAACAGAGTTAGTCAAGTGGAGCCTTGAGGGAGGTGCCCCGCAGCATTTTCTTTTGTGTGATTCCCTGCATCATAAAGTGTGTGTGCGTGTGTGTGTGTGTGTGCGTGTGTGTGTGTGTGTGTGTGTGTGTGTGTGTGTGTGTGTGTGTGTGTGTTTTAGAGGGGAGAGAGTGTGGAGAGAGAGAGAGGTTGAGCACATCAGTCTAAAGAGTGCAGTCCGGAGATGGCCCTGGCAGGTGTGCAGCGAGCTCTGCTGTGTGATTTCGTTGCACACTGCGTTTCTTCTCTGCTCACCCGGGTTATCCAATCCTCTCTACTCTCCTGCTGGGAGAGTGCAGGGCGGCCTGAAGCCCACCTCCTGACTTCAGCAGCTCTGCCGACTCCCTGCTTCCCTGCTTAGTCATTTCGGAATGGAACCGGATCCCACTTGCTGAGTTGGTAGCAGCCTCTGCTGAATGCCAATCTGATGGCAGTCAACCCTTTTGAACTCCCCCTGGCTATTGAATCTGCCATTGTCTAGACTCTGCAGTGTGCAAGGAGTGCTGGCGGACAAGGAAAACAAAGTGATGACAACCAGCGGGGTGGGGGCGGGAGTGGGGGGTGGGAAGGCCTTTAACTTGGCCTGGGCACCTGACATCACTCGATTGCCCCAGACTGACTCCTCTGTTTCAGGCTCCGGCTGTGGGCTGTGAAGGTCACCCGTGTGCACTGCCCACAGGAAGGTGGTGCTTGCTGGAGGCAGAGCCAGGCTTCTTAACGGATTGTCTCCTCAAGCATTTCCAGTTGGCAAGGGGAACATTTGTTCCTTTGCCCTTAATGCCCTGCTCCAGGGCATCTTAAGTCTCTAGAGAGGACTCATAATTACTAGGGGAAGCTGGGTCACCTATCAGTGGTTCTGGCTAAGAAAAACATTATTTTTCTCCAGTTTCTCAGGAAAACAGAAGCACATGGCGAAAAGAGCTGGAAACAGGGAAAGAGAAAAACAACTTTCACACACCTTACAAGCCTACCATAGCCACTAATATCAGGTAATGGTGTTTCCCCACATCCCGATGCAGTGGTAGTTCATCCGCCCAGTCATTCCTTCATTCTCTAGAAATTAGCTCAAGACCTAAGTCCTGAGAGCTCCCTTCTTTCTCACGCACACGTTTGTGTCTCGTTTCCGGTCTATCTTGAGAGCATGCGGCATCTACCGCCTTCTTGACTCCATTCTGCTGACTGCTCCCTTCTCCAAGCAAAAGACTCAGAGTTCAGTTAACCATGCTACTCGGACATAGACTGTTCCTGTTTCTATGGCTAGGGAAGAAAAGGTTTTCTTTTTTCTTTCTTTCTTTCTTTCTTTCTTTCTTTCTTTCTTTCTTTCTTTCTTTCTTTCTTTCTTTCTTTCTCTTCTTCTTCTTCTTCTTCTTCTTCTTCTTCTTCTTCTTCTTCTTCTTCTCCTTCTCCTTCTCCTTCTCCTTCTCCTTCTCCTTCTCCTTCTCCTTCTCCTTCTCCTTCTCCTTCTCCTTCTCCTTCTCCTTCTCCTTCTCCTTCTCCTTCTCCTTCTCCTTCTCCTTCTCCTTCTCCTTCTCCTTCTCCTTCTCCTTCTCCTCCTCCTTCTCCTTCTCCTTCTTCTTCTTTAGAGAGAATCTTATAAAGTCCGGGCTAGCCTCGAACTTGCTGTGTAAGCCCAGGAAGAACCAAACCCCTAATCCTCCTGCCTCTGTCTCCCGGGTATTGAGATGAGAAGCATGTCAGTTACCCTCCCCCCAATTTGTGTTTTTAATTAATCCTGTGATAATGTGTTGGCATGCTAAATTTTTCTGTGGATTTTGGGTAATTTATTTCCAGGTTGTATCTTTCCTAGCATCAGGCAGAACTCTTGAATACAAACAAGACTCTGAGGGAGGCTGGCTCAACCAGGAGTGAGAGTACTAGAGGTTGTTGGTGGCTTGCAGAATTGGCCGAAACCTCCAGATTTAAGCTCAGAAAAGGAGTTAAAGAATTAATTAATTAATTAATTCATAGACATAGGCAATTCAAAGTCTAGCCTGTGCCTATTTCTAGTTTGTTAGGACCTGAGGCTATCCCCTCCTTACTGTGTTTGGGCCTGGCCTCTGCCGGTATTATGAGGAGGTCCAGTCCTTCCTCATGCCCAAGATACAGCGCACAGTATCTCAGCTGTGAGCATCCTCTCGCCTGACGATGGGTCATCAGCCTGTTTCTGTGTTTAGGTGGGGTAGTGCTCCCAGCTTTTCTGGTGGAAGGAGACTTTCTGATTCTTACCCCAGAGGAGACATTTGGATTGTGAGTAGGAGAGAGAAGCAACATCTATTACCCTTTCTCTGTCTCTCTGACTTTGTCTTCGAGTCTCTGTCTCTCTGCCTCTCTCTTTTCTATATTTGTTCCCTGCATGAGGGGCAGCTGAGGGTGGAGGACAATGAATGAAATGTTAACTTTGCCTGCCAAGTTTGAGCATAAATACCAAATAAGCCCAGCATGCTCGGAACCTCAGTTCCCCGACATGCCAGCCTGCTAACTGGGGAAAACTTGTTCATAGGCACCATTTTACTATGGGACTCACCCTGGGTCCCACCAGCAGCCAGCCTCAGCCAGCTGGGTCTGGGAGATCGTCTGCTGAAACATCCAAGTGACATCTCCACACTGGGCTGCTGTCTGGTAAAGAATGCCAGAAGTCATTCTGTTTTCAGGGACAAAGGCCCATTTCACAAAGGGTCATTGTAACACTACTCTGGATACTGGGCTGTGACCTGGAGTCACTGAAGACCTTAATCTTTTGGTAAAAGGCTCCTTGACAGCGATGCAGAGATCTGGATTTAGAGGTTATACTCTACCCCTAGTATCCTAGGCCCAAGCCATGTGTCAGACTTTCTTGGTCCTGTATATGGGAAGGACAATGCCCTGGCCCTGTGGGATGAGATACTGAGACATCCTCCTAGACAGTGAATTAGTAAGAGGATTAGCATGCAACCCACCTTTCCTTTAACAGGATGTATCCTCCTCTGGATTCCCATGAGGGCGTGGAATTCAGTGTTCAAATTGGCTTGTGGTCTTAGTGCCCCTGTGTGAATCTGCACCTTTATATTAGAGGATCCTCATCAGCAAGAGAAGGGGCAACTCGCACTCTCCTCAGACCTACAGAAGCAGCCTTTCTCAGATCTCTCTCTCTCTCTCTTTGCTTGCCAGCCTGTCTCCCTGTCTGTCTCTGTCTGTCTACGTCTCTCCCCCTTTGAAGCTCACAGGACGTAATGCGGCCATGCCTTGGGGGCTGCTCTCCACCTCACAGGGTGTGTACTCCTGCAGGAGGCCTTTCCCCCAGGCCTCGAGGACTCTGGGTGTGCCACTCACTGGCCCAGAACCAAAGATGTCAGGCATAGAGTGGGGAGAGGCACTAGCATGGTTGAGTTAACACGTGTGAAGTCAGTTATTTGTGTGTGCTCTCATGACATGAAACTTCTTTTAATTGTACTGAAGCACACTTTTTCTTTCCATGGAACTTATGGGTCACCTCAGCATGAGAACTTGACACCAAGCTTCAGAAGTTTGGGGCTCTCAGCTTTCCATCACCCACGGCATGGTTGAGGGGCTCTTTGCGTTTCAGTAACGTTTTGAAATCTAGGGCGTGGCCACAGGCACAGCCTGTGATGCTTGATGTGTGTTAGGGGTGCTTGGTGACAATACTTGGTGTCTTAATTTCCCTCTTCTCCCTGGAAACCCTCTCTGCGGGATCAGGCTGTTTCTGGAACTGCCCTACATGTTTATCTAGGCTCTGTGACATCAAGGACTGGGAAGCTGAACTTTCTCTGCTGGCACACATGGTCCAGGGCTGGGTTGTCTGTGTAGGATTTAAAACCAATAATAACATTGACTGTAAGTCAGTTGGCCTTTATTATCCCCAGGTCGGCAATTCTAAACAATGTCAGTGATAAAGCCATCCTCTCCCCAAATCTCTTGTTGGTCCATGAACTAAACAAATGCTGGGGTGACTGTTGCATTTTAATTGTGTGTGTGTGTATACATACATACACATACATATGTGTGTATGTTTCTACATGTAATTAGCATATTTTATTACTTATCTTTTAATGATTACTGTATCTGTGTGGAAGTTAAATAAAAGAAGTCCCACTAAAGCAAAGCCCATGAGTTGGGTTGGGCTGGCCTCAGGCTCAGGTTGTACTGCCAGTCATAGTGGTACCAGCTTTGTTTGTGTTTAGACACTGATAAGGAGATGGTATCAAAATGGCAAAGAAAAACCGCAATTGGGCTTAATTTTGTCATTCCGCACAACCACTTGGAATTTTAACTTGTGTTTAAGTTTAGTAATTCATACATAAAAGTGATCAAATCTGATTAATGTTTTAAAATTGAAATTTAGTCTTTTAAAACTAATGAATGAATCATGAGAGGGATAATTACTGATTACTACAAGATTACCACTGAAAATAGTTTTATCACATGATGGAGAGTATTTTAAAGATTTGGCCAGTTCTGGGAGTCCCATATGGTAGGCTAGTCCTGTACCACTCAGAGGACAGAAATCATGACAGCTACTTGAAACAGGAGGGGATGCTGGATCAGGTGTGTGCTGGTCTAAACACATTTGGGGAAGGCTGGACAACTCAGGCAATTTCAGGTCCCATAACAATGCTGTCTCTGATTGGGTTGAGACCACTGTGTCCCCAGGGGTACAGTGCAGAGATTACCACCTAGGCTGCCTCAGCCAGCAAAGAAAGACCTTGTGTCCTATGTCTTACCCCTATTATGTGCACCCCAAAGGGAAGGTACGACTTGTGTAAGTGCATCTGAATCTGATGACTCTCTGCAACGAGGAAGTGAGAGCTTTGCCAGGCTCTGCAGCATAGATGGGGTGAACTCCTGAAGGCACAGAGGCTAAACCAAGCAGCCTACAGTTTCCTCTGTCTCCGAAGGGGCCCTGAGAGGAAGGACTTCTCTGCTTGACACTCAGGTTCTGTTTCACTGCCAGCTTTGGGTAAGCTATCTCTGCAGCCACACATCTGCAGAAGAGCTATTTTTGTGTTGTCCCCCAACTTCTAACACTCTGGACTTCCCTACCTAGTATCTGTGGCAACATCTTGATAGTCTTGTGACCACATACCTAACATACTTCAACTCTTGGGACAGTGATGCTACTCAAGATGAAAATGGCTCTTTGACGTGGTAGGTTTGGGAACAGAGATGGCCCAGAAAGCAGGAGTCTTGAGAGTTTCCTTCTGGGCTGCATCTGAAGAGAAGCTCTGAGATTGACTCAGTGTGTTATCATACCAAGCTGTTCCGTTCTGCCCGCTCAGACTATGCTGATCACTGGCACATTCAAGAATGGGTCCAGAACCCTGAGTTTCAACATGGGGTGGTAGGAGGCTAGGCAGTAACTTGGTGTTATCTCTCTTGGTTTCCCTGCCCACCTGCATGGGTTGCCATCATTTCCTTGAAGTTCTCATCGCTGGAGCTGCCTGGTGGCCTGGGTGTCACTTTTCTTCTGGGATGGGAGCAATACATTTACCCATTATGGTCACATATACTAAATACAGGAACTCTCTTCTCCTTGTACTGTAATACCCTTTCCTGGAACCCATGTTCTTCCTAAGGCACAATTGCTTCATGTTTAGTTTCATGCGTACTTGTAACCTGCACATATGTGCATGTATTTATGCACATACATGTGAGAATATGATTAAATGAGTTTGTGTGTAAAATATATACATGCATGTGTGTATAAAATGAATTTCTTGCTAGGTTTCCATTGCATTCCATTCTTATCAGAATAACAAGGAATCTTGCAGTTGCCTCCGAATAACCAGGGAGTCTCTCCAAAGGGAAACATGGTCAAGATTGGCTTCTCTTCCAAAGCTGTCGCTAATTCCAGCCAGCACATTAAGATTCTAAAGTTGAGCCCATCATGAGTGGTGAATCGATGTGACATTGTCAAGCAAAATGACCTGTGGGCTTGGGAGGTTGGTGGTTCTAGGAAGAGGCCAAAGTGTGAATCTTAATCTAGATTCCCTATGGGAATATTTCCCCATAATGTTCCAACTCTGATTATGTTCCTGCACAATCAAGCCAGCTCTCCCCAGGGCTGGACAGTCCCTTTTCCTTTCCTTCTTTCTCTCCTTTCTTACTTACATGCAGACTATTGTTTTGGTTTTGTTTGTTTGTTTGTTTGTTTATTACTTAGTGTGTTTTGATCAGCACAAAATGTTTGTTTTTGAGCTGTAAAAGCACTCACATGAACAAAATCTCACTCAATTACAAAAAGGATTTGACTTAAAGTCCTGTTTGGTATAAAAGTGATTTAGTGCACAGGGACCTGGGAAACCAAAGTTCAGCAAGCAAGAGTCTGATCTGAAAATGGCAGGAGCAATCCATTAGGCAAGCCCAGAATTCTGCATTCTGCTTACAATCTCAGGATATTCCAACACCTTTAGCCTTAAGAAAATTTCAGTGGGGATTTTTAGTTAACACCAGGCTTATCTTTGGTTTGGCTCAAACTGCTAATAGAGACTATGTAAACTGGTTAGTAACAGGGGTTCTGATATGTGGTCTGTCTGCCTTATCTATTTTTCCCTTGCCCATAGATGATCTAGAGCCTGTATATTGTCATTGCTATTTTTTGAGTTTTGAGCCATAGCATAATATTTAGAGTACATATCTATCTCCATATCTGGGCTTCACTCAGACACCCCCTAAGCCCTCGTTCAATTCCTTTGCTATGTACTCCAATGAACTGCAAACAGTGCTAAGGGCAGTAATAGACTTGACTTCATTGCCTGGTGCCCTTCAGATACGCTTTCTCCAAAACTCCTCAGCAGAACAAATATAGTTACTGAATTTGGTTACTGGTACACAATGAAATAATGGTGAAATAACCCAGTTACATGTTTATAATGTCGTTAACTCATGCAGCAAGTTGCGCACAATAGCAAATGCAGTTAGGCAGAGAGAATGAAATTAAGGGCTAGAGGTAAAAGAGAGGATATGTCTTTAGATGTGATGTGAAATGAAAAGCAGACACCCTCAGAAGGACATACAAAGATGTCACCAGATGACGCCTGAGGAAGAGTCTTCCTCTTGTCAACCACAGCAAAACTAGGCAAGGGCAGCAGGAAGGGCGAATGTGTCAGCTAGCTAGCTATCTCCCGTGTCCTTTCTCTCCCTTTCTGCTGTGACTGTCCTGAAGTGGTCCCATTTTGTCCCCTTGCCTTTATAATTGCTATGCAGCTGGTCTTCCAGTTCTCTTTGGATTAACCTCATAAAGCATCTTCAGCTCACCTGACTTGTAACACTGCTCTGGTCCTACCATTTCTGAGCCTCCCATTACCTACTGAGGTGAGGTAAGCGTTGCCCTCTTAGCCAGGCACTCAGGGCTTTCTTGTACACTTTGTTCAAGCCCGACTTTCAAATTAATCCCAACACAGTTACACTGTCTGTAATGCAGAATCTCAGGTTCCACCTGGAATGTATTGAGTTAAAGCCTGTATTTTAACAAGATCTCAAAATGAGTGGTGTGCATACAGCAGTCAAAAAGTGCTGTTTCAGCCCAACTGAAGTGCACACACTTTCCCCTTATTTTCTTTTTATCATGTTCATCCCAACACATTCTCTCAGTACCTGTCCATCCATTCATGTATTCTTCTTGGGATCATTAGAAATGTTACATCATCCATGGGGTCTTTCTCAGGTATCCCAGGGACCAGGGAATCCAACTTTCAGACTGGCCACAAGTCATTTATAACAGAATTGTCCCTTCTAGATGACAGCTCTATTTCCTTTGATAAGTCCTGTCGGCTCTAGACGATTGGTCCATGGCTGAGAAAGCAACACCATGATAGTTCTTGCAGTGGCGGGCAAGCTAACTTGTTACTCCTCATTTCTATAAAACTAGAAAAGGCGATTACCAGTGATACTAAAACTGAAGAATAGGGGTTAGTTAGTGTTAGGAGAGGACGTGTAAACCGTGTTATTTAGACAAAGAAGTCTTGAGTAATCCATGTCACTGAAGATAGGAAGGCAGCCAATGTGCTGACGGACCAGCAGAGATGGAAGCACAGAGAATAGGATTATCCACCTGCCCAAGTTTCTGATGACTTCCCACCATCAAGGTCTGGGTTCTATAATTTCCTTCTCTAAAGCCCATTACTCTTGAAAATTCAAGAAATCTCCATTCCTAGTAGCCAAACTAGCTTGGTTTAGAGAAGCCTATTAGAGTTTGTTTTATCCATGACTACCTCTTTAGAAATTCAATCCTTATTCTTGTTGGCTATTTCCCAGCCTTACCTGGTAACACGGGCTACTATAATCCCGACTGTTAACCAATTGTAAGATGGGGTACTCATCTGTGAAAGTCTACAGTGTGTGCTTCAACATAGTAGTGGAATTGACTATAATTAAATTCCAAGGAAACAAAGTATTCCAGTGAGGAGATCTTGAAAGGAGGCTTTATCATTAATAAGGGTAACTGAGCTATAACATGCCCAGCATCCAGTAGAAGTCTCCAGTGCATTGCCCCAACAAGCCAGCATATACTTTTCATACAGCCTATTCAGTGCCTCAGCAGCAAAATTAGTAATTCTTCTCTCTCAAGAACCTGATCTCAGCCAACTCTGTTTTATCAGTAAAATGACTTCTTGTAGCAAGTTGATTGTACCAAACATGTTTTCAGGCGTCAGCAATGGTCCTATTTAGTCTTCTCCAGGCTGCTTTTAAATATTAAAGGGCAAATGATGTTCACAGAATGATGGATTTCTGCAGATTGAAGGAGGGAGGCTGCTGTTGGAAAGGCTGCCTCTCAACAAGGGTCTATGGAGGTATATGTATGTGTCGACCTGAAGGTATCTGCAAGAGGGAAACATGCAAATCGAGAAATGGGTCTGATCATGCTTTTACTTCAGCGTGGGGTGTCATGCCAGATCTGATCATTCTCATTACTCTTGTTTGGAAGGAGGCAGACACAGAGCCCTAATTTTACAAGTCTCTGGGGATTTCTTTTCCTTCTCTTAACTCCCTCTTGGAAAATACCACCCTCCAGACCCAGAGGTTTCATCTGCTTTTAAGCAAAAAGCTCCTTCTTTAATGGGTTTGTGACTCACAGGGCCTGGGTGCCAGTTGCTTTTTCTGTGTATAGAACTATAATCCCTCTCAATTATCAAAGACATAAATTACTATTATTTCCTTACCAGATCGAACATCTCGCTTAAATATGTGAAAGAAAAATTGTTGGTTGTCTGGTGAATTCTCCTCTTGGAAAAACTGCCTATTCTTAATCTACAAGTTCAATGAAAGTTCACAAGTTTATAAGTGCAAACTCCATATTCTAATAATTCATCATCCGGCTTCCGTAGCCACATCAGGAGACTCTGGGTTGAGACATTTGTGTCTCCTCTCCCTTGTAAAAGTAATCAAACAGCACATTTCCTGGGCATATCACAAATACCTATTGATCATAATCAGAGCCCAGATGGTATGAAAGAGCTCGGCTGACATACAGTCCCTAGTGTCAATCACATGAACAAATTGATTTTGACTGCTCAGCCACCTTTCTCCTACCCAAGCAGAATTCCATTTGCTGTTGCTGTTTGGAGAATTTTGAGCATACAGCATTTCTGAAGGAATGCTACAGTCCAAATTTATTGTGGAGGTAAGCTTGATTAACAAGAAAATGATGATTTTTTTAAAAAAAGATGTACTCCATGCTTAATTTTACCATAAGAAAGACAGCATTTTTCTCTGGCGTTCAAAGAGTTCGAATCAATTTGCAATCTACTCCATTTTGTGTGTACTAATTGGGGAAATTCTGATTTACATGCTTTTTTCCCCTAAGACACATGAAGTAGAATTAATAGTATCAATACTTTTCTCTGACTGGGATTTGTTTCCCTGCTCACTTTTTGGCTTAGTAATTTTCATTGGGAGTCTGAAAGCCCTTATGCTTACGTCATCTGCCTTTCCTTCATGCCTTTGTCATAGAGCTAGATGCTGGAGGGTAGCACAGGCAGAGAGAGAGCCAGCCGCCCCCAATCCCATTACAAGCATTGAAAAGACCTCTGTGAAAGCCAGATAAGAAAGGACCTTGTTTGATAGTATCCATTACTGTGCACAACATTACTGCTTCATACATCAGAGCTGCCACGGCAAATTCAATGGGAAGTGGGTCTGACATCTTGTCCGGTTAGGAAGGGTCTGGAATGTGAGGGAAGGATAGTTCGGGAACCAAACTCTTCTTCTCTCCTTATCTGAGACTGCAGGGCCAGCCCGACATGTTCCCACACAGTCTTTCTTTCTTGTTACTCACTAGCCTATGCCTTTTCTTGTCAATGGCTTCCCACCTGTCTTCTCTTACTGATGGCAACAGAAGCCAGGTGACACTTCTAGGTTGCTCTTCTTTGAACCTCTAAACCCACTTCACAGGCATCATTGACTGTACTAAGGGTGGACATTGGACTCCAAGGAAACCTGTCCAGAGATAAGTCTAATCCAGCTAGACACCTCCTCTTCGGAACCCAGAGCTCAAGCTTGGAGTGGAAAGTATATCAGTCATGTAGGAATCAGAGGCCTGGAACAGCCATTTTCAGACATGCTTATTTTAATGATTCAGTGAAGAGAGTTTATCTGTGCAAAAGGGTAAGAGATAAAAGATAGAAAAATGATGGAAGACCTCGGGGCCCTGTCAGGATCGGAGGGCAGTCCTGGCTCTGGGTTTGGAGTGTCAAGCAGGTAAGAGTTGCAGGAAGCCAGCTCCCTACAGCTTAGCATACTCTTGTGCCTGCCTGCTGTGTTCTTTGTTTTAAGACAATGGCCTGAAGGAGCTTATATCCTCCAAAAGCTGTGTGCCTGGACAGCAGTGTCTTGTCAGGGAGCTTCTGATGGCAACGGTAGTGTCTCTCCTCTGCCTAGTCCAATGCTTGGGACTGTGGAGGGTGTGATAATCCAGAAGATGATGCTACTTTCATTTTCCTAACTATAGACGGTCCACAGCAGACAGTGCCTACCTAGCATAAAAGCCCCCTGTGCTCAGCCTTTCTGCCTTACCTCCAAAGCTCTGCTTCTTCTATATTCACCTTTTCTATCTAGCACTGACATCTCATTAAGCCACCCCCGTCTATTCTTTATTTCTTATGGTATATTACATTTGGCTGCAGGTGGATTTTGGTGTCACTTTTATTGAGGGAATACGTTTCACTCCCATTCTCTGGAACATGGGCTGATCTATTAGAACATTTGAGTACAATTAAAGTGACATTTGGGATTGCCCAGGTCATAGGAAGACTTGCAGGGTTTTCCCCTCCCTCTGGGAACACTGTCCTGAAAATCTAAACTGCCTAGTTAAAAACAAATGTATGATCCCAAGTTGCCATGCCATGAGGAACCTGAGATGTGGCATACCAGAGAGTAGAGAGAAGAGGAAAGGGAGGTGGAAGAGAGGAGACACTAGAAAAGACAAAGGAGAGAGGAGCGAGTGGGGAGAGACAAGAGTCGGAGAAGAGGGAGAGAGAGGGAGAGAGGGAGGGAGGGAGGGAGGGAGGGAAGGAGTGAGAGAGAGAGAGAGAGAGAGAGAGAGAGAGAGAGAGAGAGAGAGAGAGAGAGAGCAACCATATATAGAAGACATCTTGGAAATGATCTCTCTGGCCTAGATGGTAACTTGTTGATCCAAAATCAACTACTCAGATAACTAGAATATTCCAGTCATTCATCCTCCTGACCTTTCCTTACACCCTCCTGCGCCAGGACGCCTTCTTTCTCCTCCTCCACCTCTACTCTGATGATTGTGACAAGTTTGGCCGAAGCTACCTTGAGAGCCATTGCTATGCCCTTTGTTCACTTGTTCCCAGTGCTACAGGGCAGATCCTTGGTCCCCTTTCAGTCTCTGGGCATCTGGGTGGAGCGGATTCAGTTGCAAGCTGATGCTTATAAATGCTCTTGTCTTGAGGCATTTTGACCCCATTGCTTTAAACCAAAACCATATCGGCATTAGTAAAACCATTTGCCTTTAGTTGCACAGTTCTGATTCGGTGTTTCGGATTTCAAGTCTCATTTTTAGATTAAGGGCATGAGCTTTACGTTTTGAGGATGACTGAGGAGAATGACCTCAGTGAGCACGCAAAGGCACTCAGCACAGCTACCTGTGGCAGTACACACCTTACACACCTGTACTCACAGCAATTGCCACACTGAGGCAGGAGGCTCAAGAAGAGTTTAAACCACAGCAAGACCGAGTATTAAAACAGCAGGAACGAACCACCGAAAGGTGGTTCCAGGTAGCATACCTAACGGGCGGGGCCAAGTCACGTGTTTGCTTGTCGGTCATTTGTGGGCCACCAGAAGTAGTCTCTAGGTTTGTCATTTATTCTAACTTGGATGTGCCCCTGTCTTTTAACCACGTCACTTCTTTATAAAACCCGTCTCGATTGGATTTCTCCAGCCCACTGAAACGAACTTTCCCACGTTCTCAGAACAGTCTCTCCCCCTCTTGCCTCTTGTTTTCCATTCCACGTACCCTTTGGCTCCCCTTTCACACACAGCATTCTTCTTCGGAGTGCTCAGAAAACTCATTAGCGTCCAGCCTCCTCAATTAGGCAGAATAAACATGCATTACTCAGGATGCACGGCTGCAGAAATCGACGGAGTTGAAGCCAAGTGTTGGCCGGGCACCCGGGGATTTGACAAGAAGTTTCTTTCCCTTCAATCAAATTCAGCTCACATCCCTCTGTATCTTTCTATATAAGTAATTAAAGTCTTATCTTCTGCTTTCAAAGCATCCTTGCTTTCTCTTTTGTACGTGTCCATTTCCTCCCTATCCATGGATACACTTCTCTATCACTGTGTGTTCACCATTTACTTGTGGGATCATCTGCTCTTAGATTTTCCCACTTGGTCTTATAATCACAAAATCAGCAACATGAATAACAGGCGAGCTACACCGAGATGCAGAGATCTTTTGCAACGGCACCAAATAGGACATGTTTTGAATGTTCTTAAAAGAATCTTGAAGTTAACCCCTTTCTCTTTAATAATTGTCACAGTATAAATCCTAACGATTCCCTGCTCTCGGGCACATGGGACAGGGACATGGGAACATTCATCACTTTCTTCTATTCATGTGCAGAGGTCGTGACTAAGATAAATAGATGTTAGAGAAACCGTGGTGTGGGTGTGCTCCAAGTGGGAGGAATTTCATGTCCCAGTCTTGTCTGCTGAACACCTAGTATATCAGAGACTTTGCGAAGTTTGTACTTGACTCTGAAAGGGAGGATGTGACTCAGGTCAGAGTGTGGTAAATCTCTGGTAGACAGGACAGTGTGGAGGTGCACACACTGCAGTGAAAAGTTCAAATACAGGCGTGCCATGTGGGCGAGGAAGCAGCCATAGGCTTCTCCCAGAGCAGTTTCTGCAGAAGCGGTGACCGATAGTTTACATTTCAGACAGAAATTATAGCATAAGTGTGTGCGCGTGCACACACAACACACTTTCGTACACTCTCTATTCAATCTGTCAATAAGGATTTCCTTTTCCTCACGGGGGGGGGGGGGTGGGTGGGTGGTGACACTGTCTTCAGTTCCTTAGCAACTAGCCGTCACATCACCCTTGTGACATCCTAGTCAGCTGCAAGGGGAAGCAGTGTGGAGTTGTGATAGGGAAAATCCTTACTTCAATAACAAACGTGTGTGCAGGAAGCAGAGGGACTTCATGAAAAGGCAGGTCAAGGAAGCTGCATTTGAGCAAGTGTTTTGTATTAAGGTTTAGGTGGGCACAGGGGTCTCCCTCTAGGTTCTTTTTTTATTGAATATTTTCCCTTTGATCCTTGAGTACTTAAACAAAAAACCAGCCCTTGACATTAACCTGGGACCTGGAGCCCTGTGGTAGAGCTTGACTGTCACGGCAGGGGCACTGCCTGAACAGGGCCTTGCTTCTGCAATGGAGGGTGTTCAGCTTTATTTCCCAGTTGGGCTTTTCCACCCATCTTCTGGATGGGATGAAGACGAACAGCTGAAGCAATCATCCCACGAAAGTTTTTTCTCTCCTGTGATTGACTTCAGAGACTATGGTCAGTAGATACTGGGGGCATGTGAGGGGTTGGTTACCTTGAAAATCATAATCTAAATAAAGGACAGAGGTAGCCAGATGCTCTGGATCCTGCCAATTAGACCGTCTTTTCTTTCCTTGTTCCATGTGTTAGGAATGAGGTAGAAATTATTTCTTTATATTTGGCTTTTCGGACCACACTAAATTATGGAGCTAGGATTGGCATTCCCAGGTAAGGCACTGTGCCCAGCGTGCCCAAGGCCCCAGATTCAGAGTAAAGTACTAAAGCCAAAACCAAATCACTGAAAAGAAAAGAAAGTAGGGGACGGTGAAGAATTTTGAAAGAGAGGAAAAAACAAGAGGGAGGGAACATGGAGGGGGTGTTCTGAGTTTTAAAACAACTGAACCAATGTAATTCACGGAATTCCCAACTTCCGTATTTAAATGTCTGATCAGTCATTCAGTTCCAGCAGTGACATGGTGTTTGAGGGCCACTTTGTAATGATTTTACCCTGGTTCAGATTATTTGCGACCCAGGGGGAGAATGCGCATTCTGTGTGCAAGCAACAGAAAACATATCGGAGCACAAATCAGAAGAATGATTACCACACTCACGCTCTGTACCCAACACTGGGTCCCCACGGCTCTCTTTCTGTTGGTCTTGGCACTTTCTCTTTAGCAGGGCCTTGGTTGGACTGGAGAGGAGAAACAACAGCAGCCCACAAAACCCTCAGCGGAGAACAGAGGGCGGCAGAAATGGATGGGCTGCGAGGATTCATATCTTTCGAAAGCGTGGCGCTGCCAGCTTCATTGTGGGGAACCTGCCGGCGAGGTATCCATAGCTCCCATGGAGATCTTTGTGTTTGTCTGGACATGCCTGGTCATCTGTAGGCGGGGCATCTCAACTGTCATCTCAATTTCCAGCAGGCTTGCATTCAGAGGATACTGAAAACTGGAATTTTAACAAAGTGAAGAGAGAGAGAGAGAAACAACAACAACAACAACAACAACAACAAAACATTGTTTCTCTAGCACATCATGTTTTGTGCTGCTCAGGAGACATATGCTGTTCATAGCCTGCGAAAAGAATTATCTATATCGCTCACCGTGCACAGCAGAAAAGTTGCAATGTGTCTTTAAAAGAGCTGTCTCCACATGGTAAAACCCCCATCTCTCCTGCTCCCACTGACAGAATAGCTGCTGTTTATAAGCAAATCCACTGAAGACCTTAATGGTGACCCAGAATGAACATCTGACATTTGCCAGCTTTCAGGCTCTTCTGTGTTTAGGCATGAATTGTTCACTTCCAAGCCTTTTGTATCCGGCCTGAAGGACAGACAAATGAAACAAGCGATGATTTACATTATCAATGGAGGCAGAGGTTGTGCCTGTGTTTATCTGATCCGCTTTTATTATATAACAACCAGTGAGATAAGCAGCCTGTTACACAAGGACCATTCACTGTGAGCATTCCACCCTCTCCATTTCCATGTGACTTTAATTTTAAAATGTATTTAAAAAGCAGATTCTATGTAGTAACACTGGGCTTCTTTGGTTCAGGTGCTAGGGAGAGAGATGGCGTGCTCTAATTTAGTGTCAGGCTCCGCCTTTCTATGGGCCTCCACAGAGCCTGCAGAAAGTCATCTGCAACTGGGGCTGTCCCCTGACTCACACCAGGATTGCTGCTGAACTTCATGAAGATGCTCAGCTTAAGCTGGCCTTGAATTCTTCACAAAATGCCTGAAACTTTGAACACGCACAAGGAAATGTGGTGTGTATGCTATGGGCTTAGAGCCCAGGAAAGCTTGCTTTTCTCTTTATGAAAAGTCAGTCTTGGTCTAGCAAGGAGGAGGGCATGAAGGAGGGCTCGTGCAATCCCTTGTCGGCCTTTAGGACAACCTGTTCTATAGTTGCACATGATGCTCAAAGACTAAATTCAACAAGTTTTCTCCTCAGAACAAAAGTACCTTTTCTTATGCAACAGGAGTCAGTTGGTCTCTGAAAAAGATAAAAGAAAGAAAAGGAAAGAAAAGAAAAGAAAAAGTAAACAATGCCAGTCTTCAGTAGCTGGGATTTTTTCTTTTTTCTGTTTCTGGATATGAAGGTCTTCAAGATTGTTTCAGTCTCCTTTGTAGGTGGTCCCTGTGGAGATCACAGAGGCAGTGTGGTAGTGGTCATAGAAGATGGAATGGCCACAGTACCATGTTCCAAGTCCTATTTCAACCTGGTTTAAAAACCAGGGAGGGGGTGGGATTTTTAGTTCTAGGCAGATAGAAAAGACATATTGATCATTGTTGCTCTGACTACAGCTACAAAAGCTGGAGATAAAAATGCACAAGAGCTTCAAAGATGAGAACAGGTAAACTGAAGAAAGAATTTGCAATAGGGATAAACTGGTGATGAATTTGCCTTTTGTTGTTGTCTTTTGTTTTGTTTTTGTTTTCCTAATTCTTCCGTTCTGAACTCAGTGCAGGGTGAAAACAAGAAAAATGGACACCAGGGATCAGGGAGATCAGGGACAGCTGCTTCAGGGAGCAGAGAAACTAAGAAAACATAGAAACCTACCACTTTTCTTTCATATTCAATGTTCCCTCATGCCACTACTCTTAAGACAAAAAAAAAAAAGTCTTTTAAAAACAGAGGCAATGATGATAAAGAAAGAATAAAGAATGAAAGCAAAGAACAGACAAGTAATAGAAGAAAAACAAAAGGAACACAAAAGTTGGCTTTTCATGAAAGTCACTAAAACCAGTCGGCTTCTATAAGATGGAGGGAAGAAGGAAGCTGAAGAGAAGGTGGGAACGGATAGGAAAAGTCAGTTAAATTGATATATAGATATGCTATAATTATAATAAAACACCAACAAGAATTTTTGTAGATATATACAAGGAGATTCTGAAACCTCTAAGGAGATTACGACTTCCCTGACTGTGGATTCCCGGCAGCCTTGCTGAAGATTGGTTATGGTCTCTTCTGGAGCCGAGATGACTGATAGACTGGTTGGCTTTTGCACCATTCCCATAATGCTTTAAGATCTGTACTTTTGCTATACCTTTTAAAATTGGGACGATGCCTTCCACCCATCCCCCACAACATTGATTTGAATGCTTATGATCTTCTGTAGTTTCCCATGAATTTCAGATTACTTTTACTAGTTTTAGAAAAATGACATTAGGATTAAGACTTTGGCTAAAATTATATACATAGATATCTTTTATTTTGTTTGTTTTGTTTTCTTCCTCTTCCTCCTCCTCCATCTTCTTTTGAGTCAAGCTCTTATGCTACAGCCCCGGCTTCTTAAACCTCATTGCCTGCAATGTGTTCTGTGCCCCCTCTTCCAGGCAGGTGAGCACAGGGTTACAGGAAGGGCCACCGAGACTTTAAGAGCACACGTCTAACTCATGAGTGCCAAGTGCCCCACCTTTCGTGTGTTCTCTGTTTTCTGCCATCAGTGCTTTGTGGGTTCCGTGTACAAGTCTTCTATTTCCTTGGTTACATTTTTTTTCTAAGCATTTTATTCTTTTTGGTGCTATTGTAAGAGGATGGCTTCTTGTGTTTCTTTCTAGATTCTTAGTGTCCAGAGATAGAGCTGAATCGTATATACTGCTTTTATATCTTTTATATCCTGCAATGTTGCTGACATTAATTATTTGTTATTTTTTGTAGCATCTTTAAGGGATTCTACACTTAAGATTGTATCATCTGAAAGAGGTAATTTTATTTTTTTTCCCATTACTCTATTGATTTTTTTTCTTCTTTTTCTTGACTAGCTCTTTTTAGGGCTTCTGGTTTTAGGCAGAATAAAACCAGTAGAAAGCATGGGCTTGCTTAGGTCTTCCTCAAAGAAGCAAGGCTCTGGCTTGTCACCCATGACCATGACGTTAGTTGTGAGTGAGATTTCCACATACACAGCCTTTGTTGTGTAGAGGGAAATTCTTTTATATGTGGCATGTTGTTTCTTTTAGCTATAAAACGGTGTTGGATATTGTCAATTGCCTTTTAAACATCTACTGAGGTGATGGTGTGTGTGGTTTTTGTCACTGGCTCTTCTGGCACATATCTCGTGTGAATTCGTTTAGACCTGTCCAACCACCCTGGCATTCAAAAGGGAAAGCCTACTTGGTTACACTGTATGACACTGGCCTTCTGTATTCAAACTGAGGGCTATTATACACAAAAGTCGATGCACACTGAATTAAAGACTTAAATGCAAGGCCTGAAAATGTAAAATTTCTGGGGGTGCGGGAAGGGAAGAAGAGAGAGAGAGAGAGCAGTCATAATGTTAGTTTTGGCAATGGTATAAGCAATGAAACAGATCTACATGACTATATCACATTATAAATATCTGTATAATAAAGAGAGGGGAAATTTACAAAGTGAGAGAAAATGTTTTCTAACTGCCTCTCTGATAAAGGAGTCCTACAATTCAATGGCTAAGCGAACATAAACAAAAATCAAACAATTTACTTTAAAAGTGGGCAATGGATTTGAGTAGACATTCAAAATGATAACCATCAAGAAAATAGAATTAAAAACTACAATAAAACCAATAGATGTAAAGAAGAAAATGGACTCAGTGGGTTGTATTTATATATTTGTACATGCACACACATATACATATACATGTATGTAATGATAATAAATAAAGCAAAAGAAGCTATCAAATTGAGGTAGGGCAAAGGAGGTGCTGGAGGGAGGAGAGGGAGGGGATAAGGTGATGTAATTTTACTTTAATTAAAATATATTTATTTTCAAGTGGAGAGGTTTTAATAGAAGGGCAAGATGGGTCGGGGTTGAGAGAAGAGGTAAAATATAGCTATAGATATATATGTATATATATATTCAAATGTATATAAAATTTTAAAAAGGAATAAGACATGAAATTGCAGGTTGACTATTTATTTAAAATATTAATGTGTACAATAAAAATAAAAGATTGAAATATAAAGATGTGCTTTAAAAGCCCACGATGAGATAGCCCCACACCTATTCATATTTACTGAGACAGTGGTTACCAGTTAGGTGGTAACACATATCGGTGAGAATATGGAGAGATTAGAATACTAGCACACTGTTGGCAGGGTTGTTGAACAGGGTATTTTCTTTGAAAAATAATGTAGAGAATTTTAACTATAGAACTAGCCCATGATTCAGCAATCTCATCTCTGGTTATTCAAAAGTATTGAAATCAGAATCTTAACTCTCACCAATGGACAGATCATGGAAACAGAAACTGAACAAGGACACTGTAAAACTAACAGAGACTATGCACCAACTGGAATTAATAGATATCTACAGAACATATCATCCTAAAACAAAAGAATACACCTTCTTCTCAGCACCTCACAGCACCTACTCGAAAATTGACAACATAATTGGACACAGAACGAGCCTCAATCGATATAAGAAGATTGAAATACTCCCATGCATCCTTTCAGATCACCATGGGCTAAGGCTTATCTTTAATAACAACAAAGACAACAAAAAGCCCATATACACATGGAAACTAAACAATGCTCCATTAAACGATAGCAGGGTCAAAGAAGAGATAAAGAAAGAAATAAAGGATTTTCTAGAATTCAATGAAAACGAAAACACGACATACCCAAACCTATGGGATGCAATGAAAGCAGTATTGAGAGGAAAACTCATAGTTCTGAGTGCTTCCATTAAGAAACTGGAGAGAGCATACACTAGCAACCTGACAGCACAATTGAAAGCTCTAAAACAAAAGGAAGCAGATACACCCAAGAGGAGTAGATGGCAAGAAATAATAAAACTCAGAGCAGAAATTGACCAAGTAGAAAAAAAAAGAACCATTCAAAGAATCAACAAAATCAAGAGCTGGTTCTTTGAGAAAATTAACAAGATTGATAAACCCTTAGCCAGACAAACTAGAGGGCAAAGAGAGTATCCTAATTAACAAAATCAGAAATGAAAGTGGAGACATAAGAACTGAAAGTGAGGAAATTCAAGAAATCATCAGATCCTACTAAAAAAGCCTATACTCCACAAAGTTGGAAAATTTGGAGGAAATGGATGAATTCCTAGACAGATACATGATCCTAAAGTTAAACCAGGACCAGGCAAACCATCTAAATAATCCCATAACACCTAAAGAAATAGAGGAAGTCACCAAAAGCCTCCCAACCAAAAAAAGCCCAGGTCCAGATGGGTTCAGTGCAGAATTTTATCAGACATTTATTGCTGAAATAATATCAATACTCTCCAAACTATTCCACAAGATAGAATCAGATGGAATACTACCTAACTCATTTTTTGAGGCTACAATAACCCTCGTTCCTAAACCACACGAAGACCCTACAAGGAAAGAGAACTTCAGACCAATCTCACTTATGAACATTGATGCAAAAATACTCAACAAAATCCTTGCAAACTGAATCCAAGAATACATCGAAACGAGCATTCACCATGACCAAGTAGGCTTCATCCCTGGAAGGCAGGGATGGTTTAATATAAGGAAATCCATCAATGTAATCCACCATATAAACAAACTCAAAGACAAAAATCGCATGGTCATCTCACTAGATGCTGAGAAAGCATTTGACAAAATTCAACACCCCTTCATGTTAAAAGTCCTAGAAATAACAGGAATTTAAGGTCCATACCTATACATAATAAAAGCAATATACAGCAAACCAACAGCCAACATCAAACTTAATGGTGAGAAACTTGAAGCAATCCCACTAAAATCAGGGATTCCATAAGGCTGCCCACTCTCCCCCTACCTATTCAACATAGTACTGGAAGTCCTGGCTGGAGCAATTCGGCAGCAAAAGGAAATCAAAGGTATACAAATCGGAAAGGAAGAGATAAAAACATCACTTTTTGCAGATGAGATGATAGTGTACTTAAGTGACCCCACAAATTCCACCAGAGAACTCCTACAGCTGATAAACAAGTTCAACAAAGTGGCTGTATACAAAATTAACTCAAACAAATCAGTAGCCTTCCTATATTCAAAGGACAAACATGTGGAGAAAGAAATTAGGGAAAAGATACCATTTACAATAGTCACAAAAACTATGAAATACCTTGGTGTGACTCTAATTAAGGAAGCGAAGGACCTGTATGACAAGAACCTCAAACCTGTAAAGAAGGAAATCAAGGAAGATCTCAGAAAATGGAAAGATCTCCCATGCTCATGAATTGGAAGGATCAACATTCTAAAAATGGCCATCTTACCAAAAGCAATCTACAGATTCAATGCAATTCCTATTAAAATTCCAACCCAGTTCTTCATTGAGTTGGAAAGAGCAATGTGCAATTTCACCTGGAATAACAAAAGACCTAGAATAGTGAAATCCATCCTCAACAACAAAAAAACATCTGTGGGAATCACTATCCCTGACCTCAAGCTATATTACAAGGCAATTGTGCTGAAAACTGCAGGGTACTGGTACAGAAATAGGCACGTGGATCAATGGAATAGAATAGAAAACCCAGAAATGAGCCCTCACGCATATGGTCACCTGATTTTTGACAAGGAGCTGTAAACATTCAATGGAAAAAGGTCAGCCAATTCAACAAATGGTGCTGGTCCAACTGGCACTCAGCATGCAGAAGAATGAAATTAGACCCTTTCTTATCTCCTTGTACCAAGCTCAAGTGTAAGTGGATCAAAGATCTCCACATTAAACCAGATACACTGAAACTATTAGAAGAGAAATCAGGGAAAACCTTAGAACACATAGGCACAGGAGAAAATATTCTGAACAAAACACCAATGGCTTGTGCTCTAAGGTCAAAGATTAACAAATGGGACTTAATGAGATTGCAAAGTTTTTGTAAGGCTAAGGACACTGTCAAGAAAACAAAACGGTAGCCAACAGAATGGGAAAAGATCTTTACCAACTCCACATCAGATAGAGGCCTAATATCCAAGGTATACAAAGAACTCAAGAAGCTAGACACCAGAGAATCAAACAACCCTATTATAAAATGGGTACAGAGCTAAACAAAATGTTCTCAGTTGAGGAATTTCAAATGGCTGAGAAGCATCTAAGGAAGTGCTCGACATCCTTAGCCATCAGGGAAATGCAAATCAAAACAACCCTGAGATTCCACCTCACACCAGTAAAATTGGCCAAGATCCAAAACTCAGATGACAGCAGATGCTGGTGAGGATGTGGAGAAAGAGGAACACTTCTCCACTGTTGGTGGGGTTGTAAACTGATACAACCACTCTGGAAATCAGTCTGGCGATTCCTCAGAAAATTGGACATAGTACTACCCGAAGATCCAGCTATTCCACTTCTGGGCATATACCCCAGAGACAATCCAATATACAACAAAGACGCATGCACCACAATGTTCATAGCAGCTCTATTTATAATAGCCAGAAGCTGGAAAGAACCCAGATGTCCTTCAGTAGATGAATGGATACAAAAATTGTGGTACATTTACACAATGGAGTACTACTCAGCTATCAGAAACAATGACTTAACCAAATTCTTAAGAAAATGTATGCATCTAGAGAATATCATCCTGAGTGAGATAACCCAGTTACAAAAGGACAGACACAATATGCAGTCACTGATAATGGGATACAAACCCCAGAAAGCTCGGCCTACCCCAGAAACAACTCACAGACTGTGTGAAGTTCAAGAAAAAAAAAATTATACTAAATTCTTATACACCAAGAATACTTTGACTAATTCTGGGCTACATCCTGTTTTACATGTACTTTTTGTTCATTGTAACTAGTAAGACCTTAATGCAGAATATCAAACCTTAAAAAAAAGCCAAGCACTGAAAAAAATGTGTTAGTATACATTTATTACAAAATGCTTAAAATTTGTTCTTTTATCTTTGTTTTTTTAAAAATAAAGTTAAAAAAAAAAGAAATCGGAATCTTAAAGATACATCTATATCCCTGTGATCACTGCAGGTTATTCACAGTGTCCAAGGCATAGAAACAACCTAAATGTCCTTTAGACAGCTAAATGCAACATTTGGATTATTCTATGTATACATATAAAAACGCTAAATGCAACATTTGGATTATTCTATGTATACATATAAAACGCTAAATGCAACATTTGGATTATTCTATGTATACATATAAAAACGCTAAATGCAACATTTGGATTATTCTATATATACATATAAAAACGCCATAGGATACTAGTTATCCCTGAAAAAGAAAAAAATCCTGCCATATTGATAACATAGCTGAACCTGAATTGACAAACGTCAATCACAGAATGGCCAGCCCTGTGTGACTTCACATACATTAGCTTTTTAAATTAAATTATAAAATCACAGTTGGTTGTACATTTTTAAAACCTTGGCCTAAACAAAAGGAAAATGTCGACAAAACTAAGTGTTGGCAAAAACATAGAACAAAGGGAGCTCTCAGTCATTGCAGGTGGGAAGACATCACAGAACAGCCACTCTGGAAAAGTCTAGCAGTCCCTTAGGCAGTGAAACATTTCTGAGCACAGTATTCTGTGATGCCAGTGACTAGTTTATACTCCAGAGAAATGAAAATTAGGCTTTAACAAAAGGCTGCACACAAATGTTTTCAGTGACTCACTTCATAATTTTCCAAACCTGGACATAATCCAAGTGCCCTTTAGTGGCTGAATGGGTTAACAAACTACAATGCTTCATAAGCAGGAATATTTATTTGGTGATTAAAAGCAACTGTTTGAATGAGTCTCAGAGGCATTGGAAAAGTATTCCTAGTAAAGGAATCCTGTCTCAGATTATGTAACTACGTGGTTCTGTTTATGTGGATGTCTCATGAAAACAAAGTGGTGGAAACGAGACTACAGGGATGTCATACGGGAGGTTTAGCCGGTGGAGCCAGCCTGCATCCTGACTGATGT
Source organism: Micromys minutus (assembly GCF_963924665.1). Taxonomy (NCBI): domain Eukaryota; kingdom Metazoa; phylum Chordata; class Mammalia; order Rodentia; family Muridae; genus Micromys; species Micromys minutus. The sequence continues at coordinate 9,144,265 of NC_137955.1, read as the reverse complement.
GGCGACTGTGTGTATTCCTATGAGCTCAGAATCCATAGGTCTACTCTTGTGGACAAACGATGATTAACAGGTCAGGCTGGAGACATGGCTTAGTGGCTGAGGCTATTCATTTACTGTGCTTCCGGAAGACCCGAGTTCCGATCCTATGGTAGCTTCCAACTATCTGTAATTCCAGAGGATCCAGCGCCCTCTTGTGGTCTCCCAGGCACCTGCATCTATGTATACACACACACACACACACACACACAGAGAGAGAGAGAGAGAAAGAGAGAGAGAGAGAGAGGGAGGGAGGGAGGGAGGGAGAGGGAGAGTCAGAGGGAAAGGGAGACAGAGAGACAGAGAGACAGAGAGACAGAGAGCCTGAGAAGCTCAATAGCTGGGCCACTGCCTAGTCTTCCCACGGCTAACCCCGAGTTCTTACTAAATTTTGTGTTCTAGCTTGGCTGCTCTGGACTTGGCACCCTATACCACACTCTCACATGCTGCCATGCCTCTGTATTTTACACTCTCCTCAGGCATGGTGTCTTTCCTCTTCTGCACACTCTCCTGACATTTTGGATCTCTTCTTCCCCTCCTTCCGCTCCGGCCTGTACCTGGGAATCCTAAGGTCCCGCCTCTGTGTGTCCTGCCCAGCCATTGGCTGCCGGCATCTTTATTTAACCAACTAGGGCAGGTTCCCAGAAGCTATGTCCAGATGCTTGTGTAAGCAGTTTTGGGGACCCAAATTAACATTAGAATGCAATCACCATTAGGCCCCAGAAGTTTGGCCCCATCCACTTCCGGTTGCCCACTCGTTCCCCTACCCATTCCTTACTCCCTCTTGCGCAGTGTTCCTGTCTCTGGAATACGTCATGCTTAGTCCCTCTCCAGCATTATCTTTCCTGTCAGGAGACGTCCTCTCCCATGGATGTGTCCCGTTCCTACTTCCAATCATATAAGACCACCCTAAAACCACTCCGCATAAAGAGGGCGCTGAATACCACACTGCCCCCAGCCCGCCCCCCGAGATCTCTGCTCTCATTGTGGCCGCTCTCAGTCCTTATCTTTGGCTATTATAACTCTCCTCTGTGAAGAAGCAAGCCCCTCCGACGGCCTGACCCCTGATGACTCCCTACAGTTAGTAATTCTGCCTTGTGTTGGGGAACATGCCAACCCTGGAGACTTCGCATTTGCCATACCCGCTCCTGGAAGCCGTTCTTCCACACAGCTTTCCTGCTGTGCGTTCTGCTCAGATGTCACTTATGTAGACACCTTCCTGTCTGTAAAATACCAGGTTCCTTCTCACCGTTCATTCCCCTTTATTTTCTGCAGCATTTGTAATAATCTGACTTGCGTGTATATGTTTATTCGTTTCATGTCACCTATCTCTCCTTCCCAGGTTGGCAGCCACAGGAACGAGGACTTTGTTTTACCCATCACTGTCTCTTTTTGCGCTCCTCAACTTCCGTCCAACTGATGTGAGCTTGACAGGGTTGGGTGCAGGGAGGCACTGTGGATATCGGGAGCTTTGCAGGCTACTGCAGCCTGTCTGCTGCTTCTCCTCTGTCTTTATCACCCGGGGACAAGCTTCCTCTGGCCAATGACCAAGAGGCAGCCCCAGAATAGAGTGCGTTACGGGGAGTGGTTTAAGACGAGCAGATAACACAAAACAATAGAGGCCTTGGAAAAGTAAGAGACGGTTTTCCAGTCTTTAAGACGAGCTTTCTGAATTTCATAGCTGAGGTGTAGATTAGAGGTGTTCATTGTGTGCAGGAGGGAGTCTCCATTGGACGATATTTCAGACATTCAAAATTCTTGCTTAGTTAAAAACACAACACTTTGTGTTTCTAAGGGCCACAATGCATTTTCACAAGTTTTTTTCTGTTTCCCTTCCCATTCTGCTTGCTCTTGGACCTGGCTCTCAGCCTTTCCTTCAGTTCCTTCTGCATATTTTTTCCTGTCTGTCCATAGCATCTACTCCAAGGGCTTTGTCCATTTGGGTGACACTTCTGGTCCAACCTCTGCATTGTTGATGTTTTCTTGCCTTTCCCATCCTACCGTAAGCCTTGCTTCCTGAAAAGAAGCCTCTGTGACATTTGGGAAAGTCTAAGCCTTATAGAAGACTTTTACAACGATCAACACCTCCACAGAGTACCTTGAGTCGCAGTCGTGACTTGGCGTGTATGCTGGATAACTACGACCCTCAGCTTGATTGGTTTGAGAGATTCCTTGAAAAATAGCAGAGCACATTTCTAGGTGCATTTGCAAGGGCATTTTCAGAGATAATTGATAAGCAGGACAGCAGTGGAGGGGAGGACCCATGCTGAATGTGAGTGGCACTACCCAGAAGGCTGGGTCTGCATGGACTAAAAATGGAAAAAGACAAAGCCAGGGAGTGTGTGCAAGCTCCACTCGTCTCAAGAGACTCCATCAACTGCAGCAGCCATGGACAACCAGGCCCCACCTCTTCTGCCTCTCAGCATAGACTCACATGTACAGCTCTCTCCAGGCCTCAAGGCCTTCATGTCTGAAACAGCATCACTGGTCCTCATGTTCTGAGGATTTTCAGAAAATGTTCTTTCAGACTCTCAGATTGAAGAGTTTCTGAGTTCTCTGACTCTTCATCTTGCAGACAGCATGTTGGATGATCCTGTCTTTAGGATTCAGTAACCCTAATTAGTTACTCTTTATAATTACACACACACACTCACACACACAGACATACACACATACACACTCAGTTTGTCTCTCTCTCTCTGACACACACACACACACCACACACACACACACATACCACACCACTCACACACACACTACTCACACACACACATACACACTACACACACTACACACACACACACACACACACACACACACACACACACAGTCTCTCTCTCTTTCTCTCCTCCCCACACAGACACACAGACACACAGACACACAGACACAGTCTCTCTCTCTCTCTCTCTCTCTCTCTCACACACACACACACCACTCACACACACACTACTCATACACACACACACACACAAACACACACACACATAGTCTGTCTCTCTCTTTCTCTCCCCCCACACAGACACACAGACACACAGACACACATACTCAGTCTCTCTCTCTCTCTCTCTCTCTCTCTCTCTCTCTCTCTCTCTCTCTCTCACACACACACACACACACACACACACACACCTCTTTGACTAATGAAGCATGCGTTTCATTTACTATTTCTTCAAAGCTCTCACAAGAAAAGATCTGTGGTCCCTTTTGTCTACCATTAAGACCGCTGGAACCCGTATTGATGTGGCATGGAATGGTTTTCAATAAATATTTATAAAATAGGAATATTTGTTCATGCTACAAGATCTCATTTTTCTGTATGGTCTCAGATAAAGCTTTTGGCATAAAGCTGAGTGCTTAAACTAGTAGTTTCCAACCTGTGGGTGGTAACCTCTTTGGTGGTCACAGATCAGATCTGCATTTCAGATATTTACATTAAGATTCGTAAAAGTAGCAAAATTACAGTTTTGGAGTAGCAACAAAATAATTTTGTGGTTGGGGTCAGCACAACATGAGAAACTGTATTACAGGGTCACAGCATTAGGAAGGTTGAGAACCAGAGTCTTAAACAAATTCCACAGTAACATCTTAAGCCCTAGCTCTGTGACAGGGAGTATGAAAGCTGCTCCGGTCTAGAGAGGAGATTAGGGCAGGTGAGTTTCTAAAGGCAGAGGAGGTGAATCCTGAACTAATGAGCCCCAGCTTTGGACTTGGGGGAATCCATACTGTTTGTAGGCAGTGCCACAGGATCAATCCTACTTCCCAATAACAGAGCTGCTGCCCAAAAGAACTTTGATTTTGGAACAACATAATGTGAAATTCTCTTTCTGCCATTTTACGAAAACCCCACAGATGAGAGTGAGCGCAGAGTAGTGAAATCAGCTCACAGGAGGTAACTTCGGAGCTGCTGACTGTGTCCTGCTGTGAACTGGTTGACTAAGCAGTGTGTGCACAGGGCAGGAGTTTTCAAGGACCAGGTTGTGCTCCCTGTTGGTGAGGGTGTGGAGTGAATCCCCGGGGAAGGGAAAACTTGCCTGTTAGATGCTCTTTCACATGCTAGCTTCTTACCTGCAGTACCCTGCCTGCTCTGTTAGTCAAATCTTTAGCATCGGTTCCTTGACTGAGCTTTTCTGGAATGACTGAGTCAGTGTGTGTGAGCCTTACTGCTCACCGGAGTCATGTGGGGGAGATTTAAAAGGACAGGTGTCTCGGTTCTCTCTGATTCCATTTAACTCTCTGGGGTAAGATCTAGTACTGGGATTACAGAGAAACTCCCATGGACGTGCAGTCTGAGTTGACCACACCACAAGACATTTTAGTGCCAGGAATGGGTTTCATTTCTCTGTCTTCCTTGATTCTTTCCCAGTTCACAGATAGACTAAAGGGTGGTTTGTGTTGGGCAGACTTTTATGATAGGTACTCATGATCCTGACCTGACACTCTTATGCTAACTGTGCCTCTTTAGTGTTGGTTAGATTTGAACTCTGCTCCACTTAATCATCTAGAATAAAATGGCCAGTAGGAAGTAAGACAGAAAGTCCTGCATAATCCAAAAGCTTGTGTGATCAGTTCATAGTTAGCCCCTGTCTCTGCCATCTTAGTCTCTGGCTCTTCGTTCTTCCTGACTCTAACTCCAATCCAGAAAGGAAGATGTAGAAGCTTCAGCACTGAGCGCATCCCTAACAGAACCTCCTCTCAAGGCATCTAGTTCTACCTATTTTCTGTCTGCTGACAAGGGTGGCCTTGTCTGAACTGGGAGCTGGCATCACAGCCTTTCACGCTCCCAGCTGAGAAAAATCTTCCTTCCACACTGGAGTTACAACAGCAGCCGTGACGGTATGACCATGGAAGCTGCTTACCTGGTTGATTATGACATCCGTTACTACGCTGCAGGCTCAAGCACCAGGGCCAAGGTTCTGCTGGATGCCCTCCCTGGCTCTGGCAGATGCAAACAAGTCTTCCAGACCACTGGGGCTTCTGGCGTTTCTTTAGTGAAGTCTGAATTTCCAGACCAAGCAGTCCCTACTCCCTTCAATTTTCTCCTGGCATTAAAGGAGCTGCCAGGGATTCTGCCCCACGCCCCTGGCTCCCCTGCCCCCAGAGGGCCGGCAGCTCTTTTGTTGGTTTGACTCTCCACTTAGATCATTGAAGAGACTTGAGATCCAACTGGGTAGCACTGTGCATTTCATTTCTGCCTTGGCAAGGTCACCATATTATTACTTAACTCTGCTGCTGCTACTCAATAAGTGGGGGCTGATTGAAATAACCACAGGAGTCACTGGAGTCCCCTAATTTTAGCACACAGTTAAAGCTCACTCCCACAGTTGGAAGTTAAAATAGGCTGCCAGCCCACAGAAATGCCCACCCACCACACCTAATTGTCACCCCACTGATGCCTGTCATGGAAAGAAATGGTGAAGCCGAAGAGAATGTTCTTAGAAACAAGGTTCTTCTCCTCTGAGGACACCTGAGGTCTTTTTGGCCGGGGCCCAGTCACTTTGAAACCTGTGAAGAGTGGAAATTTGCTTGACTACTTTAGTTGCTCCTGCTGTGTTCCCAACTTGTTTAACAGGAAGTTTAACAGAGAGCTACTGCTGAGAACAGCAACTTCTGTTTGGAGGTGTCTCTCAGATGAGTCACTCCTCAAGTTCAGATGTGGAAAGGGCAATGACCCGAACAATCTAAATAATTAGGAAAGCATAAAAATGATAATTAATCTGAACAAACTTTCTTTTCCCCTTACTTTCTTCATCTCTTTCTTCCTCTGTTCGTTCTTTCTTTCTTTCCTCCCTCCTTCCCTCCTTCCCTTCCTTCCTTCTTTCCTTCTTTCTGGAAGAGGGTGTCATAGCAATCAACTGCCACCCAAATGTCACAGCTAGAAGGAAAAAAAAATGGAGCCAGTCCTTTCTTGTCCAAAGCTCCCTTCAAACCTCAGAGCACTCTGGTTTCTTCCTATGAATAAGACCGTGCATCACTAGAGATGCTTCGTCCCTGGTCTGAGAGGTTATTTCTCAAGCAGTATCTACTATTTAATATTGTTTATCATGAATTTTGACCCACTTTCAGTCTTGAGATACGCATGGCACCCCAGTGAAGCACAGATTAGGCAGCTCTCAAGAGCAATGGGAGAAAATTCTTAGAGCAAGAAGAAATGCTTCGTCTACCAAGCATTCCCTAAAAGGTTTTTTAGGAAGTCACCAGAATTTAATCAACTATGCCTGGCAGCGGTCATTCACATCTCTCCTCTTCTTTTCCCTGCCAGCACCATCTCTAAGACCTCGTGGCCTCACAGCAAGACTAGGAAAATCTTCCTCATGCCCATGCGGACCACTGGTGGCACATATCATCTCCACGGACATCGTGCGCCAGGCCATTTTCCTGCCCCCAACTACTCAGTGATTTTCTGGTGTCTACAGGGTCCTGCCTCATCCTGACGCTTCTCTTCATTCTCTCACATGCCCCATTTTGTGTCAGTGCTCCTCTGTGACACTTTCATTGCTGCCAGAATCTGTCACCTTCGTGTACCTGTTCAAACGTATGGCCTCACTTCTGTCAAGTTGTATTTTACAAGTGCCATGCCTTCCATCCTCCTGCGGAGCTCCATCCAACCTCCTACCCTAAGGCTCAGCTTCTATCTCAGCTCTTATATGAAGTCTTTGCTAGTCTTCCTCAATATATTATGATTCCCCCAATTACAAATTCTTACAAGTAGTTTTGCCATAATTTTGTTGGCACCTATTTTTTTTCCAACTGGATCCCTCAGGGATTCAGCCCTTCCCCCTTTGGTGACTATTTGTTAGTTGATGACATTTTTTAAAGCTGACATTTGAAACACATCTGATGTGTAGACTCCAAGAAAGAACAAAGAAGTCCAGTAGAAACATTCATAATTGTGCCTGAAGAACCATGCTAATGGATTGTTTTCATAAATCTACCAGACCTTCTGTTTTGGGAATTGCTGTGTGACAAAGGTCTATGCTATGTGCTGAGACCATTTGCTCATGATAAAGTGCATTCTTATGAATGATTTCAGTAACAACGAGAGTTTAGTTGGTTTATTTTTTTTTTCCTGGAGCTGTAAGCAAAGTCAACCCATGTCCAGAGTTATTCACACATTTACTCAAACAGGCTAAGCTCAGAACTAAATGAAGAAAATGAAAATTAATCAGCGACTCCCATGAGGCTCACGTATGGCGGGCTTGAATTTATTTTTTTCTTCGGTATCATAATTGTTTTCTTATTCATTTTCTTTGGTTGAATACACAGCTGGAAAAAAAGCATGAGGTAGTAGTAGAGGTAGAAATGAATAAGCCATGGAAACAGTGAAACATCTATAGAGATAAAGTTAGGAAGGAAGGAAACAAAGCAGTTCCCGTATCTCTCTGCATGACTCTCACCTGTCTCCTGGCCTGTGCTGCTGGATCAAGCTTGTCCTGCTAGGTAGCAGGTGCTTCTATTGTCCAGCACAGATAACAGACCCTTGTGCTGGGAAGGCCAGCTACACCTGGCCCAGAGACACGTGTCTTGCTTCCCCATCCTATTTTCACAGAAGAGATAAAATGATCGAGTATCCAATCAGAGAGTCCAAGTGGATGCTCTGCGCATTTTCTTAATTCATAGGGGATTTAAAGTAAACTTCATCTTGACATTTTAAAGTAGGATTATGTCCCCTTTATTGGATTTTTGTGGAAAACCTGAGCTACAACTGAAAATAATCCACTTGATAGAATATCATACCCCGGAACCTTCTTTCCCTGTAGAGTGCAAGCAGTTTATCACACAGGAGCCTACTCTTTTCATACTAGTTAACAGATAGCATTGAGTCAGAGTTGGAAATCATGTCTGGTGTCTTTCATTAAGAACTGAGAACACTCTACGGCTCTCTTGCTCCAGGAAGCTCTTCTGACATGTTACTAGTATTGCCTTAGTAATAGCAGAGAAAGATCCATGAACTCAGACACATAAAAGGCGAATCAAGAATTCATCCAAAATGGAGTGCCTCCTGGGTGTCGGTGTAGTTTTCATTTGAGATGTCAATGTGGTTTCTGCGCTTTACATTAAAGTTCCCATTTAAAAAACAAAAAAAACAACAACAACAACAAAAAAAAACTGAACTACTGCTTTTTTTAAAAAAAATCAAGCAGAGTTATCAAAAATGCTTTTTATAGGAAACTATGGGAAAAGGAACAGAAAGGAGTTGTTATGACTACTCAGCTCTGGGAACTGGGGTAACCATCCGCAGTGAGAGATCTTTCAAGGGACTCAAATTCCTTGAGTGTAGGCTATTGTCCTTCAGAAAGGATGAAGAGGATGAACATACAGCTGTTTTTCACTCTGCTACAGGGTGGTTGCTTTTCTAACACACAATTCTTTGCTCTTATAAAGAGAAATACATACATATAAAAATCTCAAAATAAGACTCCAACTCTGCTTGGTGGTAGTGGTGATGGGCCTTTAATTCCAGTACTCAGGAGGAAGAGGCAGGCAGATCACTGTGAGTTCAAGGCAAGCCTGGTTCACACAACAAGTTCTAGGGCATCTAAATCTACACAGAGAAACTGTGTCTTAAAGAAAAAGGACCCCCACTCCTCATGTTGGACAAGTTGCCAGTACAGTGTGACCAAAGGCAGAGGCACCAGTCTTTGCTCCAAGGGTTTCAGTGGAAGATTCAGACCGATTTCTAACAATACCTCTACAGTTTATAAAGGACTCACATTGGGGCTTCGGAGGGAGACAGAGGTGATCATTTCTTGAGGGTTCACTCACTGCTGCCTATGTACAGCCTCATCCTGAGTTTACCATGCCAAAGTATTATATATTGTCCAAAGATGTTAAATGAAGACGTGTTTTGAACACGGAGAACTTGGAACTTCTGTAAACGTTCCTTAACTAGAGTACTATGAAGTCATTAAGAATTTTGATTTAGAGCTATTAGAAGTTGGAAATTTATTTATTGGTGAAGGAAATTATTGCTAATATTTTTTAAGTCTAAAAACAATAGGAGAGGCTGGGACTGGAGAGATGGCCCATCTGTTGAGTGCTTGTTGAGGAAGCATGAAGGTTAGAATACCACCTGGCATCTGTGTGAGAGCTGGGTGTGGTCCTTAGCATGTCTGTTACCCCAGTGTCAATGAGGGGTCTCCTGAGAGACTACAGAGACTTCCTGGTTGCCAGCTTAGCCAAAAAAAAAAAAGTAAGGTTCAGCAGAAAGACTTGCCTCAAAGAAATGAGGTAGAAAGTGATGAAGGAAAACTCCCAATAAACCCCCATTTCCACGTATGCATAGGTATGTACATGCAAATACATGTGTGTTCATCCTCCCCTCCACCCACCCACACCCACTTTTCAAGGAACAACAGGAGATACAAGGTGATCTCTTTATAATAAGGAAATATCACATTGTCTTGATCACCACTGATTTTAATGTCACTGAGCACCGATACCATGTTACTCAGCATTTCTACCAGATTACTTTTGTAACTATAATTAGTGGGGGGAAATGCAGGGCTGCCCCTGGGCCTTGTGGGTAAAGGGATTCCCCCAGGCACATAGGCATAACAGCCAAAGCTCTGGTAAGGATCTGCATTGTTCAGACGACAGAAGTAAAAAGTGTGAATTGAGACAGTTTATAGCCTCACTCGGTGGCGCTGGACTGTAATGCCAGCTACTCAGGAGGCTGAAGCAGGACTGTTACAAGTTCAAAAACTGTTATGAGAGTGAGTTCGAGGCCAGCCTGAGTAAAGCAATGAAAGCTGGTAAATCACTGCTTAAAACACGAGTCTCTGGGTGCACTCATGGGCACAGCAAAAACCAGTGGTCACAGTGCCACGAAAAGAGAGATAAACACGGGGGCACTGGGCTCTGGGGATTGTCCCAGGACTGAAGGAACAAAAGGAAAGCACAGTTCTAGCATTTGAGGGGTGACTGGAGTTGGTTTGAGCACCCCTGGTGGAAGACTCAGCAGTGAAGAGCCATTCATAGTTATGGTTTAGTAAGGCAGGAAGAAATACCCTGACCTTTCTTCTTCGTCTTCTCACTTCCTGCTGATGCTTCTCAGTGACCTAGTTCATTTAGAAGCCAGTTGGCAAGGCAGTATGGGTAAACAGTCAGAGTCAAGGACAGAGAATGATAGGATATGGCCTTGATACAGGGCTGAGCAGCAAACACTGGGGTCAGTCCCTGAGAGAGAAAAGGGGGGTGTCTGTCAAACAGGAAACTGAAACAAAAAGGAACCACCAGCCAGAAAAACACCAGCTGTGAGACGGGGCTTTCCTGCCTGTTCTCAGACTTCGAAATTCTGAGGGTCACAGCTCTTCCGGCCTGAGCTGAACACAGAATGTCTCTGTGGAATTTTATAGGAAGACATCGTGCCCCTTCGGGCACCAGTAACGCCATCCCTGCTGCTCATGGGTGAGAGAAAAGAGAGCCGACTCAGCCTCACCCCCTTTGCCCTTTCTTGCTGCTCCTCTCTACGGCTCGGTGATCGCTCGCACTGCATCTGCTGGTGGTACATTGCTTGCTTCCAGCACTAGCCAGTTCCCTACTGCGAGTCAGAGGGTGAGGATGGCGCAGGCTCCCTTCTTACTCAGAGGTGTCAAGCTCATCATGGTTACTAACTAACCCTCCAGACTGTGTAGGATCCGAAGCCGTCATCTGGGCAGGTTGGGAGAGGGGCTGTCAGACCACGTGGAGGCCAGCAAGGGAGCACAGACGGGGATTCAAGACTTTTTAAAGCTTGGGTTGAGTTGTATCACAATCCCTTGAGTTCTTATTTCATTTCTTGGAAACTAACTTACCTGCACCTCTTTCTTGTCTTCCTCTTAGCCAGAGGCATTATAACTAGATTTTTCTTTCTTTCTTTCTTTTTTTCTTTCTTTTTTTCTTTCTTTCTTTCTTTCTTTCTTTCTTTCTTTCTTTCTTTCTTTCTTTCTTTCTTTCTTTCTTTCTTTCTTTCTTTCTTTCTTTCTTTCTTTGGTCAGCCGTGTCTTTCATTCAAGAGTGAAATATGATCAGTTATCGCAAACAGCAGAACATGTGGAGCGATATGTCGCCAGTGAGCCAAAGACCCCAGAGTAATGTCCACAAGCTTGTTGCAAACACAGCAATCAAATGCCCATTCAACAAATCTCCTTTTATTTGATTTCTTTTCACTCTCCCTTTGTTTCTGACCCAATATTCAATACACATTGAAGCCATAAGAATACAGCCACCTTCCCTAATTGTGCAGGTGCCTAGTAACCATTCAGAGGTGGTTGCCTAGTGTTTGTATGAGATCCCTGCATCACGCACAGAACAAAGTACATGTTTTCAATGTGCACAGTGTTGGTTGGTCCTTTCCCCCCAGTTTTCTCATCTCCTAAGCTGCTTTTAGTAAAGGGCCATTTATTAGGTTCCAGCCTCTTACCCTGTGGGCAATGGAAAATTTGGCAAGACTCAAAGGTTTCAGAATGTGCAATGACAAAAATTAGTCAAAAATCAAATGGCCTATGAACCTACATCATATCCTGTGGCTTCGGTGAAGCCTTGATCCTGCAGTTCTGACATGTGCATTTCATGCTGCACATGATTACACGATGCTATGGGAATCAATGCTTTCTGAAATGCCCTGGCTCAGATTAAGGTTGTGCTACGAATTGTGGTGGTTTTTGTTTGTTTGTTTCCTGTATATATGAAGTTTTCTGTTTTTGCAGAAGAATAGTTGTTAGTTATACAAGTAAATACTTTTACTATGTACCCATTCTCATTTCTGTGTGAAGATAAAATTAGTATATCTTTAGAATGTATTGGGTTAAAATCTTTGACAACAACAAGAGTATAGCACCCTCTCAGAGTGGGTACACCTAGACCTTAAGTCATTAATAACTCAAGAGCTAAGAAGATAGCCCTGTGGAAATTTTTGGTATTTAAAAATCATTATGTTTAATCTATACACAACAAGAAAACTTGGACTATTTCTACGTTATGTTTTGTTTTACATGTACTTTATTCTTATGGTAACTAGTAAGATTTCAATGCATGCTATCGAACCTTTAAAAAAAATCAAGTACTGACAAAAATATATTCATATAGTTTTATGCCAAAATGCTTTTAAAAATCTGTACACGTATCTCTCTTTTTTTAAAAAAAATAAAGTTGTAAGGGAAAAAAAAAAGAGTAGCTGTTTGATTATCTGGCCAGAGTTTAAGAAAAAAGTGTTAAATACATTTTTACTTAGAATTGGGAAAGAATTTTCCAAAACTTTTGAAAAGGCTCAATTCTGCCATTTTGTACCTAACATATGGATGTAAAGTGGTGTTCTCTGTGTTTATCATTATAAAGTCAAAAGGTTGGTCAGCTTTTAAAGTCATTGAAGATACTCTATATCCTGTAATTTTAAATATTAAGCCACAATTTAATTATTTTGTAGAAAATAAATAAGCAAATTTATCTCATTAGAATGCAGATTTGCTTGTGTCCCAACAGTAAATTTATATGCAGAGCAATGAGCTATTATAAAATTTCATTAGGCTTTTATCAGTAATGTTTGATTTGTGTACCTGTCTTATTATCTATGTACTTGGAGTCTTATAAAAGTTTTTCAAAGAAAAGGGATTTTTTGAGTAGAAAATATTTAAAAAATTCTGACTTAGACAATAACAGCAGTCCAGAGACCCTGCCAAATAGTGTGTGTCTAGAGAGTCTGAAGCCTAGCTTCATGGCACTGAGAAGAAATTTGGAAATGCTTCTGAACTCAGTTTTCTTATCTGTCAAATGGGAGGGTTTTCCTAGCTATGGGTAATTTCCAAAGTTTGTCTCAACTTAAAAGTATACAGTTTTCTTACCAGCAGTGACCCAAAGATTAAGCTACTGAGTCGTGCTCTGAGTCTTATTGAGAAAATCCTTGAACCAAATGTGGAAACACTGAGACTCAAGTAGTAGGGAGTTGTGTGTGGATGGGTGCTGAATCTTTTATAAAAGAATTTTCTAGAGAAGAAAATAAAAGTGCCTTTCTTGAATGGAAATCTCTCTTGGGTACCATGAACTTATGGTCTCTTTTTCAAATCAGAACAGTCACCCCTTCCTGTGAGGAGATGCAGCTTATGCCAGGATGCTGTGCTTGGTGAAGGAAGCACACTATTGCATAGGATACTATGTGCACAGCTCATTTCAAGACCAGTGTGATGGATGTCACAGCCATAATTGTAATTCTTCCAAAGCTTGTCCAGTATCTATCTACTCAGGAACCCAGCTCCTGTATGTCAGGGCCAGTGTGAGCAAAAATTGCTTACTACAACACCAGTACTTCTCTATTCACATAAAGCAAACAAAACATTTTAATAGGTGTAGATGGAACAATATCTTAGCCACAACTGCTCAGAAGACAAAACCCAAGAAAGGAATGTGAATCCAGGACTTTATTTTAGGAAATACAAGCACCTGGGCTAGGAAATTGAGAGACAGTAAAGGAGAAAATGCCAACCCAACATAGTTTATTGAGCTGCTGCATACAGAATATAAACAGAACTTTATATTGCTTGGCTCTCTGAAGAGCCTTAAGGACGATTTCAGGATTGCCTGCCCTGGTGGGAGAGAGGAATACGTCCAGTCATCTGGATCCCAACCCTTGGTGCCAATTGTCCTCAAGTATCCTGTGCAAATATATCAGAATGGTTATGTTTCTAGCGCTGCCAAAGGCACTGAGGCAAGAAAGGCAGACTCATACCCAAATGAGTGTCAGTAAGCAAGAATGAATCACATATCCTCATGAACAGAGGGCATTCAAGGTAAAAATGTCTACCAGCTGGTTGACCTTCTTAAGAGCTATATATTCTTCAGAGACTCCAGGTTAGTCTCTGCCATGAAAATCAGACATTTGGCACAGCAGTTGCTAGGCTGGGCTTGGTAAGATGGCATTAATACTGCTAGTGTCCTGCCCATGCCTTTATCCCTGCCTCATCTCCTAGTTGAACTGCATATCCTGAAGTATCTGGGGAGATGGATCAGCTAGTAGGACTGAAGTGGAAACTTCTAGTTTCTTTGGAAATGATGTTTTGCTGGAGTACACAGGTCAAAGGATGTTTTGCTAAAGCAGACACATGAGTGTTTTCTTGAAGCAGACAAAGGTTAAAACAATGCTTTGACATAACAAACACACACGAAAGGACTCATGAAAAAGAAGTATGAATATGACCCTTACACAGTTGAAGATGAGCACAGAACTTTGGTTTGCTTTGCTCCGCCTCACTATTTTTCACTAACATGTATGTATTGGTTCACCTTACATAGCATTTTTGAGATCAACTTGTAGTAATGCTACCATTGAGAGAATCTTGCCCAAGAACTGCTCATGAGGTTCCTGAGGTAGCTTGCCACTTCTGTGGCCTCGCCTTAGGCCAGTTGGCGAGACTTGTGGTTTCTTCAGGATGGAATTTCAGCTGCTGGTTCATGCCTGGTGTCTGCCTGCCGAGAGGACTGAACTGGTTTGTGTGTGGTGTCTGCCTGTCTACAGGACTGGTCTGAAGCTGCATATAAAAAGACATATTTGGTGTTTGCTACAGGACTGAGCTGTTGAGAAACAAGATGGAGCTCACCCCCAAAGAACTATTGCTAAACAGGTCCACTTCCCTCATATCCTAATAATTTTTCTCTTCTACTACCTCTGCTGAGTGGTGGGCTAGATGAGAGATTGAACCCTTATTAAAAGTAGGTTGCAAAAAAACCATGCACCTACATAGAACATTCTGCCACATAGTTGTTCAGTGCCTCACTAGCATCAGAAGGTCTTGAAGTTAACTAGAGAGCCACTCTGAGATGTGCCCTGTGGCATAGGTTGCTCTACCTCAACATGACTAAGATATTACACTTTCAGTTTGTTTCTTTAAGTTGCTCACTGGTACAGCAAGCCATTTGCTACCAGTAATGGTCCCAAGTATACCTTTAAGTCAGGTAAATTTTCTCTGTTACAAACAGTTTGAGCAAATAAGTTGTTTACTAGGAGAAGTGACCATCACCAGCCTTAAAGACATCTCTTAATGGTGTATAGCCTGGTGGTAGTCCATTTTCCCACTACTCATCTATTCCAGTCTTGACAAAGAAACCCATTTATGAGATGTGATCAATTAACTTCCTCCTTGGTTAGTAAAAGGTCTTGGTTGTGAACTTAGCTAGAAAATGCAGAAATCTGAGGAAGAGCAGACTTAGTTGTGCCCATTAAATCTCTTTAGACATTTTCACAGTTGAAAATTGTGGTTTCTGCTCAACATTGTGGCTGTCATCGTGGATCTTATAGTTATCTGGCTGGCTATAATGGGTAGCTCAAGCTGAATGGCTAGTCAGTGTCTCATGTTAAGAAAGGCCATCTCTGTTAGGGCTGAGGAAGGAGATAATGCAGACAAAACTCCAGAACCATAGGATCTAGTGGTGACCTTTCCTCATATAGAGTGCTACAGTGATTCCATACAAAGATCACTTTCACTGGCAACTGATCACACTGCCTAATCTACTAGTCACATAGGCAGTTGACAATCCCTTTGTACCATAGCTTAGTTTTGCTGCAGATCTCAAAAACTCAAAGCTAGCAGACTTCACAGTCATCCAATGAATGGGTTAGCACAATCTTCTCAAGAAGAACACATACATTTTAAATTTTTGAAGATTTGTTTTTTGGTGTGGTTTTAAAATAGCCCCCAAATCTTTGACACTTTTGTCATCAGGAGGATGTCTTATCACCTAGAATCTGATTGTGCTTTTTATTACATTTTCTGGTGACTTTACAAGATCCCAAATGGTTCTGAGTCACTCTCAGCCATTTGAGGTTTACAGCCTTAGGCTCTAGTAAGGTTTTCTCAAAGGGAGATCTCCATCTGAGCCACAGAAGACAAAAAGTGGTCCAGATGACTATTTTCTCAGTCCTTTCAATGTCTTACACTGGTAACACCATTATAGATGCCCAAAAAGAAAAACATGAATTCTACTAGAAGGGCCCATGGCACTGGGGCTAGATTCTCTCATAGACACCCAATCTAGGAAACTGAATTTAACTGGAGTAGAAATGTTATGTTCTATCCAAACATCCTTTTAAGGCCCTTCAGTATATAAAAATATGGTAGTAGTTTTTCACCATCACATTTTGGGTAGTATTTCAATAGAAAACTGGAATAATATCCAACATTTTTTTCTTTGCCTCAAATATGTTGTACAAGCATGCCCAGGGTCACTATAGGGGTGAGATGGGAATATTTATATGGCTTTATTCTTACCTTCTGACAATAGAAGTGTCACTTCTGCTTAGGGTGTTAAATTTGATAATAATGATGTCCCCACCAATCCCAATGCTTCTGGAATAGTAAGACAGTTAAAATTTCTTCAGACTCTTTTGTGACATTGCACACGAGGCTTCACATAGCCCTTGGCAAGACTATCAGTACAAGCTGACATCCTTACCACTAAAAGGAGACCTACTTTTGATCCTGTTTATTGATGAGGGTTGAAAAGAACGTATTCATCAGATCAATAGCAACATACTGAGTGCCAGAGGCTGTGCTGGTCTGTTTTAGTAAAGATATCGCATCTAGCTGAGCAGCTGAGGTTGGGTCTATCACTTAGTTAAGTTTGTAACCCACTGTCATCCATCATGATCTGTCAGTTTATGCTTTGAAAGGGCTAGATGTGAATTATATGGGGCTATGCTGGGGCGTACCATTCCCATATTCTTCAAGTCTGATATTGACAGCAATTCTCTTTCAGAACATGAGGCTGTCTCAGCTACATTCTTGTGGCTGATGGGGTCGTGGCTAGGATAGTTTTAGAAGTTCCAACTAGGCCCTTCTACCCTAGAGACTCTTATTCAATAAAGCAGGAAGCTCATGCTAGACACAGTGTCCAAATCACATACTTGTGGAATGGGGAAGTAATCACATAGTGAGTCTGTAGACTGTTGAATTCTTTTAAGGTGGATTTGCATCAGTGCTCTCGCTCTCTCTCTTTCTCTCTCTCTCTCTCTCTCTCTCTCTCTCTCTCTCTCTCTCTCTCTCTCTCTCATTGACGGGGGTTTATATGCATATTCATGGCCGTTCCAGAACTCGCTCTGTATATAAAGCTGTTCTCTATTCAGAGATCTGCCTGCCTCTATCTCTCAAGTGCTGGGATTAAAGGTGTATGCTACCACTGCCTGGCTAGCTCTCGGGTTTATTATTATTATTATTATTATTCTACAAATAAAAATTGTTTTTGGCTGTCTCCTTGTTGGGAGTCCCTAATCCTCAGGGCAGATGCCTAAGCACCAAGAAATAACCCAACTTTTTTTTTTGTTTGTTATAATAATCACATATACTTTGCTCTAGTTGCTTAAGCATTGTGCCTTGCCTCTTATCGTCCTTATTGCCTCTATGGCAGCATATCATATAATCAACCCTGATTTTCAGGGGATAATCTGCATTTGAATTCTCAAAGCAAAAATATGTATCCTCTTTCAGCTTATTTCTTGCTGTTTCATTCAAAAGACTGTCTTCAGAAACTTCCTGGGGAGCACTAACAGATGGAGAGCTATTTGATCTCCCAATATAATAAATAATAAATCCGATGTTGACATTTCTTTTCTTTTAACCTTTTCTTGATATGTTGCCAAGGTCATTTTAGCAGCACAGCCTTACTCGACATAGTCCATCACTGTGCCCAGCCTCCCACAAGCCACCCAGTCATGTGTCTGCACCAAAATGTTAAGTCATGAGTCAGAGAAGAAGGCTGCATATCATTTAACTCTTTATCCATCTTTGCATTTCTTCCTTCTGTACATATGAGCAGGAGGCACTCTTACATGTGTGTTTTCAATTTCTGAACTATTTGACAGCCTCTGTGTACCGTAGGAGTAGGCACTGTGTTTCCTGGATCCCTCTGTACTGAGGTCTGGCTGTAGAAATTAGAAAAGAAAAGAAAGAAAAGTCAGGTCTCAAAGAGCACAAGTGCTACCCTTTAAAGCATTTGCCTCTGGTGAGATTGTGTAGCACTGCCATGCAGGACGTTTGTTTTCCTTTAGAATGGGATGGTATTTTTCTGTCTGACTTTACAGGGCTCCAAGTTCATGAAGAATCATCATTTTCAGTCCTGTTTACCAACATGGTCCCCTTACTGGCTCTCAGGATTCTAGCCTTCCCAATCAAGAGCTCTAGTCTTGGCAAAGATTTGTTGAGGTGGTTTTGCTGTCCTTCCACCCTTAAAATTACTTTGTCCCATAGCTGTAGAAGTGTGGGTTGCCCTCCTAACACTGCATGCGGATTTGATAAACTGTTGTTTGGTTGACGTGAGCCTGCCTGACGAATGGTGCTGTGAGACATGTGGGAGAAAGATGATGAACCACAGGCAGAGAAGCAATGGAGACCGCAGGAAGGAGAAGCCAGGAGGAGGAGCAAATGACGGGAGCACAAATCAGTCCTGCAGGAAGTCTGGGCATGACAGGTATTGTAATTTGAATAATTTTATAGTAATCAGCATTAACTGGAGTATTCTTGCATATCAAAAGAAACCCCTCATCTCCTTTGGATATTTTCAGGTTTTGCTTAAGATATTACTGAAAGAATTTGCTTTAAGCACTATGTTCCAAAGCTTATTTGAAAGAGGGTACTTTCTTCTGGGCTAACAGTATTTCATCAGTTACTTAAAAATCCTGACAGTGGCTTTTCCATGCTGGGGTCTGGCTGTGGGTTTGTCCTTTCTTGCCCTAATTTGTCTGTTCCATGGTCTGATTAGATGCATTTGCATCCCATCTTCTTGTATTTTTTTTTCATGATAAAGATTAAAACAAGATTTGAAAATCAACCACTTTGGTTAAGAATAGTGCTTACAGATTAGGTCTTAGCTAAAATGGCTCCCTTCCTGTGGAACATCTCTCTGTGGCAGCCTTGGGTGTCAGCCATTTAAGGAATCTGCCCCCAAAATCTTGATTATTTGATTCTATTAGAGTTCTTCAGAGTAAGAAGTTTAATGTGACAAAAAAGAAAAAGGGAAAGAGGAGAAGTTGTCTAAAGGCCAGACACTGCCACAAAAGCAAAACCAGAAATGGAACTTTAGCTACTCCACAGGAAAAACCCAGCCACTGTGGACTGAGCAGGAGAGTCTTGGCTTGATACCACTGAGGAAGATTTGGGGATTTTACTTGTTCACAGATTTGATGTAAGCTCAAAAAGTGGTACATTTCCAAAAGGTTTAATAAAATTTGTATTATTAATTCTAGAAAGTACTTATGTAATGGAAGGTTGTTGTTCGGCCATGGACCACATTGATCCAGCTACACTTTGTGTAGGCTACTTGTCAAGGAGCCATGACAAGCCTGATACCCTCAATTCATAACTTTATGTGATGGGAGGAAACTCCGATGTCCAGGGAACAGTGTGGCAGATGCTCAGAGGAATGAGAGAGCTGTGTATTTAGGAAAAAGCAGGTGGTTTTGTGAGGTGGGAACATAGAATGCAAGGGGAGAAAGGAGAATAAATGTGATGGGGTGAATTATGGCAGGATCTTTTCAGACTAGGTGAGGATTTGGGTTTTAACCCATCAGGAGGGGAACCTCCCTAGAGAAGCACTTTGGTGAGACTATGAAGAGATATGGCTCGGGACGAGTCTGGAGGAGAGCCCAATCAGGAAACTGTGCAATGGTACACTTGAGAAATGTTGAGACCCAGAGTTAGGCAGCAGTGGGGAAAGGGGATGGATGGGACAAATGGTCAAGATGAATCAACAACCCAAAGATACACTATTCTGCCTTTCCTGGGTACAGTAGCTAATACTTCATCCAACCTTCTCATGTCCTGTTCCTACCAGACCCTCCCATCATCCAATATATCTTATATTTCATTGGTTTGTTTTGCTTGCTGTCTGTTTGTCTCTCTAGACGTATGTTAACCCCATGAGGGGCAGAGATTTTTGTCTGTTGGTTTGCTGTTATACAGTATGTGATAGGTATATCAGCATACCCTCAATGAAGAAAACACTTAGTAATGATAACATTTAGATGATTTGATATCATTGTCACAATAATCTTTAAGTATATTGTCTTGATGTTTTCATTCCACTTCCCCATTTATTCATCTTGTTTGGTTTCAGATGGAAAATTTGGCCTAGCAAAAATATTTAATGGTGAAAAACTGGTTTTTTCCTCTAAGATCAAGAACAAGCCAAGGATGTTCCTTCTAGTGCTGACGCTGTAGACACTGTAATAAGGTGACTGTGACAACTCATCTTCACTCCTCATCTGAGGAACTGTCTCCATTAGGGTGGCCCCAGGTAATGTCTGTGGAGACAGTCTCTTGATTATTTTATGTGGGAGAGCATAGGTCACTTTGGGTGGTACCATCTCTAGGCATGGGACTGATGGGAGCATCTAGAAAGCACCTTCCTCCCTGTGTGGTCTTTGCTCTCAGTCCCCACCTCCAGGTTCCTGCTTTAAGTTCCTGCCCTAACCCCCTCCTTGACAGAGTGTGACCTGGAAACGTGAGAGAAACAAACTCTTTCCTCCCCAAGTTGCTTTTGGTTGCGTCTTATATTTATCATAGCAACAGAGAGCAAACTAGAATGACAGGAAGAAGGGAGAAAAAGGCTCTCAAAACTGAAAGGAAGAACTACATGTGCAGACAATCCATGCGGGGAATCCTATAGCCTACAGCACAGCCACAGCAATAATGGAGATTAGCAACAGGGCTGAGCAAAAGCGGCACCGTCTCTGTGTCTCTCTTTACTAATAACAGATAACCTGAGACTATAATACAATCACTATTCCAGTCTCTCTTCCTCTCCTCCCTCTAACCCTTCAACATATTCTTCCCTGCTCTCCTTCAAGCCCACAGCCTCTTTCAAAGTGTATTTCTTATAGGCAACATGTAGCTGTGTCTGTTCACGGCCAACCTGTAGCTTCTGCCAATCCGCTGTGCTGTTCCTCTCACTCAGTTACCAGTATGGCGGGCTTACCTCGGCCACCGTATTGTTTGCATTTTGGCTTTTTTCCTCCATATAATTTCCTGTCTTCTTTTAGACTATTTTATGTTTTTATTTTATGTTCCTTTTTCTTTTCTTAACCAAGCCCCTTTGTTTTACTGTTCTTTACATGCAGTTTAAGAGAGTTAAAAAATAGATTATATATTAGATTATAAAATATAATAGATTTTATTCATTTTTTCTTGAAAATTGTACTATTTTGGTAATTTACTAGAAAAATAGTACAATTTTGGAGAGAACTGAGTAAATATCTATATTTCTCTCTCTCTCTCAATATATGTATATATATATATATACAATATACACACACATATATATGTATATATACATATATACACAATATACTATATATACAATACACACACACATATATATGTATATATATGCACACATGTATGTATTTATATATGACTTTGAAATATCTTCCACGATTCCATTTCTATTTTATCAGCTGACCACAAGCGATACTGACAGCAACTGTTGAAGTGTCCTTGAGTGTTGACTCTAATATCTATATGACTCCTGCCTTGGTTTTGACTGGGTTGTATTTCTGCTCATTATTGGTTCTAGTTTTGTGCCTCTGCATATCTGGTCATTTCTTACAGGATATATTATTTTTTAAATTTCCTTTTGTTGAGTACTGGTTATTTTTTGTGTTCCTATAAATATTATTGAGCTTTGTTCTGGGGTGTAGTTAAGTTGTTTATGAACAGTTTGCTTTTTCTGGGTCTTGGTTTTAAGATTGATTTCATGGAACTCAGAGTGTGTTTAGTTTAGGGTGAATAAATTTTCATTACTGATAACAGAGCATACTGAAGCCTCTACCCAGTGACCTAAACATTATGAGATTTTTTTCAGTCTGGTGGGAGTGAACTCTATTTGTAGTGGCTTTCCCCCTTTCATTTAGAAAGCTGGGAAGTTTTCTAACCTACATCCATTGTCTGGTACTTTGTTGCCTATTCAGAGTTTCAGTGAGGGGGTTCTAAAGTTTTGCATTTATTATTTTGCCAACTTCGGGACTGGAAGGTTGATTATGGGCCCCGTTGTTCTGTATTAGCAATGGAAGAATATTTATTTACCTTAAAGAAAATCTAGTATGCCATTTGACCTTTCACCTACATAGCTTGGCTTCTGTGTGTAGCTCTGCAGTGCTCTAGAGTGAAGGAGCCATGGGGATGTATCCAGCAGAGCCACAGCTGACTTCACATACCAAGGCTTAGTTAATGGCAGGCAACTTAAATTGTAGTAGGCCAAGTGGGTGACATTTTTACAAGGGGGTATTTCTTTTGCCATATGAAAGAAACATGTGAGAGCCAGGAAAGGAATGCTGAAAAACTGGGATGTGTCTGAGCTGAGGGAAAATGCTTCTTGGGTGGAATTATCAGCATGTGGTGTGGAGAAAGCCTCAGTCAGGGACCGGTTTTCTTTTAACACCCTTTCATATTACTTCTTGCCAAATGTGAGATATTATAAAAATAATTACTAAGAACTTGAGATTATTAATTATGAATGATTCTGTCTCTAAGTTAATTACAAAAAGGATATTCATTTAAAATCTTTCCTACAGCTGTATTCCATATCATCTACAAAACAGTGGGCAGCAGAGAAGTCTGGATGCTGTCACCCCTTACCGGCTGATCCAGACCCAAACATACATTGGTCAGGAGACTTACTTTAAATGTCCTGTGACTTCAGACCCAATGCCAAAGCACAATTCCTCAGTGCAGGGTGACATTTTTTTCATTGGCTCTAATGTCTTGGGCTACTATAGGTTTCAAAAGTCTGATCAATGTTTTCATATGTGGGTTCTGGGAAGAAGGAAGGGATGAAGATAGTCATACAACTCAGCTTACCTGGTCTGTGCTTGCATAGAACAGTGACTGAGTCCATCTACTAGGCAGGCCTGGCGATAAGAAAATGGTGTCAGGATCCTCAGACCAGTCAGTGCTTCTCAACCTTCCTGATGCCTTGACCCTTGACCTCCAACCATAGAATTATTTTCATCGCTACCTTAGCTGTAATGTTGTTAGTTATGGGTTGTAATATAAATGTCTGTGTTTCCCAATGATCACAGGTGACCCCATGACAGGGTTGTTTGACTCTAAAAGGGGTTATGACCCACAGGTTGAGAACTGCTGTTCCAGGTCCTGATGATCAAAACAGTGTAGTTAAAGCCTTAAGTTAAAACACAGAAGCAGAAATTCAACTGAGCAACATAGATTTTAAAGTAACGTGTGTCAGCCACATAACCTGAGTTTAGAGGCTGGGGTGGGGGTCTCTGGATAAGGGACTCTTACATAATTAACGTTTTCTAGCAAAAGCCAGCACAGGGTCACTGGAAATGATAGAAGCTGATGGAGAGTTTTAAGTTCAAGGAAGTGTAGTATCTGAATTCGCACCCCATGGCTTTGGATGACTGAATTTCTCAAACTCAGCCAGGTAAGAGCATAATCACATAGAAAATGTTGGGTGATTAGATAAGCTGTCTAGCCTGCACCACCAAATGACAAAAGAAGGTTAGAGGGAGCCTCGGTTTTTCCTATGGGGACAAAAAGTAAGAGGGCTGGGGAAGGGCGTGGCTAAGAGATTTCATTAGGTATATAGGAATTGCCCATTAGATTCATGAAGAACTGTGGACCTTACAAGGAAAGTACAGTGTAGAACCTGCTTTGAGTGTTGAACACAAAGGCCCAGTCCTGTGAAGAGTCTCCAGCCATGGCCACCACTTCCTTTTCCTTGCCTGCTGTGGTTTGGACATGTATTGTTCTTTTCAAAGGTTTTTATGTTAAAGACAGGCCGCTGTCCTGAGGTGCTACTGGGGCATGAGCAAACCTTGAAGCGTAGGTTTTGAACACCTGCGTTGGAGGGGGTATTGGACTCGAGTTCCTTCTGTGAGTCTTGTTGCCACCTTTTGCTCCATCACATACTCCCTACCCCACACCTTGTCTCCACACAGCTCAAACGCAGTGGCGCCAACTCACCTGAGTCCAAAGAAAGTCTTTCCCTTCCATGATTCAGGCTGAGCTCTTTGTTACAGAGACACAAAGATGATCACTGCACCAACACCACTCTGTTTTCTAGACATTGCCGCCCCCCAGGCTGAGAACTGCGGAGCCTGAGACCCAAAGGAGCAAGGAAAACGCTGGTGGCTAGACGGGAAAGGAGGTGAAGGGTCAACAGTAGATCAAGAAGAAGGAGGCAGTAAGGTCATCTTGGACAAACTGGAAAGGAGAAGGCTGAAGACAGGCTGAGGATCTGTTTCTGACATCGTTTTATGACCTCTGGAATGTGGTGTTTCTCTCATGAGCTAAAGATGGCGGGAACATAAAACATTTTTTATTTTTAATAAGAAAAGCATTATACTTTCATGGCCTTTCCATATTCTAAATAAATCCAGAGAGGGACTCACTCGTGCTGATTTTCCTTTACTGCCTTTCAGACATTCTCTATTTTCTACCCTCTTTCCTTAAGAGTAAACAGGTTTCTGTTTAAGAGTCCTGGTAGCCTCCTGTGGTTAGCTAAAATCCTCTCCTTCCCTCCTCTCTCCCCCTCCTCCTTTCTCCTTTCTTCTCCCTTTCTCTTCCCTTCCCATCCTTGCCTCCCTTTGGGTCTCTTCTCCTCTCCTTTCCTCTCTTCTTGTTCCCTCCCTCCCTTCCTCTCTCCCTTCCTCCCTCCCTTCCTCCCTCCCTCCCTCCCCCCCTCCCTCCCTCCCTCCCTCCCTCCCTCCCTCCTTCCCTCCTTTCTCATTCTCTCCCTCCCTCCCTTCCTCCCTCCTTCTCTCTCCCTTTCTCTCTTCCTCCCTCCTTCTTTGTGTGTGTTTGTATGTGTGAGTTTGTGTGTGTGTGTGAGTGTGTGTAAGTATGTGTGTGTGAGTGTGTATGTGAATTTATCTGTGTATGTGACTGTGTATGTGAGTGTGTGTGAGTACATGTGTGTGAGTGTGTGTGTGTAAGTGTGTGTGTGTGAATGTGTGTGTGTGAGTGTGTATGTGTGTGTGTGTGTGTGTGTGTGTGTGTGTGTGTGTACTGGTACATGCACACCTGTGGGTGCCAGAAGTTGATAATTTCATGTATCTTATCTCAATCACTTCTCTGCTTTATTTTCTTTTAATTAAAAACAACAACACAACAAAAACAAAAAAGAAAAAACCTTACACCTTGGGCTGGAATGATGATGGCTCAGCTGTTAAGAGTACTTGCTCTTGCAGAAGACCCAGGTTTACTTTCTAGCACAAACATGGTAGCTCACAACTCTCTATAACTCTAGTTCCAGGGTTTCTAGTACCTTTTCCTGGCTTTTGGAGGTACCAAGCATACCTATGATACATAGACATGCATGCAGACAAGACACTAATATGCTTCAAGTGAAATAAATGTATTAAAAAAAATACATCTTGGGGCTGGTGAGATGGCTCAGTGGTTAAAAGCTCTAACTGCTCTTCCAGAGGTCCTGAGTTCAATTCCCAGCAACTACATGGTGGCTCACAACCATCTGTAATGAGATCTGATGCCCTCTTCTGGTGTGTCAGATGACAGCTACAGTGTACTCATATATATATATATATATATATATATATATATATATATATATATATATATATATATATATATAATGAATACATAAATCTTGAAAATTACATCTTATTTATCATGTGTGCATGTGTGCACATACATGTGTGTATATATTCACCTGTCATAATCTGCATGTTGGTGATCAGTGGACAACCTGTGGGAATCGGTTCTCTCTGTCATCCCAGGAAATCAAACTTGGGCTATTATCCTTGGTCGCATGTGTCTTTAACAAGCTGAACCAGGGCTGTAATTAAACATGAAGCTCACCAATATGATGATGAGAGATGACTGGCCAATAAGCCTAGGGATCCTTCAGTCTCTACCGCTCCAGCCCTGGAATTGAAGGCACTTACTGCCATGCCTTCCGTTTTAGTAGCTGTGGGGGATCTGAACTTGGGTTCTCATCCTTTTAATGTAATAATTTATACAGTTGGGAGTTGGTCTTGTGCACTGTATATTCAAATGCTATTTTTTTTTTTTTGTCCAGAGATCCGGTTACAGTAGATGCCAGCATTGTCATGATTATTGAACCATGTCTGGAATGAAAGTTACATGAAGAATGTTCCTCAATCATCTCTGATTGGCTAATAAAGAGCTGTTCAACCTATAGGTGGGCAGAGGAGATAGGAAGGTTAGACTTCCGATCTTGGCCAGAGGTCCCATGGAGAGAGAGAAGAGGTCCGTGAGGAAGGAAGGTGAAGAGAACAAGAGGTGGGATGAAGCAGAGGGTCCAGGAGTTGTGATGAACAGGTCACCAAGAGACTCACCCTGAGCCCACACATGGAGAAGAGCAAGGCAAGACTCATGACTGAGAGACAGACAGCTTAGAAGATTAAAATAGAGGTATCTCTGCCCAGCATAGGCTTACAGCTTATTAATACATGGAATAGGTCTTTGTGTCACTTATTTGGGAGATGGAACAGGAACAGATAAAATCTTTCAGCATAAATTACAGCTTACACTGTATTGACAAAAATGTAGTCTTTTAAAAAATGCTTTAAATCTACAGTAGCTATGGGTTTCTTTAAAATAAAACTTGAAAACAGAATCGATTATATTGAAATGCAAGCTGACTTGAGACTGTCTCAAACAAAGTTCCACAATGACCTAAATGTCAGGAAAATGACAGAATGCTGCTGTTCAAATAATCCCATGTCTGAGGATCGGGAACTTGTGGAATTTGTGTGGGGGTCAGTGTCATGATGCCTTTGTTTTCAATTTCATTCACTAAACTTCATGCGAGTCAGCCTAGAGTCTACATGAAATGCTAAGCTTTCATCTCTTTAGATTTGGAAAGTCAGAGTAAAGAAGTATGATTTTATTTTATTTTTTAAAGTCTGAACCAACTTAACACACATAGGAGCTCAGAAACATTGAGGGGCTCTGTGACGGTCCCCATCATTAAAGGGTCTCTTGGATGCCAACCATTAACTAGATTATTCTTCCAAGGAACCCCAGAGTTTTAAAGCTGTCTGCCAAACATTCTGGCTGCGAAGAAAAGCAATGAACTGACAGAAAGGAGAAATCATAGACCATCTCATTAAAATCTCATTTTCTTTGTCTCTACCTTGCCTACTAAATTGGAAGAAACAACTTGAAATGGAGGTCAGGCACCAAACAACCATTTTTCATGTGACCTAAGTTCCCACCTCCTGAGAAAGTTTCCTCATCAAAAGTTTTAGCTTTGAAGGTCAAAAAAAAAAAAAAAAAAAAAAAAAAAAAAAAAAAAAAAAGGTCTTAAATCAGATGAGATGAGAAAGAATACAACAGCTTACATGGGCCTACCTGTGGCCTTATGGAAAGGCACTTCATCCCCTATCTGCAAAACATTGTTCAGAGTTGCCTTTCTGTAGAATCCCCCAGAGAACACTACTTCTCTGCCTTCCTGAGAAAACAGCCGAGGTTAGGGCCTGAGCTTGAGAGACTGACAACCTGGGTTCAAATTGGAACTCCCGCAGGGATTGCCTATGTTTTATTTAAATCTCACATTTATCCAGCACAATGACTCACTGAGGTAGGTTTAGTATTAGGGCAGCTGTTGCTAAACCCAACCTTTGGGGTAACTGGAAAAGCACATGCCTCCTTCACCAAACCAATGACATCATGTATGCTCCGAACCCATGAAGCATAAATATACACCGTCCCCAGAGACTGAGCAGTGGCCTCACCTAGGGGCATGGAAAGCAGGGGAAGGCATTTAAGCACTAAATTGAGGGAGACAGTTACAGGGATAGCTGAACAATTACCCGCACTGAGCTACACGCACCTCAAGCAGACGTCACTCCGCCCTAATAACTCCTAGGAATGCCTCGGTTGCTCACACTTATGACCGAACATATCCTGGAACTGGAAGCCACGCTCCAATCTAGCCTGGATTGTTTTTGAGTACTTGTGCAATAAGGCTAGCAATCTTGCGGATGAGAATTTAGGGAAAAAAAAAACCTTAATTACTGTCTTATGCTTATGCATGATTGGGCATGCATATGATTAAAATCAGAAGTATCATAAGCAAAGATATGCTTAGTTAATCAATACATAACTCAAACCTATCAATCAAAAAAGAAAAGAATCCATACTCTACCCCTAGTAACTAACTTCTTTTCTTCCGGACCAACAAAGAAAGGCCCAGAAGGAAGTAGACGCTCTTGGACAAGACTTGCTCAGGGCCTGTGACTTCCTTGCCGTGTATCTATAGCTTTCACTTTGCTTTTCAGTAACATCCATTAGTACTTTGCTGCTTCTGTGAGCTTCCTAAGATGGCAAGAGCCTGACAATACTAGCCTGGATAGAGACCACTGGTACCAGTCTGTCCCTGCACTGGCTACTTTTGTGACCGATTCCCACTGCCATCCCAGATTATGATCCTGAGAGTTACCACTATCTCACAGCCAGGGCAGGTTTGGTGTTTTGTGTCTTGTGAATATGACACTGGCTGTCTGGTAGAAAAGGATTAGAAGGTGATGGGGCTGGATACGGAGTTATTAGAAGTCCAGCAGTATGTAAGGTAGCATTGTGGACAGAGAGAACTGGCAGACTCCGGGGATGTTAAGGAATAGAGTCGACAGGTCTGGCAAACTCTATGAAGGCTCATGAGGTACTATCATTTCTGTGTGGCTTCTCTGAAATAAGAGACAGCACAAGAGCCCACAGTAGGTCTTTTCAAGGACAGGAACATAAATACTATGGAGCAGACAGTGTTTTCATTCCCTCTGCTAAGGGCCTACTTGTTAGGCATGAATAGTTTAAAGGCACTGATTTCAAATAGGTCTTTCAAATCTGGCAACTAGATATGAAAGCATGTTTTTTTTTAACACCTTTATTTTACAAAACAAAGATAAATGTACAGATTTCAAGCATTTTTTTGCGTAAAACTATACAATACATTTTTGTCAGTACTTTTTTTTCAGATTTTAAAATAATTTTTACATAAATCTATATGAATAGTCAGTACTTGATCTTTTTAAAGGTTTGACTGTATGCATCAAAAACCCAATAGTTATAATGAGCACAAAGTACATGCAAAACAAAATGTAACATGAAAATAGTCAAAGTTTTCTTGTTGTGTAAAGATTTTTTTGTTTTGTTTTGTTTTGTTTTCTTTATTTCTTGGACTTCCTACAGTCTGTGAGTTGTTTCTGGGGCAGTGCGAGCCTCTGGGGTTAGCATCCCACTATCAGTGACTGCATATTATGTCTGTTCTTTTGTGACTGGATTATCTCACTCAGAATGATATTCTCTAGATGCAGCCATTTTCTTAAGAATTTGGTCAAGTCATTGTTTCTGATGGCTGAGTAGTATTCCATTGTGTAAATGTACCACAATTTTTATATCCATTCATCTTCTGAAGGGCATCTGGGTTCCTTCCAGCTTCTGGCTATTATAAATAGAGCTGCTATGAACATTGTGGTGCATATATCTTTGTTGTGTACTAAGGTGTCTCTGGGGTATATGCCCAGAAGTGGAATAGCTGGGTCTTCAGGTAGTATTATATCCAATTTTCTGAGGTATCGCCAGACTGATTTCCAGAGTGGTTGTATTAGTTTGCAACCCCACCAACAGTGGAGAAGTGTTCCTCTTTCTCCGCAACCTCGCCAGCATCTGTTGTCATCTGAGTTTTGGATCTTGACCAATCTGACTGGTGTGAAGTGAAATCTTAGGGTTGTTTTGATTTGCATTTCCCTGATGGCTAAGGATGTCCAGCACTTCCTCAGATATTTCTCAGCCATTCGATATTCCTCAACTGAGAATGTTTTGTTTAGTTCTGAACCCCATTTTTAAATAGGGTTATTTGATTCTCTGGTGTCTAGCTTTTTGAGTTCTTTGTATACCTTAGATATTAGGCCTCTATCTGATGTGGAGTTGGTAAAGATCTTTTCCCATTCTGTTGGCTGCCGTTTTGTTTTCTTGACAATGTCCTTCGCCTTACAGAAACTTTGCAATCTCACTAAGTTCCATTTGTTAATCTTTGACCTTAGAGCTTGAGCCATTGGTGTTTTGTTCAGAAAAATTTCTCCTGTGCCTATATGTTCTAAAGTTTTCCCTACTTTCTCATCTAATAGTTTCAGTGTATCTGGTTTAATGTGGAGATATTTGATCCACTTACACTTGAGCTTTGTACAAGGAGATAAGAAAGGGTCTATTTTCATTCTTTTGCATGCTGAGTGCCAGTTGGACCAGCACCATTTGTTGAATAGGCTGCCTTTTTTTCCATTGAATGTTTACGACTCCTTTGTCGAAAATCAGGTGACCATATACATGAGGGCTCATTTCTGGATCTTCTATTCTATTCCATTGATCCACATGCCTATTTCTGTACCAGTACCATGCAGTTTTCAGCACAATTGCCTTGTAATATAGCTTGAGGTCAGGGATAGTGATTCCCACAGATGTTTTCTTGTTGTTGAGGATAGATTTCGCTATTCTGGGTCTTTTGTTGTTCCATATGAAATTGCACATTGATCTTTCCAATTCCATGAAGAACTGTGTTGGAATTTTGATGGGGATTGCGTTGAATCTGTAGATTGCTTTAGTAGGATGGCCATTTTTAAAATGTTGATCTTTCCAATCCATTAGCAATGGAGATCTTTTTATTTTCTGAGATCCTCCTCAATTTCCTTCTTTAGAGTTTGAAGTTCTTGTCACACAGGTCCTTCACTTGCTTAGCTAGAGTCACACCAAGGTATTTTATAGTTTTTGTGACTATTGTGAAGGGTACCTTTTCCCTAATTTCTTTCTTCACATGTTTGTCCTTTGAGTATAGGAAGGCTACTGATTTGTTTGAGTTAATTTTGTATCCAGCCACTTTGCTGAACTTGTTTATCATCTATAGGAGTTCTCTGGTGGAGTTTTTGGGGTCACTTAAGTACACTATCATGTCATTGGCAAAGAGTGATGTTTTTATCTCTTCCTTTCCGATTTGTATCCCCTTGATTTCCTTTTGCTGTCTAATTGCTCCAGCCAGGACTTCCAGTACTATGTTGAATAGGTAGGGGGAGAGTGGGCAGCCTTTGTCGAGTCCCTGATTTTAGTAGGATTGCTTCAAGTTTCCCACCATTAAGTTTGATGTTGGCTGTTGGTTTGCTGTATATTGCTTTTATTATGTTTAAGTATGGACCTTAAATTCCTGTTATTTCTAGGACTTTTAACATGAAGGGGTGTTGAATTTTGTCAAATGCTTTCTCAGCATCTAGTGAGATGACCATGCGATTTTGATCTTTGAGTTTGTTTATATGGTGGATTACATTGATGGATTTCCTTATATTAAACCATCCCTGCATCCCAGGGATGAAGCCTACTTGGTCATGATGAATGATCGTTTTGATGTGTTCTTGGATTAGGTTTGCAAGGATTTTGTTGAGTATTTTTGCATCAATGTTCATAAGTGAGATTGGTCTGAAGTTCTCTTTCCTTGTAGGGTCTTTGTGTGGTTTAGGTACTAGGTTTATTGTAGCCTCAAAAAATGAGTTAGGTAGTATTCCATCTGATTCTATCTTCTGGAATAGTTTGGAGAGTATTGGTGTTATGTCCGCAATAAATGTCTGATAAAATTCTGCACTGAACCCATCTGGACTTGGGCTTTTTTTGGTTGGGAGGCTTTTGATAACTTCTTCTATTTCTTTAGGTGTTATAGGGTTATTTAGATGGTTTACTTGGTCCTGGTTTAACTTTGGGATCTTGTATGTGTCTAGGAATTTGTCCATTTCCTCCAGATTTTCCAATTTTGTGGAGTATAAGTTTTTGTAGTAGGATCTGATGATTTCTTGAATTTCCTCAGTTTCAGTTGTTATGTCTCTATTTTCCTTTCTGATTTTGTTAATTTGGATACTGTCTCTTTGCCCTCTAGTTAGTCTGGCTAAGGGTTTATCAATCTTGTTGATTTTCTCAAAGAACCAACTCTTGGTTTTGTTGATTTTTTAAATGGTTCTTTTTGATTCTATTTGGTCTATTTCTGCCCTAATTTTGATTATTTCTTGCCTTCTACTCTTCTTGGGAATATCTGCTTCCTTTTGTTCTAGGGCTTTTAGCTGTGCTGTCAGGTTGCTGATGCAAGCTCTCTCCAGTTTCTTTTTGGAAGCACTTAGGGCTATGAGTTTTCCTCTCAGTACTGCTTTCATTGCATCCCATAGGTTTGGGTATGTTGTGTTTTCGTTTTCATTGAATTCTAAAAAATCCTTAATTTCTTTCTTTATTTCTTCTTTGATCCTGCTATCATTTAACAGAGCATTGTTTAGTTTCCATGTGTATGTGGGCTTTTTGTTGTCTTTGTTGTTGTTAAAGACCAGCTGTAGACCATGGTGATCTGAGAGGATGCATTGGAGTATTTTAATCTTCTTATATCGATTGAGGCTCGTTCTGTGTCCAATTATGTGGTCAATTTTCGAGAAGGTGCCATGGGGTGCTGAGAAGAAGGTGTATTCTTTTACTTTATGATGATATGTTCTGTATATATCTATTAGTTCTAGTTGGTTCAAAGTCTCTGCTAGCTTTGCAGTGTCCTTGTTCAGTTTCTGTTTCCATGATCTGTCCATTGGTGAGAGTAGGGTATTAAAGTCTCCCACTATTATTGTGTGGGGTGAAATGTAGTTTTTGAGCTTTAGTAGGGTTTCTTTTATGAATGTGGGTGCTTTTTTATTTGGAGCATATATGTTAAGGATCGAGAGTTCCTCCTGACAGATTTCCCCGGTAATGAGTAAAAAGTGTCCTTCCTTATCTTTTTTGATAATTTTTGGTTGGAAATTTACTTTATTCGATATTAGAATAGCCACTCCAGCTTGCTTCTTGGGGCCGTTTGCTTGAAAGTTTTTTTCCCACCCTTTTACTCTGAGATAGTGTATGTCTTTGTCTCTGAGATGAGTTTCCTGTATGCAGCAAAAGGCTGGATTTTGTTTATGTATCCAGTCTGATAGCCTATGTCTCTTTATTGGGGAGTTGAGTCCATTTATGTTAATAGATATCAAGGAATAGTTGTTTCTGTTTCCTGCCATTATTGGTTTTGTGGGTTGAGTTGTGTCTGTGTCTTTTTCTTCTTTTAGTTTTCTTGTTTAGGTATTTTCTTGTTTTTACTAGGCTGTATTTTCCCTCATTGTATTGGGTTTTCCACCTATCATTCGTTGTAGTGCTGGGTTTGTGGTCAGATATTGTGTAAATTTTGATTTGTCTTGAAATATCTTCATCTCTCCATCTATGGTGATTGATAGTTTTGCTGGGTATAGCAGCTTGGGCTGGCACTTGTGCTCTCTTAGGGTGTGCATGAAGTCTGTCCAGGCTGTTCTAGCTTTCATAGTCTCTGTTGAGAAGTCGGGTGTGATTCTGATTTGTCTGCCTTTATATATTACATGACCTTTTTTCCTTACTGCTTTTAGTATTTCTTTGCTTTGGGCACTTGGTGTTTTGACTGTTATGTGTCGGGAGGTATTTCTTTTCTGGTCCAACCTATTTGGAATTCTGAAGGCTTCTTTTATGCTCATGGTCATCTTATTCTTACGGGTAGGAAAGTTTTCTTCTACGATTTTGTTGAAGATATTTACTGCGCCCCTTAGTTGATATTCTTCACCCTCTTCTATTCCTATTATCCTTTGGTTTGGTATTCTCATTGTGTATTGGATTTTCTGAACATTTTGGGTTAGGAACTTTTCAGCTTTTGCATATTCTCTGGCTGTTTTTTTTTTTTTTTTTTTTTTTAATGTTTTCAATGTTGTATTCAGCCCCTGAGATTCTCTCTTCCATCTCTTGTAGTCTGTTTGAGATGCTTCCATCTGTGACTCCTGATTTCTTTTTTAGGTTTTCTACCTCTAGGGTTGTCTCTTTTAGTGTTTTCTTTATCGTGTCCATTTCCGTTTTAAATTCCCTCTTCCATTTCTTTGTCTCTTTGGTTGTGTTTTCCACTAGCTCTTTGAGTTCTTTGAGTGTTTTTCTTGCTTCCTCTATAAAAGCTTCTGAATCTTTTTGCTTTTCCTCCCGTTCTTGTTTAAGTATCTCTATCAGCATCTTGAGGTATGATTTCAGGTCTGTGTCTTCTTTTTCTGGAGTGTTTGGCATTCCAATGTTTGCTGTTATGGGAGAGCTGGGTTCTGGAGTTGCCAGGTTGTCTTAGTTTCCTTGGGGTATACTCTTTTGCTTTCCTCTTGCCATTTTGTCGTCAGTGATATGTTTTCGCCTTTCCCTTGTATCTGGTCTGTGTCCCTGGGTCTTCACTGGTCCAGGTGGCAGATGTGCTGAGCCCTGTTCTATGCCTCAGAGTTGCCAGCTGGGAACAGAAGTTCCAAAGTTCTGTTCCAGGTCCCTGGATCAGGGAGGGCAGGGCGGGGAGTGCGCTTACCATGCGCACTCCGCAGAGATCTCTCTGCTCCCTGGCTGCCAAGATCTCCTACTCACCAGTCTTTAAAGCTTTAGGCGCTGTTGATCCGTGTGGTAGATGGGCTGCCCCCTGTTCTGCTCCCTGAAGTCACCGCCGGGTGGAAACAGAAGTTCCAAAGTTCTGTTCCTGGTCCCTGGATCAGGCAGGGCTAGGGGTGTGCTTACCGTGCGCACTTCGCAGAGATCTCTCTGCTCCCTGGGTGCCCAGGTCTCCTACTCACCACTCTTTAAAGCTTTAGGAGCTGCTGATCCGGGTGGCAGATGGGCCGCGCCCTGTTCTGCGCCCTGAAAGCATGGTTTTTGTTCCTGACAGCATGGTCTTCCTTGGCTAAGCCCCAGATTTTCTGCCTGTAGAAGGAGAATTGGAATCCCACCTCTTTGAGGTGCTATGAGGATTATATTTCATGTTACCTCTGGTTCATCCCTGCTAATACCTTGCTTATTGTGGTAAATGGCCCCGAACATGGCCCCAGTAAATGTGACCATCATGACTCAGGGATCAGGACCTATGGGAACCTGATTGGGTTACAGGCATGACCAGCCCTGAGTTCTCTACAAATGTTACCTCACTTAGTTCTTACCCACATTTTGCTTCTTCCTTTCCACATAGTGAAATCCAGGCCCAAGGAAGAAACCATTTACCCAAAGGAAGGGCAGAAGCAGGGAGCTGCGATCTCAGTCTTTTTTTTCTGGATCCGATTCAGGCCATGGATTATTCTAGAGAAAGACTTGTTACCAAGTTGATGGCACCCGAGGAGATGTTCCTTTTCTATCCTGCTTCAAAGTGGAGAGCAGAGGACAGTTTGCAGCCAGCCAAGGTAGCTATCAAACAGGAGGTCAGTGTTGCTGGTGGACAGGACAGGGCTTTGGGGAGAGGAGGCAGCTCAGAAGACAGGAGCAGAGAAAAAGGTTGACAGGGTTGATGATGTTGTGTTGGGTGAATATAGAATTACACATCTAGGATATGGTTAGGGTATGAACAAGCTGACACATATCAACTGGCAAAGCATCTGGCAGATAGCAAGGACTGAGTAAAACATTATGTTAAATGTGTCCTACCTTTCTCCTCATTTAGAGATGGCTCCTACTCCTAAGGGAAGGATAGGAGGCCAACTTCATCTGTAGGGTCTCTTGTTGACCTATCTCCCCTTTTCTGGGATCCCCCATTCATACATTTATGGAGTCAGTCGTGTTCATACAATGTCACCTCAGGTCTTTGGGGGATACAGAAGGGGATACAGAGAAAACTAGTACCGCTGGCCTGGAAGATTTTGATTTTTTTCTGCTTTTTTATGTGTATTTTCTTTTCTCAAAATAAGTAATTTGCTACTGGCCAGCTACCACTGCATATAGATACTGTATTGGGCCCAAGAATGTCCCAAACTACTGCTGGGAAATGCCAATTTTCTTTTTTATAAAAAAATTAGAAATTAGCCCTAGCAGCTTCCCTGCTAAGTGAAAAAAATTACATAATTTCTTATGCACTGCTGCAAGAAGCAGTGTTTTTTCTTTTCCTTTCTCTGAATGTACAGTAAATCCCAAGTGGTTTATGCCATGGCACCTCTCCTTGAACACAATATAAAATTGCTACCAAATTTAAATAAAAAATAAATGATGTGTTGTGCTAGGAGATTCTCCTGCCAACAGCTCTCACACGATTAACACACTAGCAGAATGTGTTGCTAATTCCATGCCACTGGCGTGTTTTCTGCTTCAGAATATAGAAACAAAATCGGGTCAGAGATCCAATAATAACAGGAGTTTGTTAAAATATACAGCTCTGTGCTGCAGATATATTGTAGGCATGGGTGGGAAGTAGAAAGACCCACAGTGATGCATTAAATAGCTCACTTCCCCAAATAGAACTGAAAGAATTTGTCTCCAAGCTTTGGCATAGAGAAGGGGAGGAGCAGGGAGAGAGATGGGGGAGAGGGAGAGAGAGAGGGAGAGTGGAGGGGGGAAGAGAGGGAGAGGGGAGGTGGGAGGAGAGGGAGGGAGAAAGAGAGAGAGAAGAAAAGAGGAGAGGAGAGAAGAGGAGAGGAGAAAAGAGAAAAGAAGAGAAGAAAAGAAGAAAAGAAGAAAGAGTACATCTCAAGTCTAGGGTTCCATGTTGTAATAAAGTACTTTATTATCAAGATCTGGCCACATACAAGGAAGGCAGACACCAGGCAAGCAAACTAGGAAAACACAAACTCAACACATCACACAGAATTCTGATTCTGCAGGTTTCTCCAAGATGGTTTCTTTTTCCTCCCTTAGCCTTCTTACATAGGTTCTGTTTTTTTTCCCCCACAACAAAAACAGTGATAACGAAAATATTGTGGCAATGTTCAGCGCCTTTCCCACCCATGACCCTGACCTCCAAATCAATTTTCTTTATTCTTAACTTGACCTTGGCTTCCATTCTCCCTGGCGTTCGATATTAGTTACAAAATCTTGAACTCTTTGAGACTTCCCCCCTCCTCCAGTAACCCTGGCAGACCACACTTGTGAAGCCCCAGAGAGGGAAGAGAAAGGATGCTTGACAAAGAGAAATAATAAGAAAGATAAACAGGCCCAGTGTATTCTCTAAGAGTCTCATTTGCACCAAAAACCTTTAGTGCCACAATTTCCACAGAGGATGGTGGAGCCGCCTTGGCTCCCCGCTTGTGTCAGGTGCTTTGGATAACACCATACATCACCAGGCAGCCCAAGTGCTTCACTTAAATAGTGATATGTAAGGGAGAGCATGTTACATTCCATCCATCACCCATGGGTTGGCTGAGTGCAGAGGCTGGAAAAATCGCACGCATTTCTCCACTGCTGCCTGCATTAATACTCGAAAGAGACTAAGCTGAAAAAGGAAGGTGCCAATTTCGGCGCACATGTTAAAAAGAGAAGCAAAGAGTAGGAGCGAAAGAAACCATCTTCCAAACAAGGTGCCAAGGGGGTTGGGGGAGGCTTTTAGTGGAGAAGACTGCTTTTCAAGACTGAAGCCTTGGCGGGGAGAACAAGGAGTCGCTGAGACAAGAGTTCCAGGGTCAGCAGCATAGTTTCAGAGAAGAAGTTAGCTGGCAGGGGCTATTTTTCTGCAAATTAGGTTTCTATCAAGAGTAACCGTGGAGGAGGAACAGAGGGCATTGAATTGGAGTCTCTTGAATAATCAGGTATTGTTGGACTGTTGGAATGACTTATGCACTGATGTGTAGAAAGACTGTTCCCATCCCTCCTTTCACAGAATGGGAAGCCTCCCACAGCTGTTGACAAAGTGTCCTCATAGGACAGCTTTGGGGATGACAGTGTGGCCCCATGAAACAATGGTGCATAGAGTGTTGGCTTCACTTGGTCAGAAAGGCATGGTCTGATGGCTCTTCCTGAGCACTGCAGGCGTGACAGGGCTGTAGGAGGGAGTGGGAGAGGCAGAATCCAGACTCTGGGCAGGTTGTGGAGAGTTATGGCAAGAAGGGGGAGAACCAGCTTTTCTTGGAGGAGACGGAGGCAGTACTTGAGCAGACAGTTTAACAGCACTTCAGAACCATAGTAGAGTTAAAAGGGACATCTGCCTATGTCCAGTTAGTTTCTGCTAAGAATGCTTCCTTCATGTTCTCACAGAGCCAGTTGTATCCTGACTTAGAGATTTGTAAACGCTGCATGATCGAGACCCATGATTGTCCGTGTAGTCCAGATGCAGGTGAACCCTCAGTCAAAGTTCGGGGCTCCAAGGCGAAACCCACAGAGATACATCACAACGGAGATGCTCCTTATTACGCTTCTTTATCTTTTAAAACATGTCCTTCCAACTGATACATTATGTGGTGGCACAAGAAAGTTAACATGACAGATGAGACTTTTAGACCCTTCAAGTTTCTCAATTCTCCTCTACCATTCTAAGATGCAATCCAGTCTACAGAAGAAAATAAGAAGATAGTCACTCTTTAACACACACTTTATAAGGTTCTATTCCAGATATCCAAAGGTTAACATTTGAATAGGAAAAATATCTTCTACATTAAGAAGATAGAGTAATGCCAATTGAGAAAAATGGAAATTTAGGAATAATAGCCAATTTAGTCTGTGACTCAAGGTAAGAGAGAGAAAGCTATGGGACAGTGATAAAAAGCAGACCTCCCTGGTTAGAGCCACCTTGTAATAAAATGGCATGCCATGTTCATTCTGGCACTGGTACAACATAGCACCAAACACAGAGCTTCCTCATTACAGTTTACCACTGAAGGAAACAAGGGCAAGAACCCAAGTAGGGTTGGAACCTGGAGGCAGGAACTGAAGTAAGATGACCTCTATCCTTTCTGAGAGGGCAAAGCATGCCAGGCACGTGGGAATTTCTGTGGAGTCTAGACTGTGGGCTTACCATGTCTCTCACATACTGACTAGCTGATGATCTTGGAAATGACCTTCCTGGGTCTTTCTCTTTCTCTCCCTCTCCCCTTATTGCTTTGGCAGAAGGATGCATTAAGTGTCACCTTTCAAAGACTGAGGTAGAACTTGAGAGTTCCGTGTATCTACATTTATGTTTAGAGAATTTCATCTCCTCAATCTCTGTGGGATGTTGTTACTGGAAGGCTAAATCTGTGTCAGAATGGGGGACCGAGTTAAGACAGCCCCTTTGTTACACAGTACCTCATGCCCTGGAAGGACAGAGAAGACCCAGGGGGTTTCCCACCTCGTGTCCAGAGATGCACACTCCAGAACAACTTGGCCTTGTTCTGGGAAGAAATCTTAGAGTAGAAGATGTAATGGAAAGTATCATGACAATTACTGTCAGCTACTTCATCAAGAATCCAACCAAATCAGACCACAAAGCAGCCCACAGTAATCCAGCTCCATACTCTCCACCACGCTCT